>NC_080067.1:21988412-23307579 GCF_949987535.1 Balaenoptera acutorostrata | reverse complement strand
ATGCAAAGGAAATATCACATTTAGAAGCCCAGAGATGTAACACAGCCTGGCACATTGGAAGGACTATAAGGAACTTTGTTTTTCCTGGGATTAGCAGAAGAGGAGGCTAAAGAAGTTGGCAGGAACCAGATTGGGAGTTGGAGAGAGTCAATGTACTAAGACAAGGAGTTTGAAAGAAATGTCCAAAGCCACGAGGAGTCACTAGGATTGTGACTGCCGTGTCACAGGGTGCGGGTGGGGATTGTGTGACATGGTGAGATTTCTCTAAAATTAATTTGATTATAATCCAGCATACTGATATCCAGTTTTAAAAAAAACAAAACAACTAGAACTTTTGCCGGAGTATTCATTAGACAGGAGGTAGACTTGAGCAAGGAGTCCTCAAAACCAGATGTCTCGCTGCTCCCTTCCTGGATTTAAGGAACCATTATTTGTTCTGGGAGGAGACACTTTTCGCAGGGGCTTGCTGGTTTGGAAAGCAACCTATGTGTTTACTCCTGATCAGAGTTGCAAAGCCTTTTAGGCCTTTTAAAAACACATTGCTGTGACAGATACATGGTTGCATAAGCCAGAGAAAGCAAGTGTGAAAGCAGGCGTGAAGTTTCTTCCTAAAACTAATACTAAGCCTAGAAGACACATGCCTATAGATAATTCCAAAAGACACAGTAGTTGCCCATCACTCTCAAACACAGGTGAAATGATTCCCGTTTTTATTAAAAACTGAACCCCAGTGAAATAAGCCAAAGACAAATACCAAATGATCTCACTTACATATGGAATTTTTAAAAAACAAACAAAAAAGCAACAACAATAAAAACCAAACTCATAGATATAGAGAACAGATTTGTGGTTGCCAGAGTTGGAGGTAGTGGGGAGAGATGGCTGAAGGTGGCCAAAAAGTACAAACTTCCAGTTATAAGATAAAAAGTCATGGAGATATAATATGTAGCATGGTGACTATAGTTAGTAATACTGTATTGTATATTTGAACCTTGCTGAGAGAGTAGATCTTAAAAGTTCTCATCCCCCCCAAAAAATTTGTAACTATGTGTGGTGATGGATGTTAACTAGACTTACTCTGGTGATCATTTCACAATAAATACAAATAGCGAATCATGCTGCACACCTGAAACTAATATAATGTTAATGTCAATTATATCTAAACTAAAAATATAAAACTGAACCCATACCAGAAACAGAGATGAGACAGCTCTATGTTATATAAGCCTTAACTTTGAAGATTAAAACCTGCTTTAATTACAAACATAGTATTTGTTCATTGTAGAAAATATTTAAAATATTTCAAAATATAAAGGTACAAATTGAAATCACCCGTAATTTCACCTTTCAGAGATAACCACAGTTAACGTTCTCATGTATTTCCTGCTAATCTTTTTTTTCCATAAACATTGAGTACAAAGAGTTGTTGGAGTTTAGAATTGGCAATAGTAGAGTTTTGTATTATACCTTAACAAATGTTTTCTATTTTTTGCATTTACAGAATAAATGAAATTGTGACTTATCTTACAGTTTGCTAAGCTAATATCATTCACTTTTGACAGTTTTATCATATTTCTTGAAGATGAAAAAGTTTTTCACTGGAAAGTTGGGAGGATGCTACAGGCACCCACTCTCACCTGTTACACTTACTATTAAATAGTGTATCCTGGGGGACTTCCTTGGTGGCGCAGTGGATAAGACCACGTTCCCAATGCAGGGGGCCCGGGTTCGATCCCTGGTCAGGGAACCAGATCCCACATGCCTTCCGCAACTAAGAGTTCGCATGCCACAACTAAGGAGCCCATGTGCCACAACCAAGGAGCCCATGAGCCACAACTAAGGAGCCCACCTGCCGCAAGTAAGACTAGGTGCAACCAAATAAATAAATAAATAAATAATAAATAAATAGTGTATCCTAATTTTTTAGTTCATTTTATGCTATTAGCATTTCCCAGTGTCATGAAATATCCTTTAAAATATGATTTTAATAAATGTGAAACATTTCAATAATCCGTTCAATATTTCATTGAAGTAGTTTCCTACTCCTCAACATTTAGGATATTTTCAGATTTTTTACATTAATATATAATACTATGATGATATGAAACTAATATATATAATATGCATATATATACTCTGACCACATCTCTGATAATTTCTTTAGGACAAACTCCTAGGAATAAGACTGGTAGATTTTTATAGGATTTTCTCTTAGATTCAAAAGGGACCCAGTGTCTTTCAGAGAGAGCCTCTCCCCCAAAGCCTCTGGCCTTAGTCTGTCCAGGTGTTGCCCTTTGGTTTAAACCTGAGATTCCATGAATCCCTAGAGCATTTTGTTCAGCCTAACAGGCTTGTTGACCATCTCACTTTCATCAGTTTATAGACAACAGCTTTTTGAGTTTTCCTCTTTATCTGTTCTCTTCCTGTGTCCAGCTCAGACCATTCAGAAACAAAATGGGATAATATGCACCCATCTGCCTATCTCCCCCTTCTCCAGGTTTACTCCTTTCAGCTCCACTTTGAATACCTTCTCTGCAGACACTCCAGTGCCCCAAGGATAGGATATCCTGTAGATAAGCACTTAAGTCTTCTTAAGTTCTGCCTCCCAGGGTATTTAAGGACCTAACCAGTCAGGACTTCCATAATTACCTGCATTTTAAAAGAGGATACTAGAGGAACAACAATGCTCAACTCAAAGAATGAATCACTAATGGTGGAAATAACAAAAACAAACAAACAATAAATCAAGTCAGAGAGAGCGATATTTTTGCATTCGGTCAATAGGAAAGGAAAACTATTGAAGCTATGGGCTTGGCTGAACTTACCTACCAGGACTGAGAGAAGGAGGAAGACGAGTGAGTCCAACATGGAGCCCTGGGAGTCAGTGGCCTGGGCTCTCAGGAGAGAGGTAGAGGGGGGAGTGGACCAGAAATCTGGGCGGTGGGATGGGAGGGCAGCGTGAGCCTCTGCCTGCCAGGTGAGCAGCCTGGCCTCATACCTAAAGGCAACAGGAGGACATCACTCTATAGTCTCAGGCAAGAGGATATTGTGCAGAAGCCAGTGTCTGAAGATTCTTCTAGCAACCGTGGGCTTGATAAATTGCAGAGAGAAACCAGGAGTAGAAAAATCAGCCAGTAAACAGAGGCAACAATAATAGCTAATATTTACTAAGTATTTATTGTGTGTCAGGTACTGTGTTGTATCTCATGTATTAACTCATTTAAAAACCAGCCCAGATTTACATGGTAAATAGTAGTATCACCCCATATTATAGATGAGAAAACTGGGAAACAGAGAGGTTAAATTACTTGCCTAAAACGACACAGTAAGCAGCAGGGCAAGGGCCTGAACCCACATTCTTAGCCCCTACACTGTGAATTGCTGGGCAGATGGCGGCCTTGGCTGTGGAGACAGTTGCAGCTTCGGGAAGAAAGAGCATGCGTGCATCAGTGTGCACGCAGTTTATATTCCAGGCTACGAGGAGGCAGAGAAAAAAATGAAGACTGTGTCTCAGAAATGTTTCCGAGATGGCAAAGGCAGGAGCAGGAGGTGAGGACTGTGTGGTATCACAGGACCACGGCCATCACGTGTGTGGCGGCACAGCTGTCCTCTGCAACTCACCAGACTGCTGGACGAGCCCAGGCGGGGCTCTGCTGGACTCAGTGCAGCTGACGTAGGAAGAAGAGTAGCTTCCTCTTACTGAAGAGGCAGCTATTTTATGCCAGGCACTGGGCTAGCAGCTTGATGTGTATTATCTCATTCATTTCTCATGGCAAAACTATTTTTACTTCTATTTTACAGATGAAAAAACCGAGGCTCCAGAAAGTTATGTGACTTGCACAAGGCGTACAACTCTGAGAGCCGCACGGTTTGAATTCAGGAAGGGCTATCAGCTCCAAGGCTATCAGCACTCCGTCCACTCCTGGCTAAAGATGACGCTTCACGTTCTAGCCTTTGGGTCCTTCCTTCTCCCACTCCCCAGAGGAGGCCCCTTTCCCGTCAAGGAAGGAAGGCTGAGCCTCCCCTTTGCTCAGACTTGTCATCAACACCCTTCCCCTGCCCGTACCGAAAAGAAAATAAGCTATCAGTCCCTGGACCTGTAGGTTGATGGAGAGTTTTCCTCAATCCATGACCCTGTCTGGATATTCCCTCCCCTTTTATGAACTCCCAGGGAGCAAGGTCACATGGGACCAAGCACAAGATGTGGAACCAGGAAGCCTGTGTTAAGAGTCGCAGCCCCTCAGCTCGTGGATGTATGATTACGAGCCAACCTTAACTTCTTCGTTGGGTTGTTGGGAGAACCAAGTGAAATGATGCCTGTGAAAGGCTTTGTGAACTGGAAAGCCCGATGTATCTATTCCACAACACCAACCCGCTCTCCCCCGTTGGTCAGGATTGAGCCCAGAATAACTGTCCCCGAGCTGCCTCCTCCACATTAGGGGAGATGAAACTGTGGTCAGGGAAGTCTGGGCATCCGTCACAGGTCTGCTGTGAGCCAAACCACCTGCAGGCTGCGTCGGGCTGGAGTCAGGGCCAGGCAAGACGGCTCCGGTCTGCACATCGGCATCTGTTACGTGGTTGCTTCACAACCACCCTGCGAGGCAGCAGCGCCATCCCTGCTGGTCAGAAGAGAAACCTGAGTCTTCAGAGAGGTGAGTAGCAGCGCAGCTTCACCCCTCAGCTCATATAAATTATGCATAAGTGTATAGTTTTCTGTAAATTGTGTGCAAGTGTATAATTATGTGTAAATTAAGCATACGTTAATTTTGATTATACTATTTTTTGTTTTAATCTCAAGTTGGGAACATCTCAAACATTCTGGAAGACCCTTGGAAACTCCATCAGTCCTAGACACAGGGTCAATACAGCCTAATGGTTAAAATCGCCTGCTCCCCAGCCAGCCCCCGCTCCCCATTCCAGCTCGAGGTGTTCTGCTATGTTCAGTTCACCTTGCTTAAGCCCAGATGTGGAATGCCGTCCCCACTAGTGGGCCAGGAACCAGCAGTCCCCTGCAGCTGGACAGACAGCCAGGGGGCTATCATAGGGAATGCTCACAACCTCTGCTCGTTCAGGTCTTGGTCAAACTGTCCCCTCTCCGGAAGCCGGCCCTGACTCTGCCAAGCTGGCCAAGGTGTCCCTTTTCAGTGTTCCCACAGTGCCCAGTAATGGGCTCAGTCACTGTGTGGTGAGTGTCAGTTGCTTGTATGATCCCCCCTCCACACAGTGAGCAACTGAGACCGGGGACCATGTCATGCCCTTCTCCCCCAGCACAGGACCCACGGATAAACGCTTCCGATGTGAGTCAGTGAGCGAAGGAAACAATGCGTGGATAGATGGAAGGGTGTCTACCTCCCCTCCAGCTCTTAAATTCTCCTCTACTCCTTCTCCTGTTCAGAAAGGGCCAGGGGTGGGGGGCAATGAAGACCAGAGAAATAATACTTTTAAAATCTAGTATTGATTGGAAGTTTGGTTTTCTTTTAAGGGCCCAGCTCTTATGAGCCCCCAGAGGGATGGCCCACGGCACAGAGCCTGGCCGAGGAAGTGAGGCGTGCTAAAGTCCTCTCTCACATTCCTGATCCTCTGAACTTGTTTAAGTACAGTGAGTTATCTTCTCTCCGTTCCTTCCCAGGTCACTAACATTCAAGTTGCGGTGACCAATGTTTTCTGTGCAGCAGTTTCCATTTATCCATTTCCTTTGGTAACTGCAATTTTTTTTTTTTTAATATATCTTAGGGCTTTCTCCTTGACCTACAAAACAGCACTGTGCACTCTGCGTTCTCTGGGGAGATGTCCTCCCGAACCCTTATTCAGAGAAGCGAGTATGTGCCCGATCCTGTCATCCTCGGTGGGAAGTTTGATTCATCTCACCAGGGGACGGTTGGGGGCAATGCCATCCTGGGCTTCCACTTCTTCCTTTAATGAAGTGGCACCTATTTGGATGATAAGGAGCCACTGAAAATTGGGAACATCTTACAAATGCAAAATGCCCTTTATATAGAAATGTATATCTCACTTTAGAATGTGTCCTGTTATATTATTCTAGGATAATAAGGATTCCTACAAGGAGTTTATAATAACTTGGGGAAATGTTTATGAAATAACGTTAACTTTAAAAGCAGAATGTGAAATTATATATACAGTATGTCCTCAATTCTGTTGCTGAAAAGCATACATAGAAAAAAGAAAGGCAGCTTTCTCATTTCATCTTTATAACAACCCTGCGGTGTTATGTGGAATTATTAAATAATTTGCCCAAAGCCATACAGCTATATGTGCTGCCCAAGGTCACAATGCATGAACAGAAGTTTGACTGTGCATGTATATTTCATCCAGAAGGCAATTTGGGAAACGGGAGGGGTACCTGGGGCTCTGCTTGGAGGCATGTGGCAGAATTGCCCTTCCCTAGCACCATGGAGCTTGATGTGGCCAAATGATTTGCTCTGGCCAATGACATGTGACTGAGATGATGTATCGCTTTCAGGTGGGAACTTGAAGATCAGGGGAGCATTCCCCATGTTTTCCTTTGCCTTCCGCCTAAAGATTGGCAGTCCTCCAGAGAAAGGCTGTCCTGGCAGCTGTATCCTGGAAGAAGGACAACATGAAGCAGAATTCATATGTAGCATGAGTGAGAAATGGACCTGAGTTGTTTTTAAGCCACTGAGATTTGGAGGATGATTGACACCACAACATACCACAAGAAAACCTGGCTTATTCTGCCAGATTCAAGGGCACTGACCAGTGAGGCCAGATGACATGAACACTCCCACATGACTTCTTACAGTTCAAACGGGAGGTGGTGTGATGCTATAGGGAGTTTGGGTCTCAGAACCAGAACTGAATTTCAACACAAGCCATTAACCTGGTTAAACTTACTTTCATGTTTTAAAACAAGGATTATACTATATTCTATAAAGAGTTATTGTATTAAATAAGATAGTGCACATAAAGTGCCTGCTACTTAGAAAAAAATAAAAACTGGTTATTCTAAAATTTTTCTACACGATTGATTTTTACAAAGATGCCCCAATCCCAATGTATTTGTTAAGCAAGGTATGATTGTACCTTTTTTCTGGTTTTTTTTTTTTTTTAATAGCTACTTTATTTATTTATTTATTTTTGGCTGTGTTGGGTCTTCGGTTCGTGCGAGGGCTTTCTCCAGTTGCGGCAAGTGGGGGCCACTCTTCATCGCGGCGCGGGGACCGCTCTTCATCGCGGTGCGTGGGCCTCTCACTATCGCGGCCCCTCCCGTTGCGGGGCACAGGCTCCAGACGCGCAGGCTCAGTAGTTGTGGCTCACGGGCCCAGCTGCTCCGTGGCATGTGGGATCCTCCCAGACCAGGGCTCGAACCCGTGTCCCCTGCATTAGCAGGCAGACTCCCAACCACTGCGCCACCAGGGAAGCCCTGTACCTTTTTGATTGTAAATTTCTTTTCTCTACCAATGAACAAAAACTTTGTGATGACTTTAGTTTTCCCTCTACCAAACAGTAATAAATACACAATCTACAACATTAATATGTTCATGTATTTCTAAGAGGAAAAACCAGTGGTTATCATAATTTAAAAGTTTACCATTAATAAAAATTACTGGGCTTCCCTGGTGGCGCAGTGGTTGAGAATCTGCCTGCTAATGCAGGGGATGCGGGTTCGAGCCCTGGGCTGGGAAGATCCCACATGCCGCGGAGCAACTGGGCCCGTGAGCCACAACTGCTGAGCCTGCGCGTCTGGAGCCTGTGCCCCCACAACGGGAGGGGCCGCGATAGTGAGAGGCCCGCGCACCGCGATGAAGAGTGGACCCCGCTTGCCGCAACTAGAGAAAGCCCTCGCACAGAAACGAAGACCCAACACAGCTAAAAATAAATAAATAAATAAAGTAGCTATTAATTAAAAAAAAAATTACTATTAAGATAAAATTAAGAGAAGGAAGATAATGTTATTAAAAATACGTTTTACAAATATAAGAATTGAGGTTTAGTCACGCATAACATCAATCTAAAGAAATAATGGAATAACACTAGGAAATAATGGAATCTAACTTCCTTTGAATGCCTTCTCTGCCAAATACACGGTTCCTGTCCTCAACAAACTTCCAATCTGAGAAAATTAAATATACACAGAAGATTTAGCTCTAATGCTGCATGAAATTTTAGAATATTATGTTACTCTCCTACTACTTTCTAGGTTATATAATGGATCCACTCTTTTTTTCTCATTTCATTCTCCACCCACACACAAAAAGAGAACATATGTGGATATGTCAGATTGTGGCTATAATATAATGCATCTGAATAAAAATCAGATCATTAAGTTGCAGATACTTCTGTAGGAAGCAGGAAATTTTCATCTCCTTTTCCAATGCTAGGGTCAGGTCTTTGCACCTCCTTCTTAGGACTCTCCCAAGAAAGTGGAGTTGGAAATCTATTAGTCAGAGCCCAGGATCTTCCTTGTACATTTTCATAATTTTACAGGTTGCCGTGTCTTAAAATACAGGAGCATTGCTATAATGTCTCTTCTATACACACCCTCAATCCCAGAGTCAGCCTCACTTATGCAGAGACCAATCAAAGCTGCTCTGAGAGCTTCTGCTGGCTCCCTTAATAAGTCCACCCTTCATTGTTCAAGGTTGATAATGGGGAAGAATCTCACGGGGCTGTGGCTCTGTCTCCCAGCCCTGATATGTCTGCTGAGACTGCCCTTCCCATGGGGAGGCCACTAACTACATCTGCAGTCACTGTACTTGCCCTAGAAGTGCTGCTCCTTCAGCACCATGACTTAGAGTTCTTCCCTTGGGGCCCCTCAGCCCCCTCCAAGGAAGACTTCCTCCCATGCCGTCTCAGTGGAGACAGTCTGGCCCAGCCATAGCGAAGCCCATGAGGATAAAGTCTCACCCTTGTCACCACTGCTGCTCCCCAGGACCCCCCAAAGTGACAGGCTCCTCAAGGAACCAACTTATCTTGCCCCACTCCAGTAGACATACCAACAGGAAGTGACTGGACAGCCGCCCCCTACCCCAGCCAGCCACCCTCTGGGTCTAGTCTGGCTGTGACCAAGGGGCCAAGCTTAGATTCACCCCAGGCCACTGTTGGTGGCAAACGGGATTGTAGGCACAGAGGAGAGGGGTAGGGCCGAATGCGTGCCCTGCCAGCTTTGGCCATTTAGACACTCAGACAGGACACCCAGTCACGTGCAGCAGCAGAAAGCAACACTTCTTGTTTCACAGATTACTTCATCACAGGCTCCTCCAAAACCTAAACCACTTCTCCAGCTTGGCAATTTGCTCCAGAAAGACATTCCCTGTCACTGGCAGCCCATTGTTGCTTCATGCTGCTGTCTCTTTAAACTGTGCCTACTTCCTGTGCTAACCTGAGCTAAATTTGGTAAAATTTGGTAAAAAACACAGCTGTTACACCGTTCATTCAGTTCTTTTCTTCCATCGTGGTGAGTTGCAAAGTCCTTCCACTCAACACTCCCTCCTTCCATTCCTCCACACCCTTTTAGAGCCTATTTCTATATAAAGCTTGGTCCCCAATCCCCCAAGGAGCTAGTATTTGTAATGCTCATAGATACTGAAAATTATAAACCAGGTGATTTTTTTTTCTTTTTTCCTTTATCTGCCAGAAAGCTCAGAGGCAAACTTATAGCTCAATTATGGGAACTGAGTCTTTTGGCTCACATATCTATATCACTTTTCTAATTTATACATCCCTCATTCAAATTTTTATGTATATTTCACTATTTTATTATATGGGTTTCTATATGCGCCCTCAACTCTTGCAAAATCCGGAGAGGAACAGAGATGATACATTGATGGTTAGCCAAGTAGGTAGGCCTATAAATAAATAGGTATTAATAGATTAAAGGAAATTTCCTACTCACTGGTTACTTATTCAGCCAAATTTCTTCACTGAGTGTCCATGGTCTTCCGAGTAGTAAACTCCTCTCTTCTTCAGTTGTCTTCCTCCCTCTGCACTATGTTTTCCCCTTCAGGAATTCACACACCCAGAGAAGGAATACTGCCCTTCAAGGCAAAGAGGTGAGCATCCTGTTCAGGGCAACATGCTGTGGCAGTGGTCCAAGCAGGGCTGACCCAGCTCTCCTGGTTTCCAGCCTAGTGATCTTTTCACAACATTGCTCTGCTTTTTGTACAGCTTACAGTATGGAAAGCACACAGTTAAAGACAGAGTCCAGGGCTTACCTGGTGGCGCAGTGGTTGGGAATCCGCCTGCCAGTGCAGGGTACACGGGATCGTGCCCCGGTCCGGGAAGATCCCACATGCCGCGGAGCGGCTGGGCCCGGGAGCCACAATTACTGAGCCTGCGCATCTGGAGCCTGTGCTCCGCAACGGGAGAGGCCGCGACGGTGAGAGGCCCGCGCCCCGCGATGAAGAGTGGCCCCCGCCCGCCGCAACTGGAGAAGGCCCTCGCACAGAAACGAAGACCCAACACAGCCAAAATTAAAATCAATTTTAAAAAAAAAAGACAGAGTCCAAACTAACCACATATTTTTTGAGTCCTGCTCTAACCCCATCTCCATCTGTTCCTGGATAGTGGATGTTCCCTTTCCTTATCTTTCCCCTGAGCACTTTTACCTTCTGCAGCACATTTCTTTCTCTCCCATTTTCAATCCTTCACTCTTAGTATTTTACCTGGAAAGAAAGAGAGGAAGAAAGAAAGGAAGGAAGGAAGGAAGGAAGGAAGAAAGAAAGAAAGAAAGAAAGAAAGAAAGAAAGAAAGAAAGAAAGAAACTCATAACAGTCCAGCTGGCCTGCTGCCATAGGTACCCAATAAATGTTAGTTCTCTTCCCCTACACACTTTGACACATACTAAGTGCTCCTCTCCGTCCTTCTATGCACCCCCACTTCCTGTGCTTACACCGTACTGGATACAGAGACCTGTGAACTCTGCCAAATGAACCAGGAGAGATAGAATAGATAGATGTCAGTGTCATTCTGGTAAGAAAAATAGAAATAAAAAAGGTGCCAGTCTGCCGAATCGGGGTATCAAAAAGCATTCCCAGTTTCCAATAAGTCTTTTTCTATCTTCAACATAGCTGACGTTTGTCTTTACATACCTGGGGAAGTGATGTCTGTCTGCTCTTCATCACTTGATTTGCATTGTAGAAACTCGACTTCAGTGAGGTCACAGGGAGGAAGCTGATGATTTGTAATGGACATTTGTGGTAACTTCTTCAATATCCATTCCTCTCTTCTTTTTTTCATGGGCCCCCATAGGGAGACCCATGTGGTTACAAGGAAGCTACCTCTACTCTCTGGCTCTGGGGGGCAGAGCACATGACTTAGCCAAAGCAAATCATCGCATCCCACCCACCTGGCCATAGTGATTCATTATCAGGTTAGTGCTATGACCTCAGGGAGCCCAGTGGAAATAAATCTCAGGACTTTTGTTAGAATTCCTGAGTCAAGGGTTTTCTCTCCTCCTCTGGAAATAGGAAGTCTAAAACTCCTCCAGCCATTTTGCTACCACAAAGGAAACCAACTTGAGAATGAAGCCAAAATACAGAGAATGGCAAAGAAATGAAGTCAGGGCCGGGATGACATCATGAAATCTTAGATTAGACCTTACCTAAACCTAGACTTTTTAGTTACATGAATTAATAAATTTTATTATTTACACTCACATGTTACACTCAAATAAAAACTTTCTAACTGATACACTGATGTTACCTTAAAATTCATGTAAATTACGCTTGTTTTTGATAGATAACAATAGTTGTGATTCATCTTTGCTACTTATGCCCTGTCCAATATGCTAAAGACACCAAGCAGGTAGAGGCTATGGTGGTGTATATGTCTATGTAGGTGTGTTTTCCCAGCTGATCAACACCAACAATCATCATCATCCCCATCATCACTGCGGATGGGGCCATCATATGTAAATCAAACTCAGATGACCAAAGTTTACAGCAACGCTTGAAATTTAGCATCTCAGAAGCATTTCATTTCAGTCCCATAAAAGTTATGATATGCTGATTAAATACTGACTGGAGGCTGAAAGAGTGCTTACTTGAGGTTTATAAGCATGAAAAGGATGCATTCTATTGTCACCTTTTTTTTTTTTCAAAATATTGCTGCCCTGAAACAGCCAAATGCATGTATTTCAGGTATTTTAAGGGAAAGAGGTGCCGTACCTTTTATTTTTTATAATGGTATTTTCTGCCAATAATAAAATAGGAGCAAGAAGAAATGTTGATTAAAGAAGCCATATTCCTTTGCCAAAGAAAACATTTGTTGTCTTCAGTTTCCTCACTTTCATTTTTGAGAAGAGAGAGGTAATTCATTCCCTCCAGTAAACAATTTTCACGTGGGAGTCTCCTAACTTTCCCTTTTGTAACTTCAGTCCAGAGCTTTAAATATTTTGTACTTAATTCCTTCCTCCTTTTTGATTCTCTAAGACCAAGAACAAAGGTCTCCTGAACAGGTTTACAGGCGAAAAAGCAAAGAAGTAAGAAGCCGTTCAGGCGAACAGGGTCTGTCCATAAGCACCCCATAGGGGCTGCTCCGTACACAGAAGGCAGGAATAAGGAGAGACCAAGATGCCATGAATCATAGAAAACAAGCTTTGGGGGCTTCTGATTTCTCCCAGGAGGCTGCTGGGAGTGTCTGCTGCTGAGGAATAGCTGCTGTGGCCAAGTAGCTGTAAGGGTTTGAGCTGTCTTTAGGTGTAATATTGCTCCAGAACTAAAGCCTGGGTTTCTTGGCTCTATAAGCAATAAGTACATCCTTTGATGTTTTCTTTATTTCCAATATTTTATTGTGAGCATTTTCAAACAGAAACATTGAAAGAATTGTGAAGGGTACACCCCATATACCCACCATCTAGATTCTATAATTGTTTGCTATATTTGCTATCCATTTATCTACCTACCTATCCATTCATCAATCCATCTTATTTTTTGGTGCATTTCAAAGTAAGTTGCAGACATCAGTATCCTACACTCCTAAATACCTCTTCACACCTATCATTAACGAGAGTTCAGGGTTTATTTAGAATAATTTTTTCCCTGGGTGAAATTTACATAGAGTGAATTGCATGAATTTTAAGTGTATCATTCCATGAGTTTTTTAAAAAATAAATTTATTTATTTATTTATTTTTAGCTGTGTTGGGTCTTTGTTGCTGCGCACGCACTTTCTCTACTTGCGGCGAGCAGGGGCTACTCTTCGTTGTGGTGCGCGGGCTTCTCATTGAGGTGGCTTCTCTTGTTGTGGAGCACGGGCTCTAGGCATGCAGGCTTCAGTAGTTGTGGCTCGAGGGCTCTAGAGCTCAGGCTAAGTTGTGGCGCACGGGCTTAGATGCTCTTTGGCATGTGGGATCCTCCCGGACCCGGGGTTGAACCCGTGTCCCCTAACCACTACACCACCAGGGAAGTCCCCATTCCATGAATTTTGACAAATGTACATGCCTGGAAAAGGAAAACCATCAAGGTACAGAACCATTGTCATGGTGATTTCTTTCTAACACCAATTATCAGTAGGGCTATTCTCCACTGCATTCAGTTATCCAACAAATATTTTCTGAGCTCCTATATGGTTCAGGTATTTGCTAGGTGTTAGAGAGGTAAATGATATATAGCCCTCCACAGGAGTCAACAGTTTAAAGAAAGAGATGTCTACAGTACTTGAATTAATTAGTTAATTAGTTAGAGATGCTGTGGAAATCTGTTCACACAGCGGAGGGGTCAGCCAATGCACCTGACGTGGGGTCAAGAAGGGCTTCATGCTGGTCATTTTGAAAGATGAAAAGGAACATTAGACATCCAGGAACAAGAGCACAAAGAAGACTGAAGTCCATGACCCTACATGGCATCTGGCATGGCTGAGACACAGGACAAGGGGAATGCAATGAGGCTGGAGACACTGCAAGCGCAGGTCCAGGAGGGCCTTGAATGCCTGACTAAGGGGTTGAGCTGTTATCCAGAAAGAGATGGGAAGTTGAAGAGGAACCTGCCAGACACCTGAGCCAAGGTGATCTGGGTAAATTTCACTCCATGTTGACCTTGAGAGAGATGAAGAAAGGGACTAACGTGGATGCTCTGGTGATACAGAGAAAAACGCTTTGGATTAGGTGTTAAATTATGGAAAATTCTAGTCCATAATCCAGGCTACTGGACCCCAAGGGCCATGGAGGCTCCAGCTGGCTGCCAGATGGAACACAGCATTCACGCGCTGCTGAGGAGCCCTGGAGACAACCCAGCCTCCAGCTCCTCCTCCACTCAGCACCAGAGCCTCACAGACTAAGGAGAACTGGAGAAGCCAAGCTGGGAAAGCCTGGGTTCTAACATATTGTTTTTTAATGTAGCCAGTTGCATTACAATCGCCTACTAATGATCATGGAACAGCTTGTTTAAAGTGTTGTAAAGGGTCCCGCCAGACTCTAATCAAAAGACAAATCTTGTGTCTAAAACAATTCAATCACTTCGTTTACACTGAGAGAAAATTGAGTGATCACATATACACAACCTGCTGCAATCAAGGCTGAGACTTCTTGTATGCTAATGGCCTGCTAAGAAGTGTGAAGTAATCCAGGGTGAAGTGTCAAATTCTCTTTCATTAGAATGGGAAATAATTGTGCTGCTGTATGACAAGTAGTAAAATCCACAGTGGACCATTGAATCAATAGCTGTGAAATGTAGAACACTGCTGGTTTAAAACAAACAAACAAAAAAATAGCATCTCACCATTGAAAGGAATGCCTTTTAAACTCATAATGGATTCTATTTGTGATCAAAGTTGAAGGTGCAAGTCACATAGTAAACAATATCAACAAAAATATGGGCAGAGGAGTGGATGAGAAAGGGAAGAGAGAGGTTTAATGGGGAACAAAGAGAAGAAATAATTTCAGAAGAAGGCATGTCTTAATTTTTTTCCTACCTTTTAACAGAGCTAAAGTTTTATAAATCAGCTAGAAGTATCTTGCTTAAATTGTCAAGAAGAAGAGTTACTCTTATGGACTGAATGTTTGTGTCCCCCCTCAAAATTCATATGTTGATATCTAATCCCCAATGTATTGGTTTTAGGAGGTGGGGCCTGTGGAGGATAATTAGGTGATGAGGGTGGGGCCCTTGTGAATGGGATTACTGCCTTTATAAGAGGTCAAAGAGCGAGAGAGCTCTTTACACCACTGGAGGGTACAATGTGAAGTTGGCTGTCTGCAACCCTTGCTGGTCCCCCTCATCTTAGACTTCTAGTCTCCAGAACTGTAAGAAATAAATTTCTGTTTATTGTAAGCCACCCAGTCTATAGAGCACTTTTCTGGAGCAGCCCGAACTGACTGAGACAATACCAAAAAGAGTAAAAATGCTGAGTTTTAGGACTTAATACCCTGCACAGTGGAAAGCTGTCCCATGGGAAGTTTTCTTTCCCCTTGTTGTCTTTGTCTCTTTTTTAATTTTGAGACTCTTGCAGAGCCTAAACCAGAGGAATAACAAATCTCTAGGTACTGGAAGAAATCTGAGAAGTTGCCTTATGTTTACACCTCATTAAGCCAGAGACCAATCTTCATCAAAAGCAAAAGTCTTAGTACTCACTCCACCTCTTTTTTTAACTCTCTAAGTTTTTAGTTAAAAACAATTTTTCATTGGCTTAAGCACATTTCCTGGCCCATGTACCGGACTCGACCCCTCCCTCTACTCCTCTTGCCTCTGCGTTGACTTATCCCTTTGGCTGGTTTCTCCAGGTTGAGGCTACAGCATCTCCAGCCTCACATTCTGGGGACTGACAAAGAGCTTTTTATCCTCAATAATTAAAAAAAAAAAAAAATTCCCCATAACTGAGTTCCATTGGACCAGGTTGGCTGGCATGCTGATCCTCAAATGAAATATGCCGATTGGCCAGGACTAGGTCATATCATGGCCCTAAATTGGGGAGTGAGGCTGAACCCATGGCTTCAGGGTGAGGGAAAGTTTTCCCCAAGGCGAATGGAAGGGTTAGTACCAAGATGGGGGTGGGGGTGGGGGAGGGAATGGATTGGAGGCCAGCAAAGTTAAGAGATGTCCATCAGGCTTCTGAAGACTCAAGGCTTGAAACACTAGTAACAGCAGAACCCAAGAAACATGCAGACAGCACGACTGCATCTCTACTGGTCAGAGTGGGGAAGGAGAGTGTGGATCCCAAGCCTCTGCACTGAGAACCACTGCTCTGCAACTGCTTCTCCCCACCATCTACCTCCCAGCCCCATCATTCACACAAAGTGACCAAAAGCCTCCCTGCTGGTCTCAGGAGCAGGATGGTGCTGGGAAAGTCAGAATAACAAAGTGCACCCATGAAGTCTGACCTTGAACTTTATTTTCAGTCTCTTCCAATAACAGTTCTTCCACAAATTCTCTGCTCACACTACCACACTCTTCTCATGCTTCTATTTACAAGTATTCCAGTCACTCAAACACCAGCCCCTGAAAGTCCTCTGCAATTAGCCCAGGAATCCACAATCTTTCTAACACTAATTCTACACAATATTAATAGGTGCTGTGCCTAAAAGGAATTATGTAGTCCAAAACAGTGGGGGAAACACTGGGTTAGACAACATTAAAAAGATTTATTTAGTTCACGACTTCTCCTGGTCCTTAATGTGTATATGTGTATCGTGAATCTACAAAAGGAGGCTTTGGTAAGGAGTATTTCCCACATTTACTTAAACACGGGATTTTATTTCAGAAAACTTCTACAGAAGCCATTGTTTCTACAGAACATGTTTTGAGAAAAGCTGACCCTGCCTAGCCCCTTTACTTTCTAGATGAAGAAACCAATTCTCACAGCATTTTAATGACATGTTCAACCTGTAGCTGGTCAGGGTCAGGGGCAAGGCCAGAAGACCCAACTCTCAATTCCAAGTGCCAAGCCTTGTCCTTTGCCATGCATCCTCGCAAGTGGCACCTCGGGCTTCCATGGCCATCCCATTCCCCCTGAGAACGATCAGGGTCTGCTCTATGGCTGGAGGGAGGGGTGGACTCTCCAGGTGACCCTACTTTTAAGGCAGGGGTGGTGGACTGAGCACTTCTACTTTCTCACCAGCACACCTCAGAGCTGAGGCAACAGTAAAATCAGACAATTATGGAACAGGGCAACAGTTTAGTAAAGAGTTTGCATAGCTCTTGGTACATAGTTAGCTCTCAAAATTATTACTACTGGGAGCCAGGATGACAGACAACATTAAATATCATCTCAGAATGGGGTCCCCAGAGGCATGTACTCAAAAGGATTTGAGTGCTAGTAATTTATTTGGGAAGTGATTCCAGGAAGCAGGTAGGTAGGGATGTGGAGAAGTCAGACATGAGGGGAAAGAAACCAATACAGGGTGCGTTCATGTGAAGGATACCAAAGTGAACAAATGGGGCTGAGTTCTGCCGGGTCATCTAGGGAAGCAGAATACAACACACCTCAAAGATACCCTGCAAGGAAACAGGGTGTTTATTATTGGTTGAAGGCTGTTTCCAGGGATGTTAACTCCTCAGCACTCCTGGCTGGCCCTCAAGCAGACCAAGCATGTTCTTATGGTCATGCACTGGGTGCTGACAGCATCATTTAAGCACCATGAGGGAGTGCCCTGCATATGACTAGGGTAGGATGCATTGTCTCAGCACCAGGTGACCGGGCCCCACCAAGTCCATTGTGGAAGCTATGAGGATGCATTTTGCAGACCTCCAGCTACAGGGCTGAGGCCACACCTCCCGCGGGCTGCTTCCAGCCAATGACTGAGTGTGGCGGAAATACTAAGGCAGACCCAAATCCTGGAATCCTCTGACAGCCAGACTTAAGCTCTGGGACTCCATGCCAACCTCGCTGAACTTACACTGCACGTCAGTCTAGGATGCTTGCACCCAACTCTCCCCCCCAACTCCCCCCACCCCACGCTCTTGGTGAACTTGCGTTGTGGTCTCTTGGCTCTCCTAGACACTCTCAACTCCTTCCCCATGGGCTCTCATGCAGCGGTTTTCTCTAACAAAATCTTTGCACATTTTACTCCCATCTTGGCATCTGCCTCTCTGAGAGCTAAAACTAACACATCCACAAAAGCCCCCCTGGTCACAGCCATCAGAGCAGGGACCATATAAACAAAGTATTCATGAAATCCTTTTGCCACAGGGACAGGAAGTAATATTTCAATGGTCAGGAAAGGGTTATAGGAGTTCAGCTGAGAATCGCTCTCACTGCAGGAAAGTTTTCATATTGCTTCTCTTTTCCCAAGTCTAAATATCTCTGTTATCACATGAACAACTTCCTTCTACACCCTCCAATGCTCCCGCCACACCCGCACATCACTCCCATACCCATTCTCTCCAACAGCACAGAGCGTCAGCTGGCCCATCCGCCAGGGGGTGTGAAATGTTTGGAAATAACTTTTAGTATCAGCTTTGACAAAGAGAAATAAGAATTTGGAAGGGATGCTTGTTGCAAAATTGAATTCTACGCAGCGAAACCTTGATAATTTGATTAATTAGTCATACAGCCAGGCAGACTTTGCGACAAGCCTGGGTTCTAGCATATGGTTAAAGAAGTTTAATTGTAGTGCTTTCTGAGTGGCAGTCGCCATTTAAAACTTAGCTCTAAGGAGGTACCAGTTATAAGGCATGCCCTCCCTCTAACCCCTTAGTACTGCTAAAGGTACTTTGAAAGAAAATTCAATTTTTTGAGCGCTTGGTTTGAAATAGTTATTAATTATAGAAAGTGTCCCTTAGCTTGTGAGTAAAAGTTTGCAATTTTCAGGGAAGGAAATTCTATGGTTTTTATCCAGCAAGTATCAAATAATTGTGCCACTGTCATCCTAAGCCCAGTTTGAACGATTGGGTTGTTCTCTGGTGGCCAGGCAGGCAGCCCAGTCCCTGCAAACAGCTCTCAACATGCAGCGCGTGGCCTTACAGAAAAGGCTCCCTCAGGCGCTCGTGTGTATAGCAGACGGAACAGTCAATTGTCCTAAAATGAAAGGAGGGCCGGATCCCTTTCCTCCTGCAGGCCACGAGAATGCTTCCCGAAGGCCCCTTGTGGTCAGATGTCCCCTTGCTTTGTTTTTCTTTTCTCTCGGTCCCATGGGAGACCCACCCTCCAGCCTGCTCAGACCCGGACAGTGGAAACCAGAGGCTGCTCTGTGCTGTGGATGTTCCACCCACCATCAAGGTGTTGGTTGGGGCTACAGTCATCTCAGATCTCCACGGGGGAGGATCTGCTTCGAAGCTCACTCATGTGGCTGTTGACAGGCTGGGGTCCTTGCTGGCTGATGGCCGGACACATTTGTTCCTTGCCACGGCAGTCCCGGCAACATGGCTGTTTGCTTCCCTGAAGTGGGAGCTCTGAGAGGAGGAGACCAAGAGAGAGTCCTCTTGTAACCTAACCTCAGAAGTGACATCCCGTCTCTTCTGCTAGATCATCCTGGTTGGAAGCGAGTCACTAGGTCAAGCTCGCACTCAGGGAGAGAAGATTATAGAGGGGCAAAAATACCTGGACATGGAGGTCAGTGGGGGCCATTTGAGAGGCCATCTGCTGTGTTTGCCCTCTGGCCCCAGTGATTCCTGACCCTCCCCACATGCAAAACACACACTGGTTGTTCTCACCCAGGGAAGCTTTAGGTTTCTCTCAGTCACAATCATTTTTGCAAATACTCACTAATTCAATTGGGTGTTTGGCTAGAAAATCATCCACTTGAACCTTGAGCTCCTGCCATTGTGGGCAGCTCTGCTTTTTGGAGGTTTTTGGACTCAAATTCATGGACCCTCTTAGGAAACTGATGGAAGACATATTCCCTCAGTGTAATATGTAGGAGTGAGATGGGACTTAACTGGCTTGGCAGGACATGGTCAGATGGGGTGGAGGAAGAGTTATCTGATACCCACCCAGAGCTGGGTCAGAACGGGCACAACCAGGCAGTGGGTAGGCGAGCTGCATGAAGAATGTAAGGACATGCATGATTTGTGCTTGTGCAGTGTTCAGATGAATCATAATGTCCATTTTCCAGGTTTAGACAGAGACATGATACAATACAGTAAGTCCCCTACAAATGAATGAGTTCCATTCCAAGAACACGTTCATAAGTCCAATCTGTTCATGAGTCCAACAAAGTTAGCCTAGGTACCCAACTAACACAATCGGCTATATAGCACTGCACTGTAATAGGTTTATAATACTTTTCACACAAGTAATACATAAAAAACAGACAAACACAAAAAATAAAGAAAACATTTTTAATCTTACAGTATAGTAACTTGAAAAGCACAGTAGTGCAGTACAACAGCTTGCATCCAGGGGCTGGCATCGAGTGAACAAGCAAGAAGAGTTCCTGACTGGAGAAGGGAGAGGAGGTGGGAGATGGTAGAGCTGAAGGGTCGTCAGCAATAGGAGACGGAGGGCAGGCTGCAATTTCACTCACGTCTGACGTTGATGGCACAGGTTCTGGTTCTTTGCTGGATTCAATTCTATCTACCCTCTTGAAAAAACAATCCAGTGATGTCTGGGTAGTAGCTCTTTTTTTTCCTCATCATAGATGACACAGGAGCACTGGATTGCATTCTGCAAGACTGCTGTAACCTTTGTGTACCTTTCTACATCCGGGTCTGTGCCTCAAAAACTAACAGTGCCTACTCAAATAAAGAAAATCCCCTTGCCATTTCCTGCATCGTGAATCTCTTAGGTTCTTCAGTTACTTCTTCCTCTTGTCTCTCTTTGTCCTTTCTCTGGGCCTCCAATTCCATCAGGTCTTCATTAGTAAGCTCCTCGTGTTGCACAGAAACAGTACCGTACAGTAAAGTACACAAAAGCACAAACACTTGTAGAGGATGCATGCACGTGACAATGTATTCCAGGCACATGAACTAACTTACGTGATTGGACACACGAACGTACGTTCACGTCTTTGAAAGTTCGCAACTTGAAGGTTCACGTGTAGGAGGGAACTTACTGTATAGAGGTAAACAGCTTGCATTTGGGAGTCAAACCATCTGAATTTGCATCCCAGCACCACTCTATAGTGTGATCTTGAGCAAGAAGCTCAAGTTCATTATGGTATTGTGAGGATTAAATGAATAAAGGCTGTAAAGTGCTCAGCACAATGCCTGGCACGGGACTAGAGATAAACCATACTAGTTACCGCCACTTTCACAAATTCTCTTTGAGACTTTAAGTGGGTCTCCCAACTTCACTCTTTATTCATATGCTGCAATCTTTTGTTACCAGCTGACAGTGCTGGTTTTCTATGGCAGAGAAACTCAAACTTCTAGCTTCCTGGAGGGCCTGCCATGCCTGGAGGGCCACCTGAGAAACTCTTGTTTGCCCCAGGTAGCCTGCACATCTGCTGCCAGGCAGTTGGATGCCAAAACTCTGATTGGAGTAAAATAATCACGTGGCTTCTGTCATGAGGAATGAGAGAGAGAAGCAGGTTCTGTGACTAATCCAAACCACACCCCACAGAGATCTCCTGCAGAAGGCCAGCCCCCAAACACAGGGGCTGGGTCTAAATTCTCTATAATCCAGCACCAAGCAAAATACTCCTGGCACACAAAAGATGCAGCGAGCATTGGATGGAGGTAAGTCCCATCTTCTCTCCTATTTTGGGCACTAGCTCAGTCCCCAGATAATAACTGCCATTTACTGAGAGCCGAGCACTGTGCCAAATGTTTTCAAAACCAGTTACACTCTCTCAGTTCCCCAGCCAGTCCTCCATTAAATGGATGTGGAAATAGGTGGCAGCAAACAGTCTATTGGATAATGAAGGCCGTGCACATGTCCTACACCATGCTGCTCCAAGCACACTTGAAAATGCCAGATGGAAGCTTCTTTCATCTGCCTCCCTCATCTTGAGGGAGCTGGAGAGGGACATCCCCTTTTGCTGGTCCCAGATGGGCTCCAGATAGGGGAGCCACCTCCCCACCCACCAGATATCTTGCAAAAGCTCCTGGAAAACCCACTCAAGGCTCTGAGCCCCAGGCCCACCTCCACCTTGTACCACAGGCAAGGAAGCAGCTCACATGGACTGATGAGAGCCGAGTGTCTGCATCTCTTCCCAATTCCTCATTAGTAGTTGGAAGTTAGCCAGTATGGACTATTTATACCCTGGAAATTGGTGAAACTACAAATCAAGACTTTTACTTTATTCCAGGAGCACTGGTTCTTAAGCATGGACCAGCACACCAGTGTTATAGAGTGATGAGATATAAAGCCTTACCACCGCAAGACAATGTTCTCATCAGTGTGCAAACATTTCATGCTGCTATGAAAACTAGGAATGGGTCAGATGGAGTCACATGCTGCCTCTGGGAGAAACCTTCCTATCGCCTTGCTTTAAGTATTACAGCTGTCATCTTGGAATTTTTCATTTACCAATAGAACCCTTAATTCACCTATAAAATATGATTCACATAATGAATCCAGGTATTTCACCCAGTGCTAAAATCCAAAAGCAATTAGCCTTTTTGTTTATTGCATGTGGGAGTTAGACTGAAAGCTAAATGAACACACAGAAAAAGAGCCAGGCATTGGTCCAAATGTCTGAATGATGTACTAATTAAATTGTATAACAACACTGCTATCTTTATACATACACTTTATTACAGATTGGGGATTCAGCCTGGGGCCATCCAAGTCAGCCTCTGGGAAAGCACTTCTTTAAAACTAGAGGAACAGTACGGGGTAAGGCTTTGTTAGGAAGATTTAGCTACACATTCAGGAAGAACAGATAAGACTTTGGATGAGATTTTAAAAAGCTTGGTTAATTTTTCTCTTCTCTCTGCTATAATATGATCCTAATCAGGGATAAGAGTTTAAAAGTCTGCTTATTTATGTATTCACTAAATAAATATGATAAAACCTGGGTTAGGCCTTCCCTGGTGGTGCAGTGGTTAAGAATCCACCTGCCAATGCAGAGGACACTGGTTCAATCCCTAGTCCCGGGAAGATCCCACATGCCGCGGAGCAACTAAGCCCGTGCGCCACAACTACTAAGCCTGTGCTCTAGAGCCTGCGAGCCACAACTACTGAGCCCTCATGCCACAACTACGGAAGCCTGCGAGCCTAGAGCCCGTGCTCTGCAACAAGAGAAGCCACCGCAATGAGAAGCACGTGCACTGCAACGAACAGTAGCCCCTGCTCGCAGCAACTAGAGAAAGCCTGCACGCAGCAACGAAGACCCAACACAGCCAAAAATAAATAAATGTATAAAAAAAAAAAAAACCTAGGATAGATGCTGGGGCTAATATAAAATTAATCAAACCTGTTCCAGGCCCTCTAAAGTTCCTCAGATAGCCCCAGTCTGACAGAGAAGTGAATGTTTATGAGAACATGTCCCTAAATGCGACATAGGACTCACAGGTTCCTTGTGGGTCTGGAGAGGGATTGTTAATAGTGTCTGGATCGAGGGTGGGAGAGTGCATACTGAAGGCTCCTCAGAGGAAAGTGGATTTGAGTGTGTTTTTCTCTCATTTCTTTCATCCTAATCCATAAGCTTCCATGAGGAGTTAAAGAAATATGTATGGGCTTCCCTGGTGGCGCAGTGGTTAAGAATCTGCCTGCCAATGCAGCGGACACGGGTTCAAGCCCTGGTCTGGGAAGATCCCACATGCCACGGAGCAACTAAGCCCGTGAGCCACAACTACTGAGCTTGCGCGTCCAGAGCCTGTGCTCCGCAACGGGAGAGGCCGCGACAGTGAGTGGCCCGTGCACCGCAATGAAGAGTGGCCCCCACTTGCTGCAACTGGAGAAAGCCCTCGCACAGAAATGAAGACCTAACACAGCCAAAAATAAATAAATAAATAAATAAATTTATAAAAAAAAGAAATATGTATTATTGAAGTAACTTGTTTCCAGACTCATGCTGGTTGTTACAAGGAAAACCTAGAAAGACTAGTAATAGCAGTAATGGCTAATAGGCACTGAGGCTTTTCCAGGGGCCAGGCACTGCTCCAGGAGGTTTACATGGCCTGATTCACTTACCATTCACAGCAACACTAGGAAGAGTACAGGTGAGCAAGGCGAAGCTTAGCGAGTGACAGAGTGGGCATTTGAATCCGGGGTCTGGTGCTCCCCACCATACACTGTCTGTCCAGGATTGCAATGGCCAAGTGCAACTATGCTGTCACAAATCACCTTACTTATCATAACATCCTCTCTGTATGTTTACTTTCTTTAAAGAGACTGTCTGGTACAGCAAGAGATACGTCGTGACATGAGACTTAGCGTCCATCTTGACTGCTCCTCCTGCCCACATCACTAACCAGGCTGTGACATGGACACACGTTGTCTCTTCAGTCTCAGCTGCCACTACTGCCCACCTGAGGCCACTAAACCCAAATCCCCTAAACCACCCACCGTCTCCCTAATCATCAGGTCCTGGTGGATCTCCAAATCTCCGCAGGTTGTTTCCACTCCCCAGAATGAACTGATGACTCTAGAACAAAGTTGCTTGCAACTTCTAATGGTGTTTCTCTGCTGGGCACCAAAAAAAAGAAAAAGGTAAATCTTCGCCACCAGCACCAACTGCACCAGTCAAACAGCAGTGAACATTCCAAGTCACTGTGGGAAAGAAAATGGCCGCTGTGGTTCTGAGGGGAGCGTCAGGAAGAGTGGGGGTGACCCTTAATGTGGACCCTGAAGAACAAGCGGGTTAACCTGGAAAGAGGAGAGAGAGCTGAACTACGGACTATGTTTCCTTATACAGGGCCCAGCACACAGTAGTTGCTCAATATAATTTTGTCAAATAAATGATGACAACATTCTGTCTTGTGTCACGTAGGTGCTAGGGGATATTTGCTAGTGATAACAAGATACTCCATGCAAGGAAGGAGGGGATGGGTCTGGTTAAAGGCACAGAGAGAACACACCCGGCTGTGGTGGAAGCAGGTGTGTTGAATGGTGGGGAACAAGACTGGGCAGGTGAGCCTGATTTGACCAGCTAGAAACCAGGGATGGGATAAGGGAGAGAGAGAGAGAAGGGGTTCTTCATCTGGGGGATGCATGCAGATCCCCAGGGCAGGGTGTATCAGACTCCCAGGTACACACACATCACTTGAGGAACCTAATCCTAATGTGGATTCTGACGCAGCAGGTCTGGACTGGGGCCTGCAAGTTTGCATTTCTAAAAAGCTCCTGGGTGCGGACACTGCTGGATCACACTTTGAGTAGCGAGTCCTAAAGAGTCCACAACAGGCTTCAGAGGTCTGTGAACTCCTTAAAATCATTTGCAAAATGTTATATTCTGTACACATGTGTGTTTTCTGTAGCAAGACCATAGTTTTCATTAGACTCTAAAGGGTGTGTTTTGGGTTGAATTGTGTCCCCCCCAAAAAGATATGTTATAGTCCTAACCCCAGTATCTGTGATGTGACCTTCTTTGGAAATCGGGACTTTGCTGATGTAATCAAGTTAAGATGAGATCATTAGGGTGGGCCCCCATCCAATGTGACTGACGTCCTTATAAGAGAGAAACATGGACACAAACACACAGGGAGAATGCCATGTGACAACAGAGATAGAGACTGATTCAGCTGTAAGCCAAGGAATGCCAGGATTGCTGGCAAACACTAGATGCTAGGGAGAGACAAGGAAGAATTCTCCCTCACAAGTTTTCAGAGAGTGCATGGCCCTGCCAACACCTTGATCTTGGACTTCTAGCCTCCAGAACCATAAACAGTACATTTCCATGTTTTAAACCTCCAATTATTTGTGGTACTTTGTTATGACAGCCCTGGAAAACTAACAAAGGGTCTGAGATACACACACACACACAGTGAAGCATTATCATAAAGATACAAGAAATCGTTGATGATTTTGAGACTAAGATTTGCAGCCATAACTGGCAACTTGCAACTACTACACTTGCCACTTGCATTTGCTTCCTTTCTTAAACCCTAAAGACGGCTTCTTTCCTGATCAGATCTTTCTCTGTGACCTCCAGCGTTTCTTTTTCCTTCAGCTTGTAGGAAGACACACATTCTTTCTGGACTTCCAGACCTGAAGATACTGCTATTTTCTTCTTGGCATAGAACGTGGAGAAGCTGAAGCTTATGGCGTTTCTTCCTCCTCCAGGTCCCACCTCTGCTGTGGTTTGTCTCATTTGGGTCCACACAATCTGGTTCTCCTTTTTTTTTTGGCCACACCACACAGCATGCGGGATCTTAGTTCCCCAATCAGGGATCGAACCCATGCCCCCAGAGTCTTAACCACTGGACCACCAGGGAAGCCCCTGGTTCTCCTTCTTTATTCTTGTCCTTCCTTGGCTGTGAGGAGAGAGGTAGCCTTCCCTCTTTTGATGAGTAGATTTAAACCTTGAGGCTGTTCCCCACATATGTAATTATGGTGGCCACTACTACCATTACACTTATCTTCTGCTGCAGGAGAAGAGAAAGCAGATGGAGAACTAGCATTTACTGAGTATTCAGCACGTGGTTTTATATACATTGTCCCTCTTACCCCTCACATTCACATTTACATACTCAAAGTGCAAATGAGTATCAGCACACCATTGATCTCATCTTCTAAATTAAGACACCAAGTCACAGAGCTGGCAAGGAACAGAAGCAAGATTCCAGTGCAGCTCCATCTGTTCCAAAGCCCACGTTCTCCTCACCACTCTAAACTGCCTGTCTGAGGCTGAGCTAAACAGCTAAATCAGGGAAATATATAAAACCAGTCAGGCTCAATTCTGTAGTTCCAGAACATTGTCTTTAAGACAAGTATTTTGGTGTCATGTAAACACAAGCACCATCTGTCTGCATGCTTGCTATCTGTCTGATCTACTTACTCTATCTGATGCAAAAATAACCATCAGCTATTCAGCAGACAAGACAAGCAAAGCAGCACTTTTCCCCTGGTTATTATGGACACAGTCAGAGCTTTAGCTTTTCAACAATAATCCCCAACTCTGAATTTGCAACACCCCAGGGCATTTCCCGTCACTGTAAGGGATTTTGAAAGATTCTTAAAAATTCCCAGAACCAATTAGTGTCAATGTACTATAAGAAATAGACAGGCTCTGAAGAGCAGACTCTCCAGAAGGCAGGGAGAAGGCTATATGGTGGATCCCAGCAATGGTGAGGGCTGCTATGATGAGCACAAGGTGGGTGGGTCTGTTTCCTGTTTCTTCACTCAGGTGGCCCTTTCCCCCAAGAAACAGATGAACATGTCATTCTTGCTTGTAAATAAGCATGAAGACCTTGATGTTGTTATGGTACGAGAATGGATGAGAAAAAAAAAATAACCCCAAAAGACTACAAAGATTTCTGGGTAAAAGGTAAAAGGACATGGAGCTAATTTTGCTTGGAGAAAGGAAAGCTGAAAAGCAAGGCTGCTGGTTATATTTGGGAGGGACATATAAGCAGCACTTCTGATCCCCACTTCTGTCTCCCTTACCTGTGGCAGACACCACTCACTAATAACAGAACTCTAGCATGGAACCAGAACTGAGCCTCAGAATCCTTCTTGACACAACTCTCTAGGGAAGCACAAGAAATCTACTGGCCATATTCCTGATATGGAGCAGGCTACCAATCAGCGTATTGATACACACTATTACATCATGAAGGGCAAACAGGATGGCAGAGCAAGTACCCAGACCCTGTCTCTCTTCTCCTCTTTTTACCTTGCCTTTGCTCCTCTAATTTCTCTCCTCATCATTTCTAGACAAACCTATCCTTCTCAAATGGTTCTGAGTTTGTGTTCGTTTTTACCACTGGGCATCCACTCACTTACCCTTCCTCTCATAGGTATATGAAAGCTAAAGTGGCATTTATAAGAAATGGTCTCAGCCTGAGAGTCTGAGGACCTCAGTTTGAATTCACCCTATTCCAGTCCTTTGACTCTGGGCAAGTCTATTTCCTCATCTGTAAAAAAAGAAGATACTTGCAGGAACCTCTTCATATGGTTTTTATGAATATCAAATGAAATAATATAAAGGACTTCACACAGTACCCAGAATGAATAGGCATTCAATAAATGTTTAGCTTAATCTGAGGAAACAGGAGACATAGCTATTTCGAGACAAATTCCCCACCATCGTTGAAAAAGCACCCTGATTCACCATGTTACTTACATTGAACACTCTCTTGAAATCTAGAGTCAGCTGGGACCTCCCTCTCCCTTGAGATTTAAGTAAAATTAACCTGGGCTCCACCCTGCAAAGCCATAGCCTTTGGAAGTCCAAAGCCCTTCCCATGGATTCCAGGGTCTCACGTTCTCAGGACCACCCCTCCCTCCTGGGCTCCTGTGATTTCACATGTAGACTCTGCTCAGAACTTCCCCAGCCCAGACACAAAACTGAGCTCCTTCTTCATCTGCCAAAAAAAAAGTGCATGTGTGCATGTGTGTCTGTTTTCCACAAATATTTTGGGAACAGAGGAGCCCTTGTCTCTTCCAGTTTACCACTGACACTGGCTGCAGCCCCCAGGAATGTGGTTATTCATCTCCAGCCCCTCTGCAGAGGGTCATCATCCCACCCATCCTAGAGCATAGGACACAAAGCAACCTCCTGCCAAGAGTTTTTCATCAGCCACCCACATCTGGTCCACAGTGCACACTCACACATTTGTAGCCCTGAAAACCCATGGGAGTACAGGGTGACCCCAGTGCGGCAGTTCAGCCAGTCTGAACTTTTTAGATTTCTTTCTGATTTCTCAGGTGCAGACTGAAAAAGTTGGAGTTCGGGCCACTATTTTGCCTCACGCCAACCTACCTGCAAACTGCACAGAGCCT
Source organism: Balaenoptera acutorostrata (assembly GCF_949987535.1). Taxonomy (NCBI): domain Eukaryota; kingdom Metazoa; phylum Chordata; class Mammalia; order Artiodactyla; family Balaenopteridae; genus Balaenoptera; species Balaenoptera acutorostrata. Next base: position 23,278,900 of record NC_080067.1, on the reverse strand, counting down.
GAGCCTCCTTGAAAGTCATTTTCTCTTGAGATGAAAGGGTTATATTCCCCTGCCATCCCCCCAGAAAATGACCTTATCAATATTATTGGTTCCACATGCTCTTCTTGAACCTTGCCACACCCCCATCAAGAAATGAAGACTTTCCCTCTCCTTGAAATTAGACAAGCCACTATTGTCTCAACCAATAGAATATCTGGCAGAAGTGACACTGCATGACTTCTAAGACAAGGTCATAGATGAAAATATGGCTTCTTATTGGACCCCTCTATCCAGGATTCTCAATCTTGGAATCCAGCTACCATGTTGTAAGGAATCCCAGGCTACACGGAGAGGCTATGTATAGGTGTTGTAGCTGACAGACCCAGCTAAGATCACAGTCAACAGCCAGCATCAACCACCAGACATGAGTGAGTGTGTCTTCAGATGACGCCCACTCATTTCTTCAAGCTTCCCCAGGTGATGCCAGGTGGAGAAGAAAACAGTTATCCCTGCCAACTCCCGCCTTAATTGCAGATTCATGAGTAAAATAAATGTTGTCCTTGGCTTAAGCTACTTGGTTTTAGAGTGGCTTACTGTGCAGCATTAGATAACCAGACCAAGTATGCCTACCAATTACTGAAGATTATACAAATGCTGACACTCCATAATTCCATACAAACTGGTTAGTCACTGAGCAATCCTGAGAGTTGGGAGTTAGCACTTGGGCACCAGAACATGTCCCAGCCCCAGAAATACAAGAACCAGAACCTCAGAGCTGACGATCCTTCAGCTCTACCATCTCCCACCTCCTCTCCCTCCTCCAGTCAGTATGCCAGTTTATTAGCTCATTCTCTGACTCATGCTAGGGGGGATCAACACAACCCTTAAAAGCCAGATAAGACTGGCTCCAACGTCCTTCTTAAGATTTCCTGAAATTCCGTACAAACTATCTTCTTATAGTCTTTCCTGGCTCTGTGCTTCTGTTTTTGCTGAATTAGTTCTGTCAGTGGGTCATTTCTCTGACTAGCACGTGCTGGTAGAGAATAGAAGTCAACCTCTTTCTCTGATGTTTCAAAAAAAAACCATTCACGTTAAGTCTTTGTCTGTGAATCAGACATTACTAAGTGTTTGAGCAAACTACGATGATATACTGCAGAGCTAGAAATGAAATTTCAGACATCCCTATTCCTTTCAGGCTCCCATCCTGGCCACCTCACCGCATCCAGAGATCTGGATGTCTTCAGATTCAGATTTCCGTCTCTGCACTCTCACCCTCAACATTTTCCCCTCATCGCTGCCTTCCTCTCCAAATGCTCCCAGGAATTTCACGTCCAAACATGGTACTTTTCTTTCTATTGTGTAGGTCAGTAGCTCTCAAACTTGATCATGTGTCAGAATCAACTGGAGAGCTTGTAAAACACAGATTTCTTGTCCTCATCCCAGAATTCCTGATTGAGTAGGTCTGGGATAGGGCTTGAGAAGTTGTATTTATAAACAAGCTCCTGAGTGACGCTAATGCTGCTGGACTGGGGACCACACTTCTCTCCAGCCCTTATTTTCCAACTTGTCTCCAGGTCTACCTTTGCTCATCAGCTAATCAGAAAGAGTCACCACACAGTTAGCTGCCCAAAGGTTTCTTGATAGCCTCTAGAAATCACTTGTGCTGTAGAAGTCAGTTATGGTTTTAATTACAACCTTTTCCCCCTCCAGTCTGTTTGGAAGGTAGTATAAGCTAGTGTGACTGGTTCAGAGTTAGCTCTACCTATCACTACTGATGTGACTTTGGCCATGTTATTTAACCTCTTTGAGTCTGCTTTCCTCACCTGTAAAACTATTGCTGATAATGCTTACTTCTTAGGGTTGTTTGAGCATTAATGGAGATAGTGCATGTATAGTACTAACCAGTTTCTGGGCAGGTAAAAAATATCCATGTTAGTTATTTCTCATTTATTCCACAGACCTTGACCAAGCCCCTGCTGTATTTCAGGCGCCTTGCTGGTCACTGAGATGAGAGGTGAAACCGCATGATAGGAGAAGGGAAAAACAGTAAACAAACACAGGATCACAGGTTTATGCCAGAGATAAGCTCTTGAAGATGTCTGATAATTCCAGACTAATTCCTCTTAGAAATAAATGTAAAATGAGAGATGTATTCTGGGAGCACATAAATCCACGAACATTGTAGAATAATGTGCTCTAATGCTGCTTTTTATTTTCTCAGCATTAGCTCTAATATTTCACAGAGGGCTTGTTCTTACATTAAGAGCATATCATGGCAGTTGTTGGCGCTTCCTGGTCGTATTTTATCACCTCTAACTTCTATTCCAAAGTTATTGATCTTTTTGGTACGTTTTTCATCACTTGTACAAACATCACCTGATGAATGCTTGGATGACTTTGTTAAATGATAATAACTGAATGTTAAAATAACAGAACAATAGCCACCAAAAATCACTCAGGGAAGTTCAGGTGCCCGTAAACAACGGAATGGTCACGAAGTGCTGACGCCGGACATCAGCTAAGATGGCGCCGCCCTGTGGCAGCAAACACACCGTTCATTTCACAATCCCCTGGGTCCTTCAGTACATGATGGGTACTTCCGGCTTGGACTGTTGCTGCTTTTCATTTGGGGGAGTTGCATTGCTTTACACTTTGTGCATAAAGTGAAATTGGAGTCTCTATGTTGCACTGTTTCAAATCTGTCACTCAGATGCCCATGAAATGTGTGTGCCCGGAATCACGATGGTCTGATGTAGGTGGTGGGAGGCGCTGAGGTCACACTCCGGTGATCCGCTCCCCGCGTGGGCAACTCCATCCTCCATTCTTGCAGCTCCTCTTTCCCTTCTAGGCGTGCCCTCATCAGACAAGCACCCTTCCTGCCAAAATACAGTTAGTCCCCTACATACGAACCCTCAAGTTGCAAACTTTCAAAGATGCGAACGTGCGTTCTCATGTGCAATCGTGTAAGTTAGTTCACGTGTCTGGCGTACATTGTCATGCGCGTGCATCTTCTACAGGTGATTGTGCTTTTGTGTACTTTACTGTACAGTACTGTATAGGGTACAGCAGTACAGTATCTTTATTTCAAACTCAGGATGTCCGGAAGCAAGTGTAAAAACAGCAGTGATGTAGCTGGTACTGGTATGACCAGAAAAAAGAGCTACTACCCAGACATCACTGGATTGTTTTTTCAAGAGGGTAGATGGAATTGAATCCAGCAAAGAACCAGAACCTGTGCCATCAACGTCAGCCATGAGTGAAATGGCAGCTTGCCCTCCGTCTCCTATTGCTGACGATCCTTCAGCTCTACCATCTCCCACCTCCTCTCCCTCCTCCAGTCAGTAACTCTTCTTGCCTGTTCACTCGATGCCAGCCCCTGTATGCCAGCTGTTGTATTGTACAACTGTACTTTTCAAGGTACTGTACTGTAAGATTAAAGATGTTTTCTTTAGTTTTTGTGTTTGTTTTTTATGTATTACTTGTGTGAAAATGTTATAAACCTATTACAGTACAGTGCTATATAGCCGATTGTATTAGTTGGGTACCTAGGCTAACTTTGTTGGACTTACGAACAAATTGGACTTATGAACGTGTTCTTGGAATGGAATTCATTCGTATGTAAAGAACTTACTGTAAAAGCAATGATCCCAGGGGATACATTTTGTCATGGGCTTATAGTCTGGGGCCAACATCTAGCTTCTGTGGTTGAGACAGTCCATCCCACAGGAATTCATGGAAATTAAAGAGAAATATGTATCCTTCCAAACACTTCACTGTAATAAAAGTATTGCAAGTAGTTAATCCTTTTCTGGTTTAAATATAGCCAGCTTGACACTTTTAAAAGGAATAGAATCTCTGTGTATGTTTTGAATGTAAATTTAGGATTAAGATCCAGAATACTGTCAATTATTTAGTAACTAAAATTAGAATAAATCAGGTAGGACTCTAAAAGTTACATTTTAGGGAAGTTAGTATCTGCTTTCCCACTGATGTTTCATATTTTTCTTTAGTAGTGGTATTTCAAATAGAAGGGAAATGCTTTCTAACATTATTTAGTCCCTGCATATTTAAGATGTGGTAAAAAAAAAAAAAATAGAAAGAAAGAAAATTACTTACTAAGAGTCCTGATTGTGAAAATGTACAGTATGGAGCTAACACTGAGTGATTCCTGATGTCCTAGACTTTGGGGGACTATCTGATATCCAATTAAGGATATTCAACAAGAGTGTGTGGCAGGAAAATTATTGAGTTTTTCATCTGTGATTTGTTCTCATTGTATCTTTCCTCCTCATGCCACAAAAAAAAAGGCTAAGTTTCTGTGTTCTCTCGTCTCAGGAGTGTTTGTGTTACAGGGCAGAAAGCTGAAGTCAGCTGAAAAGGCCCTGCTCCTGGCTTCTGTTCTGAAAGCTGAAACTCTTCGAAGAGCTTAGGTTCATCTCTCCAGGGGACAAGGGTAAAGAAGCTGCTGCCCCTGGGGGTGGCAAGAAGGAACAGCCAGAGCACCCCCTAGTGGCAGGGGCAGGGACTGGATGGTGCCGGAACACATTCTCCAAAAGTCACATCTTTCTGAGTTTTCTCTTTGAGTAATATGTTAACATGATTGTTGTAAGAAAATGATGAAAAGATACTGCACTAAGCATGTGAAATATGCGATGCAAGTGTTAATGGCCTGATATCACAGCCAGAGAGAAAACAGTCTCAGGGAAGAGCCTTTCCGGTTTGTAGGATCACCCTCCCCGGCTCACCCGGCTGCAGAGGCCTCCACTGGGCGCTCAGTGCTGCTGAGAGCCTCAGCCCAGTGCCTGCCCTCGTGTTAGAACCTGACCTGGCCGCCAGGCAGAGCTAAAAGAGGTTGGCCAGGGCTGAGGTGTTTCTGTGGAGAGCACCGGCCTGGGAAGCAGCTGAGACTCCTGCCTGTAAGGAGGCGCAAGGGCCTGGGCACTAAGCATCTCGTAGCAATCAGAGCACAGATGATAAAGTCCCTCCTTGTATATTCTGGACCAGGCAAGATCCCTCGCACTTCTGAACTCTGAGGGCCTGGCAAAAATGCCTACACATTTAACAACTATCTCCTTATGAGGCATCACGTATGACTAACCCTGGCTATCTTTCTTAGGAGGGATTGGAGCTCTTATTACACAATCTTAATGCAAATAGAGATTATGATACTAAGTGAAGTAAGTCAGAAAGAGAAAGACATATACCATATGATATCACTTATGTGTGGAATAGAAAACATGACACAAATGAACCTATCTATGAAACAGAAACAGAATCACGGACATAGAGAACAGACTGGTGGTTGCCAAGGGGGAGGAGAAGGGGGGAGGAATAGAGTGAGAGGTTGGGGTTAACAGATGTAAGCTGTTATATATAGAATGGATAAACAACAAGGTCTTACTTTAAAGCACAGAGAACTATATTCAATATCTCAATATCCTATGATAAACTATAATGGAAAAGAATATAAAAAAGAATGTATATATATGTATAACTGAATCACTTTGCTGTACAGCAGTAATTAACACAACATTGTAAATCAACTATATTTCAATAAAGAAATACTTTGGTTAAAAAAAACCTAAGGTTAAATAAAGACATTCTCAGAAAAAAACGGAATCTTAATACATCCAAAGTGGTGAGACTAATTAACCCTAGACAAAAGGCCAAAGGCAAGCACAGTTTATAACTGTGATACATCAGGTACTGGTGATAAACTGTATCCTTAGGAGGATCTAAATTATATTGTTAAATGATTAATCTGAGAACATTTGATGGTTACTCACTCCTCAACAATTTACAGGAACTCACTACGTGCCAAGTACCATGCAAAATGTTACTCCTAAAAGTATGGAAAAAATTTCTGTTCCTGCCCTCAAAAAATTCCCAATCTAGTCCAGGAGTCAGATGAAAATTCAACAGAACCTAGAAAATGCTTTAGAGAGGTATGCATATATTTCCATGGGGACCTTATTAGGAGCAGAAGGGCCAAAGATGGACCAATTCACTGAGTTTGAGGCACTAAAAGTGAATTCCTGGGTTTTATTCCAACCATAATGGAAGCAGTATACTTTTACTTCTTGCTTTAGTTTCACCCTTTTTGGAATTTTCTCAGCAAAACTGGTCTTTCTCTAGATTAAGAGTTCATGGGTCTTTGAATGGATTTTAAAGAATTAGTGAAACGGAGAAGAGATTTGTCATATTTCAGCTCCTTCTGAATAGTTTGAAAATTGTCTCTATGGAAAAAATTAATTGTTGTCAAATTTTGTTCTGAAGAAATTGTTTCATACCACACAAGTATAGAGTGGCATGGATATTACTATACTTCATCAGGTAACAAATAGTCATCATCATTGAAGTTCTTTCCTGTTGAGATATATTTTAGATGTAAGATTCTATTATGATTATGAGCATCAATCCTTAGTACATGGTCTGGCTTAGGTTGGAAAACATCAAAGAAAATAAAGTAGAAGAAAATGTGTTCCCTTGGGTTTCATCCTAAATGTAATGGACACCAAAACATGGACCCTCTTGCACAGCAAGTTTCTTGCTCAGTGGAAGCATAAAAACTAGCAAAATCAAAGGAACAATTGGCATCTGTCTATTGTGGGAATGCCTGGTTCAGAATGGATCGCTTTCATGAGAGGATAGGTCAACTCAAAAAAACTAGAGAAATTTACACCAACTCAATAGCCCAGACTTAGAGCATCCTACAACAATGCTTATCTCATGACCATGCAAAAGAAACTTTGCAACTGGGCAGACTTTGGGGTGATTTATCCTAAAGCAGTCAAGTGGATCTGCAATCTGAGAAGAGAAAAAACACTGAAGCAGTGCCTTTGTCAAGAAGTGTTGCCCTTACCTAGAGTCACCAGATTTTCTTCTGTTTGAGAAGGTCTCAGGGGACACCGAGCCAGCCAAGTTCCCTTCATCATGCAATTGAATGAATGCATGAACTGTTCTCAGTGGAACCAGCTCCTTGTTTTCCTATTACATACATGCAGATGTTCATTTGGCGAGCCCTTCTCGGAAGCATCAGATGCTTAGGGCAACTTTGAAATAATGAAAAATTTCTTTGCCAAGTAAAATGTTGGGAGAAAAATTTTGGTGCCATGGGTAAAGATGGACACATTGCTGTTTCACAAAGCCTCCAGGTTTCCCATATTGCTGAAAAAGAAACTGCGCACATCAGACTGACCTCTTGTTTTCTACATCCACATCATGTAGACAATAATTCTAAAATAAGTCATGTCCGCTTCAACTTAAGAGTCAGAACCTTGAATCATCCTTAACAATAGGATTTGTCAAGAAATTAAATGCTGAAGTTCACTTGCTTTCTAAAGTACAAGTTTTTAAGCAATTGATTAACTTCAGGCAGAAAGCTTTACCTTTCTTAAATGACTAGCAAAGCCCATTGTCAGACTGATTTGACACAGAAGAGCTCATTCATGACTTGAGTGACTTGACTGACATCTGTGGCCATCTGAATGAGCCATAACTCTTGACTCAACATCCAGCAGACACCATTATAAATGCTACTGAAAAAAATTTCAAGTCTCCTGACCAGGTTACCATTGTGGAAGAGGTGTTTGGAGAAAGACAGCTATGTGTTCCTTGCATTGTTGGGGAAAGGACAGCAGGAGGCCAGAGCCAAGAGTGAAAAGGCTTTGCTGGCTCTTGTGCAGGTACAGATGGGCAGACAAAGAAACCCTTGAAGAATATTTCTGTTGGATGACCTTAAAATTGAAATATATAGTCCTGATTCTCTTCCTTAATAACAAAGACAAAATTTATGATTCAGACGTTGACAAAGTTGACCTCATTGAATTGAAGGCAAAGAAAATGATCTTGCAAGAATTCAACTCAAAGTGTTTCAGAGAATTCTGTGTTCCTTGACACAAGCCTTCCAGAATAACCTATGAAAACTCTCTTTTGCTAGCAAATACCATGCAAGTTAGAATTTGCTATCCTTGTTACCACAAAAATGAAAAGTCTAAACTGATGGTTTGTGAAAGATATTTGCATTACCACATAAAAAAAAAACCCACACTCTAATTTCAATCTCATTCTAACCAAACTTCAGCAATCTTCTTATGAAACTCACTTCTGAACTAAATTATGTTTTACTTATATTTGCACATTTTGACTTACTAAGATTTTTTTAGGAAGTGGCTATTAATTTTTGCATGCAAAATGAGATTAAGAGGATCATAAGTCTTTTTAAAGTATTGTTTTAACATAATAACTATGTGAAAGATATGTTTGCAATGCAGCAAACTAGACTGTAGGCAGAAAATGGATGTAATGTGTTTACATGCATTTTTCTGAAGAAGGCATCTCTAGCTTTCATCAGATTCTTAAAGACTACCCACCCATTCACACATACCCCTTAAAAGGATTAAGAATTACTGACCTAATTAAATATGTATTTTCTGTCGGGCTCTGAATCAATAGAAGGAGCAGACCCAAATTCATATTTGGTAGCTTGTTTTAATAAAGTTGACATTTTTAAAACCAATAGTCCATGGACCTGGGTTAAAATGAAGTTCTTTTTTTTTTTTTAAGTTTAAATAGATTGAATTTTTAAAATGTGGTTCTTGTTTGTTTATTTTCCCTCATGGTCCTCAAAGTGCATGTCTGTATCTTTGAGGTACAAGGCAAAACTAGCAGTCCTAATGCTAAAATATTTGGAATATTTATTAGGGATCTTATCACAGCAAAACATACTTAAAATAATTAGCCCTGGAAACAAACATTAGAGCATCATAATATATTGCCCTTCAGTTCTTCAGAATGCTCATAGCTGAATAAGGAAAAAAAAAAAGACTTGAAGGAAATAGAGATGATAAAGTCAAACACAGAAAAGACATCACTCAGGACTTTCCCAAGGGACCAAGTACGTGTACACACAGATGAGGGGCATGCCGTGTAGCAGTGTGTGTGTGTGTGTGTGTGTGTGTGCGCGCGCGCGCATGTGCGTGTATTTGTATGAGCATGTGAAATGAGCAAACAGCAGTGATTTCTTCCAGCCAAATGCATATCTTTGAAAGTGGAGAGTCAGCCCTGGTGATGCTAATGAAGTGGAACATAAATATTGGCAAGCTGGTTGTCAAATAGAAGCTTTTAAAGGTTGGGATTTTTCAAGGAAAATGTTAACTGTAGTTAAAGGGCCAAAGTGGTCTTAACCTGATCTCAGAATCTAGAATTTCACTTGAAGTTCTAATACCCAGGACTCTTATGCTAACTTTAGCTTTCCCAGCTCTGCAACTGGCATTTTGGAATGTTTGGTCCGCGACGATAAATTATCACACTTGCTGAATACAGGGTTAGAAGGAGACAAGCAGACACAACCAATTAATATATCAGCCTCCCAAGCAGCCCGGGAGCAGAGGGGAGTGTGCAGGCTGATAATGAACTCTTTTGCCACGTTTCAAATAACAAGTGTACTCACCCCTGGACAGACCTCCCACCCTCCCCCCAAACCCACACACCCAGCAAGTCTTTACTTCTCACTACTTTTCCAGGTTATACCCATCCCAAGAACCAGCCTAATTTCTACCTTCTTAAGGCTTTCTTTCTCAACTCCCCATAACTACAACAACCTCAACCTTCTCTAAATTATTCTATATCCTTCACTCTCAGTCTCACTCACTTGCTAACCCAGGTTGCTATCTTTTCTATAATAACAGCTAACATGTACCTGAATTTTTACTATGTACCAGGCACTATGCTAAATGCTTTACAGGAATGACCTCATTGAATCCTCCCAGCAGCCCTATGATGTAGTTTTTATTATTATTCAAGAAATGTTTATATGAGGAAACTAAGTCTTTAAGGAGGTAAAGCAACTTTCCCAGGGTCCACAACTAATAAATAGTGGGCCAGGCAGTCAACCAGGTTGTCCTGTTCAAATGCCCACCCTCTTAGTGGCAAAATATACAGCACTGGGGCTTCCCCGTTGGCCCAGTGGTTCAGAATCCGCCTGCCAATGCAGGAGACACGGGTTCGATTCCTAGTCCTGGGAAGTTCCCACATGCCATGGAGCAACTAAGCCTGTGCGCCACAACTACTGAGCCTGTGCACTAGAGCCCACAAGCCACAACTACTGAGCCCACGTGCCACAACTACTGAAGCCCGTGCGCCTAGAGCCTGTGCTCCACAACAAGGCACTGCAATGAGAAGCCTGCGCACCGCAACGAAGAGTAGCCCCCGCTCGCCACAACTAGAGAAAGCCCATGCGCAGCAACAGACCCAACGCAGCCAAAAATAAAATAAATTCAAGAGTAAATTTTAAAAAAAAAAAGAATAAAAAAAAATGTACAGCACTGATGTCTGATGTACATATACTGTCTACCCAGCTAGATTTTAAGCTCTTCAGAGCACCTGTATAACCTTTCCTTCATGTGACCCTCAGACACCCATAATCAATCAATACTTATTGAGGGAGTAAATGAATTAATAAGTAAATAAAAATCAATGCACCAGCTGAAAAACCCAAGAAAAATTAATTGATTTGGACCTCCAAATAGCATGCAGAATCAGGAAAAATGTTCCTGTTACTACATTTGACAGTAGAAAGCAGATAAATTGCTGACTCGCTGCCCTTGTGCTCAGCACAGAGTTAGAGCTGGGGAATAGGTCTCTGTTAACAACCATGATGGCCCCCAGCTTTGTCCCTGGAAGCCCTCCAACCCCCCAAGTCTATCCTAATCCTCAGAATCCACAAGGTTCACTGGAAGAGGGGAGCAGCACAGGAGTTTACCAGGGCCAAGGCCAATTCTCCCCTAGACCCAATGCCACACACACACACACACACACACACACACACACACACAGGAAGATGATTCCAGTTAGTTCACTGCAATAAATTGTTTTGAGTATCTAGCCCAGAGATTCACAAACTTGGCTGCACATCACAATCATCTGTGGGATTTTAAAAATTTCCAACATCTGGGCCCAACCCCAAACCAGCTGACTCAGAGCCCAGGCTCTGGGACGTATTAACCATTACTCATGGGAATCGAATGTGCACTGGGAGTAAAGAACCACTAAGATCCATGCCAAGCACTGTGTACCAGGAGCTGAGTCACAGAAATGTGGGTGTGAAAAGGGAAGTTTGCAGAATAGTAGGAGAGTCACAAAAGTAAATGTAATAAAAACATCATGAAAAAGTAACTGTAGTTAAAGTGCCCAGACAGCAATAACCAGAGGGTACCATTGGAGCTTGGAGGAGGGGTACCTACTCTCACTGGAAAATGTTGGGAGGCAGGAGTGAAGGATGCAGATGAATGAGGGAGGTGTGTTTTATATAATGAGGTGCAGGATCAGGCAGAGGGGTTGAAACATTATGCTTTCCTGGAGGAGAAGGTTAGATCTCCTTAATCTCTGATGACCTCCCTGTGAACATTTGCAAATGCTCCCAATCCCTGGCGGCAGCTGTGACTGCCTCTTAGAGGTCCCTGAATTCCTCCAAACCCCTTTGAGTCTCATAAACGCAATGGAAATAGCAATTGTTAAATATTGGTCCTTGGGATTTAACATCAGATTTTAAACTTTTGAGAACTTTTAATCAACAGTCAATAGAGATTGAGAGATTTTGCCCTAAATTTCTTCATCTGTAAAGTAAATATAATCATCTGTACTCTGCCAGTGATTGTGAGGATTAGTGTATTCATTCAAGAAACATTTACTGAGCCCCTACTGTATTCCAGGCATGGGGCTGGGTACAGAGATACAATGATGAACAATCACAGACCCAGACCCTCTTCTTGTGGACCTCATAGTCTAGTAAGGAGATGGACATAGAGGAAATAATCACAGAATTAGTGTAATTACTTTCAGAGATGAACCCTGTGAGGGAAACATGTAAACCTAAATGCCATGAGAGCATCTAATAGGGGAACATGGCCTAGTCTACGGGGTCAGGGAAGGTATCCCTGATAAGAAACTCTTAGACTGAGATCTGAAAGATGTCTAACAGTAAACTAAAGAAAGAAGCAAGAGAATCCAGCAGGGAGAATCCTGGGCAAAAGCCCTGTGACAGAAGCGAACCCCCGGAATAGATTAACCAAAAGCAGGCCAGTGTGGATAGAGCACAGTGAACAAGGGGGAGAGTGGGCAACACAAACTGCAAAGGGAGTCGGGGTCCTGCCAGCCACATCTTCATCCCAGAAGCAGGGGGAGGCTCCTGGGAGGCTCTCAGCCTGTGACATGATCAGGTATGAATTTTAAGAAGCCCCTCTGGCTGCTATGTGGAGAATGCATTGGAGGAATATGAGTGGATATGTATGGACCAGCTAGTTTGTTACTGTAGTCCAGACCAGAGGTGACCAAGTTTGGTTTTGAACATACAGCATTCAAGATGCCAAGTGTAAAAGAGAATTGAATTTGAGATAGCCTATGGCACATAAATGGTTACTACTTAATTAATGTTAGATAGATATTCAGGTATATAGAAACATGGCTACTGTTTGGAAAGGGAAGACTAAATAGATCTCTTTTGACACATAACCTACATCAGCGAGCCAATTCCACCTTCCTCAGACCATCATTTTGAGTGAGGCCATCCATTAGGACAAGAAGGTTGAGCCAAGAACTCCAGAGGCCCCTTCAGAGTATCCTTTGTAAATAGCTGGTTGACCCTTGAGAAGAAGACAAGGAACTAAGCCACATTTCTCACCCTGGGACAGCTGCAGAGATGCTGCCCTTGGGCCCAAGAAGAAGGAATTTGCCTCCATGTAACTGGACTTATAACTCCAAACCTACTAAGGTATAACAAATTCCAAACCAAAAAGCATTGGTCCTGGCTGAAGGAGATGAGGAAGTTAGAGTCACCATTTCTGGTCCAGGGGGATTTGGGTTGGAAAGCTAACTGATAATGGTTCCTGAAATAATCTAGGTAAACTGCATGTGATCAGAGAGCCGTGTCTCAGAAGGGGTAACCAGGAATGCATTTCCTTTACAAACTGGCCCATCTTTTCATAACAAACTTTACCTTCTTGGGAAGGTGATTCCGTAAGCTTGTGGATGGAGGCACCCACATACCACAGGCGGTTCATTGCACAGGAGCTGTCAGCAGAGGAAGATAGAGAGCCCAGAGGCTCCTGATACAGTCACCATGGCAACCAACCCAAATCTGGTCCATTTTATTCACAGACAAAAATCCCAGTTCAGTGAACACTGTAGGGAGGTAGGAGCAGCTTAGATTAACCAGGCTATCTTCTGGCCCCAAGCAATCCACAGGATAAGACCTTGCATTAGGCAAAGGTCTTCACTGTGACAAAGCAGAGGATTTGTTAAGTTCTTTGGATCTCACTGGGCCCATTTAACTTCTAGTGTGGGATTAAAAATTACTCTTCTCCAGGCAGGAGGCTTGAAGTTTCACGTGAACTCAGTTTGAAGTGGTAATGGTCACACCACAATAAACAATCATCCAGAGCCATTCTCCTCATGATCATCTGAGAGGTCAGGAGACTGTACAGTCAGGACATCTCTGGCTTACCAGGTAAGCAAATAGACCATGTTTTATAAATGGAAATATGTCCTGAAATTGCCTTGAGTGTCAACATGTAACTTACATGTATGGTTTTCCCTTTTTTCCCTGGAAATGAGAACAAACAGTTCTCTGAGAACTGAACTAGGAGAAGCAGCAAAAGTCTTTTCAAGGAAACATCATTCATTCATTCATTCATTTACTTTATGTTTCCTGAAAACCTACTCTATGTCATAGGCAACAGAGATGACTAAGCAAGGACTCTGCTTACAGTTCAATGAGGGAGAAGAACTTGATTAAAAATAAAGATTTAAACGTGTTAGAACTGTGTAAAGTAAACTGCAATGGCTCAAACAAAATAGAAGGTAAATCTTGCTCATGAAATAGTCCATGACAGATGGTCCTCCACTATACTGACAAGAGAGTTCACCATCTCCAATTCATGGCCGCCATGACACTCTGGTTGCCATCATGAGAGGGTTCGTGGGCCAGAACCGGAAGTGGCACACATCACTTCCACTCACATCCATTGGAGAGAATTTAATCACATGTCCATACCTACCCATAAAGAATCCGGGAAACACGGGGCACTGTGCTGTGCTACAGTCCTATTGCCAAGGAAGAGGGAGAAAGCAGAATCTGGAAAAAAACTAGCCATCTCTGACAATAACAAAGACATCTACCAAGCTTTCTAGAAACAGAAAAGAGAAACTAGGAAATACCTACCATACTCAAAAACCTCAAATACCTATGAAAGAAATATTGAACTTTACTCGTAATTCAATAAATGCTAATTATAAAACAATGACGTGTCATTTTCCCCTATTAAATTGACAAAAATAAAGAAAAAATAGTAATAGTGATTATTGTTGGCAAGGGTCCAAAAGAAACAGGCACTTATAACTCCAGAAAACACCAATTAGTACAATCTTTCTGGAGGGCAGTTTGGAAGTGTACATGTAGCAGATACTGTAAAAGTCACAACAATGAGGGAAGTCAGGTGTGTAATACTGTAACATTCTTCACTTATCTATATTTTAACCTAGCTTCTGAGCCCGCACTTCCCCTTGGTACGGGGAAATTATACCTGTCAAGTCAAGGTACCAGTGACCTCCAATTTAAAACTCAACTTTTGGGGGGAAAGTTAATCAAATTCAGGGTTACCTCTACAGGTGACCTCCATAAAGTGGAAATCGATTCTCCTCTAAAGCCTCTAGAAAGAGCACAGCGCTACCAATTCCTTGATTTTAGATTTCTGACTTCCAAAACTCTAAGAGAATAAATTTGTGTTATTTTAAACCACCAAGGTATTTGTTACAAAAGCATTAAGAAACTAATGACCCTTTCCTTTGCTCCACACCCAGCACAGCCCTTTCACCCAGCACAATGATCTTATGGGACAGACTGATCTGCTATGGGAATTTGGAGCCAGGAATAGGCATTGGGGCCCAAGCTGGTCCAGGAGACACTCCCAGGCAGACCCTGAACCAGACATGTCAGATCTAAATTAGCTGAGTTGGGGACAGACATTGAGACCACAAAGGGTAATTGCATACCGAAGGCAAGAAGGCAGGAGTGATGGGATTTATGGATTATGGTAGGTAAAGACACCTCACCAGACCAGAGCAGTGGCTCAGAGGCGTTCAATAAATCTGATGAAAAAACTCTGATGAAGAAAGCTGGCACCTTCAGGGTATTAACGATGCTTTGAGATTAATAATAAATCTGATGAAAAAACTCTGATGAAGAAAGCTGGCACTTTCAGGGTATTAACAATGCTTTGAAATTAATAATAAATCTGATGAAAAAACTCTGATGAAGAAAGCTGGCACCTTCAGGGTATTAACAATGCTTTGAAATTAATGTCTGGACAAACAGGACCCCTGCTGCCTTCTAATGGCCAGTGCCAGAGGCAGAATCCTGGGTGGGAAATCCACAGCCTCCTGAGTAACTATGAACATGTGATGTGTGAGCATATCTTCCTTTGGAGAGGACCTTTGGTCCTCCCACGCTTTGCTCTCTCAACCGCTCAAGCCACTCAACCTCCTGGGTTTCATTCAACTCTGTTTAAAAAACAAACAAACTTGGAACCCATAGTTGCCTAAGGACAAACAGGAGGGCCTGGGGAAATCCTGAGGTTCCTTGAAGCTCTTGGAGGCTGGGTTTCTACATCAGAAATAGATGTAATTGGTTTGTACACATACAAGGCCTGACCACAGACTGGAAAGCCCAGCTCCTTCTCTTAGGCTGCAATGTCTGCGTAAGCTGATGTTGATAAGGAGTAATGGTGGTGAGGGTTGATATTTTAGGAAATCTGATCTGTGAGTAAACAAAAGAGGAGAGATTGAAGACATGTAGAACAGGGAGAAAAGCATAGGCTGGGGGGAATGTGGAGTAAGTGGCTTGGACAAGAGGTGGAAGCGCTGTAAACCATATCTCCAAACATTGGTTGTGTAAGGAATTATTCAAAAGGCTGGATTTTGGGCTCTTAACACCTGCCAGTAGGGTGCCTTGATCACAAGGCTTACTGAGATGGAGACCTGGACTACAAATTTTCCATCCTTCTCTTTAATTACACATATTAAACAGCTAAATGTAGCACAAATTAATGGCATAATCATTGATTAAGATATTTAACAAATCAGTTCCAATGTCTTCCAATTCATTTCTGGGTCATCCTTGCTATTGACTACAGCAGAGACTGACCTTTGGCACTGTGATGAGAAGGACTGAAGGTCAGAGCAGGCAGAGATCCAGAGGTGCCCGGCAGAGACTGAGGAACAAGCAGGACCCAGAGATCAGAATAGGCAGCAAGTCAGAACTGTGGGTGGTCAGACAGAAGCAACATAAAGCACAGGCCAACAAGATCATAAGGAGAATTTCTAACCTAACCTGAGGATTCTTACGTACTTCCTATTGAGGGTGGACCAAGCCTAGGGTATGAGCAGCTCAGGGTCCTCAGGTTAAACCAGTTAGGTGGCCACAGCTGAGGAAGAGGTAGTGAGGCCACAACTGCAAAGGAGATATGATCACAGTCCTTTTCTAATCACCTTATATTTTATCATGGAATCAAGTCCCATCAAGGCCTGGGAAACATGCCTGAGGATTCGGAACAGCATGACATCAAAAGCCTCTCTGAGCCAGGTCCTACAGCTGCTGTGACTTCTCTGCGTTCCAGGCTTCTTTCTCAGCCATGAGATTGAAACATCAGAAAGATGGAGAAGTGTTCCCTCTCTAGTTCCCTTTCTTCTTCGCTATCTTTCATTTGGCAGAAGCAGAGAAAGAAGAAAAATCATGCCACTTAAGTGTGAAAATTCCATGCCTCATACTATTCTTCAATGAAAGTTGCTTTCTTCTTAACTCCTAGAGACATCTGCCCTCCAGTCAGGTGTTTCCAGCGCTAGCTGCTGGCTAGGTATTATTTGAAATTTACATCCTTTGTCACCCATGCAACCTGCACATTTTAAGCTGTTTCTGACATAAACTGTTCCAGAAGTCTTTTATAAAGCATCTGTATCTCTTGCCATGAAATATTTTATCCCAACATTTAAACATGAATTTTGCAGCATAAATGAAAAGTGACTTCCTCATGGGGACACATCCTTGGAGTTTGCAAGAAAGAGCGAAGGGCTGCCCCAGAGACAAGAAGGCACAGATCTGGGAGCGTACACGACAGGGCTCCGTCTCTCCCTGACGGCAGATAAAGAGGTTTTGAAGAAGTTTGGACATGGCTTGAGAAGGGAGCCCTGGAGGAAGCGAATGATGTGGGCGAGGCAGCAGCTACTCTTAGACTCAACCTGGTGAAGCCACCACTTACAGGGCATCGAGGATCTGGAAAAAGGCAAATCACGGGACCCTGGGTAGGGGGGTACTGCAGCACATGAATGTTGACCAGGTCAGACGTTCTCTGCATCTGGACTCACTAAGGGAGCAAAGGAAGATGTGGGCTTGGACAAGGTAGGCTTGAAAGGCTGGGAAGGGGCTCTCACAGGCTATAAAAGAGAGCCAGCAGCCTTGAAGGAAAATATCCAGAATTCTCCAAGGAAACCTAGATTAGCCAGAGTGAGGGTAATAGTTTGGGTGAAGACAGGAGGTGAGAAAAAAGGACAAAAGCTTAGAAGAGAGACAAGCCTGGGTCTAAGACCCAACGCCACCACCAAGTTGCTAACATTGAACAGGTAGCAACAATTACATAGGTTCAAGGCGCTAACCCAGCTAGGGGTAAGAGAAGGCATCCTGGATGATGGGACAGCTGAGAGGCATTTTGAAGAATAAGCAGAGGGAAGAGGAATTTGGGGAAAACACCAGCAGCGCGTTAAGGTATAGACTGGGAGAACTTGGCTTGTTCCTGGAGATTAAGTGCTTCACTCAGTACTTCTGGTGTGTAGGAAGCAAGAGTCAGGGCAGGGCAGGGTAAACCGGAACTCCTGGGCCAGGCTAAATTTGGACTTAAGGAAGGAGAAGAAGAAAACCACCAAAGCATTTTGTTCTGTTTTTTTAAAACTGATCTGATTTGCAATGCACAGAAACGCTCCCCCCTCCCCTACCACAGGTTGGGGGATGAGGGGCGCTGAGGAGGCGGGAAAGGAACGGCTCTAGAGCTCTGGTTTCTAAGTTCGCCATTGTTTGCTACTAGCATGGAGGGGGTTTGAGGCAGCCTGCAAGGGGTAGGAAGAGGAACGGAGGAACAGAGCTAAGTGTTTACATGCGATTATTAGGACAATTTGCTCAGCTAGGTTGAGGTGACCATCACCTCCACTCCCCGTGAAACCTTCTGTGAAAGTTCCGTTATTCCTCAAAGGCTTTCAGAGTAAGATTGTGTTTGGGGAGTGGATGTGCTAATGAGCAAAATTTCACCACACAGGCAGGGCTTGATCAAGAGTGATTCAGAGGAGTTCAGTTACTTTCAGGTTATAGAAAGATCTCTCAGGTAAAAGCCTGGACGATGGAGTGGAGTTGAAGGGGATCTGCCTTTGGAAGTGAGAAAACCAGAAAGGAGACTCCTGCAATTGTCCTATGAAAAGACCCAAGGCAGTGGGCACGGGAATAGGAAAAAGGCACAGAACGGAATGATATCCAGGAAGTGGTATCAATAGAGGATCATGTCGCTAACTGGATGTGAGGGAGAGGGAGGAACCAAGGAGATATCCAAGCTGAGGGAGCCCAGAGGACAGAGCTTCCCCCACTAAGACAGGGGACATAAAATGGGGCAGTTGGGGAGCTGTCTCACTTGAGATTGGGTGATTTTGAGTTATCTGTGGGACATTCAAGTGAGTATGTACAGGAGGCTGTTGGATATATGGACAGGACTAGAGATATCCATCCCTCACCTGGATTATTGCTCTAGCCTCCTGATGGATCCGCTGTTTTTGCCTCTGATCTCTTCCCGTCACCTTCATTCTTAGTAGAGCAGCCAGTGTGACCTGGTAAACCACAAGCCAGAAAATGGTACTTCTCTGCTCAAAACCTCCCAAGGGCTCCCATCACCCTGAGCTGTGGCCACAGTCCTGCCTGTGACCTATGAGGCCCCAGCCTCCGGACTTCTCCCTTCTCTGCACCATTCCAGCCACTCCGTCTTCTCATTGCTCCTCTCGGGGCCTTTGCAGACCCACGGGAATGACGGACTTCCCTCTTGGAGGCCGCTGTTTCCCTGAGAGGCAGGAGGTGGGGTCATCTTCTGAGAGTATTTTGGAAGACAGGGGGATTATGGTCACGAGAACAACGTCGAGGGTCAGGGTGTGGGAGATCTGGGAAGGGTGGGGCTGCTATGGGGTCAATCTCAGCTTCTACTGAAAGGTAAACACCGAGAACACAGCGAATAGTCTCCCTTTAGAGAAAGTCATGAAGGCACATAGCATGGGCTGCCTTTACAGTCTATAAATCAAATTACCCCACAGTATGAGAAATGACCCATTGCCCACAAGTACTGAGGCCAAAGCCAAGAAAAAGAACATAACTTTTAACATCAGAAATTCAAGTTGACTTCAAAATCTTTTGATACATATATTACACATATTCTAGGTAGCTTAAGACTCAAGAAATCAAAGTTTGATCCAGGATTAGACCCATTCCTGCCTTGAAATAATAATAATAATTTACATTTATATCAGTAAATATTACAAATGTTTTATAACATAAAGATTAGAAGTGAGAAAACCAGAATGGAGACTCCTGTGATTGTCCTGTGAAAAGGATAATTAACATTGCCCTTTTATATTAAAATGTATTAATATTATATTTTCCTATTTATATAGTAATTTTACAATTTTAAAGTTTAATTTTTACAACAACCCTGAAAGAACACTGGAACAGATATTAATACCCCTCTCTTGGGAGATGGGGAAACTCAGGCTTAAAGCAGTTGAGTTGCCCAAGGTCCCTGAGAGGAGGCCAGAACCCAGGCTCCAGCCTGTTCCACCACCACTTTCCACCACACCGTTGACTGCTCTTTCAGCCTCATCTTGAAGTTGTTCTTTTGTAAATGAGGGGGTGTTCTTTTGCCCAAGAGGATGAGGCCAACTGGCATAAGGAAGGAACTGACTTGGGGCAATACTCTGACACATGAGACAGGGATGTCCTTGAGGTGATGGTAACTCGGGAGACAACGGCATCTCTGCCCAGCAGGCAGCACAGGGTTGTGGGGGGAGACGTGAGAGGTGCCCAGTGACCGCAGTCCAGAGCCCCCTGAAGGTGTCTGATCCCCAGCTCAGGCCTGAGGCTTTGCCACACAGGGACTTTCCTAATGCATCTCCGACTCCTCACAAGCCCTTCCAGATGTAGCACTGATGAAATCTCACACATTTGTTCCCCAGCACTGAAATGTGTTTATGCTCTCAAAGTGAAGGTTTGTAATGGGTTTTGCTCATGGGGAATGATTATTTTAGTGCTGACTTTTAAAAAGGCAATTGATAACAAGTTTACCCAGCCAAAAGAGCTCTGGCAATTATCTGCAAATTCAGACTCCGTGAAGAGCCAAACCAGATCATTTAAGACCCCCTGAATCTATTCTCGACCAAGATTATCCGAATTGACAAGCTAAAAATGGGATAATTTATGCTAAAATGGTGCTTATGAAATCAAGATGCTACTCTGGACGGCTGCTGCTGGGAGCTGCCACAAGCCCTTCTTGTCTTATTTTTCTCCTTCCTGGGCTTCTTCCCTCCCCTATTCACTTTCCCAGTTGAGGTGGTAAAGAAGGGGGTGGCGGGGGGCCGGTGGTGTTTGGAAGGTTTTAGCCTGAGAACTTCCTGGGATGGTTTTTAAGCTTTTCATGTGAAGCCTTGAACAATTTGTAGAGAATACAAAGGTCTCCAATGTCAGGGTTTGTTGCCGTTATTTGTTTGTTTTTAATCACAGCTCTGGGCAGGGCCTGGGTTGTGGAGAAATCCCACCAATGGAAAGGAAGACAAGTCCTGAGATTGCTCATCTCTGCCAAGCTCTTCAACTCACCTACAAATATACCGCCAGGTGGTCTTCGCCTTAGACCTAAGCACTGAGGCTCCACAAGCGGGAGAAGATGCTGGTTCACCAGGGGAGCCTGACCTGCTCCAAGGCTCCCCTCCTGATGCTCTCGGGGCTCAGAGCTTTGGGAGAGGCCCTGAAACGAGACCCACCTAATTCTAACCACCAGGATCCTCACCCACCAGCCTAGTCAGAAACAAACAGCAGAGATCTAGGAGAGAATGAACTGACTCTGCTCTGGTCAAACGTGGTAGGCTAACCACACACATCAATCTCCTCCCCTCCCCACACTCTCTAAATGAAAGAAAAGGAATCAAAAAGTACCAACCAACAAAGGCCAGAAGAATGGCAAAGTGGGAGAAAGTGGAGGATCAGTTTCAATAGGTTTGGAAGCCAGAAAGCAGATGGATGGGTGGTGACAGCCCTAGAGGAATAGAGGAAGTAAAATCTTTGTGCCTGCAGAGAAGCTACACAGATAGAAAGCAAGCCGATTTGTCCTGCCATCAGGTGAAGAGACTTAGGCCTCACTCAGAAGCACCAAGTACTCTGGAAGCCAGGGTGAGATGTGCAGCTGGAAACCATGAAGTTGTTGACAATCTATATAAAGAGCGGTTGGATCTTCCAAGCTCCCGCTCCCACCCCACTCCCAGCCATCCCAGGCAACCGGCACCATCCGGATCTCTCACCTCTGCAGGAGATGGGAGGTTTATTCCCTGAAGAAGTTAAAACGGAGGTTTCAGCTCAGAGGTCAGGCGTTAGGTATGAAGCTGAAAACAAGGGATTGGTTGGAGGCCTATATACTGAGCTGTGAGGCCCCTGGACCCTACCTCCCTCTCAAGAGCAGGCAACCAGGAATACATGTGTCCTGGCAAGAAATAGAAAGATTATTCTTTAGAGGGAATTAACAAAACTCCCTAAGAGGAGATCCAGTTATTGATGTTTGGGGGCTCCCCTAAAATGTGGCTGGCTCACCCACTGATCACATCACAGTAAAGACAACAAGTGAAGAAGCTCTGCTCCCACCCATACAAGGGCTTCTAATTGGCCTTAATTCTTTGCTCCGTTCCAAAACAGAGACACCAAAACAAGGACAGGAGAAAAGAAGAAAGGGAAACAAAACCCTCGAGAACAAAAGCAATGAGATCTGGCCCAAAAGAAAACTTTAAAAGAGTAATTTCAGAGTTAAAAAGTTATAAAGGGACAAAGAACTAGCAAGGTGTTGGGGGTTTGGGAGGTTTTTTAGAAAAAAAAAGAAAAAAATGGCAACCAAAGTTTAAAAATCAGCAAAAGGAATAAATACAAAATTGATAAATTCTCCAAGAAAGTGAGTAGAAAACTTAAAATATGAGAGAATTACTGAGAAAACTAGAGAATTAACCCAGGATATGCAGACAGAACAAAATAAAAAGACTAGAAGATATTCCCAGAGAAAGTATATAAGAACTGAAGGACTTGAGTTTCCAGATTTAAAAGTCTACTGAGTACCCAGCACAAAGAGAGAATAAAAAGTACACCTCATCATAACATTTTAGAATATTGGGTTAAACAGAACATCCTAAAAACAAACCAAAACAAAACATAGCACATTCAAAGGAATAAAGCTCCGAAAGTAATCCTACTTCCCAAAAACAAAACTGGATGCTAGAGAAGAGAAGGCAGTGCTTTAAAAATTCTAAGGGGAAGAGGTTTTCAATCTAGAGTCTATAAATAACTACCAATGAATCATAAGGTAAAATAAAAATATCAGACACAGAGCTCAAATGTTTTTCATTTATGTACTCTCTCTTAGGAAGCTACTAAAGGACATGTTTTGGCTAGTTGCAGGTGTAAACCAAAAAATAAAACCAAAAAGGAAGACATGGAGATCCAGAGAAGAGAAGAGCCAGCCCAGAAGTAAGAGGAAAGGAAATCTCAAAACCATCTCCCTCAGCAGCCTTGTGAGCGGTGAGCCCTGATGGAGCTCAAAAGAGGACTGAGGAGTGGAGAGCAACGGTGTCCTGCTCTGCTCAGCTGTGAACTATATCTTCATATTTTTCATAATATAAACACTGACTGTTAGAACTATTCTGGAAGAGTGAGGGGTGGTGATATAGCGAGCAAGAGGGCTGAGTCTTCAACTAGCAAAACAGGAGTGAGTAGATCTGTGCAAAATGGATCAATGAAGAAAGAAGACAATGATCACAGATACAGGTTTATGGAGGAAAGTATCAGAAGAAACATCTTCAAGAGTTGGGGGGGACTGGGGGATGTGTAGGAGACTTCTGTTTTTCTTAGTTTAGTAATGTGTAAGTACATTACATAGATCAAAATAAAATTTAAGTTAATTTTTTAAAAGTAAATTCAAACATTAGTCCATTTCCCATATGCATAAGCATGATTAAAAGTCTCCATTTAATTCCATTATAATCCCTGAACATCACAAAGCAGGCGGTATCTCTCCTTCTTTTCCAAAATTTACTGATCGGTTGCTCCATAGGAGTCCTTGTCAGTTCCTAGGAAGAATTTTTCTTTCCTTTTTCCTCAGTGGCAAGAGGAAAAGGAATATTAGTTGAAAATACGTGAGGCCTAAGTAAGGCAAAAGTGAGATTCCTGGCCCCCTGCACCATCTTCCTACCTGATTGTATAGGACAAAATTAATAGGAAGCCAGTCTCCAACTCCATTTCAAGAGGTGACTAGGCTGCTGGCTGAACAATGTGTCATTGTCTGTGTGTATGAGACTGAGCTGGACCCTGGGAGCATCGGAAGAAAGAAGCCACGGAATCAAACTCCTCCCTCTTATCTTTCCCGTCATCAGGAATGGCAACACGAAAATGGCCCTGGAAGACCCATCCTGTCCTGTCTCTGCCGGTGCCCAGTGTTGCTGAGCTCTTGCATTCACAGAGGAGAGTCATTGGACTGAAACTTCTTCGGGTTCCAGAGGACCAGATAGACATGCTGTCACCCAAGAAAGCTAGAAAGAAGAACACAAAAGGACCTCTACAATGAATTTTGATGATAAACCCATATAGGGGGCAAAATGACAGCAAATTATGTTGAGGGAAGGATAGGCAGAAGAACATTCTACAGAGCCAGCAAGCAATGCACCTACTAATCTTATCCCCAACAGCCCTGAGTAGACATGAACCACTTAGGGGAACAAAACACCTTCAGGACAAGCAATGAAGTTGGGCTACAAGGGTAGTAAGGAGGCCAGCCAAGGGCTCTGCCCAATCCTGTAGTCACAGAGACAGGGCAGAAGCTCCAGCTCTCTCAGCAATATTCCCTATTAATGAGGCATTAAATTCTGTTTCCTTTTTCTCTCTTCCTCAATCGTGGAACTCCTGACCTCAAGCCTCTGTCCTCTGCTTTCGTGGGAATAGTGGAAATAAATTGGTTCACATAACTAAAGAAACAAACCTAAAGGAAGAAAAACTAAAGGAAATAAAAATAAATTATAAGGAAACTCCCATTAAAGGCCCTTCAAAACGATAAAATGATTTCAATTTTACTCTGTCTCACTCACTTCTCCCCACTTCCTCCCCAGATATACCTGCATATCTATATATTTATACAGATATTTTTTTATTATTTAGTTAATATGAATTACAGGCCTCATACTTCCTCCCTTCTAAATCCACAATGAGGAAGCTTTCTCTTTTCTCTCGCTCCCTTTTTTCCTCCTCTCCCCCTCACCAACACGATTTACATTCTCAATGTAATGTATTAAAAAGTTGACAGGGACGAAAGGATTCACACGATGTCTGCTAAGAAACCCAATTTCCATGATGAATTGCCCGAAGCCCCTGAATCACAAACCATTTTTTCCGCTGCTCAGAAGTTGGGTTTTTTTTTTTTTTTTTAAATCTTCTTAAAGCCTCTTTCCTAATCTTTGGCTAGAAGAGATGGGTGAAAGGATTTTTTTTTTTTTTCTAAACTAAGGAAAGTATTAGCATCTTGGTTGTTGTGCATCAAATTTGAAAATGCAAGGTTAGTAATATTTCAAATCGGCCATGGTCCAAACCTCTTGATAAGTGAGTGTGCTCTTTCGCCTTCTCTCTCTCTCACCTCCTTCCCCACCCCACCCCCTGGTCTTATAGCCAGTAATAAGAAGGAGCTAAAGGAGAAAAGGAAAATCTAGATAGATTCATCAAATATCTACCCCTTTTTTCGAAGGTTATAGAATTCCAAATAAGAGATACCCACTTTCCTAGAATTGGATGGATCATCCATATTTAGGTGAAGGTTTCAGCAGAAAAACCCTAACCCAACTCATGCAACATACACGTCAGCTCAGGAGCAGAGGCTGTGATCAGAGCTGCATGTACATCGTGCTGAATATGTTCTCTTAAGACGTTGCATTTGCCCGGAAGAGTTCACCCTGGGCTGCCCATTACCAGAGCAGCAAAGAGGGACACAGAGTCCATCTAAGCTCTTGCTAAGGTTTTTGCACTTTGAAAAAAAACCCCACTCTTTCCCAAATATTCTGGAAATTTGGGCCTCTCCTGACTATCTGATTTCAACTTCACATTTTTTCTGTGTTTTAACCAATGTATACAGATCAGTGGTTGCAGAGGAAGAGGAAGTAGGGATGAAGAGGCAGAGCACAGAGGATTTTTAGGACAGTGAAACTATTCTGTATGATAGTATAAATGATACATGTCATTATACATTGATTAAAACCCACAGAATGTACAACACTAAGACTGTGCCCTAATGTAAACTATGGACCTTGGGTGACAATGATGTATCAATGTAGATCCATCAAGTGTAACAAGTATACTACTGGTTCAGAATGTTATCAACAATCTGTGGGGGAAGCAGTGGGGGCAGAGAGTATATGAGAACTCTCTGTACTTTCTGCTCAATATTGCTGTGAACCTAAAACAACTCTAAACAATTAAGTCCGTTTAAAAGGGAAAAATTAATAAAATAAATGAGTTGTACAAGGCAGGTGGTACTTTCTAATGTCAAAGCCTATGGAACTGTGAATTGTGTTAAGACCACATAGCAAAGACCCAAAAAAAGTATAAAATTCAGAGGTCACATAATCACCTAGTGACAGGCATAGGAAAAAAGTAAATGGGAGTACAGTTGACATGGATTCATCTTGAGTGAAATAAAATGGAGGAAACAGTCTGACTAGTTTGAAATTATCCTTCCTGCATAATTTAAAAGTAGCTAAAATTGCAAAGGGAAAAAGGTATGAGATAGAAGTAAATAACCATATTAGAAAAGAGAAAAGGAAGATCTCACCTAATCGGCTGGTAAGTCTGTTCACTGTTCGTGGACTAACAAGAAAGAAGATTCCACCATGGCAAAGAAATGGCCACATAGATGGAAGTTCCATGAGAAGAGGGACTATTTTTCATTCACTGTTGTATCACTAGTGCCTAGAATAGTAGCTAGCACCCAATAAATATTTGTTAAATAAATGATTTAATAAATCAAAAGGCTAGAGTTGAGTAGATTGTTGTGAGATAAAAACAAGGTGGCACAAAGATAATCACCAGTGACCCACAAAAAATCAGGTGTATGATTCATGGTTCAATAACTGTTGTGAAAAAAAAAATCCCCAATTTTCAGTAATTTAACCAATGAAGTTTTTTTATTCCCATCATAATCTGATAACAAAGAATGTGGAGACAATTCTGCTCCACATAGCCATTGGAGGAATCAATATTTTTTCATCTATTGACTCATCACTTTGAGAGCCTCAGAGTCCTCCATTAAGTCCTCTGTATCCAGCTGTTGACAGCAGAAAAGCAAATACATGGAAGATCACATGTAGGTTTTTTAAGGGGTCAGGTTTGGAAGAGACATCTGTCACTTCTACCCACATTCCATTGACCAGAACTCAGTCAGAGTTCCCACTTAACTGCAAGAGATTCAGGAAAAGTACTCTAGCTGCGAACAACCAGGTAAGTAGCATGCCAGAGCATCAAAGAGACAATTGCAGATACCTGAAATACTTGTTTCCTTGGTCAATGTCTGTGCCTGTCAAGAGAGAGAGAGAGAGAAGCCAAAGTCGAGAATTCATCCAGAGTAGAGAGTCTTGTTTGAGATCTTCCCCGTATTAATTTAGGATCCCAAAGAGATATACCTTCAGGGAAAGAAAATCAGATCTAGCTAGACCTGCCTGCTGGGAATGGTGGAAAGAGCTACCTAGATAATCAGGTCAGAAGGGGATCAAAGAAGGGGATCTCTGGTAGGACTTAGCTGTAGACAGGACTTATCTGCTTTCAGTTCTTCAAGAAGCAGACCCTGAGCCAAGGATTCAGTGAAGCTGATTTGTTAAGAAAGTACTCTCAGGAAAAACTGGTGACTAAGAGAAGCAAGATAGAGAAAAGAAAAAAGCAAACCTAGGGTGAGAAAATTCAGGTGAGTTCCAGCTTCAGCCTGATCCTCAGGGAGCTCTGAAGTATAAATTACACATCACAGATTTTCTCACCTCCAGGCAAGGGATCTGTGCTTTTGTGCTCCTGCACCAATTTTACATTGGCTATAAGGCCTTCTTGAGGGGATGTATACTCCCAGGTATTTCTGTATCAATCAGTTATTGGTTACAGGCAACCCTGAGGACATAAAGTCCCAGAAAATTCTTGCTATCTCAATGGGCAAGGTGAATCCAATAGTTCAAGGGCAGTTTCTGAAGAATGTTTCAGGTACTAGTTATTAGCAGCAAACCATAACAATTCTGGGGGATTAAACACACAGAACCAGTGATAGGGATCGGGAGGAATTTAAGTGAGTCACCTACAGTGTCCACTATAGGCCCTCATGCACAATTGGACCCCAACTCCTCCATTTTCTGGGTGAGCCAAAAACCCTCAGTCCTTGAACTTATTTTGTGGTGGTCCCAAAGGGTAGAACACATAGGCCCCTGGAAGGAGCTAGCATAAGTTCTCTCTGGAGGAGAGCACATCTATTCTACATACTAGGGAAACCTCACAAATTATGTTTGAAAAGCAATGACCAGCAAGCAATCAGAAATTACCAAGCATATAAGAATACAAGGTAATATAAATATATACAAGAACTAAGAAAAACCACAGAGAGCAGAAACACACACAAACTTCAAATATTGCAACTAATAGACACAATTTGGTAAGATGCTTACCATAGTTATTTATCATGTTTAAAAATATAAATGGCAAATTTGAAAATATCTGCAGGAAACAGAAGACTATAAAAAGTATCATAGCAGATTTAGAAAAAAATGAAATAGAGCTTCTAGAAATAAAAATATAATAACCAAAATTGTAAACTCAGAAGAGAAGAAGAGAAATGGACAGAGGTAATTTGTAAAGAGAAAATAGCTAAGAATTTTCAAAACTGATTGAAGAGTCTAATCCACAGATTCAAGAATCTCAAGCAGGATAAATAAAAAGAAATTCACTCCTTAGAAAAATCATAGAAAAATTGAAGAAAACAAAAAAATCAAAAATCTTAAATGCGGCAAGTGAAAATGAAAAGATTACCTTCAAAGAAGAAGCATTTAGACCAACAACTGACTTCCGAATGCAGCAGTGAAAGCTAAAAGATAACTGAATGTCTTTTCAAATTCCTGAAGGAAAAAAAACTGCAACCTGGAATTCTCTATGCAACAAAAATATCTTTTAAGAGAGAAGATAAAATATATTTCAGAAAATATAGAAAAATTTTATCAGCAGTAGACCCTCATAATCTAAAGGACATGCTGTGAATAGTAATCCTAGATTAAAGGTCTGAAACACACGGAGATATGAAACGAAATTGAGTGGAACTATATGGGAATTGTAAGTAAATATTGATGGCATAAAGCAGTAATAATGCTATAGGGTTAAAAATTAAAAAGGCATTATTACCAGATAGTAATAATGTATAAGTCAAAGGTATGGTTTAGTGGTTAGGATTTGGTGCTTTCACTGCAGAGGCCCAGGTTCAATCCCTGGTCAGGGAACTGAGATCCCACAAGCTGCGCAGCATGGGCAATTAAATAAAAACAAAAGTATGATAAATGGAATTATAGTGTTCTAAGGTGTCATTTGGAAGATGGAGAAAAGTTATTAACTCTTTTAAAATTTAAATATGCATTTTATAATTTCCAGAAAACCTTCTAAAAGAATGTAAACAGAGTTTAAAATACCCTCCCCCCAAAAATTAGGAGTGGAATAAAAAAGTTAAAATTTAGAAAGGAGAAACAAACATGAAATTGATATCAAAAATATATAGCATAAAAATTCCAAATATATCAGTAATAATGATGAATATAAATCAACAATGTTTCAATTAAAGAAAAAATGATTAGAAAAAAGTACAAGATCCAACTATATACTTTTTACAAAAACATAAAAGGATATAGAAAACTTAAAAGTTAGCATGAAAATATTAATAAAGAGAAAGATGATATAGCCATATTAATATCAGACAAAATAGAATTTGAGGCAAAAATCATTCCTAGAGATAAGGACAATCACTTCATAATAATAAAAATGTTCAATTCATGAAAGAAAAACAAAACAATTTTAAGTTTATATGCATTTGTAATGTGGCCTACAGTACAGAATGTAAAACTTAGCAGATAGAAAAGTCAATATCCACAAATTGTGAAAATTTCAACACTCCTCTTTCAGTGTTTGATAGAACATGCTGATAAAAATCAGTGAAGATATTTTAAAATCCTGTTTGAAAAACAGAATTAACAACCTCGACCAAATGGACATACAGAGAAAATTATACCCAACAGAATATACTGTTTTTACAAACTTACACATATATTTACAAAAATAGACCATATAATAGACCAAAAAGCAAGTCTCAACAAATTTCTGAAGACTGAGATCAGTATATCTCAGTGTTATATTCTCTAACCACAGTGCAATTAAACCAGAAATAATATTAAACATTCTTAAATTCTGAAATATTTGGAAATTAAAGTATATTGATAACCACAGATAATGGAAGAAATAATAATGGAAATTTGAAAACAGTGCTAAATGACAATGAAAATACTATACACTGAAACCTATAGCAAGTATTAGCCTTAAAATGCATTTATTAGTTAAGAAAAAAATTAATCAGTTAAGCACCGTCTCAAAAAGTTAGGAAAAGAAGGGGGGAACCTAGAAAAGAGAGAACAGCAGAAATCAATGAAACCTAAAGAAAACAGAGAAAAGAGAAAGGGAAAACAAAGTCAAAATTGATCCTCTAGAATAAGAGATGACAAAGGTAACTAACAGCAGGAATGAAAAGGAAATCAGTTCAGATGCTGAAGATGTCAAACAGATAAGAGAAATTTATGAACAACTTAATGCCTATAAATTTGAAAATGTAAATGAAATGGACATGGTGGCACACCTGGCATGTTTGATACCCAGAGCAAATCATTTTTAACACCCCCAACTTCTATCCAACAAAATTGTTTTTAGGAATAATCATGTAATCAAACAAATAATAATAATGACCAGGAAAAAAAAAAAACACAGTGAAAATTTCTTTTATTGAACTTCGTATGCTAGTAAACACACATAGATACATACCCAAAAAATTGTTTTAATAAAATAAATATTACAAGAAAAAAGATGAAGAAAGCAATGGAATAATACTTTTGAATTATCTTAATGTATTTTTAAAGGGAAAATACTTACACTTACATATTGATCTGTCACAGTAATAAACACTAACATTGTAATTTCTATTTTTGAGCCTAACTTCTGAAAGTTTGTTGATGACTTCATCAAAATTGATCTTGTTCACATATTCATGTCCATAGGCAGTCTAGCCAGATTTGTCAATCTCTCTTTACTCAGAATTGAGCAAAAAATACTTTCTATTAATTTTAATTTTGAAACCTATTTTTCATATGAAGAAATAGATACACAAGTAGTTAGGAAAAGTCTTAAACACAGTAAGTGTGGCCAAAATTCATAAAAATATCACTTCATAATAAAGTCTAGAAATGGCAATACTGTCTATGCCTTTGTCCTTGGGATCCATTCTAGCTGCTTTCAAACATCTCTACGGATGTTTGTAAAATCCAAGTGGTCACATAGAATGACAGAATTTATGTAACTTCAGTTCTGTTTCTTTGACTTTCCAGTTACTGCGCTATTGTTGTTGTTTTCTACTCTACAATTTAGACAAAGGAACATGTAGTATACCACAGGGGTTGGAGAAACAACCTGTACTCAAAGCAGGCACACTCTAATAATTCCTAACTGTTACAACCTGACTCTCGAAACAAACGGGTGTAGCTGGGTGCAACTGTGTCAAGAGCCAACCCCATAACTGAGAATCCTCCAAATTAACTTTCACATAGAATACAGTGATTTTTAAAGAATAAGTTTTTTAAAAGTGCCAGTTTGAAACTCACATATACATTATTAAAATGCAACAGAAATCTCAGCTTTTTTTAAAATAACAACCAACAAAAGATTGGAAGGGGGTTTGGAATTGCTGACAGTTTCACTGATTTTATTATGGTTTTAAAATTCTCTACAGAGAATTATAGAGAATGTATGCAATTCTCCCTATTGCATACATCTAGGGTGCCTGCTCCCAACGCCCTGATATTGGTACTAAATGGACAAATTCCTAGAAAATTGCAACTTATCAAAGCTCTCTGTTATCAGAACACACATATAAGAATATTCATAGCAGCATTGTTCATAATCGCCCAGCATATGGTTATAGTCATACAATAGAATCCTATACAGCCAATCCCTCCTCTAACAGTGCCCTGTTTCTTTTCTTTATAGCACCTAACACAATTTGTTACAATATCTGTGTTCATTGCTTACTCTTGTTTATTGCCCATTTCCCCCACTGGTTGGTAAGCTCCTCAAAGGCAAGAATCAAGTCCCAATTCTCATGTAATGCCCAGCCTGGTGCCTGAAACATGGTCGGCACTCAGAAGTTATTTCATGCATGAATGAATGATGAATAGTTACAGTTGAGCTCTGCTTGCCTAGACACCATTCTGTCATTTTGAGGTGACTTTGGTGTAATCTACTATGTATTTATCTTTTTGTTTCATCCTCAAAAACAACCATTTTCCTCAATTCCAAAATCCTAGAGGACCCTCAATGTATGCCCAGATACTGATAACATAGGCAATGGTGGATGTGGAATTGATTAACTCTGAGGACATCAAACATCTAACATAGGTCAGAATATAACAAAAATTATTAGCATTTATTGAGTGCTTACTATTTGCAGGCACAACCCTGAGAGTCTCAATATTTGCAGCCATCAATATGAAGTAGGTGCTAGTATTGTTACCACTCTGCAGATGGGGAAACTGAGGCACAAAGTAGCTTTTCAAAACTCATACAGCTGGGTAAGTAGTGGGTCTGGATTCAAACCCAACAGACCACACCGGGCTATGCTACATCAAACACTCAGGGTTGAAACTAAGAGTATTCATTACAACTCACACCACAAATTGGTTGGCAGGTTGAACGGCATGGCCTGGGTTGTGTGGTGAAGAGGAGACTGAGCTGATGGGCACCGCATGAAGCCTGTGAAGCCAGGCTTCAGAAAGCCAGTGCCCACATGGGCTTCCAGTAAAGAACCCTTCAGATCCCACCTTTTTCCTGTGCTGGGTAATCGCAGGATTTACCTGGAGGAGCCAGGATTGCATCTCTTGTGATCCTGGCTGGGGGTTCAGAGTGCCTGTTGCTACTGGAGTCATCTATAATTAGAGGATTAAACCTGCTCACACTTGGGCTGACTGCAGGAGTCCTTGACAAGCGTCAGTCTTGCTGATGGGTACGGATGTCTGTGTGGTCTGTGGCTCCAAGGACAGATGACTAGAACTTCAGAAAAAGAAACTGCAGAAATCTTTCAAGTTTTCATTTCTCCCTGTTCAGATTTTTATTCCCTTTTCTGAACATTTTATGCACCACAGGTATATGGCCATCCTTCCTTCCTCTGCCGCCCTGCAGACTGGTTGCAGAGCAACATCTGTACAGCTCGACTGCACTGCACTGGGTGATATGCCATCTAGGGACATTGTCATCCACACGCCAAGTTTGTTTGGCACAAGAAGCCATCAGGGATCTCTTCCAAAGCTGCCCTCCCTTTCACTGGTTCCTGAGCTAAGGCTGATGGTCTGCATTCTGCCCTCAGGCTGTGAGCCACTCTGTTAGGTCCCTGGAAGTTCTACTCCTCAGCTCCCAGTCTCTCTGACCTCCCTGCTGCTAAGCAACTGCAATATTATCAAATTATAACATGTTTATCACCAAAATATCAGACAACATTAAAGTACATTAAGGAGAAAGTAAAAGTCCCCAGTGATTCCACCCACACCCAAGAGATTACCACTGTCATTAGCTTGGTGCCTATATTCACAGAACCCTTCAAAGCGTCTAAAATTGATAGATAGATAGATAGATGATAGATAGATAGATAGATAGATAGATGATAGATAGATAGATAGATAGATGATAGATGTCAACAAATTATAAGAAATTGTTTCTACTATTTTATAATCTAATTTGCTTAATAACATGTTATGGACATTTGTCTATGGCTGGAAATTTTGAAAGCTTGATATACCTTATCCCTATTAATGGCTGCATAGTATTTCACAGTCCAAAAGCAAACTCATTTCAGTGCAGAGAATCACCATCCATCTAGATAAAAACAAGCTGTCTTCCCTGACATCTCCCCAAATCCAATCATTTACCAACTCTGGTGAATTTGCTTCTCAAATCCACTCAAATGCAGTCCTCTTCTCATCTCTGTCACCACCACTTGAGTCCAAGTTACCATTTTCTCTCACCTAAACTTCTGCAATTGTCTCTCAATAGGTACTTTTGCAAATTATAAATCTGATCATGTCATCAATCCCAACCTCCAGCCCCCCTTGCTTTAAAAGCATTGTAATAGCTTCCTTTGCTCTTGAGATATGGACAAGATGCCTTAGCATAGCCCACAGGCCCTCATAAGGAGACCCCTGCTGAGGCAAAAGTTCATGCACATTTAAAATTCTGATAGTCATCACCAATCTGCACTCCAAAAAGGTAAGCGAGGTTACATCACCACCAATGGTATTTGAAAGTATGAGAAAGAGAAATGTTTTTTTAACATCCCCCCCCACCTCACCACCACCATTCTATACAAAAAAAAAAAAAAAAAAAACAAAACCTCCCTGGGCCTAAATGTTGATTTAGCCAGCATTATGTCTTTACATCCGTAAAATAATATGACTGGAGGCAATGTCAAATTACTAGAGAAAATGCTGCAGTAGCTTCAGATCTGCCAGCGATGTTACCACACAAAGGCTCAGTTGGGAGGTAATTACAAACCATGGAATCCCGGGCCTCCTGCAGACGTGAAGGAAGGAAGGTCTACTTGGCTACCGAGCACTTCCAATTTCAGTATCTCTCAGGCAGCCAGCTGGAGGCTGCCATCTGGTTTGTGAAGGGAGGTCCCTAGACGGTTCTTCAATCTGGAAAAATGTTTGCTGTTCATTTCCTCCTTTTAACTGTTCTCCGGATCAGTTTGAGGCCACACCTTCCCCACACATTTTCTCCAGGGTTAATTCTTAACTAATGCTCAGCACATTGTGAGGTCTCTAACCTAAGAGTAGAGTCACACTTTGAATCCATGTTTATACCGGATTCTGGTTTAACCCCAACGTGGTTCTGCCTAATTATTCAGATCTTTTTTATGCAAGCCACAGAAAAAAGCAATAGCTCAAAATTTCCCTCCCATATTTCATCCGTTCATTCACTCACTCACTCACTTGATAAAGAACTGTGGGATGCATATCATGTACCAGACACTGAGTAAAGTGCCAGGAAAATAGCAATGAAAAAAGACAGAAACAAACTCTTTCTGCTGAGCATTGCAGCCTAGAAAAGTAGAGTATGGGGTGAATAGGATTCCAAAACAATGCATTGTCAAACCCAAGTTCATATGCCCGACACACAGTAAGGCCAAACAAACGGAAACATCGAAGCCTAGAGCAGAGAAAGGTTTATTGCAGGGCCAAGCAAGGAGAACAGGTACCTTGGGTTCAAAAAGCCCTAACTCCCTAATGGCTTTCAGGGAAGAGTTTTTAGAGGCAAAATTTGGGGGGAGGGCTGCAGGATGTGTGACCTTCCCCTGATTGGTCAATGGTGAGGTAACAGGGTGGTGTTTCAAGCATCTCAATCATCAGTCTTCTGGTTCCAACCAGTCTGGGGTCCAAGGACTTGTACTCAGCCTGAAGTTACCATCCTCCACCTGGATGGGGACCTTAGTTCCTGTAGAAGGACGCAGAGATATGTATCAGATTGTTATGTATATCCCTTGAGGAGGAACCAGGACCCTACCCTATCACTGCACTATTGTTTCTTGACTGACTTTTCTTTGTTTCTGTGTTCTCTCATTCCTCTAGTCAGTAAATGTTTGAATCTGCCCTTTGGAACTCAAGAAAGGTCCAGGAGGCTGAAACCTTTTTCCTACAAACAAGAGATGGGGGACATGGAAAGTCTTTTGTACCTGTTTTGTACAAACGGGTCATTTCTGACTTTTATTCAAGACCCCATTTCTGTCCTCATCATTTAACTTCAGATCTCACTCTGAGTTACCCACAGAGCCTGAACTGTGTTTTCCCAGAAATAACCTTCTCAAACAAGATGGAATCTTCTCAATTTAATACCTTTTGTTTTCAGGACCTTCAGGCTGTTTTTCTTGCCTGCTTTTAAAAAGAAATCTTCCTAGTCCCTGTGGTAGATTAAATTATTGACCCAATTCTTCACCCCTCCTTGCATTCATCCCCTTTATCCAGGGGCTTTGTGGTTCCTCCCACTGGAGGACATTGACCTTGAGCTCAGCCATGTGATTTGCTTTGGCCAAAGGATGTTAGCAAACATGACACAAGCAAAAACACATGCACATATTTGCATGCATGTGCTGTCTTGCACTTCTACCATTACCATGAAAAGAACATGATCTAGCCAGCCCACTGATGTGAGGAAAATGAAAGACACCAAGAGGAAACCTGGACCCAACCTGAAACCTGGAGTCAGGCCCAGGAGAGCTCAGCCTAGAATAGCTGAACGTCAGCCTACTCATAGGTGCATGAGTGAGAATAAGTGATTGTTGTTTGAAGACATTGAGCTTGGGGTGGTTTGTTACACAGCAACCAGTGATTGATAAAGTCTCCTGCAACTGATGTAAACATCCTTAAGTCCCTCTCCCCTATAACTCTGCTAGGCCTCCTTCTTGAAACCCAAACTAAAAGATGACCATGCTTTAAATTTTTGAGAAAAGTCTGTTTCTTGGGGAACTATCACAAATGGGATATTTTTACCAACAAACTCACCTGTTCTTCTGTCCTCTCTTTGTCTGGTGAAGATGCTGTCTGAGCTCCTTTCTGCACTCCATCCAACCAAATAGCACAGGATTCTTCTAGGGTCCTTTTGGAGGAGTACTGGAAGGGAACTTTGGGTTTAGAACATCACAGGCCTGCATTTAAAGCATGGCTCTTGTGTTTATTAGCTGTGTGACCTTGAGCTTTAAGGTGATTTAAAGTCTCCAAATCTCATTGTACTCAACTGAAAAATGAAACTATTTCTCATCTCAAACTAGATAATATCATCTGTGAAAATCTTGACTTTGGTTTCAATTGTGCGATTCACTGAAATGTTGTAGGGTGTTTTTTGCTTTGTTTAATATTGTTTTATAGCTGTAGTTAATTTGTGTTTTTCGTTTTCTATTCTTAGCTTATCACCATTCTTTACTGTATCTGAGGAATTGTCAGAACTAAAGAAGTAAAAAGAGGCCTTCCTATACTTTCTAGAAAAGAAAAGTATATTTGAAAAATATGCTTTATATTAACACTTCAAAATCTCAAAGTAAGCAACCAACGTATATGACTATATAAAAATAAAGTATGTCATGGCTTCAGGGTAAACATGGCAAAAAGAAGATAAACATTTATCTCATATCTTATGAAATTAGTAAATAATGATAACAACAGCAAAAAAATTCATCAACAATAATGCAAACATCTACAGACTTCAAAAAGTGGTGGCCAAGAAGTGAGTCAAGTTTGTGGTGTGGCTTTGCAAGTTCCTAACATTGGTCTCAGCTCCCAGAAACCAAACTGGGGGTGGGGAGGGGAGGTGAATCAACAAAATCTTGAGACTTCCTCCAACAGGCTTGAGTCTGGAGAGAAGACTAGGGTCTGAGCCAAGGAAATATCATGGTTAAAACCCTGGAGATAAAAGCCCCCTACTACATACAGTGGAATCTTGGGCTATCAGTAAAATGGCCTTCCAGGGTGCCATGCTGAATTGTGAGGATGATCTGAAACCTGTGGTTATCCTCCCTAGGAAGCAGAGACACCCTAACAAGGAGGTATAAATCCAGAATGGGTCATTTAACAAAATCCCAGAAGATAGCCCAGAGCCCAGGTCATGCAGCAAAGCCAGCTTAAAGCTCCAGAAGACTTCTCCTCCACCACCTCCCCAGCTCCTGCCCTGTGACCTTGAGTAAACTGAAAAGTGAATAAAACTGCAATATCTCAGGCTTTAAGCAGTAGCTGAGGAGAAAAACAGATCTCAGCTGCAGAGAGAAGGGAGCCAAGAAGATTTATCCATACTCAGTCAGAGAAACAGAAAGGCTGCCTACATTAACAAGAACAAGACAAAAAGAAAGGGTATGGTAATTATCAAATTTACCACATCTAAAGGAATATAGCATGCTAATGACAAAATATCCATTTTAGAAGAACATTTTCTACAACTGATTTGGACTATAGATAAATTTAATAAAAACTTGAAATCAATAATCAAGAGTATGAAGGCAAAATTACAAAACAACAGAATGAGACCAAAACAACAGAATGAGACCAACAGAATAGCTAATGAAATAGCTTGAAGACCAGAATCACATCATCAAAGAACTAATAATCAAATTAGAAACATCAGTGAACAATCTAGGTTTCACTGATTGAGGAATAATATGAGATAATCAAAAATAAATTTTGGGGAAAAAAGATAAGGAGTTTTAAAGCACTTAGAAAATAATAGATATGAAAGACAAAGGCCATGCAACATAGGAATTGTTCCTGAAGAAGAGCCAAAAACCAGAATAGAAATGTAGTTAGAGATATAACACAAGAAAATTCCTTGCCATAAAGGAAGAACTAATACCATGTGCCAGAAAATTCCAGTATGGAATCATCAACAAGGCATCACCTTCTTGCATTATTGAAATTCAAAGAAGACTGTGAAAGAATTATTTAGGCATTCAGAACCCTCCAAAAACACATAGAATCACTTATAAAGAGGCAAATATCAGACACATAAAGGTAACAGGCAAGTATTCTTGACATGAAAGAACTTGGAGAATAAAGCATATAAGAATCCTTCCCCAAAAAACTAATAATGTATCCTGCCAATCAAGAATGAATTGAAGAGCAGTGATAAAGGCAACGGTGCAAAATTCAATACCCAAAGGCAGTGGAACAATGTCCACAGTCTTGTGGGAAGGAGATTGGGACACCAAACTTTTATAACCAGCCAGGTCAGTGTGGTGGAAATCAACAGAAATTTTCAAGTATGCAAGAACTCAGAGAGCAAGTACTATGAGCTCATCTTGAAAAATGTTTGATAATGAAATCCAGCAAACTAAAATTGAATCAGAATTTTTAAAAATAAATAATTCAGGAAAGCAGAAACTGCAGTACAAGGACAGGCAGTGAGCAGCAAATTCATTTGATTACAAATGTAAGACTAAACCATGATAATTATGGAATTATAGAATTATAAATGTAGAATATAAATGCTTTATACTCCAACATTTTTTTAAAATAATGTTGCTAAAAAACTCATAAGATGAGGGGAGTGGGAAATGAGGTGAGAGGAAGATTAAAAGTTTTAATTTCCTTATCTTTCATAGCAGAGAGTCAATCAATATTTCTAAAATTAAACATGGACCTTTTTTTAAAAAAACTAGCTTTCTTAATTTTTTTTATAATCTTTCTTTATAACCTTAGGGAGCACTTTTAGGATCTAATATCTCTGTGGTTAAAAAAAAAAACATTATCTGAAGTTCCATAATTCCTTTGGTTTTTCTTTGGTTTCTTTTTCATCTGTTAAATTCAAGAAAAATTCAATTTAATGCGTTTTTATTTTTCTGAAAATGCATAGTAAGACTCAATTTTTACAAAATTATTCTGCATTTTCATTCCATTTACACACTTAAAGAGCTACCTGGAATGATATCCACCTGAAGTTATTAGGTTACTTCTTGACAGAATTTGAGGCAATATTTTTGTTCTCCTCTTTTATTTTTTGCTTATTTTATAGTCAACATATATCACCTACATAAGAACAATAAAGTCACTGGTCTTCAGTACATACATACCAGATTGCAAAAACTGATCACAAAATCCTCCCATCTCTGTATGCATGCTCTTTTGCAGTATGACTTTGCAGCTGCACCATCAAAGGCTGGATTCAGTTTCCCCATCCCTTGAATCTGAACTGGCCTATGACTTGACTTCTTCTATCCAATAGAATGTGGCAGAAATAACACATGGCTTCTGAACATAGGCTTTAAAATGCTTTGCAGCAGCTTCTCTCACCTTATTGAAATATTTCCCTGAAACTGCCATGTGATAAAACCCTGGCTGACTTTCTGAAGGAGGCGAGGCCACATAGCAGAGTTGAGCAGTCAAAGCCCCACAGACTCACCATCTGACAACCAGCACCAACTACCACATGTGTGAATGAGGATGCCTTAGACCATGTAGCTTCAGTAGAGCTGCCAGATGACCAAGGCCACTAAGTGACCCCAGATGATACTAGCAGAAAAGCTGCCCAGCTGAGCCCAACTCAAATTGCTGCCTCACCAAATTGTGAGCAAATAAAACAGCCATTGTTTCAAGCTGCTAATTTTGAGGTGGCTTGTTACATGGCGATAGATATCAGATACATATTAACATAGGCTCCGTGTGTTAAAACATAATCAGGCATTTAATTTAAATGGAAGACTGAGCACATGTATTTGTCTCCCCAAGTCCATTGAGTTGACATTACAGAAATACAAAGGGAATAAAGTCATAAGAACAAATTCCAAAGGCCAAAACTGAGTCATATGTTCATGTCTAAACCACTCCCTGGCAGAGAATGAGACCACAGTGCCCGCTTCACCCCCTGGGTCTGGAAAGAGTCAAATTCCCTAAGCACAGGGCCTAGCAGATGCTAGGGGGTCTCCCAGAAGGGAAAAATGAGGGTCACTCGCATCTACCGATGAATATTATAAAAAACATATTCCAGCAAACCTTTTTGTAAAAAATAGATCAACCCCCTCAGTGAGATAAATACCTCACATAGAATCAAATATCAAATCGATATGTATAGGAGAAAGAAGTAGAAATGGAGCCAAGATAGGAGACAGATATGGAATAATCCTGGAAACAGAAGATACTAGCAGTGTATTCATTCCACCACAAATATTTATTGAGTGTCTACTATGTGCTGTACAGTATACTTACACCAGAAACCAAAGGAAAGCACTACAAGAAAGGGGGCAGGGAGTGTCAAATGCTGTAAAGAAGTCAAAGGGAATGAGTCTGACAAAGGGCCAGTGGCTGCAATGAAGGAAGGGAGTCCTTGACTGCCCTGGAGAGTGCAATTTTCGTAAAGAGCTAGAGGTAGATGCAGATAGTGAAATTTATAGATGGAGCAATGGGGAGAAAGTGAGTACAGAGGTTAGAAGACCACTTATTTAGAAAGTTTGGGGGTCATAAGTCAGAAAGGAATAGGACAGCACTCACAGGGAGCAGCTGAATCAAGTAAAGGCTTTATTAAGGTAGCAGGTTTGTTGAAGAGAGAGAACTTGAGTTTGAATAGCAGGAAGACAAGAAGATGTATATAAAGATTTTGATATCCTGAGGTGAAATGGAGAGAAAACAGGGCCATCCCATCAGATGGTCCAGATCTCTCTCAGCAAAGGAGGAATGAGCTTATTTCAGAAAATGAATTCCTCTATGTGACCAGTTCAGAGAATTTAAAGCCTAGAGGGTAGCTCTAGGATAGTATTCAACCTTCCTCATCCAAGGAGATGGAAATTCTGGCCCAGGCTAACAAGGGTGTGGCCACCTATGTGTTGTGTACTCAGAAGTACCACTTACCCCACAATCCCAGAGTAGGAGACAACATCTAAATTGTTTCAGTGATCTCCACCTCCTGGTATGCATGTCCTTGCCTAATGTCCTCCTCTTGAGTGCAGTCTGCAAACCTACAGACTCACTTCTTATGAATGAAATATGACAAAAGTGATGAGTTGTCACTTCCAAGATTAGATTACAAAAAGATTTTGGCTTCCTGTTAAGTTTGTCCTCTTGCTTGCTCTGATGAAGCCAGATGCCATATTGTGACCTGCCCTACGGGGACGTCCACATGGCAAGAAACTAAGGGAAGTTTCCAGTCAACAGCAAGCAAGGAACTGGGGTCCCTCAGTCCAACAACCCATGAGGAACTTAATCCTCCCAAAAGCCTCATGTGTGAGTTTAGAAAGTGAATCCTTCCCCAGTAGAGCCTTGAGATTACTACAGTCCTAGTCAGTGCTTTAATTGCAGCCTTGTAAGAGACACTGAAACTAGGAAAACTACACCTACATGACCCACATAAACTGTGAGAAAATAAATGTTTGTTGTTTTAAGTTGCTACGCTTTGGGGTCATTTGTAACATAGCTGTAGACAGCAATTACACCTGGAATCACAGTTCTGACAGGATCTAGCAAAGCACCTGGACAAAGGGTTTCACTGTACTCCCTGATGACAGCCTCTACTACTAGAGATAATCTCCAGAATACCATTTGTTCCCTCTTAAGAACACGTAATAGAGATACTTACCAAGAATAGAAATATATTTTGTTTTGGCTCTGTCTCTGTCATTCCCTATGCTTCTGAAATCTCAGAACTATCTTTTCTTATCCTCCAAAGATGAGCTCCTTCCACAGGGAAACTGCCTCTCATATGAGGACTCCTCCTTTTCCCGTGTCCATGGTCCTGCCCCACTGGAATACTGATCACCCTAGTCCCCAAAGCCCCCTTTTATCTTTAGTATTTTTCAGTATTAGTCACCTATTGCTGTGTAACAAACCATCCCAGAACTTAATGGCTAAAAACATCATGAGTGTATTATTTTTCATAATTTTGGGGGTTGGCTGAGCAGTTCTTTGCTGTTCTCACGTGGACTAATTCAGGGGTCTGCAGGGAAAGTTGACGTAAGCCGGGACAGTGAGGACAGCTAGGATTTCTGGACCTCTCTCTTCATGTATTCTTTCATCCTCAAGGGGACCATACCAAGCTGGGCTTGCACACAAGATGGAAGCTGCATTCTAAGAGGGCAAACCCTAATGCATGAGCACTTATCAAACTTCTGCTTGCTTTATGGATGTTGATGTCCCATTGGCCAAAGCAAGTCACATGACCAAACCCAGCATGAATGTGGGTGGGAACTACACAAGAGTGTGGGTAGTGGGAGGCTGATTCACTAGGAGTGAATCAGGAGGAGCAATCTACCACACCTCCTCATTCAGTCCTAACCATTATTCCTAGATTAATCTTCCCCAAATACCTGTTCCGTTATCCCAGATCTTTGCTCACTCATCTCTTGGATTCACTGAGATACAGTGAGGCATTTGACAATTTCTCTCATGTCCACGTTGTGGATGAAATGTGGGATAAATATTACATTTAGGGAGGAAGCAGTCCTGCTATGCTACATGCTACTGATTGATCACATCTGGGAATTACAACCAACCAGGCAAACAGAGAACAGTTAGCACAGGGAGGGATCTT
This sequence comes from Balaenoptera acutorostrata, assembly GCF_949987535.1. Classification (NCBI taxonomy): domain Eukaryota; kingdom Metazoa; phylum Chordata; class Mammalia; order Artiodactyla; family Balaenopteridae; genus Balaenoptera; species Balaenoptera acutorostrata. Next base: position 23,236,197 of record NC_080067.1, on the reverse strand, counting down.
GAAACCATCTCTCTTGTCTGAGTGCACAAACTGTGTCTTTCATCCTTTTAACCCTACAAAGTGTCTTTATCCCTTTATCCCAGTTTACAATGTTTTTAGTCTATAAATATTTGATGGATGAATGAATGGATGGATGAATGAGTGAGTGAATTAAAATGGGAGAGTTGAATGAACAAAGAATTCTTAGCCTTGAGCAGTGGTTCTCAAATTTGAGCCTTCATCAGAATCATCTGGAGGACTGTTGAACCTCAGATTACTGGGACCCATGCCCTACGTGGGGGAAGAGGAGCTGAGCATTTGCATTTCTAACAAGTTCTCCAGTGATGCTGATGCTCCAGATTGAGGACCACATTTTAAGAACCCCTGGCCCAAAGAAGAGAAGATCAAGGGAAGAAATGCTATCATTCAAATAGCTAAAGAACTGAAGTAGCTAGAGAAAGCTGATTTGTTCTGCATGGCTCCAGAGTACAGGATTTGGAAAGTTACCTGGTGATAGACTTTGATTCAACATTAAAACACATTTTCTAATAACTAGAGGTGTGTAACAATGGAATAGGCTGGTCCTCCCCCACCTTCTCCTGCCTCTTTTCCTGCCTTTCTTTAACTTCCCTCCTACCCCCATGCTCCTGTTCCAATAACAAGTTTACAGCCCTGGCTGAGAGTATAGATGTTGCATTTCCACAATCAGAAATGTCCCCCTCCTAGGAACCAAATGTCAGCAATTTTCTGAATACAGTCTTGGAAGAGAAAGAATCAGGCTCTCAAATGTCCATTTGTCTCATTCTGTGCTGTAATATTATGATGACTTTTGGCTCAGGTAAGCAAAGCAATCTACATTTGGTCTTTTCTGTATGTTTATCCCAGACCACTAATTTCTAATAAAAAATCAAATCCCATTTTAACGTGACACCACCTTGTTTCCCTGTGGAATTATACGAACATTTGTAACAATTTTGCTTTTGAACGTGGTGCCACACAGGAAATGCTGATAACACAATTTCTTAACATACACCAAGTACACAGGTTACACAAAAGCAGATTCTATTTTAGCTTTTTTGAGAGGCTATTTAAAAGTTAAGTTCCCCTTAATGAAACAGCAAGAAAAAGGGCTTTGCTTTTCTTCTCTCAGCATCCCAGCTTTCCCCTCTTTGTGGGCTTATGATGTTTTCCTTTTTCCTTGTGTTATCTGCATTTCCTGCTCATCTCAACTTGATGGCATGTTGCTGAGACAACTAAGACGCTAACCTTCTTAACTTGGATTTTGTTGTGTGCTCGCGTGTGTTTAGGCGGGATATTTTTATTTCTCTTAGAATGCTCTGTGTCTGCTCTGGGGAGGGCTATTAGACCTGAAGGTGGAGAACAAGGGAGTCTTTTTAAGTGCTTGCCATTCAAATCGCTTTTTTACTTCCTTTAAGCCCATTGTTTGTAATGTGGGAGGGAGCTGCTGGAAGCTTCCCCTGTCGCCTATGGTCAGGATTAATTTACTCAGTGATGTCGTGGGTGTTCCAGCCCAGACTCCTCTAGGGGAAGGGAAGGTCCAAGCAAAGAAGCACACAAATTGCCCATCACCCCCGTTCCTTTATTTTCTCTTTCATCCCCTTGCCAAAAGTGGGGAGCCAGCTTGACTACAAAATAATTACTCTGTGCAATCCTTTTATCTGTTTGGTTATCCAATAAAATAAGATTCAAACATAAAACCCACATTGGCCTCGCTCCACACTGAGCTGTCCAGGTACTGAAACAATCCTTTGTCTGTCTGCCTGTGCTCCTCCCTCCCCGCCACCCTGTGTTGAGCTCCCCTTGGGCTCTAGCCTCTGTCCTTCTATCTTTGCCCACCTCACAGAGTGACAGCAACAGAGTTCCTCCTGCTGCAGGAGTAATGGATATGAACGCAGATCCTAGAAAGTCGCTTCTTAAGACACAATTAATTAAAAGTAGCTTCCAAAGATAAACTTTACTCTGTCGATAGATACAAACTCACCTAACTAAATCTAAATTGAGATGGAGAAAGGATATTAAATTTAGAAGCAATTTTTAACCCATCTTTGGGTTACACGGCTAAATTTTTAATATCTTTCATGTCTAAATTTTCCACTTTTCAAGGAGATCGTTACTTTGGTTATTCATTTTACAATTATAACTCAGGTGTCATCTCCATAGGTGTCCCCAGATTTCCAACCTTCTGGGGTTGCTTTTCCCAAATCAGAAGGATGTCCTGCAGTGTCATCTAGATTCCCAGTAATTCCTAAAGACCTTGTTCTCATGGCCACCTCTGACTCCAGTTTCCTCCCCCGGCCTACTATCAATGTCTCCCTCTCTCATCTCCTGTGGTGTATCTCTTATCTAAGCTTCCAGTTGATTTAAAGGTGGAACACAGACCCTTTATCATTACCTCCCCAAGTCAAGCACTAACCAAGACTGACATATACAAGAGACTTATGGAAGTTTGGGCTTGGGGTCTGTTAGGTCACAACATGTACAACAAATACTTTTCACTCCTTTGCTTCCCAGGAACAAATACCTGCCCCACAATTGAGCACTGAGGCAGTTCCAGCCCTCTGTGGACACCCAGGGAAGGGCTGAAGAGAGAGACAGTTTGTCTTTTGAGCAACTAAAGAAGATCTTGAAGTTCCTAGAAAGAGCTGAACTTTCTGAGAAGGAAAAAGAATTGTGATTTCCGAGATCCAGAACCTAGAGTGCTTGAACACTATTTGTGAAATAAATTCACGTGGGGTAGAATGCAATCATCACATAAGCATTTTCCTGCCTGACAATAAGATTTTTTTTTTAATAAAAATTAAAACCTTCCTGGTCCTGGAGAAAAGAGCCTAGAGAAAGAAGGAACCCAGAAAGAAAAAAGAACCAGTGCCTCACTTTCCAGAGCAGAGCTTGGGAGAGAATGCCAGACTCAGAGAGAGGTCCTGAATCTTAAAGGCCGTTGCACGACCAGGGGAGCCAAGTTAGAAGGTGGAAACATGGCCACAGTGACCCCCTTAAAAGGGGGAGTTCAATATATATATATATATATATATATATATATATATATATATATATATATATATATATATATTTGATCCTCCTATGGTCCCAGAGAAATTGTGATCTTGGAGACTGGGCATGAAAACACTAAGAGTAATTTTTACTTATCAATACCCACTTGCTCTACTGAAACCTAATGTACTTTTCAAACATCCCTCTCCAAATATCCAGGATGATAAAGCTTTAGCTTCTCCAATGTCAACATCACACCAGAATACACATCTCTGGCCTGACTAGTCAACCACTCTTCTATTCACTATATTAGTCAGCTTTGCTATATAGTGCTGTGGTAACAAACATCCCCTAAATGCAGCAGTTCCCAACAACAAAGTTTTCTTTCAACATGTAAGACATTTCAGTTAATGGTGGTGATAAATGGAACTTAATCAGAAAATATGTGAAAAATGTACTACTATCTACCTGGTCCCTTTATTCTTCCATGTAGGTGAATCTAGATTTCAATACTAGATTTTAAGTTCTTTGAAGGCAGGGAATCAAATGTACCTAATACTCATGTTTCTCTCACTTCACCTGGTGTGTGATTAATTAAATATTTGTTGAATGAACCACTGAATAAATGCATCTATTGAAGAACTGTGAACAGGTATGTGAGTTAATGGCATGAGACTTTACATTAAGCTTTCTTGTTAAATAGCAATTAAATGCATTGACATTCATTATAGGCTGAATATATTGAGAATCTAATTGCTTACACGTTGCTCATGCAATCTCCAGTTATTTCAGTGACAACTTGATGTCTTTCTGACATACTTATTGTACCTGGATCAATGGCTATTTAACTGCTAATTGATCTTTTATTAACATATAATAACTCATTAAATCTAAATTATAGTCTTAATTGAGACACTTTATCTGCAGTGTTTCAACATACAATCCTCATAACATAATGGATAATCGACAGAAAAGCTGGTAACATATTATCTGTCACCTTTCTCATTGACCTGAGAACAGATTTTCAGCTGCAAGATTTTTTTCTCTTCATTAAGAAACCTGAGCATCAACTACACTCAGAAATGCATTAGCACAATTCAGTTTCTCTGTTTTCACACAGAAAACTAGTTCCCCAGCCTCTGCTTTCTTCCTCACACCTCAACTGGGGCCACATGACCACCAACAGCAATCGATGAGCACTATTACTTTAAACACAAATGTGGCAGCACAGCTACCAAAGAGGCTGTAGTAAGTAGTAACTACACCCTCCCCTGACCCCAGCGATTCTGTCTTGGCTCCCTGTCCTCTAGCACTTAACTTCCCTTTCCTTCATCCCAACCAACCCCTCCTCACCTGGCCTGCTCTTCTTACTGTGTGACTCTGCCCCCGTCAAGGGGATAGTCCTGCCCTGCCTTGCTCTGCCATTTGGGCAACAGCTCCCCTTGCTGGATCAGCCCAATTTCCTCCTCTTATTTCCTTTTTTCTAATCCATGCACTGATGTTCCCAAACTCTACTGGCCCACTCATGCCAGTCCTGTCCTCAGCCAACAGTTCACACTTGTGCTGAGCTGGAACCAACCTTGAGTCCCAGTTCTCCTATCTGGGTTTCTCGCTGATCACCCTGTCCATGGACCATAGTTTAGTATCTTGCCTCATTCCTGTTCCCTCAATAATGCCAGTCCTTATCTAGTGTCATCTGGTGCCTAGGACTTTACTAACTGCTCTCAATCTTCCCCGATGCTCACAACATATCCAAATTTCTGAGGGTCACCTCTTTCTGGATTCCCCATTGTTGTGGATACCAGATAACCTATGCTGCATCCATTCCCCGCCTCATCCCCCACAAAATACCCTCTCCCACAGAGGCCACCTTCCTCAGGGGAAGCTGACAGCTACCCGAACTCCAATAATAGGCCCAATGAATCCAAAGGAAATCTCTTCTTCTTCCTTGCTTGGTTTGAGAATGAGCCAATGAGGATTATAGGGGCTTCCGGAAGGGACACTCTCACACTCTTCTTCTGGACATGATCATATCCACACACAGTGCATGGGAATGGCTAGTTGCCCCATCACCCATCTCAAGATGATGCAGGAGAAACAAAATGAAAAAAAAATACAGAAATTCAGTCAAACCCATTGGATAAAATCAACCCTGAAGCCAGTCCTGCCTCTAGAGTTCCAGTTATATGACCAAATGAATTTCCTTTTTGTTTACAGCTATTGTGTTGGTGTTTTCTACTACTACAGCTGGAAGCATCCTGGCTGATACACATGCGTCTCAGAACTCGGAATCCTTTAGGTGGTTACGTCACTTAACCCTCCACTGCTTGACACTGGCCGTATTCTAATCAAGCTAGCATCCCACCACATCTGATATTCTCTGCTGTTCTCTTAACCAGTGCAGGTGGGTCTACACTCAGCATATGCTCTCCCTCGGGAGGCAGGTCTCACTCTAAGTTCCAGCCCTTCCCAGTTCTCTGAGCCTGGTACAGAACGTTCACATTTCAAGACTGAAGAAAACTCATGTAAAAGTACATATTCCAACTGCTGGAAATTCCAAATAAATATGAGGAACTGGGCAAATACTTTTAGAACATATGGAGTTACAAAAGGTGGCAATTTCTTAAAAACCAAAGTCTTACAAATATAATACTTAAAGTGAGAATAGTAAGCATAACATCAAAACATAAATGAGCAAATCTCTCTAACAAGTATGTCATTAAATACATATCTGATGAGATGGCCTCAGATATTACCAAAGAAAAAGTCTTCCTTGAAAGCAGCTATCAGAACATAATATCATTGAGATTGTGTATATTTGTTTGGTCCTTTTGTAAGTATTTTTTTTAATAATATTCATTGACCATTTTTCTCAGAATGATCAAAATGCATCTTATGTTTTGAAACACTATCTATGTTGAAAAAGCTACTTTTATTGACATTTTCCAGTTTTCATAAATGGGGTTAAGGGTCTCAAAGAACACTTAACCAGTGAGCAAATGTTTGTGACTCATTGGCTGAGGGCTCTGGCAGAAGCTCTTCCCACTCCCCCTGCCTTTCAGTCTACAGAGGTGTCCAGCTCTGATGAGTACGCATGGATCATCCTTGCCCAGGTCAGCCATGAACTACTTCCAGAAGTGGAATGGGTTTTCACAGCAAAATGAAGTTTGTTTTACAAATTAAAAATAAGCAGTACAATTTTCTGAGGGAAAATTTTTTTATTGTATCCAAAATTCAGGTGATTATAGAGATAAGCTCTATAATTATCTTACTTTGAACACAACTAGCTCACAAGCTCTTTGATGTGAAATAGTGATTTTAAAAAACCTAGTCTTTGAAATGACTTGGTTTCAAATCCTGACTCCTTATTTACCAGCTGAATGATCCCAGCTCAATGACTTAAGCTCCTAATCTCAGCATCACTGTAACCATGGGTGGTACTTTCTCTATGCCAAGCAATCTCCCACCTACTTTGAACAAGTTCTAGTTCACAAGCTCTTTGACAAATCTTTCCCCAGTTGAACCACCCTAGGCTGTGTTGGGTGGCTCGCTCTGGCTCCCACAGTGCCCTGTGTTTACCTATGTCACAACCCCTACCACACTAGGTTGTTATTTTCATTTTCAAGTCCATCTCTTCTCACTCAACTATGAGCTCCTCAAGAACAGGGGCCGTTGGTTGCTTGTTCTGTATGCCCAGAGCCCACCACAGTATCTAGCATGTAATAGCTCTTAATAAATCTGTGTTGAATGAACAGATAGGTAGTTGGACTTCTAGAGAGAAGTAGAATGGTTGGAGTGAAAGCACACATTTCCTAATTTACTAATTACTATCTTTGTTTGGCAAATATGACCCAGATATAGAAAAAAAGATTTTTGTTTATCATTACATCATTTGTGGTTGAGGTATAATTTGCACAAATTGTAATGCACAGATTTTAAGTTAACAGCCAATGGATATTGACAAATAAATCAATTGAATAGAATACAACATCCTTGTATAGGCCTTGTATATATGGTCAATTAATTTTTGATGAAGATGCCAAAGTAATTCAACAGGAAAAGAAAATCTTTTCAACAAATGATACTGGAAAAATTGAAGGTATAGGGGGGAAAAAACAATTCCTACGTCACACCAAACATAAAAATTATAGCAGAGACCTTCAAGATGGCTGAGGAGTAAGACATGGAGATCACCTTCTTTCCCACAAATACATCAGAAATACATCTACATGTGGAACAACTCCTACAGAACACCTACTGAACACTGGCAGAAGACCTCAGACTTCCCAAAAGGCAAGAAACTCCCCACATACCTGGGTAGGGCAAAAGAAAAAAGAAAAAACAGAGACAAAAGAATAGGGATGGGACCTGCCTCTCTGGGAGGGAGCTGTGAAGGAGGAAAAGTTTCCACACACTAGGAAGCCCCTTCACTGGCAGAGACAGTGGGTGGGCAGGGGGGAAACTTCGGAGCCACAGAGGAGAGTGCAGCAACAGGGGTGCAGAGGGCAAAGCAGAGAGATTCCTTCACAGAGGATCGGTGCCAACCAACACTCACCAGCCCAAGAGGCTTGTCTGCTCACCCGCCGACTGGGATGGGTAGGGGCTGGGACCTGAGGCTCAGGCTTCTTTGGAGGTCAGATCTCAGGGAGAGGACTGGGGTTGGCTGTGTGAACACAGCCTGAAGGGTGCTAGTGCTCCACAGCTAGTTGGGAGGGCATCCGGGCAAAAGTCTGGACCTGCCTAAGAGGCAAGAGACCATTGTTTTGGGGTGCGTGAGGAGAGGGGATTCCTTCCCCATGTGCCCACAGGAGGCAGAGCACCATCTAAATAGCTCCAGAGGCGGGCACGAGCCGTGGCTATCAATGTGGACACCAGAGACAGGCATGAAATGCTAAGGTTGATGCTGCAGCCACCAAGAAGCCTGTGTGCAAGCACAGATCACTATCCACACCTCCCTTCCTGGGAGCCTGTGCAGCCCGCCACTGCCAGGGTCCCTTGATCCATGGACAACTTCCCCGGGAGAACACACTGCACGCCTCAGGCTGTTGCAACATCATGCCGGCCTCTGCACCACAGGCTCGCCCCACATTCCAATTATAACTACCGTACCCCTCCCTCCCAGCCCCCCCACCCCCTGGCATGAATAAGCCAGAGTTCCCTAACCAGCCACTGCTTTAACCCCATCCTGTCTGGGCAGGAACAGAAGGCTGAGGGAACCTACCTGCACAGGTGAGGTCAAAAACCAAAGCTGAACCCCAGGAGCTGTTCAAACAAAGGAGAGAAAGGGAAATTTTTCTGTGCAGCCTCAGGAACAGCGGATTAAATCCCCACAATCAACTTGAGGTACCCTGCATCTGTGGAATACCTGAATAGACAACGAATCATCCCAAAATTGAGGCGGTGGACTTTGGGAGCAACTGTAGACTTGGAGTTTGCTGTCTGCTACTGACTTGTTTCTGATTTTTATGTTTATCTTAGTATACTTTTAGTACTTGTTATCATTGGTGGATTTGTTTATTGGTTTGGTTGCTCTTTTCTATTTTTTAATTACTTTTTAATTTTTTATATTTCAATAATTTTTTTTATATTTTAATTTTAATTTTTTTTTCTTTCTTTTTTTCCTCCCTTTTCTTCTGAGATGTGTGACTGACAGGGTCTTGGTGCTCCAGCCTGGTGTCAGGCCTTAGCCTCTGAGGTGGGAGAGCTGAGTTCAGAACATTGGACCACCAGAGACCTCCGAGCCCCATGTAATATCAATTGGCAAGAGCTCGTCCAGAGATCGCCGATTCAATGCTAAGACCCATCTCCACCCAACGGCCAGCAAGCTCCAGTGCTGGACACCCAATGCCAAACAACTAGCAAGACAGGAATGCAACCCCACCCATTAGCAGAGAGGCTGCCTAAAATCATACTAAGGTCACAGACACCCCAAAACACACCACCGGACATGGCCCTGCCCACCTGAAAGACAAGATCCTGCCCCACCCACCAGAACACAGGCACCAGTCCCCTCCACCAGGAAGCCTACACAAGCCATTGAACCAACCTTATCCACTGGGGACAGACAACAAAAAAAAAATGGGAACTACGAACGTGCAGACTGCAAAAAGGAGACCCCAAACACAGTAAGTTAAGTAAAATGGGAACACAGAGAGACACACAGCAGACGAAGGAGCAAGGTAAAAACCCACCACAGCAAACAAATGAAGAGGAAATAGGCAGTCTACCTGAAAAAGAATTCAGAATAATGATAGTAAAGATGATCCAAAATCTTGGAAATAGAATGGAGAAAATAAAAGAAACATTTAACAAGGACCTAGAAGAACTAATGAGCAAACAAACAATGATGAACAACACAATAAATGAAATTAAAATTTCTCTAGAAGGAATCAATAGCAGAATAACTGAGGCAGAAGAACGGATAAGTGACCTGGAAGATAAAATAGTGGAAATAACTACCACAGAGCAGAATAAAGAAAAAAGAATGAAAAGAATTGAGGACAGTCTCAGAGACCTCTGGGACAACATTAAATGTACCAACATTCGAATTATAGGGGTCCCAGAAGAAGAAGAGCAAAAGGGAAAAGGAAACACACTGAGAAAATATTTGGAGAGATTATAGTTGAAAACTTCCCTAACATGGGAAAGGAAATAGTCAATCAAGTCTAGGACCTGCAGAGAGTCCAATACAGGATAAATCCAAGGAGAAACACACAAAGACACATATTAATCGAACTATAAAAAATTAAATACAAAGAAAAAATATTAAAGACAGCCAGGGAAAAGCAACAAATAACATACAAGGGAATCCCCATAAGGTTAATAGCTGATCTTTCAGCAGAAACTGCAAGCCAGAAGGGACTGGCAGGACATATTTAAAGTGATTAAAGAGAAAAACCTACAACCAAGATTACTCTATCCAGCAAGGATCTCATTTAGATTCGACAGAGAAATTAAAACCTTTACAGACAAGCAAAAGCTAAGAGAATTCAGCACCAGCAAACCAGCTTTACAACAAATGATAAAGGAATTTCTCTAGGCAGGAAACACAAGAGAAGGAAAAGACCTACAAAAACAAACCCAAAACATTTAAGAAAATGGTAATAGGAACATACATTGATAATTACCTTAAATGTAAATGGATTAACTGTTCCAACCATAAGACATAGACTGGCTAAGTGGATACAAAAACAAGACCCGTATATATTCTGTTTGCAAGAGACCCACTTCAGACTTAAGGACACATACAGACTGGAAGGGAGGGGATGGAAAAACATTCTATGCAAATGGGAAGAAAAAGAAAGCTGGAGTAGCAATTCTCATATCTGACAAAATAGACTTTAAAATAAAGACTATTACAAGAGACAAAGAAGGACACTACATAATGATCAAGGGATCAATCCAAGAAGAAGATATAACAATTGTAAATAGTTTTGCACCCAACATAGGATCACCTCAATGCATAAGGCAAATGGTAACAGCCATAAAGGGGGAAATCAACAGTAATACAATCATACTAGGGGTAACACCCCACTTTCACCAATGGACAGATCATCCAAAATGAAAATAGACAAGGAAACACAAGCTTTAAATGGTACATTAAACAAGATGGACTTAATTGATATTTATAGGACATTCCATCCAAAAACAACAGAATACACTTTCTTCTCAAGTGTTCATGGAACATTCTCCAGGATAGATCATATCTTGGGTCACAAAACAAGCCTTGGTAAATTTCTGAAAATTGAAATCATATCAAATATTTTTTCCAACCACAACGCTATGAGACTAGATATCAATTACAGGAAAAAAACTGTAACAAGAAACAAATACATGGAGGCTGAACTATATGCCACTAAATAACCAAGAGATCACTGAATAAATCAAAGAGGAAATCAAAAAATACCTAGAAACAAATGACAATGAAAACATAACAACCCAAAACCAATGGGATGCAGCAAAAACAGTTCTAAGAGGGAAGTTTATAGCAATACAATCCTACCTCAAGAAACAAGAAAAATCTCAAATAAACAACCTAACCTTCACCTAAAGCAATTAGAGAAAGAAGAACAAAAAAATCCCCAAAATTAGCAGAAGGAAAGAAATCATAAAGATCAGACCAGAAATAAATGAAAAACAAATGAAGGAAACAATAGCAAAGATCAACAAAACTAAAAGCTGGTTCTTTGAGAAGATAAACACAACTGGTAAATCATTAACCACACTCATCAAGAAAAAAACGGAGAAGACTGAAATCCACAGAATTAAAAATGAAAAAGGAGAAGTAACAACTGATGTTGCAGAAATACAAAGGATCATGAGAGATTACTAAAAGCAACTATATGCCAATAAAATGAACAACCTGGAAGAAATAGACAAATTCTTAGAAAAGCACAACCTTCTGAGACTGAACCAGGAAGAAATAGAAAATATAAACAGACCCATCACAAACACTGAAATTGAAACTGTGATTAAAAGTCTTCCAAGAAACAAAAGCCCGGGACCAGATGGCTTCACAGGCAAATTCTATCAAACATTTAGAGAAGAGCTAACACCTATCCTTCTCAAACTCTTCCAAAATATAGCAGAGGGAGGAACACTCCCAAACTCATTCTACGAAGCCACCATCACCCTGATACCAAAACCAGACAAAGATGTCACAAAAAAAGAAAACTACACACCAATATCACTGATGAACAGAGGTGCAAAAATCCTCAACAAAGTACTAGCAAACAGAATCCAACAGCACATTAAAAGGATCATACACCATGACCTAGTGGGGTTTATCCTAGGAATGCAAGGATTCTTCAATACATGCAAATCAATCAATGTGATAAACCATACTAACAAACTGAAGGATAAAAACCATATGATCACCTAAATAGTTGCAGAAAAAGCTTTTGACAAAATTCAACACCAATTTATGATAAAACCTCTCCAGAAAGTAGGCATGGAGGGAACTTACCTCAACATAATAAAAGACATATATGACAAACCCACAGCCAACATCATTCTCAATGGTGAAAAACTGAAACCATTTCTTCTAAAATCAGGAACAAGACAAAGATGCCCACTCTCACCACTGTATTTCAACATAGTTTTGGAAGTTTTAGCCACAGCAATCAGAGAAGAAAAAGAAATTAAAGGAATCCAAATTAGAAAAGAAGAAGTACAAGTGTCACTGTTTGCAGATGACATGATACTATATATAGAGAATCCTAAAGATGCTACCAGAAAAGTCCTAGAGCTAATCAATGAATTTGGTACAGTAGCAGGATACAAAATTAATGCACAGAAATCTCTTGCATTCCTATACGCTAATGATGAAAAATCTGGAAGAGAAATTAAGGAAACACTCTCATTTACCACTGCAACAAAAACAATAAAATACCTAGGAATAAACCCACATAAGGAGACAAAAGACCTGTATGCAGAAAACTATAAGACACTGATGAAAGAAATTAAAGATGATAAAAACAGAGAGAGAGATATACCATGTTCTTGGGTTGGAAGAATCAACATTGTGAAAATGACTCTACTACCCAAAGCAATCTACAGATTCAATGCAATCCCTATCAAACTACCAACGGCATTTTTCACAGAACTAGAAAAAAAAATTCACAATTTGTATGGAAACACAAAAGGTCCTGAATAACCAAAGCAATCTTGAGACAGAAAAACGGAGCTGGAGGAATCAGGCTCCCTGACTTCAGACTATACTACAAAGCTACAGTAATCAAGACAGTATGCTACTGGCACAAAAACAGAAATACAGGTCAGTGAAACAGGATGGAAAGCCCAGAGATAAACCCACGCACATATGGTCACCTTATCTTTGATAAAGGAGGCAAGAATATACAATGGAGAAAAGACAGCCTCTTCAATAAGTGGTGCTGGGAAAACTGGACAGCTACAGGTAAAAGAATGAAATTAGAACACTTCCTAACACCATACACAAAAATAAACTAAAAATGGATTAAAGACCTAAATGTAAGGCCAGACACTATAAAACTCTTAGAGGAAAACATAGGCAGAACACTCCATGACATAAATCACAGCAAGATCCTTTTTGACCCACCTCTTAGAGAAATGGAAATAAAAACAAAAATAAACAAGTGGGACCTAATGAAACTTAAAAGCTTTTGCACCTTAAAGGAAACTATAAACAAGACGAAAAGACAACCCTCAGAATGGGAGAAAATATTTGCAAATGAAGCAACAGACAAAGGATTAATCTCCAAAATATACAAGCAGCTCAATATCAAAAAAACAAACCCAATCCAAAAATGGGCAGAAGACCTAAATAGACATTTCTCCAAGGAAGTTATACAAATGGGCAACAAACACATGAAAGGATGCTCAACATCACTAATCATTAGAGAAATGCAAATCAAAACTACAATGAGGTATCACCTCACACCAGTCAGAATGGCCATCATCAAAAATGTAGAATCAATAAATGCTGGAGAGGGTGTGGAGAAAAGGGAACCCTCTTGCACTGTTGGTGGGAATGTAAATTGATACAGCCACTATGGAGAACAGTATGGAGGTTCCTTAAGAAACTAAAAATAGAACTACCATATGACCCAGCAATCCCACTACTGGGCATATACCCTGAGAAAACCATAATTCAAAAAGAGTCATGTACCACAATATTCATTGGAGCACGATTTACAATAGCCAGGACATGGAAGCAACCTAAGTGTCCATCGACAGATGATTGGATAAAGAAGATGTGGCACATATATACAATGGAATATTACTCAGCCATAAAAAGAAACAAAATTGAGTTATTTGTAGTGAGGTGGATGGACCTAGAGACTGTCATACAGAGTGAAGTAAGTCAGAAAGAGAAAAACAAATACCGTATGCTAACACATATATATGGAATCTAAAAAAAAGAAAAGAAAAAATGGTTCTGATGAACCTAGGGCCAGGACAGGGATAAAGATGCAGATGTAGAAAATTGACTTGAGGACACGGGGAGGGAGAAGGGTAATCTGGGACAAAGTGAGAGAGTAGCACTGACATATATACACTACCAAATGTAAAATAGATAGCTAGTGGGAAGCAGCTGCATAGCACAGGAAGAGCAGCTCAGTGCTTTGTGAACACCTAGAGGGTGGGAGGGAGACGCAAGAGGGAGGGGGTATGGGGATATATGTATACGTATAGCTGATTCACTTTGTTATAGAGCAGAAACTAACACACCATTATAAAGCAATTATACTCCAATAAAGATGTTAAAAAATAATTTAGAGATGGATAACAGCTCTAAAAGTAAAAGTTTAAACTATAGAAGTTTTAAAAGAAAATGTAGGAAAAAATCTTCACAACCTTGGACAAGATACAAAAAACCTTAATCATAAAAGCAAAAAATTTATAAATTACACCTCCTCAAAACTTTTTAATTTACTAATCAAATACACTATTAAGAAAATCAAAAGGAGAGATTATTTTTAAAACTTGAAGAATGAAGTTTATTTCACAGATACTTTTCCTCAGTGAATTTCAGCTTTCACTCTCAGACCCAATAATTTTCACTCTAATTCCCTCTGCAAATAAGAAATCCAAGCCCCATGTCTTATGGGCTCACTCAAGACCCTTTTGGCTAAAGAACAACCATTTTGTTCCCTTATTTTGACTTCGGAGAGTTGAAATGAGAGCAGAGCAAAAAGATAATCTCTGCCATTCTCTCTGACTTCTTAAAACCTGTGTTTGTCTCTGTTCCAACCAAGTAACACTTGGCAACTATATTTTCATACTACTGCTTCCTCTAACTCATTTGACTGGTTCACATCCTTTGAAGATTCTGTATGAAAACAAAATGTATGAAAACATAAACAGCTCAAAATCATTTTTAATTAACTGTGCTCCACAAAATCTCTACATCTTAAGGAATGTGCATACTTCCTTTTGAATACTTAGGTAAAAACATTTTGAGCAGGCTTCCCTGGTGGCACAGTGGTTAAGAGTCCTCCTGTCAATGCAGGAGACGCGGGTTCGAGCCCTGGCCCAGGAGGATCCCACATGCCGTGGAGCAACTAAGCCCATGCACCACAACTACTGACCCTGCCCTCTAGAGCCCACGAGCCACAACTACTGAAGCCCTCGTGCCCAGAGCCTGTGCTCCACAACAAGAGAAGCCAGGACTATGAGAAGCCCACGCACTGCAGCGAAGAGTAGACCCCGCTCGCCACAACTAGAGAAAACCCGCACACAGCAACGAAGACCCAACGCAGCCATAAATGAATAAATAAATAAACATTTTGAGCATGAAAAAATTGTTTTTACAACCAGAATTTTCCCACACATATCTTTAAATTGATTTAAAGATATGGATGAAATTGAGTATTTTTATTTTAAAAGTTGTGAGGATCAAAATAGATATCGTATGGGAAAATTCATTGTAAACTGCAATGCATGAGAGATACATAAGGTTTTTCAGTTTTCAACTTCCAGAAATATGGCAGAATAGATATTCAGATGGGCTCTCATTCTAAAATACAAGTCGATCCTGGATAAACTTTAGCAAATACAATTTTAGTTAGTTGCTAGACTCTGCAGAAACTTAGGAAAATCTCAAAGAGTAGGGGGGAAAAAAAGACAGCAAGTTGAATCTAGTGTTGGGAACTTGGGCAATAAGTAAATACAAAAGATTTTCCCTGATCAAAAATGAAAACATTACTAACATCAAATCTGCTACTAGAAAACTGATCCTTGGTCCTCATTAAAGTGTTGAACCTGAAATTTCAGAATTATTCCAGGACATTCGAAGGGAGTTAAAGTGTTGCCAGTTCAGTAATTCTCCCTGGCTCCAAGCAAATACAAAGAAAATTTCTCTATGGGAAAACACTTTCCATACATTGGGCCCTCAGAAATCCCACAAACTAAAGACAATATTTGAGCTCAGACACAAAGAATTACAAGATCCACACAAGGAAACAAGTAAGTCTGAATAAGAATCAGCATAAACACAAAAACCTAGTTAACACACAAGCATCTTAAATATTCTCAAAAGCAGAATTTAAAATAGCTAATATGAATTGTTTAAAGAAAAAAAAAGATAGAATTTTAACAGTGAACAAGCAACTAGAAGGTATTAAACATGACCTAATAGGTTTTTTAAAGGGCCAAAAGAGCTTATAGAAATAGAAATATAAGAGTTGAAATTAAAATTTAATGGATGGGTTGAACAGCAGGTTAGTCACAGCTGAAAAAACAACTATGAACTGAAACATGGAGGTGAAGAAATTATCTCAGTTACAGCACAGAAACATGAAAAGACCAGAACATAAAAGGTTAAGAGATGTGGGCAAGAGAGTAACATGCATCCAATCAGAATACCAGAGGAAAGAACAGAGAGAATGGAGGACACATTATGGTGAAATGTGGACCACCAAAGACAATAAGAAGATCTTAAAGTCATTCAAAGAACAGAAAAACAGATCACTCACAAAGGAACAGCAAATAAACAAAGCTGATTTTCCAACAGCAACCATGGAACCTTGAAGTTAGTGAAAGGATATCTTCAAAGTACTGAGAGAAAATGACTGTCAACCTGGAAATGTACTGAGCAAAATTTCTCTCTCATCTAAACAAAATTTGACAGTGTTCCACCAGGAGGACTTCAGTAAAGAACTTTTAAAAAATGAACTTCAGATCTCAAATGGTCTTTTTTTTTTTTTTTTTTTTTTTTTTTTTTTGCTGCGTTGGGTCTTCATTGCTTTACACGGGCTTTCTCTAGCTGCAGCTGGCAGGGGCTACTCGTCGTTGCAGTGTGCGGTCTTCTCATTGCGGTGGCTTCTCTTGTTGAGGAGCACAGGCTCTAGGCACACAGGCTTCAGTAGTTGTGGCATGTGGGCTCAGTAGTTGTGGCTCGCGGGCTCTAGAGGGCAGGCTCAGTAGTTGTGGCACACAGGCTTAGCTGCTCAGCGGCATGTGGGATCTTCCCAGTCCAGGGCTCGAACCTGTGTCCCCTGCATTGGCAGGCAGATTCTTAACCACTGCGCCACCAGAAGCCACTCAAATGGTCTTTTATCTGAGACATGCATCCTTAGTGAGATGACATTTCCCCCTAAGGAGAGAAAGTTCATTCTTCATAGGCAAAAAGCAAAAAACAAAAACCTTACTATTTTTGTGTATCTTTTTAAGAAAGCTCCAAATCTTAACATTGTCAATTATCTCCAAAATGATCTATGAATTCACTGAAAATTCTAATCAGGATTTTCAAAGGAACCTGGCCAGCCAATTCCAAAATTTATATGTAAAAGCAAAGTGACCCAAGATACTCCTAAACACTGAATTTAAGGAAATTGTCCTAAGGAAATCGTGACATTTCATAAACTATAGTACTGAAGACAAAGTAGTATTGGCACAGGGATCAACAAACCAATTGATGGAATAGAGTAGAGAGCTCAGAAACAGCCCTTGCATATGTGTGGGTAGAGAATGCTCTGCCCCAGCATTGCCAGCAAGCGTGCCATTGCTTCTCTTCAGTTCTCCTGAACCAGTCACTGGCCTGCAGTATTTGGGGATATGATGGCTTAAGTATCATGGCACCACCCCTAGAGCCAGAAAAGAGACAGCCCTTATTAAACCACAAGGACAGACAATGGGGAAGGAGCGATACCCCCAAAGGAAACAGAGGCACCAAAAAACAAAAAAGAGAAATGGATGCCAAGAGGGAAAAAAAATATCCACCGCATGTGCTATAGGAGAGTTCTCATAAAAGTGATGTCTTTAGTGATGAGAGGAATGTGGATGTTGGTACAAAGTATTCACAAACATGGCCATGCAGGCACACAGTCACACATATGAGTAAGGGGGCTGTTCACGTCACTCTTGCCCTTACTTGATCACCATGTCTTCTGTTTTCAGGTGAGTTCTTTAGTCCCATTCTGGGTCCCTCAGTCAGCATTTTTGAAAGCATCTATTTCCTTCAACCCAGGCTTCTGTCTCATTGTCTCCGAACATTTTTCTCAAAACATGTTTTCTTCATACTGTTCTACTGAAACATTTCCCAAAGTACATTCTACAGAATCCAAATGCTTGGGATGTTGCTGGATAATTATATATTTTTTTAATCCATTATGAAATAAGTCAGAACAGTTCACTTAAGCACCATGTCTTATGCGCCATACTACTTGACCCTGGAGCCTTTAACATGACGATGGGCATTAGGAATCTTCCAGAATGGGATCCAATGCCTGAACTGCTGCTACTCATACTCCTTACACCCGTGACCCAGGGCACCCTCTCTTCTCCAGGTAGTGACAACCATCAAAAACAGACCTTTAAAGACTCTGGGGAGCAGTTTCCCCTCAGACTGCTCCCTTACGCTGGAGGCACTCCCAAACGTGGGCGCGTGGGAACGTAGTCAGCAACAGGTCACAGATTCTGTCCCATCCCATTTTCTGCCCATCTTGCTATCGCTCAAGCCTTGTCTCGCCCACCTAGAGCAACAGACCTGCTGAAGTACAACCAAAGGGCTAGCTTTTCTTCTTCTACTTCTTAATTTTCTCTGATGAGGTTGTATTAGTTTTATGATAAAATTTTTTAAGCAATTTTTAAACTTAATCTTAACTTAGTATTGAGTTAAGGGCTGTTACCCAAGTAGACCTCCATGTAAAATTTCACTAGTAGACCCCTCAAGGAGTGTTAGTTTAGAATAGAAAGAACACAGGATTAAATTGAAGGATCTGGGTTTCGGTCCTGGCTTCTCCACTCCTATCAGTGTGAGCTTGAGAAGGTTCATTAATTGCCAAACCTCAGTTTTCTCAGCTATAAATGGGGATAGTGTGATGTGCCTCAGACACGGTTGTAATTATGTTATCTGTATAAACACAGTCAATCCTCACGCCAACGCTAGGAAGTTGATACCATCTCCAGGTAATTATTATGACCTTTTTATGGAAGAGGCGCCTGAGGCACAGAGAGGGTACGTAACTTGCCCAAGGACACATACCTAAGTAGGTGACCCAGCCTGGATTTGAACATAGCTATTTGGAGCCTACACTCTTGACCACCATGCTGTGCTGCTTGCTAACTGGGATTGTACACTAATTAAATAAGACAACGTATGTCAAGGGTTTGCATTTCCCTGCCCAACTCTCAGACTATAGGTGTCAGGTAGAAAGGGACTCTACGTCACCATCCTGTGTCCTCTTCACTGGGCTTGGTCTCTGACAATACCCAGTTAAAATACGACGCTTCTGAAATACTTCCACATGGTTGGTAACAAGCCACTGCCTCAAGCCTCTTCCCCCAAATTTCCCCTGATCTCCTCATATCCAGCAACTGAAGAGTTAACCCCTGGCACAACAGGGTACCCTCCAGGGACACTGTAAGCAACAGTAAACATTTGGTGAGTGAGTAAGCACTCAGGAAACAAACCCAAAGGCATGTCCTTGGTAAATAGTAGAAATGGAATTTGGACCCAGGTCTGCCTGACTCCAAAGCCCATGGTCTGTGCTCCAGAGGACAGAGCAC
The DNA here is from genome assembly GCF_949987535.1 of Balaenoptera acutorostrata. NCBI lineage: Eukaryota > Metazoa > Chordata > Mammalia > Artiodactyla > Balaenopteridae > Balaenoptera > Balaenoptera acutorostrata. Next base: position 23,216,715 of record NC_080067.1, on the reverse strand, counting down.
ACACAAGCATCAGTGTCTGCGGCACTTAAGGCCTGAAATTCAGAACAGAGCTAACTGTTTACCACAGACTCTAGAACCTAGATGAAAATCTCTACTGCTTACCTGGTTTGCAAGGTCCCCCCCGTCATCCTGTCTCCCTGACCTCATGGCTACCTCTCTCCCACACTCCAGCTGCAATGGCTTCTATCTGCTCCTTGGCTGTACTTGGTTTCTATGGCTTGGAAAACTCTTCCAGCAGATTTGCACCTTCTGGCTCCTCATCATTCAGGTCACATCTGAAATGTCCCCCCCACCCTCAGAGAAGACTTCACAGACCACTAGACCTAAGGCCGCTGTTCTCCCAAACACCACACACTTGTCACAATCATCTAAAGTATTGTCTTTTGCTTTATGTTCTTTGTTTTTGCTTCACTCTCACTAGCATGTAAGTACCATGAAGGCAGTCTCTCTGTTTCACTCCTGTATCCACAGCTCTTAGCGCATTTCTGAATAAAAGAATGAGGAGCAAGTATACATATTCAGGAAGTGATACCCAAGCAGGCCAAGGCCTGACAGCATGAAATACAGCCGAAAACACCCAAGGAAGCCCGATTCTGGCAGAGATTCATTCTCCTGCCAACAATAAGTGAGCATCTTCTCTATGCCAGGCACCATCCTAGGTACTGGGGGTATACAGGAGAACATACAAAAATCCCTGCCTTCATGAGGTTTTTCTAGTAGGAGAATTCAGGCAATGCATATATACATGAGTAAAACATATCACATGGCAGATGGTGATAGTGCTAAGGACAAAAATGAAATATGAAGCAGTGTTAGGAGGTATAGGGGAGGGGGGAGTGTGCAGGTCTAAGGAGTCATTTAAAGACCTGGAGGCTGGGAGGCAGGGAGCCACATAGAAGGACCTGGAAACACAAAGGCCCTCGTGCAAACAGGCCTAGGAAAAGGCATCTTTCTAGGAAAAGCAAGGAGGCTCCAGTGGGAGTGTAGTAGAAGATAAGGATACAAGGGACCCCTGAGCAAGATGGGAGCCGCTGGAGGGATTTCAGGAGAGGACAGACATGCTCTGCTATTTGAGCACAGGCTGGAGGGTGCAGACGAGGGGAAGAAGACAGAGAGCAGCTCAGAGGCTGTCACATGGCAATCATACGAGCAAGAGATACTGGTGGCATGGACCAAAGTGACAAGGGTGGAGAATGAGAGAAGCAGTAGAATGCTGCGCGTCTGAAGTCAGATTCTGAAGTCAGAACAACAGATGTGGAGAGAAAGAGAGAAGGAATAAACAATTGGCAGAGACACCTTGGACCGTTGTGCCAATGATGATGCAGCCTGGGGGCAAGGAGAGGTGGGGGAAGGGAGCAGGTAAGCAGGAAGCTGACCTGGAGTTTGGGGCAGGAATGGCAGAGTTCAGGGGGAGACATGGCATCACCAGACAAGAGAAGAAAAGAAAAAGGAGGCGTGGAGAAAGTCTTTCCAGCTGCGGCTGCCTCTGCCTCAGAGAAGCTGTGTCCCTAAAGAAAGCAAACTTTCGAGAAGACAAACCCCCTGACAGTCAAAGCCGGCTTCACGGGCAGGTCGGTGATCTGTGCCGTCGCTCAGAAGGGGTCCTGCACTTGGTTTAATTCTCTGCTGTCACTGTCTTAAAACCCCAGTTTTAACAAGGGTCCCCACGCTTCCATTTTGCACTGGGCCCTACATATCATGAAACCAATGCTGCTGACAGTGATCTCCGCTCACCTGCTACCACATTTATAAAGAAAGTCTCCAGGTGGGACGTTTTGTGGGGAAGGCTGAGCTGATGACATTGGAAGAGCCCTTGGACTCTCCTGGGGAAGGAGATGCCATGGTTATCTGTGCTCTGAGCAGCACAGTGGTGACTCTGGGAACATTTAGCACACAGCCCTGCAGCAAAGGGACTCGTTGTCCTCTTTTATTTTAGTCGTTGGCCTCTTTAAAAGAGAAAAGGACAAGAACAACACAAACAATGTCTCTGGTGGAAAAATACAGCATTCCATCTTTCCATAGTTTATCTCTGCCCTCGAAAAACAAATGCATCAAGGAATGGTCCCGGCAACCAAGGTTGTCATTTTGATTGGTGCCAAAAATTGGGACCCAGCCACAGTCTTATGATTGATTCTGAGGCCCAGAATGGAAAACATTAATATTGATTTATCTGTTCATTCTCTTTATTCACTGTTCATCCATTTACCCAGACTAGGCGTAGCAACTAGACACTAGAAAATTAAATTTAAAACAACTCCTCTGTCCTAGGTAGACTCATTCTCCTTCTCCCGCTCCTAGGGCTGTGGTTCCAGCAAGCTAAAGCATCCATTATTTTATTTTTCAAATATCATGCAATTCGCTGAGGGGGGAAGGGGAGAGCTCACAAAAATAATGTTGCAATAATGTAAAGCAAAAACTGCCAGATTGACAGAATTTGTTCCTTTATGACTGTTTTGGTGCCATTGTGGAGCATCTCTGAAAATCAGAAAAGGGGGCAATAGCAGCTTATTAAGCAGGTACTCACATGTATATAGCATCAGAATAATAAGCATCCTTTCATCCTCACACAGCATCCTTCAGTGCAGCCCGGACACTCCACAGCACAAAAACATGAGCAGAACCTCTGCCAGCGACCTATAGTATGATACAGAACACTAGAGTGCTTACATTTCTATTGGGGCATCTTTAATATGGAGTCACTCAACTAATAACCAAATACATCTTGATCATCTACTAGGTACAAGCACTATAATCATATTATTGAAAAAGGAAGATTAGGGCTTGCTCTCAAAGGGCTGAATTGAATTTTGTAGAATTGTTCTGGTTTTACAGCTTCCATGATGGACAAGCCATAGCATGGTCCTCAGCAAACACTGTCTTGCTTAGCTCAGTGCCCCAGCCACCCAGGTCCAAAGCTCCAAATATGAGATCCTTCATCACATCACATCTCTAAACCTTACCATAAAATAATGCTATGACCTCCTCTCTCTCCATCCCTCCCTCTCTCTCTCGCTCTCTCTCTCTCTCTCACACACACACACACACACACACAATTGAAAAGTAGAAAAGTGAAAAAAAAAAAAAGCCAGACATTGAAAAGAGACTTAAGTAACTGGCAGATTATCAAGACTACTGAGTACTAAACAGTCATCCCTAATGGAAAGGATGCAGAATTATGTGCCTACAACAGAACATGAAAGCACATGGACACAGACTCCACCAACATGAGCTGGAAAAGCTAACCTTGTCCAAAGGGGGACACGGGAAGCTCTTGCAATGAACTGCAAATATCTCCTTGCTCTCCTTCACTCTGCATGAGATTTATAGTTACCTCTGAATGAGTCCGTCAGGATGGAAATAGCCATTTATCTGAACAGAAGGACATACATATCATTCTGGAAAAAAAGTGCTTTGGTTTGAGGCCACTTAGGCCTACCTAATATACACTAATGTAGTTCCCCCACTAGATTAGCCTCATGTCCTGGGAATCCATTTTGGGGTTTGGACAAAGCCCAGCTAATAGCAAAGTGTCATTTTTCCTGCTTTGCTGCTGTGCTGAGAATCTCACACAAGGTCAGATTCTTCCATTACTCCTGAAATAAGAGCCAAGAAACACAATCACATCATTTTAAGATTTTTTTAAAAAGACTGAGAATTAATTTATTTGCTTGTAAGAATTAGTTCTCCATGGGTTAAAATGACAAACTAAGAAAACTCCAGCTTTAGTTGGCAATTAACTAATGGGACTTAAAAAGGTGCCTTTCCTCCAGCAGGTGTTTTTGGCATACTGAATTAACAACAGGAGATAAAGTTTGTGTTTTTCTGACCCAATTTTCAGGGCATACCCTTGTTTTGAGATAAGACAATAGATATACTCAAAAAGACTTTCCTTCAGTCAGATCTATACCTATGTTTTTAAAATAAGAGGTTATATTAAAGGAAATTTATTTCCCATTGCCACTCCTTTATAATAAATACATTAAGTACTTTGAAAGTCATTACTTGTTTCTCTTCAAAAGAGAATTGAATTTAAGAAGGAAGCTTATCTAAGTTCTTTAAGATTTGGAAAGTAATTCCCTAGATAGGCCTGTATTCATTTCAAGTGAAAATTTTACTTAGAGGAAGCCACATGATTAAAAATGAAGGTTCTTTGAAATGTTTTAAATTTTACTTTGAAAAAAAAAAGATGATCTCAGAAAAATGTGGCTTCTCCTGAGATTATTTCCAAAAGCAACCCTCTTCCCAATACTGCCTTACATAATTGCAGCTCTGAGATCAACTCTGTTTGCAGGACAACAGAGTAATCTTCTCCCAAGATTACAAAGGACATTGGAGAGTGTTCCATTTTTCTTACCTTACAAGCTGTGAAACTATAGTTATCCAGATCATATACAGTGTTACTTTTTAAAATAATGCACATTTAAGTTAGAGAGCAAACCTAGCATCATTTGGGGTCTATTGTAAGTCATTGATATTATTAGTATCTTTTTCCCTCCCTTTTTTTACAGTAATACCAATTTTTTAGCATACTTGAAAAAGAAGGTGTATATGACAACCTCCAGGACTGCCCGGGGAAGAGCATCTTCCCTTTGGTACCTGAATACAGACCTGTTTCTAGTTAGTTTACTCAACTCAGATGGTAAACCAACTTCGGTAAATCACAAAGCAATCCTTTCAGAGTCTTGCCAGAAACTGGAAACGTGAAATGGAATCAGGGGTCAAATTTTTGGCCTACCAGAGCCATCAGAATCCTTTTTTTTTTTTTTTTTTTTTTCTGGAGCATCAAGTTTATTAACTAGAATTGGAAGAACCAAGGAGTTCTTGGAACAAGAACTATCCCCCTCCCCCACCAACACGGAAGACAGAAGAGTAAGGGAGGGGAGACGTGCCCCAGGAATGACAGTCCAGTCTCTCAAGTTTCACCCAGGTGGGGGTTGAGGGGCAGACCTGCAGCCACGGTGGCCTCGCTTTCGGTCGCCCGGGCTGCTCCGGACCGTCCTCTGAGCTGGCCAGGGTCTTGGATACGATGCTTCTGAAGGCCGCGCAGAGAACACACTCCTCTTCCCCTGCACCGGGCCCCAGGGAGCGCGGCGGCCTGACCTTCCTGCCTCGGTCATCCATGGGGTTCACATGGGCTCACTTTATTATGACGCCTCATGCTGGGCAGCTTGCAACAAAGATGTTTCAAAATAAAGTTCCAGATTCTCCCAGCCACCCCTTGCTTTTTCTGGCTCTGGCCAGAGACAGTGGATGAGGACACACTCTCAGGCTGCCCAGTGTGGGAGGACCTTCCAGTGTTGGACACACCCAGGGGGCAGCTGCTTCCCTCTGGGGCTCCAATCCTGCTGCTGCTGCTGGAGGTGGATGTCCCAGTGCCACACTGGGGGGCTGGGCTGGGGGTGGCAGTCCTCGCCTCCAGGCTGGGTGGGGGACAGGCAGACTCACCGGTCTTCTGCCCTGCCTGCTGGTCTTCCTGCAGCTGCACATTTTTTCTGTGGTAGAGCCACCTGGTTTGCAGGGAGGACACCACAGGGCTTGGAGAAGGCTCAAGTTCACTGCCACAGAGGTCCCCACAAGAGAAGGACTTCAGAGTTATGATGGAGACCTCCACCTTGGGTTTCTTGGAGCTCACACTGCCTGTCCCAGCGTCCTGGATCTGGTCGCAAGTCAAGCCTGGAGTCCTCACCATTGTCACCTCCAGGTCCTCTTCACAGGGTGGCTGGAGTGGCTCCTTCTGGCCCATGTTGACCCATGGATGCCTCATGAGGTCAGGTAAGGTGCCTCTGTCACTGGGGTTGAGGGCAATCATTTTTTGTAACAGATCCCTTATCTTCAAAGACAGATAAGGTGGGATGGAGTATTGCCCTTGTAGGATTTGCTTCCGCAGCTCCTGGAAGTCTTTTCCCACAAAGGGCTGGGACCCAGTTACCATGGTGTACAGCACTACTCCCAAGCTCCACACGTCCACCGCAGGGCCGCTGTAGCTCTGCCCCAGGAAGAGTTCCGGGGCAGCATAAGGGCGTGTGCCGCAGATCGTGTCCAGTTGGACAATGTCATCACACTTGTTGCTGAGGCCAAAGTCTGTAAGTTTGATATTCATGTTGGAATCAAAGAGGAGGCTCAGTGGCTTCAGGTCCCGGTGCACGATGCCCCTCCGGTGGCAGTGCTGCAGGGCGGAGACCAGCTGCTGGAACGGGCCTCGGGCCTCCGCCTCTGTCATACGGCCATGGGTCTTCAAATAGCGGTACATGTCCCCCCCACTGAGGTACTCCATCACCACGAAAAATGTCTCCTCTGTGTCAATCACCCCCAGCAGTTTTACAATATTGGGGTGATTCAGAGCCTTCAGACTGCACACTTCCCGGAAAAGTGCCTGGACACTTGAGAAGCTCTGACGCCTTTTCTTTATGACCTTCACAGCCACCTGTGTCCCGGTCAGAATGTGCCGGGCCAACTTCACTTTACCGAAGGTGCCTTCACCAATGGTGTGGAGGATCTTGAAGTCATCAATATGAGCCTCCTTGCCAGCAGATTTGGCTGTGAGGCCCTGCATCATGGTGATCTGCTAACTACACTGACTGACAGCACTACCTAGCAACGCTAACTACGCTAACTAACAACGCTAACTGTACTAACAGGGCTAAGTATGCTGTCTCTACTAACAACGCTAACTACGCTAACTGTACCAACAGCGCTAACTAGTACTAACTACACTAACTACGCTAATCAAGTATTAACTATACCAACAATACTCACTATGCTAACTGTAGAAAGAACAATGAGACAAATAAAAAAGAGTAGAGAAAAGAGAAACGAAAATCAACAAAATGGCAGATACAAGGAAAACACAAGCTAACTGTAAGTCCAAGGCCGTCAGGTCACCAAAAGCAGCTTCCTGGGCTCTAAGGACCAAAAACCTGGGCCCACCTTTCTCTTTCATAGGGCTTTGTGAAGTACATCACAATGGTGCACTCTGAGGTCAGAGCAAGAAATGGACCCATCACCGCTGGGGATACACCACAGTGGTTTTCTCACTTTTTGAGTTCAAGGCGCCTTTACACTTAGGAAAAAGGATCCCAAAGAAATTTTTCTTTACGTGTGTTATTAGATATTGGTATTCACTTTGTTATAAATAAAAATCTGCAGGATACTTCAGTGGCCTTTTTATTTCTAGTTTGAAAATGTGTAATAATTTTAGAGACCTCATAATGTCTACACTTGAAATGTTCAAATCCTTTTCCTTAAATTCTGGTCTCAAAATAACGTTACAACTTAACTGACTTCACGATACTATACAAAATGTTCTGTTGCATAAGACATGATACGGTACATTATGAAAGTCTATGAAGCTGAGAGAAGGTTTACCAGGAAGGTCATTGAGCAGATTTCTCATCAGGAGCCTCGGAGGCCAGATGGCATGACTCAATGTACTTGAAGTGTTGAAGGAAAGAAACCGTCAACCAAGAATCCTATATCTAGCAAAACTTTCCTTCGAAAATGAGGGAGAAATCAAGACATTCCCAGTTAATCAAGAGTTGAGAGAGTTCTTAACCACCAGACCCACCTGCCACCGGGAGTTCTTCAGGTTGGAGTCAAGGACCCTGGACAGTAGCTTAAAGCCTTATGAAGAAATAAAGACCTCTGGTAAAAGTAGACAGACGGGCGACGAGAAAAGCTAGTACTGTTGTAACTTTGGTTTGTAGCTCCACTTTTTGTCTTCTATTTGATTTAAGAGACTAATATATAATAAAACACACACATACAAATAAAAAAAAAAAAAGATCACCTCTTCACCTAGAAAAGTTACTTCACCCCCACTTTAGCCTAACTTTGGGAATTCCCATCAACAACATTCTTCTTTCCACTGTAGGAAGCAACGCTGCCAGAAGCTATGGCAAGCAGAGCCTCTTCTAAAATGCCTTTGATGACTGCAGCAACATGGATGCAACTAGAGATTATTAAGTGAAGTAAGTCAGAAAGAGAAAGACAAATACCATGTGATACCACTTACATGTGGAATCTAAAGTATGGCACAAATGAACCTATCTATGAAACAGCAACAGACTCACAGACATAGAGAACAGACTTGTGGTTGCCAAGGAGGAGGGGGGTGGGAGAGGGAAGGGCTGGGAGTGTGGCATTAGCAGATGTAAACTATTATATATAGGAGGGATAAACAACAAGGTCCTACTCTACAGCACAGGGAACTAGAGTCAATATCCTGTGATAAACTGTAATGGAAAAGAATATAAAAAAAGAATGTCTATATGTGTATAACTGAGTCACTTTGCCATACAGCAGATTGGCACAAGATTGTAAATCAACTATACGTCAATAAAAACAATAAAATAAAATTAAAAATGCCTCTGATGATGTACACAGCCCCTGCTCCTGCTGACTACCTCTCTGCAGCACCCAACACTGTGAAACCCCGCCCCCAGCTGAGGTCACTCCAGTCCTGTGTCTCCTTCCTTTGTCCTCTGTCTCCCACCAGTGTTTCTCTAACAGAAACACAAAGAACTGCTGTGTTTTCACTCAGTCTCACTGTTCACGTTCCCACGCTTGATTTGGGCATCAGACCTGCAAGAGTTCAAAACTTACTGGGTGGTAGAACTGCCATTTCTCTGCCTGTCTCTCATTATAAAGAACTTCTCTGAAATTCTGAATTCACTGGTCTGGTCATCCATTCACCAGCAAGTATCTAGGTACTGGGGTTAAGAGCTAGGAATGAGATAGAGTTGTTAGTAAAGAAACAACAAACCCCAAATGGAGTCACTTGTGCTAAGTCCCACGTCAGCAAATCAAGACTTAATAGCTAACCTAATTGCAGTTTCAGCCTCTCTCAGGAATGGGACCTTTCACCAATAGATCTGGAATTACCTGGTCAGCACTAGAGGGGTGACCCCCCACCTTCCCCCAAAAGGAAGGTGACCCTGCCTGAAACAATCCACTCTTAGCTAGAAACTTCCCTTTTCTGCCCCCTCCTGCCTGTAAAGTTCTTGCATTTTTTACAGCTCCGCAGAGCTCCTTTCTACTTGCTCAATGGGATGCTGCCCGATTCATAAATCATTGAATAAAGCCAATTCAACCTTCAAATTTACTCAGTTAGAATTTTATGTTTTTAATACAGTGATGAGCAAAACAAATAAAAAGAGAGGCATCAAACTCTTCGGAGAGTGTATCCCATTATCCCTCACACTCTTGGAAGCCTGGGTCAGCAGAAATGGAGGAGAGCCAGTGACAAGAAAAAGCCTCTTGAAAACCAAATCAGAGGTCCTGAAATACTACAGACTTACTTGTACAAGTGGGTGGGAACAAGCAGAGAGTAGCAGTTGTTTATTACTGTACACTGTAATCGAGGGAAACATTTGGAGTTCAAGAATAGAGATTTAAAGATGAGATGCTAGGGGCTTCCCTGGTGGCGCAGTGGTTGAGAGTCTGCCTGCTAATGCAGGGGACACGGGTTCGAGCCCTGGTCTGGGAGGATCCCACATGCCGCGGAGCGGCTGGGCCCGTGAGCCACAGCTGCTGAGCCTGCGCGTCTGGAGCCTGTGCCCCGCAACGGGAGGGGCCGCGATAGTGAAAGGCCCGCGCACCGCGATGAAGAGCGGTCCCCGCAACGCGATGAAGAGTGGCCCCCACTTGCCGCAGCTAGAGAAAGCCCTCGCACGAACCGAGGACCCAACACAGCCAAAAATAAATAAATAAATAAATAAAGTAGCTATACAATTAAAAAAAAAAAAAATTTAAAAAAAAAAAAAAAAAGATGAGATGCTAAAATTCATAACAACTTGTCCAAAACAGGCCAGAAAACCTTAAGTTTTAGCCTTGTTTAAAAGAAGTCCTAAGTAAAGGGAAAACCAAATATTATGAAAAATTTTGGAGACATCTCACACACCAACCTTCCCTTTATTTGAATTACTTCATTATCATTACTTTAGAGTTATGTACACTCATAAAAGTTCATTTATTCTGAGTTGAGAAGTCCATTTTATCATCATGTGTATTGTGCTTACATTTTAAAATCAGAAACAACTTCCCCAAGATAAAACTGATTCTTCATCTCTTTTGGTTTTACTATTCCAAAATAGATGAGGTGACTTGGGGTATTATTTTTACCCTATGTTGATTTGCCTACCTTGTAAAGGAGCAAGGAACTTTTCCTTCAACCCTTATTTTCCTAGTTATTTGTTTAAAATGAAAGGTAAATATGCGTTTGTGGGCATATAAGTGTGTGTGTGTACAATCATTTTTATATAGAGATTTATTATCTCTCAATTTATTTTGTACAAGAGGTTTGTCTCAGAAAATCAGTGTCTTCTTTTTTTTTTTTTCACGATTCATATCTTTAATACTCTCTGAGAGGCAAGTGAAAAGCAACAATGGATTTTTAAAAGGACCATGTCTGACACATGTCTGACAACACTGAGAGTGGGGGAGGAGGGAAGTTAACCAGCTAGCACAGTGCCTTGCATGTAGTAAGCACTGCAACATTTGTTAAATTGCAATGACTTGAAGTTGAAGATCATGATATATTTTTTTTTTAGATTTTTAGAAATTTCATGTAATGTCTGAAACATTTATATTAACATATTTCCATACAAATAACCCAATGAAAGTTTAGTATTAGTTGTTTTGTTTGTTTGTTTGTTTATACTGCAGGTTCTTATTAGGCATCAATTTTATACACATCAGTGTATACATGTCAATCCCAATCGCCCAATTCAGCACACCACCATCCCCACCCCACCACAGTTTTCCCCCCTTGGTGTCCATATGTCCATTCTCTACATATGTGTCTCAACTTCTGCCCTGCAAACTGGCTCATCTGTACCATTTTTCTAGGTTCCACATACGTGCATTAATATACGATATTTGTTTTTCTCTTTCTGACTTACTTCACTCTGTATGACAGTCTCTAGATCCATCCACTTCTAAACAAATGACTCAATTTCGTTCCTTTTTATGGCTGAGTAATATTCCATTGTATATATGTACCACATCTTCTTTATCCATTCGTCTGTTGATGGGCATTTAGGTTGCTTCCATGACCTGGCTATTGTAAATAGTGCTGCAATGAACATTCGGGTGCATGTGTCTTTTTGAGTTACGGTTTTCTCTGGGTGTATGCCCAGTAGTGGGATTGCAGGGTCATATGGTAATTCTATTTTTAGTTTTTTAAGGAACCTCCATATTGTTCTCCAGAGTGGCTGTATCAATTTACATTCCCACCAACAGTGCAAGAGGGTTCCCTTTTCTCCACACCCTCTCCAGCATTTGTTGTTTGTAGATTTTCTGATGATGCCCATTCTAACAGGAGTGAGGTGATACCTCATTGTAGTTTTGATTTGCATTTCTCTAATAATTAGTGATGTTGAGCATCTTTTCATGTGCTTCGTGGCCGTCTGTATGTCTTCTTTGGAGAAATGTCTATTTAGGTCTTCTGCCCATTTTTGGATTGGGGTGTTTGTTTCTTTAATATTGAGCTGAATGAGCTGTTTATATATTTTGGAGATTAATCCTTGTCCGTTGATTCATTTGCAAATATTTTCTCCCATTCTGAGGGTTGTCTTTTCGTCTTGTTTATGGTTTCCTTTGCTGTGCAAAAGCTTTGAAGTTTCATTAGGTCCCATTTGTTTATTTTTGTTTTTATTTCCATTACTCTAGGAGGTGGATCAAAAAAGATCTTGCTGTGATTTATGTCAAAGAGTGTTCTTCCTATGTTTTCCTCTAAGAGTTTTATAGTGTCCAGTTTTATATTTAGGTTTTGAATCCATTTTGAGTTTATTTTTGTGTATGGTGTTAGGGAGTATTCTAATTTCATTCTTTTACATGTAGCTGTCCAGTTTTCCCAGCACCACTTATTGAAGAGACTGTCTTTTCTCCATTGTATATCTTTGCCTCCTTTGTCATAGATTAGTTGACCATAGGTGCGTGGGTTAATCTCTGGGCTTTCTATCTTGTTCCATTGATCTATGTTTCTGTTTTGGTGCCAGTACCATATTGTCTTGATTGCTGTAGCTTTGTAGCATAGTCTGAAGTCAGGGAGTCTGATTCCTCCAGCTCCATTTTTTTGCCTCAAGACTGCTTTGGCTATTCGGGGTCTTTTGTGTCTCCATACAAATTTTAAGATGATTTGTTCTAGCTCTGTAAAAAATGCCATTGGTAATTTGATAGGGATTGCATTGAATCTGTAGATTGCTATGGGTAGCATACTCATTTTCACAATGTTGATTCTTCCAATCCAAGAACATGGTATATCTCTCCATCTGTTGGTATCATCTTTAATTTCTTTCATCAGTGTCTTATAGTTTTCTGCATACAGGTCTTTTGTCTCCCTAGGTAGGTTTATTCCTAGGTATTTTATTCTTTTTGTTGCAATGGTAAATGGGAGTGTTTCCATAATTTCTCTTTCAGATTTTTCATCATTAGTGTATAGGAATGCAAGAGATTTCTGTGCATTAATTTTGTATCCTGCAACGTTACCATATTCATTAATTAGCTCTAGCAGTTTTCTGGTGGCAGTTTTAGGATTCTCTACGTATAGTATCATGTCATCCGCAAACAGTGACAGTTTTACTACTTCTTTTCCAATTTGTATTCCTTTTATTTCTTTTTCTTCTCTGATTGCCGTGGCTAGGACTTCCAGAACTATGTTGAATAATAGTGGTGAGAGTGGACATCCTTGTCTCGTTCCTGATCTTAGAGGAAATGCTTTGTTTTTCACCATTGAGAATGATGTTTGCTGTGGGTTTGTCATATATGGCCTTTATTATGTTGAGGTAGGTTCCCTCTATGCCCACTTTCTGGAGAGTTTTTATCAGAAATGGGTGTTGAATTTTGTCAAAAGCTTTTTCTGCATCTATTGAGATGATCATGTGGTTTTTATTCTTCAATTTGTTAATATGGTGTATCACATAGATTGATTTGCGTATATTGAAGAATCCTTGCATCCCTGGGATAAATCCCACTTGACCATCATGTATGATCCTTTTAATGTGTTGTTGGATTCTGTTTGCTAGTATTTTGTTGAGGATTTTTGCACCTATATTCATCAGTGATATTGGTCTGTCATTTTCTTTTTTTGTGGTGTCTTTGTCTGGTTTTCGTATCAGGGTGATGGTGGCCTCATAGAATGAGTTTGGGAGTGTTCCTTCCTCTGCAATTTTTTGGAAGAGTTTGAGAAGGATAGGTGTTAGCTCTTCTCTAAATGTTTGATAGAATTCACCTGTGAAGCCATCTGGTCCTGGACTTTTGTTTGTTGGAAGATTTTTAATCACAGTTTCAATTTCATTACTTGTGATTGGTCTGTTCATATTTTCTGTTTCTTTCTGGTTCCGTCTTGGAAGGTTATACCTTTCTAAGAATTTGTCCATTTCTTCCAGGTTGTCCATTTTATTGGCATAAAGTTGCTTGTAGTAGTCTCTTAGGATGCTTTGTATTTCTGCGGTGTCTGTTGTAACTTCTCCTTTTTCATTTCTGATTTTATTGATTTGAGTCCTCTCCCTCTTTTTCTTGACGAGTCTGGCTAATGGCTTATCAATTTTGTTTATCTTCTCAAAGAACCAACTTTTAGTTTTATTGATCTTTGCTATTGTTTTCTTTGTTTCTATTTCATTTATTTCTGCTCTGATCTTTATGATTTCTTTCCTTCTGCTAACTTTGGGTTTTGTTTGTTCTTCTTTCTCTAGTTTCTATAGGTGTAAGGTTAGGTTGTTTATTTGAGATTTTTCTTGTTTCTTTAGGTAGGCTTGTATAGCTATAAACTTCCCTCTTAGAACTGCTTTCGCTGCATCCCATAGGTTTTGGGTTGTCGTGTTTTCATTGTCATTTGTCTCTAGGTATTTTTTTATTTCCTCTTTGACTTCTTCAGTGATCTCTTGGTTATTTAGTAACGTATTGTTTAGCCTCCATGTGTTTGTCTTTTTTACGTTTTTTTCCCTGTAATTCATTTCTAATCTCATAGCGTTGTGGTCAGAAAAGATGCTTGATATGATTTCAATTTTCTTAAATTTCCTGAGGCTTGATTTGTGACCCAAGATGTGATCTATCCTGGAGAATGTTCCATGCGCACTTGAGAAGAACGTGTAATCTGCTGTTTTTGGGTGGAATGTCCTATAAATATCAATTAAGTCCATCTTGTTTAATGTATCATTTAAAGCTTGTGTTTCCTTATTTATTTTCATTTTAGATGATCTGTCCATTGGTGTAAGTGAGGTGTTAAAGTCCCCCACTATGACTGTGTTACTGTCAATTTCCTCTTTTATAGCTGTTAGCAGTTGCCTTATGTATTGAGGTGCTCCTATGTTGAGAGCATATATATTTATAATTGTTATATATTCTTATATTGATCCCTTGGTCATTATGTAGTGTGCTTCTTTGTCTCTTGTAACATTCTTTATTTTAAAGTCTATTTTATCTGATATGATTATTGCTACTCCAGCTTTCTTTTGATTTCCATTTGCATGGAATATCTTTTTCTATCCCCTCACTTTCAGTCTGTATGTGTCCCTAGATCTGAAGTGGGTCTCTTATAGACAGCATATAGATGGGTCTTGTTTTTGTATCCATTCAGCAAGCCTGTGTCTTTTGGTTGGAGCATTTAATCCATTCACGTTGAAGGTAATTATCGATATACATGTTCCTATGTCCATTTTCTTAATTGTTTTGGGTTTGTTTTTGTAGGACCTTTTCTTTCTTGTGTTTCCCACTTAGAGAAGTTCCTTTAGCATTTGTTGTAGAGCTGGTTTGATGGTGCTGAATTCTCTTAGCTTTTGCTTGTCTGTAAAGCTTTTGATTTCTCCATCAAATCTGAATGAGATCCTTGCCGGGTAGAGTAATCTTGGTTGTAGGTTCTTCCCTTTCATCACTTTAAGTATATCATGCCACTCCCTTCTGGCTTGTAGAATTTCTACTGAGAAATCAGCTGTTAACCTTATGGGAGTTCCCTTGTATGTTATTTGTCATTTTTCCCTTGCTCCTTTCAATAATTTTTCTTGGTATTTAAATTTTGCCAATTTGATTACTATGTGTCTTGGTGTGTTTCTTCTTGGGTTTATCCTGTGTGGGACTTGCTGTGCTTCCTGGACTTGGGTGGCTATTTCCTTTCCCATGTTAGGGAAGTTTTCTACTATAATCACTTCAAATATTTTCTCTGGTCCTTTCTCTCTCTCTTCTCCCTCTGGCACCCCTATAATGTGCATGTTGTTGCGTTTACTGTTGTCCCAGAGGTCTCTTAGGCTGTCTTCATTTCTTTTCATTCTTTTTTCTTTAGTCTGTTCCGCAGCAGTGAATTCCACCCTTCTGTCTTCCAGGTCACTTATCCGTTCTTCTGCCTCAGTTATTCTGCTATTGATTCCTTCTAGTGTAGTTTTCATTTCAGTTATTTTATTGGTCATCTCTGTTTGTTTGTTCTTTAATTCTTCTAGGTCTTTGTTAATCATTTCTTGCATTTTCTCAATCTTTGCCTCCATTCTTATTCTGAGGTCCTGGATCATCTTCACTATCATTATTCTGAATTCTTTTTCTGGAAGGTTGCCTATCTCCACTTCATTTAGTTGTTTTCCTGGGGGTTTTTCTTGTTCCTTCATCTGGTACATAGCCCTCTGCCTTTTCATCTTGTCTATCTTTCTGTAACTGTGGTTTTTGGTCCACAGGCTGCAGGATTGTAGTTTTTCTTGCTTCTGCTGTCTGCCCTCTGGCGGTTGAGGCTATCTAAGAGGCTTGATGGGAGGCTCTGGTGGTGGGTAGAGCTGACTGTTGCTGTGGCGGTCAGAGCTCAGTAAAACTTTAATCCACTTGACTGTTGATGGGTGGGGCTGGGTTCCCTCCCTGTTGGTTGTTTTGCCTGAGGCAACCCAACACTGGAGCCTACCTGGGCACTTTGTGGGGTTAATGGCAGACTCTGGGAGGGCTCACGCCAAGGAGCACTTCCCAGAACCTCCGCTGCCAGAGTCCTTGTCCCCACAGTGAAACAGAGCCACCCCCTGCCTCTGCAGGAAACCCCCCAACACCAGCAGGTAGGTCTGGTTCAGTCTCCCCCAGGGTCACTGCTCCTTCCCCTGGGTCCCGATGCGCACACTACTTTGTGTGTGCCCTCCAAGAGTGGGGTCTCTGTTTCCCCCAGTCCTGTCGAAGTCCTGCAATCAATTCCCACTAGGCTTCAAAGTCTGATTCTCTAGGAATTCCTCCTCCTGTTGCCGGACCCCCACGTTGGGAAGCCTGACGTGGGGCTCAGAACCTTCACTCCAGTGGGTGGACTTCTGTGGTATAAGTGTTCGCCAGTCTGTGAGTCACCCACCCAGCAGTTATGGGATTAGATTTTACTCTGATTGTGCCCCTCCTACCGTCTCACTGTGGCTTCTCCTCTGTCCTTGGACGTGGGGTATCCTCCTTGGTGAAGTCCAGGGTCTTCCTGTCAATGATTGTCCAGCAGCCAGTTGTGATTCTGGTGCTCTCGCAAGAGGGAGCGAGAGCACGTCCTTCTACTCCGCCATCTTGGTTAATCCCCCTCAGAATCCATTTTGTATTATAAATTATTTTTAACAAAACATCAAGGAAGGAATACGCTTCATCCTACAGAAACTATTTCAAGGAGGAAAGAAAGGAAAGCCACCAACTAATTTTACTAAGTTAGTAACAAATTTAATAACAAAACTAGAGAAGTACAGAGATAGACAATTATAGACCGATCTTAATTATTAACACATGGAAGAGTCCTAAAATATTAACAAATCAAGCCCAGTAGTATATTTTTTAAACTACATCATAATCTTTTGCGGTTCAGTCTGAGATGCAAAGAAAATTCAACATCAGGATATATTAAAGTATAATTCATGTTAATGAAATAAAGAGGGAAAACCTCAGTAGGTGCTGAAAAGTCATTTGTTAAAATTAAACACTCATGTGTGGCTTTTAAAAATGCTTTTAGTGAGCTATGAGTAGGAGGGAATTTTCTTAATATGATAAAAAAAAAAACTATTCATCAAAAACCTACAACAAGGGCTTCCCTGGTGGCGCAGTGGTTGGGAATCTGCCTGCCAATGCAGGGGACACGGGTTCATGCTCTGGTCCGGGAAGATCCCACATGCCGCGGAGCGGCTAGGCCCGTGAGCCACAACTACTGAGCCTGCGCGTCTGGAGCCTGTGCTCTGCAACGGGAGAGGCCGCAGCGGTGAGAGGCCCGCGCACTGTGACGAAGAGTGACCCCTGCTCGCCGCAACTGGAGAAAGCTCTCACACAGAAACGAAGACCCAACACAGCCATAAATAAATAAATAAATAAATTTATTTAAAAAAAGAAAAAACCTACAGCAAACATAACACATAATGATGAAAATTTAGAAACATCACCATTAAAGTCAGAAATAAAGAGAGCTGCTCTCCCTGCATGAACATTGTTGTAGAAGTGTTAGACAACAGTAAGAAAAGGGGGAGAAAAGCAAGAAGTCTGCAAAGAAATACATTAAATTGTTACTATTTGCAATTATTATTTTCCACTTATAAATGCAAGATAATCTACAGACCAACTATTTGAAGCAACAAAAGAGTTTTTGCTAGTTACAAAATCAACATACTAAAATCAGTAACATTCCTGTACACTAGCAATAACTATTTTAAAATGCATTAGCGTATGTATGCACATGTAATTCACAGTAGCAGCAAAACTTTTTTAAAAAACTAGAAATAAATCTAACAAAAAGTTTTAAGAGAGAATTCTAAAATATTATGAAAGGACATAAAAGAAGTTTTGGGAAAATAAGATATACCTTGTTCATGGATGGGAAACTGAATAAAGATATAATTTTTTTCCAGTAAGATCAATGTGATTCTAATCTCAGTTGACAAAATGGATTTTAGCAAATTGATTCTGCAGTTCATACGAAAGAGTACAGTTCCAAGAAGAGTCAACATAATTCTGAAAAAGAACAAGGGATAGTAGCTTTGGTAGGTATTAAGATGTTATAAACTTTATAGTAATTAAAACAGTATGGTATTAGTGAAAAGATAAAAAGATTAATGAAACAGAATAGAAAGGCTGGAAATATGACATATGATAGAGATTGGCTTACATGGTAGAAGGGAAAGGATAAAGTATTGAGTTAATAATGTTGGAAAATTTGGCTTTCTACCTAGAAAATAAACAATAAGCTTATACTACATATAAAAATACATTCCAAATGAATTAAAGGTATAAGTGTGAAAATCAAAACTTTAAACTATGGGGAAAAATAAAGCAAAATTGGCTTCCATTTAAAGATAGAAATTCAAATGCACGTGTTAGTCTTCACTTTCTCTTTAAGTCCCAATAAAATAACAATCAATGGATTTCTAAGACGTTAAAATCACAGAAACAAAAGGAATGGAAAAACAAACAGCAGCAGCAAAATTTGCAATCTGACAGGCAGATGGATGAGCAGTAACTTAGTTAGCAGACCCCAGAAAGCCAAATTCTAAATTGGCAGTGAAAAAATCAAGCAGCAACCTGAGGCACTTCCCTGGGGGTCCACTGGTAAAAAATCCGTCTTCCAATGCAGGGGACGCGGGTTGGATCCCTGGTCAGGGAACTAAGATCCCACATGCCACGGGGCAACTAAACCCGCGCGCCACAACTACTGAGCCCACGTGCCGCAAACTACAGAGCCCATGTGCTCTGGAGCCCTTGCGCCACAACTAGAGAGAGAAAACCCACATGCCACAACTAGAGAGAAGCCTGCGCACCGCAAGGAAGAGCCCGCGCCACAACAAGAGATTCCCGCGTGCCGCAACTAAGACCTGACTCAACCAAAAAAAAAAAAAAAACCTGATATACAGAACAGAATCACCAAAAGATTTATCAATTGGCTTTACCAGTACCACTGGACATGAGGGTAAAGGTGAGTTATAAAGAAAATTGGTTAAAATATATTTAATAAGTGTTTAGACCCCCAAATCCCCATCCTCACTTTGCCCACTAGGGAAGCTACCCCTCCCTGACCCCGTAGTTTATTCTCTGTAGAGGGTAAAATAGAAGGTCTGTGGGTTGGGGGACACCAGCCTAGTTGAGGGCAAGGGTACCTTAGGGAAATAGGAAGATTAAAGTAAAAGGTTTAATTCTGGTTGACACTCCCATCTTGTTCTCTCCATTTGGTTCCCAAATTTCTGACAGACAGGCTTATGTATATTCCAATCAAGAGCATAAAAAGCCTTTTCTGGGGAAAAATCCCAAGAAAAAGATCTAAAGAAAATTACATGGGGAGTTTCTAAACCAAATGGCACAGCCAGATCTGCCTACATGAAGCCTCCAGTTAGCTTCATGTCCCAACTGGGTTTAGTTAACTTCATGTCCCAATTGGGTTTAGTGCCCTGCTCAAATACAACCGGACAACCAAGGATCCCCAGGCATTTGAAGAAGTCCTCTGCTTGAAAGATAGGAGCTATCAAGGCAACTTGAAGGAAAAGACTCCATGTGAGATGAATGAAAACTTTAAAAATATTAGTAGTATCATTACAGACATAAGAGAAGATATTATATTTCCATGAACTAATAACAAGAGACCATTTTAAAAAGAAGGAAAGGAAGATTTTTTTAAGACACTTAGAAGTTAAAAAGATAGCAAAAATGAAAAACTTCATTTTGAGGGTTAAAAGATAAAGTTGAAAGACTATCCCTTAAAGAAGGACAAAAAGCTAAAGAAACAGAAAACTTTTAAAAGAGGAACAATAAAAGTTGAGGATGAAATTATTAGAGAAATAATTCAAGAAATTTCCCAGAACTGAATAGCATGTGCTTTCAGACTGAATGGGTCCAGTTACTGCCCAGAACATGGGGGGCAATCAACCCCCCTCAGGACATGTCATCTTGAAATTTCAGAACACCAGAAGACCCTTTAAACTTCCAAAGAGGAAAAACAATAGCCAGAGGTGTCAAATAAAGAACAATTACAAGAATAACCTTCCAGCCCTAAATAATACTGTTCTGATGGTAGAAGACAGTGGAGAAATGCCTCTAAAATTTTTCTGAGGGACAATTATTTTCAACCTAAAATTACACATCCAATGGAAGTATTATAAGTGTGTGGGCAAAATAAGGCATTTTTAGACATTCAAGTTCTCAAAAAGTGTATCTCCTACACATTAGTTTTCAGGAGACTACTGTAACATGTCTTTGCCAAAACAAAGGAGTAAATCAAGAAAGAGGAAGATAGGGAATAGAGGAGAGAGGCAATCCAATACTCGAAATGCAAAAGGAAAAGTCTTAGGATAACAGGTGCACTGCCAGTGTAAGAGGCAACAGTTCTTACTGAGGAAGGATAGAGGGTCCCAGGGGACATTTCTTCAAGAGGATGACTGACAGCATATCGGACGTGTTTGACCATATCAAGAGGAAAGTTTTATATATTCATTCAATTAAATACTATACAGAAATTTAATGAGTCAACATACACACACACACACATCTCTCAACATCAAAAGATTTGGAAGATAAAATATTGAGTGAAAAAGCAATGAGAGTACTATGAACATTACAATACCATTAGAATTTGTTAAATTAATGGTACTAGCAATACTGTAGGCTTTTCATGGGGAGTTGGGGCAACTACGGTCATAAAGTTCCCTTTTCTGAGGAAAGAGGAACATGAATGGTACTGGGGAGGGGAAATCAAGGGGACTTCAATTTTATCTGTAAAGTTTCTTTTAAATGATTTTTAAAAACCTGAAGTAAAAATGACTAAGTGTAAATATTAGTTAATTCTGGGTGAGTATACAAGTATTAATCTTTCACTGATCTTTCTATTTTTCTGTATTTTTCTTTTCCAGGAAGGAAAGAAGGAAGGGAGAAAAAAGAAAGACAAAGGCAGCAATCACAGGCTTTCCCAGGGCCTGGGCAGCAGAGCCAGGAAAGCAGGGGCCAGGACAAGGGGGGTCCACTCCAGCTGCCCCCCTCCTGAACTAAGGCTTCTCTCCATCTTGTTCAGTCCATTGCTCACAATAAAACACATTCTGCAAGGTGCATGTTTCATTTTTCAAATAAAATCCCTTTTGAAATCTCAGTTTTTTGCTTTCTCAACACAGTCCACAGAATTTGTGCTTCAAGAGTCCGAAGTCTCAGAAAACTGAGACTCTGAAATGATGGTTTGGGAGAGGGCTTAGTAATTAAAATATTGTTAACCATTTGTATTATTGCTTAGTATAGCTATTACTTTAATAGAAAACATATAAGTAACAATTGACTCTCTCTCACTCACTCTCATTTACATCTGGCAAATCGTCGCCAAGCCTAAAGACCTCACCTGGTGACAGCTACCCCAAAGGCAGGTGAGTGCCTAGGATGAAGTCAACAGGACTTGGGGCTGCTCTGTCAATATCACCTAAGAAGTGATAGTAAACCTCATAATGATGGAAGGACTTGGAAGTAGATGATGCTGAGAAGGCATTTGTTCTGTTTAACATAGAGATTTGCCCTTGGCCATCAAAGGGCCTGCTAAATACTCAGCTTCAAGTGCATGGTCACAGCTTCTACAGAAAAGCCAAAAAGCTGAGCCTACAGATACCAATGCATATGGTCTCAGATAGACTCGAAATAGTTCATCATCAGACTCTTTCATTTGATTTGGAACTGGAAGAATTGCAAAGAAGACAAAATGAAAGGTACTGGACAGTTATCCTTTCTCTATTAAAAAAAAAAAAAACTCTGCAGTTTGGTGAGAATGTTGTGTGCTTGGGTTCAGGTCGGTGCTTATATTCTCTGACGCTTGATGGATTTCTGGCTTCAAATGTTTTATCAAGACAATCCACCTTGTAGCTATCTCCAAAGAAGACTGTGTGGCTCTATTAAGTCCACAATTTGCTTTTTAAAAGTGACTAAATATGCTTTTTCACAAAAACGACAAGTCATCTCCCTCCTGGAGCCAACAGAGTTTGTCACCCAGCTTCCCCGGCTTTTCAAAGCCAGCCATCAAAAAGCAAAGGAAATGTCATGACTTTGGAGCGGTCAGAAAGCTCTTAAGTCGCAGTGCAGGCTATTTCTCCTTTTGTGGCACAGAAAAGAGTGGACAGACAATGAATAAATAATCCCATTGTACTTACAAATGCGTAACAATCCTTCAAAATGAGGTGAGGAACAAAGATAGGAGATAGCAAAGCAGCCCCGGTCTTAACAGAAAAGCTTGCAATTCCAGGGCCTAAACTGCTTTTGCAAAGAAACACACACGCAGCGACCCTGAGAAAATAAAAATTAAAAATGGCATCCGATTCAGAATGCCAAGGGGCTCAGCCTAAATGGCTTTCTGCATAATTCACTTTGGACACCTTCAGCCTCTGTGGCTAAAAGGCAGCAGGTCTGGGCCAAGGTTAACACCTTAAACCATTCAAAATGACTGACTTTGAAATAATCATCAGGGTCACCAGTTGTTGCTAAAAGCACCTCTTCATCATTTTTACTTCGCCACGGCCCTTCCTTTCCCTTTAAAAAAGCTCATGGTTTTATGTTCTAGCGTTTGTCCAAGGCTTCCGTTTTTCATCTCCGGTGCCTGCAGCCGCCCCTTCCCCACCTTGAACTGCAGAATCCAGGGGCAAACAGTAAACGTCTGATCCCTGGAAGGCCCAGCGGAGGTCTGATGCTGGACGAAGCAACGGGGGCCCAAGACACGGATTTGTAAAGCTCAAGCTAGAGATTCAAGGGTTCACAGAAACACAGAGAACTCCAGGAACTCAGAACTTCAAATGGCCTTAGAGAATTAACAACTAAAAACTTTTAGTTATATTTTTAAAGAAAGTGGGTGAGGGGATACTGCTTGGCATATCAAAAAAAAAAAAAGCCTCTTCATCAAGATAGAGAGTAGATTTTGCACATATAAAAAAGAGTTTTACTTTCTCTTTACAAGACCAGTGTTTTCTTACTCTGTAGGCAAAGGAAAAGTAGAATTTGAAAACTGGAATTGTTAGGTGTGGGACCATGATTGCAAGTATTCGTCTCCATGACAGAAGGGGACATTGGACGGCCTCATTCCCTCCCTGCACAGCTTAGCGTTCTTCTTCTTTTTTTATTTATTCTTTATTTTTTAGCGTTCTTCTTAAACCATACCTGGGTACCAGATTTGATACCCACATCGATGTAAATGAGTATCTGTCCTAAGAAAACATAACACTGCGCTTAACACTTTTCTTCAATAAAGGAAGATCAAAAAATTGTATTTTGTACTGGATATGATATATTTTTCTTTCTTCCATTGATTATTTTATTGATTTTTAGATCAATAAATAAGTCCAGGCACTGTGTTGGGCATAATATAAAATAATACTTAATTTTTGGTGTCATATATTATTGTGAAGAAGACATGGTCTTTGCTTTCTCAGAGTTTACATCTCAGACTGCAGTAAGAGAGAGAGAGAATGTTGCATGTGACAATGTTAAAACCTTAGCAGCCAGTCAGGATAAGAGGCCTCTCAAAATTAGATACACAAATGGCTATTTGTCCCAGTGAAACTCTCTCACTGAGTCCAGGGTTCCTCCTTGGACTATTTTTGGCCTCTTCTTTGTCCAGTTTCATGAAGTTTTCATCCTGAGCTGCTGCCAGAGTCCTAATCACCTCAGGGAAAACAGAGAGCCTGAGCTTCAATAAGTCAATAGAGAAGATCATAAATACATCCTATAGTTGTGTTTCCCAAACTGTGTGCTGGGGCACCCCAGGGTGCTACAGTAAACACACATGGATATTTTAAATTTTCAAGGGAAACACAGGGACATATGTCAGACACTGTGAAAACTACTATTACTACAGTGTGTGTATAAACAGAGAGAACTTTTTTTCTATACCCATACAGTTGTGTGTTAACATTTTTCTTCTGAGCTACATTATCATTACAGTTATTATTACACAGTTATTTGAAGCAACATAAATATATTACACATTTTGATATATAATCATTAAACATACTGTATTTCTCTGAATATAATACATTATTGATTATAATACATATTCTTTTACTTACCTAGAGGGGGAAAATGTCCTGCCAATTAAACCATGATGCCAGACTTCCTTATCACATTAGGTTTTTTTAGATTTCTTAGAAGATCTTTTTTAGACTTTAGACATAGATTGTAATTATACACCATGCTTGAGCATTCATAAAAAGGCTAATATAAGTGAAATAAATTGGCTATGGTACTCCTACATCTTCACATTTTGAGTCCAGCTCTTCTGAATCACTTTTCAACTGAGACATTAATGACCACAGTTTTCTACCCAATATCATCCTCTGTGCCATCAAGAACATTGGAGAATCAACATTTCTTATGATGTTCCACTATTGTCTCTGGGATTTCCTTCCAAGCCGTGGATACCATCCTGTAAGTCTTCATTCTGGAGCTTTCTTACTTGAAATTATCAGGCAATAAAACCACTTCATGACTGAGACCTAACTGAAGGAATTATAAGATGCCATTGACTATGAGACACACCTTGACTTCAGACACCATTAATGCTCTCACAGACACAATAATTATGTTTTTAATGCTACCCTGGTGAAAAGGGAGGCACAAGTCAGGGACAAGGGACACACATCAATTCTGATGAAAGTGAAGAGTCAGAAACCAACCAAGTAACGAGAGGATTTTAAACCGCATCATCAGAGCCAGTCACTTTCTCAAGGCTGTGCCTTTTGTTTGTTGCCCCTGGGCGTTTATCTATCATGAGGCAAAGGACCACAGTCAGGAGGGAGGGATCAGAAGGGAGGTATGCCGGTGTCTTCTAAAGTGAGAGCGGGAGCGGAGATGAGAAAGGAGAATGTGCAGACCTCAGGCACGTTCCCAGGCAGACAAATATTAGGAAAGAAGACATGTGGAGCGTGAGCATCTAAACTAGCCACGTGCCCTCGTGCCACGTGGGAGGTCTCTGGGCATCCCCAGGGCTATGCATTCACCAGGCTGAAGACTACAACACCAGACTAACTTGACGTTGCACATACAGGGCAGTGAAATATTGTAGAGGTCTGGTCTTAAGAGAGGCCTCAATCCCCATAGACACCATGATCTGCCAAGCTGGATTGATGCCAGCTTCTTCCTCCATCCCATGGGCCAGGCAACCAAAACTGAGACAAGAGAAGAACTCCTCCTGGTTGTTTAGCAAGACAAATGTTGATGTTTTTCCCCCATGTACAGCCCCCTTGCTTCTGTCACAGGTTCTGTTCCAAAGACCCGTCACATAAACATCTAGCCAGAGAGCGTGCCTAGATGCTTATGAAAATGCATGATGTTTTAAAAATGTTCTTCTGTGCTTTAATCCCCCTTTAAAATTAATGTTCCTAATTCCTGGGGCTGCTGCGATAGGATCTCAGCCATCTGCCCCTGCTAATTCCTACCACATCTTCTGATTAAACAAAGGGAGGCGGCTGAAGGCACAGGGGTTTTCTTTCAGAGGGGCCCATATATTCTTTATAGGTCTTAATTAGGAATATGATTTTCTTCTCAAATTGATTTTTTTTTTAACTAAATGAACAAATTGTCTTCCTCATCTCTTCTTAATTAGAGAATGGGGAAAGAGTTCTGTTATTTCCCATCCTCACATTTCAGCCTCTACTTCTCCCCAGCAACGCCCTGCCGCTATCAAAATGGTACTTCTGTGTTTGCACAATCCTCTGTCTACTTCCTCGTCATTTTTCTGATACATTCTATACACACAGTGCTGACCCTGACCTTTCCACTTCTCTGAGAATTGAAACAATGGCACTGAAAACATGAAATAAATAAGAGCATCCTGTTGAATTCAGAAAGTGAATACTCTATTCCACGGACACCTCTGATCTAACTACTTTAACAGATTCAATTTTTCACAAGCCACAAGGTTTACCAAAAGAAATGTAACTTCTTTTTCTATATCTCCACTCAGTCTGAGCCCTCATTTCCATTTGACACAGCAGCAAATAATTTAGGCACATTACTGATCACTCAGACATTTTAAGTTTAGCTCAGTCAAATGGTGTGTGTCCCTCGTCCTCCACCCCACCCCCCATTCTATATCCCCTTTTCATTCAGGGTAGCAGCTGGGCTCCAGAGATAGCACCAGAGTCCAGGATGTGGGAGTGGGCATGGAGGGGGCCTCTGGGCCATAGTCATCCTCACCCCATGAGCTCTTCTCCCTTTATCAGCAATTTATGTACTTCTAGGGACATGGGGACTTTCTGACGCTCTCCCAATGGAAAGCTATTCCCATGCCTTTGTGGCCTGGGGAATATTGGCAAAGGTTCCACTTCCAAAGTCCCAGAGGATAGCAGGTTACAATTCATTACTATTCTTGGAAACCTACAATACATTTAAAGAGGTTTCTGGGTACTCCCTGGACCCACCTCAAGACAGTGCATGGGGAAGAACCCCACTCCCATTTCTAATCCTCTTGCTTCTTCCCCAGCTCAATCTCCATAACGCTGGATCTTTCACTTAGGACACTAGTTCTCAACAGGAGTGACACTGCCCCCATGGCAATTCTGAAAATGTATGAGGGCAGCTCCCCCAAAACATCTTCTCTTCAAAATTTTCAAATCTCTGGAAGAGTTGCAAGAATAGAACAACAATTTTCCAGATGAGCAAGAAATTTAGCATTAATACTATTATCTATTATACAATCTGTTAGTCAAATGTCCCTAAGTATCCCAATAATGGTCTTCACAGCTGGTTTTTAGTTCCATCCAGGATTCAATTAAGGATCATACATTGAATTTTCTTTTTTTTCATTTTATTGAAGTATAGTTGATTTACAGTGTTGTGTTAATTTCTGCTGCACAGCAAATTGACTCAATTATACATGTATATATTCTTTTTTGTATTCTTTTCCATTATGGTTTGTCACAGGATATTGAATAATATAGTTCCCTGTGCTACACAGTAGGACCTTGTTGTTTATCCATCCTGTATATAATAGTTTGCCTCTGCTAATCCCAGAATTGAGTTGCCTTTAATCTCCTTTAATCTAAATAGTTGTGGCACTTAGAGGGCAGGAGGCAAGAATAATAGTCATCTCGCAATGCATGGGATGGTCCCACCAATAAAGAATTGTTCTATGTCTCATGTGACTCTTGAATATTTCTCTAGACATCCATATCAGTTTAAAAAATTGTTTATATGATAGGAAGAAGCTTTTGGGGGTGGTAGATAGGTTTATGGCATAAATTTTGGTGATGGTTTTAGGGGTATCTACTTATCTCCAAACTCATCAGTTGTAGACATTAAATATGTTCAACTTTTCATATGTCAATCATACCTCAATAATGTTTTTTTAAAGCAAATAATAATAATATATACATTTAAAATTTTTAATAAATAAAATGAAAAATAGTCTATCTGCACAGAGAGCCTAACTCCATTTTACAACTAAAGTAATTTTTGCACACTTTGAATATACACTGAATTTTCAGGAACAGCAACAATGCTGTAAATTAAGGGACAGCTGTACCCTGCTTTGTCAGAAGTTTTTTCGAGGGTTTATTTCAAAAAGTATGTCACTAATGGCAATGCCATTTACAGTGATTGTCAACACATGACACCTCAATATCAGTCTGTGTTCAAAGCTGTCGCTTTCACAGTGATTCAAGTTCAAGCATAGACCTACTTCATTATATCCTCTAGTGCAGGGGTCCCCAGCCCCCAGGCCCACGGACCACTACCAGTCCACAGCCTGCAGCAGGAGGTGAGCGGCGGGCGAGCAAGCGAAGCTTCATCTGCTGCTCCCCATCGCTCCCCATGGCTCGCATTACTGCCTGAACCATCCCCCCAAACCTCCCAATCCCCCAACCCAGGTCCGTGGATAAACTGTCTTCCATGAAACCGGTCCCTGGTGCCAAAAATGTTGGGGACCGCTGCCCTAGTGTAGTAGTGTCCCAAGTACTTAAACGTTGAAATATATGTTTTATTTTAAGTTCCTTTCATTTTATTTCTCCTTTATATTCAGAGAAAGCATTATATTGGGGAGTTTTCTGTTGGTTTTTGTTTTTATGTAGGTTGGTTGTATGTATCTTTTTTTAAATAAATCTTTATTGGAGTATAATTGCTTCACAATACTGTGTTAATTTCTGTTATACAACAAAGTGAATCAGCCATATGCATACCTATATCCCCATATCCCCTCCTTCTTGAGCCTCCCTCCCATCCTCCCTATCCCACCCCTCTAGGTCATCGCAAAGCATCGAGCTGATCTCCCTGTGCTGTGCTGCTGCTTCCCACTAGCTATCTATTTTACATTCGGTAATATAATATGTCGATGCTACTCTCACTGGGCCCCAGCTTCGCCCTCCCCGTGTCCTCAAGTCCATTCTCTACGTCTGCGTCTTTATTTCTGTCCTGCCACTAGGTTCATCAGTACCATTTTTTTTTAGATTCCATATATATATGCGTTAGCATATGGTATTTGTTTTTCTCTGACTTACTTCACTCTGTATGACAGATTCTAGGTCCATCCACCTCACTACAAATAACTCAATTTCGTTTCTTTTTATGGCTGAGTAATATTCCATTGCATATATGTGCCACATCTTCTGTATCTTCTTTAATTTCAGGATAATAAGGGGGACTTTGCAAAGTAGCAGTTATAAAGAGCGGTTTCAAACAAATTGTTAGAAATGTATAAGTTAATCAGGGAAATGTGAACACAGTGATGAGGGAATTATCATTAATAACCTTTAGATGTAATATCGTATTGGCGTTATGTTTTCTAACAAGAGTCTTTTATTTTAAAAGATTGCATACAGAAGTATTTGCAGATAAAATGCTATGATTTGCTTTGAAATGATCAGGGTAGTGGAGTGAGTCAGGTAGAGATGAAACAAGATACACCATGGATCAATAATTGTTGAGGTTGAGTGATGGGTACATCAGGCTTATTTTAGTATTCTCTCAACTGCTGTAAATGTTTGAAATTTTTGGTAATAGAAAGGTTGAGTTAAAGGAAAAGGGAGCCTACTGGGTCCGATAAGATTGAACACCACTGGTTTATAGTGAATTGTATATTCAGTTTTCTTTAGGGCTTAGCCTTTCGAAGTTTAAAAAAAAAATTGATTCTTTTGTCTATGTTCTTTTGTATCTTCCTTCAATGAAAGTGGCAAACTGTGCAGGAAGGGGGAGAAAGGTCACTTGGAGAAGGGTGGGGACAGTGGGAATAGGGGAGACTGGGGAGAGCTTTGGGGGTGGGGAAGGAAACCTTGAAAAATATCCACTGTCCCACTATACCACCTCTCAGCATCTTAAATGCCCTCTCCTGTTGACTGAAGCAACCTCACTGAGTATGAAGTATTTCAGACCAACAGCTCTGTGGACAGGTGCAGAGGATCGGCCTCTGCCCCACTCCCAGCCAGACCTCCTTCTGGCCCCCAGATTTCTCTTCCTCTCCACTTGTTTCTAATTCTGATTCTCAAAGATGGAACCTACTCTGGGTGTGGGATTCATTAAGGAGCATGTCCTAGGTTCTAGGCTGCAAGCTGGAGGGGACAGGGAACAAGCCAGATGACACCTGCGAACCCCAGTCTGGTAGAGGCCATGTGTGTGCTAAGGAGCTGCTCATGATGGTACACAAAACAGAAACACTGTCTCCTCAGGTTCTGAGGCTCTGTAAAATTGTAAATATGATGCAAATTTTTTGTACAGAACAACCCTTGCCGGGAGCTCCTCCAGGTGCCCCACTTCCTCCAGAGCCAAAACTGAATTCAATTTAATTCAATGACTATTTACCGAATACCTACCCTGTAGGTAAGGCATTTTCTGGCACTGCCTTTTGGAAATATTCTTCCCAAGACTCACCTGTTTTAACTTCCTCCTGGCTCTCATTGCTCTGATCCTTCTCATTTGTGTTATTTGTGTTTCAGCATCTCCTATCCCAGTCAGATCAACATTTAGAGCTGTCTCCAGCCTAACAGAGCTGCCTGCCTTCCAGACAATGTCTGGTTCATTTCAAAGTAACATATTATAAAATAGATAGCTACTGGGAAGCAGCCGTATAGCACAGGGAGATCAGCTCGGTGCTTTGTGACCACCTAGAGGGGTGGGATAGGGAGGGTGGGAGGGAGATGCAAGAGGGAGGAGATATGGGGATATATGTATATGTATAACTGATTCACTTTGTTATACAGCAGAAACTAACACACCACTGTAAAGCAGTTATACTCCAATAAAGATGTTAAAAAAATTAAATTAAATTAAATCAGTCAAAAAAACAAAGTAACATTTTAAAAACACTTTCATTAAAACCAAATTTGCAAAACAAACAAAAAAACCAGAGCAATGTACAGAGCAGGGAGGAGAGGGTATGTCCCTCACACCCTCTCTGCCCCCTTCTTTGCCCACAGACTCATCCTCCCGAGGGCTCCGCAATGGCTCCAGAATCTCCATGCCTGGAGGGAAAAGTCCCAGCGGGCAACATGATACTGGGGCTTCTTCAGTTGCCCCTCTCAGGGATATTTGCATTTCGAAAGAGACCGACAGTACCTTGATCCCTCCGGCTTCTCCAGCTTATAACCCTCTCCTGGCCTCACTTTCTTCCCTCCCCAGGACAGAGGCCAGGGTCGGTTATAAGAACCATCTCCTCCTTTGTTTCCTGCCCTTCCAGCAAAACCCAGCCCCTAATCAGCCCCGCTATTTGCCTAAAGCCTGACCCCCTCCAAGTCAAGGTCTCCCCGTCCTGGTCTGCCCTTCTTCCCCTGCTCCGTTAGCAGCTTCCCTCAGCCGCTCCGCTCAGCCAAAAGCCTCACCTTCCTAGTGGGGAAGATGGAGCGAACCAGGAGCCAACGGGCTCAGAGCCTGGCCTCCCCACCGGCACAGCCAGCCAGACGTGAGGTTCCCTTCCTCCTGCACAAGGCCAGTCCCCTCCCAAACCTGGGTCTGAAGCCCTCGCCTCCAGGACCCTTCCCTGGATTCATCCTTCCCATCGCCAGCTTGCACTGAAGGTTCCAGGCCCTCCATGCCCTTCCCCGAGCTCCTCTCGTGTCCTCTCTCCTCAGCCTGACCTCCCATTGGCTTTCACTTCTTTGCTTCCATTTACGCTTAAACCTGGTTTCTGCCGTGTCACCTCGCAGAACTGCTTGCACAAAGCATGCCGTGGCCTCCACTGCCGCATCCCACAGGCGCCGTCCAGGCCTGATGGATAACAGAGCGGAACTTTTTCCACGTTTCCTGTTGCCCTTCCTGCAGGGCCCCCTCACATCTCCTTACCTGGCCACCTCTGACGCGTCCTCCCACACTCGACTAACATTGCCTTCTGGTAGCTTTCCCTGAACCCCAGGTTCGCCTGTGTGCCCCTCCTCTGGCCCTCACAGGACTGGCACTCACCCCCATCTTGACATTTATTATATGTTAAATGTATTTCCTGGAGGGCAAGGACCAGGTCTCCTTCACCTGCATTCCTCCAGGGCCCAGCCCAGGGTCTGGCACAAGGGAAGCCAGGCATCTGCTGCGCTGAGCCAAATGTCTGAAGGTGACGTATCCCCAAATGCCCTGGCTTGCTCTGGACACTTAATGGTGACACGGTCACAAGTTTCTGTCAAAGCTGGATATTCACACTTTGGAACAGGCACATGTGAGGGGTCACTACAGGCTTCAGGAACCACCTCAACCTGATCAATTCACCTAAGAGATTCTGGGGGAAAAAGAGGCCCCATCTGCGCTCAGGTGACATTCCAGACAGCTTGAGTCCCCACCTCCACATACACCTTCACCAAGGGTGTGCGTATGTGTTGAGGCAAGCTCACTTAGACCACATTTGAGAGAGCAGCAAAGACCTATCAATTCCCTCTGCTTGTACCTGAACAGTGCAGTTGAGAGTTGACAATCGCATGTTCTATTCCCTCCGCCACCATCAGGGGTCAAGGGGAGTGGGTAGAACCCATTCATGGATGGAAGAGCCTCTCCTCTTCCTCTCTGAACGCTCTTAGCACCTTGCTTACTAGCCTCTTGCTCAGAAGAGGCATTCAGTAAATAAAATGAAATTTTAAACCAAAACTATGAACATTCACACCTCATTTTTTTTCTAGCAGCTGGAATTTTCAGGGAATAAAATCATACATATCTTCTAATTAGTGATTAATGAGAGACAGTTCACGATTCTTTCCTGCATTAAAATTGTACTTTAAAATGCAAAATTAGTCAACTCTCTCACTTGGGGAGCAGAGGGGCTTTCTGGAATCCGATCAAGTCCGCCTTCCTCAGTACATTTCCCTGCTAGCAATGCTCTTAGGAATCAAATGTGGTTTATTTCATTTTAAGTCGCTTCTTTTTTCAATTCAGGAAAATGAATGTTGGAGCCAGATAAGAAACTATAGTCTGCTTTCAAGAAGGTTACAAGAAAACTGCATCTTGCATTACTAATCCTTTATCTTCATGTTAACAAAAAGATTACTGACACATTTTTGAATGAAAGAAAATAAAATAGCAAATGCATCTTAGGAAATGTGTAACTTTCATGCGACACACAAATCAGTTGTTAAATATTTTTTAAATGAGGGAAAATGCATAATAAAATTTTCCTTTAGAAGTAAAGAAACCAACTTTTGAGGATAGGAGAAAAAAAGAAAAGAAAACTAGCATTGGGAATCGTCCTTTCACAGAATGCAGAATATGAATTAAATGATTGGACCTATAACTTCTTAATAGATAACATGTTTCCTAAAAATGATTTCATTGGCCCAAGTAAGTGTTGTTCTGCGAGGGGAAACATTTCAAAGGCTGTCTCTGTGCTTCTCGCCTGCAAGGCCAGACTCCATTTCCCAGAGTCCCTGAAGAAGATTCTGGAAGACTGAAGCCAGCCAGACATATTTACCCAAGACCCTCAAAAATAATATACGAGACAGAGGGGCAACTCAGACCAATCAGCAGTGCTGACCGAACTCACCGCACAGCACGGGGTCAGGAGAGGACCACCGTTCTTGGCAGCACGGAGACCTGTCCTCACTCTCAGCCACAGACTGGGAGCCTTCAGCAAGTTTCCTAACCTCTCTGTGCTCAGTCTCCTCCTCATTTGGGGGGGCAGCAGGGGACCCGTGCTGCACGGCATGGGGGATCTTAGTTCCCCGACCAGGGATGGAACCCGTGCCCCCTGCATCGGAAGCGCAGAGTCTTAACCACTGGACCACCAAGGAAGTCCCATCCTCCTCTCTATAAAATGGAGATAACAATATACCTACCTCAGAGAATTAAATGGTATTTGATAGATTAAATAAATAAATAAATATTGAGGAAACATAACTGCACATGACAAAAGATCATTGCTATTTTTGAGCAAGGAAAAGAGAGCCTGAGAGGCACAGGTTACAGGATGGAGGGAGGATGGAGCAGATGATGACACAAAACATGACACATGCCACTGAAAGAACTCAGAAGATCTGGAGGGACATCTGGTTGAGTGTTTTTGTTTTTCTTTGGAAGTGATAAAAGATGCTTAGTTCCACTTTAAATGTCAGTTTTTCAGCAATGGCATGATAATAACCTGGTAATAAGAAGAAACACTCATTGATATCAGAGTTGTTCTAAGTACTTTATACATCATCTCACTGGATCCCATAACAGCTCTAGGAGCTAGGTATTAATATTATCCCCAACCAGGATCTTCCCTGGCTGTCCAGTAGCTAAGACTCCATATTTCCACTGCAGGGGGCATGGGTTTGATCCCTGGTTGGGGAACTAAGATCCCGCATGCCACAGGGCAAAACAAACAAATATTATCTCCAACCAGAGGGTAGAAAGAATTCCTAAGTTTTGATTCTTATTAGAGATGGGAGAACTTACTTAGATCTCAGCCCCATGCAATATACCCATCCTTTTCCAGAGAACTCTGCATGGAAATATCAACTGTTTGTGCTGTTCTGAGGGATGGAAGGGGGAGGGTTGATGGGGGGGAGGGGGGCAGTGGAAGTAACTACTCAAGGTTCTCCAGAGAAACAGAACCATCAGGATAACTCAAGCAGGCAGGAAGAAAGCAAAAAAAGGTTGGGGGGGACTAATCCTTCCTTCCTTTGCCCTTTTGTTCTGTTTAGGCCCTCCATGGATTAGATAATGCCCACCTACATTGGAGAGGGCCAACTGCTTTACTGAATCTACTGATTCAAACACTAATCCAAAAATACCCTCACATACACACCCAGAAGTAATGTTTAATCTGGGCACATTTTGCCCCAGTCAAATTGACACACCAAATTAACCATCACAGTGGGTGACTGGCAGAGCAGGACTGGGCATATCTAGGTCTCTAGTCATGCTATCAACATATAGCACAAAATCTGAGCCATACCAAAAATATGACCAGAGCCTCACCAGGTTTACATTATAGAATGGGATATATATATTATTGGTCCTCTTGCTAGGTTGCCAAGGCACAAGCCCATGTTCTTAAAGTCATGGCACCTGCCACAAGCTCCCCAGGAGCAGCAATGCTTATCTCCCTCACTACCTGTGTAAAGGCTGAAGCTTTAGCCAAAATACTTTTTCAACTCTGGAGAAAATGCTTAGGAAATGAGCAACTAATCATCCTAATACTTCAGATGATGTTATCGTCTTCAATTATTTCCTTACAAAGACGTTCCCAAGGAAACCCCTGAGTGTTCATCATTTGAACTTACATATTGGAGAAAGGTTAAGAGGCCCTTTAATTCTAATTAAATAATTGGTAAACTCCAAGTAGAAAACAACAGTGGAAGAAAATGTATTATGTGTGAGGGAGACACTTAATGAAAGGAGTCCTCTGGAGAAAAAAAAATAATAAAACAGGGCAAAGACTTGGGAAACTGAGAAGTTCTGCATAATAAATCACCTTATTTATTGGTCTTGCCAACCTCTTCCTCCGGAGACACCCCTTCCCTCGTTTAAGTGGACCTGGGGGTAAGGGGAGGGGCTGTCAATCACAAGACACTCCTTCCTTGTCCCCAATCACGTTAGTATAGGCTTGAAATCAAGTCTGATCACTCAGAATTTCCACCCATCCCCCAACCCACAACAATGATTGGGCATGCAACACAGATCAGACAATTAGATTCTTGACCAGGACTTTTCCGGTAGAGTCAGTAAGAAAGAATGTTTCTTGCCTTTTTGGTCATAGTGATAGGAGGAAGTTAGATTGGGGCCTCCAGCACCCATCTCCCTTGCCTGAAAAGAGTAAAGGGAAAAACATGTCTATGAAAGAAAAGAAGAAAGCCCAGAGATAAACCTACACACCTATGGTCACCTAATCTATGACAAAGGAGATCAGAATATGCAGTGGAGCAAAGATAGTCTCTTCAATAAGTGGTGTTGGGAAAACTGGACAGCTACATGTAAAAGAATGAAATTAGAACACTCCCTAACACCATACACAAAAATAAACTCAAAATGGATTAAAGACCTAAATGTAAGGCTATAAAACTCTTAGAGGAAGACATAGGCAGAACACTCTTTGACATAAATCACAGCAAGATCCTGTTTGACCCACCTCCTAGAGTAATGAGAATAAAAACAGAAATAAACAAATGGGACCTAATTAAACTTAAAAGCTTTTGCAGAGCAAAGGAAACCATAAACAAGACGAAAAGACAACCCTCAGAATGCGAGAAAATATTTGCAAACGAATCAATGGACAAAGGATTAATCTCCAAAATATACAAACAGCTCATGCAGCTCAATATCAAAAAAACAAACAACCCAATTAAAAAATGGGCAGAAGACCTAAATAGACATTTCTTCAAAGAAGATATACAGACTGCCAACAAACACATGAAAGGATGCTCAACATCACTAATCATTAGAGAAATGCAAATCAAAACTGCAATGAGGTATCACCTCACACTGGTCAGAATGGCCATCATCAAAAACTCTACAAACAATAAATGCTGGAGAGAGTGTGGAGAAAAGGGAACCCTCTTGCACTGTTGGTGGGAATGTAAATTGATATAGCCACTATGGAGATCAGTATGGAGGGTCCTTAGAAAACTAAAAATAGAACTACCATATGGCCCAGCAATCCCACTACTGGGCATATACCCTGAGAAAACCATAATTCAAAAAGACACATGCACCCCAATGTTCACTGCAACACTATTTACAATAACCAGGACATGGAAGCAACCTAAATGTCCATCAACAGAGGAATGGATAAAGAAGATGAGGTACATATATACAATGGAATATTACTCAGCCATAAAAAGGAACAAAATTGGGTCATTTGTCGAGACATGGATGGACCTAGAGACTGTCATACAGAGTGAAGAAAGTCAGAAAGAGAAAAACAAATATTGTATATTAACGCATATATGTGGAATCTGAAAAAATTGGTATAGATGATCTTATTTACAAAGCAGAAATAGAGACACAGACGTAGAGAACAAATGTATGGATACCAAGGGGGGAGGTAGGGCTAGGATGAATTGGGAGATTGGGATTGACATATATACACTATTGATACTAGGTATAAAATAGATAACTAATGAGAACCTACTGTACAACACAGGGAACTCTACTCAGTGCTCTTTGGTGACCTAAATGAGAAGGAAATCCAAAAAAGAGGGGACATATGTATACATATAGCTAATTCACTTTGCTGTACAGTATAAACTAACACAGTATTGTAAAGCAAATATACTCCAATAAAAAATTTTTAATAAAAAAAATAAATAAAAGAATGAGGTCAAGAGAAAAAAGAAGCAAAGCTAAGAAATTGCATCAGAGAAAGTTCTGTTGACAGCTATTGGTCACCTGGATCCAACTGAGCCTGGCTAGATCTATCTCTAGACTTCCCAGTTAAATGGACCAATAACTTCCCCGGTACCTTAAGCCAATTTGATTATGGTTTCCCTTGCTTATAACTGAAAGACTGCTAACTAATCAAGGATCTTTCTTCTACCATGCAAAGATGAACTTATCAGGACAAGAAAGGCCCTACACCCAGGAATTTTCTGAATGTAATGTCCTATTGAAATAGCAATAAACCACCTTTTACAGATGTCCAGTGCTATCCATCTAAGTATCTTTTTTTTAGAGATATAATTGATAGGTAACATTGTATTAGTTTTCGGTGTACAACATACTGATTTGATATATGTATATTTTGTGATCACCACAGTAAGTTAATATTCATCACCACCATAGCTAGAATTTTTTTTCTTGTGATGAGAACTTTTAAGATCTACTCTCTTACTAACTTTCAAATAGACAATACAGTATTGTTAACTATAGTCACCATGCAGTACATTACATCCCCAGGACTTATTTATAACTGGAAAT
This sequence comes from Balaenoptera acutorostrata, assembly GCF_949987535.1. NCBI lineage: Eukaryota > Metazoa > Chordata > Mammalia > Artiodactyla > Balaenopteridae > Balaenoptera > Balaenoptera acutorostrata. The sequence goes on along the minus strand of NC_080067.1, from coordinate 23,179,515 downwards.
TTGTACCTTTACCCCAGACTTGTTATTTCTTGTCCTTTGATAATAACCATGCCTAACAATTGTAAGGTGATAACTCGTTATGGTTTTGACTTGCATTTCCCTGATCAGGAGTGATGTTGAGTACCTTTTCATGTACCTGTTGGCCATCTGTATGTCTTACATGGAAAATGTCTATTCAGTTCCTCTGCCCATTTTTTAATCAGATTCCACCAAAATATCTTATAGTCATATATTACTCCTCACTAATGGGCTCAAGTGTGAGGTTTATGGCTGCTTAAATTTAGAGAAAAAATTTTTTAAAGATTCTATAGGATCCCCAAATGTCCTTCTAGAGGGAAATTGCAAGGATCAGGTGTTCTAGAGTGTCTCCTTCACAACCTGTCCGAGACTTTCACTCAGCGTCAAATCCTGCTTTCCCAAGTGAATGAGTTAAAGAAAAGGAGCTGGCCCTAACTGGCACCTGTACTGTGCCAGACACTGCTGGGTGTTTGACATGTGTCATCTAATCTCATAGCAAGCCTGTAAACATAATAATTACCCCCATTTTACAAATGAAGAAACCAAGACTCAGAAAGGTTTAGTAACCTTGAAAGATTTAGTAAGCTTGAAAGTGACTCCTATCACTCACAACTCTTTGTCCAGTACTAATCCAAAGCCCCATCCCGTCACACATGGCCCAAGAAATGAAGTTCTAACAGTTTCCCAGAAAGCAGAGAGCCAGTGATATTTATGAACAGCAGCAATGACTACCATACTTGATATAGATACTTGTGCATGAAGGGTCCATGTGAGGCAAAGACATGAGGAGAAGATAGATATGGAGAGAAAACAGAGTCTAGAAATCAGACCAGCAAACATGCATACATTGATTGCATGTTAAGCTTTGTGCTAAGCCCTGGGGCTTCAAAAATGAATAATATAGTGTCTCTGGCTTCAAGAAGTTCATGATCTGATGGCAGTAAGTGATGCATGTTATAAATTTGTATGTTGAAGCCCTAACTCCCAATGTGGCTGTTTTGGGACATAGGGCCTTTAAGGGAGTAATTAAAGTTAAGTTTAGGTCATAAGGGTGGGGCCCCAATTCAAATACCTGGTGCCAAGAGGAAGAAGAGCTACTTGAGCTCTCTTGCTCTCGGTGCATGCACACAGAGGAAAGGCCATGTAAGGATGCAGCAAGTTGGCAGCCATCTGCAGACCAAGGAGAGACATCTTACCAGAAACTAACCCTGGAACCTTGATCTTGGGCACCTAGCCTCCAGAACTGTGAGGAAATTCATTTCCTTTGCTTAAGCCACCCAGTCTCTGGTATTCTGTTATGGCAGCCAAGCAGACAATACAGTGCATAAGCAGATAATTATAATGTGATGTAGTAAGTACAATGATAGATATCTACACATGGGCACACAGGAGAAGAGGCTCCTTCAGTGATTAGAACATAATAGTGTTTCACCATAGCCGCAGGTCACCCCCAATTCTGTGTCCTAGTGCATAACCCAGGGGCAGGGCCCTGCCTCTACTTGGAGGAGAAAATTCAGGAGCATTGGGTAGCTTCAAGAATCAGTCATGGTCTAGTAGTTCCTCTCACGTGGCCCAAGGCAGGCCCCATGCAAGAAGGTTCTTAGAAAGATGCACAAAAGTCTACCTCCTTAAGGATGAGTGTGAAAGAGAATGTACTAAGGCTGATACTACTACCTACTGCCCCACTATCCTCTTTGGTCATCAGCCTCCTCTCACCAAAGCCCTAGGAAGCAATGATTTTCTGAGGTACCCAAGAATTCCACTTTATGTTAGATAAAAGCTATACACTGAATAATCACAATTCATGGAAGGTGATCAAAAAGAATTTCCATTTTGTCTTTCTATATCCCTTTAACATTTATTCAGCAGAGTTAAGTATTTCTACTCCTGTATAAAACTCACTGTTCCCATGACTTTTCTAATGACTTATAGGAAAAATCCTACAGACACAGTTTCAAAAAGGCAGTTAGAATGTCCAGTCCCACGTAATAGTCAAATCTTCTAACTTCATTCAAAGTTCAGCTGGTCTTTCTCTCCCCAGCAATGACTTGCTACCTGGGAAGAGGAGGTTGTTGACTTCCATCTTTCTTACTCACCTTCTCTCTCATTCTTCAGTTGCAGTTTCTGACACTGCAAGATTGGGGGCTCACGGAGGGAAGAGTGAGGGGAGCAGGAAAGCTGTTACTTGACTGGCTCTGTCCTGAGCTCCATAGTTATGACTTGATGGCGCTTGATTCTCTGACCCTACCCTGAATCTCTTGTGAAACACTTTCACAAATTATTCAGAGATCCCCACTGATTTCTCACCTACAGTTTCCTTGATCCAGGGAAACCCATTTCTAGTACAATTGGTCATTTCCTGTGTCCACAGCCCCTGGGCAGTCCACCTCCAGTTTTTGTCAGGTGGGTGCCATTGACCCTCCAGAAGTCCCTACTGGATGGGACTCAGCTCTTTCACACACACGCAGTCATCTAGCCCTTAGGAACACTCGTGCCCCTTTGCCCTGACACAGCGTGATCCCTCAGAATCATCCACCAGCAGTTAGCCAGCCCATCTCTCATCCATTCAAGATTTACTCGGTGGGAGTCAGACACCAGGCCACTATGTCCTCCATTCTGTGGAGGTCATGGAAACCTTCTGGGGAGTCCCATTAAGTGCCCCTCTCTAGGCTTGAGGCAAAGTCAGGTATGACTCACCCCTCCCATTGTGAGGACAGGAGCTACTCACAAAGCTCTCTCCAAAGAACTTCTCTTCACAAATTCTCTCTAATCTCCAAAAACCCAACTGTTTCCACTCCTGATGTGAATGTATGTTTAAGAGAGAGAAAACTAGTTTTTTTAATATTTTTCTCTGCAAATTAGCATCATGAACTGGCTCCCTGCTGTGGTATCTGTCACCCGTTGTCTTTGAGTGTCAGCTAAAATTTCCATTTTAATATTCAGTTAGACTGTGGTGGGCAGAATTGCCTGTGTTCCTAAACAGTCCCACCCAGGTAGCTGAGGATTTTAAACAAGACCCCCCATGGGACCCAAACCCATGCTCACTACTGAATTAGCATCACAGAAAGACCCCTCTTTCTCTGTTAAGTTTCATTCAAGGAGTTCATTCTGTCTGTTCTCTTCATTCTCTTTGATCTCATTCTTCCTAATTTCAAAGTGTTTGGATCCAAGAACCAAAGGCTGATGCCTGTGTCATTCAAACCAGCCAACTCAGAGCATGTGTTCTGACCACAATGTGATAAGATTGGAACTCATAAGAAAAGTATGACCCCACCCAAAAAAACCCATGACTTGGAAATTTATAAAAGACATTTCTAAATAACTCATGGAGCAAAGAAGTCACAACAAAGTATGGAACATTTAACAATAAAATTGAATGATGGAAAAGCTACATATTAAAATTTGTGAGATATACCTAAAGAGGTACTTAAAGGAAATTTTGTAGTCTTGAATGCATATTTTTAAAAAGAAAAAAATTGAAAGGTGACAAAGTGAGTATCCATCACAAGAAGTTAGGAAAAGAAACAAGTAAAATCAAAGAATAGAAGGACAGAAATAATAAATAAAATTAATAGTAATAAATAAAAGAAACATTATAAACAGCAATAAAATAAAGAAATCTCTGGCAAGACTGATCAAGGAAAAAAATAAAAAGGGAAAGCCCCCCACCAAAAAAATAAAAATTAAAAAGAAATTTTAAAGGACCCAACTACAGATTCAGTAGATATGTAAACAGCAAAAGGAAATGCTACAGAAAATGTTATGCCAGTCAATTTGAAATTTGAGATGAAATGAAAAAGACAAATTGCCAAAATTGTCTAAAGAAGAAACAGAATGCTGGATTAGAACCATAATTAGTGAAAGCATCAGACCCTGACAGTTCTATCATTGTTTTATCAAACTTTCAAGAAGTAGATAACTCCTACCTTATCAAAATGTCCCAAAAAGTAAAGAAAGAGTAAAGTTGCCCCAACTTATTTTACAAAGTTTGTATAACCTTGATAGCAAAACAGGATGAGATTATGAGAAGGAAAAATTATAGGTCAATCTCATTTATAAGCAAAGATGAAAAATATTAAATAATATATTAGCAAAGTGAATAAAGAAAAGTATGAAAAAATTGGCCATGACTGAGTAGAGTTTATTCCAATTCAAAAGGTTGTTCTAACAGTTAAAAATCTATTAAATGCTTCACAAAATAAGTTATCCAAATGGCCAATAAGCATATAAAAAAGTGCCTAATATCATTAGTCATCAGAGAAACGAAATGCAAATTAAAACCATGATGAGATATCACTTCATACTCATCAGGAAGGCTAAAATTAAAGACTAACAATACCAAGTGTTGACACGGATGTGGAGCAACTGGAATTCTCATACATTGCTGATAAAAAATGATAAAACTACTTTGGAAGGCTGTCTGGCAATTTCTTATAAAATTAAATATAAACCTATATTTTATTGACCAGAATTATGTCCCACATCACAATTACATAATGAATATAATGAACTATTATTATAAAATAATTAATCTTAATATTAATTTTCCACTCATACTGTACATGAATGTTTGAAGTATATATAACCAACAAATGAGTATTATCAGAATATGTAAAGAAAAATACAAGAATAGTCCAATAGAAATAGATAATCAATTCTCTAGGGAGGAAACTCAAATGGCTAATAAACATATGAAATGAAGCCCATGTTCATGATTAGGAAAGTGTAAATTAAAACAACAAAATTCACCAAATCATCAAACTGTCCGTCAAACAAGTGGGGATAAGGCCATTCCAGGTAGAAGGAACAGCATGTGCAAACACATCTAACTCTATGAGAACATTTATACCCCCATTTGTGTTTCTGTCTGAAGAGAGCAGCAAAAATTTTACATGCAAGTAAACATCAAATCTGGACACTGAAACACTTTTCTCTGCATCCCCTAGCACAAACCCACATGAAAGTCCAGTGGCTCAGCAAATAAAGGCTCTCCAATCCCAGGTATTCTTAGAATTCTGGTGGCTCTTTCTCCTGGGGTGTGGTTACCTCTTCCTACATTAACAAGTGAGTTCCAAGCCACTCATCCATTTGTCCTGCAGGATGAAAGCACTCCTTTAGATGTTCCTGAATCAGACAAAACCAGCAGTTGGGATTACTTCCTGCCTTCCTCTTGCAAAGGTCCCCCTTCCTAGACTAGCTCCAGGAGCATCTGACCTTTGGAGGATCCTTGCGCCATGTCCTGTGTGCTGACCTTTTCTGTCATAATAGCATATTGTAGCTGAGGCTATACCATCTCGGAAATCCAAAGCACTAACAAAAATAACTTGTAAAAAAAGTAGAAAACATCAATGGGAAAGTAAAATCATACACGGCTCAATGTGTGCCCAAACAGCCAAAAAATTCTTCCATTGTCTACTTTTTCCATTATTGTCCCTGTTTATTTGACAAATGCAGGTTTTCTAAACTTCAGTGAAATTTTCCTAGTTAAAAAAAACAAGTGCAGGTAAGCGTGGAAATGAAAATGTTTGCCTCAAGAAATGGAGATGGGGGGACGACGTGTGATTTGGGGAACCACTTACGTATAGTGAGATAAGAACAAAAACATTAGAGGCCTAAATAAAATCCTGAAGTGGAAGGAAGGGCAGCAGGATTGGTTCTGCCTGGCTGGGGGGAGGGGAGGAAGAGACAGCATCAGCCCCCAGAGAAGGTGACGAACTCCTTTGCCTGCAGAGCCCAGTCCTGTGTGGAGTTGGCTGTAAGAATGGAAAGAACAGCCCACAATGGGGATTAACACAGTAACTCACTCACCCACTGAACTAATTATATCTTGTTTGAACGTTAAGGGTCATAGGGTCAGGGGCAAAACTAAGATTCATGCATCAGTGAGACTCTCTCCCTCTCTCTCTCTCTCTCTCTCTCTCTCTCTCTCTCTCTCTCTCTCTCTCTCTCACTCTTCTTTTAGAAGTAAATAGCAACAGCAGGAAAAATACAAAAGGGATAGGTTTTGAAGGCCAAGTTGAAGAGCAGAAAGAAAATGAGGTAAGGTAGCTATTGTAAGCAAGCACATTAAGGTAATGTGTGTGCAGGAGTATGAAAGCTGCTGGAGGGTTTTCACTTCATGCCCCTCTAAGCAGAAGGTCTGGTTGGGGCGGGGCGGGGAGGTGAGCACATTCTAGGGGAATGTACCCCGGGGAAAGCTGAGAGTGACCATTCAGGTCTCACCAGTCCATCACTTCTCCCAAAATCAGAATTAGCGCAGATGAACCACATGAAGCAAGGCAGTGTTTCTCAGCCTCTTTCCGTTACCATCCCCCTACGGAATCATTTTAGGTATTTTTCCCTAATTGTCCCCCATTAGATTTCAATGCCAAAGATATGCTGTATATCTGTTTATGTAATGCATGCATCTCTGTGCTGTATACGTAAAAAGAGTCAGCCTTTTTTTGCCTCCCAAGAACATTTTTCAACCCCTTGCGGGTGATGTGTTCTTCAAGGATGCACAGCCAAGGCCCATTAACCCTTTTCCTCCAGCTTGCCTCGGATGGCTTCTTATAGCCACAATCAATAGAGTAAATTAAATTCTATTTCTATAGAACAAGTAGAACAGGCAAATTTTCCAGGAATAGATTTATTATCCTGAGCTAATGACTGCAGTCCACAATGGCATTGACATACATCCAGTGGCAAGTAACAGAATTGCAGGAATACAGGTGAAGTGGAGAACCAGCTCTAAAGTGGTTTTGTGTGTGTCACAAAAATCTCACACATGCAGGTCTCTCCCCTCCTTGAAAATCACTTCTAGAATCTATATTCCACATAGCCTTACCAGCCAAGACGATTGTGTCATACTTTCTGAGTCACAATTAGTGGTGTGAAATAAAAATACGTTTTACTTTTATAAAATTTTCCAAATTCAAACCATCACATAAAATTTAATGTATTTTTTTTCAGGCCGTATTGTCTCAAAATCCTGATATAGCATCCTAGAGGTGGGGGCAGAGTATTCGTTTGAAAATCACTCTTCTGGAAAAAAATTGACTTAATGATTGTGAGGCAAACATCTCAGAGTTAGCTTGAAAAAACTGGGTAAGGTCACCACACAGCCCATTGGTTCCCAAAGCATCCATCCACTTGCATGATTCAATGAAATCTTTCCAAATTGGTTTAGAGTGTAATAATAGTTGCCATCATAGTTACCATCATTCCAGTAACCTAGAGGTAAGTGTTGCTGTTGTTCCCATTTTCCAGCTGTGCAAAATGAGGCTCATGCAAAATGAGGCCCATACCTGGTCCAAGCCCACAAGGCTAACGAAAGAGGTGGAGTTGCAATTCAAATGCAGCTCTGTCTGACCCCAAAGCCCGCATTTAACCACGGCAGAGTCCCTCCCTTTGTGTAGGCAAAGCCTTGGTAGAGAGGATTGTTAAATGTCCAGCAGAAATAATTCTGCTAAACTAGGAGCTGTGTCACTCAACTTTGTGGGTTTTTGAAAAATTTAGACCACAGCGCCATCCTTCTAAAACCAAGCAGATTGGAAAAGCCACTGTGAAGATTTGTTTTCGAATTTGAGACCCGCTCCAAGAGGGTGTGCTCAGAGCTCAGCAGACAATGAAAAATCATCCCTCGCTCTACCCTTTGACAATCGGTGCGCGCAACTCCTGCTCTCTGTCAACTTCCCGGCTCCAGCCGGCTCACAGGGCTCTCTACTTTGCATGCGACTGCACAGAGGCAATTTATTTTCTCATTGGAAATGGTGAGGCCGAGAGAGCAGAGCCGTGTCACACACGGGGGAGCCACCACTATAGGGAACAGAAGCTCCTTCCAGCTTGGCTTAGCTGCCATCTTTTAGTGCCTTGAGAGCAGCGAGAATGGTGCATACCCAATCCCTGTCTCAAGCAGGATTGAGAGTGTCTCAAATCCCTGCCTTCTTAGAGAGAATAATGGCCAGGGTTCGTGGGGGAGAAAGGGAGGGGAACCTCTCTCTTTAAACTCTGACTATTGGGCTCCTTAAAGATGGATTAGCACTTCAGAGATTTATTCAGTTTCTTGGGTAGAGAAGCTGATTCACAGATACTATAAGTTTGGGCGTGATAGCTTAGAGCTAAATCTGTGTCCTTAAGCAGAATCTCAAACCAGTAATTTTGAGAAGGCATAATGGAGTGCTGTGATAACCCAAAACTCCATAAGTAATGAAGTCACACACCCCCTTATCCAAGAGTCAAGCATCAAACACCCTCAGCCATCCAGAGCATCTGAAAACACACAAGTGTCCCCTGCAGTTACCCCACACAGGCAGAAATTAAAAAACCAGGGAGAGCCTATGAGGGAAGATTACAGGAAGAATTACATGACTGGTGGGTTTGCAACGAAAGGAGCTCCTTCATAGGTAAGCACTGGCTCTAAAACTCAAGTGCCATTAAGAGCAAAAGGAAGGAATGGGGAGAAAATGAGAACACACAAAACCCAAATCCTAGAGAATCATACTAATAGTAGCACTGTCCAGTAGAAATACGTGAGCCTCAAATGCAAGCCACATGTGCAATTTTAAATTTCCTAATACCCACACTACAAATAAAAAGGAAGAGGTAAAATTAATTTCAATGATTCATTTTACTTAACCTAATATATCCAAGATATCCTTTCAACTTATAACCTACATTTTTTAATTATTGAGATTTTTACATTCTATTTTTTTATACTGTCTTCAAAATCCAATGTGTATTTTACACTCACAACACAGCCCAGTTTGGACTAGCCACACTTCAAGTGCTCAACGTCCAAATGTGGCTAGTGGCTAAAGTATAAGTAGAAAATTCTTAGCCATATACGCTCAAGGGAATCACAAAGAGTGATAAAGGACATTCGTTATAACTGGTGCAAAATTGTAAACAACTTACATGTCCATCAAAAAGTAACTAGATTGTTCAATTTTATTATATTAAATAATTAAATACAAAGCAGCAATTAAAATGAATAAATTGAATCTAAATATACCACCATGATAGCACTCCAAAACATAGTGCTGAATGACAAAAGCAATCTGCAGAATCATACCTACACTGTACATTTAGGGAAAGTTTTAGAAATACCCCCCCAAAAAAAGCCATATATTCCTTTTTTTTTTTTTTTTTTTTTTTTTTTTTTTTTAATTTTTATTTATTTATGGCTGTGTTGGGTCTTCGTTTCTGTGCGAGGGCTCTCTCTAGTTGCGGCAAGCGGGGGCCACTCTTCATCGCGGTGCGCGGGCCTCTCACTATCGCGGCCTCTCTTGTTGCGGAGCACAGGCTCCAGACGCGCAGGCTCAGCAATTGTGGCTCACGGGCCCAGCTGCTCCGCGGCACGTGGGATCTTCCCAGACCAGGGCTCGAACCCGTGTCCCCTGCATTGGCAGGCAGATTCTCAACCACTGCGCCACCAGGGAAGCCCCCCATATATTCCTTTTTGAAACAAACGTGTAATGCAGCAAAAAATTTAATATCGGAAGAAATACACACTAACGTTGAAAAAAGTAGTTAATTCTGGGAAAGGAGAAAAGAAGGAAGAAGAGAGAGAAAAAGGTCTGGGGAATGGTAGGAGGAGTCCTCCGTTGAATATATAGTGTTTTAGGTATTCACAACAAAATATGGCGCTAAAAACAAAGTGTTAATATTGTTAAATCTCAGAGGTGGGTACAAAAATTCTCATTAAATTATTCTCAGTTCTTTTCTGTATGTTTGATATATTTCATGCAAGGAGAGCGGGAGGGAGGCAAAAAGAAGAAGACATATCATCACAACAGAAGTAAAAGAGAAGAAATAGTTGGAACAACGCAGCACAGGATTGGGGGTCATGTTCTACCTCCCTCCTGTGGACAGGGGACCCATTTGACATTCACTAGTAAGGCAAGTATTTGTTGCATCGCTTCCAAATGCAAATGCTGCAGGGCGTTCAGAGATGTTCACAGCTGTGACCCTAGTGAAAAAAAAATATATGTATTCTTTTGTTTTCCATACAGTCTATGAAGGCAGAAGAGCATTTGATTTGATTTCAAAGAATCTATTTTAAAAGGTTTACACAGAACTTTTAGCACATAAAGGGTTACCCTTCAGCCCTCTGGAACCCAGGCTGAGCAGATCCCCTACTTGGCAGTAATGGATAACTGAGGAGTCATCACACAGCCCACACAGCCATGCCCTGGCTTTATCACGCCACACCGCATCGCCTCATACCTAACTTTGAACTTGGCACATCTACTCCTGGTCCACAGTCTCCCACCCTGCCATACAGGCCTACACACACACACACACACACACACACACACACACACACACACACACTACACTTGATTCTCCCTCTTCTCCTCTTTTCTAAGCATGTTTGACTTTCAGCCCAGGGACCATTTGTGCATTTGGTGTCCTCCACAAATCTGAAGATTTTTTGTCCTTCATCCTTTCTGGTCATTTATTACAGATGCATCAAAACACTGATCCCAAGAGGTCCCCACTTTTAGCACTTCTCTATCCACGCGGCACCCATTTATCCCTAACCTTGTTGATCGTCTCTGTGCCCGGTTCTTCTCTTGGATAAAAACGGCTTCCTCAGTTCCATGGAAACAGCTTTCAATGTTAAACGCTATCAGAGATCTATTGTTTCATGGGTTTTTTTTTTTAAGCTTAAGCAGTTACCTGCATCACATCCACACAACTTTTTTTGACACCCTCACCAAAAAGGAGCAAAAAAGAGAAAAAATATATATATATATATATTTATACGATTAGTGAGGCACAAGCTCTCATTCTAGAAACCAGTCTCCCTGTCTGACAAATTATTTTACACTCTCTGGTGAATCTATTTCAAGTTTTCTAGGTGTCCAAGGAACACAGATCAGCCTAAGGTTTTCAGCGTCTTTTGGACTTTCTGATGGACGATTATTTAGAAGCTGAATTCCTCTGCTTTCACTGGGAAATTTTGCACCACAGACAAAGAGCTCCATTTCCTTAGAGGAACAATTTCCTTAAAGGAACAATTCTTCTGGGTTAAAAAAATTTGCAAGATAAATTCCTGTGTTATTTAATAAAAATTCCAAATAGTCTGTCATGGATCACAGAATTCTTTGAAATTCATTTATTTTAATGGAGGTTAGCATTTTAGCTGTTCATAAACTATTGGGGAGGGAGAGGCAAAAAGATTGAATTTTTCACCATCCAAACAAGCATTTTTAAACAATTCAAAAGAGTCCTAAAATCACATGACTCTATTAAAGCTCTTTCAACTCATGGATATTATTTATACACATAGATATGTTAGCATTGCAGAAATAAAAGCAGAGAAGCTCTAGACATGCTTCAGTCATTTGAAAAACAAAAACCAAGTATTACCGTTTAAGTGGTTCTTGGACAATTTAAATATATTGAATAGAATTTCATCTTTTCCCTAGAAGCAACCCAGGATGAGACCACAGGAAGAACTGTTCTATTTCAGCCCTTCCTGACCTGTGCTCTGAGGAGTAGAAACTGAAGGGATTATCTTCACTTAAAGCCTGACATTGAAGACAGACATTGTCTTCAAAGAGAGGGGCCTCTTCACCCACAAAGCTTTAGGGTCCTGGAGGCAAAACACAACCTGTACTTCAGAGGTAAAATTTTAAGTCCCTTTCTAAAATCTTTTAAAACGGCTCTAGTTCAACAGTGGGTAGATTTTGTTTTGTTCTGTAATTTTCATACTTTGCTACCAAGACTATAAATGAATCTGTAACCCTCTGTCGGTGAGTTCATCCTTTCTTCTTTTCCTCCTTGCCCTCTTTAGATCTCTCTCCTTCCCTTTTATGCCCTATTTTCAGGTAGTATTCTGTTGAATTCATGCCTTGGGAAAGTAGCAGCATACTTTTGTCTTTGGCGCCCTCTTATGGTCACTTCATTTTTATAACAGCACCTTGGAGCATTTTGGTGAGGAGGAAAGGAACTTTGCAATTTTAAGACTGAAAAGCCATGAATACATTCACTTTAATATTTTTCCATGGAATGCCAATAAACCACTCATCCAACCAGTCAAGGACAACACCCCAAACCCAGACAGGCCTAAGGGATACCCCTTCTACCTTAGGTGATGCTTCTTCTCCCCCCGCTGTGCACAGGATGTGAAATTTCCATGTTGTTAGCTGTTATCCACGTCCCATAGACTAATCCTAGCTTCTTCACCCTTCCGTATTTCTCACTCAGCCCTGTCTCAGAAATTTTCATCCACAGGGGCCCAAAGCCTTTGCATTCACAGCAGTGATTCTCTTCCTGGTGAAACACACAAATCCTATGTAATGAACAAGTGTGCTGGTCCCACTGTGTCCAGCACAGTCCCTGGAGCACACTTACCCCCGTCTCACACTAATCCACCAGCAGACCGCACACCCCCTTCAAGCTGCAGCTGAAATCCTATCTCCTCTCACCTCCCAAGATGGGCATGACTGCACCTTATCTCACAGTCCCTCCATAATTCATACACATCTCCATAGTGGTAATTAGCGAGTCGCACACTTTCCAAAGTGAGTTCTGGAGAATTCACTTCCCATTCCATGAGCTGCTCCGTGGAAAATAGGGTTCTGTGAACAATACATCTGAGCAACGGAGCATACTATATTCCCTTCTTGAATAGTATGCACAGAACTATACTTGGGAAAACATTGCTTTTCTGTCACATTGGCAGAACTGAGTCACCTGTGAGGAGCCATATCTCTGCATTCCGAGGGCAGAACTGGCAGAACTTATGGGAGTCTTTACTTACCTGCTGTCACCTTTCCTCTCTGGGAGGCCAGCCCTCTGTGGGACATTCCTAGCCTCACCGAGAGCTCTGAGAACCCCGTTGTCAGACCCCTCAAGGCCACCTCATGTCTAGGTGGCCAGGAGCTGACTCTCTTGCCAACTCTCTGGCTTCCTGATGCTCTGTCCCCACCCCCTTGCTGTCTATGCAGACATCAGAAACTTGCTCGACCCTGGGTCTTTGCCACAGGATTTCCTGATTCCTCTGTTTGCCGGGGTGGACCCGCCCATGGGCCTCGGCTTCCAGGAACTGTGGGCCTCCTCGGACTCCTTCTGCCTGGTCACCGCCCCACCATCCCTGTCCTACCCTCATCCACGTGCCATAGCCACTCAGCCCCGTGGCAGGAAACACCTCTCTCTTTGGGGAGAACAAAATGGCATCTTAGTCAATTTCACCTCCCAGTATCTCCAGAATCTCCCCACTTTTTTCTGACCCCACATCACAAGTTTAGGCCACCTCATCTCTCCCCTGGGTGATGACAGCTGCTCCCTTGCCTCCATCCTTTCCCCCATCCATTCAAAGCATTCTTTTTAAAAGGCAAATCTGATCATGTCACTCCCCTTACAAAAACTTGCAATGCCTTCTTGTTGTTGTGTGGATTAAGACCAAATCCCTCCACAGCTGATGCTCTGACGAATCCTCCAGCTTTGTCTCCCCAACTCTCGTCCAAACATGGTACAGCCACATGGAAGTTCTTCAGGTTCTTAAAATACCACTTTTCTCCCTGCCCAGAAGACACTGTTCTCCCTGTCTGGAGCTCTCTTCCCTCTGTCCTTCACATAGCTCACTCCATCCATTCTTTCCTCTCATATAAACCTCACCTCCCCCAGAGGCCTGACTCACATGACCCCTTGGATTAGGGTCTGAACCCCCAGAGTCTCCCATTACCCCCTGCACACCGTCTGCTGTAAAACTCATCTCACTTTAAGTAAGTAACTGCTTCATGTATTCTAATTTGTTAATGTCCATCTCCCCCACTCAGGGCAGACATTAGGGCCACAGAGGCCAGGTCTATCTGGCTCACCTCTCCATCCCCAGTACCTAGCACTGGGCCTGGCACATGGCCGTGTTCAATGAACATTTGTTGAATGATGGGAATTCCTTGGCTGTCCAGTGGTTTAGACTCCGTGCTTCCACTGCAGGGGCCATGGGTTTGATCCCTGGTCAGGGAACTAAGATCCCACAAGCTACACAGCGTGACCAAGAAAAGATAATAATTAAATAAAACTTCAATTAAAAAAAATTTGTTGCATGAATTTTGGATCATGCAATTTCCATATACTCACAGAATATGCACTTTTCCCCCAACAATAATTTTATGGCCATTTCAGCATGAAGCCTCCTTAGATATCCTTAGATATCACACCAAATAGATATCACACCTTAGATATCACACCAAATCAGCCATTTCTCTGTGCTTCCTGAAGGTAACTGACTCCTCTGTCCCAAATTTGAATCAAGCCTGAAATGAACCGAATTGTACATCACTGGAAGGGTCTTTCTCTTCCACATTATCAAATACTCCTCCAACAGGGGGTAAAATTGTGGTAAGAATCTTTTTCATGACTAACACACCAGAGTTTCCTAAGTGCTCTTACATGTATCATTGCACAATGTAAAATCACATTATTCTTGCATTATTATATATATATATATAATTGCAAAGTACTGTTTTTAAGTGGAGTTTCCTTGGGATCTCAAAATTACTCCTCATTTGTACCAATACAGGTAATCAGATCATTAAAAAGCCCCTGGGGACCTGGCACTTTTCCCCCCTCCCGACTTCTCCCTTGTGCACCAACTATCACTTTTAATAAGAAGCTTTGCTTGCCTAAGGAAAAAAAAAGAGAGTGAAAGAAACACCCTGGGACTTTCAACACTGGGTGACAGAATATGGTAGACCAATAGCTTCAGAGTTCCGAGGGAAGATTTTTTCTCAATCTCGAATTATTTATACTTGACCAAACTATTGATCAAGTGTGAGGGTACAATAAAGATATTTTCAGATATTTAAGGATTTAAGATTTGACTTCCCATATATTGTTTTTAGAAAATCACTGGGAAGTTTGCTTTGGCAAAAGGAGGGAGTAAACCAAAAAGAGGATAACACAGGATTCAGGAAACAAGTGAAGCAGACAAAGAGAGTGGTGAAAACAAGTCCAAGGATGTCGCCGACGGTCTGGAGAACAAGTCATGCAGGTGACAGCAGGAGAACAGCAGGTGGGACATTAAGTGTGGTCGTCCAGGCTGTGTCCTGCCCATGGACATGCCACCCAGAAAATCCATGGGGCTGAAATCCAGCCCACGCGTGGCTCACCAAGTCAGGTATTCTGATGGAGGGCTGAGTGCCCCCAAGGTTCCATATTAGCTTATAGCATCCCTGAAAGAAGACTGTGGGACAGGAAGGTGGGAGGAGTGGACAGAATGTTTGGAACTCTTGAGAGTTTGGGAAAATTATCAATAAGATTATTGGACCATTTGGAAAAAAAAATTAGTCAATTGTATTAGTTTGCTAGGGCTGTCATAACAAATACCACCAACTAGGTGGTTCAAACAACAGAAATGTATTTTCTCACAGTTCTGGAGGCTAGAAGTCCAAGACCCAGGTGTCAGTAGGGTTGGTTTCTTCTGAGGCTTCTCTCTTTGGTTTGCAGACAGCCACCTTCCCACTGTGCCTTCATGTGGTCTTTCCTCTATGTGTCTGTGCCCTCATTTCCTAATTTCCCTTTATATGGGCACCAGTCATACTGGATTAGGGCCCACCATAATGGCCTCATTTAAACTTAATCACCTCTTTAAAGGCCCTATCTCCAAATACAGTCGCATTCTGAGGTACTGAGGGCTAAGACTTCAACATACAAATTTGGAGAGGACATAATTTAGCCCATAATGGTCACATAGTAAACTAAGCAAAGAAAGAAAGAAAGAGAGAAAGAGAGAAAGAGAGAAAGGGAGAAAGAGAGAAGGAAGGAAGGAAGGAAGGAAAGAAGGATGGAAGGAAGGAAGGAAGCGAGGGAGGGAGGGAGGGAGGGAGGAAGGAAGGAAGGAAGGGGCAAAAAGGGAGCAAAGAAGGAAAGAAAGAAAGAAAAATTATTAACGAAAGGAAAAGTAAAAGTTGTAGCAGAAATGATCACAGTAAACTATCTAGTCAAGGACTTCCCTGGTGGCTCAGTGGTAAAGAATCCGCCTGCCAATGCAGGAGACACAGGTTCCATCCCTGCTCAGGGAAGATCCCACATGCTGCAGAGCAGCTAAGTCCGTGTGCCACAACTACTGAGCCTGTGCTCCAGAGCCCCTGGCACAACTACTGAGCCTGCGGGCCACAGCTACTGAAGCCCGCGTGCCTATAGCCCGTGCTCCGCAAAGAGAAGCCACCGCAATGAGAAGCCCGAGCACCGCAATGAAGAGTAGCCCCCGCTCGCCACAAGTAGAGAAAGCCCACGCACAGCAACGAAGACCCAACACAGCCAAAAGTATAAATAAATAAATTTATTTTTTTAAAAAAGCTATCTGGTCAGCAGCAAACAATATTTACATTGTTATTATAATGTAACACTAAGTTTTAACCAAGCTTCGTACTATTGAGAGAATAAGGGTGGCAATAATGTAGATGAGAGAGAGTGAGGACTAACAGGGTAAAATCCTCAGCCACCATAAAGGAAAGATACGTAATAGATAATATTTGAAACACGTTACTCAAGAAACAGTAGAACAAGATTATTTAGAGATACAGAGGTAAACACTCAGAAAAACAGCCTAAAGTGGTTGAAAGTAGTTGTATTTGGTGAGAAGGAATTGGCATGGGGAGGGCTGGAGAAAGGAACTACTAAACTTTATTATAAGCTTTCTGTAATTTACTGTTTTAACTGTGACGATATTACTGTGGTTAAAAAATAATTTTTTAAATTTTAACTTTTAAATAACTCAAATTCTAACATTTAGGAGGCCACTGACACACAGACTCATGCTACTGTATTATTTTCTTTGTGTGCAAAATTCAGAATAATCTCCTCTAACCTGCATTTAATTGAGACACATTCCAACTTGCAAAAACAGCTATTTAAAGCCTTTTACCATTTGCAACTTCTTATTCGTGTGGATTGGAATTTTCTCAATATTTGCAGCCCAAACAAAATTCAGAAATGAACTGGATTCTGAGATTGTAAAATCACAGTGAGCATTGGAACCTGATCTCAAATGTATGTGTTCATGAAAACCAATTCATTGTTCTCAATAACTTTATATTAAGTAAATGTTTTATGTTTTCCCTAATAAAAATGTATTCTAATAAAATGCTGCTTTTTCACTTCCATTAATTTTTTTTTCAGATAATGGGAAGGAAGACATCTGTGAAGGCGGGTCTTACCTGGGAGCCCCCTTGCCCTTTGTCCACTTCGGATTCTCATCGTGGATTGAAACTTCCAAGACTTTCATCACTACAACAGGAACACCAGTAAATGGGGGTGGAGGGTAAGGACAGCCCCTGGAGTCCACAGCCTAAGCCAAGGGCATCCTGTAATTGTCCATCTCTCTTCCTAGTTTTGGTGCGTCATACAGCTTTGGAATTCCAAAGTTTGGTGTTGATTTTCACATAAGTGATACAATGCATGATCTTTCCAGCTCCTTTATGATACTCACATCCAAATGTAAAGACAAGATTCTGACCCAGGGTCAGCTGGATAAAAATTCTTGTTCTTTACAGAACTATGCTCAAACAGTTCTTAAAATCTTAGGAGCAAAACCAGGTAATAACTATATGCTGATGTGAAGAAAAGCATATTTGAAGAGTTCCTAATCAAAGCTCCTGTCCAACAGCAAGTTAATTTTTGAAGTTTCTTAGAGTTCAAGATGGTCACCAAGCTATTTGCTAAGTGTTTCTATAGTCACTTGCTTACGGAGAAAATAGGGTAGAGGATTACACGTATCTTTGATCCCTCTCTTCCCTGTAAGATGCGCAGGGACTTCAGCATTAAGTACCCAGAGGGGAGAATTTAATGTTAGACCCAAATTTTTTAGAAACAAACAGAGGCTCCACTAATGTGACATTTTGTTTGCATTAAAGAGCTAAGTTTTCAAGGCTAGAGAGGATTTGTAATATCTTCCGAGAGATCAATATTCACCTCTGGGTGTTTCCACCTGGTGATTAGGAGTGCCTTCATCATCATCATCATCATCATCGTCGTCGTCATCAATATTCCTTCTCGCTATGGCACACAAACAGTAGTAAATTGCTTCGTGCACAGATAAACTTTTCTCACATTTTTTATAAACTAAGAAACCTAAAACTTTATAAACGTGTAAACAAAAAATGTAATGGTATATTAAGACTGGCAGTGGCAAACTCAAATGCCCACAGAGACCAGGCACATAATATATGTGAGGAAGACACATACAAAGAACATACTGTCTGTCTAAATGGGGCAGCCACTATTCTCTTCCAGCTGACTGTTGGACTGAGATTCCAATTTTGCTAAATATTCTGACTTTTCAAGAGAAGCTGGAATCCTTGATTTTTATGTGAAATGCCATAATTTGCACTCATCAACCAATTAAAAATTTTTTTTATGTGTAAGTTTTGCAAAATAAGGCTGTGGTCTTGATTCATCCCAGGGGCTGCTAGTTTCAACCTCTATTATCAGACAATGATAATAGATTCTCTTTTCAGTCATTAAGTCATAAACCATATCATGCAGTGTTAACCAATAATTGTAAGTGAAATGGACACAATTCTTACCAACCTAAACTCTTATCAGTCCCTGCTTTGGACTGTGACTTGTTTTTTTCTCCCACCTACAGATGGCCTCAGGTCATGGCCCTGTTCTGACTGGATACTTGGCTGGTTATTTGCCTGTTGGCTCTCAGCTCCATGCCCGCCATCTATGTCCTGCTCTGTAAGTATCACAGTGGGCTGGACACCTGCTAGCTACAATTCCCACACTCATTTCCCGAGTAGATTCCAGTCATGTTCAGCCAATGAGAATCACTGGAAGAGACTCAGAGCAGGAAGAGGGCAGAAGCTATTGTCCATTCTCTCTCTCTCTCTCTGACTCAGGTCTCTTTCTGTCTCTGTCCCTTTCTCTCTCTCCCACCCAACCCCTTTCAGCAGTCCACCCCAACTGTGGCTAAGCCTCATTCACCTCCTGGTTCCAGATCATTCTATTTCCCCTTCAGTCCCTCCAGTCCTGGGGGGCTAGTGGTTTCCTGAAGTTACTACTCTTTGGATAACCTTGCCTCCCCCTGTTTTGTTTTTCCAACCCTTCCAATATCCTTATTACCAATTCCTGGATAAATTTTCTCTCTTGAACTGCCTACGTGTCAAACCTGACTATTTGAGTACTTATACATGTCTGCGTATGTTCACTTGTATAAATAACATTCGGTCATGAAAGTTGCTTGCATCTGCAAGGTGTACCTTGCACCCTGTCATTCTTACTACAACTCCAGAGACCTTCCTTTTCAAACTCAAGTGAGCTGCCACCCCATTGAAAGCTCTTGAAGTAGAGAGTAAGGCAGTGTTTCCCAGTTTTGTCTTATGATACAAACTGCTTGGGACACTTGTTTGAAGACAGTTTCCCAACCCCTCCCTAAACCTGATGACTCAAATCTCCTGGGGAGTGGCTTTGAAATCTGTACTTTTGACAAATACCTCAGGTGATTCTAACTCTCAAGCAAGCTTGAGAAAGAAACACTTGTGAGCACCACCCGTTCTATGGGCAACTCTTATGCCCATTAATAGTTGAGGTCCAATGTTAACTAAACTTACTGATGTAATCATTTCACAATATATGTAAGTCATTATGCTGTACATCTTAAACTTATACAGTGCTTTATGACAACTGTATCTCAAAACTGGAAAAAAGAAGAGAGGCAATAGTTGCACTGAATGTTAGAGTGAATGGTGGATAAATAAAATAATTAGCAGAAAGAAAAAAATTTTTAAATAAATGAATAAATAAAAATTAATAATCGAGATCCTCTGCCCCAGATAGTCATCTTGGCTTAAGTGGGCAATCCAAGCAATCATCTCCCCACTGACACTTTTGTATAGATAAAAGCTAATGGTCACTGACAGCTTTACTTTTCTAAGACAAAATTAATCTACCAAAGTGGTATAAATAGCAAAATCTGGGACTATTTCATTGAGATGAATGGGTTTGGGAATTGGAAAGACTTGGATTTAAATATCAATGATATCACTTAGTAACTATACGACATGCAACAAGCTGTTTAATCTCTTAGAGATTCAGCCTTCTGTAAAATGAGAATAATACCATCTACTTCACAGAGGTGTTCTGAGGGTTAAGTGAGAATATGTGTAAATCACCTAGCATGGTCCCTGGCCAAGGTATCCAATAAATATCTGTTCCTTTCCTAATCCATAAGAAGAATGCTGGATTTGTGGTAGATTTGTATTGCATCAACCTAACTGAGCTAGAACTACATTTCCCAAAACTCCCTTCCCTGCAGAATCCTGAGTTAGCAAAAGACATTTTGCTGGAGATTTGGAAGATGGGAGGGAAGCAGCAGCTATACTGCCTATACACAGTAAACAAGTAAATATAAATAAACAGGCTGTAGTAAGTGAAAGGGGGTGATCTGATAGGAAATAAATGGAGAGGAGGGAGCATGAAATTACCATCTTACACAGGATAGTCTAAGAAGGCTCCTCTGAGGAAGTAACATTTGACCCCTCATCCTGATGCCTCAAAGATAAGCTGACAGCCCAGCTAAGAGCTGGGAACAGACAGTCCAGGCAGATACAATAGCAAATGTAAAGGGTGCAAGACAGGTCAGAGCTTGGCTGGCTTGAGAAACAAAAAGGGCCCAGCATATCCCTGGTATTTGAAGTAAAACAGAGAATGAATGGCACAAGGGGTTGGTGGAAGTCTGGGCAGAAGCCAGACCATGTAGGGCTTTACTAGGCCACATCTTTTTTTTTAAATGTGGATTTTATTCTAAATGTAAGGACCCCACTGAAGGGTTGGGCTTAGGGGATGACATGATGTGACATCTCCTTTTCATGTTTTTCTAAAGATCACTTGTTTTATATCTTTTAGATTGCCAAATATTTTTAAGTCAGACAGTATCAAATGTTGAAGAATATAGGGAAACAAGAACATTCAGAGTGCTGGTGGCAATGTACTGCCATGTTGAAGAGCAATTTGACAGTTTCAGGTAAAATTGAAAATATATTACCATAGGATCCAGCACTTCCATTTATTCCTGGTATCTGCCAGAGAAATTCTGGAATGTTACATAAGAAGACATGTCCAAGACTGCACAGAGCAACACTCTTGGCAATAATAAGACAGTGAAGTATTGGTGGATGAATAAATAAAATGAGGTCTATCCATCTAATGCAATTCTATTTGGTAAGTAAAATAAATGAGCTTGATCTATATCAATATATATATAAATTTTCAAAAATTGTGAAATAATACTAGACAACAATGCCAGACATCAAATATAAATATGGGGGATAAAAGTATAAAATGTATATGTATAACAGATTCACTCTGCTGTACACCTGAGACTAACACAACATTGTTAATCAGCAATACTCCAATAAAAAAAATTTTTTAAGTATAAAATGTGGACAAGAAAGACATACACCAAGCTCATCATAGTGGTTTCATCAAGGAAAGACAGAAAGGGAGGATGAGTGACATTGGCAAGTTCGCCAAATAAGATAGCTCTCACTTGTATCCCCTCTTAACAACAATAACTTAATTTGGAAACCATCCACAGACAAAATGTCTTTGTGGGAGACCCAAATCAGAGAAGAACAAACTTGTCTCTGTTTGCAGATGACATGATATTATATATAGAAGACCCTAAAGACTCTACCAAAAGAACTGTTAGAACTAATCAACAAATTCAGTAAAGTTGCCAGATACAAAATTAATATACAGAAATCAGTTACATCTCTATACACGAACAACAAAATATTTGAAAGAGAAATAAAGAAAACAATCCTGTTTCCAATAGCATTTCTATACATAGAAAACTATAAGACTTTGATGAAATACATTGAAGAAGACACAAATAAATGGAGGATATACTGTTTGTGGATTGATAGAATTAATATTGTTAGAATATCCATACTACCCAAAGCCATCCATAGATTCAGTGTAATCCCTATCAAAATTCCAATGGCATTTTCCACAGAAATAGAAAAAACAATCCTAAAATTTGTATGGAGCCACGAAAGGCCCCAAATAGCCAAAAGCAATCTTGAGAGAGAATAAAGCTGGAGGTATATGTCCTGATTTTAAACTATATTACAAAGCTATATCAATCAAAACAGTATGGTACTAGCATTTAAAAAGACACATAGACCAATGGAACAATATCAAGAACCCAGAAATGAGCCCATGCAAATTTAGTCAATAATATTTGACAAGGGAGCCAAGAATACTCAATGGGGAAAGAATAATCTCTTCCATAAATGAAACTGGGAAAACTGGATAATAATCACATGCAGAAGAAAGAAGCAGGACCCTTATCTTATATCACTCACAAAAATTTTCTTGAAATGGATTAAATACTTGAAAGAAGAGTTGATTGGAAGACTTGAAATCATAAAACCTGTAGAAGAAAACATAGGGGGAAAGTTCCTTGACATTGGTTTTAGCAATGATTTTTTTTATGACATTAAAAAAGTGAAAGCAACAAAAGCAAAAGTAAATAAGTGGGACTATATCAAATTAAAAAGGTTTTATAAAGAAAAAGAAACAATCAACAAAATAAAAAGGCAATTTATGGAATGGGAGAAAATATTTGCAAACCATATACCAGATAATGGTATTATTTCCAAAATATATAAGGAATTCACACAACACTATAACAAAAAACTAAATAAATAATATGATTTCATAAATGGACAGAGGACCTGAATAAATATTTTTCCAAAGAAGACATGCAAATCGCCAATAGGTGACACCCAACATCACTTATCACCAGGGAAATGGAAATCAAAACCACTTGAGATATCACTTCACACTTGTTAAAATGGCTATTGTCAAAAAGGCAAGAGATAACAAGTGTTGACAAAAGGGAACACTTGTGTGCTGTTGGTGAGAATGCAAATTGGTACAGCCACTACGGGAAAACAACATGGGAGAAGGAAATCCAAAAAAGAGGGGATATATGTATATGTATAGCTGATTCACTTTGCTGTACAGTAGAAACTAACACAGCATTGTAAAGCACTATACCCCAATAAAAATTAAATAAATAAATAAAATTAAAAAAGAAAAGAAAACAGCATGGAATTTCCTCAAAATATTAGCAATAGAACTAATATTTGATCCAGAAATCCCACTCCTGGGTATATATCCAAGGGAAATAAAATGACTATCTCAAAGAGATATCTGCACTCCCGTGTTTATTGTAGCATTATTCACAGTAGCTAAGATATGGAAATAACCTAAGTGGCCATCAGTGGATGAATGGATAAAGAAAATATATAAATATATACAATGGAATATTTTTCAGCCATAAGAAAGAAGAAATCTCACCACTTGTGACATGGATGGACCTTGAGGGCATTATGCTAAATGAAGTCAGATAGAGAATAATATTTGAGCATGTGCTTGTAGACCTTCAGGAATAATCCAGTTGTGAGGGAGAGACTGAAGAGACAGCAGGAGGAAAAGAGTGATTGCAGGAACAGAGTCCTTAGGAAAGTTAGAGGAGGAAGAGATTCTAGTACACATTGAACGATGCTTCTTCCACTGTAACAAAAGACGAAGAATGTCAGTATAGGGGCAGATAGTCTTGAACATTTGACTGTGGAGAAACAAGAGTGTTCCTGAAGGATGCAATAAGGTCACTAACCAAGAGAGGAGGAAGGAAGATGTTACAGGAGATTTGATAAGAAAAGAAAAGTCATCTTTCTTCTCCTCTGGAATTTTCTAAATCATGACTGATGATTGAAGCAAAAATTATAGAATCACATGGTTCAAATATATGTAGAGGAAATATTTAAGACAATATATTATAAATGGGAGAGAGTAAAGGGAAAAAGTACATTTTCTATACTCCACTCAAACTGATAAAATAACAACACCAATAGACTGATAAGTTATGTGTATATAATGTAATACCTAGAGCAACCACTAAAAAGAAAACTATACAAAAAGATACTCTCAAAAACACTATACAAAAATCAAAATGGATTCTAAAAAATGTTCAAGCAACCCACAGGAAAAAGAAAACAGAGGGAACAAAGAGAAGACACAAAATAAAATGGCAGACATAAGCACTAATATATCAATGATTAGATTAGGCGTAAATTATTTAAACACACCAATTAAAGACCAAATTGGCAGAGTGGACTTAAAAACTTGACCCAATTATATGCCATCTACAAGAAATTGTTTTAAATGTAATGATATAGACATGTAAAATAATATAAACCTATGTATCATGCAAACAGTAATCAAGGAAAGCAGGAGTAGGCTTCAGAGAAAAGAAAATTACCAGAGAGGGGGAAGGACATTATATAACGATAAAAGGGTCAATTCACCAAGAAGACATAGCAATCCTAAATGTGTATGCACCAAACAACAGAGCTGAATAATATGTGAAACAAAAACTGAAAGGAGAAATAGACAAATCCACAGTTATGGTTGGAGACTTTAACACCCCTTGCTCAACAATTTATAGATAACTAGACAGAAAATAAGCTGTACAAAGAACTCAACCACACATTCAACCAACAAGATCTAATCAATATTTATAGAACATTCCACCCAGTAACAGCAGAATACACATGCTTTTTAAGTGCTCATGGAACATACACCAAGATAGACTATGTCTTGGGCTATAAAATAAATTTCAACAAACTTAAAAGAATTGATATCTTAAGAGTGTGTTCTACAACCACAATGGAATCAAACAAAAGTTCAGTAACAGAAAGATAATGTGGAAATCTTCAAACACTTGGAAACAAAACAACACACTTCCAAATAATCCATGGGTCAAATTAGAAGTCTCAAGCGAAATCAAAATATAAATTGACCTGAATGGAAATGAGAGCACAACCTATCAAAATGTGTGGGACACAGCTAGAGCAGTGCTTAGAGGAAATTTTATAGCACTAAATGCATACATTGGAAAAGAACAGTCTAAGATCAATAATCTAAGCTCTCAACTGAAGGACCAAAAAAAGAAAAGAAACCCAAAGCTAGCAGAAGGAAAGACTTAATAAAGAGCGGAAAACAATGACATTGAAAACAGAAGAACAATAGAGAAAAGTCAATGACACCAACAGCTCATCCTTATAAAAGATCAATAAAATTGACAAACTTCTAGCAAGGCTGAGAAGGATAAAAAAGAGAATACACAAGTTACCAATATCAGGAGTTAAATAGGGAATATCACTAAAAATCCTTAGATATCAAAAGAAAAATAAAGGAATACCATGAACAACTCTACACACATACATATGACAATAGATAAAATGGCCCACTTTCTCAAGAGACACAAATTACCACAACTCATTCAATATGAAACAAGTAATTTGAATAGCCTTATAGCTATTAAGACAATTTAATTCACAATTTTAAAACTACCAAAAAGAAAACTCCAGGCCCAGATAGTATCACTGGAGAATTTTACCAAATGTTTAATGAAGAATTAACACCAGTTGTACACAATCTCTTCTAGAAAATAGAAGAGGAGGGAACAGATCCCAATTCATTTTATTGATATGAAGCTAATATTACCCTGATGCTAAATCCAGACAAAAAAATACAAAAAAAAAATTGCCAACCTATATCTCTCATGAGTATGTAAAAGCCCTTAACATAATATTAGCAAATAGAACTCAACAGTATATAAAAAAGAATTATACACCATGATTAAGTGAGACTTTTTTCCTAGTGATGCAAGGCTGGTCCAATATTCAAAAATCAATCAGTTATCCACCACATTAGCAAGTTAAAGAGGAAAAATCATATGATCACTCAATGCAGAAAAAGCATTGGACAAAATCCAATACTCACTCATTATTGTTTTTAACTCTCAGAAAAATAGGAATAGAGGAAACTTTCCTCAACTTGATAAAGATTATATACCAAAAAACCTACAGCTAACATCATCATACGTAATAGTGAGAAGCTGAATGCTTTTCCTCTAAGATCAGTAACAAGGCAAGGATGTCTGCTCTCACCACTCTTATTCAACATAATGCTGTACATTCTATCCAGTGCAATAAGGCAAGAAAAGGCATACAGAGCAAAAAGGAAGAAATAAAACTGTCCCTATTTGCAGATGACATGATTACCTACATGGAAAATCCCGAGGAATCTAAAAACAAAAACAAAAAAACAAACAAAAAAAACCCTCTAAGAACTAATAAGTAAATTCAACAAGGTCACAGGATACAAGATAAACATAAAAATTTCTCTTGTATTTCTATACACTAGCCATGAACACATGGACATTGAATTTAAAAATACAATACCATTTGCAGTCTCTCAAAAAATGAAATACTTAGGTATAAATCTTATAAACATGTACAGGACTTGCTTACTGAAAACTACACAATGCAAAGAAAAACCACACAATGAAAGAAATCAAAGAAGATCTAAATAAATGGAGAGACGTACCATATTCATGGATTGGAAGACTTGGCATGATAAACATGTCATGATAAAGATTGTCAATCTCCCCAAACTGATATACAATTTAACACAATTCCTACCAAAATCTCAGCAAGATTTTTTTGCACATATAGACAAGAGTATTCTAAAACTTATATCGAAAGGCAAGGGAATTAAAATAAAACTATTTTGAAAAAAGAAGAAATTAGGAAAAATCAGTCTACCCAATTTCAAGACATATAACTACAACAATCAAACTCTGTGCTTTTATACAGAGAGAGTAAAAGTGGCATTGTCCTAGATAGGGTGGACCAAAAAAGAAAGATCATACATATGATATTCTACCTGACCTAGGCCAAAAGTTTGAAATGCTCTAAATGCAGAATCCCTGGAAATGTTTCAACGGTGTGATGTACATTGGGTGTCTATATAACATAATACACCTGAATAAAAATCAAAACATCAAGTCTCTCATTTGTCTTCAAAACTGAAAGACAACTATTTGGAGTTTTCATTTTACTCTTATTAAAATTGTTCATTAAGTTTGTTTTAAGAAAAAAAATAGAAAGAATTATATTCCATAGGAAGGGAAAACCTAGTTGTTCTGCAAAAATCCAGATGGATGAGTGTGCTGATAGAGAAGACAAATACAAATATATGTTGTGGGGAATTCGAAATTTTGATTAGATTTGGTGGATGTAAACTAAATTTCTACCTCTAATAAGATGATAAGGCACATATTAAGGGAGGAACTGAGAAGAAATTATACTATTTATATTTTACAGGGTTTTATTTCCCTGACAATACTGACAAAGATTTGCAGCCGAAGAAAATGCAAAGGTGCGTTCATGTTAACATCACTGCAAGTCTGAAGGTGAAAAAAACCTGACAGAATGTGTCTTCCAAAAATAGCCATCGTCTTCCTAAAAAACAAGTGAGGGTTGAAAAAAGCTGGTGATAGACAGCTCTGGCCTCCCTATTCCAGTGTTATACAAAGACCATAGGCATGGGGAGGGCCAATAAATAGGTCACCTGCATTTGCAGATTGCTGAGGGCACACTAAACAAGGAGGGGAGTTATCAAGGTAGTCAGTAACACCTGGCCCCTCTTTAAACACCTAAGCATGACATTTAAATCAGTGGTTCTTAAATTTCAGCATCCATCAGAAACACTTATTGGGCAAGTTAAAGCTCAGACTGCTGGGCCCCACCCCCCAGAGTATCTGATTTGTAGGTCTGGTGTGGAGCCTGAGAATCTGGATTTCTAACAAGTTCCATGATGATGGCCCAGGGACTGCACTCGGAGAGCCACTAATTTAGAGGAACTTAACACACTTTTTCACTTTACTTACACACTTTTTTGGCACTTACTTAGAGAAATTATCACAAGAAAAAGTTTTTCTCCAGATGTGCTTGTATGCCTCCCTTTATCAGATGCAGTGTGCTTCCCTTTCTTCTAGGAAGCTCAAAACTCTTATTTTTATCATCAATCATATTAAAATGTCAACTGAGGTTTGAGGTGCTTCTATATTGTTGTTCCTCAGCAGCTCCTCCTTTTATTGAAAAATGCTTTGTTTCTTTTAAGAGGAAGACAGGGTGAAATGAACAAATGAATAAATGAATAACTAAACTTTCATTGCACTTTATTTCTTGCCTAGAAATATCAGACTTGGAAGCTAGCAGCACTCACTAAGTATAAGCCCTAAAATTTGATACCTTTAACTTTGTAAAATACTAGCTTCCAAATGACTGCCCCACGTGTTACACCATTCCCCTCTGATAAGCTAGAGAAAGGGTCATTGAAAGATGGTGTCCGTGTGGGCTTTGATTTGGAGCCGGTTCACCGTGTTGACCCCACACCTGGCTGGCAAGGACGAGGCAGGAAGGTGCACTGCTGCACAGGTGGCACAGAGGTAGAGCTCTGGCCCAGCACTTAGCTCATGAGCCACAGAGCCTGCCTCCCACTGTCTCTTATGACACCGGCTGCTGCAAGGTTCTATTCAAAACCAGCTTCTGAATTCTCCATGTAGACATTTTCTCTGGGCCTACTCTGCCCTGCAGACAGCCCTAGCAAGAGCGGCCTCAAGTGGGACCCCAGCCCCTCAGTCATTCTCAGGTTCCAGTCATGGGTTTGGCAAGGATCCTATCACCTGCCAGGGCCCTCATCAGTCTCTGTTCCCAAATTCTTGGTCCCTTCAGCAACACCACTGTTTCTCTTGCTCACACAAAACACGTGTGCACACAACTACATACACACAATGTGCATGAACACCCTTTTAGGGACTGCTTTACAAACTCCTGGGTATAAGATTTTAGGATACCATCTATAACAGGAGTCTTTCCCAAACAGACTAGTTTGGGAAATAAAGAGATTGAATTCTACCTGGCATATGTTTTCTCTCATCATTATCAGGCTATTTTGGATCTGGCTAGTTATTAACTTGCTATCAGCTGAATTCCACTTATAGTTTTCAAAGTGCTCACTGTCAAATGATTTCAGCCAGGGTTTTTCTTTACTGGGGATCAGCTGAGTATAGGGTCAGGCAGAGCAGCCCGACAGGTAGTCTGAAATGATGCTGTGTGTGTTGCCTGAAGGCGGAAGGATCTTGCAGGGCTGATCTATGTAGCCATGAAACAGGCTCCTGATAACAATAGCTACCATTAGTCAGCACCTCCCATGTGCCAGACATCTTATCTTGCATTTAACCCTCACCGGCAACACAAGATGTCTATCACCATCTCCAATTACAGATTCTGATGCCTAAAGGCGTTAAATGACTCAAGCCAGTAGGTGATAGGACCAGATTCCACCCTTCCAACTTCAGGACACACCTTTCTGCTACACAGTGCTGGTTTGCGTCTAGGTTCATAGAGAACCTCATTTCCTCATGATCCTATGGTCCTCTAATCATGGTTTGCCACCATCTATATAAAACTCCAAAGTTATCTGGGTAGATGAAAAAAAGTAATGAAAACAGATTAAATGTGTATTGGCTTCTGAACTAATTTTTATTTAAATTAAAGGGTGCATTCGTGTCCGGACAATGGCTATGTTTTTTGGGGGTTTTTTTTCCATCTTGTCTAAGCTCCTCACTTCCTGGTGGCTAGAACTAATTAATGCATTTAAAGGCACATGCACACACAAACATGTGAGCACACACTGGTAGATGGCTAAATGTGTTTGTCTAGCATTTGCCCTTAATTTAATTCATGAAGTTGAGCAGGACTGGTCCCACCAATCCACCAAGTTCTAACAGCGTGGGGATTTGCTCAAGGACAGATCTCTAACTCAAGTTGGTCCATCCTCATTCCCAGGATTTTTGCCAGAGCTGCCAGAAGAAGACACTCCATGTCCATAGGATGTAAACCTAGAGAGAGCCTGCCTGACGACAACGCAGAGAAGAGTGGAGCAGAGACATGGGGAAGAAGTCCTGAGGACAGTGTCTGAGGCCCCCAAGCTAGCGTGCTTGAAGCTCACGACTGGGCTTTTCAGTTTGTGAGGCAGTACAATGCTATTTGGTCTTAAACCAAATTGAGTTGGGTTTTCTGTCATTTCAATAGAACAAGCTCTGATGGGGAATCTGTAAACTCCAGGTCTTAGCAAGCACCTGGATCTAGTCCCTGCTTCCCTCAACTAGAGTTCTTTTAGTTGAGAATAACTCAAATAAATTTGAATGGGGGGAAGGGGCATTTTTAAGGATATATGTGGAGCAGTGAGGAAGAAGAAAGGGCCTGAATTCCAGAACAGGGGACCTTCTGGTCACATCAGTCCCCACCTGCAGAAAAAGAAGACCCTCAGGATGAGTGGATTTCCACTTTGCCACCCCACACTGATAGAATTCAGCTGTCCTCAGGTATCTTCTCTCCCTGGGGCGTTTCTGTTGCAGCCTCCTCACTGCTTATTCTTTCAACCTGCCGTTTCTCTGCCTTGAGTCCCTGCTCCCTCATACCTTGGACCCTCCATCACGCCTCTCAGCTCCCACTCTTCCTCGAAGCTCCTCTTCACACAGCCCTTAAGCTCCAGCTCTAGCTCCTCACAGCCTCCTCCTCTTGGTATCTTCTAGCTCACGTTCCTGAAAGAGAAAGAAGATCTGATTGGCCCACCTCTTCTTTGTGTGCAGGGCAACTTCCTAGGTGGCTGACCAGCCTGAAAAGTGACTGCCCCTTGGGTCAGTAAACACTTCTGATCCCATCAGCTGTGGACAGGGGTGGAATCTTTTGCTTTTACTTAGAAGGGACTGTGGGCAAGGCAAGTGCCATGATTGCACACTCTAAGTGCACGCCCACTCTCCCCCAGCTCCGCCAGTGAGGGCTTTTTCTTCTGCTTACAGTACCGTTTCTTCTTTCTCCCTCAAAAGGCATCTCAAAGGTCACCTTTCCCAGAAAGAGGCTGTGTTAGATTTCCCCCTTCATAGCATCAACCATCTGCCATTGTGCAGATAATAGAATAATGTTTTAATATTTTAACTGATATCATTTTCTCCAAGATTTTCTGATGTCTGGAAGTACTCCTGTCTTTGAGGAGCTAGACTTTGGGAACCTAGGAAATCATAAGTGATGTATTCTTGGTTTTTTGTGCTTTAAAAACCATTTAGGGGACATAAACCTGGAGTTTATTCTGAGAAAGAATAGTATCAGTCTGGCCTTGGTTTTGGAACTGGTCTGGCACCCACAGATAGGCCTGGGTGTTTTGTTAAACATAAATAACTTCACAGAACATCAATATCAGACAAGGCTACTATGAAACCATAATGCATCAAGACAAAAACAAGACCACTCCGCAATCATGTCTGAACAGAGTCAAAACACAGAAATTCTTCAAGCCACAAAAATACCCAAGATCCCCCTCCCCCAGCTAATATGAATGACTGCTACTTCTTTATGTACTAGAGCTTTAGCCTCTGTCTAGTCTTCTCTCCTTCTAGATAAAATGTATTAGATACCCAATCATAGAATTACCCTACTTCCTGACAGCATCCAATCCAGAGCAAAATCCCATTTCCTTATAAACCGTTTCAAGTCTCTTAACACAAGCCCAATTCTATAATAAGTTCTTCCTAACACCCTCTTACTGACAACACCTCAGTTCTTTATGGCTTGTGCTTTCCCTCACCACACGGAGTAATAAACCAAATATTTTCTACTAAGGTGTGTTCTTACTGGTCTTGGCTGGAGGGCATTGACATTTTGAACCTTGAAGAAGTCAAGGGGCATAGCTTATACCATAAATTAAAAGATTTGAAAGAATGTGTGTGGTCATTCAAAGTTTTATCCAATCCACACCCATAGCAGACTGCGTAATATTCCATAATCTGGGGAGCTAAGGCAAAGGGGAGAGAAGATCAAAGGAAACACACTGACATCTGCTACTGAGAAATAAGCACACTCTATGGGAATATTGGGACATCAAAAACCAGTATTGCAGTCACTACACGGAAAGGAAGAAACCTGGACCCAGGTGAGTCCCTGAGAGGGGTACCCATGCCATTTACTCTCCCACCTCTCCCCATCTACCCCCACCAACCCACACTCACCAAGCCAAGTCTTTTGGAGGCAGTGTGCATAACAGAATTCCCAGATAGATTTGGGGATCCAAGAGTAAGGAGGATCTGTGCTCAGTTCCCAGGTGGAGCTCAGTACTTGCTAAAAGTCATGGAACTTCCTAAAGCCCAGCATCAGGACTCTGTGAACCCAGCCATTTCAGAATTTTTATGGAGGTTTAATTACATAGGTATGATTGGCTAAATCATTAGACTTGATGATTGAAATCCATCTCTAGGCTGGAGGTTGGGGTAATGGGTGACCCTAAAAATTCCAAGCTTCTAATCAAGACTTGGTCTTTCTGGTGACCAGCCCCATCCTAAAACTATCTATGGGCACACCAAGAGTCACTTCATTAGCTTAAACTCAGGTATGGTTGAAGGGGCTTCTTATGATTAACAAAAGTTGCTCCTATCACTTTTATCACTCAGGAAATTCCATAGGTCTTTGGAGATCTGTGTCAGGAATCAGGGACAAAGGCCAAATATGTATTTCTTATTATATCACACCAGCACAATGCATGGAACAGCCAACTGTGTGGGGACAACCAAGAGGGTTGTGGGAGCAGCTAAGACCCAGACCTGAAGAAGCCTTGTGGTTGGGATAAAGAGACACAGCTGTAATCTACACGGACCAGCCCTTATGAACCAGATGGAAATGAGATGCTCAGAAGATGCCAGTGTGGAAGATGACACTAGGATCCCCCCATCTCCCAATGTCTTGGCATTCTGATGCCCCCAGAACTCATTTCAACCCCATGGAAGGGGAGGGGACAGGAAATCCTGAACAGACCAAGATACTTACATCAGTGGAAACTAAGTGTCCATTTGTTGTCAGAATAAAAGCTCAAAATAGAAATTAAGTTCTGTTCTGAAAAAATTAAAACAGTTTCATATTGGGGGCACCGGACTTTGTTTAATGAGATCAGTCCACTACTTTTGTTGTCACCTGATCTAGGCTGCGGGTGTTTGGAGTCTATGGAGGTCATGTTCACAAGACCTGTCTGTCCCCCTCACTAAGTTCTAAGTTCCTGAAACACTGGAACCCCGTGTTATTTGTCATTGACCCACCAGTGCCTATCACAGTGCAGGTTTTTCATTTGCCCTGGATCAGCTGTTAACTAGCTATAAATCCTTAGGAAAGTTACTTAATTCCTTTGAGATTCCATTTTGTCACCTTAAAATTAGGTAATCTACTGGCAAAAATAAAGTATGTGTTTTCACCGATTGTAGCAAAGACTAGTATTACATTGGTAATGAGGATGAATTGCAGAATATATTAAGAAAATGTGTTTTTCTATTTTATAGCTATATACTAATCAGAACTAGGTTAACTAGATTCAACCACTCCTTTAATCCAAGGGATTCAGAGTAGTCCTTAGGGAACCTAATTTAATGACTAGATAAGACAAATTTGTAATTAGCGTATCAACTGCTTATATGGAATTAAGTCTTTCCAAAGTGCTTGAAGGTACTTGAAACAGTTTATCTTAAGTAGACCAACTGTTCCCAAACCTGGCTCATCATCAGAATCATATGTGGAACTTTTTAATCACAGAGATCCCTCAGCCTGCCACGGAGATTCTGATTCCATGGGTCCTAGTGGGCTGTGAAATCTACATGTTCAAAAAGCGTCGCAGAAAATTTCAGTGATCAGCCAGGTATGAGAATCACTGCTTTAGAAAAAATTAACTAGACAATGGAAACTCCAACCGTATCTGAATTATCATAGATTCCAAATTAATTTCTCTTTTATACTTTATATTAGAACATGCTTTTTTCTTTTATGAATCAATACATTACTAGTGAATGCTGTGCTGTCTGGGAGTTGCTTCAAAATAAGCTGGGGAGTTGAGGAATGGGCTGGGGGAATGAGATAAAATGAAACAAGATTGGCCATGACTTGATCATTGTTGAACCTGGGGCAGAGTACAAGTATTCTATTTTGTTTCTATTATTTTATTCTCTCTACTTTCGTATATATTTGAAACTTTCCATGACAAAAAGTGTTTAAAAACAAAACTGAGGTACGTGAATAATGAGTAAAGCCTCCTGCTTCTCTCTTCTCATAATCTCATTCCCCACTATTAACGGTTATTAGAAGTTGGTTGTATATGCTTTCAGATGTTTTTCTGTGTATTCTAAATGAATGTCCATTTTTTTTTATTCCACTTATGTGCCAACTTTGTGCCAGATCCTGTAATGAAATTGGTTTAGGAGATATGCCTGGAAAATTTTCACAGAGAAATCATTGCAATCCCCTCACCAACTTTCTTCCTGCTTCCTCACTCCCACCATCACGTGTGTCATTCCCATAGCAAACAGAAGAGCGCGCCTTAAATCCCAATCAATCTGCCTGGGAGCCATTATTGCATTTTCCTCACAGCCCAGTTCTCCCCTCCTTGGCACCTTCAAAGGCTTTGAAAGCAGCCTTCAAAGGCAACTCTGAGTTCAAATCCCAGCTCCATCACTTTCTGGTTGGATACTTAATCTCCCTGTGCCTCAGTATTCCCATCTGTTCATGACACTAAGAGTAAAACTAACTCTTGAGGATTATTAGGATGAGTAACACCTGTAAAGTTTAATTTTTTTTAATTTTTCTCCCCCCACCCCAAATCCTCTAATTAACATGTGCTCTTGTGTCACTGTGAGTTTTTGCCAAATTCATGTCCAAACCCAACTCTAACCTTATACACACACACACACACGCACACACCCCACAAATATGTTAATATTTCAGGTTTTGTTGCACTGAAATATAAGATAGTCAAACAAATCAAAAAATTATTTTCTTCAGCCTCCTTTCAATAAAAAGATGTCTTTCCACTAGGGGGATAAAAGAGGTTGACACACGTTCATATAGATATATATGTGTCCCAGACATGATCTCTAAAACCCCAAGTACTTAGCTGGCCACCTCTCAGGTTTTGTCTTGGTTTGTTTTTAAATCTCATTTCAGCCCTTTCTTTTCCAGCACAATGTACAATGGTACAATGATGCAGTATCTCCAACCATAGGTTTCCAAGATGGTCTTAACCCATCAAAACCCTTGCAACACATTTCCCAAAACCTGTCTAGGTTGGTGTTCCTTGACACTAAATTCCATTTTATCTATAGATGTATCAGCACAGAAGAGAGAGAGAGAAAGAGAGAGAGAGAAAGAGAAGGGGGGGTGTGAGAAAGAGAGAGAGAGAAAAGGTTAGAGAGAGAGGGAATGCTTCCAAATACCTGGGTCATCTCCTGAATTTCTTATTTATAATCCAAATATATTTAGGTCCATGTATTCACAGGCAGAAGAACATACACTTCTTGTTCACATCCTGCATGAGTGCACACACAAACACATGTATAAATCTCTTTTGACCCTATCATGTACATACTTTGAAAAGTTTGTTAGAAGAACCAGACTGGTAATAATTCACTGCACCTCATGTATAATAAGCAGAAATGCACTAGCCTTTATGATGAATTGCCGGGGTAACACAGGGACATCTTGTTTGCATTTCAATGCACCAAGTGTCAGATTCTTATTTCATTACTTGTCGGCACATTAGTGGACAGTTTTTAATTTCTTTTTTTTTTCCCCCTTTAGCAAAGCTCCACAGAGACCTCTCGCTTTTACCACTTGCATCGAGAGCAAGGTTGCATTATTTTTAAATGCTATAGTGTCTGGGTCTCACTCGAAATGTTGCTGAATTCACAAAATAAATCATAGCATACTACCAGCAGTTCTATCTGGCTTTTAAAAAAAAAAAACACACAAAATTTCTCTTGCTTTTATTGAACTCATTCTCTGAAAAGGAGTTTGGAGGATTTGTGTTATCTTCTTCATATTTTATATTGGAAGGTGCTCTTTGTTTTTAGTTATGTTTTGGAGGTTTTTTAATCCAGATTCATATTGTTCCCTACAGACAATGATATGAGAAGCTACAAGAAGCTGTCCTCAAGGAAAATGCAGTTCTGAATTACCTTGTAATCTGCTGGGAGCTGTTGGATGCTTGGACCTACCGTGAAGGCCCCTGGCCTGCCCCACACTTGAGGGATGGGATGTGGATGTCACATGGACTGAGCAGATTTTTTTTTTTTTCAAAATTCTCCAAAAAATAATCTGAAGTAGACTTTCTTCCTAACATTTTCCCAGGTACATAATCAGATATAATGAAACATTCTTTAGAGCAGTGATTCTCAAACTTAACAGGCATCACTATCACCCAGAAGGCTTGTTAAAACATAGATGGCTGGGTCCCACCCCCCCCCCCCCCAGAGATTCTGATTTAGTAGGTCTGGGAATTTGCATTTCTAACAAGATCGCAGGTGATGCCGATGCTACAGATGGAGGAATACACTTTGAGAACCACTCCAGGGTGGATTAGAAGCCCGGCTCTGCCATTTACCTTCCAAGTGGCCTTGGGAAAGTTGTCGCACATCTCTGAGGTTTAGAGTCCTCATCAATACAATGGAGATAGTAATAGCACTTTCCCCCTAAAGTGATTGTTAGGAAAAATGAACCAATAAATATAAAGCATCAACCATAATGCAGGATACATAGTCAGTGTTCAACAAATGTTAGTCCTTTTCCCTTTCTCTTCTTCTCATAGAAGGGAGATGAGAGGTCCAATACTCCAATACTCCACACAGGGCAGGAATCCCTCATCCATCCTGCTGCTATCGTCCTTCGGCTCCTGTCCAGTCACCTCCAGATGTGGGAAGCTCACTGCTCCAGGGAAGCCATTGCTTTGTGGCCAGCAATCACTGGCAGAAAGTCATGCTGGGCTGAAACCTATCTCCCTGAAATTACATGCCACTGCCCTCCTGAGTCACGGAGACTAAATCTTGCCTCTGAGCCTGTATGTGAGCAGGCTCAGGAAGTCCAGACTAAAAAGGTCTAGGCTTTATTCCTGGTTGGTGGGAAGATTTTGACTAGTTTTGTTTGGTTTTCTTTTAACATCTTTATTGGAGTATAGTTGCCTTACAATGTTGCGTTAGTTTCTGCTGTATAACAAAGTGAATCAGCTATATGTATACACATATCCCCATATCCCCTCCCTCCTGCGTCTCCCTCCCTATCCCACCCCTCTAGGTGGTCACAAAGCACCGAGCTGATCTCCCTGTGCTATGCAACTGTTTCCCACTATCTATTTTATATTGGGTCATGTATATATGTGAATGCTACTCTCTCACTTCATCCCAGCTTACCCTTCGCCCTTCCCGTGTCCTCAAGTCCATTCTCTACATCTGTGTCTTTATTCCTGTCCTGCCCCTAGGTTCATCACAACTTTTTTTGTTGTTTTTTTAGATTCCATATATATGTGATAGCATGCAGTATTTGCTTTTCTCTTTCTGACTTACTTCACTCTGTATGACAGACTCTAAGTCCAACCACCTCTCTACAAATAACTCAATTTCGTTTCTTTTTATGGCTAATATTCTACTGTATATATGTGCCACATCTTCTTTATCCATTCATCTGTCAATGGACACTTAGGTTGCTTCCATGTCCTGGCTATTGTAAATAGTGCTGCAATGAACACTGTGATACATGACTCTTTTAGAATTATGATTTTCTCAGGGTATATGCCCAGTAGTGGGATGGCTGGGTCATATGGTAGTTCTATTTTTCGTTTTTTAAGGACCTCCTTACTGTTTTCCATAGTGGCTGTATGAATTTACATTCCCACCAACAGTGCAAGAGGGTTCCCTTTTCTCCACACCCTCTCCAGCATTTATTGTTTGTAGATTTTTTGATGATGGTCATTCTGACCAGTGTGAGGTGATACCTCATTGTAGTTTTGATTTGCATTTCTCTAATGATTAGTGATGTTGAGCATCCTTTCATGTGTTTGTTGGCAACCTGTATATCTTCTTTGGAGAAATGTCTATTTAGGTCTTCTGCCCATTTTTGGATTGGGTTGTTTGTTTTTTTGATATTGAGCTGCATGAGCTGCTTGTATATTTTGGAGATTAAGCCTTTGTCAGTTACTTTGTTTGCAAATATTTTCTCGCATTCTGAGGGTTGTCTTTTCGTCTTGTTTATGGTTTCCTTTGCTGTGCAAAACTTTTCAGTTTCATTAGGTCCCACTTGTTTATTTTTGTTTTTATTTCCATTTCTCTAAGAGGTGGGTCAAACAGGATCTTGCTGTGGTTTATGTCATAGAGTGTTCTGCCTATGTATTCCTCTAAGAATTTGATAGTGACTGGCCTTACATTTAGTTCTTTAATCCATTTTGAGTTTATTTTTGTGTATGGTGTTAGGGAGTGTTCTAATTTCATTCTTTTACGTGTAGCTGTCCAATTTTCACAGCACCACTTATTGAAGAGGCTGTCTTTTCTCCATTGTATATTCTTGCCTGCTATGTCAAAGATAAGGTGACCACATGTGCGTGGGTTTACCTCTGGGCTTTCTATCCTGTTCCATTGATCTATATTTCTGTTTTTGTTCCAGTACCATACTGTCTTGATTACTGTAGCTTTGTAGTATAGTCTGATGTCAGGGAGCCTGATTCCTCCAGCTCCGTTTTTCCTTCTCAAGATTGCTTTGGCTATTCAGGGTCTTTTGTATTTCCATACAAATTGTGAAATTTTTTGTTCTAGTTTTGTGAAAAATGCCAGTGGTTAAAAAAAAAAAAAAAAATGCCAGTGGTAATTTGATAGGGATTGCATTGAGTCTGTAGATCGCTTTGGGTAGTAGAGTCATTTTCACAATGTTGACTCTTCCAATCCAAGAACATGGTATATCTCTCCATCTGTTTGTATCATCTTTAATTTCTTTCATCAGTGTCTTATAGTTTTCTGCATACAGGTCTTTTGTCTCCTTAGGTAGGTTTATTCTTAGGTATTTTATTCTTTTTGTTGCAATGGTAAATGGGAGTGTTTCCTTAATTTCTCTTTCAGATTTTTCATTGTTAGTGTACAGGGATGCAAGAGATTTCTGTGCATTAATTTTGTATCCTGCTACTTTACCAAATTCATTGATTAGCTCTAGGAGTTTTCTGGTAGCATCTTTAGGATTCTCTATATATAGTATCATGTCATCTGCAAACAGTGACAGCTTTACTTCTTCTTTTCCAATTTGGATTCCTTTTATTTCTTTTTCTTCTCTGATTGCTGTGGCTAACACTTCCAAAACTATGTTGAATAATAGCAGTGAGAGTGGGCAACCTTGTCTTGTTCCTGATCTTAGAGGAAATGGTTTCAGTTTTTCACCATTGAGGACGATGTTGGCAATGGGTTTGTCATATATGGCCTTTATTATGTTGAGGTAGGTTCCCTCTATGCACACTTTCTGGAGAGTTTTTATCATAAACTGGTTTTGAATTTTGTCAAAAGTTTTTTCTGCATCTATTGAGATGATCATATGGTTTTTATCCTTCAGTTTGTTAATATGGTGTATCACATAGATTGATTTGCGTATATGGAAGAATCCTTGCATTCCTGGGATAAACCCCACTTGATCATGGTGTATGATCCTTTTAATGTGCTGTTGGATTCTGTTTGCTAGTATTCTGTTGAGAATTTTTGCATCTATGTTCATCAGTGAAATTGGCCTGTAGTTTTCTTTTTTTGTGACATCTTTGTCTGGTTTTGGTATCAGGGTGATGGTGGCCTTGTAGAATGAGATTGGGAGTGTTCCTCCCTCTGCTATATTTTGGAAGAGTATGAGAAGGATAGGTGTTAACTCTTCTTTAAATGTTTGATAGAATTTGCCTGTGAAGCCATCTGGTCCTGGGCTTTTGTTTACTGGAAGATTTTTAATCATAGTCTCAATTTCAGTGCTTGTGATTGGTCTGTTCATATTTTCTATTTCTTCCTGTTTCAGTCTTAGAAGGTTGTACTTTTCTAAGAATTTGTCCATTTCTTCCAGGTTGTTCATTTTATTGGCATATAGTTGCTTGTAATAATCTCTCATGATCCTTTGTATTTCTGCAGTGTCAGTTGTTACCTCTCCTTTTTCATTTCTAATTCTACTGATTTGAGTTTTCTCCCTTTTTTTCTTGATGAGTCTGGCTAATGGTTTATCAATTTTGTTTATCTTCTCAAAGAACCAGCTTTTAGTTTTATTGATCTTTGCTATCATTTCCTTCATTTCTTTTTCATTTATTTCTGATCTGATCTTTCTGATTTCTTTCCTTCTGCTAACTTTGGGTTTTTTGTTCTTCTTTCTGTAATTGTTTTAGGTGTAAGGTTAGGTTGTTTATTTGAGATGTTTCTTGTTTCTTGAGGTAGGATTGTATTGTTATAAAGTTCCCTCTTACAACTGCTTTTGCTTCATCCCATAGGTTTTGGGTTGTCGTGTTTTCCTTGTCATTTTTTTCTAGGTTTTTTTTCATTTCCTCCTTGTTTTCTTCAGTGATCTTTTGGTTATTTAGTAGCGTATTGTTTAGCCTCCATTTGTTTATATTTTTTACAGTTTTTTTTTCCTGTAATTGATTTCTAGTCTCTTAGCATTGTGGTCGGGAAAGATACTTGATATGATTTCAGTTTTCTTAAACTTACCAAGGCTTTATTTCTGACACAAAATATGGTTTATCCTGGAGAATGTTCCATGAGCACTTGAGAAGAAAGTGTATTCTGTTGTTTTTGGATGGAAAGTCCTATAAATATCAATTAAGTCCATCTTGTTTAATGTGTCATTTAAAGCTTCCGTTTCTTTATTTATTTTCATTCTGGATGATCTGTCCATTGGTGAATGTGGGATGTTAAAGTCCCCTACTATTATTGTGTTACTGTCAATTTCTCCTGTTATGGCTGTTAGCATCTGCCTTATGTCTTGAGGTGTTCCTAGGTTGGGTGCATAAATATTTACAATTGTTGTATCTTCTTCTTGGATTAATCTCTTGATCATTATGTAGTGTCCTTCTTTGTCTCTTCTAACAGGCTTTATTTTAAAGTCTATTTTGTCTGATATGAGAATTGCTACTCCAGCTTTCTTTTGATTTCCATTTTCATGGAATAACTTTTTCCATCCCCTCACTTTCAGTCTACATGTGTCCCTAGGTCTGAAGTGGGTCTCTTGTAGACAGCATATATATGGGTCTTGTTTTTGTATCCATTCAGCCAGTCTGTGTCTTTTGGTTGGAGCATTTATTACATTTACATTTAAAGTAATTTTTGATATGTATGTTCCTATTACCATTTTCTTAATTGTTTGGAGTTTATTATTGTAGATCTTTTCTTTCTCTTGTGTTTCCTGCCTAGAGTAGTTCCTTTAGCATTTGTTGTGAAGCTGGTCTGGTGGTGCTGAATTCTCTTACCTTTTGCTTGGCTAGAAAGGTTTTAATTTCTCCATCAAATCTGAATGAACTCCTTACTGGGTAGAGTAATCTTGCTTGTAGGTTTTTCTCTTTCATCACTTTAACTATGTCCTGCCACTCCCTTCTGGCTTGCAGAGTTTCTGCTGAAAGATCAGCTGTTAACCTTACTGGGATTCCCTTATACGTTATTTGTCGTTTTTCCATTGCTGCTTTTAATATTTTTTCTTTGTATTTAACTTTTGGTATTTGATTAATATGTGTCTTGGCGTGTTTCTCCTTGGATTTATCCCGTATGGGACTCTCTGCACTTCCTCAACTTGATTGACTCTTTCCTTTCCCATGTTAGGGAAGTTTTCAACTATAATCACTTCAAATATTTTCTCAGACCCTTTCTTTTTCTCTTCTTCTTCTGGGACCCTTATAATTCGAATGTTGGTAAATTTAATGTTGCCCCAGAGGTCTCTGAGGCTGTCTTCAATTCTTTTCATTCCTTTTTCTTTATTCTGCTCTGCAGTAGTTACTTCCACTGTTTTATCTTCCAGGTCTTATCCGTTCTTCTGCCTCAGTTATTCTGCCATTGATTTCTTCTAGAGAATTTTTAATTTCATTGATTGTGTTGTTCATCTCTGTTTGTTTGTTCTTTAGTTCTTCTAGGTCCTTGTTAAATGTTTCTTGTATTTTCTCCATTCTATTTCCAAAATTTTCGATATCTTTACTATCATTACTCTGAATTCTTTTTCAGGTAGACTGTCTACTTCCTCTTCATTTGTTTGGCCTGGTGGGTTTTTAACCTTGCTCCGTGTGCTGCATATTTGTCTGTCTTTTCATTTTGTTTAACTTATTGTGTTTGGGGTCTCCTTTTTGCAGGCTGCAGGTTCGTAGTTCCTGTTGTTTTTGGTGTCTGCCCCCAGTGGGTAAGGTTTGTTCAGTGGGTTGTGTAGGCTTCCTGGTGGAGGGGACTGGTACCTGTGTTCTGGTGGGTGGGGCTGGATCTTGTCTTTCTGGTGGGCAGGGCCACATTCCGTGGTGTGTTTTGGGGTGTCTGTGAACTTAGTATGATTTTAGGCAGTCTCTCTGCTAATGGGTGGGGTTGTGTTCCTGTCTTGCTAGTTGTTTGGCATGGGACATCCAGCACTGGAGCTTGCTGGCCATTGGGCGGAGATGGGTCTTAGCGTTGAGACAGAGATCTCTGTGAGAGCTTTTGCCAATTGATATTACATGGGGCTGGAAGGTCTCTGGTGGTCCAATGTCCTGAACTCAGCTCTCCCACCTCAGAGGCTCAGGCCTGACACCAGGCCAGAGCACCAAGACCCTATGAGCCACATGGCTCAGAAGAAAAGGGGGAAAAAAAGAAAGAAAAATAAATTAAAATAAAAATTTAAAAATAATAATAAATAAAACAAAAATTTTGTAATTATTAACATTAAAAAATAATGATTAAAAAAAGAGAACAACCAAATGAATAAACAAATCCATCAATGATAAGAAGCACTAAAAACTAAAGTAATATAAACATAAATATCAGAAACAAATCAGTTGCAGACAGCAAACCCCAAGTCTATAGTTGCTCCTAAAGTCCACCACCTCAAATTTGGGATGATTCGTTGTCTGTTCAGTTATTCCACACATGCAGGGTATCTCAAGTTGATTGTGGGGAGTTAATCTGTTGCTCCTGAGGCTGCTGGGAGAGATTTCCCTTTCTCTTCTTTGTTTGCACAGCTCCTGGGGTTCAGCTTTGGATTTGGTCCCACCCCTGCATGTAGGTTGCCTTCAGGAGTCTCTTCCTGACCAGACAGGACGGGGTTAAAGCAGCGGCTGATTAGGGTGCTCTGACTCACTCATGCCGGGGGGGTGGGGGAGGGAAGGGTATGGTAGTTATAATTGGAATGTGGGGCTAGCCTGCGGCGGCAGCGGCCAGCAAGACATTGCAACAGCCTGAGGCACTCTGTGTTCTCCCGGGGAAGTTGTCCCTGGTTCACGGGACCCTGGCAGTGGCCGGCTGCACAGGCTCCCAGGATGGGAGGTGTGGATAGTGACCTGTGCTTGCACACAGGATTCTTGGTGGCAGTGGCAGCAGCCTTAGCGTTTCATGCCCATCTCTGGGGTGCGAGCTGATAGCCGTGGCTCATGCCCATCCTTGGAGCTTACTTAGGTGGTGCTCTGCCTCCTGTGGGCACATGTGGAAGGAATCCCCTCTCCTCACGCACCCCAAAACAATGGTCTCTTGCCTCTTAGGCAGGTCCAGACTTTTTCTTGGACACCCTCCCAACAGGCTGTGGCGCACTAGCCCCCTTCAGGCTGTGTTCATGCAGCCAACCCCAGTCCTCTCCCTCGGGGGTCTGACGTCCAAAGCCCGAGCCTCAGCTCCCAGGCCCCACCCATCCCAGAGGGTGAGCAGACAAGCCTCTCGGGCTGGTGAGTGCTGGTCAGAACCAATCCTCTGTGCAGGAATCTCTCTTCTTTGCCCTCTGCACCCCTGTTGCTGCTCTCTCCTCCATGGCTCCAAAGCTTCACCCCCATCCACCCCCCATCCCCACCA
This sequence comes from Balaenoptera acutorostrata, assembly GCF_949987535.1. Lineage (NCBI taxonomy): Eukaryota > Metazoa > Chordata > Mammalia > Artiodactyla > Balaenopteridae > Balaenoptera > Balaenoptera acutorostrata. The sequence continues at coordinate 23,135,771 of NC_080067.1, read as the reverse complement.
GTGAAGGGGCTTCCTAGTGTGTGGAAACTTTTGCTCCTTCACAGCTCCCTCCCAGCAAGGCAGGTCCTATCCCCATTATTTTGTCTCTGTTTTTTCTTTTTTCTTTTGCCCTACCCAGGTACATGGGGGTTCTCTTGCCTTTTGTGAAGTCTGAGGTCCTCTGCCAGTGTTCAGTAGGTGTTCTGTAGGAGCTGTTCCACTTGTAGAAGTATTTTTGATGTATTTGTGGGGAGGAAGTTGATCTCCACATCTTACTCCTCTGCCATGTTCAAGGTCCCCCCTGCCTTTGACTAGTTTTAAGCCAGAGAGTGAAATGGTCAGATTTGTATTTCATAAAGATCACAACGACAAGAGTTTGAAGAATACATTGTATATGGTGAGACTGGAGCCAAGGAGACTAATTAGAATATTACAGAGAAGAGGAAGTGAATAGGAGCGTATCAAGGGGGTAGAAAGAATAGGACTTGGTCATCAGTTGTGTGTGAGGTATGAAGGAGGGGGCATGTCTAGGATGATGGCCAAAGCCCTGGCAGCTGAATAAGGGCTAACATTTACTGATAAAGGTACTACTTGAAGAGCATCAGATTTTCTAGGAAATAATCAGTCCAACTTGGGGCACGTTAAGTCTGAAATACTTGTGGGATATCCTGTGGGCAGTTGAATACATAGATCTGAGATCTCAGAGTAAGATCTGAACTGTAGATGTAGATATGGGAGTCAATGACTTACATATCATAGTTGTTATAGGAGTGATTATAGGAATTAGAATTATAGGATAATAATTCCATAATTATAGGAAGGAAAAATACAGAGAGAGGAAAGAGGGGGACCAGGACACAACTTGGTGGAAGAGCAACATCTGAGGGGCATATGAACCAAAAAGGATGGACCCAGGACAGCCAGAGGGATGGGAGAAGACAATGGAGAAAGCAATAACACAGAAGCCCAAGGAGAACCCCAATGTTCACTGCAGCACTCTTTACAATTGCCAAGATGTGGAAGCAACCTAAGTGTCCATCAACAGATGAATGGATAAAGAAGATGTGGTATATATATATATATACAATGGAATACTACTCAGCCATAAAAAAGAATGAAATTTTGCCATGTGCAGCAACAGGGATGGATTTTGAGGGCATGACCCTGAGAGTGAGGGTCTCCTTAAATTGTATACCATAGGAGTCTCAGTCACCTCACCCCAGTCCTGGACATAGATTCTCTCAAGGATCTTCTTTGATATCCTAAAACAATACTATTTGAAGATGTATAAAATTATCTCATTTTTGGGGTGATGTCACCAACATGACTAAGACATCCCTTGTTCTTCCCCCTATAGACACCTCAACAATGACAATTTGGCATCCATCCACAGATATGGGAGCTGTGGGATCCAACACCCTTCACCAAGGGACCCAGGAGGGGTCATGCCCACCCATGTGGCAGATAATAGGCATATAGACCTCTGTCCCAGCTCTGGACCCTGCAGTGGTGGCCCATGAACCTGCTCCAGGCCCTCTCAGCCATAGTCTGGGAGCCCCTGGAAAACACTGTCTTAGACAATTACTCATGGACCAGAGAGCCTTTGTGGAAGTTCAGGTTTCCAGTGGAGAACTTCCAGCACACCACTGGAAGAAAAAATGAAAGTTTGAATGCATTGGAGAGGGTAAGAGGAACAATTTGGTTTTCACACATTACCCCTTCCCAAACCAGCACAGCGCAGGGCCAAGTGACATCTTCTCTTCTTGGCCTCTGATTACTCCCACAGGGGAAAGGGAGTGTTTGAGTGAGCACCTGACTTACCTACTTGATGCCAGATGCTGCCAAGGAGGCCCATTTCTCTCTCACTCCACCCAGAGTACTGAGTCATGAGCTGCATGACTGGGGGGCAGGAAGAGAATGGGAGAGCAGCACATAGGAATCTTGGAGAACATTAAAGGGATGTGAACCCACTAACTGTACCAAGGACCCCATCAAGCCCACCCACACCTGCTAGGGACATCTAGCCCACAGATCCCCCCAACTGGCCCACAGGCAACTGCAGTGCTCCATGTGCTTCAACCACACACACCCCGACCCAGCAGCCCGTTCTCAAGGTGTACTACCAATGGCAGTGAGAACAAGCTTTGGCAGACGGCTGGTGAGCAAGCACAGAAAGCCAGTCCAAATCTGCAGGCCAGGAAGAGACCACAACCTTGAACTTTAGTGCTTCCTCCAGAAAAACAAAAAAGAGGCTGTCAGCACATGATCTGGTGTGTTGCAGGATCAAGAGAAAGCATACAAGCTTAAGAATTCTGCCACAAGAGGAAGGAAGAAGTATGGAGCTGGTGTGTCCATAGCGGGTCTGAGAAAGCCTCAGAATCCCTAGCTGGGCTAATGGAAGATATTCCTCTCCTGAAGTCAGTAAAGACAGGAGGAGGTGACTACTTGAAATGCAAAGATAGCAACTCAAGACTTCAAGAATGTGAAAAATCAAGGAAAATGACACCACCAAAGAGTTACAATAATCTTCCAGTAGTTGACCCCAAAGACATGGAGATCTGCAATTTATCCAATAAAGAATTCAAAATAACTGGTTTAAGGAAGTTCAATAAGCTATAAGAAAACACGGAAAAATAATTCAATGAAATCAGGAAGAAAATACTCAGCGGGGAAAGAATAGTAGCTTCCATAAATGGAGTTGGGAAAACTGGATAATCACATGCAGAAGAATGAAATTGGACCTCTGTCTTACATCACAAAAATTAACTCAAAATGAATTCAGATTTAAACATAAAACCTGAAACCATAGAACTCCTAGAAGAAAATGTAAGGAAAAGGCTCTTTCACATTGGTCTTGGAAACAGTTTTTTTAGATATGACACCAAAAGCATAAGCAACAAAAGCAAAAGTAAATAAGTGGGACTACCTCAAACTAAAACACTTCTGCACAGCAAAGGAGCAATCAACAAGATGAAGAGGCAACCCAGATATATTTGTAAATCATATATCTGATAAGGGGGTTAAGATCAAAAATACATAAGGAATTAATGTAACTCAACAGCAAAATTAATTAATTAATTAATCCAAATAAAATGGGCAGAGGATTTGAAGAGAGATTTTTCCATGGAAGATTACAAACGGCCAACAGGTACATTAAAAGGTGCTCTACATCACTAATTATCAAGGAAATAGTAATTAAAACCACAGGGAAACATCAACTCACACCTGTTAGAATGGCTGTCATCAAAAAGACAAGAGACATACAAGAGACAACAAGTGTAGCAAGGAGAAAAGGGAACTTTTGTGCACTGTTGGTGAGAATGTAAACTGGTACAGCCACTATGGAAACAGTATGGAGCTTCCTTACAACATTAAAAATAGAACTAACATATGATTCAGAAATCCAACTTCTGGGTATATATCCAAAAGAAATGATCAATATCACAAAGAGATATCTGCACTCCCATGTTCATTGCAGCATTATTTCCAATAAGCAAGATATGGAAACAACCTAACTATACATCTACAGATGAATGGATAAAGAGTTGGTATGTATATATAAATGTGTATATATATATTAATATATATGAATATTATTTGGCCATGAGAAAGAAGGATATTCTGCCACTTGTTACAACATGGGTGGACCTTGAGGGCACTATGCTAAGTGAAATAAGTCAGAGAGAGAATGACAAATACCACATGATATCACTTATATGTGGAATCTAAAAAAGCCAAACTCACAGAAACAGAATAGAATGGTGGTTGCCAGGGACTGGAGGATGGGGGAAATGGTGAGTTTGGTCAATGGCACAAATTTCCAGTTATAAGATAAATAAGTTCTGGGGATCTAGTGTACAGCATGGTGGCTATAGTTAACAGTACTGTATTATATACTTGAAATTTGTTAAGAGAGTAGATCTGAAATATTCTCACCACAAAAAAGAAATATTAATTATGGAGGTAGTGGAGGTATTAACTAACACTACTGTGGTTATCATTTCACAGTATTCAAGCTTATCAAATCATCATGTCATACACCTTAAACTTACACAATGTTATATGTCAACTATACCTCAGTAAAGCTGGAAAAAATTACCTTATTTCTATAAACTTATTTCCACTTTCTGCTAGTCTTGTGTATGTGCAGAGATATTCTGGAATGGATTTGTATTGAGAATGACTATGTTGGGATTGAGTGTTTGAAGGTGTATCTTAGCCTAAATTCCCAGAGACAAGGGTTGGTACCACCAACCTCTAGTAGCTAAAAGCCAGAAATCTGAGAGTCAGTCCTGAAATGCCTCTTGCTCCTTCCCACATCTAACCTATAACCAAGTCCTGCTGCAGCAGTCTACAAAACACATCTCAATCTGTCCGTTTCTCTCTACCTCCATGGCCACCATCTGGCTCAAGCCACCAGAGCTATTGACAGGAACCATATCAACAGCCTGATGACTAGGCATGGTTCTGATCAGTCACCTCCAGCACTGAAAATGGACTCTGGTGGAAACTTGTAATCGCCTAAAACTGGCTCAACAGGGTAGGGGTGGGGAAGAGGTGAGGGTCGCGACTCCTGACCCGTCTGGTGCCAACAGCTGAGTGGGCCTCCAGCTTCTGCAGGAGGCCTATTCTCATCTATTTAGGCTTATTCTGACCCTCAGTATTGACCTCACAGTACAGACTTCAGATCCAGGGCCCTCAAGGCCAGTGAACACATCAGTTCTTCCTTGCCCATCTACCCACCTGGCTGTCCGCTACTGTCCTGCTCCTGCTCAGACCCTCAGCACTTGAAGGTGTCCAGCACCCCTGCTGCCAGCCCTTCAGTTCTCCCTCTACCCCCAGATTTTTCCCAGGGCTTCTGGGCCTGAGCTTCATCCCTCGGGCTGCTCCTCAGGCTCAGCCCCTCCATCCATGAAAGTTATGCCCTTATTTTGACAGTTCCCCCACACCTACAGGACAAGGGCCAGTCCCCTCCTTTGCAACATGGTACACAACTGCCCAGGCCCTGCTTACCTCTCCAGCCCTGTTTTATATATTCCCCCTCCTCTCTTGAACACTCTAGCAATCTACTTGTCTCCCAGATAGGCCTCTCGGTTTCACACTTCCACATTTTGTTCATGCTGTTCCCTCTGCCTCAAAGGCTTTTCCCTCACTTCTACTACTGACTACTCCTGTTCATTCTTTGAGACTCAGGTCAGATAACCACCTCCCCCCATATTCCATCCCTCATCTTTCCACACCTACCAGTTCTAGATGCCCCTGCTTCCTGCTCCTGAATTTCCTTCTCACTCTGCACTGTACCTGTTACATATTAATTATTTGTTTATTTTTCCATCTCTATCATTGAACTATGAGCTCTTTGAAGTCATAGACCACCTCTTATTGACCTCTGTCCCCTGGGCCTTGCATAATCGCTCACACACAGTAGGTGTCAAATAAGTGCCTGTTGAGCTAAGCTGGCCTGACTCCCAGACCCCCTGCGCCCTGTGTCCCAGGTGCCAGCCCCCAGCAGGGTGACACGCTTCTCCCTCTCCACAGCAGGGACTCCGGCTGCTGCCTTTCCTGAACTGAGTCACATGGCGGCCGCTCTAAATGAAGTGCACAGGTAGTGAGGCCTGGATGGCTTTTTAAAGTTTCTCAAGGAAAAAGAAATTGTGAAATGCCCCACTGGGGCTGCAAAGCAATCTCTCCTAGTCCAGACTTGCGCCCAAAGCCAGCTGCTTGGGCCGGGAGATAACGGGGCCCCATGCTGAGCTGCCACCAGCAGACTCAGAAAAGTAACAAATTGACAACATTCAGGAAGAAGATTCCTCATTTCCAATAGTATCATCTATACCCTGTGGCATAAAGCACCTCCTGCCTTATTAACGTCTTTTACATTTTTTAGTGCTGAATCCAAGGTGAAAGGGAGGAGGGGGAGAGGGTACGTCTGTACCAGAGTCCTTTAGGAACTAGGAAAATGCCGTGGCAGAGATGAATTGTAGACCCAGAAATAGCATTTTGGGGATGAAATGTATAATGTTCACTCTTTTTCAAAAAAAAATGTTTAATACAGCCCAAATGACATCATATCAGGTCAGATAGAACAGAAGGAAGGAAGAAAAATATTGAGCATTAGAAGAAATTAATCCAGACAGGCGCTTTCTAAAATGGATTCCACACTGCACACACTGAAGACCAGGGAGAAAAATCTTCATCAAAAAAGGTGTCTCCCCTTACTTGCCACAGTTAAATACCAGCTGGACTTACTTAGGTTTTAAACTATCCACTGCACTTCAAAGACCAACATCAAAACTTGAAGGAAAATAATATTTAGCTAGTCTAGTCGGTCTCTCTCCGAGGTATGCCTGTGAAGTGCGGGGGAGTTCCTTATCATATTCACTAAGCCCAGTAAATTTCACTCAGGCAGAACCCCTGCCAGCCCCCACCTTGGCTTCCCCACTGCCCAGGACCCACGTTCCCATGCTCCCCATCCTTGAAAGCTTAAGCTGTCCTGTGTATCACTGAATTATAGAGTTCTAGAAATTAACGTGTTGCCACTAGTATTCTCGTGGTGGCAGATCACTGAAGCCCACTCGATCTAGTTTCAGCAAAGAAAGGGGCGAATTTTGTTTATTCTAAGGCCACCAATCTGTCTTACAGAATCCAAGAGGAAGAATGCAGCTTTTCTCAGGAAAGAACTAGAACTCGGAGTCATCATGATTTCAAGTCCCTCTCTCATTTCTGATTCTCTCTGCACATGTGCTTCACTGCCCTGGCTCTGCAGGCTGGCATTTCCTGATCCTCAGCCCACGGACAGATTGCATAACCCACAGCCCCTGAGAAACCCACGGCTCCTGCCATTCCACAAAGAAACAAAATAACTGGCTGTCTCTCCAGTTCAAGTCCAAATTCCTGGAGAAGGGAATCTGATTGGGTAAAGTATTGTCTCTGACCCAATCAGCCCTGACAAAGAGGATACATCCTATAGTGCATATGGTTGCCTTGGGCTCACCCAGAGCATCTGGGAGCAGTTCCCAGGGTAGGTGTGTTTGTGTTCTGTCCAGGGTCCAGAACCAGCACTGGACAGTGGGCCACTGTGTCTCTCCTGACCCTAGCACAGTCTGAGTCCTGTCCAATCTCTCTCAGGAAATCTGGACCAAGTCAGGAAAGAGAAAGCTTCTGGAGAAAGGGATTAAAGAGAGAGAGAGATACTAATTATAGGCATCAAGAGAAGCCAACAGATGAACAAGCAGTACAAGTGTTTTACCATGGTTTTCAAATAATCATTTATCAAGAAAGAAACCAGGGAGATGCAACACTGTCATGAAAGCACAATTCATACACAGACATGAAGAACACTAGAAGGGCAGAGGTGATATAATTGAAGAGTTATCTCATCCACTGAGTTATACAAAAGTGCTCATAATTTGTTTTCCATTTTCTATCTTTATGAAAAATTCTTTTTATAATGCTATAGAACTAACAAATCTTGATACATATAGCACTGTTTTAATGATTCTTTCACACTTATGTTATAATTTAATTTTTACTAAGTATGACCATGTGAAACTGCCATTTTCATAGGTCAAAAATGACAAACATCAGCAATTTCAAAATAATATATATGCATCCTTTTAAATACAACTACAGACTTAAATGAAAACATCAGTCCTTGGGATGACTCCCACTACGTCCCTGATTCCTGCTGCCCAGAGACAACCATTTTTAGCTTTTTAGACTATTTTTTCTGATTGCTTATTTCTAAATAATATATTCTTATCTCTTGATCTTTCTATTTTATACTTTATATGTCAACTTCCTCCTGTGGAAGATACGTACCATCTCAATGCCATCAAACCTATCAGGTAACCTACAAGTTCCAGGGGATTTCTTGAGAACATTCCTCCTGAGAACTTCCATCCTTCTCCTCAAATCTCAGCTGGTGCTCTCTGGATCTACAGATTAGCTGCAATACTGGAACTTCTCCTCCCATCATCCTGGGAATTCCCTTTGCCTTTGCCACTCTCCTGTGTTGCTTTTCCCCACATTAACTTGATGTTCTCCTCTTTCTTGGTTTGCAATCTCATTCTGTGGAGCACACACCCAGTAGCTTTCTGAACATCTGAACAAAGCAGATACATTTGTAAGAACTTACATGTCTGCAAATATCATTCTGCCTTCAATCTTGATTGATGGTTTGGCGGAATATGGAATTCTAGATTGAAATGTATATCTTTCCTCGAATTTTGAAAGCATGACTCATTGTCTTCCATCTTCCAGAGTTTCCATGATAAATCCTATGCCATTCTGATTCCTGATATGTATGCATAGCCTGCTTATTCTCCTTAGAAGATTTTAGACCCGTGTCTATATCCCAGGTATTCTGAAATTACATGAAGATGTATTTTGTAATCAAACTCTGTTCATTCATTTAGATGGGCCTTTAAATCCAGAAGTTCTTGTCCTGGAAATCATCTTGTATTATTACTATAAATTTCTCCTGCATTATTTCTTGGATAGTTTCCTCTCCTCCACTTTCTCTCTTCTCTCTTTGGGGCTCCTTTTCATCAGATATTGACAGCTTGACCTGATTCTCCAGCTTTATCTTTTCTTTCCTATTTTCCAGCTCTTTTATTTTGTTATTCTATTTCTGAGGGATTATCTTCCACACCATCTTACTCAATGTTATCTTCCAACTTATTTATTAAATATATCACTTTTATCACATTTTAAATTCCCATGAGCTCTTCCATATTACATCACCTCATTTCTCTAAGGACACCTCATATAATATTACCTCTTATCTCTCTGAGGATATTCAATTATAGGGAGCTTTTTTAAAGATTTTTCTTCCCTTCTTATTTGTGGTTCTTCAGAGTTACTTTTTCCTGTTTGCTTGTTTTGGTCACTATCTTTTCTACACGAGACTTGTCACAAATGTCTGATGATCAGTGGTTGCCCATCTAAAAGTGAAGTCCTGGGACTTCCCTGGCAGTCCAGTGGTTGGGACATCACCTTCCAGTGCGGGGGTGGTGCCGGCTCGAACCCTGGTCAGGCAGCTGGGATCCCACATGTCTAGCGGCCAAAAAACTGAAACATAAAACAGAAGCAGGGGTGGGATAGGGAGGGTGGGAGGGAGGGAGATGCAAGAGGGAAGAGATATGGGAACATATGTATATGTATAACTGATTCACTTTGTTTTAAAGCAGAAACTAACACACCATTGTAAAGCAATTATACTTCAATAAAGATGTTAAAAAAAAAAAAAAAGTTACCAGACAAAGAGCTAAAAAAAAAAAAAAAAAAGAAGCAATATTGTAACAAATTCAATAAAAACTTTTTAAATGGTCCACATCAAAAAAAAATCTTTAAAACAAAAAAAAAAAAGTGAAAGTGAAGTCCTAAAAAAGCTGACCAGAAGCTCTTTGTGCTTGGGTGCAACAGGAGATCAGGTGGTGACCCAGCCATTTTTGTGGGGATTTCTAAATATTAATGTCTGGAGATTTGTTCTCTCTTGTATTCTTTGTTCTTGTGGGTTTATTCTCTTTTTATTCCTTCTGTCTCTTCAGTGAGATTTGAGCAGGGAAAAGAAGTGATTGTATGGATTCAACCCTCGAGTTGAGAGTGCTCTACATTTCTGAGAGTTAACATTACATTACATTTCTGAGAGTTAACGTTTCTTTCTGGGGAGCTGGGAGTTCACATGTCTCCTGTGTGTCCCCAATACTGTGTTTCTGCCTGCTGGTGAATCAGCCCTCAGAAGTCAAGAATGTGTCCTTATCTTTTGCTCCTTTGTTTCTGCGGTCCTCTCACAGGATACAACCCACTCGGGGGTTCTCATTGGTTTCTCTGATCCCTTGAATGCAGAGAGCAGTCCGCATACTTGGGGATTTACTTACCCCCTCTTCCGTTTTCCTGCTTTAGCTGAAGCAACAGGGACCTGTTTGCTAGAATCTGCCTATTGCTTGTGCACTTAACGTGGTTCTTACCACCCCACCTAGCACAGCCCATCTTCCAGTGATGACTCTTATCTCTGTTGCACCTTAAGACCAACAATTCCTTCTTTGTAAGACCTTCCTTTGCACCCACTCAGAAACTGGCAAAGAACATGGGCTTCCTCTGGGAAGTAGTATGATTGGTGCAGTCGGGGGGAGCATCTGCTTTAAGACAACTCTGGGTTTTGTACCAGCTTGGTCAAATACTGAACCTCTTTGAGACAATTTCCTCATTGTGAAATGGAGATAACATTAGTATAGTGAAATAACGTTTCAAAGAATTAGTTATGATACTGTATAGCCACTGTCCCACTCACACTCTGCAATTAAAGGGAAGGAAGGACACCCATTGAGGTAGCAACAGTTACTTTTGGGAACAAATGTGCTGCATTCTTTATCTTTTATGGTCGAAGGACACTTTCTGGTTATGAAACGTGAAGATTTTTAAATGGGGATGCGAATAGAGAACGCAGATTTGTCCTGTACTCCACAGCAAATGGAAGAGCTCCAAGATGGAGGAGAAGGAAGAGAGTTCTGAGAGAAAGAAGAAGGAGACACATTGTAGGAACCCAGCTCCCTGCCTCTCATGCCCGGGCCAGACTCAGGCTAGGCAGAGAGCATCTGAGAGCGGAGAGGGCTGTACCCTGCCCACCAGAGAGCTCTGAGAGTCAGCCAGCAAGCAGCCTTGCAGAGCTGACGTTGGGAGGTGATGGGCCGGCTGCAGGAGCCCAAGGAGTGTCCATGGGCATGAATGGAAAGCAGAAGTTCACTGTGAAAGCAGAATGAACACCGTGAGCCAGCCTGGAAGTAAGCACAGCACAAGGCAAGTGGACCCCATCGCTGAGGCTGGGGAGGACGGCCCAGACAGATCAGAGGAATCTCTCTGCAACTGAGATCAGGGTGACAGCAGCAACGCAAGGGCAGAAGTGGGGACAAATCAACAGAGGAAGATACCCCTGCTCCTGGCCTAAGCACAAACTGAGGTGGAAAAAGAGGCAAAGAGGGGCACCTGCAGCAGATACCTCATCAGTGAGGCAACCACAGGCCAGAAGCCCACCATCCCAATGCCACTGGGTCCTGAAGGCTCCCTTGAACAAGATATATGAGTATGGGGCGAGCAGGGGCAGGGGGGAGTCACAGACCTTGAAACGGTTACATTTTAAACAGAAGGGACAAAGAAATTAGTATCTTGTGTCGAAAGGGCTTGAAACATGGCTAGGTTACATATCTTCTAGCAGTAAGAATAGGAATTTGCCTCTGAGTTCAATATTAGAGAAATTTTTAAAGTTTCATTTCTTCTCATCTGAGGCTTTGAGGCTATTGTGACTATAAAAGCCACGGTCATTATACTTGCTTCATAGAATTTTTATTGTGATTAAATAAAGTTCTATCCATAAAGTCCCTAACACCAGGTAAGAACTCAAAAATGTTAACAACATCCATCTGCCTTTGGCCCTCTGGAGTTAAAACCTGTGGGCCTAGAAAAGTAACACAGGGAGCAAACACTCATTGCCTTGGAGCAGTGCTTAACCCTGCTCGCTGTATCCCCCAGGCAGGGGGTGCCTCCCCGACACTGGTTCCCCGTCCCTGTATCTCTTTTCTGCAGAGCAGGTTAAGCTGGGCTTCTGGCTCTGAGCCCGATGGACTAATGCTTTCCCTTTGCCAATCACACTCAGTTCTCACTTTGCCCAAAATACCACCATTTAAGATCACTGAATCACCCTCTCTTTTTCCCCACGTCAATGTGAAGCCAGAGGTACACACACAGTCACCCTGCTAAGAATGTTAGATAAATAATGCAGTTTGCCCAGACACTGCATGTTCAATTCAGCTGGCTTTAAAGACAGACGATGTGGAAAGCCCCAACCAGGAGATAGAGATCTTTAGATCAACTACAGAAGGACAAATTTAAAACATCCGTGGACTGAATGAGACAGTCCCGTGGGGAAGATTCTTCCACCATCAGGAGGGTCCAAATTTCATACCCAGGTAACAGGTTGCTTTTCTCACTTTATAGACCTCCAGCTGGATCTGCAATTTGACATATCAATTTCTTTCTTCTAGTAAAAGATGAGCTATGAGGCAGCAGAAGATGTTATGTTCAGGAGAAAGTTAGAGGAATTTTATAGCCTATTTATGTTGTCCATACCATCCGATGGCAGTTGGCCTCTATAAATAATTATTAAAATTAATATTGTTTGAGCAAGTCCAGAAAGAAGAAAGCACTTCTGCAAACCTCTACGTAACATAACTCTCCCTCACAGAGCCTGGGACCATAGCAACTGCATGACACGGTAGGTCATAACGCCGTGGTGATGGAAAGAACATTGTGCAGGGAATGAATAAACTCTGCCTGAGCGGCATTTTGGAATCACACTCCCAGCTTAGGAATAGCACTGTTGAGTCACTCCACCTCTGTCATTTCCCGGGAGCATCCACACACCTAATACTACCCTCTAGTTACGGTGACACTGATTAGGTAAAACCTCAAGACAAAGCAGGCCTTGCCCAAGTCACAGCTACAAGCCTGCGGTCAGCATCTGCTCTTACACATCAAGCCTACATTAAAGGCTGCGGCCCTGTCTCCAGAACGACAAAGAAGCCATGTCAAAATTGAGCATTGCCTACAATCAGAGTGGCCTCTTGTGCACTTGTGCAACGATAATGGGAATGCACACGTATACGGTACTTTATAGTTTACAGAGGAGTTTTTACCAACTTTATTCCAATTAATCCTCAGAACATGATAAGAATAGGTATCATTATCCTTATTTTATAGGGGAGGAAACTGAGGTTCATAGAAAATAAGTGACTTGCCCAAGGCCACAAATCGAGTAAGCAGTAGAGCAAGTGTTCGCATCCAGGTCCCTGACATTGTGTTGCTTTCATTCCTGCAACTCGCGCATACGGTAGCAGGGCACAGGGATGGGATTCCCCACCATTCACTCTTGCCCATCATTTTTCTGCACTTTTGGGGCAGCAGGTAGGGTACTTTGGGTTTATTACATTGAAAAGGAAGGGCATAAAAAGCAAAGAACAAAGAAGTGAGTTTTCAGCTTTTGAGAATAAAATAGAATTTTGGAACTTCTGACAGCAAACTGCTTGAGATCTCAAAATCCTGGCTTCTGAGTACACAAAGGCAACATTCTGTAAAAGTAGAATTCTGAAGACACGCCTGAGTTGGGTCAGCTCCCCCACCCAAGTCTCCACAGGGCAGAAAGAGACAGAGAGGTAGGGGGGAGTCAGAGATTAATTCAGGAGTAGGGGGTCCTGCACCCCCCAGGTGGGTGTTCTAGACCCAGGAGCTGGACCCTGCAGGGGGCAGACTCCGAGCTGGCCCTCCATGATCCATCTATCTCTACCTCCTGGTACTCGTGCCCTTGCAAATCCCCTCCCCTTGAGTGTGGGCAGAACCTGTGACTTGCTTCCGACCAACAGATATGGCAAAGGTGACAGGATGTCTGCGATCATGGGTACATGATTACACTACATACAGTTTTAGTGCCTGCCTTGCAAGGAGACACCCTCCTTTGCTCACCATGAGAAACCAGCTGCTGTGCTGGGAACATCCCCGTGGCTAGGACCACATGCCAAGGAGCTGAGAGCATCCTCCAACCAACAGCAGCGAGAAACTGAGGCCCTCAGCCCGTGGCTGAGGAATGAATGCTGCCAACCGCCATGCAAGCCTGGAGCAGATCTTTCCCCAATTGGGTTTCAGGGCAGAACTCAGCCCTGGCAGCACCTTGACTGTGGCCTTGCAAGGAACCCAGCTAGGCCGTGGCCAGACTCCCAACCCGCAGAAACCATGAGATAATACACGTGTCTTGTTTTAAGTCTCTACATGTGTGGTAATATTGTTTTGCAGCAACAGAAAACTAGTACAGATAAGTTCAGGGATCTGTGGGAGAAGGGATGCGTGTCACTCCCAGGCAAGGCCCAGCAAGGTAAGTGAGGTCCTTGAGAGTTTCACAGCCCCAATACGGTAGCAGGGTACACAACATGGTAACAGGGAACTCTACCCAATATTCTGTAATAACCTAAATGGGAAAAGAATTTGAAAAAGAATAGATATATGTATATGTATAACTGAATCACTGTACTGACACCTGAAACGAATACAACATTGTAAATCAACTATACTCCAATATAAAATCAAAATTAAAAAAAAAAAAGAAAGGGCTTCCCTGGTGGCACCGTGGTTGAGAATTTGCCTGCTAACGCAGGGGACACGGGTTCGAGCCCTGGTCTGGGAAGATCCCACATGCCACAGAGCAACTAGGCCCGTGAGCCACAACTACTGAGCCTGGGCGTCTGGAGCCTGTGCTCCGCAACAAGAGAGGCCGCGATAGTGAGAGGCCCGCACACCACAATGAAGAGTGGCCCCCACTTGCCACAACTAGAGAAAGCCCTCACACAGAAATGAAGACCCAACACAACCATAAATAAATAAAAATAAATAAATTAAAAAAAAAAAAAAAGACACAATGGGGTAAAATGCTGGCAAGACACATCTGAGCAAATAGGACCTGGCAGAGCCTCCCCTGAGTCTTCCCCACACTGTAGAAGCTCAGGAGTTTCATCCAAGGGGCTCAAGGATATGGCTGAGGAGGGACAGCAGACAAGGAGGGGCCTTGTGGGCAAGACCGGGAAGACACGGACCAATGACACGGACATCTCAGGAGGTGTCAGTGGTTCAGGATGCCAAAAACCAAACCAGAGGGGTAAGTGACGCATCCCAGATGCCAGCATGGCCTCTTGCCACGACCAGAGACCAGGAGCTGTCCATGATGCTGAGGCGTCTCCAGCTCCCTGGACTGGGTATCACTCCAGGGAGACGGTGGGAGCTGGGGCAGGAATCCTGGACAATTGTGTTCAAAGTAGAAATGACCGAGTTTACCTGGAAATGATTAAGGATCCATGTTCTGCCATCAGTGTAGGAGGGCGGCCAGTAAACAACCTGATTCTACAGGTTGATGAGTGCTGGGGTAGCAGGAAAGGCAGGGATCTTGGGGCTGTGGGAAAGGGATCACTCAGTAAAGGGTTCCTGGAGGAGGTGAGAGCTGAGCTGAGTTTTAGAGGATGAACTAAAATGAGATTCTATGAATATGAGATTCCAAACTTTCATGGTTCCATGCATTTAAGTTTTCAAGGTTCTAAGATGCTTTTTTTCCCAAGTCTACAGATCAAAGTCTCCCCGCTGGCACTGTTATCAATTGGGGCCCTGCTTGGGAGTGGGGAGGACGCAAACTATCTGAAATGTATCTGAATCAGACTCTTATTTCTCATCATTTCCCACGTCTCTGTCATCTCTGCCTGTCGGGATTTACTCCTTTTTTAATTTACTCTTTTATTTTTAAGAAAAGTTTCACAGGCACACAGTTTCAAGAATCAAATCGTTGTACAAGACTTGTATGAAAAAATAGCAATTGCACACACTGCCCCATTCCACCCCCATTTCTCACCATGCAGAGGAAACACATTCAACTTTTAGAAGATTGTTCTAGATGTTTTCCTCCCTATCTCTAAGTAACATGCTGATCCTGCTACTTCTTGATCTTTCAGTTGCACTATCCACTGGCTTCCCAGTATGGAAGATGAGACTTTTTTGCCACTGTCTCTAACCCTACCACATACACCTTCTTCTTGTCCCCATTCTCCCAATGGAGTTGATTTATAATTCTAGTTAAATTCAATACATTCAGCGTTTATATTATTATGATCATGTAAATGCTATTCACAACTAAGTCATGAGGCTTATGAACTATTATTAATATCTAATTTTGTTTTCCCTGGAGTTTATGATTGCT
Source organism: Balaenoptera acutorostrata (assembly GCF_949987535.1). Taxonomy (NCBI): domain Eukaryota; kingdom Metazoa; phylum Chordata; class Mammalia; order Artiodactyla; family Balaenopteridae; genus Balaenoptera; species Balaenoptera acutorostrata. Next base: position 23,120,008 of record NC_080067.1, on the reverse strand, counting down.
TTGGTATTTCATTTGCTAAGTTTTCTATATTCTTATCAGTAATCTAGGTGTGAACTCTTCCTCATATATGTAAATGTCTTCTCAATATGTTCAAACTCATTAGGCATTTTATCACTTGTATCTTTTTGAATAGCTCTCTCCCAGGCTTCAGATCCACTCCAGCAATCTGAATGGCTTTGTTTCTCTCCTAAGTTGGAGTCTATGTTTCCCATGTCCCTGTTTCACCATTTCACCATTTTTCATGTACAAACACACACACACACATGATTCCTGGTTTCAGTGTGTTTTTGTTTCCAACAGCTAGTGCTTGCAGCTCTTCTTAGGAGGACTGTCCTTGGGCAGCTGAAGTCTATTTGCCTGAAGCTGAAGATCCAAGGGCCTTGGAATTTTCATCCCCCACCTGCCACCCCCCAGAGCAACTCTTAACTAATGGACTAGTGTGGGAGCGTGCAAGCCAGCTCCTTTGTCTCAGGTTGGGACAACTCTAAAGTAACTTACCCTCCAGCATTTTCCTGGAGGATCAGACTGAACTCTGCCTGGAATCACCCCTTGTTTGGCTTTCTCTATTTCCTTGTCCTGCTTCCTCTACTTCCTTAGAGGTCTCCTTAATAAATCACTTGCACAAGAATCCATGTCTCAGAGTCTTCAAGGGAGCCCAACATAAGACACATGTCTTCCTTTTGCTTGGTTTAATCCCTTGGTTTGTTGGAGCACATCCTTCAGTAGCTCCCTGAGAAAGAATGTATGGAATATAAACATTTTAAGACTTTGTATGCCTGAAAATGTCTTATTCTCTTGGCATCCTTAATTGATAGTTTGGCCGGTGTGATGGTTAGCTTTATGTGTCAACTTGGCTAGGCCACAGTTACTTAATCAAACACTAATCTAGACATTGCTGTGAAAGGATTTTATAGATGTGGTTAACATCTACAATCAGTTGATTTTAAGTAAAAGAAATTACCCTTGATAATGTGGGTAGGCCTCAACCAATGAGTTGAAAGAAATTAAGGGTAAAAACTGAGGTTTCCTAAAGAAAAAGAAATTCTGCCTCAAGACTGCAACATTCATTCCTGCCTGCATCTCCAGCCTGCCCTACAGATTTCAGACTCACCAGCTCCCCCACTCACATGAACCAATTCCTTGAAAAAATTTATTTCATATATTTATATAAATGTATGCCATTATACATTTATATATCCCATAGAATATATGTAGTCTATTGGTTCTGTTTCTCTGGCAAACTCTTACTGATACAACTGGGCATCAGAGTCACTCCATCCGAATATTCTGATGTTGTTACTCTTTCGTCCTATGCTAGCTCCCAGTGTTTAGAAGTCCAATACTATTTGATTCCTGATCCTCACTATATAACTTGGCTTTTCCTTCTGAAGGCTTTTAAACTCTACTTCATCCCCAGTGTTCTGAAATTTCTTGATATGTCTTAGAGTCAGCTGATTTTCTCTCATTGTGTCTGACACTCAGTGGGACCTCTCAATTTTGATATGCATGGTTTTAATTTTTCAAAGTTCTCTTGAGTTGTTTTTTAATGACGTATTCTTTTTTGTTGTCATAATGATGTATTCTTTTTTGTTGTCCCTGAAAGAGGATCCCCTCTTTCAGGGACATCCATTATTCGGATGGTGGCAAACACCTTGGTTCTCTAACTCTCACATCGTCCCTCTTATTTTCTATCACTAGACTTTTTCTTCTACATTTTGAGGATGTTATCTATTTTTTTTCTAACTCTTCTATTGAGTTTATCATTTTACCCTTTCATATTTTTAATTTCTAATAGTTCTTTACTCAGTAGTATTTTTTTCTTATTTTGTAAATGAAATATCTTCTTTGAGCTCTCTGAGGATATCAATGGTAGTTGTTTTTCACTTTTTCCTCCTGCAGACTATTTACTCGGAAATGCTTATAACTATTTGTTTTTGTCTCTCTCTTACATGTAAGATTTCTTCATAGTATTGTTATCCTAAATATCTACTCCTAAGAGTATAACTTTAAAAAGGTGACTGGAAGTCCCAAGTGTATGGGAGAGTTCATGAACCATCATCTCCACAACCGAGTGATCTGGCTGAGCTGTTTGTCTGGGGACCCTGGTGTCAGTGTCTTTAAGTCTTTCCTCTTAGCCTGCCAAGCTTACGTCCTGAGGTTTGTGTGTCCCTAACACACACTGTTTTGTAGATACCTTATTTGAGACAGCCCTAATTGAATGCAGAGTGTTGGGATTAATGACCTGTGATGCTCTCTCCCTCCTATTTCTCTGTAGGAATGTGTTATCCAATCAATGGCAAATCCCGAAGAGGTGACAAGGGACGTAGAGGTTCATCTCATCTTTTAAGTCATACCACATGGCAGCATGAGCCTAGAGAAAGGGAAGATAGAACCTCCAAGGCAGCTGTGATGAGGAATCAAGCCTGATTTGATCTCTCGTTCATGCAAGTTCCCCTCCAGAGGCAGAGTGGTGTAGTGGAGAAAATACGGGCTTTGGCCCCACAGACCAAAGATGATTCGTATTTCTAACGCTTCCCCGGTATGTTAGGAAGCTAGGAGAAATTACTTAGCTTCTACAAGCATTAACTCTTCCTTTAGAAATCTAGATCAGGAGTCAATCTAATTGTCCCCCAGGACCCTAGATTTCCTCCGCCATTAGCCTAACCTACACTATGACTGTCTGCCTGCTTGCCTCTCACCTCCTCCCGACCATCATCTCCCGGATGAGAGGGGCTGGGTCGTTTATCACTGAGCGGCATAGGCAGCCTGGGGACCTGGGATTCAGTGAATTTTGGATCAGTATTCATTCTCTTTCTCCTCATTTCCCCTATGAACTAGGGACCAGAATCTTTTTGGCAGAATGGCTATTTTCAGTTTGCTTATAGATACAGAAGGTCCACAGAGCACAGGGAGAGAAACAAGAAGAAAGAGGGAGAGTTGGTGGTGGATTGAGAGGAAGAAGCAACCAACTGAAAGAAACTTGAGAAGAGAGGGAAAAAAATTATAGAACATATCCAAAACAGGATTATTTTGTAATGAAGGAAGACTGGGGGAAAGGAAGGCCAGAGGATACAGGTAAATTTGGATTCTGGAGAAGAAAAATAGAACTTAATAGTAGAACCATGTGATTAAAAGGCTATAATATCTTAGCCTGGGTGAGAATGAGGTTCCCTTTTATGCTGACTGTTGTACTGGTTTTGACCAAAACCCTTCCCTTCAGGGAAGCTGCTACCCTCCGCTTCATCCGTGCATTTTCCTCAGTTGCCGCCACTTTCTTCCATGAGTCTACCTTCCAACCCCTGCCACAGCTGACTGAGCTAGTGGTGGGCGTCCAATACTGTCTGGACCAATCAGAGACATTCTTCAGAACTTTCTTCATTTGTGTAGACTTAAAGGAAAAAACACAGGTGCTCTCAGAAGCTGTTTCTCACCATGTGGAGAAAGTCCATCTGCAGAGAGCAGCAGATAAGGAGCACTGGCCATGCTCAAGACCATGGATCAGATTGCTGCTGAAGCCCTGCTGTCACCCCTCCCTTTTCACAGCATGATAGTTCATTCTTCATTGATATCCATGAACCAGTAATTTCCTTCTTTTGCCCAAGTCTGCTCAAGATAAGTTCCTGTCACTTGCAACCAAAATGGTCCTAGCTAATATGATATATGTGAAGAAAGTCTGTGATAAAAGAATATACTGTTCACATGCTTAGAAACATTTATATATGTGCACATTATCTTTAATCTTGCCAAATCATTAAAGCAGGCCTAGGAAGAGGATGTTACCTGCGTTTGTTACCAGTGGTGCTTGAGACATTTAACATAGCAAAATCCTTTTTCTAAAAGTCCCTGGCTCCAATTTCAGACCACCCTTCCTTCCCATGAATTCCCACTTTGGTCTCCTGTACTATTAATGCAAACTTTAGAGAGATATTGTTTCTTGCCTCTTCTTTGACATCATGTCCAAAATATCATCATCACTTCTACACTCTATAAATTTTGAAAGACTCTTCCTTCCCATAAACTGGTAACTTCCAAATATTGGAAATTGATAAAAGATAAATTTCCAATTTCAGTCAAGATAGAGTAAGCACCCTCCAACTTCTCTCTCCCATTGAACACAATTAAAAATCCTGGACAGAATGCATGGAGCAATCCTCTGAGGACTCTGAAAAGTAAATGTTGACAAGTAGATTGGGAAAGGAAACCAGAACTCAAAGAACCACCCAAAGAAATGGTGAGTTTCCAGGTTTTATTCTTCAGTATCTCTGAGCCTAGATTCGAAGGCAGTCTGAAGCCTGGAATTGTGCACCAAATGAGGACAGAAAGAACTCCAAGAAAAACCATCTATCTCTGATCTGAGGCATTGGAAAGAAAGTCCCTACAGGTCTGAGAGAGTGAAAGAATTCCCCTGGGTGGCTTGGTTGCTTGTTTTTTCCATTCTCTCACTGCCCCCAGGCAAGTTCTTGGCAATTCCTGCAGTACCTGGCTAGACCCCTAAAATTCCAAGAGAGGGGAACCCTTCTCTGACCAGAGAAACTGGGGTTTCTATAATGTGGAGATAATCCACATTGTTATATTTTCTCTACATACTCACTCACCTCATCATGGCTCTGGATGCAGACACAGATGAGAAAGTAGATGGCAGAGTGGAGAAACTAAAGACCCAGTTTCCTAGCCAGAGGACCAGGAGGGGAGGACCTTGGGAGCCAGGAAGTGTCAGAGGAAGTGAAACCCAATCCCCAGCTACAGGGACAAGTCCTGCTAGGTCTAACCTTAGCAGATCATTGTGGTTTCATTCCTCTTGACAGCAAGTGGTTTAAGCATGACATGGAATGCAATTCTGGCCAACGAGAAATGAAAGAAGTGCTGGAGATGGGAGGGGTGGGGGCAGGGGGCAGATTTTGGTAAAGGTTTCAGAGAGAAAAAGACAGTGCTGATATTAGGTGTTATATTTGTGGACTAGGGCCACAGCAACTGTGCTGGAACCACAAGCAGAGGTGGCAGAAGACAAAGCTGACATTCTGCAACTGGCAGAATGGAAAAATGGAAAGATCCTGGAGCTGGGGAATTAACCACTCTGGAGCTGCCCTACCCCTGGGCTTCTTGTTATAAGGGATATTATTTTTTCATGTTTTCTGAGTGAACTGAGGCAGGATTTTCTAGAATTTGCAGTCAAGTTACCTAAGAGTCATACCTGATAAGGTACACACAATGCAAAAAGATTGCTAGACCGTGGGTGAAGGGTCAGATCCTCACCCACCCAATGCTGCTCTCACTCTATGCTTTAGGTCCTTTGTTTGAACCCTGGAGCAGAGCATTACTTAAATCTTCCTCAAGGTTCAGAGGATGTATTAACTTCAGGGAAAAGTAAGAAGACTGTATCTGGAACAGGAAGGGAAGAGGGACTCCCCTTCCTCCAGGCCGTCCACAGAGACTTGCAGCATCCTCGTAATGGCTTCCTGGGCAGGCAGCAGGCCCCAGGTGATCACCCAACCACAGCAATAGTCATAGTACATGACTAGAGGTCAGCTCTCCAAAGGAAGCTAGAAACACCCTACATGTTAGAAAAGAACTGACTGCATGGATTACCCATATAATGAAGTTTTAACTACCATCTCATTGTTTTGTCAAATAGTAGATGTTTGACAAATATTTAAATAAATAATTTTATAGGAAAAATACCACAGAAATTGAAAACTTCCAGCTATTTACATCTACCTACATTTTTTCCCAGACTCATCAGAACACAGACACCATTTATGTGAAGCTATAAGAGTGGCTATTCTATTTTGCATTCTGCTTTGCTTGCACTTAGCTTTGTGATGTGTGCACATTTCCACAGGTCACATACTTTTCAGTTTCAGTGGTCACAGGGAATTCTGATACACCATGGTTCTCTTAACCATTCCCACTCACTGGGCATTTGGGTCACTTTCTATTTTCCCCTGTTATGAACATGCTGCCATAAATATCTTCGTAAAAATGGCTTTTTTCCATTTGGATTATTACCTTAGGATATTTTCCCAAAAGTGGGATTACCAAGTCAAAGGATATGAATGCTTCATAGTTCTTATTATAAATTGCCAACTTGCACTTGAGAAAAATAGGTACAAATTACAGAGTAGCCAACTGTGTGTGGGTTTTCCATGCAGAACCTAACTTAACAGGTTTTCTCGATCTTATTTATTTTTATTACTTTAATGTTGGCATTCCTTAGCTGTTCAAATCTGTATTTCTTTAGTTATTACTCAGGCTGAACATTTTTTCATGTTAGTTTACCATCTGTAAGAAACAAAAACAATACATCTTTGTTAGAGAAAATCTATTCCCTATGATGATGTGGTGACATTATAAATTGTAAGGGTGATATTAATTAAAGATATTACCTGTCATTCTTTATATGTAAACAATATCCTCATATCTTTTGATAAATCCTCAAGTGGAGTGCAGGTCTTAACCATAAATTTGCATAATTCTGTATCTGTTTTGGACCTTAAGACTTATCCATAATAATTAAAATAATTTTCTAATTTTTTCATTTCATTTAGTATTTTTTCTCTACCAAAAAGTTGAAATTATTTTATAATTGATTCAATTCACCTTGTTTCTGTTGATATCTTCTATTGCTTTAAATATCGCAAATATATTTCTCTTCCATTGTAGAAATAAATATGCTATTTCATCCTCTTTTGATTTTTTTATGGCTTGTTTCATGGTCATTTGCAAGGTGCAAACCTGAGGTAAATTTCATTACGTATGCCTGGACTTCTGGCATACGTGGCTGAATTCTTCCCTTATAACACTAACAGAGGATAAGAACACACAGTCTTTTAGTTCTGTGTGTGGTGGGTTGGTATGGACCAACTCAGAGTTCAGGATGCTACTCTACCATAGGCCTCACCCTCCGCAGGATTCCTTACTAACCAGACAGAGCAAGTAGAAGGATGTTCATAAGCATCACGAGTGGAAGAAAATGCACACACACACACACAAATACAAATTTTAATGCATGTCTCTGTATTATTTCTTACACATGCATGTGCATCTATAATTATCTCAAAATAAAAAGTCTAATTAGAAAAAAACTTTTTAATTGCATGGAAATTTAATAAGATATTTTCTTTGAAGTATTCACACCCTGACTCTCAGCAGAAGTCCAAAAGCTTAGCACATGGTATTCTGCATCGTCAATTCTGGTACTCAGGGCAGGGGCCGCCAAGAGGTGGAGTCTTCATCCTCAACCTCCCATTATTTGAGGAATCAGCTTTCAAACACTGCCATATTAAGGCCAAAGGCAGGTTTAGAAGTTCTGGTTTTTAGCCAAATTGCCAAATATTTATTAAGGGCCGTAAGCAATCTTGCTTGAAGGTGGGGCACCAGCTGTCAAGTAAACAACTTGTAGCGGGGAAAATATTTTAAAGCTGCCAACAGCCTCTTCCCATTGCTACAGGTGAGGTTTAATTTTTGAAGCTGGGAAACTGTTATTTTGGTACCTGATTGAATTTTGCATCCTAGAATTTAAGTGGGAATTGGTCCTCAGGCTGGCCTTCCTTTTCCTTTGCAAGGGCCTCTAAGGTGACCCTTTTAGTCATACAGACAGAGATAAAGCAATTTCTTACCCCTTTTTCTTCAGACAGCCCAGAACCAGTCAGGGCTTTGGATGTTAAGTATTCTATTCACTAATGAAAATTTGGTTTGTATTTTAGCAGGACTGCACCTTTGCAAATAAATTATTTTAAAATGTGAATTTAAACTGTTCAGTCCCTGAAAAATATTTCTTGATTATGAGAGATATTTCTATTTTCTCTACCTCCAGTGTTTATTCCCAGGAGATTGCCAGACCAGCTCGTGCCAGGAGCATCATCAGGCCTGGTGATCTCCTCACACTGAAGAAAGAGGATCTGGACTGGGCTTGGCAGGTGCCCCTTGGCCTGGCCAGTTGTGACCCCACACTTGGGGCTCTGCCTCTGCTGCTATTACTGCCTCTAGCCCAGCAGCCCCAGACTCTGAAACAATCTAGCCACTAGGAGCACAGATTGGAGTTTGAACCCCAATTCTATCACTATATCCCTGTATGACCTTGAGCAACTCACTTTACCTCTCCTGACTCAGTTTCCTCATTTGCAAAATGGGGAAAGTATTACCTACTAGAGGGGTGCTAAGAAAATGTTAGTTTTGCCCCCAATCTGCACCCTGGGTTGGGGGGCTTTGCCATCCTGTAACATGCAAATTGACATCCAGTCAGCCAAAGGAGCTGATAAGCAAGAGAGACAGCCTGTCACCCCCACCCCATCCCACTGGATATGCCAGCAGAACCAGATCTCTGCAGCAGCCACCTGGGAGCTGCTAAGTATGTGGAGGGCATAGGAATACTCCCCGGGACCTCAGTTTATCCATCTTATCACAGACAATTTGGGAGATCTTCCCTGAGATCCGCCTCTCCCTCAGGTGCACAGAATTGCAGCTGACACCAAGGCTGACCTTGGTCTTCCTCACATCCTGGCCAAGGACATACAAAGACCCCTGGAGGGGCGAATAGTCTCTGCCCAGTGGGTCACCTCACTGAGTGGGCCCTTGACCCCCTAGTAGGAGAGCTAGACACAAGCATGCGTGCCCGTGCACACACACCCACCACTTCTTGTATGCACACAGATTAGCACACATGCATTTTTCACCTACATCCACATTCACAAACAGAAACACACACACACCTATTTGGACACACGTACAAATACAGGCAAACACACTTGTCCCCCAGAATATGCACGTATTCATTCTCAAGCAACATACCTGTACGCTTACATGCTTACACACCACCATGCCTGTTCTCACACTCCCTTCCACATGAATGTGCACATGTGTGTGCGCGCACACACACACACCTGAGGACACACACAAGGTGAAGCGGGCTCAGACCAATGGCCCTGCATCTCATCAGAGTGTGTGACAAGCTAGTGTGTGTCTTAAGTCCGGTTGCCCAGAATCAGATCCTGAGATGAGGTTGCGCAGAATCAGATCCTGAGATGAGAGGGAGTGTACAAGTGATTGATTAGGGAAGTGCTCCCGGGGGAGTTCAGTAAGTCAGACAGCAGGATAGGGAAGAGGAGGAAGCTAGATGAAGCGACTGTACTGAAGTTGCACCTCGCCCTGATCCTTGGTGTTGTTCTGAAGCACAGATCACCCCTCATGGTGTCTCTCAAGAGGCAAGGAAACTGTCATCCTGCACCGGTAACTCAGAAGCATCCTGCAGCAGTAACTCGAAGCACCTGAATGTCTCCAGAGCCAGCAGAGCCCACATCCTTCTGACAGCCCAGCAAACAGCTGGGTCCTGGGCCCCGGTGAAATGTTCATAAAAATAGCCTCATTTCTCCGTTACGCAAATATCAGATCCACTTCTACACAAACTGACACATAAATGAAAGATTTGGGGAAGAGGGAAATCCTGTGGTAAATGAAACCCTGGCCACCAGGACCAAAGACACCCACCCCACTCGACAACTCTCAGCACATTTTGGTGCCTGCGAAGCTAGAACCACCCCAACTCCCTCCCAAAGGGCTTGGCATCCAACCTTCCACTTAGTTTTATGAACTTAGGTAAGTTTCCCATCCTTTCTGTGCCTCAGCTTCCTCATCTGAAAATGAGGATAATAATAGTATCATTAGATAATAATAGTATACTTACTAGAGTGGGCTCTCCATGTCCGCTGGTCCTGAATCCAACAGCACTACATCATTTTATACAAGGGCCTTGAGCATTCAGCAGATTTTGGTACCTGTGGGGGGGTCCTGGACACAGAACAATGTACCACAGGTTGGGTAGTTTAAACAACAGAAGCCTATCTTAGAGTTCTGGTGGCTGGAAGTCTGAAATCAAGGTGTTGGCAAGGCTGGTTCCTTCTGAGGTTTCTCTCCTTGTTTGTAGATGGTCATCTTCTCCCTGTGTGTTGGCAGTCTTCCCTGTATGTGTATCTGTGTGTCCAAATTTTCCCTTTTCATCTGGACACCCGTCCTACTGGATTAGTGCCCACCCTACTGACCTCAATTAACTTGATTATCTCCATAAAGACCCTATCTCCTAATAAGGGCACATTCTGAGGTATTGGGATAGAATTGAAGACACAATCCGACCCCTAACACCTTATAGGGTTGTCATGAGGATTAAAATGAGTTAGGTTTTGTAAAGTGCTTAGATCAGTGCCTCGCAGACAGTAAGCCCTATACACATTTTGCAATGATGATGATGATGATGATGATGATGATGAAGAAGAAGAAGAAAAATTATATCAACTTGAGAACTTTTGTGCTGTGTAATAGTAAGATGTATAAGTGGTTGCAAAATGATTGTAACACAAAATATAAAAAGTTCTATAACACACAAAATGTGTAAGAAAAGACAAAACCTGTCCAAAAGTGTTTACTCCCTGGTTGCTCTAAGACCAATTTCCACCAGCATGTGGGGTGTTTGAGCTTAGCTTGTGTGCCACAAAACTGAGCCCACCAGGTGGGCAAAATTAACCCACTGTTAGACAACTCTTAGTTACACTTTCCCACTGCCGCTCACGATAAACAAGCAAAACTCACCTCAGACTGAAAATCAACAGTAAAGGGACAGAAAAAGAGGCGTTGCCTCAAGGAATCTTTTTTTTTTTTTTTCATTAACTCATGGCCCTGAGATCACAGAACCCAGGAGAAAGGTGAGAAAATCTTTGAGTACATTGTTGAGTTCCAGGCTCAGGGTAGCTTCCAGGATAAATACTATAAATGCACATTTATATTGTGTGGGCCAATCAGGAAGCCCTGCGTCTTTGCTTGCCCTAAGAAATGGAAATTACTTCCTCCAGGAGCCCTGGCAGGTGCGCGGAGGCTGAGCTCATTGAATGAACCACACAATAGTGGTGACTGGTGGGAGACCCTGGAACTCAATCCCAGCGTGCTTCACCCACAGCTCTGCTTCCATCACTGACTGGCACCTCCAATTTGCCCCTGCGGGCCTGGAGGGGCAACTGCACCCACAGGCCAGGCCTGGAGGTCACTGTGGCCTCACCCAGGCAGCTATCGCTTCAAAGGGCTCATTGAATATAAATGCAGTTATTGCATTTAATGTAATGCAATTATTAACACAGATTATTTTGAATTGGATGAATATTACATCAGATGTATTCAGCTATGAATAACAGAAAATCTAACAGATTCAAACAAATACAGGCATTCATTACTTGCTAACAAGAAAATGAGAAGAGGGTGATCCTAGGGTTGGTTTGACAGCATAATGAGGCCATCGAGGAACCAAGAGTGTCTATCTTTCCATGTTCCCATCTTTGGCTTGTTGGCTTTTGCTGCCCTGGTACCACTACCTTCTTGCTTCATCTCTCCCATGCAAGGAGGGAGCAGCCCCCTGCTACTGCTAGTTTCTGGGTTGTTTTATCCATCCACTCTTTGTCTTCTCAGCAACTCTACCACCTGCTTAAACAATTTCCTACATTAAAATCCTTCTGTCACAATAACTAAAATGACTTTGTTTTCTCAATTAAAACCTGACCGGGGGCTTCCCTGGTGGCGCAGTGGTTGAGAATCTGCCTGCTAATGCAGGGGACACGGGTTCGAGCCCTGGTCTGGGAAGATCCCACATGCCACGGAGCAGCTGGGCCCGTGAGCCACAATTGCTGAGCCTGCGCGTCTGGAGCCTGTGCCCCGCGACGGGAGGGGCCGCGATAGAGAAAGGCCCGCGCACCGTGATGAAGAGCGGTCCCCGCACCGCGATGAAGGGTGGCCCCCGCTTGCCGCAACTGGAGAAAGCCCTCGCACGAACCGAAGACCCAACACAGCCAAAAATAAATAAATAAATAAATAAATAAATAAGAAAATCCTTAAAAAAAAAAAAAAAAAAACCTGACCGGCCACACAGCTAACACAGTAACAAACTCAAATCCTCAGGGAGCAACACTTTAAGAGTGCATACATGCTTAAGGAGAACACGAAGATAATTTTTGGTAGAAATCAACAAAACTCAAAGTAGGCAATAAGAAAACGATACTAAAAATGAAGCATGTGATACACGATGATGGTAGCACCCTTGACAAGTGAGAAGGTGAAAGAGGCCAGCCCCCTTTCTAGTATGTTCTGTACAGGGCACCCGGACAAGGAGGTGAGTAGGGGCTCAAATTCAGCCTGTGATTCGGTCAGCGCACTATGCACCCTGCATGGGGCTAGTCTCCCAAGGAAAGGGCACTTTTTTATCATTTGCACAAAGGTTTCTCTAATTCTCATTGGTTGGCCTTGGCCCTGTCCAGAGTTGCCAAAACTCATGGCAGGCAGAAGAATGAAGAGGAGCAGGAAGAAATATCAACAGAGCATAAAATGAGGCCCACCTGAACCCTCAAGAGCTTCGTGTAAGGTTTATAATGTTCCGAGAACACAAGGGGAAGGGAGTTTTAAGAAGGAGGCTCCCTGTCCAGAGGCAAGGCTGGGGTATAAAGTGGAGAGAGTCCATCCTCCAGAGGAGCAGAGAGAGGCAGTGCCCACAGCAGCCCTGCTGGAAGGCACCTCATTAGAAGGAAACCCATACCTGCAGCTATTGAGGCCCGCTCCCTATAGCTGCAGCCTTTTTTTTCCTTTCCTTTTCTTTTCTTTTTTCTTTTCTTTTCTCTTTCATTTGGGAAGGGGGCCCAAATTAGAAATTTAGAACTTAGAAAGTCAACTTTGACCTCGAGTGTGGGCTTAATAGTCCCTCTTGCAAAATAGCAGGACTCCCAGACAGACCTGGAACACACCGTTATTTCTGGAAGTCCTCAAAGGGGAGCCTGCCGTATATGCACAGCTGATCTGTGCAGCTGTCACCAGGCATCAGCCCTCCCTTCCTCTGGACCCCACATCTTATTTGTCCGTATCCCCCGCCCTTAAAGCTGCTTGCAGGAGCCTCAGCTCCACCAGCCCATGGGGGGATGCCTCCATCTGTGCCACGTGTGCTGTGACGGATGCTCCCAAAGCCACCGTCCTCAGGTGCCCTCACGGTGCTAGACCCTATGCAGAAGTGGGGAAGTGGTCTCCCCAGCTCTGTGCTTCACCTCATCACCTGGGTCCCAAAGCAGCTCTGCCAGCACCCAGAGTCTCACCAGGTGGCCCTATCAACTCCTAGAACACTCCACTCCCGGGCCTGGGCAACCTGAGAAACCTGGGTGCTAGCAGGGACCTCTGTGTCCTCCAGGGATTCAGCCCACCAAGCTGAACCTCAAGCAGACACCATACCACCCACCTCACTTCCTCCTCTTCCTTTTTACCCTCTCCGGCCACCAAAAAGTCCTCTGTGAAGCAAAAACTCACACATACTGATGTGTCTGAGAGAAACACAAAGTACCACCTGCATCAGCGGCCAATAAAAGACCCTCTGGTACACTTGGCAGAAGGGGTGGAGGTCTCTCCTCGCCGGGGGAAGGCATTAGGTAGGGGCTGTGCAGAGTTCAAAGAAATATGGGCGGAGACATTTCCTGCCTCTGTTTGACCGCCAGGCCTGTGGGTGGCGCAGCAGCAATGCCCTGGAACCGTGGAAGCTCCCTGACAGAATGGGGTTTGGACGGTGGCCCTCCAGCTCCCTCCCCTCCACTCTCATCTCTGGGCTTCTTCTCCCTCTTCCATTCCTTTCTCTTCATGCTCACCTCCCTCCCTCCCTCCTGTTCCTTAGCCTCCCATCATTGTTCTTCCTCTACCTCCCTCCTCATTCCACTTTCCCTCCGGTACCGCTTGTGGACAGAACACTTTTCTACAGGCTGTTGGAGGTAAAAAAAGGATTGGGAGACACTGACTCACCCTTAGGGGTTAGCAAGATATATAGATAGATAGATAGATAGATAGATAGACAGATATAGATAGATAGATAGATAGATTTGCTTGCAGAGCCAAGCAAAAGGGTAGGACTGAGTCAAAGATGGCTTGACCCTCTAACCCTTGTGCATTCACCTGTTAAGGCAGCCTTGGGGGAAGACATGGCCAGAAAAGATAACCCAATGGGACCCTACTGTATCAGTTCAGGAGACAAGGGAAGGGTTTGAGAACCCTTGCTGATGTCTGCTCAGTGACACAACTGAATTTTTCTAATGAAAAATGAGAAAGCAAAAAAATTTTCTGAGGGACTCAACTATTTCTTTTTTTTAAATATAATGTTCTGCTTGAATATGTTTTTACAGTCTTTTTAAAAGCCTCACACACATTGTCAGGAGTCCTGTTAGATATAAGACCCCCAAACAGTAAGGAGGACCATAAATACTATAAATAGGAGTTTAAAAATTTATTCAACAAACTTGATAAACTCAAGTTTTGTATTCAGATAGGAGGAGCTAGACATATGAAAATTCCTCCTTTCCAGTTGGGAAAGGTTCATCCTAAGGATTTCTGGGCTTGACATACAGGAATTCTTCCCTTTTGTGCCAGGAAAGACAGACTCAGGCCTACAGAGCATAGAGGTGGGGAAGCAGGCTCTTAGGGGAAGCTAAGTGCTGGCTGAGAGCGTGAAACTTCCCTAGTTGTCTAAATGCATGTCCCAGACAAGGCAAGCAAGAGTCAATATCATCTATTCCAATCTGGGAGGAGGAACCAGGGATGGGTAAACAGAAGCTGATTCTTCCTATGTTTTTATATTTCTTTAAATCTTATCCCAAACATAGTAGTCTATCTAACAGATATATATTGTATTAATAAGAGTTAACTCTGTAGTGTTTTTGGTTTTTATAGAGCTTTAGAAAAGGAAGCTATATGGTCTTCCAGTCTCCCAGGACTATGGGAAGCCCAGATATGGACCCTGATGACCCATAGCAGGTACCCGGACTGAAAGCACCCTGCTTAGCAGGATGCCTAGAATCACCCAGCTAACCCAAGAGGTAACAACAAATAGCACAACTCCTACCTAATCGAGGCATGGGGTGAGGGTCCAGAAAACAGCTACCTAATCACACCAGTAACTTAGACAAAGCAAAGGGGAAATAGATAAGAGCACACGTTTTCCTGTTGATGTCCCACAGCTGCTTCCACCCACACCTTTGGATTAAGAATGATGGACAGGAGAACTACCTTCTGCCAATTAATTGCAGAGTGTAATTTGTAACCTGGGCCCATCCTGGAAGATCCTGGGCTGCTAACAAACCATGACACTGCTTTAATTTCTCCTTTGCCCCCACAGTTTATTAAAACCTGGAGTGGGTTCCATCAAATATCCCTTCAAGGGAAAAACAGAGAGAGGGAGAGAAATGGAGCAACATTTGTCTCAATGCAATATGAAAGATTAGAGTTTGCTGGATAAAGAGGGAGAGGGGAGGGGGTAGAAATTCTTGTGGAACACACGCATGAACAGGGACACACACACACACACAATTTCTCTTTTGCAATGACCTCCTTATGCCCCATCCATCAGCCTGGGGTTGGCTTATTCTAACTAGCAGATTCCTTTATTCAGTATAACAGGCCCATCAGACACAATCTGCATGCCAATTACTGGCACAGACCCCTTGATACCAAAAAATGTAAATTAGCTGTCAAGGAAAAGCTTCAGCTGGCCAGGTCTCTTTCTTGCTCTCCATTTCCAGCTCATATACACACTCACTCTGCTCAGCACCTAGCTCTCACCAGTGAGTCCCCAGTGGAAAAAGTCATCTAAGAAATACAAACATATTTTATTATTATTAGTATTAGTTGCTGACTTTCTCAGTACAATGTGAAATTCACCAGTGGGCGAAAGCTGCTTAAGGCAGAAATGGGTGAGAGAGGTTGATTTCTGATAATTGCATTTCTCTGGGAGCAGATCAAGGCGTCCCATGAAAGGACATTCAAAGAAATGTGAGGATAAGGGCAAAGAAAACAGACAAGGAATGGGATTCTGTAACCAAGATAACAATCAGAACTTTCACACTTAGGAATGGGCCTAGGCAGAGTTGAGGGGACAGAGGTGAGACATGCTCCAGGAACAAGCCTGCAAGACTGCTTTGCATTCTAATCAGCGATCACAAAGCCAGGCTGCAGCCAACCTAGAGGGCTTCTTATGGACACAGAAACACTCCAGTGTGTTTTCAACCCAACCTAAGCATGCTACCCACAAGGTTTCTGTCCTGCTGCTCCCAGAATCTCCAAAAGAGCACATTTGATTATACAGTTCCTATTTTCTTTTTCCCAAAATGAGTCACAGAGGTAGGAATTTATTTTCTACTGCCAAGGGTCCATGTTGAATTTCATTTGATGGGACAAAGGACACCACATGGATCACTGTGGCTTCAGAGTGATACACCAGGAGATTCAGGGCATCCCCTTCACTCAGGGGCATGTCCAGCCCAATGTCGGGGAGGCCCTTATCCTTAAAATTTTCAGTGAGGAGTATCTCTGTATTAACAATTTTAGTTGCATGGATCCATCCATGCAAACAACAAATTTTTTTTCATTAAATATTTTCATTATCACACAATTCAATACTTACTCAAAATCTGGATTCCTTCCATGGCAAGTGGAAAATATCTTTACTTCTAAACAAACTGTGTTTTCTTCCCATGCATTCTGGCAGCTAAAATTGTCAGCTAGGAAAGTCTGGAGTTTTTTAGATGCACAATTTTCAGAACATGATGTAAAAAGAGCTTAATTTGTCCAACTGAATGCCTACTATGTTCCTGAGACCTAAATGTGTGACAAAAATTGTAGCAAGAATGAACGAATGCCAGGAGCTAAGCCAGGTACTGCAAATAGGTTGGTGAATAAGACACATGCCTTGACCTTGAGGAGCTCAAGGTCAGATCTAGTTGAAATCCTCATCACTCACTTCTTGTCCCTGTATTTTGCAGCTGGCATTAATAAACGACTTGCCCATTTCACGCTAGGAACTCGTATGAATTGCTGGGAAGAAGGCCACCGCATGCAGTACCCTATGAGCAAGTGAAACTAGACTAAGCACAAAGGCAAAAAGTGCCAGGCATGTGTGCTGTCTACTGATTAATTTTAAAAGATAAAAGTGAATACACACACCTTGAGTTGAGTGTGCTGTGAGGAGCTTCAGCGTACATCCCGAGGTGAGGTGTCGGCTCAGCCGTTTCACGAGGAACTCTGGTCTGAAGGGCCGGGGGCAAGGCCTCTGCACAGGGGTCGGTATGAGCAAGTGAAAAAGACTAAGCACAAAAGGAAAAAAGGTGGATGGGCTAGGCCTGAAGTGAGATTGCCAGATTTACATTCTTTCCAGATGAAATGTGGATCCTCTAGCAACAGGAGTAATGGAAGATTTCCCTAAATCTGCCCTCAAGCTTTTCCTTGATTGATCTGTGAGTATGGAACACTTCAAAACTGAATAGTGTGAAGAGAGAGCACCTTCAAGATGGCAGAGGAATAAGACGTGGAGATCACCTTCCTCCACACAAATACATAAAAAATGCATCTACATGTGGAACAACTCCTACAGAACACCTACTGAAAACTAGCAGAAGACCTCAGATTTCCACAAAAGCCGTGTGGCTGACAGGGTCTTGGTGCTCCAGCCAGCTGTCAGGCCTGAGCCTCTGAGGTGGGAGAGCTGAGTTCAGGACATTGGTCCACCAGAGACCTCCCGGCCCCATGTGCTATCAATCAGCAAGAGCTCTGCCAGAGATCTCCATTTCAACGTTAAGACCCAGCTCCACTCAACGACCAGCAAGCTCCCGTGCTGAACACCCCATACCAAAAAACTAGGAAGACAGGAATACAACCCCACCCATTAACAGAGAGGCTGCCTAAAATCATACTAAGTTCACAGACACCCCAAAACACAATAACAGATGTGGTACTGCCCACCAGAAAGACAAGATCCAGCCTCATCCACCAGAACACAGGCACCAGTCCCCTCCACCAGGAAGCCTACACAACCCACTGAACAAACCTTACCCACTGGGGGCAGACACCAAAAACAACAGGAACTATGAACCTGCAGCCTGAGAAAAGGAGACCCGAAACACAGTAAGTTAAGCAAAATGGGAAGACAGAGAAATACACAGCAGATAAAGGAGCAAGGTGAAAACCCACCAGACCAAATAAATGAAGAGGAAATAGGCAGTCTACCTGAAAAAGAATTCAGAGTAATGATAGTAAAGATAATCCAAAATCTTGGAAATAGAGTGGAGAAAATACAAGAAAGGATTAATAGGGACCTAGAATAACTAAACAGCAAACAAACAATGATGAATAACAGTAAATGAAATTAAACTTCTCTAGAAGGAATCAGTAGAAGAATAACTGAGGCAGAAGAACGGATATGTTACCTGGAAGATAAAATAGTGGAAATAACTACTGCAGAGCAGAATAAAGAAAAAAGAATGAAGAGAATTGAGACAGTCTCACAGACCTCTGGGGCAACAGTAAATGCACCAACATTCGAATTATGGGGGTCCCAGAAGAAGAAGAGAAAAAGAAAGGGACTAAGAAAATATTAGAAGAGATTATAGTTGAAAACTTCCTTAATATGGGAAAGGAAATAGTCAATCAAGTCTAGGAAGGGCAGAGAGTCCCATACAGGATAAATCCAAGGAGAAACACACCAAGACACATATTAATCAAACTATCAAAAACTAAATACAAAGAAAAAATATTGAAAGCAGCAAGGGAAAAGCAACAAATAACACACAAGGGAATCCCCATAAGGTTAACAGCTGATCTTTCAGCAGAAACTCTGCAAGCCAGAAGGGTGTGGCAGGACATATTTAAAGTGATGAAAGGGAAAAACCTACAACCAAGATTACTCTACCCAGCAAGGATCTCATTCAGATTTGATGGAGAAATTAAAACCTTTCCAGACAAGCAAAAGGTAAGAGAGCTCAGCACCACCAGACCAGCTTTACAACAAATGTTAAAGGAACTTCTCTAGGCAGGAAACACAAGAAAAGGAAAAGACCTACAATTACAAACCCAAAACAATTAAGAAAATGGTAATAGGAACATACATATCAATAATTACCTTAAGTGTAAATGGATTAAATGCTCCAACCAAAAGACACAGACTGGCTGAATGGATACAAAAACAAGACCCATATATATGCTGTCTACAAGAGACCCGCTTCAGACCTAGGGACACATGCAGACTGAAAGTGAGAGGATGGAAAAAAATATTCCATGCAAATGGAAATCAAAAGAAAGCTGGAGCAGCAATTCTCATATCAGACAAAATGGACTTTAAAATAAAGACAATTACAAGAGACAAAGAAGGACACTACATAATGATCAAGGGATCAATCCAAGAAGAAGATATGACAATTGTAAATATATATGCACCCAGCATAAGAACACCTCAATACATAAGGCAAACGCTAACAGTCATAAAAGGGGAAATCGACAGTAACACAATAATAGTAGGGGATTTTAACACCTCACTTTCACCAATGGACAGATCATCCAAAATGAAAATAAATAAGGAAACACAAGCTTTAAATAACACATTAAACAAGATGGATTTAATTGATATTTATAGGATATTCCATCCAAAAACAAGAGAATACACTTTCTTCTCAAGTGCTCATGGAACATTCTCCAGGATACATCAAATCTTGGCTCACAAATCAAGCCTTGGTAAATTTAAGAAAATTGAAATCATATCAAGTATCTTTTCCAACAACAAAGCTATGAGACTAGATATCAATTACAGGGGAAAAAACTGTAAAAAATACAAACACATGGAGGCTAAACAATACGTTACTACATAACCAAGAGATCACTGAAGAAATCAAAGAGGAAATCAAAAAGGACCTACAAACAAATGGCAATGAAAACACGACAACCCAAAACCTATAGGATGCAGCAAAAGCAGATCTAAGAGGGAAGTCTATAGTAATACAATCCTACCTCAAGAAACAAGAAACATCTCAAATAAACAACCTAACCTTACACCTAAAACAATTACAGAAAGAAGAACAAAAAAACCCCAAAGTTAGCAGAGGAAAGAAATCATAAAAATCAGATCAGAAATAAATGAAAAAGAAATGAAGGAAATGATAGGAAAGATCAATAAATCTAAGAGCTGGTTCTTTGAGAAGATAAACAAAATTGATAAACCATTAGACAGACTCATCAAGAAAAAAAGGGAGAAGACTCAAATCAACAGAATTAGAAATAAAAAAGGAGAATTAACAACTGACACTGCAGAAATACAAAGGATCATGAGACATTACTACAAGCAACTATATGCCAATAAAATGGACAACCTGGAAGAAATGGACAAATTCTTAGAAAAGTACAACCTTCCAAGACTGAATCAGGAAGAAAGAGAAAATATGAACAGACCAATCCAAGCACTGAAATTGAGACTGTGATTAAAAACCTTCCAACAAACAAAAGCCCAGGACCAGATGGCTTCACAGGAGAATTCTATCATTTACAGAAGAGCTAACACCTATCCTTCTCAAATTCTTCCAAAATATAGCAGAGGGAGGAACACTCCCAAACTCACTCTACGAGGCCACCATCACCCTGATACCAAAACCAGACAAAGATGGCACAAAAAAAGAAAAATACAGGCCAATATCACTGACGAACATATATGCAAAAATCCTCAACAAAATACTAGTAAACAGACTCCAACAGCACATTAAAAGGATCATACACCATGATCAAGTGGGGTTTATCCCAGGAATGCAAGGATTCTTCAATATACGCAAATCAGTCTATGTGATACACCATATTAACAAACTGAAGAATAAAAACCATATGATCATCTCAATAGATGCAGAAAAATCTTTCAACAAAATTCAACACCCATTTATGATAAAAACCCTCCAGAAAGTATGCATAGAGGGAACTTACCTCAACATAATATAGGCCATATATGACAAACCCACAGCCAACATCGTCCTCAATGGTGAAAAACTGAAACCATTTCCACTAAGATCAGGAACAAGACAAGGTTGCCCACTCTCACCACCATTATTCAACATTGTTTTGGAAGTTTTAGCCACAACAATGAGAGAAGAAAAAGAAATAAAAGGAATCCAAATCGGAAAAGAAGAAGTAAAGCTGTCACTGTTTGCAGATGACATGATACTATATATAGAGAATCCTAAAGATGCTACCAAAAAACTACTAGAACTAATCAATGAATTTGGTAAAGTAGCAGGATACAAAATTAATGCACAGAAATCTCTTGCATTCCTATACACTAATGATGAAAAATCTGAAAGCGAAATTAAGGAAACACTCCCATTTACCATTGCAACAAAAAGAATAAAATACCTAGGAATAAACCTACCTAAGGAGACAAAAGACCTGTATGCAGAAAACTATAAGACACTGATGAAAGAAATTAAAGAAGATACAAACAGATGGAGAGATATAACATGTTCTTGGATTGGAAGAATCAACATTGTGAAAATGACTCTACTACCCAAAGCAATCTACAGACTCAATGCAATCCCTATCAAACTACCACTGGCGTTTTTCACAGAACTAGAATAAAAAAATTCACAATTTGTATGGAAACACAAAAGACCCCGAATAGCCAAAGCAATCTTGAGAAAGAAAAACGGAGCTGGAGGAATCAGGTTCCCTGGCTTCAGACTATACTACAAAGCTACAGTAATCAAGACAGTATGGTAATGGTACAAAAACAGAAATATAGATCAATGGAACAGGAGAGAAAGCCCAGAGATAAACCCACGCACATATGGTCACCTTATTTTTGATAAAGGAGGCAAGATTATACAATGGAGAAAAGACAGCCTCTTCAATAAGTGGTGCTGGGAAAACTGGACAGGTACATGTAAAAGTATGAACTTAGAACACTCCCTAACACCATACACAAAAATAAACTCAAAATGGATTAAAGACCTAAATGTAAGGCCAGACACTATAAAACTCTTAGAGGAAAACATAGGCAGAACACTCTATGACATAAATCACAGCAAGATCCTTTTTGACCCAACTCCCAGAGAAATGGAAATAAAAACAAAAATAAACAAATGGGACCTAATGAAACTTAAAAGCTTTTGCACAGCAAAGGAAACCATAAACAAGACCAAAAGACAACCCTCAGAATGCGAGAAAATATTTGCAAATGAAGCAACTGACAAAGGATTAATCTCCAAGATTTACAAGCAGCTCATGCAGCTCAATATCAAAAAAACAAACAACCCAATCCAAAAATGGGCAGAAGACCTAAATAGACATTTCTCCAAAGAAGATATACAGATTGCCAACAAACACATGAAAGAATGCTCAACATCATTAATCATTACAGAAATGCAAATCAAAACTACAATGAGATATCACCTCACACCAATCAGAAAGGACTTCATCAAAAAATCTACAAACATTAAATGCTGGAGAGGGTGTGGAAAAAAGGGAACCCTCTTGCACTGTTGGTGGAAATGTAAATTGATACAGCCACTATGGAGAACAGTATGGAGGTTCCTTAAAAAACTAAAAATTTAACTACCATATGACCCAGCAATCCCACTACTGGGCATATACCCTGAGAAAACCATAATTCAAAAAGAGACATGTACCACAATGTTCATTGCAGCACTATTTACAATAGCCAGGACATGGAAGCAACCTAAGTGTCCATCAACAGCTGAATGGATAAAGAAGATGTGGCACATATATACAATGGAATATTACTCAGCTGTAAAAAGAAATGAAATTGAGTTATTTGTAGTGAGGTGGATGGACCTAGAGACTGTCATACAGAGTGAAGTAAGTCAGAAAGCGAAAAACAAATATCATATGCTAACACATATATATGGAATCTAAAAAAAAAAAAAAAAAAGGTTCTGAGGAACCCAGGGGCAGGATAGGAATAAAGACACAGACATAAAGAGTGGACTTAAGGACACAGGGAGGGGGAAGGGTAAGCTGGGACGAATTGAGAGAGTGGCATTGACATATATACACTACCAAATGTAAAATAGATAGCTAGTGGGAAGCAGCTGCATAGCACAGGGAGATCAGCTCAGTGCTTTGTGACCACCTAGAAGGGTGAGATAGGGAGGGTGGGAGGGTGACTCAAGAGGTTGGGGATATGGGGGTATATGTATACATATAGCTGATTCACTTTGTTATACAGCAGCAACTAACACAAAAATGTAAAGCAAGTATACTCCAATAAAGATGTTAAAAATAATAATAAAAAATAAAATTTAAAAATAAATAAACGACTTGCCTTGGCTTCCACTGGAGGATGGCTTATGTGTTATGTGTTCCCTCACCCAAATGCTCTTCCCCCAACTCCCAGTTTTAAGATACTGGATTTCAAAAAAGTTGTTTACTTTTTATCACCCATCAAAACAAAAACAAGTTGATTTAAGATCTGATGACATTTAGTGCTTCTACCCACTCCCTCCGTTCACTTCTGGATGCTTCAGGAGGCATTCCTAGTTTTCCTTCCATTTCTCTGACTGCTCCTTCTCCTCCTCCATTGAAGATTCTTCTTTCACTCCTTAAATGTTGGTATTTCTCAGGGTCTGCCCCAGGTTCTCCTCCTTCTCGTATATTCAGGCTCCAGGACAACAAAGAAGACAAGGAGAGTCCAAGGTGAGCCCCAGGTTTCCTGACTTGAGCACCTGGACAAACATAGATCATTCTAATCAGAGAATCTTTTATTGTAAGGAACAGAAATCCACTCAAACTAGCTCAAGTCAAAAAGGAGTCCTGGGACTTCCCTGGTGGTGCAGTGGTTAAGAATCCACCTGCAGGGGACACGGGTTCGAGCCCTCGTCCAGGAAGGTTCCACATGCTGCAGAGCAGCTAAGACCACGCGCCACAACTACTCAGCCTGCGTGCCACAACTACTGAAGCCCACGTGCGACGAAGCCTGCTTGCCCGGAGACCGAGCTCCACAGAAAAAGAAGCCACCACAATTAGAAGACGGCGCACCGTAACGAAGAGTAACCCCCCGCTCGCCACGACTAGAGACAGCCCGTGCGCAGCAACGAAGACCCAACGCAGCCAAAAATAAATAAATAAATAAATTTATTTTAAAAACTGGAAAAAAAATGTATTAAAGCTACTTGAATGTACTCTTAAAAAAAAAAAGAATCCTGTGAGGACACAAAGTGTCTCAGAGAAACACGAAAAACTCCCAGGCCGTGGGAAAGGCAAAACCAAAGCCACTTCGAGATAGAGACACTCTCTCCTCCCCGTAGAGTGGCTCCTCAGCTTCTCTGACTACCTCCACCCCCTTCCCATCCTCCAATCAGCCACCTCTGAGTTTCCTCTCTTCCTAAACTTCATCTAGCCCTTTATTGCCACCCCAGACACAAATCAGCCAGTCTTTGAGCTCCAGTGCCTACCGTGAACTGAAACTTGGTATCACTTAGATTCCCCAGAGAGGGCATCTGATCAGCCCAGCTCTCCTTTTCTGCACCAGGCCAGCTGGCCAGTGAGCTCCCCTTAGATGAGGTGCACAGTCCTGTGCCAATCAGCTATAACTGGGGGGGTGGTCAGGGGCCTGCTGTCCACCCAGCAGGGGCTGTGGGTGGAGGAAGATTCTGTAAGAAGGGAGGTATCCCCAGATGTGCCGAATACAGTGGTGTTATTCAACAGACTAATTCTACAAATACTCATTGTGAAAATGCTAAATGCACAGCAAGAGAAGAGGACTGAGGCTTAAAACGCTCCCATTTTGGAGGAAACAGGTTGACAAGGACCAGCAGAAGAAGCAGAAGTTTCCTTCACTTTGGATTTGACAATCAGGGAGAAGAGAATTTTGAGAAGGGTATTCATTTCTTATTGCTGCTGTAACAAATTTCCACAAACTTAGTGGCTTAAAGCAATACAAATTTATTCTCTTAAAGTCCTAGAGGGCAGGAAAATGAAATGGGCTTTATGAGGCTAAAATTAAGTATTGGCGGAGCTGTGTTACTTTTGAAGGCTCTAAGGGATAATCCATTCCTTGCCTTTTCTAGCTACTAGAGGCTGCCAGCATTCCTTGACTCGTGGCCCGGCATCACTCTGCTTCCATCATTACAGCTCCTCCCAGAATTAGACTCTCCTGTCTCCTCCCTCTTCTCCTTATAAAGACCCTTGTGATGACATTGGGTCCACCCAGATAATCCAGAATAATCTTCCCATCTCAAGATCCTTAACTTGGTCACATCTACAAAGTCCTTTTTGCCATATAAGGTAACATATTCACAGGTTCCAGGAGTTAGAACATGGATATCCTTGGAGGGTCATTATTCTGTCTCCCACAAGAAGGATATGTTGGTCACACAAGACAAACCCCGCCACTAGCCTAAGGAACAGCCACTGAATCTCACGCAGCCTCATCTGAGTCCTTCAAAAATATCATTTTCACAAAATGGAAGAAATGGAAACGGAATGTCAAAAGATTAGAGGCATGCAGGTGGTGAAAATGAGGAGGGAGAAATGCTGATCATTCCTAGGAAAAGTCCAGCAAAGGAAGATGAGAACTATAATCTGAGAGGACAAGGAGCGACAGAGTCATTGAGGTATGAAAGTTGGTGGGGGGGGGGGGGGGGGGAAGACCCCTCGAGACATGGGGAGGCAGAAATAGACCAAGCCTTGAGGGTCCAGGCTTGAAGGCACCTTTGGGGAAATGCCATGGAGGGGCCCCAAGAGGAAGAGAAGTTCAGCACGACTCAGAGTCTCCAGCTGAGGCTGGATGTTGACTCCACCTCTATGACTTTCCCGAGCAGCCCCAAGGCCTGGATAAAGAGCAAAAGGCAAACAGAGGAGACGGTTGGATTGGATGGTTTCAGGGAGGCGCTGAGAAGTGAGCGATGCTGTGCTGCTGGAGAGAGCAACGGTAGAACAGCTGAGAAGGCAGAGAAGCCAGGCAAGGCCGGGGAGTGGAGAACTGAAGTGGGAGGCGGAGCCAGACAGCAGCCTAGGGAAGGGCCCCATCAGCACCTGCGGAGGGACAGCACACACGGAAGAATAAACAGCCAATCCCTAGCCACAGTGCTGCTGGTCAGCTGGGTGTGATGTAGGCTCTGGGGCCGCAGAGGAGGGGTTGCGATTGGATGGGGGGCGGGGCTGCAGATGAACAGCGTCACATCCCTAACCAGGCCTCACCCAAGGCTCACAGAGCTACAGAGATGAGGGTGCCCGGCTTTCTTGGAGGATCCATTTGGTCACCACAGTCGAAGGAGCCCCTGGCCGCCCAGAAGGAGGGAATCAAGGTTATCTCATCAGCTTCCACCAAGTGGTCTATCATTATTTAGCTCTATATCTTTTTTGCTGGGGTCGGGCAGGGGGGACAGTTTTATACACTGTCTCCACCTGCCATGCAAATGTTTATCCAGGTTTGTCAGATGGACGCTGGCAGAAAGCACATTTCTCCTCCCAGGGAAAAGAAAGATGTCACTGAAATTATCTTGGGTTCCATAGGTGACATTAGTACAGCCAGACTGCAAAACATCAAGTGCCAATTTTCATGTTAGTTTCTGTTGTGTTAAACAGAAATCCTACCCTTGTTGTGTCGATTATATTGGTGAGAAAATTCCCCCAGCCGCTGGCCCGGCGCGGGGCTGCACCTGGGCCCAGGGGCCACTTATCTGCCGTGTAGGTGAATTCTGTGCTGCTTGGCTCTAGAGGAAAATGCATCTTACATAAGGTTCTGCTCCACAGATAAGTCTGTTGTTAATATGCCTCAGACTGCCTTGGCTTCGGCTATTATCACAGATACATGCAACGTACATCGTTTTTATCAGTATGCATTGTACTTGGGGTTAAAAAAAATAAAAATAAAAAAGGAAGAGAGACCACAGGATGTCATTTGTTATTTTTTAAAAAAGAAAAAAAAATGTTTGCTACAGATTCCACCCATACCACGTATTATTCCCGATGAATAAATTGGAACACCGTGCTCGCTTCGGCAGCACATATACCAAAACTGGAGCGACACAGAGAAGATTAGCACGGCCCCTGTGCAAGGATGACATGCAAATTCATGAAGCATTCCATATCTTTTTTTAAAAAAAACTGGAACATCAAACACGCATTAGTCAAATGTGTGGGTTTTTCAGAATGGACTTTTCCATAGTTCAATGTGATTGAGTAGTACGTATAGGGCATCATGCCTGAGCTAAATGCTGCCTGCCACGACTCTGTCCCATCTTTTAAATGTATGGGATATTTTTTCCCAAAAATGAAAGAAGAGGATTTGGTAATGAATTCTTTTAGCTGAGGGAATGGAGAAAATGTGGGGCCCTAGTGTGAATCTGGGCCATTTCTGCTTTCATATCCAGGAATTGATCAATCTGGGGAAACTGAGGCAGCTCAATCAGATGTTTGTTCTAATAGAAGCCAGCTTTGCAGCACAGTGAGTCCCAGCTGCACTGCTGGCAGAACTCCTGTCCCTCCTTGGAAGACCCTCCCCTGCATGGGGCATTCAAACAGTGCGACACTGTTTGGGGGTGTTCGGGTAGTGATCGGACAGTAATATATTTCCCCATTTCCTGGACCCAGGAAGGCAGAAACTTGAATGATGACCAGTGATGAAACCACCAGCACAGCCAGGCCAGGCCCAGGAGCCCATGAGCTGAAGAAGCCCCAGTGAATTGATTGCATCCATGTCTCTAGGTCTCGTGTTCCCATGTGTGAGACGCCCTGAGGGGACTAAATGACCCATGACGTCCTTCGCACCAACCATGTGTACAATGCCTAATGGATGGATTTCACCCTCACTCTAGTCTGGCCTCTCCACATGTTTCTGGGCTTCCTGCTCGTCAGGGGGCAGCTGAGGTGCTGGCTGAGGATCCCACCTGAGCTCTGGCTGAACCCCATCCCCAAGAAAAGCCCAGATCCCAGACTAGAGTTGGTACTGAGAGGAAGGGATCCCAAAAATGTGGATCTGAGCACATGGATGGAGACTGGAGAGTCCAGCTCCCACAGGGAACGAGAATCTTCTGACAAGGCTGGCCAAGAGCTTTGTGCATCACTTGCCCCAAGAGGGCGCGCTGACAGCTCCAATCGCAAACAACGTGCACAAGGGCTGATGCGGGACATGCGGAAGAGACCCTCTCAATGCCCCATCCAGATCCTCTTGGGTCCCTTCCACCATTTCTGTGCATCTCCCTCCTGGCTTCACTATGCTTTTCCCTAATGGCCACCATCCCACTTCTGGGATTCAGACCCTTCAAACAGAGATTAGTTTATGAGTCCTGGACAGGACTGAATGCTAGGCCAGAGTCTTAGATGTTTTCCAGAGCTTGATCCAGACCACCAGAATTCTCTCCAGCCCGTAACTCATGTATCCCCAGCATGCGCTAATCCCCCTCACCTCTTTGCTCATCCCGTGTCCCGACTGTCTGCCTGCCAACCACTGAACCATATTTATGGTTGTCTTCTACGTGACTTGGAGCATAACATGGTTAAATCAAGAACCCCAGTACTCCTCTGTCTTACCCTCAGCTGCAGGAGCCTGGAGGCATATTTAACAGTGTCACACGGAAAGTGCCACGGTGCCTGTGCTTTGTCCCAAATCCAAGAGGAAGGCTCTTCTGTCCAATGTGGTTTAAAACGCCCCTCCCACTGTAGATCGTAGCAGCGAAGAATGCTGAGCAGGGCAGAAAACACAACATCCAGACCCCAGAAACAGGCTGAATGCCCAGGTTTAGGGAGGAGAGAGCAAGAGAGTGTGAGAGCCGCCCAGCGCTCACAATGCCCCCATCTCCCCATCCTGGCAGTCTGGCAGCCAGTCACTCCTCACAGGCCTGAAGCCAGAGCCCAGTGCTTACTCATTCGATAATAGACAGTAATTGCGTATGTGCCTGTCCATAGAAGTCAGTGAATAAAGAGTCAGTATTTACAGATTTACTTTTCATATCTGTTGGTACAAAGATGAAGAGCTTTCTGTCAACAGTAAAAGTAACTCAGTCCAAAGTGAGTCCAGAATTTAACAAATTACACTCTCTGCCTCTTAGTCCATTGGGTAAGGATAGCAAGTCACCTTGGGGCCATTGGGAGTGCCTTCTTAGTTATGCACATTAAGGCCTTACCTATATTTGGGGAGAGGATGCTAAGGCCCCATGGGGATGTAGGTATATCACTCCCTATTGCTGATGCCCTGGAGGGGTGTAACAGGTTATATGGTGCTGTGAAGCCACGCCCCTGCCTGACACCCCACCATCTGCAGAGCTCAGGAGAAAGGTGGACAGTCTGTAGTAGGATCTGGGATCTTCTGAGAATAAAGCGTCTAAGATCCAGACTTGTGGCTAAGAAAGCTGTCGGGGTGGACAGGTCTATGGGAAATCTGGAACGGGGACCCAGGCCCTAACCAGAGGCCTGAGGCCTGGGGTCAGGGCTTGTGAGGCGAAACTAGAGCTGGCAGGGCACCTGGCTGGGGCCTGTGCTGGGCCCTGAGGGTAACAGCCGAGCAGGTGAGCAAAACCTGAGTAAATAACTTGGATGCCAGGGGTGAGAGTTCACTCTGCAGAGGACAAGCATCCATCCATCTAGGACCAGACTTTGGCAGGGATGCCCTGTGGCAGTGACCACAGTTCTGATCCAGGGGTTAAACCATCTGGGGTTCTGGAACAGCATGGAGGTGAGATATGGAGGCCTTGAGAGGTGGTTCTCATCACCCCTAGTTAGAGCCTGTGGGGACTCCCCAGGGTAGGTAGAAACAGTAAAGCAAGAGGATAGAATTTTTGTTTCGAGCCGGTGGTGTGGCTCAAACATAAAAATCTTAAAACAAAACAAAAAACACACAACACTCCAGTCTAAACAGGTGGGCTGTGGAAGAGGATTGCGCAAGCTGGAGGATGAGAATAAAGACTATTTTATTGACAACCCTCTCTAGGGGTCTACCAGCCCTGCTGCCATTCTCACTGGAGGTCAGCTGGGGAAGGACCTCTACTGAGACCTCATTCCAGAGTGCCAGCTCACTCCTCCTTTTACTCCTGTCACCTTCATAAAGGCCTGGATTGAAGAGCTCCCCTGCATAAATTTAATATTGATTCGGTCAACATTCTAGAGTCCAGAGTAGCAACCACTTGGTAGCCCCTCTGGCCATCTCCCCAAGGCAATGCTCTCTGCCTTCCACCACTGGCCCGGGGAGAGATGCTCACCACATCTGGCCCCCCTCGCACCCCGGGGGAGAGGCCCAGTCTGTTGCAGCTGAGAACAAACTGAGAGAGTAGTGCCTGGCCCTCCACGGCGGTCCCCATTGCACCTCTCTCCCCCCTACCCTGTGAAGCGACCATCTCGGCTGCGCCAGGCCTCACAATTCACAAAGGGGTCCACATGCACAGCCCACCGAACAGCATCACTTGGCCTGCATTACCTCTCCATAATAATCTCATACATCAAAGCGGGGAGAGACCTGGCTGTGCCTGTAAGCGACTCCGTTAGACATTGAATATCATTATCAGAAGCCCCTCGCTCCCTCGGCTTCGTATGCAAACTCCTGAGCTCCCTGGAGTCCTTCCTGAAGAAAGTGCCCTGCACGACGGACATTTGTTATTTTGCAGGAGAGGACGCTGAGGCTCCACGGGGACCGAACCAAATTAACTGCAGCCAAGAATTGGCGCCAATCAAGACCTACATTGACACCTAGTGGCGTCTCTCGGAACTGCAGCTGGCTCAGGCGGGTTCCTCTGGAAGCCACCCTCAGAAAAGCAAGAAACAAAGCCACTGATCCAAATATTTACAAATATCCGAGAAGAAGACAGAGTGGGAAACAAATTCACTTTTCAGCACCTCTTTGGTGATAGGCAAACCCACGCTTCATGTTTAAATATCTTAACTTGTCATGAGAGGGAGAAATTGAAACCATTACTCTTTCATCTCATCTCGGGATAAAATTCATTGAGAAAGAGAAAGGGAGGAATAGAGTCAAAAGCCTAAGTGGAATCCAACTTTACATTGCACATCCCTCTAATCTACGAATCCGACCTACATACAGTCACACAAGTGTGCAAAGATAGTCATTGCAGCAGTGTTGGGAATTTTTTTTAAGTGGAAATAACCTAAAAAGGCCAACTATTATATATAATATTATATATTATTGTATATAATATATTATATATAAATATGTTATAGTTATATCTAATATAGAAAAAATATAGATATCTAATAAAAGTCATAAATAGTGATATATACATAGATCACCTGGTGTACGTGTCATGACTTTCGTTATTGTTACATAATGCGATTTTACCTTTATTTGGAGTCTCCATTCCTCCTGACGCAGAAAAAGTAACCATGGTCAATCCTGGATAAAGTCAGGCATTTTATATTTAAACTTAGTCAATGCAGAAGTTTTCTTTCCTTACCTTGGCCTATAGATTTAGGGGTTTACTTCATATCACATGTTCAGAGGGGGGGTGTCTGCTCCCCAAAGCTCCAAATGGAGGTTTATCACTGACCCTTCAGCTCCTGAGTCCCCAAACTCTATCCTGAGCGTTCTATAACACCCTCATATGTTATGTCTAACCCCCCAGGGGAGGGCACAGGAGATGCCCTTTTGACATCCTGACTGTTTTTTTCTTACTTCTTCCTCATCTTCCCTCTTCCTCATCCACAGCTTGATCTAGCCTGAGTTTGGGAAGAGGGGGAAAAACTGCCAAAACATAACCTTCTCTGCTCAACCTTTTGTATTTCATAGTTGGGATGAACATTTTAGACTAAAATCCAAGAACTGGCATATTTCATCTCTGATTCCACTGTGACAGCTTCCTTGCAGAGATGAGTATCTCCCACCTACCTTCCCAAATCGGGAGTGGAGGAGGGCCCCAGAGAAGAGGGAGTGTGGGATGGGAGACCAGATCTGGTGATACTTCCCATATTGTCCCATCTCTGAGAGAGAAGGGTCTGGAAGGAGGCACAGCAAACAGTCACAGAGTTCACACCTAGGATGAAGGAGGAAGGAAGGAAAGGAGGAGCTTTTTGATTTATGTCCTTCTATGTTGCTCAAACTTTTTACAATAAGCAGGTATTCCTTTTGGAGATAAATTTAGTCGGCCTAAAGATTAAAAATCAAGAGGCTAGCCAGATCTTAAGTTTGTTCCCTTCCTCTTCCTTCCATCCTTGGAAAGCAGTGCCTGTGACAGCTCTACAATAGGACAGCAGTTAGAATATGTCACAGGAGACAGGCACTGCTGTTTCCTCGCTTGCCCGCCCTGTCTCCATCACTGAATCAGCCAGGTCCCAATCGCAGAGCCGAGTGTCAACACTGAGGAAAACCCCTGGCATAAGCTCCTACTGTGTGTGGTACTGTGTGTCTGAGCCCTAAACGACGAGTGCCTTGAGCTCATCATAAACTACATGTGGACCAGAAGTAACAGAAAAGTCTTTTTTTTTTTTTAACGCAAAAAAAAAGCCTGTTAGTCTATGGAGAGAGAAAGGAGTAGTAGAAAGTTGTGGTGACGACAGTCACACGCCCCCTGTGCTCCCTCCCTGGGCAGAAGAAGGCAGGACACACTTCTGACACAGATGTTTCCTGTGATGGAAATGTGATCGCACTGATGCCGGCTCTCCTTGCTCTGTTCCCAGTGAGGCATGCCGGTGGTGGTGCTCGGGAGGGATTGTTTGGGTTTTTTAATTACTTTGCCCTCACCATAATCAGTGCACTTTTCTGAACTGGAATTTTTTTCAATTATGGAAATTTTTCAGCCATTCCCTCTCCTGCGATCTCACCAGTTTTCTCATTCAGAACGCCTCTCGGATTAGAATTTCTGTCTATCTTCCATGACTCTCAACTTCATAGTTTTCATTTCTCCATCTTTTGGTTCTGTATTATATGTAATTTCCTTCTCTCCTTTGATTGACTCGTCTCTCATCAGCTGTTCTAGCCTCTTATTTATCCTACTTATTGGAGTCTTTTTTATTTCCAAGAGCAGTATTTTTCATAACTGCCTGTTCACATTTAGTCATCTCCTGGTCTCCTTGCAAAGATGCTATTCCCTCCTTACCTCTTCAATATGTAACATGATATTAAACTTTAAGGGAATATCCCAATATTGTACCTAACACCCATAGAGAGGACATAAAAAGGATTGAGTTGTTGGACATTTCAAAGGATTTGTGAAGAGGATGTCTTTGGAGAGAGTGTTGGAATGCTCTGAGTTTCACTGACCCCAGGCTAAGGATGGAATGAGGGGCAGTTTATCTCTTAACCCCAACCTTAGGGTCCCATGCAGAGAGCCTGATGTGTGTTCCCTGCTGTTGGGGAAAGAGGAGGCTGGGTGCCTGGCTCACTTGGAGGAGGCCAAAGGGCCTATGAATACAGAGCAGGTGGTAGTGTCTGAGGAAACCAGAGGCTAAGGAGGAAAGCTGCAGCTGTGGACTAGTCTGGGTTCTCCAGGGAAACCCTAAGGGCCTGACTTGTGATTCACCGACAAGGGCTGCCAAAGGCTCCAAGCAGCATCCTTACCTGCCATGAGAGTCTAAGCCCCATTGGATCTGCTGGATCCTGTGGCCCAAATGGCAGAGCAGCTTGCACGGAAGCCTGGACCGATGCAGAGCCTTCTCTTGTTCTGGGCCCCACTCAAAACTAGCATCTTTTGGGACTTCCCTGGTGGTCCAGTGGTTAAGACTCTGAGCTCCCAACGCAGGCGACCCAGGTTCGATCCCTGGTCAGGGAACTAGATCCCTCATGCCACAACTAAGAGCCCACAAGCCCCAACTAAAGATCCCGCACAAGGCAACAAAGATCCTGCATGCCACAACTAAGACCTGGTGCAGCCAAATAAATAAATATTAAAAAAAAAAAAAAAAAACTAGCGTCTTTTCAGATCATTCAGTAAATGGGCTGGAGGAACACATCACATGAGGAATTTGTTGCATCCAAAGTCCAAAGAGGTACACTGGGTGCTGTGCCAAATTTTGGCTGTAGGAGGGTCCAAGCAACAACTTATCCTTTACCTTAGAAGGGCTATCTGAACAGAAGTAAAGGGCTGAGTAAGAAAGAATTCTCTCTCCTTCCCTCTCTCTCTGCCTGTCTTCAAGCTGGGACATCACTCTTCTCCCCCCTTGAGACTGGGACGCAGACTAGAACTTACACCACTGGCTTTCCTGGGTCTCAAGTTTGCCAACTGCAGATCTTGGGACTTCTTAGTCTCTATAGCCATGTAAACCAAAACCTTAGAAGGGAGATCTTGACATGCCCCACACCACGGTGCCCCTAGAAGTTTCACTGAGGTAGAAGGCCCCTGAATTTTAGTCAGGTTTACTTCCCATCCTCTAACATGAAAGTGTCTTACCGATAAGTCTAGAGTAGTTGCTACTTCTTGCTCAGTAGATCCAATCAGCATAATGTCATTAATGTAATGGACCAGTGTGGTATCTTATAGGAGAGAAAGGTGATCAAGATAGCTGTGAACTAAATGATGACATAGAGCTAGACAGCTGATATGCCCCTGAGGTAGAGCAGGGATCGTGTATTGCTGGCCTTGCCAACGAAAAGAAAGCTGTTTCTGGTGGCCTTTACTAACAGGTAATGAGAAAAAAAGCAATAGCTAGGTCAATAGCTGCATACCAGGTACCAGGGGATGTGTCGATTTGCTCAAGCAATGAAACCGTATCTGGTACAGCAGCTGCAATTAAAAACACCACCTGCCTAAGCTTATAATATTCCATGATGCACTGTCATTCTCCAGGATCCATCCTTCTTCTGCAGAGGTCAAATAGGTGAGGTGAATGGGGGTGGGGTAGGAATCACCACCCCTGCATCTTTCAAGTCCCTGATGGTGGCACTAGTCTCTGCCACCCCCCAGGAATGTAGTATTGCCTTTGAGTTACTAGTTTCCTAGGTAGAGGCAGCTTTAGTGGCTTCCACCTGGCCTTTCCCACCTCACTCTACAGGTCAGAGAAGCAGTATGGGAATTCTGCCAGCTAATGAGTATATCTATTCCAATTATGCATTCCAGAACCAGGGAAATAGCCACAGGGTGTGTTCAGGGACCCACTGGGCCCACTCTGACATGGACCTGAATTAAACCCCGTTGATCACCTGACTTCCGTAAGTCGCTGCTCTGACTGGTGGACCACAGTGACGTGTTGGGTCTCCCAAAATCACTGTCAGTTCAGAATCAGTGTCCAGTAGTCCCCAAAAGGCCTGATTATTTCCTTTTCCCCAATGCAGTTACCCTGATAAAAGGCTATAAGTCCCTTTGGGGAAATCTGGGAGGAAGAATAACAGTACAAATGTTTGGTAATGTTCCAGTGTCCTTCCTAAAGGGCATTAGCACCCCCTTCATTCAAGGGTCTCTGGGTCTATAAACTGGCTCAGGTCTGGGAATTGATTGAGAGGACACAGTTCTGTTTTTTTTTTTAATTTTATTGGCGTACAGCTGATTTACAGTGTTGTGTTAGTTTCAGGTGTATAGCATAGTGATTGTTATACATATACATATATTCATTTTTTTTCAGATTATGTTCCCATATAGGTTATTACAGAATATTGAGTAAAGTTTCCTGTGCTACACAGTAGGTCCTTGTTGGTTATCTATTCTATATGATTCAGGTTAGACTTTTGTTCCCTTGACCTAGAACTTTTCTGTTTCTACAGATCAAGTAGAAATGTAGTAGGCTTCCTATTAGCTTCACTTCTAGGAACACCATGATGAAGTAGCCAACGCCCTAAGCCTGTATGAGTCAGACTTTCCCAATGGCTGCCTTGACTCTGCTGTCCATTACACTAACCACGTCCACCTTGCCTTTGGCGGTTGATTGCCACCACTTGGCTCCTGCCACCCCGGATCTAATTACTCACATTGCATTTAGGCCTCGATGACTGCAGCTCCCACTGTGAGATCTGACCTGCAGAGAAAGGTGATCACAGAGCTCTTCAAGGATGTCAGGGCTCCCCTCACAACTTATTTCTCACAGGGATGGTGAAAGGTCTTCTGCAGAGAAAGACAAATACTGCATGATTTCACTTGTATGTGAAATCTAAAAACTAAAACTAACAAATGAATATAACAAAACAGAAGCAGACTCACAGATACAGAGAACAAACTAGTGGTTCCCAGTGGGGAGAGGGGTGGGAGGAGGGGCAAGACAGGACAGGGGAAGGAGGTTAAGAGGCACAAACTAGTAGGTATAAAATAAATAACATACAAGGATGCAATGTGCAGCACAGGGAATATAGCTCATATTTTATAACAACTTTAAATGGAGTATAATCTATAAAAATATTGAATTACTATGCTGTACACCTAAAACTAATATATTATAAATCAACTATAATTCAATTTTTAGAATAAAATAAAATAAAAAGAAAGGTATGTCTTCTGGACCCTCCCAGTGGGGGAGACAGAGAGATTGAGATTTATTATAAGGAATTGGCTCACGTGATTTGGGGGCTGACAGGTCCCAAGATCCGCAGTTGGCAAACTGGAGACCCAGGGGAGCCAAAGGTATAGTTGCTGTCTGAGTCTGAAGACCTGAGAACAAAGAAAGCCAATGGTGTAAATTCCAGTCCAAGCTTGGGTCTGAAGACAGAAGTTTGATGTCCCGGCTTGAAAACAGTTGGGCAGAGAGAGGGAATTCTCTCTTACGCAGCCTTGTAATTCTACTCAGGCCTTCGTCGGATTGGATGACGCCCACCCACCTTGGGGAGGGCAGTCTGCTTTACCCAGTCTACCAACTCAAACATTAATCTCATCCAGAAACACCCTCACAAACACACCCAGAATCATGTTCAACCAAATATCTGGGCAGCCCATGGCCCAGCCAAGTTGACACATAAAGTTAACCATCACAAGCTGGAAAAACAAAATTCATTACCTACGTGGGAGTTAACAATCTGAGAGTTTCAGCAGGAAAGCTTACGAAGAACTCACAAAAGTATTCATAGGAGAAAGAATCAGCTTTAAACCTCAGCGGGTCCCAGGAAGCCCAAACCCAGCTTTCCACTGTTCCAATCAAGTAAGACCCTTCCTGATCCCCCTCTTCCTTCTTCCCTTCTTGAACTCCAATCTCAGAGGGGTCCACAATGGCTGCGGGTGAAGGAGGAGGATGTAAAAAAAGAGAGATAGAAACTGACCACACCCTTCCCTGAAGTAAGGAAGCCACCTGCTAAAGACAAAAGAAGCTTTATATCTCATGAGAGTTCAAAGTTTTTATTACTATCTGGGAATAGGCAATTTTAATTATGAATGCAAACTCCTAGTTAAAGTGGCTATAGAGCTTTCTATTACCCAGAAGTATCCAAAATAGTCTCAACTGGCAGGGAAAAAAAGCTGCCACCACTAAATTTTAAGGAAGGGTGGGACACATTCCATGAGTTTTTAGATTTTCAAATTATCTATTATTTCCATCTCTTCTGTTATGAATTCTTCTGTCTGTTGAGTCTGTAAAATGAGCCTCAAGATGAATTTCGTGATGTCCTTTGTCATTTTTGTTCCAAAGCTCATTCTGCCTGGGAGTGTTTTCT
The DNA here is from genome assembly GCF_949987535.1 of Balaenoptera acutorostrata. Taxonomy (NCBI): domain Eukaryota; kingdom Metazoa; phylum Chordata; class Mammalia; order Artiodactyla; family Balaenopteridae; genus Balaenoptera; species Balaenoptera acutorostrata. The sequence goes on along the minus strand of NC_080067.1, from coordinate 23,082,693 downwards.
GTGAACAAGTCCTTGCATGGTAAGTACTTTTGCAGCTGACTTAGCCCATTCTTCCTGATCTGCACACCCAGGGCGGGATCTTAAGTTATGGACTTTCAGGTGCTGGCTCTCAGCCAACAAAATTTCTGGTGCTGCACCCCTGGTGCAGGACCAGCCCAGCTCCCATCTTTAGCGAAGATGCCCTTTTTCCTTCCTGCACCATGGGCAAGCAGCACATTTCTGGAGTGTTTTCAGCCCCTATTCGCTGGATAGGCAAGACAACCAGCCCCAACCCCAGCTTCATGAAGCAAGCACGGGTCCACTCTCCTGCCAAACACAGGGTACACTCATCTCCATTCCCACATGAGCTTTGAAGCCCAATCTATGTATATACGCAGTTCCTTCTACCCTTGGGCTACATTTCACCAGCCTACTCTGTAGGTTTATTCTTCATTATTGGTCCACAAAGATTGATTGATTTTTTGATTCATTCATTCATTCATTCATTCATTGGCTCGTGTGTGTGTGTGTGTGTGTGTGTGTGTGTGTGCATGCACATTTCATCAATCACTCCTCTGTGGCTGGAGGAGGTTACAGAGAGGGCTTGATGTGTGCTCACTCCACCATCTTGATCAATGTCTTCCAGGCATGTCTCAGACGCTACTGAGCTAGACAAGCAAGAATCATGTCCAGACCCGGTCATCTCAGTCTTCACAGAGTGGACAAGCCCATTTCCAAAGTGGCAACACTCTCCCTCGGTGATGGGAGGAGTTTGCTTATCAGTAGCTAAAGCAGAAATCCTTTCCTCTCCTGTCCTGTCCTATCCAGAAGAGTGGTCATGAGAGCTGACACAGGGCAGGCTGGTTGAACACCCTGGAGAGGCACAATACCAGAGGTTCAGTGATACCAAGTTTCAGTTCATGGTAGGCACTGGAGCACAAAGACTGGCTGATTTGTGTCTGGGGTGGCAATAAAGGGCTAGATGAAGTTTAGGAAGGGAGGAAACTCAGAGGTGGCTGATTGGAGGATGGGAAGGGGGTGGAGGTAGTCCACCCCCTTGGCTCAGACCCAAGCTTCTTATAAGTTCTTCAACCTGAGGCTTGTCTTTGCCAATGCCAAATTAAATTTCTCCTTCAGAGTTTAAAACTTTGTTAGAAAAGAAAAGAAAGATAAAAGGAAGGAAGGAAGGGGGAGGGAGGGAGGGAGGAAGGAAGGGAGGGAGGGAGGGAGGGAGGGCGGGAGGAAGCCCTTCAGCGAGGTTAACGTAGGCAGGATGGCATCAGAGGGCCCTAGTTCTGAGGTGTGATCTCCTAACCCAAAATAACATCTGTAGGCTTACACCAAGGCAGTTTGATAGAAGACTTACTGGCATCTCCAGGAAATTTGGAGATGTGTGGCCACCTCGTAGATGAGTCATTTTAAAGCACAGGAGCAAACGTAGAAGTTACTGAGGTTTACACAGGCACTTATTTTTCCAACAGCCAGGTTTTTTAAAGTCGTTTTTTAAAATTTCCCCAGTGGGGTCCAGTGGAGGACCTTTTTTGCAGGTACCTGAGAAGGCTCGTCAAATTTTCCTCCAAGGTCCTTAATGGGGTTTTACAACCTCTCCTTGGCTGGCAGCCCGCTCCACTGAAGGAGGCAGAAGGGGCCGTGTCCTCCCTTTGTGAACCTCCTGCTCCCACCTGTGTGGGTTTTCCAGGCTTTTTTGTTAGATGCTTGAGGACCTGAGAATCCCTTGAGCCAGAAAGAGAAAACTGTAATTTGGGGTCAACTCTTGTGTGCCAGTTCCAAACGTCACAGTCTGGGCGCCAAAATGGTTTAACATGACTCTCCCGTCATGGGAACAAGAAAGTCAGTCAAATCCAGGGATAGGCTAGAAATAGAACACATGAGAAAAAATACCAAAAACTCCTTTTTTAAGAGGTAGGGGGGACTTCCCTGGTGGCGCAGTAGTTGAGAATCTGCCTGCTAATGCAGGGGACACGGGTTCGAGCCTTGGTCTGGGAAGATCCCACATGCCGCGGAGCAGGTGGGCCCGTGAGCCACAACTGCTGAGCCTGCGCGTCTGGAGCCTGTGCTCCGCAACAAGAGAGGCCGCGATAGTGAGAGGCCCGCGCACCGCGATGAAGAGTGGCCCCCGCTTACCGCAACTAGAGAAAGCCCTCGCACAGAAACGAAGACCCAACACAGCCATAAATAAATAAATAAAATTTTTTTAAAAAAGGTAGGGAAGGGCAGCACAGAGGAAAGACCGACAGACAGGGGAGGAGGGAGACCCACGTGGGCACAGAGTGGAGCCCTTAATCATGTGCTGGGGACAGACAGAACACGAGCGAGGAGATGATGGCCTTTGCTAAACTCTAAATCTACTGACGACATTGGAGGTTTGCTAGGGACCAAGCCCGTGGAAGTTTGCTGTTGAGTTCTCATTCTAGGAAACTTGCCTGGGTTTTCCTTTTCTCCATCCAGGAAGCCCAGGGCGCTTCGAGGCGAGTGGGAACAAAAGAAGGAATTTCCCGCACTCAACACTAGGTGGCGCCAGACAGCTGTGGACGTAATGAGGTTCCCCCCTCCAGGTGGGCTCAGAAGCTGGGGAAGTTCCCTGAAGGGACCGAGTCAGGCCAGATTCCAAGGAAAATGAGAATTCTAAGCACCCACAGGAAGTTAGCCAAAGGATAAAATGGGCACACAGAAAAATAAGAAGAAAAAAAAAATCTAAGAGATGGGGAAATGTAGCACAGAGGCTAGACAGTCTACAGCCTGTAAAAGGAACTTAAAAGAACTTTGCCGCGGAATCCTTGGCAGGAAAAGAGATGTGCAAGTGCAGAAAGATTGGAAGGGGAGGCTTCGCAGGCGTTCATGGTGGGGAGGGTCATGGCCTGGGCCAGGTAATGCTGGTGGTGACCGCCTTCTGACTGCTGTACCTACATTTACTAGTCTACATTTACTAGTATGATTCTTTGATACAGTGAGTCAATAAGCCCAACAGGATTCAATAACAAGAATCGGTAGAAATACATTCTATTCATCCTCTCTGAGCATTTGCTTTTTGTGTTTACAGTTATGGACCCATGACTTTTCAAATTTATTGTGTCCACTGATGTAAGCCAGAATTCTCCTTTTGATGCTCACATTGTCCCAACTTTGGCTTGGGCAAATTTACGCCTTTTAGATTGATTCTTGCATAATTTTGAATGACCCAACTATTGAAAGCTTTGCTTCTGGCCCAACAAGGTGTAGCTGTCCTGGGATTGCCTTGCACCCTTCCACCCCAGACCAGGCATGGAATCAGACATTGCTCCAAGATACCATGGCTTCTTTTTTTTTTTTTTTTTTTTTTTAAAGATTTATTTTTTTATTGATTAATTGATTGATTGATTGATTGCTATGTTGGGTCTTCGTTTCTGTGCTAGGGCTTTCTCTAGCTGTGGCAAGCGGGGGCCACTCTTCATCACGGTGCACGGGCCTCTCACTATCATGGCCTCTCTTGTTGCGGAGCACAGGCTCCAGACACGCAGGCTCAGTAATTGTGGCTCACGGGCCCAGCCGCTCTGCGGCATGTGGGATCTTCCCAGACCAGGGCTCGAACCCGTGTCCCCTGCATTAGCAGGCAGATTCTCAACCACTGCGCCACCAGGGAAGCCCACACCATGGCTTCTTTTGGGAGAAAAATAGCATTAGAAACCAAAATCTGGGGTACACTGCAACTGGGCCATTTCAGTGGCAAAAAGCCAAAAAGGAAATATATTTTTCATTTAATGTTTTATAAAGACATGACTTCATATTGCTATATTCAGTTCAGTTCCAGCAGTACACTGCTCCTCCTCAAATGTTTGAGTCTACCATTGGCCTTCCCTTTCACTAATCTTGAAATCTAGGTTCCCATCAAAATAAACACAATTATATACTTGCTCTGACAACTTAAGGGAATAGCTTAAAAAAAAATACACTGTCAATACAAACAGTATAAATACTGAATATAGTTTTTGTTTTAGACTGCACACTCCTGAGGCTTTGTTGCCAAACCATTTTATTCTAAAGTCATGCTTAATCTCCCACACTGTGTAAGGACTTATTTGACAGTTGTGGTTCTGCTGTTGCCATTTACTTTCATTCAAAGGAGGCTGCAACCTGCCCTTACCCCATCCCTCCATTTTCACCCCACCTTGTCATTTTCCCATAGGACTTACAAACTCCCAATATACTAGATAATTCACTTAATAATGATAATTGCTAGTATTATTTTATTATTTTATTATTATGTCTCCTTTCCCCCCACATTCGAATGTAAGCCTCATGGAGCAGGGGTTTTGTTCCTTGGACTCTGGCAGCATCTGAAGGCAGGACTAAGAAAGCTGGGCTTGATTCTGGGGTCACAGGTGTCAACTCAGTTGAGCAGCACGAGACTGTGAGAGATGGTCAGTCTCCCTGCCATCCTGTTGTAGTTATTAATCACACCCATTTTCATTCATTAAAGTGTCCCAGCTTAGAGGGCCGGGTGATTGGAGGGGAGGAGGGGAGGCCGGGGAGGTAGAATACAAGTACTCCAGGCCAGAGGGAATGGCCAGCTACAGGGGAGGCAGCCCCTCTACTTTCAGGAACTAGCTCAATGTCTGGTGCATGGCTGGGCTTCAATAAGTGATTCTGGGGACATGGGACGACACTAGAATAACAGAGAAATTCCTGTATACCTGTAAATGCCTGCAAGGTGGATGGGCAGTGAGACTAGCTGTGAGAGGGACACAAGCAGAGGGAAGTCAGGGGTCATTTCTGGGTTCGGGGCCTGGACAGGTGACAGGGGAGAGGGAGGAGGGGGTTGGTGACTGGTGAACTAGTATCGTCTTTATTTCTGCAAACTAAAAATATGTTTCCAGCTTAGGCCAAAGGTAAAACGAACACATACTCTTCATACAAGAGTCAGACAACACAGAGGCCTACAAAATGGTACAGAGGAAATGATCTTCAGTGATCTCATCTTAAAGAGAGCCCATCCTCTGGCTCCTCGAAACCCCACCAGATGGAGAGAGGGCTGTGGGCCTCTATCTTGTAGGGGAAACACCTGGCTGAAGCAGTTAGACTGTCTCCACCTCTGGGGTGGCTGGAAGGGGCCCAGGAAGTGGGGGTGGAGACAAACCAGTTCAGAGGCTCCAGAACTGGGAGGGCTGGGGTCTAAAAGGGAGGCACAGGCCTTGCCCAGCAATCGTTTCCATCCCTTCTCTGACCCTGACTCTTCCTCACCTGGTGGGGGAGAGGGTCAGGAAGAGGCTTCAGTCGCGTGCCCCAGATGAACGTGCTAGGAGAGTTAAGGACACCCGAGGAGCTGTCTTAAGGAAAAGAGGTCCCCAAGGGAGTTCCTGTATCATGATGCCTCCAGGAAGACCCAGGAGCATCCTGGCCGGATGAGGCTTTGGCCAACTGCTTCAGTCACATTTCCCATTCAGCCAGATGCTGCCCCTCGCTGGTTCCCTGCCCCAGCCCTTACCTGGGGCTACTCCCACATCTCCTGACCAAAGGTGGTCTTCAGGTGACCTGCACTCAAGGCTGATGATATAACTGGAACCCTAAAGTTTTCTTTTTTGGAAGAAACCACAATGATTACCCAAGGTGACACCTTTTTATTTTTCATTCAATACTGTAACAACTCTACAGGAAAAAGGAACACAGCAAACATCGCACTTATGATCGACATCCTTCTGCGGTCTCATCTCATCATGCACATGCATTTTAGCTGCTGTCCTCAGTGTGAACACACGATTTACCCTGTACAGCATTTCACGTGTCTGCAGCATCTGTGCGCGGCCCATTTTCAGGGGACTGTGGCCTCCCTCCGGGTCATGGTTTGGAGAGCTGGCTGAGCCATTCAGTCACCTCTGCGCAGGCATTTGGCTTGAAGTGAAATCAACCCCATTGCACCGATCCTTCCTTTCCTCTTTAAGGTTCCTCTAGCAAAGCAGGATCTCCAGGCCAGCAGGTGTATAGAGCCTGGGATTATTCTTGTTACACGTGTATCTACTGCTCTTCAGAAAAGCGGAACCAGTCCCAATGCACAGTGTTGCCAATTTCCCTACAGCTCTGCAAGTGGTGGAGAGATGATATGGATATATATACATATGGTTTAACGGTTGGGTACTTAATCCCCTCATTGTATAGTTGAGAAAACTGAGAGACTAAGCACTTTCCGCTGGGTCATCCCCCTAGACGACAGCAGAGAGATCCAGTGCTGGAGGTCGCATCCCCTGACCCCCCTCAGTGCTCCGTCGGCCACACCACTCCGCCTCTGACAGTTGCTTCTAACACAGACACAGCAGACTCTTCTTCTCTTGTCCTTTGTCCTTGGAGGAAAGCCGAAGCACAGCCCTTCCCCTCGCCCTCCTGTGTACTGCAGACCAGGTTTCTAGACTTCATCTGCTAGATCCAGGCCCTGAGAAGCTCCTCAGAAGACAGCCCGGCCGCCACACAGGCTTCTACCTCTTCCCTTCTGCAGCTGATTAGCTTCTGGGGTGAATTGGTTATTTTCTGAAAAACAATTTTCATTCATATTCATTAGGTGAATAGTCATAGTAATAGTAATCGTGGAGAATATCACCAAAAACCCCAGCTATCTGATTCATTAACTTTCCAGCAGCAGAAAAGCCCAAAGACAATTCTAAGCCCTAGAGCAAGGGCTTCCCACCTTCACTGAGATCGTCTCCCAGGTCACCGACCAGCAGATGTCTTGGGGCCCTGCCTCCTCAGCACTCCTCCCTCGGGGACCCTGCCCCACAGAAGCCCAGAATGTAGTTCTGGTCCAAAAAATCTAACCTTCTTCCACCAGAGAGCTCTGAAAATAGTGACCTGGTCTGAGGTGCTCCACGTACAGCACTAGCAGGGTGTCCGGTCCAGGGATGGTGCTGCATAAACAGGAGTCCCTTCCTACTCATACCTCACATTCCTGCTATCTTCTCCCAGAGACCCCAGTACATCATCGTAACTGGTTGTAAAAATGCAGGTATCAACCTTTCAGGGTGACTTTCCCCAGTGTCGCCGCTAGCCCACTCGCCTCCAACAAACTCACTTGGGTCTTGCACAGCTTCTCCCACAGCCCTTCCCATCATCACTTTTTTTTTTCTTTTTTCTTTTTCTTTTTTTTTTTTTTGGCTGCGCCACAGGGCATGTGGTATCTTAGTTCCCCGACCAGGGATCAAACCCGTGTCCCCTGCAGTGGAAGCGCAGAGTCTTAACCACTGGACCGCCAGGGAAGTCCCTCCCTGTCATCACTTTAAAGAGTGGCACGTGGGCACAGACAGGTGGGCACAATCGTTTCCTCCACCCCCATCCCCAGAGACATTAGCTTCATCCAGTCGGTTGCCCTTGATCTTGTTTGTAAAGAGGTGGCTACAGGGCTCACTCCTGGTGTCCACAGGCAAATAATGGCAAAGCAAGGCTCACTGAATGGGATGTCAATGTGGAGCCCACCACCAATTCGCTGATGCTGGTCTGGTCAGATTCTCAGGATGCTGGCTACCTACATCTGCAGTGCTTATACCTGATTGCTTTTTAAACTCTAGAGGAGTGCCGTGCAATGGAAATGTAATGTGAGCTACATATGCCATTAAAAATTCTCCAGTAGCACATTTTATAAAGTAAAAAGAAATAGGTAAAGTTAATTTTAATAATATATTTTATTTTAAAAATAAATATTATTTCAACATGTAATCAACATAAAAATATTAATAAACTATTTTACACTCTTCTTGTACTGTCTTCAAAATCTGTCATGTATTTCATAGTTACAGCACATCTCAATTTGGACTAGTCACATTTCAAGTGCTTAATCATCACATATGGCTAGCAGCTACCATACTGGATGGTGTCGTTCTAGAACATTAAAGTGAAACAGGGTATCTCAGAATTTCAGAGGGTACAAAACTGTTGTCCCATAGTTTAGAACAAACTTTCAAGCAAGGTTCAGCTGATATATTTTTTTTTAATTTGAATTTGTTCTTAACATTTGAAAATCAGGAGATTTATTATAAAGTCTGGATTTCTGGATTCTCATTTCAAATTTAGGAAGCACTGGCTCACATCCCCTCTTGGCAGCAACCTGCATGAACTGAGAAGAAGCTGCTTTCTTTAGCTGGGCCATGTTTGCCATGGTCCTCATATCTATCTCTCCCTATTAAATCACATTTATTGCACTGTACACTCTTTTTTTTTTTATCTGTCTGGGCCCCAGAGGCATCTGGGCTCACAAACTCCACTTTCTATGAAGCACACAAAGTCAGACTTGGGATGGTCCACTGGAGCACATCTCAATTTGGAGATGACTAACTTGAGGCCATCTTGATGTTTGCTACCCACATTACAGTGGAATGTGACAGCAAGAAGAGAAAGAATAAAGCGAGTCACAGAAAGGAAACAAAGAACCTTTAGCACCAAAGCCTCCATCCCCATGAAGCAATTATGGATAAAAGACAAGGAAAATACATTACATTTTAAAATAGGGAACACACACCAAGCAATCTTAATATAATTTTCCTTGCATATATATTTTTGCCATAGACTGTTACTTGGTGATAAAAACTTGAATGGAAAGGCATTCTTAATGGTATATTTCAGAGTGCAACCATCACCAGCTGTAAAATTATAGATGAAGACATGAAATGTTTAATCCAAACAGACAAATGAAACATTTACAAACTCAATAGGACTTTTTGAAGTCCTGTCGAGGATTTCCACTTGGTAATTTTCCATGGTTTAATTGGAAAGATGCATGGACTTTGCAAGGTTGGCTGGAAGTTGCTTTTTAATAGTTTGGAGGACTATCTATGACCAGTGCAAATGTTGAAGTGCAGCTAGGCTGTACTAAAGTAAAGGCTGAGAGGGGGGAGATGGTGGTGGTGATGTGCAGCTCCAGAGCTTATTAGGGATGTGATGGACACTAGCTATCTACTTCTCACACAGCACTGTGGGAAATGCATACACTCAGAGAAACTGTCCATGTTAAAATCTGGGGAGAAACAGAATAGAAATTAAAAGCCTTATGGAAAAGAATGCATGTAGGAACAGACACTAGAACAAAGTAGGAAAGATGGTAAGGGGAACAGAGAAGCAAAAGGTCGTCAAGGGTCGTGGCATTTATCTTCCATGGACAAAAGTGGTCATTCTCTCATAGAATCTCCTTGTCTCGGGACTTCCCTGGTGGTCCAGTGGGTAAGACTCTGTACTCCCAATTCAGGGGGCCCAGGTTCGATCCCTGATCAGGGAACTAGATCCTGCATGCATGCCGCAGCTAAGAGTCCCATGCCGCAACTAAGAAGCCCACATGCTGAAACGAAGATCCTGCATGCCACAACTAAGACCCAGTGCAGCCTAAATAAATGAATAAATAAATAAATAAATAAATAAACAAATAAATAATTTTTTTAAAAAAAGAACTTTTAGTAGGGAATCCAGATAATAGTTTAAAAAAATTTTTAAAATAAAAAAGAATTTCCTTGTCTCTGGTCTCATCTCAGTTGCTTGGTTTTCTCCAAAAGCTATTTTTAGGGTATGGCTCATAATGCATTAGGACTCCTAGGAGCTCTTGCCATTGGAGGGCTTTCCTTGTGCACCTGAAATTCTACAGGGAACGGACCCTTTACCTTGTTCTTTCCCGGGCCCTTTACTCTGTGGCTCTCTAACAACACACTGGGTCCTGGGAGGGAACTCTGCTAGGTCATTGAATGTAGGACCAGAAGAGGGAAACTGAAGGAGGGTATTAGGAATGGAAGAGCTCGTGAGTAGAGGGTAAGCATGGGAACAGAGTTGAGAGGAAAGCCGTAAAGGCTGACTACTCGGTGGAGTTCAGCCGAGGAGGCCGAGCTTTTCACGTGTGTGGAAAAGAAGAGCTAGTGACCTGCTGAGCCAGGAATGCTCCCCTCCCATCATCATCGTTTTGGGTTCATTCAGGGGTTCTTCCTTTACTGCAGGGCTCCGCTTCTACTAACGGCAGAGGAGCACCAATCAGACCAATCCTCCTGCAGATAGCAACTTCAAAAACGGATCAAAATATGAAACCAACTTCCTTAAGTCACAGGAGAGCAACCAAAAGTTGACACTTGGAAGAAGGGAATGTCTCTGGGTGAGTTTCCCATTTTTTACAGTTCCCTGAGGAACAGAGGGCAGTTCTCCCTTGGTGCCATGAACAGAAGAACCAGAAAACAGATATGGGTGCAAACAGAAAAGTTAGGAAGTGAGAGGACTAGAGTTAAGTGTTAATGGATTAAACATTCCAATTAAATGGCAGAGACTGTTGGAACAGATTCACTTAAAAAACAAAACAAAACAAAAAAACCTCTATGCTGCTTCAAGAGACACCATTTAAATTTGAGAACACGCATAAGTTTAAGATAAAAATATGGAAGAAGATACACCCTACAAACAGTAAATAAAAAAGGGCTATATTGATATCAGGATAAGAATACTGCCAGAGATAAAGAGGGACATTTCATGAGGATAAAAGACTCAATTATTCAGGAAGACCTATCAATCACAAATATGTATGCACCTAAAACAGAGTTCAAAACACATGAAGGAAAAATTGACATGAAAGGAGAAACAGACACATCTACACTCATAGTGAGAGATTTTGTTGTCTCTCTCTCAATAACTAATAGAACTATACCAACAAAATCAGTGAGGACAAAGATGATCTGAACAGTATTAAACATTTTGGTCCAACTGATATTTATAAAACACCACCCAACAACAGCAGAATACACATAGTTCTGTGCTTCAGGGAACTCTGAGCCCCTCAAGTTCTTGCTGAAGGGGATGCAGGCCAGCCCTGTCCCCTGTGTTTGATACATCCCACTGCCTTTATGTTTAGCAGTAAACCCTTTAGTCATCCAAAGGGGCTGGAGGGGGAACCAATGTAAAGAACACTGGTTGGTAAGCATTATGAAAAGGGGGAAATGCAATGAGCAAATATCCGTAAAGCTTTAGAACGGTGCCTGGTGCTTAATTCCGGACCAGTGTCCCCTGGAGTCATGACTCCCTAAACTCCTGGAAAGAAAGAGAGCTGACACTAGGTTCATATGGTGGGGCGTGCGGGGTGCCCTGAGGACTGGACTGCAGGGAGGGTTAGTCCTGCTGTGAAGGGGGAGCATGGCCTGTGCTCTCAGGGCCCTGTGATGTCACAAGAGGGACTCCTTCCAGGGTGACTCCTGGCTGATAAGGAACTACAGGAATGTATAGCTTGCAGGCAGTTCTGGCTCTAGTTGCTTCTGAGAAGCTGACCGCTAACCCCGTCCTCCCAGGACAGAAGGGTGAGAAATCCCTGAGGGGACAGGGAGGGGTTTGCTTTTGTTTGTTATTATTTTGTTGTGTTCTGCTGCACTGCTCGGTGGGTTGAGGTCTGGGGCGGAGGTGGGGGGCTAGGGTGCACAGCAAGCAGACAGGTGCAACGTGGGGGGAGCTCTGGAGGCCTGCTTTCGCTTTCCCCCGACCCTGGCACAGCACACAGGGCCTGTCCCCACGGGGGACACTCAGATCTATGGCCCAGTGACCTCAGGAGTAAGATCAGAACCCTGGCTCGTGAGGAGCTGGGATCCCTCACCTTGGGTAGTCACAGGTCCAGGTGGTCCCCCTGCCCCCAGCCAAAGGCAAAGCAGATGCCACGCGCCCTACTTTCACACGTGCGCTTCACCCTGAGGACCCATGAGGCTCTTGGCGTATGAACCGACTATGCTGTGTTGAAACATATTTCTGGATGCAGCTGCTGTTACAATGATGGGAGGGAGGTAAGAAGGCTTGGCAGGCCGGTCCTCAGGGTAAGACTATGCATGACGCCTGGAATGCAGAGCCTCCTGGGCTGGGCTACACACCTGCTGCCTTGGCCGTGCCAGGACCTGGGGGCAAGGAGCAGAGGCCTGATGGGAGTCTGGGGAAGGCCACCACCCCCTGGTGAAGGGAGGTCTCCCAGCCCCTCTGACTAGGAGGGAAGTCCTATAAGTACTCTTCTCCCCTCTTTGAGCAAATGCTTGTAAACCCACGAAACGTGTGTCCCTGCCCCGCTAAGGCCCAGACTACATGGGGTCAGCGTCATGCTGAAAGGAAAAAGAGCAGTTACCAAGGTGTCGGGGAGCATCACCACGGGGCAACAGAAGCGCCGGAGCAGCCGGCCCATTTTCCAGACGGAGAGCGGCACAGCCACGAGGATCAGCATGAAGCCCACAAATGAGAACAGAGCCAGTGCCAGCGGCAGGGTCTCTCCTGGAAACGGAAAGACAGGAACCGGCTTAGGAGACAATCCCGGGCCTCCCTCACTTTCCTGGATCTGGCTCTGCACGCTGGCCAAGAGAGCAGATGCCCACACCCTGACATCTGATGTGTGCCCTAGTGACCAAAATGACCACCATTAAAACCATTTTTCTAGAATCCAGATTGGTTTCCAGAAAGCCAAGGAAGATTACGATCTTGTTCTTGGGAAGGGAAAGGGAGGCGTATCATCTGTTAAGCCACTAGCTGTGTTTGCACGTACCTCTGAGCCACTGCCAGGAAGAAGGCAGAGGGCCAGGCCCCGGGCAGGATGAGGGGGAAGCACCAAAAGAGAACAGCCCAGAAGGGAGCTGGGCAGTAACTGAAAACAAAGTGTATTTCACAATTTACTCTTGGCATTGATTCGTATGATGGAGGAAAATGCTGAATTCAGAGCACAGTCACATAATAACTCATATATCAAGCCCCTGCAAGGGTTAAGTGACTTACCCCAGGTCACACAGGTAGGGCTGGCTCCAAATTCTACTAAGTGATGTATCAGAAAGTGCCAAGTCTGAACGTCTGGAGATGCGGAAGGGGGGACGGGTTACTTTCCCATCTCTCTGTGCTATTCGTTTAGCCCCTCTGGGCTGGACTGCTCACCCAGGATGTGAAGGGTGCCACAGCCGACACAGCTGCAGGGAAGCTGGTGGGCTCTTCCAGATGGCTGGGGTCCCCACAGTTTGTATCAATGATTTTGGAAAATGTGTTGGCAGTACACATCAGGAGATACACAAATGTTCATACTCTTTCATCCACTCCTGTGAGTGGATTCCAAAGAATAATTCCAAGGAAGGAAACATATGCAGAAAGCAGTTCACAGCAATATCTTTATTAGAGCAACAGCCTCGCATAACCAGCCCCCCTCTCTGCCCAAAGCAGCACCCCTGCACCTTCCGCCACCCCAGCACGCTCTGCTGTGCCTTCTCATAGCATGTACCACCAAGGGAAACCATCTCATTTGTTTACTGCCTTGTAGCCTGTCTCCCCAACTAGAAGGTAAGCTCGGTGAGGGCAGGGACTTCCCTGCTGTATCCCAGTGATGGGGCCAGCAGGTGGCACATAGTGCTCAATAATTATTCACTGAATGAATGAATGAATCAGTGAATGAACATCATCTTCAAAAGCAGATGGCAGTGATCTAAATACCCCAAATGGAGGATGATTTAATACATCATGGGATATCATCATGGCAGGTCAGGAGTTCAGCTATTAAAATGAGAATTAGGATATATACAAACTTGTTCCCTGCATCACGGGTTGTAGTGGCAAAAGACTGGAAAGCACAGAATATACCTATTTATGGGGAATGGTTACATATACTTTGGCACACCCATATATTGGCTTGTTATGCATGTTCTTTAACAACGAGGTAGATCCATATGTACTGACATGAACAGGTGTTCACAGTAGCAACACCCAGTGAAGGTGAGCGAGGTACAAAGCAGTAAGCACAGTACAGTCCCAGCTGTGACTCTGAGTACTGGCATCACACGATGACTGGAAGATTAAATGCCAGACTTGCCAAAGGAAACCTCCTGAGTGGTGTGGGGAGAATGGAGAACGTGTACTTCTTACTTTATATACTTCTGTGTTGTTCAAATTTTTTAACAAGCTTGACTTACATGGTTTTAAAACGTAGTATAAAATGAGGGTCTGAGGGAGGGATAAATTAGGAGTTTGGGATTAACATATACACACTACTATATATAAAACAGATAACCAACAAGGACCTACTGTATAGCACAAGGAACTATACTCAGTATCTTGTAATAACCTATAATGGAAAAGAATCTGAAAAAGAATAGATTTATATACATATATATATATGTATAACTGAATCGCTTTGCTGAACACCTGAAACTAACACAACATTGTAAAGCAACTATACTTCAATTAAAAAATAAATAAAGACCCAAAAAAAGTAGTATAAAATGGTAATCAGAAAATCTACATGGAAAATGTTGTGGACGTGATATTTGTGAAAAAGCAGACTCAAAGTGTATATATAATTCAACAACAACATGTGTCTACACAAAGGCTAACAGCCCTTTAGAGGGCAATTTGGAAACAGCAGTCAAAATTCAAATGTGTATGCCTTTGACCCAGCAACTCTACTTCCAGGAATTTATCCTTCAAATATACCAGCAAATGATCTATGCCCAAGGTAATTAATGAAAGCATTGGCTGTAATAGCAAAATATTGGGAGAAAAAACTAAATACCCATCAATAGGGAGCTAGTTGAATTAGTTATATATACATACAGTGGAATACTATGTAGCTACAAAGAAGGATGAAAAAGTTCTTTTTAGATATGGAAAAATCTACAAGATATGTAAAGTGAAAAAGACAAGATCCAGAACCATGCATGGAGTGCACTAACATTTGTGCTAAAAGGAAGGGAAATATATAAAAGTATATTCCCATTTACTTGTAAATGTAGTGAGAAGTCTTTAGAAGGATATACAAAAAGCTAATACCTCTGGGGGAGGGGTGGGAATTACATGGATGAGGAAGAGGAGGAGGAAGGCGGTTTCACAGGTACCTTATCATATTTTTTGAACTATATAAATGTACCAAATATTCAAAATGATAATTTTTTAAAAACTAAAAAGTTATACACAAATGTCACTCGTGGTGTTTGTGTGGCAGAATCATGGGATGTGGGGTTTTGTTTTATTTCTTTACACTGCAGGCTTTTAAACCATAAAAAATTCAAGGGAAAAAATTAAGTCAAACAAGAGGATTCTACAGACTTTCCATAAGGCCCTTCCCGGCTGAGCGCGGCCGTGCTACACGGTGGGCTATGTCCACACGAGGTCCGACGCTCAGGCCCCAGCTGCCTCACCTGCACCCCCCTCCGATACACAGGCAGCTGCCACCGGGTCAACCAGCCTTGCAACGTCTGGCCTCAGGCCTCGGGAGCTTTCAGGGAAAAGTGTTCTAGACAGCTGCCAAGTGACCCCTGCCCAGCCCCAGGGTGGACTCTCTTCGGGGGGGATTAGAACGCAGAACAATTTCACCACAGGATCCACCCAGCCTGGGGGAGCAGGTCGGGGAAACCGAGGGGATACTCAGAACCAGAGGAAGCAAGCAGCAAGCAACAAGCATCCCCCAGGAGGGGCAGACAGGCGGCCTTACCTTGCACCTTGATACATTCTGTCTGGCTGAAGGCGCTGTGCCTCCCGATGGCCTTCACGAACGTCCGGACCTTCACGCAGTGTGCAGCCCCTGGCTCCACGGTTTCCAGGTGCACCGGAATGCCCCCATGCCTCACCATCTTGACGTGTTCCTTTAGGAACACAGAAAACAGTTACACTCTGGGGGGAGCAGGACACAAAAGAGGGAGAAGGAGGGAAGGGAAGCTGTAAATATTTCCTTTCCAGGATGCGTACAGAATGTTCCTCTCATTCGTTCATTTATTCATTCATCCATTCTTAAATATTTATTTATTTATTTACTTATTTAGCACCTACTGTGTGCCAGGCACTGGTGTAAGCACTGAACAAAACAGGGACACAGCATTGAACAAAACAAAGTTCCTGCTCTCGTGGAGCTTATGGGGGGTAAGATAGACCATATATAACACACATCAGGTGGTGATGAGGGTTATGAAGAAAAATGAAGCAAGGCAAAGAGGTAGAGAGTGATGAGGAAGCACCAGAACAGTGATTAGGGAAGACCTCTCTGATAAGGTAATATTTGGACAGAGACCTGAAGGTCAGAAATCTGACTGGGGGCTTGGCCTGGCCACTGCTGCCAGGGGGATCAGTGCACAGGAACACTGGAGCCTGCGGGCAGTGCCTCCTCACACTTCCATCCATCCACTGTCTGTCCATCCATCTGCACAGCCCTCCACCCCCACTTACCCCCTGAGGGCTGTGCTCCGCGTCTGAACCTGCGGGGACGTGTCTGGGCCAGGCCCAGGTGGCTCAGGGCACGTGCTCCTCTCCCACCACCGGCTCTGCACCTCCCGAAGAACCCTAGGGACCTGCGTGCCCCCGGCCAGCCCAGGCCCTGATCAGTCCCCCACACGACTCCCTCCGCCTGGCAATGCCACCCCCTACCACTGGGCCCTGACCCAGCAGGAATAAATGCTGGAAACCATGGCTATTGCCTGTTCCACCTACACATACCACCTTCCTGGGGGAAGCTACCCAGCCCACAGTCCCCGTTGAGTGGGTGGTAGGGCACATGACCTGTCCCTCAGACACTGGCATTATTAGTTCAGGGGTACCCTTGGCCTGAAAAGGGTCTATCAGAGGCCAGCCAGCAACCGGCGACCCCTAAGCTTGGCCTGATAAGACAAGCAGGACCAGTCAGATTTCCTCTGCTAGGAACTGATCTTGGGGAACTGATACCTGCAGCTAGAAGCAGGGACCAAGGGGAGAGGACATGGTGAGGAGGAGTCAGGCCTGGTAAGGCACAGCCATAGGCATGTGCAGGAAGGAGTGGTGAGGGATCAGGGCCTGCGAGCAAGCTGGGGAGAGGGCCACGGAAAGAGTGCAATAGAGAGGACCCACTGGAGGGAACCAGGGACTCCACAGACGGGGGCCCCTGGGCAAGTGAGTCTGTGCTGCAGCCTGGCTCTGGGCCTGCTCTGATCATGGAGTCTGTGAGAGCCCCTTAGAGCACCATATTATCCCTGCGGCAGAGCCTATTTTTCCTTGTGCTGACTCGAGTGGGCCTTGTCACCATTTCCGCTTGGACAGGCCTCCACAGGTCTGCCCAAGCTCCATCCTTTCTGCTGTTGTGGCTGCAGGATGCTTGGCCACTCCCTCTGGGAGAGCTGACCTCTCACCCAGCCCAGCCCGCAGCACCCAGCCCACAGGGTAGGGCAGCGCCCCAACCAGGCATTCCGGGTGGCCCATTGGCTCAGAATCAGGGTTGTTTATCAGCCAGCTCCTGACTCTCTGCCCCGACTTCTGCACCCTGCCCAGATACACACCCTCGAGAGCCTTGTGCCAGCCTCATATGCTTTTGAAATCATCCAGCTGATCTGGAACACCCTGGTCTGCCGCCTGTAAACAGCAGGGAGAATGGCTGAGAAGGCATGCTGATGAGGGAGAAGAAATGCATTGTAAAGGTATCATGGATCCAACTATGGCAGAGTTTAGTGCAAGGGGGCAGCCCTCATACTTTAGCAAATGTGGCCTGAGACAGCTCCCAGCCACGGTCTGGGTTGGACCAAGGCAGTCCTTTGAGGAAGAGGCTGCCGGGATTGTCAACCTACGCCCATCTCTCCTTTCCCACACTTCACCCAGGCCCGCTCATCCTCAGGCCACCCCAGACAGCAAGCACTGCAGGGGCTGGCTTTCCTCATCCAGTTCTCGGAGGTCTGTGACTGCTTCTCCAAAGTCTAACTCAAAGGCCAAGGGTGAAAGTCTCACCTTGGCACCAGGCTCTCTCTTCCAGTAGGCCACGAAGAACTCAAACTGTGGCCCCAGGTCTTCCAGCTTAATAACCAGGTGGAAACCATCCTTGGTGATCTCCATCCCAGGTGGGGTGAGGATGGCTGTCGGCAAGACAAGGAGAGAATCAAAGCCAGCCCCAGACAGGACTGAGTTTTGTCCAGGGAGACCATGACCAAGCCATCAGTAGAAACATGTCAGGCTCATGGGAGGGGAGGGGTTTGGATCGCAAACCTTCGCAGTGTGCAGAGGCGTGTACACTGATCCTCTCCTGTACTCAGCAGGTGCTCAATAGATACTTTTTGAATGATGAGTGAATGAAAAAAACAAACGACAACAACTTACTACAATTCGCATAGATCAGTTATATATACCAGCTGCTGCTGACTCTCAAACATCAGCAAATCAGCAGCCTGTGGATGGGTTGGCCTCTCTATTCTCAGTCCAAGGATTCTTCAATCTCATATCCTTAATGGGAGATATTGGAAAGTCAGAGGGTTTTACAAATTCCAATAATCAGCTCTAGAAATTTACAGCATAAGCACAAGCACCATCCTTCATATTACTGGATCCCAAACAGAGAGGCCAGCAGCCCCCATGGATACTTTCCTATCAGGAGACCAAGAACAGAAGGGCCCACACAGACAGTCTTTAGTCCCTGGTTACTGATGATGGATCCAGACTTGCCTCTCGGATCCAGACGCTGCAGGACCAGAGGGGCCACCGCAATTGCTGGCCTTGGCTTGGCAAGTTTAGCAGAGTGTGTTCTGGGCTACATCCTCCTGCACTGGGGTCAGTGGACACTCAAAAGAAAGGCAGTTCCTGCAGGGAGTTTTCAGAGAACAAAGTATTTCCTGGCATTTGAAGAGCTGCCTGGAAAAGGAACATGAGGACTTGGAAAGTCAGGGACCAACTGTACAAAACCTACCCAGTTCAGAGGCTTCATATGAGCACACAGCACCACTAGAACTGCGTCTGAAACACCTCCAGTAGGGAAAGAGATGTTTGACTCCTCCAGTTTTAAGTTAAACATGATTAGAATTGGATCCCCTGATCTCCATCTATGTTGAGAATAGAATTAGACAAAATGACCTAATGTCATTTCAGTTCAGAGAATTTTTTGACAAAGTTGGAACAGGAACTTCTGTCCTATGTACTCTACAAACCTATCTCATTTAATCCATCCAGCAAGCTTAAGAAGGTAAATACTGTTCCTATCGTACAGATAATGTAACAGCCTCAGAGAGGTTGAGTGACTTTCCCAGAATCACACAATTAATGGCCAGAATTTGAGTCCATGTCTTTCCACGTTTCTAGACTCTGCTGTGGGGTGTTTTTTAACTCCCAATGAACAGGATGCACATAGATCATTTAAATCAGAATCTAGGCTTGGGACCTGGAGATAAGTGGTTCTAAAGCTCCCCTGTGACATGAATTCATATAACTGAGGTTAAGAACCTCTGCTCTCAACAGGCTTCCCTTTAAGAGTAGGAGATCCTTTTCAAGAGAGCCTTAAAATAAGATTTTTCATGTGTCTGGGGAGAAGTCAGCGTGGCCTTCTTCAAAGGCCAAAGAACAGACGTAATGCCCTTGAGAGTCTCGATTCCATCCCAACTCTGCAGCTAACTTCACCTGCACGGGGACCACACAGGAGCAGCTTCTGGGGCAGGTACAGAGACTCCCTTCTGCAGCTCCTCCTGCAGTGGCCCTTTTCCTGTTTATATTGGCCTTCTCAAGCACAAGTTGCTACTGCACACACCCACCCCCATAGCTTTGTAGGCACTCCCTCAATCTCTAAATGCCCCGTGCCTTCCTTTCCAACAGCTGCCAGCCCCCAGCAATGACCTTGGCTGGAGCCCATGCTTCCAGGAGCCAGAGGGAGGTGGTTCTGGGTGCTGCCCAGGCACGGTAGGCAGACGCAAAGCTGCACTACCCTCCAGCGCCCCTCAGGCTTCCCCAGGGCCTGCAATGGGATCCCACTGCCTCCACCGTATCCTCCCAGTGCCTAGAGAAAGAGACTGGGAAGAGGAGCCCACATTCTGCACCAAAATTCCTATTGGTATCCATTCCAATGGTCCCACTGCTGCCCCCAGCTCTTCCCTCCTTCCTCTGCTCTCTGGCTCTCAGCTCTGGGCATCCCTAAGGTAATTAATATTAATATTTACTAATAGCTGAGTGCTATGATAAGACAGCACCGCCCTGAGACTTTGCACTTTTCATCTCGCCCACAACTACCCAGTGAGGCAAACTGTTGCCCTTCTTACAGATGAGGACTCAAGGGGTTGAGGTGGAATTTCAACCCCCCCTGCCTGACTCTAGAAGGCCAATTTCCCCTTCAAATTCACCTTCCTCAGCCCCTTCCAGCGTGGGCTCCTTCACCTTCTAACCGTCCTAATTTCTACCCAATCTCATATACTCCTCAGTAACCTTTGACTCATTCCATTACTGTAGATGCTGCCCCAAACCTCCCTTTGTCCTCACTCCCAGCAGAGGGTCACCTGCCACACCAAGAAAACAGGTCACTGAAGGCCTTTCCCTTGCCTCTCCTGCATGTCCCAACTGGTCACGTTATCATCCACACCTGCTCTGCCCCTTCCCGCCTCCATTCAACCCTCCCGCTGGCAGCCTCTCCACCATCACCACGGCGCCATGAAGCCACTTTCTCAAGGACCCATTTAGGGGCCTCCTTCAGGCCCAGCAGCAGCTCATCCGCTCTCCCCTCCATGACCCTCTCCCCGCCCAGCACCTCCTAGTGCCTTTCCCTCCATCCTCTTTTTAAACCTAAGGTTTTCCAGGAGCCTATCCTGGCTTCTCTTTGTCCTCATGTCTTGTCCCTGGACATCTCACCTGCTCTCAAGCCACTAGCTATTAATTTTGTGTTGTGTGTCTGACACTGACCTGTCTGAGCCCCAGGGCCTGATTTCCAACTGCCAATCAGACATCCGTGGCATGATATCCTATAGGAATCTCAATCTCAAAGAGCCCAAATCCAGCAGCAACTCTTATTCCTCAGACCAGTAGCTCCTCCTGGGTTCTCTTCCTTGGGTGACACGCCCACTAACCCCATCTGGAAGATGGATGCCACCATTATCTCCCCCCACTCTGTCTCCCAGTAACTGGTCCCCAAGCGCTGTCCTTTCTAACTCAGCAATGTCTCTAGAATTTGTCCTCTTCTTCCCATCCCTTCCCCACTTCTGGGACCAGGACCCACCTTGGCTCAGCTGGAGTGTTACAACGCCGTCCTCACTGTTCACCTGCCCTGAAGGCTTGTCCTACTCCAGTTCACTTTTCACACCGCAGCCAGTGATTGTTCTGTAAGACAGACCTGGCCTAGACCCTCTCTTCTTCTGTGACCCTCCTCTACCGATTTGATCAAGCTTTATGCCAAAGCCCTTCACCATGTGACCAGCTGCTTCCTCACCCCCGGCATCCAGACCCTGCTCCTGCTGTTCCCCACACACACCCTTCTACACACTGGTCATTATTTGCACTCTGCCATATTTGGTCACCAATCTGGATTCTTCCCTTACTTCTTTCTCAATTATTTTCCAGGTTCTATTGCTATAGAAAAGTTATTTATTTCCAAAGGACTGTTTCTGGTCCCTCTGATCATGTATAGAGCCTATTGCACGAAGAAGATGCTCACACAGCAACAAAGATGGGGTTAGTGAGGCCCCAGATGGGAGGCAGTGTAAGATTTATGAGGCACTACCAGGGTAGGGAGAGGCCGTCCTAGCCCCATCTCCCCACTTCCAGAGCAGTGTTCCTTCCAGAGACAGGACTGGTTTCCAAAGTCTCTCTCAAAATGAGAGAGAGGGCCTGTGGGAAGCAGCTGGCCTTTTAAAATGGACCGGTTAGGGTTGTTGACGTCCACAGTACTCTGGCTTTGCAAGACTAACCTGATGCTGAAAAGAATCCCGACAGTCTCAGTGAGCACGGTTCCTGAAGGGGAGGTTGCTGGGGGCAGGGGAGAGAGGAGAGAAGAGCCTTACTTGAGTTTCGATTAAAGGGGTGCTTCAGCGTGCTCCAGGCTGAGGTCAGGGAGCCCAGGGTGGCCCTGACCCGGAGGCTGTACGGTACAGTGGCAGTGATGTCATCAGTGATGTCACACTCGGGCCCTTGGGTGGGCGAGCACCAGCTGCTGGGGATCCAGATGTGGCTCATGTACAGGCTCTCGTACTCTCTGGCCAAAGACAGGAGGGGACAGCGTCACACCAGCCCCTTCTACCCAGGCTCAATGATGGTTTCAAGTAACTGTCGCATCCACTGACTTTTTATGGGTCAGGAAAACAAGCATTTGCTCCATACTCCAGTTTCTCCCCTCTCCTCCCTCACCAACCATCCTTTCCTCCTTACTCCTTCTCACCAGACAAGGGAGGCCCAAGCATAAACCCCACTCTGTCCCAGTCTCTCCATCTGAACGCTCACCACCCCAGTCTCAGCCACTGTCATCCCTTGCCTTGCTGTGTGTCTCCTGACTGATTTTCCTGCTTCCCTTCCTGCCAGTCTTCAAACCATTCATCACTCAGTAGAGCGTAACATTTGTCTCCTTAGTGGCTTCCAAAGAGTCTAGAATGGAATCCAAACTCTCTCCCATGGCCTACAAGACTCTCTGGCCTTCTCACTACACCCCTAAACGTGATGCTCCCTCCACACAGGCCTGCTCGCCCCCCCTCCGACAGGCTGTCACGTTCGCTGTGCCTCAAGTGTTCTGCCCCTGCATTCCCATTGGCTGCCTGCTCCTGTCCTTCAGGTATTGGCTAAAATATCACATCCTCAGACAGACCTTCCCCGACCATCTGATAAAAAGCTGCCACAGAGTCAACTCTCTGTTGCATCAGGCTTTTAGCTTCCTCCTAGAGATGATTTCTATCTGAACTTACCTACAGCAATGCTGCCCGATAGAACTTTCCGTGTTGGTGGAAATGTTCTCTATCCATGTTGTTCTATATGGTAACTACTAGCCGCATGTGGCTATTAAGAACTTGAAATGTGGCTCGTATGACTGGGAAAGAGACATTTTAATTTAATTTAACTTTGATTAATTTAAATTTAAATAGCTGTCTGTGTCTAGTGGCTACCACACTGGACAGTGCAGACCTCGTGTACTTATTTCTTTACCTTTTTACTGTCTCCTCCTCTAAATGTAAGCTCCCTCTGTCCAGAAGCTTTGTCGACTGTACCCGTGAGCCTAAGAGAATGTCTGCACATGTAGCTGTTCAGTTTGTATAAATTGTTAATGAAATATATTGAGCACCTTCTGTGTCCCTGTCACTCCTTGACAGCTCCAAGGGCCTGGACACCTGGAGAAGGGCCAGCTGACCTATAGGATCACAATTTGTTTTGGCTTCTAGGGGCAAGCACACAGTCAGGAAAACTGAGGTCTCCCCCACCCCCAAAGGATCTGAGTCCCCAGTGATTTCTCCACCTCAAGTCAGAGGCAAACTCGTTTCTTCTTAAAATTTTCTTCAGCATTAGACAATTGACTCACTGTTGGAAAGAAGCTTCACCAAAAAGTGTTTATACATGTTTGTGTTCCCGGGGAGTTCACTGTCAAATCCATGGGACAATATCCCTGTTGCTTCAACTCTCTCAGTGCCCATGCAGACAGAGGATGCAGATCATGGGCAATAACCTCTCCCTGGGCTCACAAAGCTTCCTTGAGCTCCGGAATGAAGGTTGTGATTCCTGGAGAGGAATCAACTAATGTCTAAAAGAGAAAAACTGAAGAAAAAAAAAAAAAAAACACCAAAAAACGAAAAAACAAAACTCACCCTTGGTACTCGACAGAATAGTGTATTATTTCTCCAGGCACAATCACTGGGCTCCACGTCAAGACATGCTTCATGTTGGTTGATTGTACAGAGAGGTTCTGAGGGGCAGGCAGAACAGCCACTCCATCTGGGACCAAGGCAGATAGACAGGCTGACAGGTAAGCTCAGGGGGCTGGCATCGGGGGAAATGCCACAGCTTCAAGTTAGTTTCTAATGAAAAGCCAAACATGCTTAGGAACTAGAAACAACTCTAATGTCACCATACTTGTGTTCATGCTAAATTTTTGCTATCATCATTGTAATTCTGCCTTTGGTGATTGAATGGCATGTTAATATTAATAATAATAATGGCTAATATTATTGAGCACTTACCATGCTCTATCTAGGCCGTGTGCTAGGTTGTCACACGATTATCTCATTTAATCCTCATGACCATACTGGGAGGTAAGGACCATTAGTTTCTCTGTTGTACAAATGAGAAAACTGAAGCACGTTATGTACAACCCTTATGTCATGTTGATCTAGATGCAGGCCTTGACTCTGCCACTTATTACGTGACCTAAAGCAAGTTGCGTAAACCTGAGCCCCCCACCCCTATATGGCAAACCCATACCGGCTCCTGCCACCTTCTCATCACCACCCTCTCCTGCTACTGCCATCCTCAGGTACCAAAGCAATTCGTTTGTGTCCCCAAGAAGGCCAAACAGGGCGCAGCTGCCATCTGGGAAGTGCAGGCTCAGGTCTGCCGTGGAAGGAGTCCAGTGCAGAAAGGCACCAAGCCAGCTCGGAGGCTCCGCCCCAGGCAGCCTGCAGCCCTCTGAGCCAGCCGGGATTCAAGCACCTGCTCACACAGCTGTGTGCTCAGAGTGTGCACACAGTGGGTCTACAGTTTGCACACAGAATCAAAGAGGCCTGTGAAGCTGAACCTGCCCTCTTAAGGACTTTGCAGCCCCAGGGCTCATCCTTGCATGTAACCCAGGGTGCAGTCTGGATCTTCCGCTATGGTCTTCCCCTCCGACTTTCACACACTCTTCTTTCAATGCCCAGCACCTGCCTCCCTTTGCTGTTACAGTTGCAGTGATAATATCGACAGCATGGTGTGTGTGAGGCTGGGACCCTCGCCTGGGACTTCTCATCTGTGTGCCTGTCTCCAGATTGGCACCTGCTGTTCGTTATCCAGCGCTGTAACCACGAGAGGATGGGTGCTGCCAGGGACACCCCACCTGGTGCCCTTGCTTCTTCTCTAATGTAGGACCCTGGTGATGCATCCCGATCTCACTCTCAGCATCCACGGCCTGCCCTGTGAAGAAACACCTAGGGTACCCACAAGGGAGGCTTCCTGCCCTCCCCACCTTTAAACTTGTAATCACCCAAGGGATGAAAAGGAAAAGAGCCAGCTGCAGTGAGGTCACATGGGAGGGTGGAGTGTGGTCCTCTCTGACATCCTTCCTCTGGTAAAGTAGACAAAACATTTCCCTAGTCAGATATGTGAAGATTATAAAGCTATGTAAATATAAAGCTCTAATTCATAATTCTAAAACTCTCAAAAATGAAATCTCCTGGCCCAGATGATTACACTGGAGAATACTATGAAATAGTTAAAGAGAAATTAACACCAATTTTATACAATCTCTTCAAAAAAATAGAAGAGGAAAAAGCACTTTCCAACTAATTTATGAGGCCAGTATTACCCTGATACCAAGATCAGGTAAAGGTAGCATGTATTTAAAAAAACAAAAGACTACAGATCAATATATCTCATGCACTTAAATGCCAAAATCTTCAACAAAATACTAGCAATCCAAATTCAATAATGTATAAAAAGGATTATGCACCATGATCAAGTGGAATTTATTCCAGGTGTGCAAGGCTGGTTCAATATTTGAAAATCAATTAATGTAATCCACTGCATGAACAAATTAAAGAAGAAAAATCATACAATCATATCAGTTGACACTGAAAAAGCATTTACAAAATTCAACATCCATTCATGATTTAAAAACAGAAAACAACAACAACAAAAAACCTCTCTTTGAGTCAAGAACATTAGGGAGTTACCTCAATTTGATAATGACCATCTATAAAAAACCTACAGTTAACATCTTATTCAATGGTGAAAGACTGAATTCTTTCCCCCTAAAATCAAGAACAAGGCAAGGGTGCTCACCCTCATCACTTTTACTCGACATTGTACTAGAAGTTCTAGCAGCTGTAATAAGGCAAACAAAGGAAGTAAAAGGCATTACAGATTGGAAAAGAAGTAATTAATCTCCCCCTATTTGCACGCTACGTAGGAAATCCCACAGAATCTACCAAAAAACCTCCTAAAACTAATAGTGAGTTCAGCAAGTTCATAGGATACAAGATAAACATTAAAAATTAGTTGTACTTTTAAATACTAGAGATGAAAACTTATACACAGAAATTTAAAACATTATTTACAATCATTCCCTCCCTCAAAAGAAAAACTCAGGTGTAAATCTAACGAAACATATCTAGGATTTGTATGGGGAAAACTCCACAATGCTGGTGAAAGATTTCAAAGAAAATATAAATAGATGGAGAGACATACTGTGCTCATGAATCGGACAATTTGACATAGTTAAAATGGTAATTCTCCCCAAATTGATATACAGGATTAACGTGATTCCTATCAAAATCCCAGCAAGGTTTTTTGTAGATATATACCAGCTTTTTTATTTATTTATTTTTATTTTTTTTGGTTGCGTTGAGTCTTCGTTTCTGTGCAAGGGCTTTCTCTAGTTGTGGCAAGCGGGGGCCACTCTTCATCGCGGTGCGCGGGCCTCTCTCTCGTTGCGGAGCACAGGCTCCAGACGCGCAGGCTCAGTAATTGTGGCTCACGGGCCCAGTTGCTCCGCGGCATGTGGGATCCTCCCAGACCAGGGCTCGAACCCGTGTCCCCTGCACCGGCAGGCAGACTCTCAACCACTGCGCCACCAGGGAAGCCCTATACCAGCTTTTTCCAAAATTTATAAGCAAAGGCAAAGGAACGAGAATAACTGAAACAACTGTGAAAAAGAATAAAGTGAGAGAAATCAATCTACCCAATTTTAAGACTTACAGTAATGAAGATTGTGCGGTATTGACAAAGAAATAGACATATAGATTGATGAAACAATATAGACATCCCAGAAATAGACCCACACAATGCTCAACTGATTTTTGGCAAAGGTACAAAAGCAATTCAATGAAGGAAGGATAGCCTTTTCAACGAATAATATTAGAGCAATTGGATATTTGCAGGCAAATAAAAAACCTCAACCTAAATCTCACACCTTATGCAAAAATTAACTCAAAGTGGACCATAGACTTAAGAATGCAAAATATGAAACTCTGAACTTTTAGGGAAAAACATAGGAGAAAATCTTCAGAGCTAGACCGAGATTTCTTAGACTTGACACCAAAAGCAAGATCCATAAAAGGAAACATTTATAAATGGGCATCATCAAACTTAAAATATCTTGCTCTGCAAAAGACCCTGTTAAGAGGATGAAAATACAAGATACAGACTGGGAGAAAGTATTTGCAAACTATATATCGCACAAAGGATTCATATCTAGAATATACATACAAAGAATACTCAAAACCCTACAGTAGAAAAGCAAACAATTCAATTAGAAAATGGGCAAAAGACATGAAGAGTCATTTCACCAAAAAGCACATACAGATGGCAAATGAGCACATGAAAAGATGTTCAATATCATTAGCTATTAGGGAAATGCAAATTAAAACTTCCGTGAGATAGCACCACACAGCCATCAGAATGACTAGAAATTTTTAAAGTAACAATACCAGACCCTGGTGAGGATGCAGGGAAAGTCATTCATACATCGCTGGTGGGAATATAAAGTGGTACAGCCACTCTGGAAGATAGTTCAGCAGTTTCTTGTGAAACTAAACTTGTAATTACTATACAGCCCACCAAGTTGCACTCTTGGGCATTTATCCCAAAGTAGTTAAAATTTATATCACACAAGATCTGCACAACAATGTCTATAAACAAACTGGAATCAGCCCAGATGCCCACAGGTGAATGGTTAAACAAATTATGGTATATCCAATAAAAAGGAACAAATTATCACTACATAAAACAATCTGGATGAATCTCTAGGAAATTATGCCAAGTGAAAAAACCCAACCCCCCAAAAGTTACATACTGTATGATTCTATTTTTATAACATTTTGAAATGGCAAAATTTTAGAAATGGAGAACAGATTAATGGTTGCCAGGGGTTAGGAACAGTGGGGAAAGGCACAGTAGGCGGAGGTTCTAAAAAGGCAACAGGAGTATCGTTGTGATACTGGAACTGTTCAGTATCTTGACTGTGGCGATAAATACACAAACCTATTACACACACACACACACACACACACACTCGAACGAGTGCAAGTAAAGCTGGGGAAATCTGAATAAGACAGGTGGATTGTATCAATGATGTCAATATCCTGGTGGTGATATTATACTATTGTTTTGCGAAATACCATTGGGGAAACTGGGCTTTCTGTATTATTTCTTATAACTGCATATAAATCTAGAATTACCTCAACAAAATTTCAGTTAAAAAATACAAAATAGTGTCATCACACCTAAAAAATTAGCATTAATTCTGATTATCTGCATGACAAGACACATTTTAAAAGACCATGATAGGATAAATTCAAACAGGATGAAATGCACCTAGGAGAAAAGTAAAGTTGTAGAATAAGGTGCAGTCAATTAAATCAGTGAGGGACACCTGTTTAGGGTGGGAGACCTAACAATTAGGTGTCCTAATGACCAGGGCACTCATCAAGGCTTCAAGCAACATACTCTGAGGTTGAGTTTCTGGGTATATCTTTCTTTATGAGAGGCACACAGGCAGGACAACAGCAAGAGATGTCCCAAAATTTAGGTGACTCCATTATGTTATGCAGCAGTTTGCACTTGTGTAACTGTCTTCTCCTACCTGTGAAGTTCCAAATCTAACTCCACTATGGGCAAAATACTCAGTTTCATTCCTGTCTTAAAATGAAAACTACTGCTTCTTTCTGAGCCCTGTAGGCAACATCTTCAATATCTTTATGCCATTTGTATCGTATATTCCAAGTTCCTTCTTTGTCTTGTTGTTGTTTATGTAGCACACATACACATTGGGAATGAGATGGAAAATCAGTAATGCCCATGAACTACTGATGCCAGGGGATGTTTAATTGGGTTACATAGAAAGCATGGTGGCCCTACATGAGGAAAGATCCATTTTATGCTAGGACACTAAATAGGGAAGTCTATTTTCAGCTCAGACTCCAAGCTGAAAGTGACTCCTTTCACCTAGGAAGTGTTTCATAGGTGAAACCCCTCCAGCTGTTAGACAAGGCTCACTGTGGTCCTGAGAACACAATTCAGTGGAGAAAAAGGAAACTTCGTTATCCACCCACCATTCTCATTAACAAGAAGTGTCGTCTACCAGCCTTCCTTCAAGTCTCTGAAGAAACCAGTTAATAGAGACTCTTCCTGATGTGAATGAGCAAATGCAAAAACAAAGAATGCACGCAAGGCGGGAGGGGAGAGTAAGCTTACAGTGTGAACAGGAAAGACATATTGGCCACAGCGAGAAGGGTGCAAAATTGGGAATAATTATTTCCTCAGCCACACTGGATGAGAATTCTCAACGGAGCTAGACCAAGATATTGGAATATCTTCTGTATAACTGTTTGGCTCCTTGTGAATAGTTATGCTCCCGTTACTGTAGAGAATTGTTCTTGTTCTAGCAGTCTGACTCCAGTATCTCAAGAAGGCCCACTGGGTGGAGCCTCTTGGGTGTTTCCAACAGAGACCTGAGCCAGGTGACTGTGACTATTTAAGATTCTGCTGCTCAGTGTGGCAGAAAGTAGCTAAGCAACATTTTTTGCATAGAGCTGCATTCACAAAGCTGATCCCTCTTTCTTGCGGCCTGTTAGTATTCTATTGCTGCTGTAACAAATTCCCACAAATGTAGTATCTGAAAACAACACGGATTTATTATTTTCCAGTTCCATAGGTCAGAAATCTGATACAGGTCTAACTGGGCTAAAATCAAGGTGTTGGCAGGACCGCAGGCTCCAGGGGAGACTGTTTTCTTGCCATTCCCAGCTGCTGGTGGCCACCCACCTTCTTGCGCATGGCTCCTCCTTCCTCCGTCTTTAAAGCCAACAATGGCTGGTTGAGTCCCTTTCATGCTTCAAATTTCTCCTGCCTCTTTTTCTGTCCTCCCATCTCTCTCTCAGTGCATCCAGGAAAGGTTCTCAGCTTTGAAGGACTCATGTGATTAGATTGGGCCCACACTGATAATCCAGGATAATCTCCTAATCTCAAAATCCCATAACATTAATCATATCTTTAAAATCCCTCTTTCCATAAGAGGTAACGTATCCACAGGTTCCAGGAATTAGAACGTGGATGTCTTTGGGGGACCATCATTCTGACTACCTCATGGGGCTTGCACTTCAGGGGATACTGATACCATGAACTGACGCGATACCCTAAAATGTCTCCCTCGAATACAGTAAATTATTTCAAAGAGAATCCCCTTGTATGTGACCAGAAGAAGAAAAGAGCAAGGCTGAGCTAGGACATGGCTGCTAAGCAGGTTGCTGGCATCACTCGCTGCCTAAGTAACTAGTGCCCACACCCCAGCTTCAAAAGGTATGCAAACCAATTCATGCCTCAGGAAAGTGATCTACTGCTTCAGGATCTTAAAGTATGGCCTTTGGATCAGCAGCATCACAATACCCAGGAGCTTATTAGAAATGCAGACTCTCAGGCTGCAACCTGTGCCCTACAGAACCAGAATGTGCATTTTAACAAGATCCCCCAGGTAATTCATAAGCATATTAAAGTTTGAGAAGCACTGGTGTATAGAGTTCTAATTGTTTTCAACCTTGGCTGCCCATGAGAATCACTGGGGAGGTGGCTTTTTGTGGGTTTTTTTTTTTAAGTTTTATTTTGAAATAATTTCAGACTTACAGAAGAGTTGCAAAAATAGTACAGAGAGCTTCCATATACCCTTCATTCAGCCTTCCAGATGTACATGACCATAGTACAAATATGAAAAGGAAGATATTAACATTGGCCCAATATCAATAATGAAGCCTCAGTATTTATTCGAATTTCACCGATTTTTTCCCCTAAAGTCTTCCTTCCTTCCTTCCTGCCTTCCTTCCTTCCTTCCTTTTTTTTCAGGAACCAATCCAGGATCCCACATTTAGTTGTCATATCTATACTTAGTCTTCTTCAGTCTGTCCTCAATCTTTCCTTGACATTTTTTACGGGTACTGGTCAGTTGTTTTCTAGACTATTTCTCAGTTTTGGTTTGTCTAATGTTTTTTCATGATTTGATTAAGGTTGTGCATTTTTGGCACATACTCACAGGGAATACATGATGTTGCTATGTCTTATTACTGGTGGTGTTAACTTTGACCCCTTGGCTAAGGTGGTGTCTTCACTATAAAATGACCATTTTCCCCTTTATAATTAATAAATAACTTAGGGGAGATACTGTGACACTATGCAAATATTCTTTCTCCCCCAACTTTCATCCATTAATTTTTGTGTTTATTGGTGGATGTTACTTGCAACAATCATTGCTGTGATGTTTTAATTGTGATTTTCTATGTGTTAACTGGAATTCTGTAAGAAAGAGCTCTTCCTTCTCCACCATTTGTAATGGAAATTTATTTTATTCTATCGTTATTTATTTTGTTACTCAAATTGTTCCAGCTTTGGCCATTGGGAGCTTTCTTGGGTTTTGTGTCCTTTTGACTTACTCCCATCTCTCACTCTCTTTTTTCATGTTATTTTTATTAATAGACTTTTAATTTTTAGAATAATTTTAGATTTATAGGGAAAAAATGCAGACAGTAAGTACACAGAGTTCCTGTACACCCTTCACTCAGCTTCCCCTAATGCTAACATCTTATATAGTCATGATATATTTGTCAAAACTAAGAAACTAACATTGTACATTACTATTAACTAAACTCCAAACTTTGTATGGATTTTGCCAAATTTTCCACTAATGTCCTTTTCTCATTCCAGGATCTAATCCAGGATACTTGTTGCATTTTGGCCCCCATCCTTTTTTGAGCACTTCCTTCCTTACCACAAGATTCTGCTCCCAGTTATGGAATAAACCACTTCTCTAAGGAGCCCCACCCAGGAAGTTTTGAAAAATCCCAAAGACCAGGCAACACCCTAGATTAGTTAAATCAGACCTCTGGCTGTGAAATCCTGGCATTTGTACTTTTAAAAGCTCTCCAGTTAATTCCAATGTGCACTTGAGATTGAGAACCACTGATCTAGACCTTACTTCAGGTAGCTGAAAAATAGTTAAAACTATGAACGATATATGATATCACTTATATGTGGAATCTAAAATATGACACAAATGAACCTATCTATGAAACAGAAATGGAATCATGCACATAGAGAACAGACTGATGGTTGCCAAGGGGGAGGGGGTTGGGAGAAGGGATGGAGTGGGAGGCTGGGGTTAGCAGATGTAAGCTTTTATGTATAGAATGGATAAACAACAGGTCCTACTGTGTAGCTCAGAGAACTGTATTCAATATCATGGGATAAACCATAATGGAAAAGAATATAAAAAAGAATGTATATATATGTATAACTGAATCACTCTGCCATACAGCAGTAATTAACACATTATAAATCAACTATACTTCAATAAAAAAAAAACTATGAATGATAAATCCCTAAAGACTTAGATGTATTTCCCAGCAGGTTCTTATGTTTCCTGAAGACAGGAAACACTGTTTTGTTCATATCTAACCAGCACCTAACCCAGAACGCAGCACACAGCAGGCGCTCAGAAATACAGAATGAATGAAAACGAAACAGGTGAACCAAGTCTTGGCTCCTTAGTGAAATTAGCCTCGGCCTGATTTTTTCCCCCGAATTCCTATCTCACATTAGACCTTTGTGCCATTCTGAGGTTTATGCCCACCACAAAGTCCCTGGGCACATTTCCCAGGCAGAACCCCTTGCATCTCCTCCCTGGAATCGCCATTCTGGCTTCCCCTCACTGGGTCTGCTGTCAGCTCCCCTCGTTTGGGTTCTGTTCTGCCACCTTTATCTCCAACAGCCCTTATAGCAAATGTGTCAGAAAACATAGCAACATCTTCTTTATTCCTTTTGCTTTGTCCCTCTAAACTTTTTCTGACCTGCTTCAATGTCTCAGCTTCTTCTGCAGAGAAGTACAAAGGGCACAGGCTCTGTAGGCAGCAGAACCAGAGTCAAATCCCAGTTCTCCCACTTATTAGATATATACACTTGGGCAAATAGCTGAACCTCTCTGAGTCTCTATTTCCTATTGTATAAAATGGGGGTTATATCACCTACCTTGCAGGATTGATGTGAGATGTCAAGAGAATATTTTTGCTAATCCAGAGCATGGTGTGCGGTCATAAATGGCAGTTGCGATGGTCATTGTCGCTGTTATTATTGCTGTTATTATTACTATTATTATTATTATTACTGGTAGTGGGAATCAGTTTCCTGAATTACACACTATTATTTGAAAGGGACAGGGCAAGGCAAATAAATTCTGTAAAAGAGAGCAAGACCTCTACCCATCTGTCCCAAGGATCTAGAGTAAGTAGTAGAAGTTCATTTAGGCATTGCAGAAATCACTGCAGGCTCCTACACCGTCCAGAGTAAATGGTCAAAATTGCATAAAGGCAACCTCAGCTAAAGCAAATAACTGCTGACACCACCATCGGTTTGCATAACCAACAGATGAAAAGTAACATGGGGGTGGGCACACTTACATCTTCAGAGTGCCTTTGTTTGCATAATCTCGTTTGACACCTCCCAACTGAAAGGTAGCTATTTTGACCATTTTGCAGATGAGGAAACTGAAGTGATAGCAATATATTCACTGAACGAGCAAGTGATAAAAGTCAAAACTCACACACAGGTCTTTCTCACTCTGACATCCTTGTGGCTTCTACCACTGGTGGGTTTCTTTGGTTTTTTTGGGGGGGGGTGGGTGGTGGAGGGGGACAGGGATGGTGGTTGTAGTTTTTTGTTTGTTTTTGTTTTTATTTCTGTGTAAGTTTACAGGTGTCTGAAGAGTACTCACCTCCAGGTCTACTTGAAATAGGAGTTTTCAGGAAAAGGCTTAAAAGACTAGACTACCTGATTGAAGAAAATATCAAATTAAAAAATGATAAAAAAAAAAAATGGGTGAAGGGGATCATAAAAGTATAAATTTCCAGTTATAAAATAAATAAATCATGGGGATGTAATATATAGCATGGTGACTATAGTTACTGTACTGCATATTTGAAAGTTGCTAAGAAAGTAGATCTTAAAAGTCTTCATCACAAGAAGAAAAAATTTGTATGGTGACAGCTGTTAACTAGACTTATTACAGTGACCATTTCACAATACATACAAATATCAAATCATTATGTGGTACACCTGAAACTAATATAATGTCATATGTCAGTTATACCTCAATTAAAAAAAAAAAATCAGGAAAAATATGCTGGCCTTTCCCCTTCTCATTTGGCCACCCCGTCTTCTCCCTTTAGCTTAGTGGAGGAGCGTTTTCCTAGCAACTTGTTTGTGCCACCAACTAATCAATCAATCAAGTAACTAACCAATCAACTAACATGCTGAGCCTAGCTAGGGGCTGTGGGGACGCCAGGAACGATGCCTTAGGCCCTGCCTTCAGGCCAGTGCCGGAAACAGAAATAACCCACTGAAACAGAGTACATGGGGTCAAGGATCAAAGGAGAGAGGTCTGGGAAGGGGCTGCAGGAGCAGGGACCCATCTGGCATGATGATGGGAGGACGGGTTTGGGATGGGGTAAGGACTGGAGAGGGAGCTTCTGAGGGAAAGAACAACAGTAAAGACCAGGAGGAGGAAATGAGGGGGTGATGCGCCAGCTGTGAAGACAGCAGCCGCCTGTGGCCCGTACTTGTTTTCAAGGAGTAGTGAGAAATAGGATTGGGGCCTAAATATGGTGTGTCGTGAAACAAACAGCAAATTTGCTCATCAGGCGCTGAGACATAGAGTTGTGAAGGGTTTTGAGCTACACAGGCATAAATTCGATGTTTAAGTCAGCTCTAAACATTTGCTGATCACCTCGGCACTGATGTGTTACCTGATTTAAACTAACTAGAATAATTAGTTCTCAGTGTTAAAAAAAAAAAAAGAAAGTGCTCAAGACACCCACAGACACTGCAAAGTGCCTAGTACTTTGGTGTATTCAAATTAGAAATTTCTCTTAAATGTTATTTGACAGGAAGAAACATCAAAAGCGAAAGCTGCGATTTCAGAACGATAACGTGTAGGTGCAAGCAGCCAGAAATGGAGCAGAGAAAATTATGTAATCTTACAGGCAGGCAAAATGTCCCAAACCAAATACTTTTAAAAATGGTATGGAGTAGCTGACTGCTACCTTTTCTGAAGTGACCAGGAGAGAATTCCAATTCTCATAAGTCTTGTACCCAATATTAAGGTTGCAAATTATGTCTTTTTATTCATGTGTATTTTGTTAGAATCTTTACTTAAACCTGTCCGTACAGTGAACATCTCTGAGGCACACACAGAAAGACTGAGATAATAACTATGTTGTGGCTTTTAAAACTAAATAGTAAGATAAATAACAAAATGCATGGATCTCTGCTAACCTTTAAACTATTTGTTCTGATGCTTTATCTTCCTAGATTGTTCTGTGGACATTAAGAGATTTCTAAACAGAATGCAGGCCTTTTCTTTGTGGGGACGGAGGATTAGGAGGTGAGAAACCTTTTCAAAAACAGACATAAGATGTTCTATGCATATATTGCAACCCCAAACCCTGGGAAAGTATTTTTCACCTTCTTAACCTATATTTGAGCCCCAGACTGTAGGCGGTATTCTGATTCATACTTACCCACGAGCAAACAAGGAATCAAGGCGTAGGAAAACCACATGATAAGACTTGTCTCGATTTCTTCTAGAACCATTGTGAGGGTCTCTGTTTGGCAGGCTCAGTTTCACCTGGAACATTGTTTCCTTCCAGAATGAAGCACTCTTTCCATATCAGCCATCCTTGCTTCAGAACGCAGAAGTTGGAGCTGAGTCTGAGTCGCTGTAAAGCCTGAATTGTTCTGGAAAGAGGAGCCAGCCCAGACAGCTCAGGAGAAGCGGGCTGGGCAGCACCCTCCTTTCTGCCCAAACCCAGATGTTGCATCAGGGGGTGTGGCCTAGGAGAGTTCCAGAGAAAAGATAACTCTGGGAAGCTTAAGAATCTGCATGGGGGAGATACCTGGATCATAGGCTCTGCCCTGGGGGACCCTGGTGGTCTCCAGAGGCACCCCTGGCAGTAGCAGGCAAGATTATCTAAACTTCTCATCAAATAGCTGTTCTCTTCCAAGTCTCTCTCCTGTGAGTTCATGCAAGCTAGGTACTGATTAGCTCTTTTTCTACATCTCCACTTCAAAAAAAGTAGAGAAGTTTAAAAAATTTTTTCTAAATATCTTTTATAGAGTCAGGAGGTGAAGAATATATAGCTTCATATTTGCTTGCATATGCAAAAAGAAAACCTGGAAGGAGATAGAGAAACTACCAAGATTGTTTACCTTGGGGCAAAGGGAGTGGGAATTGGGAAGACAGAGGAGAAAAATGGGAACGAGACTCTTTCCACTACATTTTGTTTGTTTGGGGATTTTTAAAAAATTGTTTTTATTGTGGTAAAATACACATAACATAAATTTACCATCTTAACCATTTTTAAGTATACAGTTCAGTGGTATCAAATGCATCCAAATTGTTGTACAATCATTACCAACATCTGTCCACGTAACTCTTTTCATCTTGTAAAACTGAAACTCTATATCCATTAAACAGTAACTCTGCCTTCTCCCCTCTCCTGGAAACCACCATTGTACTTCTGTCTTTATGGGTTTTACTACTCTAAGTACCTCATATAAGTGGAATCATGCAGTACTTGTCTTTCTGTGACTTGCTTATTTCACTTAGCATAATGTCCTCAAGTTTTGCCCATTTTGTAGTATATGGCAGAATTCCCTTCCTTTCTAGGGCTGAAAAATAGTCCATATACCACATTTTGCTTATCCATTCATCCATTGATGGACACTTGATTTGCTTCCACGTTTTAGCTATCGTGAATATAATGCTGCTCTGAACACAGATGTACTAATATCTCAAGACCCTGCTTTCAATTCTTGTGGGTGCTGTGTTATTTTTTATATTTTTTGATTACTGAACCATGTGAATGTATTATTGAAAACTTTATTTAAATGTTTTAAATTGGAAGGAAAATCTTATGATAGGGTTTGGCCTCTTAAAATGTCAGATTTTTAAAGACTCTAAACACTCCACATGTGCAAACGCTTCAGTGGAAAGAACATGAATTTTAGAGTGCAACACATTTTGATTCCAGTGTCAGAATTTATTTGCAATATAACCTTGGGAAAGTTACTTATTTATTCATTCAACAGACATTCACTAAGGGCTTATTATGTACTAGATCCTGGGAATTCGATAGTTCCTGCCCTCAACCAAAACCTAGTGGAGAAAATGGACATGAGAATAATCACAAATCAATACTGAAAATGAAGTGACAGAAATATTCACAAGGGAACAAAGGAGCATTAAAGAGAAACACCTAACCCAGCCTGGGTGATCAGAAAAGACTTCCTGGAGGTGAATTTGGGCTGAGTATTAAATGCTGAAAACGATCAGCCAGCCATAGCATGTTTAGGAAACCACGAGAAGTTTGATGCAACTGGAGAGCAAGGTTGGAGTTGCAAGAAATGGGGCTCAAATGCAGACAAAAACAGGACTCAAGAGGGAGCTTTGAATGCCTTGTTGAGGAGCTTAGAGTTTATCCTGAGTCAATGAGGGTCAAAGGAAGGGTCAAAAGCTCAAATATAATCTGTCATTCCCTGCATTTGAGCTTTAAAAAATTTATGACTAGGGTAGAGAAAATCGTGGAAGCGGCCAGACTGGAGGCAGGTGGGCCAGGAGGGAGGGATGTCGGTCAGCCAGTTGAGAGATGTTGGCTTCCACTAGGTTTTCCCATGTCTGTAGAGAAGTGACTAAATTCAAATGATGGAGGTAGAATTGACAGCTCCTAGATGTTGAGTGGATTGGAGGAGGAGGAGGCAAACATTATTTTCAGGTTCTAGGTTTGAATAACTAGGTGGATGACAGCACCTCAACCTAAATAATGTTAAGGAGGGTGGGGTGGGAGCAGGGCAGGCAGGGTTGGGGATGGTACAGAAAAAGGCTGCATGTGTTCAGCTCGATACACTTGACTTTGAGGTGCTCATATGGGCAGGGGGAGTCTCCAATATTCAAATGATCTTTGTCTCAGTTTATGAGTGTCAGGGTAAGGCACCACTTCCCCTATGTTCAGCATTTCAGTGGTAGCTAAGACCAGGAAGTGGGTGAGAACATTCAGGGAGAGTATGTAGATTAAAGAGATGGGTGGATACGCTCCAGGAGAAGACCTGCATTTAAAGGACCAGCACAAGCAAAATGACATAGGAAGATATAGGGGGAATAAATAGGCCAGAGAGGTGGTCCTGGAGCAAACTATGGTCTTGGAAATGATGAGGGATGGAGTGATCACCAAGGGGGGTGCAGAAGAGAGTCACTGAGTAAATTATCAAAAAATGTCTCCTGGATTTACATCACCTAGAAGGTCATTTGTAATCTCAGTAAGAGGAGTTTCAGTGGAGAACTTGGATCAGAAGCTAGATAGTTGTAGGCTGAGGACTGGGTGGGAAAAGTAGCACTCTTTTAATGTGAAGGGGAAGAAAGCAACTCTATGAGCGTCGTTTTTATAAAACAATGATGCCTTGCATAATATTTGTGGGAATTAAAGAATGTAGACAAAGCACATTAGCACAGTGCCAGGAACACAGTAGGTCTTCACAAATGCTGTATTAACCATTTGTTATATTAATAATATTAACAATAAATACATTAGGGTTTATTTGCTCTGACTGGCTGGCCCTTTGTGGGCTGCCCATCTTTCACTTTGGCCCCTGGATCAGCAAAGAAAAGCTTCCAGTTGGTGACACCTATTAGAGGGTGGTCATTAAAAGCATGGGCTCTGGAGCCAGACTGGGTTGGCATTGGGGCTCTGCCACTTACTAGTTGTGTTTTTTTCGCCAAGTCTTTTAAACAATGTTTTAATGTCCTCCTCTGTAAATTGGAGACAATTATAATAGTACCTAATTCGTAGGGCTGTTGTGAGGATTATATGAGATGGTACACTTAGAACAGAATCTGGCAAAGTAAGTATACAATAAGTATTTGCTGTTTATCTTTTAACTACATCAAGGTCAAGGACACTTGCTGCATCCTCTCCTTGATCCCTGCACTCTATACACATTTCCATATATTATACGACAGACTTTCAAGGTATTGATAAAATTTGATTCCCAACTTTTCAGATGAGGACACATCTGAAATTTATTTACTGTAGATCCCAGAGCCAGTCAGGGATGGAGACAGGAATTCCAACAGAGATCTACCTAACTCCAAGTTCTTTTCACTCACCTTACTGCCTCCCAATTAGTATCAAAGGAGGGCTCACAATGTGTCTGAGGGACATAGAAGAGTTAGTGATCTAGGAGATTAGCAAAGGCTTTAGAGAATGGACAATCCTCCATAAGGAATTCCAAGGATGTACCTATTTAGATTTGGATAGGAAAGATGTACTTGCAGTTAAGCATTCCAACTGGGAGAATGGCATGGGAAAGCCCAAGGATGGCAAAGTTGAGGGGAAAACAGACTGAGGATGAAAAGGAAAAGGAAAAGGAAAGTAAACAGAAAATAGGAGAAAGAACAAGACTCATTTAGTTATGCGATGGGGGAGGAAGGAGAGTTGTTCACCAAACCTTGAGGTCTTAAGATAGCTCAACCTGGGCATGGGTCCCTGTCAAGATGCCCCTGCCCAGCACTGCCATGTTGACAAGGCAGTACTGCCTGCCAATCCTTTACCAGCCACTGCAAAGAGAGTCTCTGACCTGGGCTCAGCACACCTCTAGGGGCACTGAGGGGTAATGCTACCTGCCTGCCACAAGCTTTTGAATGGCAGTTCCTCTCAGGACTGGTCCATGAACAAGGAACTCAGACCATCCACCTTTGCATGGGCCATGCCACTGTGTGAGAAGCTCTGGAGGGCCGTGCCTCACTTGCTAGCCCCTACCCTTGCCTGGATCCCCGACTCTGATCTTGCCTTTCTCTTCTGGCTTTGAGGAACTTCTCTTTCTACACTTTCTCATCAGCTGGTTGTGATATTTTGTCAATGCAGCATGCCAAAACCAAACTATCCTCTAACCTGTTGCTGCACTTCTCAGATTAATTTCTGCTGCACTTCTCAGATTAATTTCCACAGCCTTCCAGAGTTGAAGATGATCAGTCACCTATGCCTGAAGATGAACCGCTGGAAGAACAAAGCTATTTCCTATCATAAGCAAGTATAGTCTAGAAATAGGAATTTTTTTTCCTATTACACTATTTGCTGCTTGAATATTTAACTACAGAAGGAAAAGCAAGGAGTTAAAGGTTTTTGTGGAAAAGAGTGGGGAAGGAAAATGAGATTGATGGTCAAGGAAGAGAATCCTAAGCCCTCTGAGCCCCATAGGGCTGGGACTAGAATGAAGCAAGGGAGGCACCAGCGTGCAAAATTTCAGGCACTCACTCTTAGGGTGGTGCAAATGCAGGGTAGGTCCTGGTGCCCTGGCACAGACCACGTGGTCAATTAATTGCAATAACCCTTCCTTGCTCTACTTAGCACAAAATAGTTCTCTTCCCTTTACCAAGATTCCTAAATATCAATGTCCTGTGTTTTAGCACATCTGACATTTAATTGTAATCCACTGTCTCAATTATTACTTTTTTTTTTTTTTCTGGAAGTAACACAGTGTATTTAAACAGTGGAATTCTCCTTGTCATAGATTTTTCTAACTCCCGCTTCCACTGAGTCTGCTCCAGATGTAACTTTCACACACTTTCAAGCTCTGGTTTTCAGGGTTCTTACAGCCCTTTTTCAACCTCCTCTGAACAGATTTTCTTCTTCAATTTCCTGCCTCGTTTATTGTCTGGCACCAGCGCAGAACATCAGGAATTTAACCTCCCTTAACCTCAATTCTTTCCTTAGGGTGTGATGAATTAAAACCCTTAAGTCTGTCAAACTGCCCTCCTTCCTGTAGTTATAACTGATTCTTTTCTATGTGACATTCCCCAACAACTCCTCCTAAGATGTAGAATCAGGCCTTATTCAGAATAGTCCTTTGTAGTTAAAAGTTCCATGTTTAAATAAAATACCATTTTATTCAATTCTAAAATTTGAAAACCAGAAACAATGCCCTGTAAGTGAAGATCTTAATAATTTTCAAATGATTTTGATTGCTATATTTTCAGTCATTCACTGGTTTAATCCTAGTCATCAGTGATTCTATTGAGTGAAGCACACAATATGCTCAAAGTCCGTTTTATGAGGCCTCCTTTGACCATCCTATATAAATTAACACCCCACTCTCACTCTCCGAGCTCATCTTGCTCTGTTTTTCCTTCATAGCACTTCTCCATTAGGCATTACATCACTAGAAATGAAAGTTTTAGGACAGCTTTTGGACAAATTTGTCCATTTTCTTCACTATCATTTTGCTAGGTTAGAAGAGTCTGGCACCTATGCAATCAA
Source organism: Balaenoptera acutorostrata (assembly GCF_949987535.1). NCBI lineage: Eukaryota > Metazoa > Chordata > Mammalia > Artiodactyla > Balaenopteridae > Balaenoptera > Balaenoptera acutorostrata. The sequence continues at coordinate 23,041,519 of NC_080067.1, read as the reverse complement.
ACATTTGAGGTGAGGTGGTTGGATGGGTGGTTGAAGGATAAATATCTCCAAAAGCAAAACAAAGACACAAAATCATACACATAGATATAACCGTTCAAAAGGTATTTTTCTCATCTTGACGCCAAGTGATTAGCATACGTGCTGATGAAATCAGTACTTGTTTTCTACAACATCCCCCTTATCTATAGTCTAGAAACCATATCAAAACAAGTATATGTTTGGCATTACTTGTTCCAAGAAAAGACATGCTTATTCAGGGATCACTAATTTCTTCTACAAATGCTCAAAAAAAAAACATAAATTTAATAACCATTCCGGTATTTAACCTAAAACAGACACTTTAGTCTCATTCTGGACTCCACCTGTCTCCATAATTTCCCGAAAGCTATCTGCAAATAAATGTTCTACATAATTTCTGAGTCTAGAGATTTAAAGCAACTAAATACCTTAACTACCTTAGATGTCTATTCTTGTCTATTTATGTTTGTTTTCCTGTTCCAGAGTCATTATCATTCCATGAGGTACAAGAAAACATGGAGAGGAAATTGAGTACTCTTTGTCTTGTCTTCTTTGTAGTTATAACTACAAATAAAATTTGCAACATTATTTCAAAATACTGAGACCAGCTTTCCCTGGAGCTTTAAAAACAGCTTAAAAAAGTAATTTGAGTGGAAACATTTAGAAAATCAGCCAGTCCAATAGGTAAATTAAATGTTTGTGTGAACCTTTGTAGGCATCAGGCCTATTCTGAAGTATTTGAGATAATGAAAGTGCACCGGCCAACAAACATACCCTCAAAAAGACACTGTGGTTTAAAACATTTACCTTCGTGAACACTGCCAATAATAACAAAAACTCCTCCTCCTGCTCTTCAAAACCTCACCAAGCCCAGTTTATGTTCTACTCATTAAACAAGTCTCAGCAAACTGTATACTTTCAAATCAAAAGAACCCCTCATTAGTAAACAAAAAAAATATATTTCTTTGGTCATTTGGTTTTAGGTCATGTAACAGCAAAAAACTAGGGTGTGGAGTATGCACAGTATGCTGGTCTGTAAGAGTTCAGAAGATGACAGTTGAGTCATATAAACTTGCTAAACCAATAGAACCAGTTTATCAGAAGAGAGGAGCTTCCTACTTTGCCTTGCAATAGAATAAAATACAGGTTTTCCCCAGAAGCAGTAATATGGCATTTTCTAAAAGTTCATTGGATGCTGTTCAAAACATAAAATGAGGATGTCATCTATCCTACATCAAATGTACTTTAAGTTAGAAGCAACCTCAGTTGTGAAGCCATTCGAAAACAGTTAAAGGATGTATATAAATACAGGATTACAAAGGATCTCCTTTTCTTCTAGCAAAATATTAAAGTGGAAAAGTTAAAGCATGCTGTAATGCTACATCCCTAATTTATTGATTTGGACATTGCACCTCAAGTATTTCTGCAAAATGGTAAGTTTCCAGATAACTCCAAGTTACAGGAAAAACAGCGAGTTAACAGTAACTGCATTTGGAGACTTGGAACTAGGGGGATAAAAGCTGGGAAAGAGCCTCTTTTACACTTTTTTAAAAACCGTATGTATTGGTTAAAAAAAGGGAAGCATCCATACCATCTGATGCCTTCCGGGAATTCAAATTTAGTATTATCAGCTTCTCATTTTTCAGGGGAAACCAGAACTCTGAATTTTATGTGAAATCCCCCAATTTTAAAATGTTAACAATTATTTTAAGCATTGTGGGTTGAACTGTATTGGTTGTATCCTGAACAGGGCACCTTGCAAGATGGGAGAAGGGTAGTGGTGGTGAGTTTGGGACTTCTCAACAGCAAAAAAAGTGGCTGGGCTTGCCCAGAGAAGAGGTGCCTTTTCCTAATTCTCACAATGTACCTACACAGACAGTAGTGGCCCTGCTTCTTGCCATCTCTGGATTAGATGATAGAATTAAAGCATTAAAGCTGGAGATAACTTATGTGCCACTGATCTATCCACATATCTGAGGATAACATCATTCTAACAACCCAAGTTGCTCATCTGCTAGGCTTTTTATTCTTCCAGCAATGGCAGTGGATTGCACTTAGGCCTTCTGATTTTAAGTGATATGTCTGCGACACACCATCTTTAATAGTGCCAGGTGCCTGTGTTACTGTGTATAGTCCAAGATGTGTAATATATTTTTGTGAATATGTATTCAGCTGAACTTAAGGACTTATGACCAAATAACAGATACAGCAGCAATAGCTTTTTGTCATTGAGTTTATATAAAGTTCTGAAAATTTTTCTTACAAGATTTTGGAGAAGTTATTTGTAGAAGTGGGTTGGGCAGGGTTATGTGTATTATGAATATTTAAATTGATAGCTAAGCATCTCCTCACAGGTGGAAGAAAACTACTGTAATACTGCTCTTCCCAGGACTTTCCTCCTTATCTAAAAACAAGCACACAGAAGCCAATGTGTCACAATATAGAGTGTATCAGGCTGGGAATAAGGAAACCTGGCTTCCAATACAAGTCCTGCTACTAGCTAGCTATGTAGATGTTTTCTAAGATGGTTCTAGTTCTTAAGAAAATTAATTCATGCTTTTAAAAAACAGCCATTGATGTAAAGATGGGTTTTAAGACTTTTTAAAAATTGATAAAATGTTGAAGTAGAAAATTAAGTAGTTCCCAGTGAGGTTTCATCACATAACAGGAGGAGCACACAATAACTATTATTGGCACACATGGACTATCTAGGAATTCCCTAGTTATTATAAATCTAATTATGGCACAGAAATATGCATTCTGCTTCCAGTGCTACTCCATTCCTAGCTACTTTCCCAAAATGCTTAACATCAGCTCTGCAGGGTTTGCTATAAATAGCTCATGTCTGTGATACAAAGTAGTAACTGAATTGCTCCCCTCCTTTTTTTTTAAAACAAATATCCATTTTTTAAATAAGGAAGACTGGTGGGTGGGGACCACAAAGAGGTGGAGAATAAAAAGAAAGCATCATCAAATGGTTTGTTTAAAATTTAAAAATGTTTGCTACATAGTCATTTTACAACTACTTTAAAACTATTTTCCTCAATTTATATTCAAGTGATTTTACAGCAAAAAAGGTAAGAATACATGACTTTTGTTTCCATTAAACTTGCCTACTAATAATCATCTTAACAAACAAAGGGGGGCTGAGGAAGATAATGAAATATGAACTAAAAGGCTTTAAAAGCAGATGTAATGAAGATAGAAAATTGTACGATGTCTATATCTGCTAACTCCTATTGCTTAGTGGGAGAAGTCAGGGCTGCCACCCAGTGGCAATGTAAGTCTTTAAATGACTTGAAGATTTCGAGAATTAAAAAAACATTTAAAATAAAACAAATTAAAAAAAAACAAAATCAAAAACCTCATGAATTAGACAACTTCAATTTTAGAATCAGTAATTCTGGTGCCTTAAATGTCTGTTCATAACATATTAAAGAATGGAAACATTCATTTGCTTAGGCAGCATTGGGGAAATTTTTTTAAATCTCATGACTTTCTACTATTTACTAAGTTATGTGGTTTTAGTAAGTATTTTCTATTAAAATATTGAAGGTACTTTGCTTAAATTAAATCTCCAGAATTTATAGTGGGGGGAAAAGCTGTGACCATAAAATATAACTGGTTTTCTTCTGTGATGTACAGAAATAGATTAAATACGCTACAGTAGCCTCTCATCCATACACCCAAACTTCTGCTTGATGAACAAAAACTTAATAGAAGCATCTGCAAAAATAAGATTCTAAAAATAATTTTCTCTAACCATTAGCACATCACATCTTTTCCTCAGGTATACATCAATTTTAGTGTCCCACTCAATAAAATTCAAAGCTGAAAGAAGAAAATGAGAATAGTAGAAATACTATTCCTGATAATTACTGATTTTTTTTTTTTGGAGGGGTTGGGGAGAACCAAGTATCTCATTGCCTCTTACTTCTTCAAAATTTGGCCATAGCTTTTTTCACACTGACACAGATATAACATATTCAAAAACAAGATGCTTTGGTAAAATAACACTAGGGGAAAAAAATAACACTAGAGCATCCATTTACAGTTTGAAAAGCTAAATATCTCAGAGACTGTTTTGTTCTCTTGAATAATTAGATGAGAGAGAAGCACCAAAGGGGGGGGGAAAAAAAATCTTAGGAATTTAGAGATTTTTGTTTCCAACAGTTGTAAATTTAAATTGTACAAGATATGTTTTCTAACCTATGTCCCGTATGTTTTGCTTTACACTGAAGACAACAAATGAATTTTGAAAAATAATGACAGACACAACATACTTGATATTTACAATGGCTTGTGACGAATATAATACCTGAAAATAATTTCTAATTTTCCATTTATTATTGCTATTTAGTCACAGAAAAGATTAACAACTCTCCACGAAATTTATTTTAGCATATGCCATATATTGATATAATTGATATAATAATTTTATATGAAGAGAACCATTGCAGAAGTAACTAAGGTGGTGCCCTTACAAGGAAATAAAGGAAAGGCAATAAAGAAATTCTTCCATATAAAGGCTTTCGATCTGCATCATTTTTTCAAAATATAAAACCTTAATATTAGAAGCAAAGAGAAAAAGAGCAAAAAAAACAATAAAACAAAAGACCAAGGATAAGGAATTGCTCTATGCAGATGTTTGGCATATGTAGTATATATGTATGGACTGAGTTATAATAAAAATACTTATGTATTATAGTCAATTTTCATATAGAGTTAGAAACAGCAATTTCCAATCAAGCATGACTGGACTGATATTTTCTCAGTCTTTAATTACATGACGAATTACAACTGTATAGCAGTCACTTCTGGTCAGCAGTATCATGATAAATGCTTGATAAGATACAATTTTTCTCCTTGTTCACTTGTAAAAATTGGTGCCTTTTTGTAATGTTCTACAAGTTCTTCCATGGTGCTGAATTTACGCTGCCCAATGCAGTAGACAGTCTCTTTTAGTTGGACTTTAAAATGCTTGTTTTTCCCTTGTGCTTTTAGTGATACTGAAAAATCATTTGGCTAAAAGAGAAAAAAATTTTGAAAGACATCTATTAGCATTTTTATATGAAACTGATAACAGCTAAAATGTGAGCACTTTAAGTACTAGGCACAATACTCAATTATTTACATGAATTATCTCCTTTATGCCTCAAAACAAACCCATTTTACAGATGAAAAAAAAAAAATCAAGGCTGAAGAGAAGCTAAGTTGCCTAAGATCATCCATCTAGTTAACAAAAGAGCCAGGATTCAAATCGAAGCAGCCAGACTCTGAAGTCTCTTAACTAATATGCTCTACCTAACACCAGGGCAAATCCTTTAGTTTAACATCTGAAGCATAAAAACTATCTTCTCTCCATTCAAACTACTGGAGAGACATAGGAGAAAATCCAAGACATCCACCCCTTTTCAATTAGTAGCTAACAGTAGCTGTCTTACAGAGTAGCTGATGTAATACTCTGCAATCTCAAAGATGAAGGACACAAAAATGAGAACTAATTTAAACTCTAATAAGAGGTCATAAACTCAAATGCCTATAAGGGGCAAAAAAGAAATGTAAACAATGGCCAGGGTGGCTATATAGGGGGAACAACAGTACATGGCCAATCTAAAAGAGGTGGCCACTTAGCTGCAATTGTTGCCTTGTAGGAATACGGCTCAACATTGACAGGCCTTCCAATTTTAAAAGGGAAATCTGATGTCTAAATTCTTATACTAAATCTCCCAATATTTAAAAACTGACAATGAATTCAAATGTTTAAAAACACTGTGCAGGTCAAATGAAATATGCCTATTTGAGACCTGTATTTTAAAAATTCTACTACTAAAATTAATGGTATATTTTGGATAATATCTATGCTCAATTACCCACAAGAAAATATACAGTATTTTGCAGTCAAGCTACTTTCTTAGGTTTTTTTTTTTTTTTAACCTAACACTCTTTTGAATAGTCTATATCAACCTCTTATACAGTTACTGCCAAAGTTTCAAACAGTGGGTTTCTTGGAAACATCTTATGGTTATTTACCACCCACTCCAAGGTCACTCCCTTCTAACCCTTCTGCCCACTGCTTGTCCTAGAAAGTAGGGCCCGGTCAGGCATCTAACAGAAAACAAATCCCACCACTCTTCCCTATCATCAATCACCTTCTCTTTCCGAGGGGTTACGTACAGGCCCCCATTTCCTGAACTTCACATCAGGCAGTTCAATTAATTTCAATCTCGCCCTCTCATCTTTCCCACCCCCCACCCCTTAAACACACACACACACACCACTCACACAGATAGGTTTTCTTCTTTCTTTCAACCTTCTGTACAATCATACGTTAACTTTTGTACAAATACATATATACAAAAAAACGCCAATACTAGTCATGAAAAGTAGTGATATCCTTTATCAAGGAAAAATAAAGGGCATTTTTAAGGGAAATGAGTATTGCCAAATTCTAAAATCCTACATAGTACCCAAAAGAGCCCACATAACTATTTTCTTAGCAATTTTTACGGTTTTACAGTTTTATTGGTTTACTAGTATTGGAACAGAATTTATCTTTTATTGCAAATGCACTTCAAATACAGTGCATGTTCAAATGTGTTTCTGAGGTACATAAGAGTGTATTCCAACTTCCAAACAAGCAATTTATAAAAAAAAGCAAATATCAATTTTTTAAATTCAGGGATTTCCTTTATTGTAAGGATGACAGTTTATCCATTATGCAATTTAAGAAATGTTTTCCCAGTTTAGTCTACTGCATTGTTCTACTCTCAGTGAAGAAACCAGTGTTCAATTTGCTCCATTTTTCAGTTTGATGCAAAAGAAAATATTTCAGGAAGGCAATACCAACAGAACTAGACAAAGCTAAATAATCCAGTGTAGGGCTATATATTACTAAAAATAAATACACTTGGAAAGAACACTGACTTTCACTAAGAAACTTTACATATTTTAACAAATATACTACCTGGTTAATTTTAGGGAAGCCACTTAACTTCTCTAATCTTCTATTTATTTTTTTAATACTCAGAGTTCTATTTCCATTTACCTTTGAAAACCAACTTACCGAAGATTCACTATCACGAATGAGGAAATCACCTTCATGCCCTCTTTCATTTAATGCCATTTCTGCTTGGTGCCTGGTGACTTTCCCATAATACCATGGATTGCCAGCAAACTTTCCAGTGAGTGAAGGCCTAATGTAATCACACTGTGGAGGCGATGGTTCCAAACCTGAGGTTAATGGATTATTCTGCATAATGGTAACATAGTTTTTCGGCACCAGACCAACCATTCCATTGATCTTCCTGCATTTCCACCACTCAGGGTCATTTTCAGGTTTTTCAATAACATCCATTACATCGCCTTTCTCAAAATTAAGTTCTTCATCATTGGATGAGCTGAATGGGTAAAGAGCCTGTACCACATGTAACACTTGCCCAGTATTTAGGTTACTGACGACTGCTGCTAATTTCTCTGACAAAGAACCCACATGGTCACCCAAAGGGCTGTCGCCTTCCTCAGTCACATAGTTTGAAGGGAACCATCCAACATGTCCATTGTAGCTACCCCGCCACCACCCATCACTGCATTTCTCCATGACGATCACCTTTGTCCCTTTTATCAATGACAATTCATCCTCTCTCTCTGCCATGTAGTTAAATTTTACATAAGCAGGCATGTTGAGGTCATACAGACGTTCCCCTGGGTCAACAAAGCTATCATCAGCAGGAGATGCAGAATCTGGCACACTAGGTTTTCTTTTCACTTTTCCAATGCCTGTTTAAATAAAAAAGGGTAATGAGAATATAAAACAATGATAATCAAAAACACCAATTTATTCATTATTAAGAAAGGATCTTCAATTCTGTAATTCTTTCAAGCCTTTTAACTAAGATAACAAATTCCATCCTTCCTTCCTTCCTCCCTCCCTCTCACTCTTTCTCTTTACATCCTCACGACTTATACATAAAGGCTCCAGCAAACCCGTATTCTTCTTGTTTTACTTTATTAACTGAGATTCTATTAACTTGCTGTATAGAAATAAAACAGTAACTTAAATTACAATTTGATATGAAATATAAAATTGTAGTTATGTCTAGGTAATCCTCCCATTTGCTTTCTTACTTTTCAAGACCCAGGTTGCTCTATTTACCTCATGTTTATTTTAAAATAATATACTATTTACTTGCTTGTCTGCCTTCACCCATTTCACACATAGCCACCACAACAGCAGAAACTTTTGCTGACTTTGTTCATGGATATAATCCCAAGGATCTCATACAGTGCTTAGTACACAGGAGATGCTGAATATATATTTGTTAAAAGAATGAAAAAAATAACCAAATGGTACTATCATCACAAATGTATGCTACAGCAACTTTAGTCAGGCATTTTCACCGCTGCTCACTTCTTAGCACATGATTTTGTGTTCTACTTTTACTGAGAAAACTAAGGCATTCCTAGGTAAAATTTCTCAAATACTTTCTCACTATCTCAAAATTCTTTCTCATTATCCTTACTCTTTTTCTTCTCCCAAGTTCCCAACCTCTGATCCTTCTGGGTTCTTAATACCTACCATCTTTCTTGCCTCTTTTTCGGACTCTTTGGCCATCCTTGTTTCCCTCCCACTCACTCCCTTCTATTGTCTAAAAACACATTTAGATCGCTTTTATTCCAAAATAAAGTTACTTCAACTCTGCTATTGTTTTTTAACTACATCATTCTTTATAAAACTGTCTTCCCTTTTTCCTTCAACTTTTTCACCACTCACTCACTCCTAACGCCTTATAATCTGGTTCTCTATCTCCACCAAAACTACTCAATTAAAACTGTCATCTCTTCACTGCCAAATCATTCCCTTTTAGAGCCCTCGGTCTTTTCAAACTCTCTATACAGAAACGAAGATCACAGATAACTCTGTACAACATTTTCTCCTTCTTTAATTTCCCCAGGAGTCTCCTGTTTTCCCTACTGACCTGTTTAAATATTCTTGTGTTCTTCTGTCTGGGCTCCTCTAAACCTTGTTATAAAATTGCATTGTACTTGGTTACTTGTCCATCTAATAAAGGAGTGAGTTTCCTGGGGACAGTAACCTAGATCTTATTACCTTGTATCTCCAGCACTTAGCAGTAACTATACTAGTAGCAGGAACAAAGTGAATGTTTGCTGAAAGAACAAGTGAATGATTCCTTTGTTGAAAGTGTTTCCCAAGATGCCATGCTTGGACTTAGCCTCTGCTTCAAGGAAATCATACACTTTCACTTTCTATAACTTCTGTATAGAAGGTTCCAAGGTCTCTTTGTAGCTCTAAGCTGGAATTCAAGCATTACAATTCCAACTGTCACTAGACATCTACAGAATGAATGTACCATCAGCACCTCAAATACAACCTCCATGTCCAAATAAAAATAACCTCTCCAAGATCCATAAATCAACTAACTCCCTCCCTCCCAATTTCCTTCCTTCTGGTTAATGCTGTATCATCATCATGAAAAATTCATACATCAGGGATTTCTGGCACAGCAGGGAACTCTAGGGTTCCATCCCTCCAAAAGAGTAATTAATGAGCTGGCGAATACTGTCAAAATCAAGTTTTGCGGAATTCCAGAATCTAGTAAAAAACTTATAAAAACTAGCTAGGCTTAGTGAATAAAGAAGCTGCTGCTTTGTAGTAGGAGAGCACTGTAGCATTTTAAGCTGCCTGCCTAATATCTCTTAAATCCCAAATCAGTGGTAGCTGTGAGGATAGCAAACTGAACTCCTAATGCCAGACAGAACAATATAGATATTATTCACAAAGAACTGTAATTGTGCATTTCAACCTATCTGGAAGCTACCTGAAGGACCGGCACAATGGCTTGCCTTGGTTTCACCTGACTTGGAGCATTCCCAGGGCTAGGATGTTTTCTGATGAAATCATTTAATTGATGCAGCAGACTGGTATAAGAAACAACAACTAGGATAAGAAACAGATAAAAAACCCTAGGAAGGAAAAGTTTGAGTAAGGATGCACATGGGGTAATAAGGGCTTTGAAAAGCCCCTGTGTATACCAGAAAATCAAGAAAGCCACACACACAGCCAGAACTGGCACTTGTTCAGCAAAGGCCTGAGAAGACCCCGAGCTTTCACCTATTGCTGACCTTCAAGCTCTGAAGAAGCAGTAAGTAAAGGCTAAGGAAGAGTTGCAAATGGCCTGGCTAAGTGTTGAAAGAGGTTTTTTTTTCTTTTTCTTTTGGTTTCACGTGTTTAAGAAAACTCTTTCAAAACACTAGCTGACAACTAAGCAAAAGAACACATTTCAGTGGTCATACAATGACACAGACTTTATAAAAATAGTTTAGAAAAGTCACTAAACAAGCAAACAAAACAACCACAATAAGGAGCAACAACAAACCCTAGGGACAAGGTAGAATCTGATGCTGAAAGAAAAAAGTATCAATCAAGAATTCCATGTCCATATATACACTATCAAACGTAAAATAGATAGCTAGTGGGAAGCAGCCGCATAGCAGAGGGAGATCAGCTCAGTGCTTTGTGACCACCTAGAGGGGTGGGATAGGGAGAGTGGGAGGGAGGGACATGCAAGAGGGAAGAGATATGGGGACATATGTATATGTATAACTGATTCACTTTGTTATAGAGCAGAAACTAACACACCATTGTAAAGCAATTATACTCTAATAAAGATGTTAAAAAAGAATTCCATGTCCAGCAAAACTGTCCTTTAAAACTGAAGAAGTTAAGATACTCCCAAGGTAAACAAAAACTGAAGGAATTTGTCACACTACACGTGTGCTACAAAAAACGCTAAAGAGAGTCCTCCAGGCAGAGATGAAAGGACACTGAAGTCATATGAAGAACAGTGGTAAAGGTAGCTACACTGTAAATATAAAAACCAGTTACGCTTTTAGCTTGTAAGTCCTCTTTTATTCCTATATGATTTAAGATGCAAATATATAAAACGGTAATTTCAAATCTAGGTTAATGGGCACACAATGTATAAAGACAAAACTATAAAAGAGCAGATTTTTGTATACTATTGAAGCTAAATTTGCGTTACTTCAAACTTGACTGTTAAAGTTAAGATGCTAATTGTAATCCACAGGATAATCACTAAGAAAAAAACTAAACACATTGAAAAAGAAATGAGAAGGGAAACAAAATGTACATCATAAAAAAATCAATTATATGCAAACGAAGCAACTGACAAAGGAGTAATCTCCAAAATATACAAGCAGTTAATGCAGCTCAATATCAAAAAAACAAACAACCCAATCCAAAAATGGGCAGAAGACCTAAATAGACATTTCTCCAAAGAAGACATACAGATTGCCAACAAACACACAAAAAGATGCTCAACACCACTAATCACTAGAGAAATGCAAATCAAAACCACAATGAGGTATCACCTCACACCAGTCAGAAAGGCCATCATCAAAAAAAATCTGCAAACAATAAATGCTGAAGAGGGTGTGGAGAAAAGGGAATCCTACTGCACTGTTGGTAGGAATGTAAATTGATACAGCCACTATGGAAAACAGTATGGAGGTTCCTTAAAAAATTAAAAATAGAACTACCATATGACCCAGCCATCCCACTGCTGGGCATATACCCTGAGAAAACCATAACTCAAAAAGATACATGTACCACAATGTTCACTGCAGCACTATTTACCATAGCTAGGACATGGAAGCAACCTAAATGTCCATCAACAGATGAATGGATAAAGATGATGTCACTCATATATACAATGGAATATTACTCAGCCATAAAAAGGAACAAAATTGAGTTATTTGTAATGAGGTGGATGGACCCAGAGTCTGTCATACAGAGTGAAGTAAGTCAGAAAGAGAAAAACAAATACCGTATGCTAATGCACTTATATGGAATCTAAAAAAAATGGTGCTGATGAACCTAGTGGCAGGCAGGGCAGGAATAAAGATGCAGATGTAGAGAATGGACTTGAGGACACAGCAGGGGAAGGGGAAGCTGGGATAAAGTGAGAGAGTAGCACTGACATATATACACTACCAAATGTAAAATGGATGGCTAGTGAGAAGCTGCTGCATAGCACAGGGAGATCAGCTTGATGCTTTGTGATGACCTAAGGGGTGGGTTAGGGAGGGTGGGAGGGAGGCTGAAGAGGGAGGGGATATGAGGATATATGTATACATACAGCTGATTCACTTTGTTGTACAGCAGAAACTAACACAACGTTGTAAAGCAGTTATACTCCAATTAAGATATGAAAAAAAATCAATTATAAAAGGCAGTAATAAAAGAATTGAGGGGAAAAAAGGTATAAAACATATAGAAAAACAAACAGCAAAGTATCAGAAGGCCTTCCTTACCAGTAATTTCTTGAAATGTTGGATTAAAAGGTAAAGGTTGGCAGAATGGATTAAAAAAAATATGATCCAACACTATGCTATCTGTAAGACACTAACTTCCGATCCAAAGATGCAAACAGGCTTGAAAGTGAAAGGATGCAAAAAGACATTCCATGAAAACGGTAACAAAAGAGAGCACAGACTTTAAGACAAAAATTGTTACAGGAGACAAAGGACATTATATGTTGATAAGAAGTCAATCCATGAGGAAGATTTAACAATTATAGATATATACAACACCTAACAACAGAGCCACAAGACATATAATAAAGCAAAAACTAACAGAATTAAAGGGAGAAATTGACAGTTCTACAATATAGTTGGAGATTTCAATACCTCACTTTCAGTAATGGATAGAACAAAAGACCATGAAACTGAAATCATATAAAATATCTTCTCTGACCACAGTGGAATGAAATTCAGAATCAATAACAGAAAGGAAAACTGGAAAATTTACAAATATATGGAAATTAATCAACACACCCAAACAACTAGTAGGTCAAAGAAAAAATTACAGGTGAGACTAGAAAATACATTGAGATAAATGAAAATGAAAACACAATATACTAAAACCTATAGGCTAGAGCAAAAGCAGTGCTCACAGGGAAATTTATAGCTCTACCAGATTACATTAAAAAAGAAAATCAATCTCAAATCAATAACCTAACTTTACTGCTTAAAGAACTAAAAAAAGATCAAGCAGAAGCTAGCAGAAGGAAGGAAATAATAAAGATTAGAGCACAGGTAAACACAAAGAGTACAGAAAAACAACAAAGAAACAATGAAACCTTTGAAAACATCAAAACTGACAAATCTTTAGTGAGACTGACCAAGAAAAAAAAGAGAAAAGACTTAAATTACTAAAATCAGAACTGAAGTGGGGACATTACTAGAAACCTTACAGAAATAAAAGAATACTACAAACAACTATATGCCGATAAATTAGAAAAACTACATGAAAAGAAAAAATTGCTAGAAACACACAAACTACCAAAAATGACTCAAGAAGAAACAGAAAATGTGGATAGACTTATAAGAAGTAAAAGACTGAATCAGTAATCAACACTTCTCAACAAGGAAAGGCCCAGAACCAGATAACTTGACTTGTGAATTCTACCAAACATTTTTTTCTCAAACTTCTACCAAAAGAGAAGGAAACATTTCATAACTCATTCCATGAGGCCAGCATTACCTAGATACCAAAGACATAAAGATATCACAAGAAAACTACTGACCAATATCCTTTCCTTTATGAATATAGATATAAATATCCTCAACAAACAGTCAATTTTTGTTATTCATGGTGGTTCTGTTCTATAAAGTGACCATGAATACTTAAGTAGCATACTGAACCACTGCTCCTAGGGGATACTCTGTTCACAACATTTTTGTTATGTGTGTTTCTCTTTAAAGACACTTTATTTAATATAAATTTTTGACTCACTGACACTGAACTCATGGCCAACAACACTATAAACTCATGCCTGAAGGAAGCTTACCTAGCACACATATTTTTTCCATAAAGCAAATCAAAGCTTTCTTACACTTAGGAACACTAGACAATACTTTAGCACTATGCTTGGGCACCATTTTAAACAGTAAAATCACACACACACACACACACACACACACGTGGCATTAAACTTCAAAAAGGGCACTTATTTGCAGTATGAGAGCTGAAATGAGAGGTCACCTTGTTTGACCTCTGCTAGCAACTCGAATTTTTTGCCCTTGGCAAATGTCCACAAAAGTACTGCAAGTACCAATTTGGGATTTTCATGATAAAAGTGATAAAACACCCTTTCATGGTAAAAATGGTCAGCAAACTAGGAATAGAAGGGAATTTCCTCAACACAATAAAGGGCATTTATGAAAAAAACATGGTTATCATCACACTCAGTAGAGAAAGACAGAAAGCTTTTCCCCTAAGATCAAGAACAAGACATAAATGCCCTCTTTCACCACTTCTATTTAACACTGTATGAGAGGTGCTAGCCAGAGCAATTAGGCAAGATAAAGAAATAAGAGACAGCCAAACTGGAAAGGAAGAAGTAAAATAATCTTTATTCACAGATGACATGATCTTATATAGAAAATCCTAAAGAATTCACACACAAAAAAGCTAGAACCAATAACTTAGCAAAGTTGAAAGATACAAAGACACAAAAAAGTCAGTGTATTTCTATATACTAGCAATGAACAATCTGAAGAGGAAATTTTTTTTTTCCTGTGCTCTTAAACCCCCCAAACCTTACTGGGCTCCTTCCTTATCTTTTACTTATTTACTTATTTATTTATTTAGGCTGCGTTGGGTCTTCGTTGCTGCGCACAGGCTTTCTCTAGTTGTGGCAAGTGGGGCTACTCTTCGTTGTGCATGGGCTTCTCATTGCGGTGGCTTCTCTTTGTTGCAGAGCACAGGCTCTAGGCACACACGCTTCAGCAGTCGTGGCACGCAGGCTCAGGAGTTGTGGCTCATGGGCTCTAGAGCGTACGCTCAGTAGCGATGACACACAGGCTCAGCTGCTCTGCAGCATGTGGGATCTTCCCGGACCAGGGCTCGAACCCATGTCCCCTGCATTGGCAGGCAGATTCTTAGCCACTGTGCCCCCAGGGAAGTCCCAGGAAATTTTTAAAATTCAAGTTTTAATAGCATTAAGAATAAAATATACAGAAATAAATTTAATCCAAGAGGTCCAAGACTTGTACACTAAACACTATAAAATATTGCTGAAAGAAATTAAAGAAGACCTAAATAAATGGAAAGACATTCTGTGTTTATGCATTTGAAAACTTAGTATTTTTAGATGGCAATACAGGTGGCTCTCAGTATCCATGGGTTCGTATCTGTGGATTCAAACAACCTCAGATCAAAAATATTTGGGAAAAAAAACTCCAGAAAGTTCCAAAAAGGAAAACGTAAACGTGCCATGCACCAGAAACTATTTACACAGAATTTACATTGTATTAGGTATTATAAGTAAGCGAGAGATGATTTAAAGTATATAGGAGGATGTGTGTAGGTTAATGCAAATACTATGCCGTTTTATACAAAAAACTTGAGCATCCTTGAGTTTTGGTTATCTGCAGGGGGTACTGGAACCAAACCCCTGCAGATACCAAGGGATGACTAAACTATCCAAAGTGATCCACAGATTCAATGTAATCCTTATCAAAGTACCAACATCCTTTTTTTTTGCAGAAATGGAAAAAGCTGATCCTAAAATTCATATGGAATCGCAAGTTATCCCAAATAGCCAAAACAATCTTGAAAATGGAAAACAAAGTTGACGGACTCACACTTCCCAACTTCAAAACTTACTACAAAGCCACAGTACTCAAAACAGTGTAGCACTGGCATAAAAGGAATGATGACTAGACCAATGGAAAAGAATTGAGAGTTCTGAAATAACTCTCAATTCTGTTCCAGTTGCTCCATATTTTTTGACTTTGACCTTGAGAAGGGTGCCAAGACCATTTAATGGAGGAAAGAATGGTCTCTTCAACAAATGATGCTGGGACAGCTGGGACAACTGCATATCCACAGGCAAAAGAACGAAGTTGGATTCCTACTTCATATCACATACAAATATTAACTCAAAATGGAGAGTTAAAACACTCAGAAGATAACATAGGGAAAAGTCTCATGACCTTGGATTTAGCAACAGATTCTTAGATTTGACACCAAAAAAAAAAAAAAAAAGATAAACTGTACTTCATTAAAATAAAAAACACTTGTGCAAAGGACACTACCAAGAAAGTGAAAAGACAACCTACAGAATTAGAGAAGAATATTTGCAAATCATAATGCTGATAAGGGTCTCTATCCAGAACATATATAAAGAACTCTTAGAACCCACGAACAAAACGAAAAACAACCTATCTCAAAAATGGACAAAGGACTTGAATAAATAATTCTCCAAGGAGATTGTACAAATACCCAAAAGCACACGAAAAGATGCTCAACATCATGAGTCATTAGGGAAATGCAAGTCAAAACCACATGAATTTTTTTTTTTTAAGGAATCAATTTTATTTATTTTTGGTTGCGCTGGGTCTTCGTTGCTGCATGAGGGGCTTTCTCTAGTTGCGGCAAGCAGGGGCTACTCTTCATTGCGGTGCATAGGCTTCTCATGCTGTGGAGCACGGGCTCCAGACGCACAGGCTTCAGTAGTTCTGCCACACAGGCTCAGTAGTTGTGGCTCGCGGGCTCTAGAGCACAGGCTCAGTAGCTGTGGCGCACGGGCTTAGTTGCTCCATGGCATGTGGGATTTTCCCGGACCAGAGCTCGAACCCGTGTCCCCTGCATTGGCAGGCGGATTCTTAACCACTGTGGCACCAGGGAACTCCGACAATGAAATACTGATACCACTTCACATCCTACTAGGATGGCTATAATAAAACCAAATTAAACCAAACCAAAAAAAAAAGGAAAATAAGTGTTGATGAGGATATGGAGAAACTGGAACCCCTCTGGTCAAAATGTAAAACGGTGCTACTGCTGTGGGAAACAGCTCATGATTCCTCAAAATGTTGAACACAGAACTACCATAATTCCACCCCTAGGTATATACCCAAAAGAACTGAAAACAGGTATTCAAATAAATACTTGTACACAAGTGTTCATAGCTTCACTATCCACAATAACCAAAAGATGGAAATGACCCAAATGTCCATCCACAGATGAATGGACAAACAAAATGTGGTATATCCATATAATTCAATATTATTCAGCCATAAAAGGGATGAAGTAGTGATACATGCTACAACATGAATGAACCTCAACAACAGTATGCTGAGTGAAAGAAACTAGACACAAAAGGTTACATATTGTATGATTCCATTTATATGACATAGCCGGAATAGGTAAATCCATATAGACAGAAAGCAGATTAGTGGTTGCCAGGAGCTAAAGGGAAGGGGTAATGGGAGCAACTGTTTAATGGGAATGGGGTTTCCTTTTGGGTGATGAAAATAGTTTGGAATTAGACAGATGTGATGGTTGCACAACACTGTTAATGTACTAAATACCACTGAACTGTACACTTTAAAACAGTTAACTTCATGAATTTTACATCATAAAAATTATTTTCTTAGAAGATTCACACATCAAATCCTTAAAGTCATCATATGTCCTTTCTGCCAACACTTTCCATTTCCACTATTCATGTGCTAGTTCAGGCTTATGTTGTTGTGCTTGAGCCTTCACTACCCACTAACTAGTTTTTTTTTTACTAATCCAATCTATCCCACTTCAGCCCATCATCCACATCATCCAGTCTAATCTTATATTACAGCTACAATCACATGACCCTATTGCTCAAAAGCCAACAGTGGCTCTCCTGCCTAACAGATTAAGAGAAATACTCTGCCTGGAATCCACAGCCCTCTGTAGAATGTCCTCAAGCCTTCCTTTCCAGGCTTATGGTATAGACCAGTGGCCCCCAACCTTTTTGGCATCAGGGACCAGTTTCGAGGAAGACAATTTTATTTTTCCAAGGACGGGGTGGGGTGTGGATGGGATGATGATGGTTCAGGCAATGGGGAGCGGCAGATGAAGCTTCGCTCACTGGCCCGCCACTCATCTCCTGCTGTGCTGCCAGGTTCCTAACAGGCTGCGGATCGGTATCGGTCCACAGCCCAGGGGTTGGGCACCCCTGGTATAGACTACAGAAAACAGTGTAGACCTTGAAACAGCCTTTGAGTTCAAATCCCAGGTATGCTTCTTACTAACTGTGGAAACTTGAGCAAGCTACTTCACTTTTCTGAGCTCAGAAATGGAGGAAACAGCACTTACCATGAGTGTTGTGAGAACTGAATAAAATAATGTAAAGTAATAGTACAGTACACAGAGTAAATGTTAAACAAAAGCATCTTTCTATAACGCCCTGCACTAAAACTACCCTAAATTTTAATAAGAATGGGCCACTTAAATCCCCTGAATTAGATGTTTCTACCGTCATGACTTAGTTTACCTTGTTAGTTTCTTAGCAAAACCTTATTAAAACTTCTGCCTTTCAAAAATCTACCCATTCAAGAAGTGTCATTTCAAATAACAACTTTATTATTTTATTTATCTTTCTGCTTCATGTTTTTCAACATCCTTCATTCCCCATCGTCACCCTCAATGATATGTAAGCTCTCCTTTTTTAAGTACCCCAGCACCTTGTACTTCTGAGGCACTTGTATACTAGCATTTCCTGTGTTTGTCTTTTAAGCCCATCTACTAGAGCATAAGCTTCCAGAGAGGAGCATTTTTAATGTCTCACTGATCTTTTGCATTTCCTATACTATGTAGAACTGTATATACAGCAGATGATCAATGTGTTTATTAAACTGATTAAACTGAATACTGATATAAGCAAATATAAAATTCTAAACCTGAAAATAAAGGCTAGTTCTAAAATATTTTTCTTTTGATTCTGAAAAATATAATGTCTAAGACTAATCAACCTTGTCCAAAAAAACTGTGAAGAATCTTTGGACAGACCCAACAATTAAAGCCCTAAGTGGGAAAACACCAAAACAACCTATTTTAATCTTAGAGGCCAGAAATAGTTCAGAGAAAGACTATAAGCTTAGAATATTTGTTTTCTGTGCAACACAAAGTCCTGTTTATCTTGTGAATGACTGACAAATGCATGCATAATCAATCATAATCTTCCCCTGCTTACAAATCTTCCAGAAGGGCCTGTTTATTGCCCTTTGTTTCCACTGCTTAAAAATAGTCCTTCCAATCTCATGCTATCAATGAGAGAGTAGATGCAAAAGTACTTTACAAAATTATATAAATGTAAAGTATCAGTATCTCTTAATTTCTCAAGTATGTTATCATCAGCAACAATTAGATCATTCCACAACAAGCAGGCTCCCTCAGATCAATGTATTATCTTTTCTAAATTTTTCCCAGCTTCACAGTTAGTTCACCACAATCCTAATTTTAATCAGTCCCTTTTGCATCAAATCTTTTCAATCCATTACTTACCTGACTCTAATCTTTTCCCTACTCTATAGTCATAATGTGTGCACTAGGGAAACTCTTAACAAAAGAGACCCTAAGTTTACACTTTAGTGCTATTACTTACTGGTTAATCTGATCCTGGTCAAGTTATTTAATCTTTTTTAAACTCCAGTGTCCTTGTTTGTGAAATGGTGGTGTGCAGTAAGTACCTATCTCAGAAAATTTTTGTAAAGAATTTTTTAAAGTTTATATGTAAAGCACTCAGCACAGTGCATAGCACCTAGCAGGCACTCAATCAATGGTGGTTATTACTTTCCTACCTCCTAGTGCTTCTGGATTTACTTTTTCAGAGTTGGGAGGGAAACACTCAGGTATATGCACTGAGGATGTGCATAACTCTGAGGCAGTCACTTTTATCATTAGCTTAGTTTAAAAAAACAAAAGCATTAGTATAGCTTTCAATCTTCCCCTCACTACAATCCACTAGTCTTGCTTCTTTCTTCCTATAGCACTGTTTCTTGACCAAAACAATGTACTATTAACTCCTCAAAAGTTTTTAAGAATCTGGTTAAGCACTGTAAACATTCCATCTTCACACAATAGTTGTCCTCTCCCTAAGGCAAATCTTTGTACCCATAACTATTCTTTATGTAACCTGGTTTCCAAATCCTTTTATATACTTCATGCTAGTATTTGGAAGCATCTGAGTTTCTCAATATCACTGTTAAAGTATATTTATCCAAAGTGAATAGACGATGTCATGTTTTATTTGGCCAGCACACACACAAGGGAACTACTGCATCCCTTCACCTGAGTGCCTCGTAGATTTGAATCAATGCCATCACACAGTGTGTTGAGATTTTTTTTTAGCACCTACATTATCACAGCAGCTCCTACTAAGTCTTGCACTCATGTAAATTGCAGCCAGGACAGATTCTCAGCAACTTTTTCCAATTCCTTTTAAAAACTTAATGTAGAATTTTACATTAATGTCTGTTTCTATTCATCTTGTTTATTTCTCAGTTTTTAGCTTTCAAATAAATTTCTGAACTCAATGTACTAGTTATACTTCCATCATTAGGTCTTTACCTTAAGCATGTCATTTCCCTTCCATCTAAATCACAGAGTAAACAAGTGTTCAATAGAATGAGGCCTAAGAAAGTATTACTGATTCTTGCTAATTCTTTAGGGAACTATAATTCTGTTATGTTCCTCCTTCTTCAAAACCAGTTTCTCCCTTATGGACTTTACCCTGATTTCTATACCACATGTAAGACTGATCAGTTGTTTACCAGGACTAAAGACTTTCAGAGTCAGAAGGGACTTTCCAGGATCATCTGGACTTGCCCAACTCTCTCCTTTACAAATAAGGAACAGGAAATCAGGAAAGTTATATACCCTTGGCCACATGGCCAATAAGTGATATATCTGGGAGCAGAACAAAGGAATTCTAAATACATATAAATAATGTTCTTTCCAGTACAGGTTTTCATTTAATTTTTTTGTATTTTTATCTGTTCATTTGATTTATATGAAGTAAGATAAATTACTGCTTTTTATTATTCTCTGCTTTATCTAAAACAATGTGCCCTTTTTGTTCTCAAGGGTATTCTGGCTACCACACAAGGAGCACATATATTGTTTCCTCTTACTTTTCAAGTCTATTCAGGGAAAAGGTGGGTGAACAGCTACAAAGCTAAATAAATATAAATTTTGGCTTACTGCAGGCAGTGAGGAAAGGAATATTTTGGTTATAAATCTCAAATCCTGACTCTCAGTCTACACATGTATTTAAGAATAACTATCAACTTTCTAAGACTCTATAGAGAGTAAGATAATTTTATACTGTATTGATGGTATATATTAAATCACTGTATCAATGATACAGCATATTCTTTTTATACCACTTCTAGTTGATTTATGGTCAACATCACTTAGATATCAAACTCAGATATGAAATATTAATAATAAATAACAACCACCACCTGCCTCCTCACCAGAATGTAAGTTCTGTGACAGTTAGTGTTAGTTTTTCATTCTATAATTTTTGTGTGGCTTGCAGTGGGTAGGCTCTCAATAAAAATGTTGATCAACCAATGAATGAATAAGTAAGCTATTTAAAAGGAAAACTAACCCCCAAAAATGGATCTAAAATTTTAACAACTCCCCAAAAAGTAAACAAAAGAGATATATTCTAAAAGGATTTACTTGGCCACCAGAGTTAATTAAAGAAATGAATGTCTTAATATTACAATTACAACTTTTTTTTCAACAAAGTGCTTTTATACTCCCTTTCCATTTTGCCCTTTGCCCCAAAATCTTTTGACAGGTTACTCTTTGTTTCCTTAGACTCCTTACACATAAGAGACTTCTACAACAATCCCTCTGTTCATTTTCCTAGAACCACCGAGCAACTGTTCAAAGAGACCAAATCAAGTTCACCATCATAAATAGTATAAAAAGGCTATCAGCAGATACACAGATGAGGTTCTTGTTAGTATTAGAATTACTTTATGACCTGAACTCAAAAACAATCTAAGAATTCACTATTTTCTGTCAATGTTTTCATATTCTTTGTATGCAGCTGCTCTCACAATTCATTTCAAAATATCAAGTCTCACATTAACCAAAACAGCAATTTTCTAGCAATTGCTATAGCAATTGCAATAGCTATAGCAATAGCAATAGCTATAGCAATAGCAATCCAACATTAAGTCAAAACATTCTCTTTACTGATGCTTTTATTAAACATTATCTTCTACATCGGTCCTCTGAAATCTAAGTAAAAAGCACCAGAACAATATCATGTTACTTCAAATGCTGAGGATGAAGGAACTTGCTCACTTAAAGCCTTTTTCTCCTCCTGTTTTTAATATGTTTACAATTGATTTAATTCACTTCAAATGTCTATGCTAAGTTCAAAGAACTAACTGCATCAAACTCAAATAACTTATATCCTTTTCCTGTTTGTTAAACATTGATATTAAAAAAATTTTAATTACTTATCAAGTCAAAGCTATTAATATTTGATGTATCACACCACTTAGCTTATGTTTCATAAACAATATAAAGCACCAGCCTATATAAACCCACCATGTTCTCTCCATAGTTTTCCTTTAAATTCACAAAGTGAAAACTCTATTTCAAAAACTACAAGAAAACTACAGATTTAATAAACAGATTAACTTACTGAAAAAATCTTTAAAGACCTTTAACCAATCCATTCTGAAAAAAAATCCCCTGTTCTCTTCGTCAGTTTGTTAACACAGCTCAGGATAATTCTCGGTGAACTTCCTGGTTCTGCAACACTGAAACTCCCCACACCCAATCCATGTGACTTGGCCCACACCCAGGCAATAGAAAGGTTTCCTGAGGCTTCTCTCTTCCCAAAACATTTTTCCCCTGAACTCTAACAGAACCTATAAAACAAGTATATCGTGATGGCCACAAATATGACCTTACTATTCATATTTATTTTGGAAGAAGCTTTAAAGCGTGTATTTTTTTTTCAACAGTTGAAAATATATTCATGTATTCATTCTTTCCTTTGTTTTCTCCTTTTCTTTCTTAACCTTCAAACAATGTCTCCATCAGCACAATCAATCATTTGTGAAAAAAATCCATTAGTTATATGGGACATTTAAGTTACCAAAAAGGGATTCAGAAATTCTGAGAAAGGAAAGAAGGCTGTCGGATGCAAAAGCTGGACTTACATCATTATACAGGCTAACTATAGATCACTAGTCCTCTGGAATAGACAGCAATAACTGTAATATACTAATAAAGTTAACAGCAATAGCCTAGAACTTAAATAGATATAGTCTTGCTAAAACTGTCTCAATAATATCAGAAAATAGTATGGAATGTTTCCCAGGAGTATTAATAATAAAAACTGTATCTAATAAGGCTTTTAAAATTCATATGCAGTCACATCTAAAACTGGGGTGTTTTTCCTCTTTGCTCTATATTAGTTTTTTCACTATCTTTTGTTAATTACTGTCACATCTGCTATACTTCTCAGGATACCACTATCCTTTTAAAAAGGAACATAAAAGTTTATCTAGGTGTGGCCCTAGTCCTTTCTGTGCCTTCATCACTATGAGGCATACCTTCTTGATAGAAGTTACCTTAATTTTCCCTAATACACCTAATCAACATGCTTTAAATAAATGTCCAGTATTCACAAAATCACAAGTATTCCTGGTTCTAACTTTGGTCTCTTCAGCTATTCAAGGACAATCTCTTTCCAACTGTCTTCCATTCATATGTGAATTGTCTTCTATTCAAAAACTACTATTAAAAACTAATAATAATGGCCTTATTTGCAAAACCTTAAAATCTCAAAAAAAAGTAAACCTAGTTAAAGCAGTTAAGTATCATGGTGAAAATTCAGATTAGTAACTCCATTTATTAAATGACCTTTAGAATAGAATAACAATAGAATAACAATAATGCTGAATAAGAAATAAAAACTAATATAAAGCAGTTAGTCAATAATATTCCATATTCATCAATCATGCCACATTACTCTCAAACTATCTTTTTTCAAGGAGAAATTTTACTTTTTCTCCTACATATATACCAAAAACTATTAAGTAACAGCATGCTTGCCTGAATATGAGGGAAATTCTGTCCCTCCCAATTCCTTCCTGTCAGCCAAGGAGAATTAAGAGAGAGAGAGAGACAGAGTAGGCCTCATTTGCACGTATTTCCTTCCTATCACAGCTTGGCCAAGCCCAATGTGAAGTAGGTTCCCCTATCTCTGGCCCTAACGGAAGGCCAGTAAAAACAAACTAACTTTACAGTTAGGGGAAGAAAGAAGAGGAAAAAAGAGAAACAAAATAAGAGAGAAGCTTTGTAGATGCTAATATACAGTAATGCACAATTTATAACTCTTTTATCAAATATAAGAAAAAAATGATGGTTTGTTTTTAAAAGCACAGTTCAAACTATAAGCCATTAGATGTAAAATGAAGCAATGTATCCTGTAAAATAAGTTGCCTTGATGACAAGGAGGATATTCTGCATCTCACTCATTTTATCCCTATCTCAATTAGATGTAGAATCTGTCTAAACTCCAACAGGCACTCATGGTTCAAGGAGCCCCTGATAGAAGATCAGAGTTAAGTTCCACGGTCAGAATCACTCTGGCTTGACTCTTGAACTCTGGCCAGATCCACCAGCTAGATTTACAGAAACTGACCTTCACTGGTCTCCTTGAACACACCTGACTTGAATACCCCTGCTATGAGCCAAATTTACCTTGCCTAGCTGAAATCCCAGCCCTGGGACGTTCTAGTCGATTCTGCTCACTGCTGCCAAAATTCAGGACAAAGAACCAAGCTCTAGCATTCATTTAAAACAAAGTATTGTCATTCTTGTTTTAATACAAAAATAACTTACCTAACGTATCCTTTAGGTTTTTTACAATCGATGCTTTCCGAGCACTGTTTTTCCTTTCCACATAGTTAGAAGGCACAAAACCCGTTTTATTCATGGAATTTCGAACTCGCCACCAGGACTTAGAATCATCCAGAAGCCACAATCTCTCATTCTTCTTGATGTCCAGCTCTTGTTCTTGTTGGGCCACATAATCAAATTTGGCTACTACCACCACTTCTTCTGCCATTTTTCAGCAGCTTCTGCACTGTAACCACACAGAAAATATTTTACATAAGGTTTAACTAGTAGTAGTCTACATGCTTTTCAAAAAAACACACCTAAGAACCAAAGAGCACTGAATGATTGAAAATAAAAATATGAAAAAAATTAAAATACCAGGCATATACTAATCAATACAAAACTGGTATAGCTATATTAATAACTTTAAGGCAAAACTATTACTAGTGATAAGGAAATTAACTACATCATGATAAAAGGTTTCATTCAATATATGTAACAGCTAAACTTATATGTACCTATTAATATAGCTCCAAAATAGAACCACAAGGAAAAATTGACAAATCCATTGTCATAGAGGACAACTTTTAACATGTTTACCTCAGTAATAAATTAAGGAGACAAAAAAATAGTAAGGCTAAAGAAGAACTGACATCATAACCGCTAAGTTTGATGTAATAAACATATACAAATATAACTTCCAAACAGAAGAATATAAACAGAACATATACAAAAATCGATCAAATGCTAGGCCATAAAAAAGTCTGTACATTTTTCATGTACTTGGCACCCTACAACCATATTCTCTGACAATTATAATAAAAAGACAGCTTTTCAAAAACGTTATATATTAATATTTAGAAACTTCTAAAAACTCATGAGTCAAAGAAGAAATCATAATATAATTTGGAAAATACTTAAAAGTAAAATTAAAGACTATACGGCTAACTTTGTGGGATGCAGCAAAAGGACTATATAAAAAGGAGATTCGGGGCTTCCCTGGTGGCGCAGTGGTTGAGAATCTGCCTGCTAATGCAGGGGACACGGGTTCGAGCCCTGGTCTGGGAAGATCCCACATGCCACGGAGCAGCTGGGCCCGTGAGCCACAATTGCTGAGCCTGCGCGTCTGGAGCCTGTGCCCCGCAACGGGAGGGGCCGCGATGGAGAAAGGCCCGCGCACCGCGATGAAGAGCGGTCCCCGCACCGCGATGAAGAGTGGCCCCCGCTTGCCGCAACTGGAGAAAGCCCTCGCACGAACCGAAGACCCAATACAGACAAAAATAAATTAATTAATTAATTAAAAAGAAAATCCTTAAAAAAAAAAAAAAAAAAGGAGATTCGTAGTTGTAAATAGTTACATCAGAAAAATAAGAAAAGTTAAAAATAAATTAATGAACTGATCATCTGTCTTCAGTTAGAAAAGAAGAACATAAAAACAAGTAGATAAAAAGAAATAATACAAATAAAAGCAGAATTTAATGAAACAGAAAACAAAGATATAGAAGAAAGGCTCAACAAAACAAAAGGTAGTTCTTTGTCATGACAAAAAAATGGACAGTCTGGCAAGACTAATCAATGAAAAAAGGAAAAGAGAGCCCAGAAATAAACCCCCACACATATGGTCAATTAATCTTCAACAAAAGAGCCAAGAAAATACAATGGAGAAAAGACAGTCTCTTCAGCAAGTGGTGTTGGGAAAGCTGGACAGCCACGTGTAAATCAATGAAGTTAGAACACACCCTCACACCATACACAAAAATAAACTTAAAATGGCTTAAAGACTTAAATATAAGACATGACACCATAAAACTCTTAGAATATACGCAAGACATTCTCTGACATAAATCGTACCAAGGCAACAGAAATAAAAGTAAATATAAACGAATAGGACCTAAGCAAACTTAAAAGCTTTCGTACAGCAAAGGAAACCACAAACAAAACGTAAAGACAAACTATGGACTGGGAGAAAATATTTGCAAAAGATGTGACCGACAAAGGCTTAATTTCCAAAATATACAACCAGCTCATACAACTCAATAACAAAAAAACAAACAACCCAATCAAAAAATGGGCAGAAGACCTAAATAGACATTTCTCCAAAGAAGACATATAGATGGCCAACAGGCACATAAAAAGATGCTTAACACTGCTAACTATTAGAGATATGCAAATCAAAGCTACAATGAGGTACCACTTCACACTGGTCAGAATGGCAATCATTAAAAAGTCTACAAATAACAAATGCTGGAAAGGGTGTGGAGAAAAGGAAACCCTCTTATACTGTTGGTGGGGATGTAAACTGGTGCAGTCACTATGAAAACCAGTATGGAGGTCCCTCAAAAAACTAAAAATAGAGTTGCCATATGATCCTGCAATTCCACTCCTGGGCATATCTCCAGACAAAACTATAATTTGAAAAGATACATGTACCCCACTGTTCATTGCAGCACTATTTACAATAGCCAAGACATGGAACAACCTAAATGCCCATCAACAGAGGAATGGATAAAGAAGATGTGGTATATATATACAACGGAATACTACTCAGCCATAAAAAAGAATGAAATAATGCCATTTGCAGCAACATGGATGGACCTAGAGATTATCATAGTAAGTGAAGTAAGTCAGAAAGAGAAAGACAAATACAATATGGTATCACTTATTAAAATATGACACAAATAAACTTATCTACAAAACAGACTCACAGACATAGAGAACAGACTTTTGGTTGCCGAGGGCAGGGGGTGTGGGAGGGATGGACTGGAGTTTGGGATTAGCAGATGCAAACTATTACATATAGCATGGATAAACAAGGTCCTACTGTTTAGCACAGGGAACTATATTCAATATCCTGTGATAAACCATAATGGAAAAGAATATGAAAAAGAACATATATATAGGTATAATTGAATCTCCTTTTTATATACTCCTTTTGCTGCATCCCACAAAGTTAGCCGTATAGTCTTTAATTTTACTTTTAAGTAAAAAATACTTTGCTGTACAGTAGAAATTAACACATTGTAAATCAACTATACTTCAATAAATTTTTTTTTAAATGAAAAAAAGCACACCAAATTACCAGGAATAAAAAGGGACTCATAATTATAGATGCTACAGACATTCAAAAGACATGGCAATATTAAAAACTTGATCAATAAATATGAGAAAAAATAAAATGTACAAATTTACAGAAAAATTAAAATGACAAAAGTAATAAAATTGAATTAGTCATTAAGAAATCTTCCCATAATGAAAACATCAGGGCCAGATGATTTCACAGGCAAGTTCTATTAAAATTCAAAGAATAAATAATTCCAATTTATGCAAACTCTTTTAGAACAAAGAAAGGAAATGTTACAAACCTAAGTCACTCCTGAAACTAGAATAGCTCTTTGCTTTCTTCAGAGAGACTATTTTACATAAATAGCTATCCCAGTTTAGCAAGCAAATAAAATCAGCTTCTGATTTTGGATACTGAATATCCAAAATACTGATTCTGTTTTCTCAACGATGAAGCAAGTTCTTCAATGTACTCAGGGAAATGCATTTTAATCTAGAATTCAACAAGCCCTAGCATTCAAGGGTAAATACTTTTACATCTACAAGGTAGATACTTTTGGGGGGTTATTGCAACATCTCAAAACCTACCACACAGTCTTCTAAAATAATGACTCAAGTATATACAGCACCAAAATTAATAATGTTAAAAAAAAGAGGATGATGTTATATTCAAGAAATGACGAACAGGGAGAAACCAGAAAAATTAATTTGTATTCTTGCAATTTTTCTGTTTGAAATTACTTGCAAATAAAAACTTACAACCGGGACTTCCCTGGTGGTCCAGTGGCTAAGACTCTGCGCTCCCAATGCAGGCGGCCCAGGTTCCATCCCTGGTCAGGGAACTAGATTCCACATGCCTCAACTAAAAGTTCGCATGCCACAACTAAAGATCACGCATGCCGCAACAAAAAACTGGCGTCCTACAACTAAGACCAGGCGCGGCCAAATTGAAAAAAAAAAAAAAAAACGTTACAACCAAGCCTAAATAATAACTGGTGCATGATGTAAAAAATCACAAGTGATAGACTTTTTGAGACACTGAAAAGCAGAGAGATTTTGTCAGGGATACTTGGGCACCAACTGTGATTCCTTCCTGTGGGAACCTGTCCCCCCACCCCCATATTAATCTATACATTTAATAAAATTTAATTCTAGGTCCCAGTGGAATTTATTCTGAAACTTGACAAACTGATTTTTAAATTTATCTAGAAAAGAAAACATAAAACTGGCAAATATTTTGGTAAAAAAAAGAGTATAATGATAAGAGTTGGTTAAAAAAAACAAAAACAATAAGAGTTGGTATAATAGTTGGTAGGGGGCTTCCCTGGTGGCGCAGTGGTTGAGAGTCTGCCTGCTAATGCAGGGGACACGGGTTCGAGCCCTGGCCTGGGAAGATCCCACATGCCGCGGAGCGGCTGGGCCCGTGAGCCACAACTGCTGAGCCTGCGCGTCTGGAGCCTGTGCTCCGCGGCGAGAGAGGCCGCGGCGGTGAGAGGCCCGCGCATCGCGATGAAGAGTGGCCCCCGCTTGCCACAACTGGAGAAAGCCCTCGCACAGAAACGAAGACCCAACACAGCCAAAATCAATCAATCAATCAATCAATCAAAACATACGCATCTGATTCAAGATCCTCATTAAAAAAAAAAAAAAAAAAATCCATAGCAAAACAAATCACTGTTTAAAAAAAAAAAAAAAAATAGTTGGTAGGTTGTATATCCAGCATTCATTTTCTCTTTTCCTAACAATATCCCAATTATCCTCATAGTTGCCACCTCATTATTATTATTTTAGCCATGCAACTTGGGGGAATGACTCTAGCTTCAAAGGTGTATTTGGGTTAATGAAAGCTTTCCCTCCATATTAGAATCACCTACAGAGCTTTTAAAAAAATACAGGAGCTTGGGCCCCTACTTCAGAGATTCTAATCAGTGTGGATTGTCACTTAGGCATTACTATTTTTAAAAGCCATCCAAGAGATTCTAATGTACATGCAGGACTGAGAACTCATCTAAGCCAATCATGACAATCTCTCCCTTGCTAGTTTTGTCCACATTAACCCACTTAAGGCCAATGGGATGCAAGGAAAACTATGCTAGTAACTTCAGGGTAATGATGACTGGCTCTTGAGAAACATAGTAAAAGACTGTCTCTGTATTTTGTCATGGACAGATGTGAGGCCTGCAGCCACCTTGTCACCAGCTGGAGAACGAAGCTGACAAGTGAAAGGAGAGCTTCTGGGAAATAGAGCCAGAGCTGCTAAAATAGGTACTAAAAACTGCCCCCTAAACCTCCAGTTCCTTGAGCTAATGTCTTTATTACGTTAAGACAGCTTTAGTTGGGTTTTGTTCTTTTCAGCTGAAATTCCCACTATAGGCAAACATACCCTATCAGATATCAAAATGCACTAAAATATTAAGGCAATTTAAAA
The DNA here is from genome assembly GCF_949987535.1 of Balaenoptera acutorostrata. Taxonomy (NCBI): domain Eukaryota; kingdom Metazoa; phylum Chordata; class Mammalia; order Artiodactyla; family Balaenopteridae; genus Balaenoptera; species Balaenoptera acutorostrata. The sequence goes on along the minus strand of NC_080067.1, from coordinate 23,011,262 downwards.
GAATATGATATTGGTATAGAATATCAAATAGACGAGTAGAATATAGATTAAGGTCCAGAAACAGATACACCTACATACAGGCGGCTTTAGAAGCCCTTTTCTCTAATATACTAGCTATGAGTTCTTCTAATTTAGGTCTTTTTGAAAGAGATGGAGTACTTCAAACCACTTAATACAAAATGAATTTTTGTATATATTTTCCCCCTAAACATTTACAGTGGTCTCACCCAGGCCTAATTCACAAGCAAGTAATTTTTTTAAGTGACTTCTTTGATAAGTCTTTCCAAAGCAATCAACTTCATTTTCACAAAAGCAATTTTCTTTCAGCACTATTTTTGTTAATTTATATAATATAACAAGATTATAGTAAGAAGCACACCTGAAAGATACAACACCTCTAATTCTTGGTAAGTAGATTCAACTCAATTGGTGAGAGCAGAAATATGTCAAGGGTATCAGGTTATATGTTTCATAATGGAAATAAAGGGGTTTAGTCAGTTAATTAGGCAAGTCAGCTAACTTCTACTATGTGTCTTTAAATATGCAAATATATGAGAATTTCATATATAACAGGGGTGACACTTCAAATCATTGGAGAAGAATGAGTTATTCAATAACTGATACTAGGACTACTAACTATCTATTTGGGAAAAAACAGTGTCCTACCTCACACTATATACAAAAGTAAATTAGACAGACGACCTTGACTTCCAGGAAGACAGAGTAGTTGTACTTTTCTCTATTTCTCCAGTTAAGTAGAACTAAAAACCCTGGATATTATATATGAAGCAAACAAACGAAAACTCTGAAAGGTAAAGAGAAGTCAAATCAGCTAGGGAACTCAGGACCCAAGTAACAACATAGTGGTGAATTCCCTAGGTTTTCTTTTTGCCTGGTATATTCTAGACTTGAAGATGAAGATTGGCAAGCTAAACACACCAACAGGCACAGAAAAAACAACAAAAACAACAAAACCCAGTGCTCTCCAGACAATGGATCAAAAAAGGGACAGCTTAGCAATACAGAAAACTTTTAGACGATAAAAACTCTATTCCAGTCAAACACTGCAGGAAAAACTGGCCCCACCCATACCAGCAAAGACCAAGAAGGAAACCTAGATTTTCTACCCTTGAGAGGCTGTAACGGGGCACCCCAACATCTGTGCCTGGTGGTGTAAGTAAAGACCAACTAAGGAGCCAGGACTTTTATTACCCATCAGCCAGACAATCAGCAAAGATGTAAAAGAAATCAGTAACACATTCAACCAACAGGATCTAACCAACATTTATATAATATTCCAATGAACAACAGCAAAATATACATGCTTTTCAAGTGGCCCTGAACAAATACCAAGATAGACCATATCCTGGGCCATAAAATAAACCTCAACAAATTTAAAATAACTGAAATTATAAAGTGTATTCTCTGACTACAACAGGATCAAACTAGAAATCAATAATAGAAAGATAACAGAAAAACCTCCAAATATTTGGAACATACTTCTAAATAATCCATGGGTCAAACAGTCTCAAGGAAAGTTCATTTACACTGAAGTGAAAATGAAAATAAAATCTATCCAAATTTGTGTGACACAAGATCAACCTGCAAAAAGCAACTGTATTTCTATATACTAGAAATGAACACATGGACACCAAAATTAAAAGCAATACCATTTATAATAAAAGGAAAAAAATGAAAGAAGTGCTAATCTAACAAAACATCAAGAGGACTATATGTTGAAAACTACAAATGCAGATGAAAGAAATCTAAGAAGATCTAAATAAAAGTGTTTATGGAATGGAAGATTCAACACAGTTAAAGGTGTCAATTTTTTCCAAACTGATATACAGGTGATGTAATTCTTATTAAAATCCCAGCAAAAACTTTTGTATATATAGAATTATTATTCTATAATTTTTATGGAAAGGCAAAATAACTAGAATAGGAAAAACAATTTTTAAAAGTTAGAATAATGTAGGGAAATACTTACTATGTAGCTACAGTAAGCCAAGACTTATTGTATTTGCAAAGGGATAGACACATATATCAATGGAACAGAACAGAAAACCCAGAAATAGAGCCACACAAATATGCCAGACTGAATTTTGACAAAGGTGCAAAAAGTAATTCAATGGAGGAAAAACAGCTTTCTCAACAAATGTTTCAAGAGCTAATGGACACCAAAATAGGCAAGCAAAAAAATATACATTAACCTAACCTCACACCTTATACAAACACTAACTCAAACTGGATGACAATCTTAAATATAAAACTTGAAACTTTTAGAAAAATATACGGAATAAAATCTTCAGACTACAGAGCTAGGCAAAGAGTTCTTAAACTTGACACTGAAAGTAAGATCCATAAAAGGAAAAACTCAACAGTAGAAAAATAACTCCAATTAGAAAACAAGCAAAAGACATAAAGAGACATAAACTGAAGAAGATGTATAGATGGCAAACATGCACATGAAAAGATGCTCATCATCATTAGCTACTGAGAAAATGCAAATTAAAACCACACTGAGACATCACTACACACCTATCAGAATGGCTAAAATAGAAGAGTAACAATAACAAATATTGACAAGGATATGTTGAAACTGAATCACTCGTACTTTGCTGATGAGAACTTTAAATGGTACAGACCCCTGGAAAACAGTTTGGCAGTTTCTTGTAAAACTAAACATGCAACCACCATACAAGTCAGCAGTTGTACTCCTGGGCTTTTATCCCAGAGACATGAAGATTTATATTCATGCAAAAACTTTTACATGAATGTTTACAGCAACTTTGTGAAGTCAAAAAATGTAAACCACCCAGATGTCCTTCAACAGGCAAATGGTTAAACAAACTGTGGTATATCCATACCATGGAATACTACCTAGCAATAAAAAGGAAAAAATGATCGATACATGCAATAACCTGGATGTATCTCCAGGGAATTATGCTGAATTGGGGGGGGGGACAACCCCAAAACTTACACACTATATAATTCCATTTATCTGACATTCTTGAAATGACAAAATTATAGAAATGGTGAGCAGATTAATGGCTTCCTGGGGTTGGGAGTGGAAGGAAATGCGTGGTTATAAAAGGGCAGCAAGAGGGATCCTTGTGGTAATGGAAATGTTCTGTATCTTGACTATCAACATTAATACCCTGTTTGTTATACTGTACTACACTTCTGCCCTATGTTACCATAGTACTTCATCATTATACACATATGACAGTTTCCTCAACTATACTTTACTGACGGACAATGGGTTGTTTCCTGTCTTCTGGTATTAAATAGTGCTGCAATGAACAGTCTCATATACATGTCACTTTGTTTTCCTGTTTTCTCTGGGTTCTCTGGGTTCGAGTCATAGAAGAATTCTGAGATGAAGCTTAAGGTTTACATAATTTTGTGAATATTGCCAAATTTCCTATCTATTGGCTCTTTATCTTTTTGTATTCTCAACAATATATTAGAGTGATTATTTCCTCACAGCCTTGCCAAGAAACTATGTTGTCAATTTTTTGGATTTTTGCCAATTGGATAGATAAGAAATGCTACTTCAGAGCAGTTTTTATTTGTGTTTCTCTATTACAGTGAGATTGAGCACCTTTCCCAAAATTTAAAGGACATTTGTATTTGTTTTTCTGTGTGGACTACCTGTTCCTATCTTTTGACCATTTTCCTATGGTGTGGCTTCTTTCAGTTTTTAGAAGCTCTTTGTATAGTAGGAGTATATGCCCTTTGTCTTTGGTATAAATTTTTCCATTTCGTCATTATCTTTTTAACTTGGTTATCGTACTTTTTGAGAAGAAAATTTTTGAAGAACAGCTCAAAATTGTAAATGCACATTTCTTTGAACCAGCAATCTACATACTATGGGCAAAAATGATTCAAGTACCCAAAGCCATTTATGTAAAAATGTTTGCTGCAGCACTGCTTATGTGAAAAATCAGGAGTGAAACGTACACCAAGAGTGCCTAAATTATAAATACTGGTATGGTAAAATGTCCAAGAAATATTAAGCAAAAAATGAAAATTCAAAATAATATGCTTATTATGATTGTATTTTGAAAACATTCTACTACATATGCTTGTATATGCATTAAAAAGTTCAGGGAGGATACACATCAAATTGCACAGTGGTAGCCTCAGTGAGTGGTTAGACTGGTAAGACTTTCATTCCCTACTCCATAGATATGTGTGGTTTGAATATTTTTCAATAGGTACGTATTACTTGATTTTTTTAAATATACTATAAAAAGAGAAAACCAACTGAAAGCTAGCTAATAGGAACTGGCATCCAGAACACAAAGTATGGGTGAGGAAACATGGGGCATGCAAGAGAAAAAAAGAAATGTAAGAGTAGTAAGTTGTCATAGAACTAAATCTGCTTTACAGTAGAATTACACAGAATTTAAACAACTGGAATCTAAAATGAAAACAAAAAACAAACAAAAAAAACCCCACTTATAATTCAGCTTTCCTTTGATGACCATTTCTTCAGTTAAGTACCAGATAAAAGAGCTAATCTTAGAGTTCAGATAGTAGGGAAAACTATGCATCTTTAAAAACAAGTAACAAAGTAAAATAACATGTTAACACTACAAGAGGGACAGCAATTGAGGCCAACCGAGAAAACAAAGTAAATGCTTCCCATCTCATGCTTACCCTGGAACAGATGCTCAGAGTAGAATTACGGGTAGTAACATTTGCACTATTTTAATAGCCATTTCTCTCTTGCTCTCTTTTGGTTAGAGACTAAAAGCTTAGTTCAAAACACAGAAATTAAATATGAAGTGACTCCATTGCACTTTGATTCAGCCCAGAGGCCTGGCTGTAAAGCTTGTCAATTAATATTCCATACTCTCCTACAAAAGCTTCAGCTCCATGTTTCCAACTACACTAACAATATTTGCACTGGGATGCTCTTGGCCCCACTCTTCTTCCAGGAATTGGATTCCTATCCTTTTGTCTCTCTGTCCTTGTACCTAGCACCTGAACCCAGGAGCCTCATCAACCAGTGTCCATTTCCTCCCTGACATCAAGTGTTGGATTTCCTTTATAAAATCTGAACTACCTATTTTGATCCTCACTGACTACCTGCCCTCCTCTGATACTATGAACGTCATGGACCTCAGACTTGACATCAGTCCCACTTTATAGTACTCACATCCTGCTTGCCTTTTTCTCCTGGGCTTATTTCCTGATCTCAGTTTGTTTTTCAAATTCACTTCCAATCTCATTCCCAAACTGGACCTACACATGGTCGCTGATCATACTTCTGGCCCTTTCTGATCTGGTTACCACAAGAACAGAACCAAGTTGGAATTAAAGAACTCAATCATTTCAACATGTCACTAAAGACAAACAACATGAAATTTACTGTTCTAGGGATCTTCATAAATTACACCACTCTTTCTTATTGGAAAGGGATCAACAGAATAAGTTGGAGACCACCTACTGGCTTAAGATGAGAGGTTTTTACACCATCACAAAGGCTGAGAGTTGCTAAAAATATGTAACTCTATACCAAGGAACGTTTACTAAATGTCTGTAATTCAGGTATATCCTAGCATTTCCCTCACAACAATCATTTAAAGTATTGTCCTCACTTTACAAGTATAACACAGATACTAAGAAGTTAAATGGCCTTTCAACCTTGGAAAATAAGTGGTTGAAACTGGGAGTCAAATGCATGTTCTTTTCACTCCCCCCAGAGTTCATGTATTTTTGATTACTGCTGACTCTTAAGGAACAGAAGAGGAATACACAAGTTATAAATACATGGGAACCAATTACCTAGTAAATCAGCAATTCTCAAACTATTTGGTTTCAAAACCCCTTTACATACTTAAACACTGAAGAGCTTTTTTGTTTATGTTGGGTCTATCAATATTTACATTAAGAGTTAAAAGTGAGAAAATGTTAGGATATTTTTAATTCAATTAAATATAATCACATTTAATCCAATACATTTCAACATATTTTTATGAAAATTGTATTTTCTAAAACAAAATATTAATGAAAAGAATAGAATTATTTTACATTTTTGCAAATCTTTTTAATGTCTGACTTAATAGAAGACAAGTGGATTCGCATATCTGTTTCTGCATTTAATGTATTACAACATCGTTTTGGCTGAAAAGAAAACCTGGTCTCACACAAATGTATGGTTGGAAAAGGGGAAGAGTATTTTAAGAGTATTTTCAGATAACTGTGGATTCTTTTTTGGTACTACACCAAAACTTGACAAGCAGTAGAGTTTCTTAAATACTAGTTTCTAACGTGGAATCTAAAACTTTATCAGTGAACTTTTCCATACTGTTTTAAATATTAAAACTCATTGGCCTAAGTATTTTATTTTTTTTGTTTATCCATTCACCTTTTGTTTATTTTTGTTTATTTATTAAATTTATTTTTTATAAATTTATTTATTTTTGGCTGCGTTGGGTCTTCGTTGCTGCATGCATGCTTTCCCTAGTTGCAGTGCGTGGGCTCCTCATTGCGGTGGCCTCTCTTGTTGCGGAGCACAGGCTCTAGGCAAGCAGGCTTCAGTAGTTGTGGCACGTGGGCTCAGCAGTTGTGGTTCGTGGGCTCTAGAGCGCAGGCTCAGTAGTTGTGGCGCACAGGCTAAGTTGCTCCACGGCATGTGGGATCTTCCCAGACCAAGGCTCAAACCTGCGTCCCCTGCATTGGCAGGTGGATTCTTAACCACTGCACCACCAGGGAAGTCCTGGCCTAAGTATTTTAAATTCCAGGAATGATGAGTGTAAGCCTGCTGCAAACTTTCTCTCCAACTGATTACAACTAAAATCTCCAGAAAAAAAATGCGAAGCATCAGCTACCTAAGGACCCTGAAAAGTATACAATAGGTAGACTGGAGAGGGAAATCAGCTTGAAAACAGACCAATACATAAATATCCTGTTGAATACACAAATTTCCTTTGAAATTTGACCAAACAATAAATTTCCTTTTGGTCACCCCACCACACACACACTTTATTTCCTAGCTATGACCCAAAGCCAAGAAGAATGGGAAATTGTGTGGAAGGTGCAGTAAGGAAAAACCTCATTTGGAAGAGAAGTTCATTTGGCCAAAAGACAAGGGGAAAAGGCCAGAGTGGGTGGGTTAAGTCCCTGAGGTTTTTTCCTTCTTTTCCCCCTCTCCCAGCCCTGTCCCAAGGCCAGCCTCAGTGCAGATCTGCACTGCTGCCACAATGGTGGAGATAGCATATACGTTAAGACCCCAAGAGGGGACTTCCCTGATGGTCCAAGGGTTAAGACTCCAGGCTTCCAATGCAGGGGACGCGGGTTTGATCCCTGGATGGGGAACTAGGATCCCACATGCCGTGTGGTGCGGCCAAAAAATAAAAAATAATAATTAAAAAAAAAAAAAGACCCCAAGAGGACACCTATGCTTTCTGTATAACCTCTTCACCCTGAAGTCTGGCACAGTCAGGCCCAGAACTGAGCAACAACATGCGAGACTGAAACTCTAATAAGAGAACTCAATTTTTCTGGCCAAAGGAAGCAAGGGGTCACTGGGAGCTGGAGAATATTGGAAAACTCCCATGAAAGAAGAGCAGAAGAATGTAATCTATGACAAAGACTCTCTCCTTGACCAAACTCTAGCCAGGCTCCTCTGAACCCTCTTCTTAACTAGGCCTCAATCCTGACCTATAAAAACTGCAGACTCTCAGCATAAATGACTTGTCATAAATGATTACTCACACTAACAGACTTGAACAAACACTAGGATAGTTTCTAATAGCTTAAGGCTCTCTCCCTAAGATGACCCCTCCAGCCCCCTTAAGTTCCTGCCTGAGAAAGCTCAATGCTGCCAGAATTTACTGTTTGTTCCAGCTAAATCTTGGTGATAGACAAATAGGCCCCTGAACTCCCTCTTAGAGCAGTTACTTTAGAAAGCTTGCAATTATAAACACTTCCTCTGCTCCCTTGAGATATAAATTGTCTACCACCTAAAACTGTCTTCTCAAGAACCCAAGAGCCATCAGTTTAAAATGCAAACATTCAAGGAGATAACTCTCACTCTTGTTCCCAGACCCTGTAGGAAGATAAGGGCCCAACTTTGGTGGGCGCCTTGCTCTAACTTGCACCACTGCCTCTGTTATAAAGAGAAGTTTACTTCTCCTCTGGATAAGTACCAATGACAAACCCTGCTGCCCTAGCCATATGGACCAATCCCCTTCAACACCGCTCTGTGCCCTTCCCTTAGCACATTCCAACCTCTTAAAAGTCTGCTGCCTTTTGTTTTGGCAAAGTTGAATTCAGTTCCCGATGGACTCTCTTCCCTATCATAATATTTATTGAATAAAATCTATCCTTACCACTTCAACTAGTATCGAGCTTGTGAATCTTTTATATCTATAATTCTAGTTATGAACAAACTTAAGTACTAAACTCCCCTCCCCCAAGTTGGACATGCATGGAATTTCCAAAGAAGCATGACAAAGGCACTGAGAACTGAAATACAAAATAAACACCACCCAAGCCCAGACCAGCCTGACTGGTGCATATAGCAAACAGACTCAAAGAGTACAGCAAGGGTTTAGAAAATGAAACTGATATTGGAACTATTGCCCATAAAAACCAAGTAAAAGCTGGTTTGAACCTAATCAGATTGATGCCTACTAAAACAACAGCAAATTCTCCAAAGGATTTTAACAGGATCCCAATTCTCACAACTTAATACTAGAAATGTCCACTATATAATTCTAATTTACCCAACATACCAAGAAGTAGGAAAATTTGGGCAAGAATTGGAAGAAAAAAAAAAAACAACCAACAGAATGATGCCAACCAATAAATAACCCAGATATTGGAATTATCAAAAGTCTTAAAGCGGCTAATATAACCGTGCTCCATGAGGTAAAGGTGAACACTCTTAAATGGAAAGATAAATCTCATCTGAGAAGGAGAAGCTATTAAATAGGATCAAATGGAAATTTCAGAGTTGAAAATCCTAATATTTGAAATAAAAACTTCACTGGAGAGGCTGAATAGCAGAATCAAGATGGCAGATGTATTAATTTTCTATGGCTGCTATAACAAATTACCACAAACTGGATGGTTTAAAATAACAGAAATTTATTCTGTCAGAGATCTGAAGGTCTCAATCAAGGATACAATCAAGAAGTCTGAAATCGAGGTGTTGACAGGGCTGTACTACCTCTGAAGGCTCTAGGGAACAACCTGTACTTTGCCCCTTCCAGCTTTTGGTGGCTGTCAGCACTCCTTGTGAGTGCATCTCTCTAACTCTGCCCCTGTGTTTACACTGCCTCCTCCTCTTCTGTCTAGCAAATCTCCCTCTGCCTCACTCTTATAAGGATACTTGCCATTGGAATTAGAGCTTACCAGATAATCTAGGAATTTATCCTCCTCTCAAAATCCTCAAATTAATTAATCACACCTTTTGTCACATAAGGTAATATTCACAAATTGCAGGGATTAGGAAATGGACATATCTTTTTAAAGTGTGCCATCCAACAAACTACAACAGAGGAAACACTGTGTAAACCTGAAGACAGATCAATAAAAATTATCCAATCTGCAGAACAGAGAGGGGAAAATATTTTTGAAAAAGAAAGAACAGGGCTTCAGGTACCATTGGGACAATATCAAAAGAGCTACTATTCATGTCTTTGGAATCACTAAAGAAAAGATACCGGTGCAGAAAAAACACTTGGAAGAAACAGTGGTTGAAACTTTCCAAAAGTTTGCAAAAGGCATAAATTTACAGATTCAAGAAACTAAGCAAACCCCAAATAGGATAAGTGCAAATCATGTCCAAGTACATCATAATCTAACTGCTAAAAACCATAAGTAAAAGAAAAATCTTGAAAGCAGCCAGAGAAACACAACATATTACATACAGGCCAGTGGTTCTCAACTGGGGGTTATTTCACATCCACAGGGATATGTGACAATGTCTGGAGTCATTTTTTATTGTCACTGCTAGGGAGGAGGAAGGTGCTAATGGGGATACTGCTAAACATCCTATAATGAATAGAATAGGCCTCCACAACAAGAAATTATCCAGTCCAAAGTGCTAAGGTTGAGAAATCCTGATATAGGGGGCAATCTGAACGACAAGACTTTTCATCAGAAACCATGAACCATATCTTTAAAATGTTGGAAGAAAACAACTGACAACCCAGAATTCTATATTCAGTGAAAACATCCTTCAGGAATGAAATGAAGTAAAGATATTCTCAGATGAATCAAAACTAAGTCATTTTGTTGCCAACAGGCTGGCTCTAAAAGAAATGTAAAGGAAGTTTTAAGGCTAAAAGAAAAATGGTATCAGAGGGAAACTTGAAACTTCAGGAATGAAGGAGGAGCAACAAAAATGGGAAATAACCTGGGTGAATATAAGATCAATTTTCATCTCTTAACTTCTTTAAAATATACATAGCTGTTGAAACAGAATATTATATTTTCATGGGGGGGGCTTTCAACCTGTATGTATAATTCATATGACAATTATCATATAAGTGGGGAGGGCAATGGGACCTATATACAGTTGTAAGGCTTTATGTTCTATTTGAGGTGGTAAAATATAAACTCTAGATATACTAGGAAAATTAAGAATATATAGTATATTATAATCTTTAGAGCAATTACTAAAAAGAAGGACAAAGAAATACAACTGTGGAAACCAATATATACATTAAAATGGATACTAAAAAAACAATCCAAAAGAAGAAGGTAAAGGGAAAACAGGAACAAAAACCAAGAAACAAACAGGAACAAATAATAAAACTCAAACATATCAATAATTACATAAAATAAATGACCTAAACATGCTAATTAAAAGATATACTATCAGGGGACTTCCCTGGCAGTGCAATGGTTAAGAATCCGCCTGCCAATGCAGGGGACACGGATTCAAGCCCTGGTCTGGGAAGATCCCACATGCCGCGGAGCAACTAAGCCTGTGCGCCACAACTACTGAGCCTGCGCTCTAGAGCCTACAGCCACAACTACTGAGCCCGCATGCCGACTACTGAAGCCCGTGCCTAGAGCCCATGCTCCGCAACAAGAGAAGCCACCACAATGAGAACCCGACGCACCGCAACGAAGAGTAGCCCCTGCTCACCACTAGAGAAAGCACGCGCACAGTGAAGACCCAACACAGCCTAAAATAAATAAATAAATAATTTTTAAAAAGATAAGACTATCAGATTAAATTAACAAATAAGACCCAACTGTTATCAAAAACCCATTTTAAATATAATGCTATATAGATTAAAAGTAAAAGGATCATTCATGCACACACTAGTCAAAAGAAAGCTGGAGTGGCTATATTAATATCTGAGAAAGTATATTTCAGAACAAGGAAAATTACCAGGTATAAAGACCTGAGTTAATGAGAAAAAGGTAAATTCATCAAGACAACCCAACAATCCTAAGTATGTATGTAATTAACAAGAGTTCCAAAATACATGAAGCAAAAACTACTAGAACTGAAAGAAGTAAAGAAATCCACAATTATTCTGAACTGTAACCACTCTCAGTAATACATAGAACAAGTAGACAGAAAAGCAGGAAAGATACAGAAGATCTAAACATCAGCCAACTGAATCTAACTGAACATTATACTCAACAACAGCAACAATATGTACACATCTTTGCTAGTACACACAGAATATTCACCAAGATAGACCATATTCTGGACCATAAAACCAACCTTAATAAATGTACAAGAACTAAAATTACACAGCATATGTTCTCTGACCATGAAGAATTAAACTAGAAGTCAATAACAGAAAAATAACTGAAAAATCTCTAAATATTTGGAAATTAAACAACACACTTCTAAACAATTCATGTGCCAAAGAGTCTTCTCAAGGGAAATTTGAAAATATTTTGAACTGAATGAAAACACAACATATGAAAATTTGCTGGATGAAGCTAAAACACTGCTTAGAAGGAGATTTGTAGCATTAAAATGCTACTAACAAAATGTTAGAAAAGAAAAAAGATCTCAAATCAATAATGTAAGCGTCCACCTTAAGAAACTAGAAAAGGAAGAGCACATTAAACCCAAAGGAAACAGAAGGACTTAATAAAGATCAGAAATCACTGAGATTGAAACAGAACATAAAAGAAAAATTACTGAAACCAAAAGGATTTTTTTTCCCTAAATATATATTTTTTAAATATTTATTTATTTATTGGGCTGTGCCAGGTCTTAGTTGCTGCACGCCGGATCTTTTAGTTGTGGCATGCAGGAACTTTAGCTGCAACATGCGAACTCTTAGTTGCAGCATGTGGGATCTAGTTCCCTGACCAGGGATCGAACCCAGGCCCCCCTGCATTGGGAGCATGGAGTCTTAGCCACTGGACCACAAGGGAAGTCCCCAAAAGGATGCTCTTTGAAAAGATCAAGAAAATTGATAACTCTCTAGTAAGAATGACCAAGAACACAAATTGTTCGTGTCTTAAGTGTTCAGTGGAAGGTAGAACTTTTGAGGATGAAATCAGACTATTTGCTTGAAACTATTTCTAAACAAAGTATAGAAGGTGCAGTTTGGCTTCTCTTGAATGCTTATACTAAAACGCAAGTAGAAAAATAAAGATGGAATTGTTAATCAAGACGGAAGCAGAAATTTAAATACTAAGTTGGAAAATTCTCTGCCTACCCATATTTTAAAAAATGAGAGGAGCTTCAAGATGGCTGAAGAGTAAGACGTGGAGATCACCTTCCTCCCCAGAAATACGTAAGAAATACATCTACATGTGGAACAGCTCCTACAGAACACCTACTGAATGCTGGCAGAAGACCTCAGACCTCCCAAAAGGCAAGAAACTCCCCACCACCTGGGCAGTGTAAAAGAAAAAAAAAAAAAAAAAACAGAGACAAAGAATAGGGACGGGACCTGCACCAGTGGGAGGGAGCTGTGAAGGAGGAAAGGTTTCCACACACTAGGAAGCCTCTTCCCAGACTGCGGGGGGGTGGAGGGAGGAGCTTCAGAGCCACGGAGGAGAGCGCAGCAACAGGGCAAAGCGGAGAGACTCCCGCACAGAGGATTGGTGCCGACCAGCACTCACCAGCCCAAGAGGCTTGTCTGCTCAACGGCCGGGACGGGCCGGGTCTGGGAGCTGAGGCTTCGGTCGGATCCCAGGGAGAGGACTGGGGTTGGCTGTGTGAACACAGCCTGAAGGGGCTAGTGCGGCACGGCTAGGCAAGAGGGAGTCTGGGAAAAAGTATGGAGCTGCCGAAGAGACAAGAGACTTTTTCTTGCCTCTTCGTTTCCTGGTGCTCGAGGAGAGGGGATTAAGAGCGCCGCTTAAAGGAGCTCCAGAGACTGGGCGAGCCGCAGCTATCAGCGTGGACCCCAGAGACGGGCATGAGACGTTAAGGCTGCTGCTGCAGCCACCAAGAAGCCTGTGTGCAAGCACAAGTCACTCTCCACACTTCCCCTCCCTGGAGCCTGTGCAGCCAGCCACTGCCAGGGTCCCATGATCCAGGGACAACTTCCCCAGGAGAACGCACGGTGCGCCTCAGGCTGGTGCAACGTCCCGCCGGCCTCTGCCTCCCAGCCTCGCCCCGCAGCCGTACCCTTCCCTCCCCCCCGGCCTGAGTGAGCCAGAGCCCCCGAATCAGCTGCTCCTTTAACCCCGTCCTGTCTGAGCCAAGAACAGATGCCCTCAAGCAACCTACACGCAGAGGCGGGTCCAAATCCAAAGCTGAACCCCTGGAGCTGTGAGAACAAAGAAGAGAAAGGGAAATCTCTCCCAGCAGCCTCAGAAGCAGCAGATTAAATCTCCACAATCAACTTGATGTACCCTGCATCTGTGTAATACCTGAAGAGACAACGAATCATCCGAAAGTAAGGAGGTGGACTTTGAGAGCAACGATATATATATTTTTTTCCCTTTTTCTCTTTTTGTGAGTGTGTATGTGTATGCTTCTGTGTGTCATTTTGTCTGTATAGCTTTGCTTTTACTATTTGTCCTAGAATTCTGTCTGTCCATTTTTTTTATTACTTAAAAAAATTATTTTTTCTTAATTATTTATTTTAATAACTTTATTTTATTTTACTTTATTTTATCTTCTTCTTTCTTTCTTTTTTTTCCTCCCATTTATTCTGAGCCGTGTGGAGGACAGGTTCTTAGTGCTCCAGCCAGGCGTCAGGGCTGTGCCACTGAGGTGGGAGAGCCAAGTTCAGGACACTGGTCCACAAGAGACCTCCCAGCTCCACGTAATATCAAACAGTGAAAATCTCCCAGAGATCTCCATCTCAACGCCAAGACCCAGATCCACTCAATGACCAGCAAGCTACAGTGCAAGACACCCTATGCCAAACAACTAGCAAGACAGGAACACAACCCCATCCATTAGCACAGAGGCTGCCTAAAATCATAATAAGGCAACAGACACCCCAAAACACACCAGCAGACGTGGACCTGCCCACCAGAAAGACAAGATCCAGCCTCATCCACCAGAACACAGGCACTAGTCCCCTCCACCAGGAAGCCTGCACAACCCACTGAACCAACCTTAGCCACTGGGGACAGACACCAAAAACAACGAAAACTACGAACATGCAGCCTGCGAAAAGGAGACCCCAAACACAGTAAGTTAAGCAATATGAGACGACAGAAAAACACACAGCAGATGTAGGAACAAGGCAAAAACCCACCAGACCTAAAAAATGAAGAGGAAATAGGCAGTCTACCTGAAAAAGAATTCAGAATAATGATAGTAAAGATGATCCAAAATCTTGGAAATAGAACAGAGAAAATACAAGAAATGTTTAACAAGGACCTAGAAGAACTAAAGAGCAAACAAACAGAGATGAACAACACAATAAATGAAATTTAAAATTCTCTAGAAGGGATCAATACCAGAATAACTGAGGCAGAAGAACGGATAAGTGACCTGGAAGATAAAATAGTGGAAATAACTACTGCAGAGAAGAATAAAGAAAAAAGAATGAAAAGAACTGAGGACAGTCTCAGAGACCTCTGGGACAACATTAAACGCACCAACATTCGAATTATAGGGGTCCCAAAAGAAGAAGAGAAAAAGGGACTGAGAAAATATTTGAAGAGATTGTAGTTGAAAACTTCCCTAATATGGGAAAGGAAATAGTTCATCAACTCCAGGAAGCACACAGAGTCTCATACAGGATAAAACCAAGGAGAAACACGCCAAGACACATATTAATCAAACTGTCAAAAATTAAATACAAAGAACAAACAATAAAAGCAGCAAGGGAAAAACAACAAGTAACACATAAGGGAATCCACATAAGGTTAACAGCTGATCTTAAAACAGAAACTCTGCAAGTCAGAAGGGAGTGGCAGGACATATTTAAAGTGATGAAAGAGAAAAACCTACAACCAAGATTACTCTACCCAGCAAGGATCTCATTCAGATTTGACAGAGAAATTAAAAGCTTTACAGACAAGCAAAAGCTAAGAGAATTCAGCACCACCAAACCAGCTTTACAACAAATGCTAACAGAACTTCTCTAGGCAGGAAACACAAGAGAAGGGAAAGACCTACAATAATAAACCCAAAACAATTAAGAAAATGGTCATAGGAACATACATATCGATAATTACCTTAAATGTAAATGGATTAAATGCTCCAACCAAAAGACATACACTGGCTGAATGGATACAAAAACAAGACCCATATATATGCTATCTACAAGAGACCCACTAGGGACACATACAGACTGAAAGTGAGGGGATAGAAAAAGATATTCCATGCAAATGGAAATCAAAAGAAAGCTGGAGTAGCAATTCTCGTATCAGACAAAACAGACTTTAAAATAAAGACTATTACAAGAGACAAAGAAGGACACTACATAATGATCAAGGGATCAAACCAAGGAGAAGATGTAACAACTGTAAATATTTATGGACCCAACATAGGAGCACCTCAATACATAAGGCAAATACTAACAGCCATAAAAGGGGGAATCGACAGTAACACAATCATAGTAGGGGACTTTAACACCCCACTTTCACCAATGGACAGATCATCCAAAATGAAAATAAATAAGGAAACACAAGCTTTAAATGACCTATTAAACAAGATGGACTTAATTGACATTTATAGGACAGTCCATGCAAAAACAACACAATAAATACACTATCTGCTCAAGTGCTCATGGAACATTCTCCAGGATAGATTATATCTTGGGTCACAAATCAAGCCATGGTATATTTAAGAAAATTGAAATCGTATCAAGTATCTTTTCCAACCACAACGCTATGAGACTAGATATCAATTATGGGGAAAAATCTGTAAGAAATACAAATACATGGAGGCTAAACAACACACTACTTAATAACCAAGAGATCACTGAAGAAATCAAAGACGAAATCAAAAAATACCTAGAAACAAATGAGAATGAAAACACAACAACCCAAAACCTATGGGGTGCACAAAAGCAATTCTAAGAAGGAAATTTATAGCTATACAATACTACCTTAAAAAGCAAGAAACATCTCAAATAAACAACCTAACCTTACACCTAAAACAATCAGAAAAAGAACAAAAAAACACCAAAGTTAGCAGAAGGAAAGAAATCATAAAGATCAGATCAGAAATAAATGAAAAAGAAACGAAGGAAACGACAGCAAAGATCAATAAAACCAAAAGCTGGTTCTTTGAGAAGATAAACAAAATTGATAAATTACTAGCCAGACCCATCAAGAAAAAAAGGGAGAAAACTCAAAGCAACAGAATTAGAAATGAAAAAGAAGTAACAACTGACACTGCAGAAATACAAAGGATCATGAGAGATTACTACAAGCAACTATATGCCAATAAAATAGACAACCTGGAAGAAACGGACAAATTCTTAGAAATGCACAACCTTCCGAGACTGAACCAGGAAGAAACAGAAAATATGAACAGACCAATCACAAGCACTGAAATTGAAACTGTGATTAAAAATCTTCCAACAAACAAAAGCCCAGGACCAGATGGCTGCACAGGCGAATTCCATCAAACATTTAGAGAAGAGGTAACACCTATCTTTCTCAAACTCTTCCAAAATGTAGCAGAGGGAGGAACACTCCCAAACTCATTCTACGAGGCCACCATCACTCTGATACCAAAACCAGACAAAGATGTCACAAAGAAAGAAAACTACAGGCCAATATCACTGATGAACATAGATACAAAAATCCTCAACAAAATACTAGCAAACAGAATCCAGCAGCACATTAAGAGGATCATACACCATGATCAAGTGGGGTTTATCCCAGGAATGCAAGGATTCTTCAATATACGCAAATCAATCAACGTGATACACCATATTAACAAATTGAAGAAGAAAAACCATATGATCATCTCAATAGATGCAGAGAAAGCTTTCGACAAAATTCAACACCCATTTATGATAAAAACCCTGCAGAAAGTAGGCACAGAGGAAACTTTCCTCAACATAATAAAGGCCATATATGACAAACCCACAGCCAACATCATCCTCAATGGTGAAAAACTGAAACACATCCCACTAAGATCAGGAACAAGACAGGGTTGCCCACTCTCACCACTACTATTCAACATAGTTTTGGAAGTGTTAGCCACAGCAATCAGAGAGGAAAAAGAAATAAAAGGAATCCAAATCGGAAAAGAAGAAGTAAAGCTGTCACTGTTTGCAGATGACATGATACTATACATAGAGAATCCTAAAGATGCTACCAGAAATCTACTAGAGCTAATCAATGAATTTGGTAAAGTAGCAGGATACAAAATTAATGCACAGAAATCTCTTGCATTTCTATACACTAATGACGAAAAATCTGAAAGTGAAATTAAGAAAACACTCCCATTTACCATTGCAACAAAAAGAATAAAATATCTAGGAATAAACCTACCTAAGGAGACAAAAGACCTGTATGCAGAAAATTATAAGACACTGATGAAAGAAATTAAAGATGATACAAATAGATGGAGAGATATACCATGTTCTTGGATTGGAAGAATCAACATTCTGAAAATGACTATACTACCCAAAGCAATCTACAGATTCAATGCAATCCCTATCAAACTACCACTGGCATTTTTCACAGAACTAGAACAAAAAATTTCACAAGTTGTATGGAAACACAAAAGATCCCGAATAGCCAAAGCAATCTTGAGAAAGAAAAACGGAGCTGGAGGAATCAGGCTCCCTGACTTCAGACTACACTACAAAGCTACAGTAATCAAGACAGTATGGTACTGGCACAGAAACAGAAATACAGATCAATGGAACAGGAGAGAAAGCCCAGAGATAAACCCACGCACATATGGTCACCTTATCTTTGATAAAGGAGGCAAGAATATATAGTGGAGAAAAGACAGCCTCTTCAATAAGTGGTGCTGGGAAAGTGGACAGCTACATGTAAAAGAATGAAATTAGAACACTCCCTAACACCATACACAAAAATAAACTCAAAATGGATTAAAGACATAAATGTAAGGCCAGACACTATCAAACTCTTAGAGGAAAACATAGGCAGAATACTCTATGACATAAATCACAGCAAGATCCTTTTTGACCCACCTCCTAGAGAAACGGAAGTAAAAACAAAAATAAACAAATGGGACGTAATGAAACTTAAAAGCTTTTGCACAGCAAAGGAAACCATAAACAAGACCAAAAGACAACCCTCAGAATGGGAGAAAATATTTGCAAATGAAGCAACAGACAAAGGATTAATCTCCAAGATTTACAAGCAGCTCATGCAGCTCAATAACAAAAAAACAAACAACCCAATCCAAAAATGGGCAGAAGACGTAAATAGACATTTCTCCAAAGAAGATATACAGATTGCCAACAAACACATGAAAGAATGCTCAACATCATGAATCATTAGAGAAATACAAATCAAAACTACAATGAGATATCATCTCACACCAGTCAGAATGGCCATCATCAAAAAATCTAGAAACAATAAATGGTGGAGAGGGTGCAGAGAAAAGGAACCCTCTTGCACTGTTGGTGGGAATGTAAATTGATATAGCCACTATGGAGAACAGTGTAAAGGTTCCTTAAAAAACTAAAACTAGAACTACCACATGACCCAGCAATCCCACTACTGGGCATATACCCTAAGAAAACCTTAATTCAAAAAGAGTCAGTCATGTACCAAAATGTTCATTGCAGCTGTATTTACAATAGCCAGGACACGGAAACAACCTAAGTGTCCATCAACAGGTGAATGGATAAAGAAGATGTGGCACATATATACAATGGAATATTATTCAGCCTTAAAAAGGAATGAAACTGAGTTATTTGTAGTGAGGTGGATGGACCCAGAGTCTGTCATACAGAGTGTAGTAAGTAAGAAAGAGAAAAACAAATACCGTATGCTAACACATATATATGGAATCTAAAAAAAAAAAAGAAAAAGAAAGAAAAAAAAATGATCAGAAGAACCTAGGGGCAAGACGGGAATAAAGATGCAGACCTACTAGAGAACAGACTTGAGGATACGGGGAGGGGGAAGGGTAAGCTGGGACAAAGTGAGACTGTGGCATGGACATATATACACTACCAAACGTAAAATAGATAGCTAGTGGGAAGCAGCCACATAGCACAGGGAGATCAGCTCGGTGCTTTGTGACCACCTAGAGGGGTGGGATAGGGAGGGTGGGAGGGAGGGAGATGCAAGAGGGAAGAGATATGGGGATGTATGTATACGTATAGCTGATTCACTTTGTTATAAAGCAGAAACTAACACACCATTGTAAAGCAATTATACTCCAATAAAGATGTTAAAAAAAAAAAAAAAGGAAAAGAAAAAAAAAATGACACATGCACCCCAATGTTCACTGCAGCACTATTTACAATAGCCAGGTCATGGAAGCAACCTAAATGCCCATCGACAGACGAATAGATAAAGAAGTTGTGGCACATATATACAATGGAATATTACTCAGCCATAAAAAGGAACGAAATTGAGTCATTTGTTGAGACGTGGATGGATCTAGAGACTGTCATACAGAGTGAAGTAAGTCAGAAAGAGAAAAACAAATATCGTGTATTAACGCATGTATGTGGAACCTAGAAAAATGGTACAGATGAGCCGGTTTACAGGGCAGAAGTTGAGACACAGATGTAGAGAACAGACATATGGTCACCAAGCGGGGAAAACTGCGGTGGGGTGGGGATGGTGGTGTGCTGAATTGGGCGATTGGGACTGACATGTATACACTGATGTGTATAAAATTGATGACTAATAAGAACCTGCAGTATAAAAAAACAAACAAACAACTAATACTAAACTTTCATTGGGTTATTTGTATGGAAATATGTTAATATAAATGTTTCAGACATTACATGAAAGTTCTAAAAATCTTATATGTTCTGGTATAATGTTGTAAGTCATAATTCTAGTTATTACTTTAAAATGTATATCTCAGAAATAACTAAATTTCCTTGTCAATTGCATTATTATGAACTTTAATCAAATCTTTAACCGTGGTCATTTTTAAGTCTTTTGTCATTTACAGACAGTTCTGGGTGTACTCTGATACTTTTGCAAACAGTTCCTATAAAAGGGTTTCATCTTCAAGGAATTCATGGAAAAGACTCTGACAAGTACAGGTTTCTGGTAACTGTACTGCTGAACTGAATGAATAAGCATTTTCAGAACTCTAATGAAAAACTGATGAACTAATAAAAGTGCTAACAAAAAATCAAAATGAAAAAAAAATTAATTACATGGGACTGAGTGAACTGATGAGGATGATTATAATTTTTGTGACTTTCTGTTTGAATTAAAAAAAAAAATCCCACAAGGACTGAGAGGCAAAGAATATACAAATCAATTTTCACTGCAAAGTAAAGGAGCTGTTACAGTGGAGGATTACTGGACTGAATGTCAATATTATGACATGGTATGAGTGTGTTTCGTGTTTGGTAATTGCAATCATTGTTGCTTTTGTTGTGGTCATCCATGTACAATACTTGGTGTCAGTCTATTTATCTCTTGTAAAAATAAAATACAGTGTGTGTTAAAAAAAAAAAAAAAGAAAAGACAGTGAGTAAAACTTACCTCTTCATACTATCTTCTTGGGAAAAAATAAAAATAAAAATGAGAAAGCACTATGTTCAGAACACTAAGGTTGTGGCCAAGGACCCCTTGATAAAGAGATTAGTATGGGTGTGAACATCAGACTTAATCAGCCACCCCAGCAGGAAACAGCCAGTCAGAACTGGAAGGAGACAGGAAGGAAGGAATGAAGATTGTCAGCCTTCTTAGGTTTTACAGGATGGGACCACAAAGCTATTCAGTTGGGAACATGGGATATTCTTCAAGACAAGAGAAGAAGCACCCCAAAGGCTATTCTGAAATCATGAAGGCTGCCTCCCCAGTGTCCAAAGAGGAGGCTATCACCTGGGTTTCAACAGGCCAAACAAAGACTCCCAGCCCAAAGCCATGGGGGTCAGGCCAGTAGAGCCACTACTATGTGAGATTCCACACACTAAATTATTATTTAATAATAAATAAGTTATTATTAATTAATAAATTATTTAATTAAATATTAAAATATTTAATATTTTTAAGTGGACAAAATATTTGAATAGATACTTCACCAAAGAAGATATATGGATGTCATATAAGCATATGGAAAGATCTTTAATATCCTTAGTCATTACAGAAATGCAAATTAAAACCACAAAATGTTATCACTACACAGCTATTAAATGGATTAAAAAGAGAAGGGAGGTGAAGAAAGGAAGGAAGAACAGAAGGAAGGAAAGAAAGAAAGGGGAGGGAGGGGGCAAAGAAAGCAAGAGCGAGTGAGTGAAATAGGAAGAGAGAAAGAAGGAAACACACAAACAAACTGACACTATTAGGTGTGAACAAGGCTGCAGAGCAGCTGGAATCCATACACTACTTGTTGGAATGCAAAACAGTACAGCCACTATGGAAAACAGTCTGGCAGCTTCTTATAAACATAACTTACCATGCAACCCAGCAATCTCACTGAGCCAGATTCAAAAGGCTACATGTGACATTCTGGAAAAGGCAAAATTATAGGGAAAGAGAATAGATCAGTGGTTTTCACAGGTTAATGGTGGCAAGAGAGTCTGACTACAAAGCAAGAGGAAATTTTTTTTTGAGAGCAAGATGAAGGAACTGTTCTGTACTTATATTGTGGTAGTGATTACATAACTCCAAGAATGTGTCAAATCCCATTTATACTCCAAAAAGTGTGAATCCTGTTGCATGTAAACCAAAATAAATATATAGCAGAAAACATTCATTGTTCAGCCTTAAATGGAACAATTTTTACTCATATATGGTTTTGTATCATCACCCAATATACAGTCACTGAGTTTTTGCATATCTTCCATATGTTGACATCTTTATATCATTGTGTTTTATGCAGTATCTGGAAACACCAGAGTAGAAATGAAAACTGAACATCCCAGTCTAATGAAAACAGTTTGGGTCTTATAAACTCCCTAAAAGGTCTACTATAGGAACCTTCAGAGAATTACTAATCTAAATATGGGAATAACATCAGACCAAACAGCTAAAAACATGTTCTTCCCAACCTACTTTTACAAATTCATTTGGTGTATCTATATATTAATGACACTAAGTCACTTTATCAATCATCTTATCAAATCATTTTACCATATTGTGTATGATATGTAAACAATGAGGAAGGGCACTGATTACTAGGTAAATATATAGATCATGATAAATATGACCATTTTGGGGAAGCCAGTTGTTATATTCCGAGGAAAAAGTAAAGAACCAGCTAGTGATAGAAAATAATTCTACAGGGTAATCTCCCATGCTAATACAAATGCAATTTTAGAATCTGCTGTACTTTAACACATAACTTGACAACTTCCTGTTTCTGATAAAAATCAGCAGAGTGACAATACCCAAGTGATGAGCTCCGGAAGTTTGGCTGGGCTACAGCTCTCTCAGTAAACAATGAAGGGGTGAAAATCCCCAAATAACTAATTTCAGTATGCTGTAATGCAAAAAGACAAGGCAATTCATAAGATTATTTTATTCTATTCAATGTTTTAAAACCTACTATCTCATCAAGTAATTTTAATTGCTAGACACTCTTACTAATAAAACAACATGAATAAGAATCCTACCATGAGGAAAACAAAAAACTACAGGCTAGTCTAAAATAAAGACTACTTACCTGTTTCTTTTAAAAGGACAGGTCAAATAAAATGCCATCTTATCCTATCCACTTTTGAAAATATCACTTTGAAAACATCCCCAATATGAGAAAGCACAAGATGACAAGAGCTAAAGTCCCGTGCATATCAAAATTCATTCACTTATTCATTCAACAAACGTTTATAGAGTAGTTATTACAGAGTAGGAGGACACTGAGCTAAAGCCTGAGAGTAAAGAAAGGCATATCAAGCAAAAATCCTGCTCTCAGAAAATAGACTATAACTTTATCTCTTCAACAACTTGTTTAATTAATGCCTTTTATATACAAGGCATTATTCCCTATATGATTATTTTGTCAGGTATCACAAAATTTTACTTATTACTCTCTGAATTACAATAAGCTGTACCAAGATCACAATAAGAATGTATCGCCATTTTATAATCTGAAAAATACTGCATTTAATATAAATCAAAGAAGTCATTACATGTTACTGCTAAAGTAAAAGCAATATGATAATCTTGCTAAGATTGCTAAATTATGAGCAATTATGGTATAAACCACCATCTATAACAAAAGTGTAACATAACGAAGAATTTAATGTCATAATTAATACAACAAATGTAAACACATTAACTGATCTAATCCTTATTGTGCTTCACAACTAAACATAAATGGGTAAAAAACTGACTGTAATCATATTTTTATATGTATTTTTTAACTTGTGGTAAAATACATGTTTTGGGTTGAACTCTCACCCTTCCTCCAAATTCAGATGCTGAAGTCCTAACCTCTAGTACCTCAGAATGTAACTACATTTGGAGATAGGGTCTTTAACAAAGTAATTAAGGTAAAATGAGGTCATTAGGGTGGGCTCTAATCCAGTATGATTAGTGTCATTTTAAGAGCTGATTAGTACACAAACACACTCAGTGGGAAAACTATATGAAGACAGTGGGAGAAGACAACCATCAACCAAGCCAGAAACCAACCCTGCTGACAACTGATCTCAGATCAGACTCTACCTCCGGAATTTTGAGACAATAAATTTCTGTTGTTTAAGTCACCTAGTTTGTGATACTTTGTATTGGCAGCCCTAGCAAACTAATACAATACACATAAAATTTATCACTGAACCATTTTTAAAACTACAGCTCCACAGCATTAAGTATTCACAGTGTTATGCAATCATTACCACCATCCATCTCCAGAACAATTTTCATCTTGCAAAACTGAAACTCTATACCCATTAAATGATGACTCTCCTATATACAGCCAAACTACCAATTAAGTATGAGAGAAGAATAAAGTAATTTTCAGACATGCATTCTCAAAATATTTAATTCCAATGTACCCTTATTCAGGAAACAACTGGAAAACATGCTACAGCAAAACAAAGGAATAAAGCAAGAAAAAAGACGACACTGGACCTAGGAAACAGGGGGACCAATGAAGAAAGGCAAAGAGACTTCCAGAATGCCAACAAAAGCAAATTAAGCTCTGAAACAGGTCTAGAATAAATAGTCCAAATTGGAGTAGAATTACAGGAAAAAGAGGGAAAAAAACTGATAGATTATCTGACAGGTATGACTATGTGAAAAATTATCCAAGTATGAATTTTACAGAACTGTTGTAGGGTGTGGGAAGGTTTGGCTATAAATTCAAAGAAAACAAAGAAAATTTTAAATGAGAATCTTACAAATTTCTTACAAATTTCAAGAAAAAAATATGAAGTTACACAAGAAAGGAAATTTAAACATAGGAGGTGGGTCAGCTGTAAGCAATACATACATGGTTTATGTGGTCATGATAATGAAAACACTGAATCTGATTATATTTTATCAAGACAATGGGGCCAAGAAAGATAGGTTAAGAAAATGAATATCCTCATTTATCTTAACAGAAAATCAGTAGATGTCTAAATTTAATGAATAAGAGATAATACAGACATTAAATAGTTTTTACTTATCAAACTAATATATGAACATGGTTTAAAAAGGTTATATAGTGCTAAGACACCTATAACAAAAGTAACAGTTGTTTGCTCTCCTGCTCCTTTTTCCTCCCCCTTGCCTCAAGAGGTAATCACTTTCAACTTTTTTAGCTGTTTCTTCTTGCTTCATCTGGTATCATTAGAAACAGCTACTAAAGTTGAAAGAGATTACTTCTTGAGTAAAAGGGGCGGGAAAAGTAAAGGGAGAGCAAAGGACTGCTATTTTTATTACAGGTCTCTTAGCACTACTTGACATTTTAAACTATGTTCATATACTTTTTTTTTTTAATTTATTTTTGGCTGCATTGGGTCTTCGTTGCTGTGCACGGGCTTTCTCTAGTTGAGGTGAGCGGGGGCTACACTTCACTGCAGTGCATGGGCTTCTCATTGTGGTGGCTTCTCGTCGCGGAGCACCGGCTCTAAGCGTGCGGGCATCAGTAGTTGTGGCTCCTGGGCTCAGTAGCTGTGGCTCGCGGACTCTAGAGCACAGGCTCAGTAGTTGTGGCGCACGGGCTTAGTTGCTCCGTGGAACGCGGGATCTTCCCGGACCAGGGCTCGAACCCGTGTCCCCTGCATTGGCAGGCGGATTCTTAACCACTGTGCCACCAAGGAAGCCCTCATATACTATTTTGATGATTAAAAAATTTAGAAAGCCTCACTGATCCCTTAAAAATCGAAAATTAAGTCAATCAAAATATTGAATAGCTAACTTTTAAGCTGTACCAGCATCCATTCTCTCTTCTTTTTGTGATAGTATCTCAACTTCTTTCTGAGAAACTACCCTCTCCATCCCCACCCCCCCCACCCCCCAATTCTATTTCACCATTTTTTAGGTGGAGTTCCATCAACTGTGATATAGTATCTGCAATTCTTGCACGGCCAATCAGAATATTAAATTCCCTTAATTCTTGTGACCAGTTGGGGAATGGGCCTAAAACTCAAGTTGTTCATTCAGAAAGACTCCTGGGATATCTATGGGGGTTACTGGGATGACACCCTTTTCCCAACAGACTTAAACCTGAGAACATGTACCCTCAGAGTAAACATCACCATGTAGAACCTGGCAATGAAGCTGAGAGGCAAATAAAGATTAGATTTCATTTTTTGAGCCCCTAATCATTCCTCAATCTAGAACCTATCTCTGAATTTTTCATTTCAGAGATAGCAAAAAATTACCTTTCTGTTAAAAATAAACTAATAGGGCCAACATGTGTGTACGATGATAATAGGGAACCGAACTGACTGAAAAAAAGAGTATCAAATTTAAAAGAGAAAAGAACAGTCTAAGAAAGAAGACTTCAGATGGAAGAGAAATGAACAAAAACAAGAATATAAAAAGCTAGATGGGGATTAAGGAAACTCTAATACCAGCAAGTACAGATACTTCCAAACTTAATAACTCTGTGTGTGTGTGCGTGTACATGTATGTACACTTTGGAAAGGGTTTAATAAGTTAACACTGAACACTATGTGGGTCTTATAAACAACCAAATCACTGATTTTACCAAGTTTTCCCTTGTAAACGTTTACCAGGTTTTTTTTGAGGTCCTTCTATGTTCCAGGCACAGTGTGAGTGAACCAGCTTACAAAGCTAAAGCTGTCCTGGAAGAGCTTACAGGTTAGTGGGAAAAGTTCTATTTCTTGTTAATATTATTTTACCTGTAATGCTGACTTATTTTAAACATATTTTGCTCCCAATTAACATCACAAACTATGCCAGTTGCATCTGTAAATTAGGTCCAGTGTGTTGCTGTTTATACATTTAGCTACCTCTGACTGGACCAATAAAACTACTTGTCTTTTCACTTTATAAACTCTTAGCTGCCAGAACACACCTATTTTAAAATATAATATAAAAACATATGGTCTCACAATTACTGAGCCTGCGTGTCTGGAGCCTGTGCTCCGCAACAAGAGAGGCCGCGATAGTGAGAGGCCCGCGCACCGCGATGAAGAGTGGCCCCCGCTTGCCACAACTGGAGAAAGCCCTCGCACAGAAACGAAGACCCAACACAGCCATAAATAAATAAAAATTTAAAAATAAATAAATAAAATTTTAAAAAAAGAACAAAAAATATAATGGTCCTAAGAAGGCAAGCTTGGTATCAGGTTAAAAAAGGACAGATCCAGAGGAGCAGCATAACAAGTTTATACTCACTAGTTCTAAGACAGAGGTTGTACATTCTGGTTTCATTCTCCTCACACAGGGTAATGCCAAAAAGGAAACTACTAATAGTTGGAGAAGAGCTTTTCTACTCCATGTGTCATCCATCCTGGAGTTTCTGGGAAATACAAATTATCTTCCTAAGACATGGAAGGAGGGATTTTATTCAGCCTAGACTGCCTCTAACCCCTAAGTGCTGGGGAAAAGGACCCTCATAAAGAAACATGTCCTTTTCCTAAGGAGAATGGAACTAAACTAGGTGACTCCACTCTCAAAAACAAAACAGCTGTCAGAAACTAGAGACCAGTTTTACTGGACTATGACAGTAGAACACCTGGGTTATCTCATGTCTTTATTACTGTTATCTCTACATTGCCTCCATATTTGGGTATGTGGACTGTTAAGGTAGAGGAAATGAGAGGACTGTCTAGATTCTCTAACTTTTCAGCCAAGCTTGAGAGAACCCCCAGGTGGTTGTGTAGGGTGAACACAGCTTTAAAAGCACAAAGGAGGGACTTCCCTGGTGGCACAGTGGTTAAGAATCCACCTGTCAATGCATGGGACACGGGCGCAGCAGCAAAGACCCAATGCAGCCAAACATATATAAATA
Organism: Balaenoptera acutorostrata; assembly: GCF_949987535.1. Lineage (NCBI taxonomy): Eukaryota > Metazoa > Chordata > Mammalia > Artiodactyla > Balaenopteridae > Balaenoptera > Balaenoptera acutorostrata. The sequence goes on along the minus strand of NC_080067.1, from coordinate 22,983,352 downwards.
AATAAAATTTAAAAAAAAAAAAGGCACAAAGGAAAATCTACATTCTGTGAAATCTGATTCAAGGGAAAAAGGAGAATAGGAACCAGTCCAGGCCTGAAGACAATACACCCTACACTGTTCTCACATAAAGTGAAGCAATGCTCCACAGGTGTTTGCAAACTGTTAGCACACAGAGGGCTAGGTCTTACAGGATAATGCTCTTCTACCATCACCTCATCTAGCTTCCTCAGGCTATCCCTAATCTGTAAGGCTAGGAGGTATCTTTTACCCTATTTGACATTTAAACCATGTTCATATATTACGCTGATAAATAAGGATCTTGCAAGTGCAGGATCTGCACCTAAGAGTGAGTACCTCCTTCAATTCTGTACCCTAGGCAACTTAGATGCTTGTCTCACCCTAGTCCCAGCCCTGCTTCATTGCCCCTGTGAATAAAATATGCTTATGATACATTCAATTTCCTTTTTAACCACATCCTTGGGTTCTAGACACTGCTCTGTCATTTGCTATGACTCAGAGAATGTCACATCAACCTCCCTGAAACTCCATTTTCTTATAAGGGAACTGAATAAGATAATATCGAAAAATCTTTTTTTGAGCACCAAAACTATGATCTAAGTTTCCCCTTAAATTTTCTGGGCTAAAGAAGACCAGATTTGTATTGTGTTTTTTTGTTTATTTTTTATAAATTTATTTATTTTATTTATTTATTTTTTGGCTGCTTTGGGTCTTCGTTGCTGCGTGCAGGCTTTCTCTAGTTGCGGCGAGCAGGTATTCTTCGTTGCAGTGCGCGGGCTTCTCATTGCAGTGGCTTCTCTTGTTGCGGAGCACGGGCTCTAGGCACACGGGCTTCAGTAGTTGTAGCATGTGGGCTCAGTAGTTGTGGCTCAAGGGCTCTAGAGCTCAGGCTCAGTAGTTGTGGCACATGGGCTTAGTTGCTCCATGGCATGTGGGATCTTCCTGGACCAGGGCTCAAACCCATGTCCCCTGCACTGGCAGGCAGATTCCTAACCACTGAGCCACCAGGGAAGTCCCTGTATTGTGTTTTTAAATTTTTTCATTATATTAACTGCTCACTATTCCACTCTTCTTTAGTACACTCTAATTACTGTATGCCCTAAAAGTGTCACTCCAAGTTGTACACGTTTCCAAAAGAGTACACACAGCCCAGGGGACAGCGGAACTAACATTTCCCCATGATGCAGAGGATAAATAAGGTTTAGGTTGCATCATCACTTTTACAAACCATATTTTCCTGACATACACCAAACTTGTGGTCACCTGAAATCCCAGACTTATTTAACATGCAATTAATCATAACATTTGAGCATCTTTCACATTAACTGCTGCACTTAATTCTACTTCTCCCTCATGCCCTCCATGTGTAATTTTTATTCAAACATAGATTCAGGACTTTACTCAGAAATCACCTCACAGCTATCAGAATGGCTATTATCAAAAAGACAACAAATAAGTATTGGTGAGGATGTGGAGGAAAGGGAACTTTCATGTACTGTTGGGAGAAATGTAAATTGGTGCACCCACTATGGAAAACAGTATGGAGGTTCCGCAAAAACCTACAAATAGAACTACTATATGACACAGCATTTCGACTTCTGGGTATTTATCTGAAGAAAATCAAAACACTAATTCAAAAAGACATATGCACCCCTATGTTCACTGTAGCATTATTTATTTACAAGTGCCAAGATATGGAAGCAAACTAAGTGACCACCCACAGGTGAATGGATAAAGAAGATATGGTATATATAAATGTACACACACACACACACACACACACACACACACAGGAATACTACTCAGCCATATAAAAGATAAAATCTTGCACTTGCAACAACGTGGATGGACCTAGAGGGTACTATGCTAAGTGAAATAAGTCAGACAGAGAAAAAGAAATACTGTATGATTTCACTTATATGTGGAATCTAAAAAACAAATGAACAAACATAACTAAACAGAAACAGAGTCATAGATACAGAGAGCAAACAGGTGGTTGCCAGAGGGGAGGGGTGGGGGGAAGAGAAGTAGGTGAGGGAGATTAAGAGGTACAAACTCTCAGTGACAAAATAAATGAGTCACAGGTATGAAATATGCAGTGTGGGGTATATGTCAATAATTATGTAATATCTTTGTATGGTGACAGATGACCAGACTTATCATGATCATTTTGAAATGTACAGAAATATGAATCACTATGCTATATACCAGGAACATAGTGTTATAGGTCAATTATACTTCAAAAACAAACAACAAACAACAAACAAACTCAGAAAAAAAAGATCACATTTGTAGCTACCAGAGGGGTCAGGGGAGGGAGAATTGGATAAAGGTAGTCAAAAGGTACAAACTTCCAGTTATAAGATAAATAAGTACTAGGGTTGTAATGTACAACATGATAAATATTATTAACACTGCTGTATGTTATATATGAATGTAGTTAAGAGAGTAAATCTAAGAGTTCTCATCACAAGGAAAAAAATTTTTTTTCTATTTCTTTAATGTTGTATCCATATGAGATGACGGATATTCACTAAACCTACTGTGCTAATCATTTCATGATGTATGTAAGTCAGATCATTATGCTGTATACCTTAAATTTATACAGTGCTGTATGTCATTATATCTCAATAAAACTGAGGGAACAGTTTAGGATGGTAAATTTTGTATTATATGTATTTTGCCACAATTTTAAAAATCAGGGGGAAAAGTTATATACATTTAAACTTTCTAGGTCTAATGTTTCCCTTTTTATCATTTTCTGTTTAATTATTAAATTCTAAATAACCTAGTCTCCACACTAAAACCAAGAGTAATCTGAGCTTTTAACTCCCCTACTCAAAATCCCTCAATGGTTCCTACTAGCCCTCAGGATAAAAACACCTTCATACAGTCATATCTTTCCATATTCTCCACCTATGCTCTACCCATACATAAACATCCATGTTCTGCTCCCTAAATTTGGCATCCTTTAAGGATGTTTACCTCTGTATTGCTCCTTCTTTGGAACCTAAATTCAAGAGTCATTTCTCTTATCATCAGATAAGGCTGACTTAGGTGCCTCTCCACTGTGCTCTTAAACCACCTTTTATTTATTTTATTAAGGCACTCAGTGTCCTGTCACTGAAACAGGCTGCTTAAATAATGTCTCCCTACACAGCAAGTTCTTAGATGAACTAGACAAAGTTTCATTTCATTTTGTATCCTTGGCACCTTAATACATGCATGTACTAATTAAATTTACAGAATCAACATCATAACTTTCAGCTCCCTTCACATGGTGTTCCAGTCCTCAATATAGCATGCCCTTCCTCACTCAGCAAACTCCTGAATATCCTTTATGATCTCATTCATGTTTGTTATTTTTTTTCATGTTTGTTTTCTTTGCATCACTTCCCCAGACATCTCTGAGCAGAGTTAGTCAATCCCTTCTCTACGCATCTACCTCTTGTACAGTTCTTATAATTTCCGTACCTCCATATGGCAGAATCCATTAGTTGTCTACCCCTTTATTTGTTCCCTTCTTCCTAAGTAACAGAACTCCCCAACTGGGCTCACCACATGCCAACCACAATAAAAAATTATATTTTAAGCCTCCTTTGGAGTTAGATGTGACCATGTAAGTCTTATTCTCAAGTAGTAGTCAGTTGCAGCTTGCCTCCTATAACAAGTAAGGCAACCCACCCCTACATCTGGTTTTACCCAGTGTCCTTAACTCTGGTCTCCAGTATCACGTGTGACTCTGTCAGCCTCTATGATCTTACAAGACATGAATTAAGGATCACCTCAACTATTTCCATATCTAAACCTGGCAAAGCCAAGCCTTCAACCCCACTTTGCAAGCTGTACTTCTAGTCCACTACTTCCAGATAAATTTATCTCATTTTTTAACAAGGCTTTTTTTAAAAATTCTATTTTATCTATCATTGCTTTTATACAGCAGGTATATATTACCCATTCTAATATTTTTTAAAATTAGTTTAAAAATTTGTTAATTCAACTAATTATTAAAATTATATGGGTCCCTGAAGATATTGGTGAAGAAAGGTTAATATGACAAAGCCAAAAGACTGTATAGGATATATATGTACTTATTTTGCTATTAAAAAGAAACACATGCTTTTTTTCCCCCTGAAAATCGTACCTATCATCTCATCAACTATTTTCTTTTTCTTTTCTTTTCCCTTCCTTCCTTTTCTTCCTCCCTCCCTCCCCCTCCCTCCCTCTCTCTCTCCCTCTCTCTCTCCCCCTCCCTCCCTTCCTTCCTTTCTTTCATACTTTTGCAGTGTAAAAGTTTCCAAATCTACTTTCAGAATACCATCACTACTACTAAGATAGAAACAATATTTATCACTGTATCACCAGTTCCTAGCATATCAGGCACACAAGGATCTAGTGACTGAGGCTGATGCCACATAAGGATATGTTACCTGTGGCGATGAGGTCAATAGGTAAGATTCTACATTCCCACTTTGTTAACAAACTGAGTTACGGGCAGTACTCAATTATCAATTCATCAAAAGACAGAAAGAGAAGCAAAAAAAAAAAGTGGTAACCAAAACAAGTAAAAATAAGTCTATTTATAAACTAGATGTAAATGAGTTTAGTTCATTTATAAGAGATTATAATAAGAGGTTATCAGATTTGATATAAAAATAAAATACACAATCAACTAAATCTCCTTATAGGAGAGAAAAGCTGAAAATAAATGAAAAAATATTTTGGTGAACACCAACACAAAAAAAGATGATGTAGCAATCTTAATATCAGACAAAACAATATTATGGCAACATTAATAGGTATGGAGAGGTATTTCAAGTACACATGGAACGTTTTAAAAAACTAATCATGGAGTCACAAAGAAAGACAAAAAAATTTCAAAGAACTTATATCCAAGACCACCTTCTCTGACCACAATATAATGTTGAAATCATCAATAAAACATCTTTTAAATGTTTAGAAACTTAAAAATGGACTCCTAGGCAAAAAATTTTAAAGAAAATCATAATAGAAATGATAAAATAAGAACCAAGCAACAATAAAAGTATTATGCTATCAAAATGTGGATCTCAGCTTATAGCTTTAATGCATTTTTAACAAAAATATAGATGAAATATGCTTAACTAATATTTTTTCAATCAAAAACTGAAAAAAGATGAGAGTAAACATAAAGAAAGCATACGTATAGTAATCATGTTTTTTAATTTTCTATATTTTGTAATGCTCTGATATGGCAGGGCCTTTCAGACCCAGGGAAGGACTGTCCCTCCCAGGATTACCTAATCCCTAGAGATAGCAAACAGTAAGCCCAAGAGCACATCTTTGATGTACAACCAATGAATCCACAGCCCATATCCCCAACCATCTCCATCAAAAAAAACTCTCACATACCAAGCCAATATTCTCCCTGCCCTAAATCATGCCAGGGCCACTACTAGAAACAACTAAAGACCACCCCTATCACCCAGAGCTATAAATTATTCAAACTAGCCAACCCCAGACTTGCTCAAGCTTGCCTACCCTGACTCATCCTTCTCACAGAAACCACAATAAAGGCTCCATACTTTCCCCTTGACTCCTTTTGCCTCCTTGGTGTAGCGTGGCTTCTGTTTCTAAGGAACTGTGAGTAAAAACGTCTTCTTTCATGACAGTCATTTCCATGTCTGTGTGTCTTACTCTACCTGATTAAATCAAATCCTGTGTGCATTTCAAGACATTAAAGGAAATAAAGAGAAATTAAGAAAATGGAAAATCAGAAAAAAATATCCCAGAGAAGGGAAGAGTTTCTCAAACTTAATCAAAAAGCATAATATATAAAGGAAAAAAAATAAATAAATATGGAAAAGATTGACAAGTGAGTACATTAAATCCTCTGCTTTCCTTAAAATCAGTTGTGAGATAGAATTCACATACAAACTTCACTGATTTTAAGTGTAGAGTTTAATAAGTCTTGACAAATGTATAAAATTGTGAAACCCGCACCACAATCAAGATCTAAAACATTTTCATCACCACTTTCTGGTACCCTTGTGCCCCTTTACAGTCAATCCTCTCCCCTTTAGCAACTACTAATGTGCTGTCACTATAGTTTACCTTTTCTTAAATTCCTCATAAATGAATCATACAGTTGATTACATAAAACTTAGAAGTTCTGTTCATCAGATTCCCTATTATAAAAAAAATCATTAACATACTTTCAGAAAATGTTATAAAAAAGCCTTACTAAAAATGACGAAATTCTAGCAAGATTAGGATCACCGCAGAATGCAAACAGCAACTTATCAGACCTAGAGCTAAAGAGGTGGCATAATGGGGTTGGGACCCTTGCATTCTGGGAGGGAGCAGAACTGACACACACTCTAGAAATGGAATTGCCTTCCCTGCCAAAAGTGTTCCTCACATTTACAGTACAATACCTCTGCCCAGCACCACCATCCAATGGTTTTAAAATGTTTGCTTTACCAAAATGAGACCCATCTTAACCTCACCTCAAACCAAAGGACCCGTCTAATGGGGAAGGAGAAATAATAATAAGCATCTGACCATGGCATACACTGGTCCTACCACATATCACATCACCAGGAAACTGCCAAACTAACAAAATAATGGAATGGCATATTAAAGGCTCAACTGAACAGTCGCCCTGCTGGTCTTCCAGGATGACCCAACAACTATGGTGCTATAACCCTATTATCTAGAATGCACGAGTCCAGAAACCAAGAAGTAAAAGCTGGACTAACTAACTCTTTTCATCATCAATCCCAGTAACTCACTTGTGGAATATGGATTTCCCATACCCACAATTTAAAAGCTCTCCTGTATTAGAGGTCCTGAGGGTAATGCTTCTACCAGAAGATACAATAAGGGTTCTACTAAAAGCTACAACCATGGAAGATAATGGAAGAAAGGGTTCCAGAGGAGGAAGGCATCAAGCACCTCCTTGATGCAGGATGTGTTCTTTGCTGGAATGTTCTTCCCCACTTCTTTATCTGCTTAATTTCAACTCATCCATCCAGTCTCTAAGTAAGTGGAATTCCCTCAGAGAAACCTTTCCCAATTCCTGAATGCTAGGCCTAGACTAGTCTCTCTCTCCTTTTACATTTCTCATGGTCCTGAAAGTTTCCTACATAATGGTTATCACAAATGTGTTGGTTGAAATATAACTAATGCAAACGTAACTGTACTAACTGAAATGTACTTAAATGAATGGGCACTAAAAAATGCTACAACCACTACCTGGGCACTTTGGCTTCCTCATGCTGATAGACCAGCAGACAAAGAAAGAAATAAATATACTAGGAATGATTACTGACTCTCATTATCATTAGGAGTTGTTGTACACAGTGTAGGTAGGAAGCAGTCTGCCTCAGACTCAGGTTGTTTTACAAGCTTGGTACTAATAAAGGAAACAGGAAATTGCAGCAACCATGGCCCAAAAAGGGCAATACAACTAAGGGCTCAAGTCCCTCCGGTTTGGAAGTCTAGAGGTCACAAGCAATCTAGAGCAGCTGAACTGCCGGCCCAGCATAAGGGAAATCTAGAATGGGTGGTGAAAGAGGAAAATGATGAATATTAATCCCTGCTTCAAGACCAGTTGCAGCAGCAGGTAGCACCAGCTTGTACCAACAACCCTTTTTAAATTTCTGTTGAGGCTGCAGTGACTCGGTGAAGGATTAGAATCAATGCAGGGTCCAAACAGATCAGAGCAGAGCAAGAGGTACATTTGTGGTAACTTGTTACACAGCAAAAACCTAAAACAGCTAGAATCAAAGGAGAGGCTGGCAACAAGACACAGATTCTATCAGAAAAATCTTCATCTTCATGCAGTCCAACTCTCCTTTGATTCTAGCTGTATTAGTTTCCTAATGCTATGTAACAAACTGCCATAAATTTAGTGACTTAAAACAATACAAATTTGTTATCTTAAAGTTCTGGAGATAAGTTCAAAACAGGTTATACAGAGCTAAAATCAAAGCCTGCATTCCTTCAGGAGGCTCTAGGGGGATATCCAGTCCAGCTTTTAGAGGCTGCCCACATTCCCTGGCTCCTAGCCAGGTCATCATGACCTCTGCTTCCACTGTCACATTTCTTTCCTTCTTTTCTTAAATGAAACAGAGCCAATTTCATTCAAATTCTCCAAAATTTATACGCAACATATTGTTTCTAAAATGTTTCACCTTTATATAATAGTTTTATTATTCCACCTTTCTTTTATATTTTATAGTTTTTCCATTTTTTCTCTTTCTAAAACTGACGCTCCTGCCTTCCTCTTATAAGGCTCCTTGTGGTTACACTGGGCGCACCCAGATAATCCAGAAAAAAATCAACCTATCTCCAGAGTTCCTTCTGCTATGCAAGGTAACATATTCACAGGTTTAGAAGATTAGGATGTATATATCTTTAGGAGACCATTATTCTGCCTACCACACTAGTCATAAGCCAAGGTTAATAGTTACAGGTAGATTCTGACTTACTTCCCCCACAGTATTCACTGTGATTCATTTTCTTTCTGCCCTAAGCCTTCTTTAAAGCCATGAAGTGAGACACCACTTGGCAGGCTCTTGTGTGCAGCCCTAAAATGGGGGAGGGAAGGAGAAAGAATTTATCCTGCACTGAGGCAACCGTCAACTGATGGAGAACAAGAACAGATGGTACAGTTTACTCCTGTCCATCCCTGAACAGACAAACTGAGAAGCATCTAGATCCTCAAAAGTTCCCACTGGGATTGAGCCCTGATTGCCACAGCACTGAATAACTCAATAACACACTCTTGTATTGGCTTTTCTTCTTTTATTTCATTCACGCTGGCCTCTTGCTCTTGTTCTCTAGGATCATCTGCCAAATAAATTACCTGCACGCAACTCCTCGCTTTTAGATTGTTCTTTAGGGGAGAGGATGAGGAGGAGACCTGGTTAAGACAGTCAGGTAAAGAGTTTTAGACACAGAAAAAGGAAACATGATTTAATAAAATGAAAGCTATGCACATAGGAGGTTGTCTAGTGTTGACACTATCACTGTATAACTTTGAGTCAAATCTCTTAACTTCTCTGTTTTAGCAACTGTAAATGAATGGTTTGACTTCCATGATTCTCTATAGTTCCTTTCAGCTCTAAACTTTTACGATACAACAAACAGCACTGTGGATTGCTGAAAGGGGACAGCAGAAAGGCAGAGTTGTGAGATTATCACCAAAGAGGTCAGCCAAGGAAATTGTTGAAATCAGCCAGTCAGAAGGTAATATAGTGTGGAGAAATTAGAACCAAAAAGCCATGGAGAAATCAGAACCCTCATACACTGCTGGTGGAAATGTAAAATGGTATAGTCACTTTGGAAAATAGTTTGGCAGTTCCTCAAAAGGCCAAACATAGTTACCATATAACCCAGGAATTCCATTCCTAGTTATACACCCAAAAGAAATATACATATTCACATAAAAATTTATAAAGTGAAGTTGAACCCTTACCTTACACCATATACTGAAAGAACTCAAAATGGATCAAAGACATAAACGGAAGAACTACAACCATAAAATCCTTAGAAGAAAACACGGCAAAAGCTTCACAACATTAGACTTGGCAATAATTTCCTAGATCTAACACCAAAAGTACAGGCAACAAAAGAAAAAATAGATAAACTGGACTTCATCAAAATTAAACTCTTTTGTGCGTCAAAGGATACTATCACAGAATGGGAGATATTATTTGCAAGTCACATATCTGATAAAGAATTGATATCCCAAATATATAAAGAACTCTTACAACTCAACAACAACAAAAAACCAACCCAATTAAAAAATGGGCAAAGAATTTGAATAGACATTTCTCCAAAGAAGATATACAAATGCCCAACAAGCACAAGATGCTCAACATCACTAATCATTAGGAAAATGCAAATCAAAACCATAATGAAATACCACCTCACACTCATTAAGATGGCTAATCCTATCAAAAAACAGAAAATAACAAGTATTGGTGAAGACATGGATAAATTAGAACCCTTGTGTATTACTGGTAGGAATGTGAAACGGTACAGCCACTGTGGAAAAGTTTGGAGTTCCTCAAAAATTAAAAATATAATCAAGCAATTCAACTTTTGGGTATATACCCAAAAGAAATGAAAGCAGAGTCTTGAATAGATATTTGCACACCCATATTCACTGCAGCATTATTCACAATAACCAAAAAGCAGAAGCAACCAGTGTCCATCAACAGATGAATGGGTAAATAAAATGATATATACAATCAATGGAATATTACCAGCCTTGAAAAGGACGTGCTACAATGTGAAGACATTATGCTATGTGAAATAAGCCAATCACAACAGGACAAATATTGTATGATTCTACTTAAATAAGGTTCCTCGAGAGGTCAACTACATAGAGACTGAAAGTATGGTGGTTACCAGGGGCAGAGGAGATGGGAGAATGAGAATTTAGTATTTAATTAATACAGAGTTTCAGTTGAGGAAGATGAAAAAGTTCTGGAAACAGGTGGTGGTGATGGTTGCACAACAATGTGAATACACTTAAAGCCACAGAACTATACACTTAAAAACAGTTAAAATGGTACATTGTTATGTATATTTTACCACAATAAAAAAATTTATACATGAATGTTCGTAACAGTATTAATCATAATAGTCAAAAGGGAGAAACAACCCAAATGTCCATCAACTGATGAAAGGATAAATTTGGTATGTCCATACAACGGAATATTATTCAGCAATAATAATACAGTACTAATGAGTTATAAAGTACTAATACATGCAATAATAAGGTACTAACACATGCTATAACATGGATGAACCTTAAAAACATTATGCTAAGTGCAAGAAGCCAGCCACAAAGGACCACATATTATATGATTCCATTTATATGAAATGCCCAGAATGAACAAATCTAGAGACACGAAGTAGATTAATGGTTGTCTAGAAGGACTAGGGGTAGGGGAGGTCAGAGGGTGACAACAGGAGTGGGGTTTCTTTTGAGGAGTGGTGTAAATGTTCTATGTGGTGATGGTTGCAAAACTCTGCAAGTACTAAAAGCTACTGAATTGTCTACTTTATTTCAAGGTATTGTTTAATTTCCTCTTTGATTTCATTGTTGACCCACTGGTTTTTTAGTAGCATGTTGTTAAGTCTCCGTGTAATCCTTGTTTTCTCGTTTCTCTTTCTGTGGTTGATTTCAGAATTGTATACTTTAAATGGGTGAACTGTATGTATGTGAATTATATCTCAATAAAAGTTTTTTTTTTTTAAGCCAACAGGACCCAGTGACTGAATGAAACTGTAAATGAAGCAAAGGGATGAATAAAAGATTAACTACAAGAGAACAGAAACATCACAGTTTGAATTCTTGCTCTGACATTTATTATGTGTGTGACCTTGAGCAAGTTACTTAACCTCTCTGTGCTTTGGTAACATCTACTTACAGGGTTGTTGTGAAGATTAAACAAAGTCATACATAAAACACTTAGTACAGTGCATTCTACATAATCCTCTTTCCCTGCCCTATCCTCCCACCTAATGCTAAAAATTCCACGACCAATTGTAAGAAAGTATAAATTTAATGATAGTTATATCTGAATTTTAAGAAATTATGTCCGTTCCAGGTAGCAAATAACCTTAAAGCCACCAATTATATGCTACTGGCAAAGCAATTTTCAACGGCTAATTCACTGCAAGTTGAAACCCCAAGGCAAACGGAAAGATAAACTTTAAAAGCTCTATTCACCAACTGTCTCTCAGCTTCTTTTTCCCTTCCCCTCCTTCATTTTTAAATACTTCTTTCCTTGCCTACCAGCCTTTTTGCCTTACCCTTTATTCCAAACTACTACTCTTACTTATAGACCGCTATTGATCATGAAAAGACAACAATAAGTTACTTTTTTCCATAATAATACATATTAAGATGGGAAGAAAAAAAAAAAAAAAAAGACTGGTCATGCAAGCTATGGAACAACCAAACTCTGCCCAGCTAACCTGCCAAAGTTCCCTAAACAAAAAGATAATGAAAAGGAATGCAGGGAAGCTCCCACTTCCCCTTGGGTAAATGGCTCTCTTATTTGATTATCTGGAGACAGAATCCTGTGGCAGCTGCAAAAAGGAACTCGAATTTCTCCACACTACCTATGACCAAGTTCCACTACCAAAAGTCAAATGCTCTAAGAAGTTAGTACAATTTGACATATAAAACTATATTTCCATTTTAAATATACCTTCATTTCATTTCAGTGTTAAATAAGAATTTAATCTCAACCCATTTTAAAGGACAATGCCTTTCAAAGGATCACCTGCATTATAAATGCTTCCGGAATAAGATTCAGTAAAAGGATGTGGTTAAGAAGCATAAACAGATGAACCGCCATTGTACTCCTATGATTCTGTATATTTTCAGATCAGAAAATTCCTACTAAAAACTCTTCAAAATAAATTCGTAAATGTTATCTCTATATAGGCTTTTAGTACAATTCTAACTTACTGGAACATTTAAAAAGAATATATCTCTAAAGAAAAGATGCTACAGCAAGCCCAGAAGCCTTTTTTTCCTCTACAAACTCCTTAATGCCTTCTTGATGCTTAACAGTATGGTCTTCTTGTATTGTATTTCACTTCAAAACGTTTAATGGACACGTACTAAAAAGAGCAACTACACTAACTGCTTTTAGTATAGTACGTTAATAATCCTCACAGTGACCTTATGAAGCAGATATTAATATCACCATTTTATAACCTTCAGGAAAGATGACATTTCAGAAGCTTCAAATGCGTATCACAAAGAATAGCCACACTAGCAGCAGTCAAGCTAAACTTTCTTCTTTCTGAAACTTCCTGGTTTCCTTAACGCTGTATTAAATTGGTTCTCCTCCCTCTCTACCTACTCCTGGTTTCCATATCTGGCTTCTCTTTTTTTCCCCCTTGCTCTTATCAATATATACCCTCTCTCTCAGTAGATCATCCATTTTTATGGCTTCATCTTATCACCTGGGCCAAATGATTCCCAAATCTGTAATTTCAATTGTGTGCTCTAATCCAAGCTACTGTTCCCCAACATTTCTACATGAAAGTCTTGCTATCACCACAAACTCAACACACATCAATCCCAACTCATCATTATCTCCAAAACACCAACTCTTCTATCCTCTTTACTCATCTGTTAATTACAAATCACTATCATCCCCTTCACCCAGACTCCCCACTTTAGTCACACAGCAATTTGTGTTGGTTTTTCCTTTGATTCCTGTTCATCCTTTTCTGTTCCATTGGCACTGCCGCCACTAAAACCCAAGCCCTCAGCAATTCACCTAAATTACCATTAGAAGTCTTGGTTATAATTCACTCCAGTCTCTCCACTTCAGTCTGTGCTGTGTAACAGTCATTCATTCATACAACACATTTACTGAATGACTAGAGCATGCTAAGCATTGGCTGGGTGCTGCATGGATACAACAGTGAGAAAGACATCTCTTTCTAGCAGAGGACACAAGTAAAGCAAACAAAATTTTTTTTCAAATAAAATAGTTATACATTGTGATAAATGCTGTGATAGATGTAAACACAGTGCTATCATAAAGGACAAAGAATAGGAGAGCTATTTTTGTTTGGGATTTTAGTTAGAGATGGATTTTAAGCTGATATTGAAGATGAAAAGGAGGGAGTCATCTAAATATTTAGAGTGCTCCAAGCAAAGGAAACTACAAAACACATAGTTTCCAGGAGGAAAAAATGTTTGGCATGTTATGGGAAATGACCTAGTCTAATGTAACTTGAGAATAATAAGGGGGAAATGGTACAAAATAAGGTTGGAACAGACATAGGCTAATTTTATTTATGGGTAATAAGAAGTCATTAAAGGGTTTTAAGCAAGGGAGTTCTAATCTAATACACACTGTGACAGAGACTGCTAGTGCTCATTACTATCTGTGTTCTCTCTTTCATTAGCACACTGCTATACTGCATTTCCCAGCCGCCTCTGTAGTTAGATAGAGTCATGGGACTCAGTTCTGACCAATGGAATGTGGGTGAAAATGATATATGTCACTTTTTAGTGGGCCCTAAAATCTTCCTCCATACTTGCTTCCCTTTTCAAGACAGCCTCAAAAGTCATATTGTGATGATAGTGATAATTTTAAAAGATAGAGTAGCCTGTGCCCCTGAATTACTGCGTGGAGCAGAGGTATCCCCACTCCTACTCCATCACACATATACACTAGACTGACATGAAAAAGTAATTTAAACTTCCACTGTGTTAAGCCACTAACTAAGATTTGTGCTTATTAAAGCTGTTAGCATATCACGATTAATACAGAAATCTTAACCTTTGACTACCATGTAAAGAATTAGTTAAAAGGAAAAAAACCCAGTAGAAATACAAAGACTAGTTAAGACTCAACAACAATAACAACAAAAGTTTTAAATACAGGACTTCAATAGACATTTCCTTAAAGATATACAAATGACCAAAAAGCATATGAAAGGATAGCTACTATCAAGAAAGGAGGGAAGGAAGGAAGGGAGGGAGGGAAGGAAGGAAGGAGAGAGGGAGGGAGGGAGGGACGGTAGTTCCTCAAAAGAAAGTACTGCAGTTCCTCAAAAAATTAAATAGAGAATCACCATATGGTCCAGAAATTTCTGAAAAGAGACTTGAACAGATATTTGTACATTCATGTTCACAGCAGCATTATTCATAATAGCTGAAAGTGGAAGCAACCTAAATATCCATCAATAGATGAATGGATAAACAAAATGCGGTATATATAGTCTATGGAATATTACCAGCCTTAAAAAGGAAGGAAATTTTGCACATGTGACAACATGGATGAACCTTGAAGACATTATGCTAAGTGAAATAAAGCAGTCATAAAAAGACAAATGCCAATGATTCCGCTTAAATGAGATAACTGGAGCAAACAAACTCATAGAAACAGAAAGTAGAATGGTGGTTGCCAGGGGTTGGGGGAATGGGGAGTTGTTTAATGAATGCAAAGTTTCGTTTTTGCAAGATGAAAAAGTTCTGGAGATTGGTTGCACAACAATGTGAATATACTTAACAATACTGAACTATATACACTTAAAAACGGTTAGAACCGTAAATTTCATGTTATGTGTATTTTACCACAATTTTTTAGAAGAGCAGTTAATACAAATGTGAATCATTACACTGTATACATAAAACTAATAAAACGTCAATTATATCTCAAATAAATAACGACAGGAGTCCAAGTAAAAAGATGATGGTAGCTTGGTAGCCTGGACTTGAGAGGTATGGTGACTATGTAGACAGAGAACAGAAGAATTCAAGATGTATTTGGAGTTCGAAGAGACAAGATGGATTAGAAGTGTGGGAAGTAAGGGAATCAGGTATGACACCTGGGTTTTAGCTACTAGGTGAGTGGCAATACCACTGAATGAAATGAGAAAGATTGAAGAATGAACTAATGGAGGCAGCAGGGAAAGGGTACAGTTTAAGAGTAAGGAAATCAAGAATTTGTTTTGATTGTTTTAAGTTCAAAATACCTATGGGATATATATACAAGTGGCAAAATCAAGGAAACAGCTTGATGTATTTGCCATATTGTATTTTCCAAAGATGGCTGAGACAATATCTTCAATGCTTCTCTTACTATGTAATTTAGACACCACCTCTTAATGGGGAGGACAATTTCCCTCCCCTTGAATATTGGCAGGCTTATTACTATGCAGAAGTAAAGCTATGCAACTTCCAAGGCTGTCATAAAAGGTGTTACAGCTTCTACTGGATACCCTCAAGATGCTTGTTCTTGGAGCCTAGCCATCATGCTATGATGAACCCCAAGCAGCCTACGTAGAGATCTACATGGAGAGGAACCAAGGCCCCTTACCCAGGGGTCCCCAACCCCTGGGCCACGGACCAGTACCGGTCCACAGCCTGTTAGGAACCGGGCCACACAGCAGGAGGTGAGTGGCGAGCAATCAAAGTTTCATCTGCTGCTCCCCATCACTCGTATTACCGCCTGAACCATCCCCGCCACCCCCACCCCGGCCCATGGAAAAACTGTCTTACACGAAACCAGTCCTTGGTGCCAAAAAGGCTGGGGACTGCTGCCCTAGCCCACAGCCAGCCAAGGAGCTCACAGTCAACTGTTAACAACAATTTGTCAGCATTATGAGCAAGCAACCCTAGATGATACCACATGGAACAGAGACAAGGCATCTCCACCCAAGTCCTGCCTAAATGTAGATCTATGAGCAGAAGAAAAATGATTATTGTTTTAAACCACTCAGTTTTGGAGTGGTTTTTACACAGTAGTAGATAATGGATACAATATATGACTCTGGAGCTCAGAGCAGAGGTCTTGCCTGAGCAAGAGAGGTCAGCCACATATCAATACTATTTAAAATCATAGGCTTAAACAAGATCACCTAAGGGAGAGTACAAGAGAGAAGTAATTCCAGAATGAAGCTCTAAACTCCAATATAAAAAGCTAAGAAAACAAAAGACATCACTAATTCAACTTCAAACTCTTTGCCAATTGCCTAATTAAGAGATACAGACATCAGGTATTTTATTAGTTTCACTGTCATAAAACTACCAGGGCCTTCTCACCTGTTCAAATCCAGACTTACTGCTCTTTCATCTGATAATCAGTTAGCATTAAGGGAATTCTCTTTATAACCTTAGGAATCCCCTTTGTCCCTCTAGAATTTGATTTCCTGTCCCCTATATTGCTCACCTTCCTCTTTCACTGAAGTTTACTCCTTCCTTTTGGTGGGTGGAGCAAATCACACAATAGCTTTCTGAGAAGGAAGTGAGGAAGAGAAATTTTTGGAGACCTTGCACGTCTTAAAATGCCTACATTCTATACTTGTACTTAATAATTTGGCTGGGTAAAGAAATCTAGCTTGGAAATCATTTTCCCTCAGAATTTAAGGGCCTTGCTCACTGTCTTCTGGCTTGTGAGGTTGCAGTTGAGAATACTCAATCTCTGCAGTTGAGGGACCCATTTCTTCCCCTCCAGGAGCTTATAGATCTTTCTCCCCCTCCGGAAGCTTAGAGTCCCATGTATTCCAAAATTTCACAATGAAATACCTCAGTGTCTGTGTGTACTGGTTATTAAGCTATTGTCCTAGACTTCAAACCTACTCTTCTCTACTCTGCTTTGTAATGCTGAGGGGCTGGAACACTGCAAATCACAGTTCTTTGCTAGCTGGCTTCCTGTTAAGACTCTGCCTAAAAGGGACACTAGAAAGACACCGGAAGATTGAAGGAGGGAACAGGGAGATACTCCTTCAACTCAGTATCAACTGTCAACCTTCACTCTGGAAACAGCAATGGTTCCAGTATCAGCAATTGGTTCCAGTTAGCAACTTTTTGCTTTTGTGTTTTTCCTGCCATTCCCAGACCAGCCTTATCAAGTCTCCTAAAATACTTATACTTCCTGAGCAGGCAGCAACTCCTCAGAAGTTTGAGTTCCAGTTCCTCAGGGCCACTCTTCAAGCTTCTAAATTCCAATAATTCCAATCTCTTCTCTTTGTTTTCCCAACCCTAGGGGCTAGTAATTACTTCCTACAGTTAATTATCTTTGTGATACCTGAAAGTTCCCTTATTGCCTTTTCAGTTCTCCAATTACCTAGTCTATTATAGTTTCTGGGGGCTGCTATAACAAAGTAACACAAACTGGGTTGGCTTAGAACAGAAATCCATCTCACAGTTCTAGAGGCCACAAATCTGAAATCAAAGTATTGGCCATGCTCTGTCTGAAGGTATTAGTTAGGATCTGCTCCAGGCCTCTCTCCTAGCTTCTGGTAGTCTCAGGCATTCGTGGCTTGTAGATGGCCATCTTCCCTCTGTGCATGCCTGTGTCCAAACTTATGTCTAAATTTCCCCACTGTTTTTAAAGAACACCAGTCATATTGGCTTAAGGGACACTCTAATGACCTTACTTTAACTTGATTACCTCTGAAAAGACTCTATTTCCAAACAAGGTCACATTCTGAGGTACCGCAGGTTAGGGCTTCAACATATCTTTTTGCGGGGACACAACTCAACCCATAACATCTGGCTAAACAATTCTTTATATTACACAATTCTGTTATAAGTAGTATGGTCTCCATTTTCCTGACTAGACCCTAATTCAAAGTACATTTATCTGTTTTCATCCATTTTCCTTGAGAACCCAGAAGGCTTCTCAATATGCAAAATGATATTCCTCAACTTTGGGTATTTTTCTTGAATATTTCACTGTTATTTCTTTTCCACTCTTTTCTCTGTTCTGTCTTACCAAGCACTTCTGTTGCTTGGAAGTTGATCTCCTGGACTGACCTTTGAATTACATATATTTTTTTTTACCTGTTTTCCATCTTTTCCTCTACTTTATGCAAGGTCTCCTCTACTTTAACTTCCATTCTTTTAGAGTATTTTCTTCTTACTATTACCCTCTAATTTTCAAGAGCTCTTTTTTTAGTTCTTATTGCTCCAAATTCTTTTTTTCTATTTGTTTTGGTCTCTTATATTAAAAGCTTTCCTCGGGCTTCCCTGGTGGCGCAGTGGTTGAGAATCTGCCTGCCGATGCAGGGGACACGGGTTCGAGCCCTGGTCTGGGAAGATCCCACATGCCGCGGAGCAACTAAGCCCGTGAGCCACAACTACTGAGCCTGCGCGTCTGGAGCCTGTGCTCCGCAACAAGAGAGGCCGCAATAGTGAGAGGCCCGCGCACCGCGATGAAGAGTGGCCCCCGCTCGCCACAACTAGAGAAAGCCCTCGCACAGAAACGAAGACCCAACACACCCAAAAATCAATCAATTAATAAATAAATTTATAAAAAAAAAAAAAAAAAAAAAAAAGCTTTCCTCATGAACCTGGTGATCCTTGATTGTCTCGTTCATATTTAAAACTAGGGCCCTAAAAACTGATTGTGAATAACTTCAGAGTTTTTCTCCTTGGTTCTACTAAGAGAATCATCCTCTAAGTTCCTACTTGATTGTCAGGATTCTGGGACCCCAAGAGGAGAAGGGACCTCAATAAGGGTTCTAACATTGAGCACATTCACTTAATCCAGGTGTTTACTGTAGGATACCTGGTCTTCAATTACATTAGTATCTACCCCTCTCTCAGAGACACTGTATTTTATCCACTGCAGAGGATAAATCTTCAGTCTTCTGCTGCCACAGTAAAGAGGGCAGTCACTTAGCTATACATATTGACAAAGAGATCTAGGCTCATGCTGCCTTTTTGTTGTTGTTTTTTTGTAATAGCTTACTGAGATATAACTCAAATTCTACACAAGTGATCAATTTAAAGCATACGATTCAATGATTTTTAGTATATTCAGTCGTGCAACCATCATCACAATCAATTTTAGAACATTTTCATCACACCAAAAAAAGAAACCTGTACCCTTGAGCAGTCATTTCCCATTTCCCTCTAATCTCCCCTATTCCCAGCCCTAGGCAACCACTAATTTACTCCCTACTCTATAGATTTGTATTTTCTGGACATTTCATACAAATAAAATCATACAGTATGTGGTCTTTTGTGACTGGCTTCTTTCACATAAGCATATTGTCAAGGTTCATTCATGTTATAACATGTATGAGTACTTCATTGCTGTTTATCACAATATGCATTTTATTTACCCATTATCAGTTGATGGGCATTTGGCCCGTTTCTACTTTTTGGCTATTATGATTAACTGAGCTGGCTTCTTAAACAGACTTTCAAGGAATCCTTCAATTTTTAGCACCACTCTCAGCCCCTCTTCCACAAGAATACCTGATGCTGCCAATTCCTGAGCGTGAAGATTCTTTTCCATTTTTCCTACTGCCAGTTTAGGATTGAATATTTTTAAATCTACTAAAATGTTTCTATCAGGCTGTTGCTTTCCAGTTTCCAAATTTCATTGCTTCTTCCATTCTCTTTACCTATGCAGTTCCAACCTTTAAAAAATATCCTATATGATCAATCGCCTTGGTAGGCTTTGGAGGGGAGTAAAAGTAAATGCATCTTTCACTCATCCATCTTTACACAGTAATCTTTTCAATTATTTTTAGCCTTTATTCCAACATATGCATTATAAGGCTATAAACGTTCCTTTAAGCATGGATTACCTGTATCCCTTAAGTTATGTCATATTTTCATCATTCAGTTCAGAAGAGTTTAATGTTATTTCTTCTTTAATCCCTGGGTTACTTAGGAGTATACTGTTTAATTTCCAGACAGTTGACATGTCATTTTCTAATTATTTTTTGTAATTGATTTCTGGCTTAATTCCAACATGTCAGAGCACATATTCTAGAACTGATTATTTCCATGTTTTTTATGGTCCAGCATATGTCAATTTGCAGGGAAATTTCCATAGGCACTAGAAAAAAATCTGTATTCTTCAGGTGCTGGGTGAAATGTTCTATGCATGTAATTAGACTCATTTGTTAATTATGTTGTTCAAATCTTTTGACTTTTTTGTCTTGTTGTTCTACTAATTACTCAGAGTTATACTAAAATATCCCAAATTATACTTATGAATTTGTCTAATTCTCCTTTTAGTTCTGCCAGTTTTTTACCTACCAGGTTGTCAAAAATTAGAATAATTATGCAAAGTAAAGGAACACTATTTGTTGGTGAAGATATAAATTCGTATGTTTTTTCTGAATAGTAGTTTGGCAACAGTTACCAACATTTACAACATCTATACTTTTGAACCCTGTTATTTTACATCTAAAATTGATTCTAAAGCTCTTAATGTACACCAAACACTGCTTAGCAGTTAAGTGGATTCAAGAATTCTCATATAAACCTTATAATAATCCTTTGATTAAGTATTATCCCCATATTACAGATGAGAAGAATGAGGCTTACAGACGCCTAAGCCCAAACAAAGTGATGAAGCCTATACTGGAATTCAAGTTGTCTGACTCTAGAATCTTTAAACTTATATATACTGACTCGAAAGGATGTTTATAAAAGCCAAGTTAGAAAACAAAATGTAGCATGTGATCCTATTTTAAGTGAGCACGAGTTTGTATACTCATAGAAACAAGTCTGGAATATACATGTTAAAAAATAACAGAGAGGACCTCCCTGGTGGTGCAATAGTTAAGAATCCGCCTGCCAATGCAGGGGACATGGGTTCGAGCCCTGGTCCAGGAAGATCCCACATGCCGCAGACAACTAAGCCTGTGGGAGACAACTTCTGAGCCTGCGCTCTAGAGCCCGCAAGCCACAACTACTGAAGCCCGTGCACCTAGAGGCCGTGCTCTGCAACAAGAGAAGCCCCCACTCGCCGCAACTAGAGAAAGCCCGCGCGCAGCAACGAAGACCCAACGCAGCCAAAAATAAATTAATTAATTAAATAAATTTGTAAAAAATAATAATAATAACAGAGATAGGGACTTCCCTGGTGGTCCAGTGGTTAAGAGTCTGCACTCCCAATGCAAGGGGCACAGGTTAGATCCCTGGTCGGGGAACTAAGATCCCGCATGCCACATGCAGCCAAAAAAAAAAAAAAAAACCGGAGATAAATACTAAAGACAAGACACCATTTAAAGGAAAGAAAGTATTATACAAGAAACCTGTGATGAGACTGCTCACACAATTAAGACTAAACATAACAGTTTTTCAGCAGCTAGCACTTACAGGAAAAGACATTTTACTTTATTTCCTGTAACAATGCAATTCCTGTTTCTCCCACCCTGCCACGTGGCTTACATTAATTCTCTCTTTCGTTTCTGACTGATATCAGGTGGACAAATACAACCACACACACACACATACATATATACGCACACTTACACATATATATGTATATGTATATTACTGCCTGGAACAGCTTCTTGTCTGGAGCCAATTTATTCTGCCAGTTATGATTTACCAACTACAGAGAGAGCTGATGAAAATTGCTAATTTAAAACATGACTTGGGCCTGTTCTCAATGCCCCTTTCCCCATTCTTCAAAGTATACGCACTTATGTTCTGCACTTAGATGACAAGAAAAAGAACAATGCACACGTACACTCATTATGCGTTGTGATTTATTTCTTCAGTATTTTGCTTTTCTTACTTCTTGAGATTTTACATTAAAAAATCTCATATCTCTGATAACAGAGTATATCCTACCAATTCTTAGTCATAACTTCCATGATATGCACTAGACTAAATTAAAACAAATAGTTTCAGGAAGTTCCAAGATTGTAAACTGAAGCTTCAGTGGGAGTAAAAGTAGTAGTAGTCTAGAAGCTTTATTAAAGGAAATCAGAGCCATTACAACCAGAACAAGGTAGGCAAACCTTTTCTGTAAAGGGCCAGATAGTAAATGGTTTAGTCTTTACGGGCCACACAGTCTCTGCCACATATTCTTCTTTTTTTACAACCCTTTAAAAATGTAAAATCATTCTGATTGGTTGGTTACTCCACTCTGAACTAGGGCTCACCAGATATAATTAAAGATCTGCATACCCTACCAAAAGTAGGGGAATGAGAAATCCAATCCCTCAAACCAAAAAAATTGGTGGCCAGACTTTCAGACCTCAAGCAGATTTGAGTTTTCCTTCATGAACCTGACCCAAAAGGAAAACACCTCCTGCACATCAATTAGGGTTTTCTCAAAAAATGGCTCACTTGGGCCACCATGCAATGAAATTCAAAGTCTTCAAGTCCCCATCAATTCAGACTTTCACTCACTAGATAACATCCAAGGATTGATTACTGACACCTGAAGTAATAAGCCTCCAACATAAAAGCTGGAGACCAATTTAGAAGGAACAGAGGCTGCAAAAAAAAAAAGTTTTAAAAAAAGCTATTTATAGCCTCAGAAATTAGAGAAGACAATGCGTCCGTGACAGAAGCACAAGATGCTCTCTATAAAAGAGAATCTTTAAGAGAACAAAAAGAACTCTTGGGAAATCAAAATCTTCACAGCAAAAAATGAAAAATTCAACAGACGGCTTAGGAAATAAAGTTAAGAAAGCCTCCCATATAAAATAGAGCCAAAAGACTAGGAGGTGAAAAGTAAGAGAAAAAGGGAGTATCAGAGGACTAGTCTAAGAAATCCAAACAAAGAACAGAAGTTTCCCAGAGAGAGATACAAAAGGGAGAAGAGTAAACCACTGTAATGGACTGAACTGTGTCCCCTCAAAATTTATATGTTGAAGCCCTAGCCCCCAGTGTGATGGTATTTGGAGATACGGCCTTCAGGAGGTAGTTATGGTTAAATGAGGTCATAAGGGTGGGGCCCTAATCCAACAGGATTGGTATCCTCAAAATAAGAGGAAAGATACAGTTCTCTCCATGGAAGGCCTTGTAAGGACACACTGAGAAGGCAGCTGTCTACAAGCCAAGAAGAGAACTCATCACAAACCAACCCTGACGGTACCCTGATCTTGGACTTCTGGCCTCCAAAACTGTTAGAAAATTAGTATCTGTTCTTTAAACCACACAGTCTACGGTATTTTGTTATGGCAGCCTTAGCAGATTAATCCAACCATCAATGAAAAAATTCAAGAAAATTTCCCAGAACTGATGAACATAATTTGGCAGATTTGGAGGGCACAATGAATAATATCTAAGGAAACACACAAAAATAGATGTATGCCAAGTCACACCCTCATGAAATTTACAAAATTCCAGAAAGGCAAAAAACAGGATCAGGAATCAGAATGTCTTCAGAATTTTTAAATGGGTCACAAGCTAGAAAACAATGGAGAGATGCCTTCAGAATTCAGAAGGGAAATTATTTCCAACCTACAACTCCTTACCCAACCAACCAAATCAGTGGGAAGACCAAATATAAATAAATAAATAAATAAAGGGGGTTTTATTAACACAGATCTCAACTTCTCACAGGAATCTACTGTGGGATATACCCCATCAAAAGAAGGAGTCAAAACAATTAAAAAAAAAAAAAAAGGAATTACATGATTCACAGGAAATAAGAGATTTAAGGCAAAGGGAATCACTAGTTTTATGGTAAAGAGAGAAATCCCAGGAAACTACTATGGACGAGCCAGAGAACTAGTTCAATCAGGTTCAAAAACTGGTAGAAAGGGACTTCCCTGGTAGTGCAGTGGTTAAGAATCCGCCTGCCAACGCAGGGGACATGGGTTCGAGCCCTGGTCCGGGAAGATCCCACATGCCGCAGAGCAACTAAGCCCGTGCACCACAACTACTGAGCCTGCGCTCTAGAGCCCGTGTGCCACAACTACTGAGTCCACATGCTGCAACTACTGAAGCCCACGTACCTAGAGCCAGTGCTCTGCAACGAGAAGCCACCACAATGAGAAGCCCGCGCACGGCAATGAAGAGTAGCCCCCGCTTGCTGCAACTAGAGAAAGCCTGCACGCAGCAATGAAGACCCAATGCAGCCAAAAAACTGAAAAAATTAAAAATTAAAAAAAAAAACTGGTAGACAAAAACAGAGCAATTCTACTCCCACATATACTCAAAAGAAATGAGGGTGTATGTCCACTAAAAGACTTGTAAGTAAATGTTCATAGCTGCTTTACTCACAACAGCTAAAAAAAAAACGAAGTATGTCAAACATCCATTAATGGTGATTTTTTTTTTTGAATTTTTTTTTAAATGTATATATTCATCCAACAAAATACTGCCATCAGTGAAAAAGACCAACTACTGCTGTACCCAACATCATGGGTGAGTCTCACAAACACAATGTTAAGTAAAAGCAGCCATTCACAAAAGTATATACTGCATGGTTCCACTTATATTAAGTTCAAGAACAGGCAAAAATAACCTATGGTGATATAGGTCAAAATGGTGATTCCTTTGCGGGGGGTGGGGGGGCAGGGAGGAGATACAGATTGGGAGGACCCATGAGAGAGCCTTCTGGAGCACTAGGAACGTTCTATACCTTGATCTGGGTAATGGGCCTATGCCTAAAATTGGGAAAATTCATTAGGGATACACTGAAATTTGGGCACTTTGCAATTTTAAAAAACATAATGATACTTTCTCTAAACAAGTTTTTAAAGAAATTAATGGAACTTTCAATTGGATCCCACAACAGGAATTAATCAAAAGGAAAATTTTCTAAGGTCTTATACACAAAGATCTTTATTTCAAAGTTATTTATAATAGGAAAAAAACTGGAAATAACACTTAATAAATGAGTGTCATGTAAATTCTGGATTTCTCTGGTGTGGGACAGAAATTATTATTCGGTGTCTTTCTGTTACTAGCAACCAAATTTAATACTTATTAACCCAAAGAAGCCATCTGCCAGAGGGAAGAGCATGTTCACAGGCTCCAAGGCAAAAAAGAGCTTGGCTATTCAAGGCCCAAAGAGCAGCCTAAAGGAAAAAGATAATGGCAAGAAATGCAGCTAGAAGCTGGCAAAAGCCAAATCATGGAAGGCTTTATAGGGCTTTCTAAGAACATGTGAAAGAAATGTAAAAAAAACATAGAAAAACTAAAGTATTTGGGTTGGCCACAAAGTTCATTCGGGTTTTTCCAAACAAACTTTTTGGCCAACCCAAAATCTGACTTCCTAGGGCAGCAAAAATTCGGGGTTGGGGGGGTGGGGGTGGGGGAGGTTGTACAGGAAGTATTCTAAATGTTTCTAAAAATAAAAATGTTGCTTAAAAACATATAGTATCTGGAAGTGATCAAGCATTTCCAAAAACCTTTCCAGTGCCTTAATTAATAAAATGTTTTTACAATATAGCTGGAATACTCAAAAAATACAAGGAACATTAAATTCTTTGTTATATTTATTATTTGAATTGATCTAAATGCAACTTGATTTTGAAGCATGCATGTACTGAAAGTTTGGGAAGGCTGATTCATTAAAAAAAAAAAAAAAAAAAATCTTTTTCAATGCACCCATTTTTTAAAAGATCTCTCCAAGCCATACTCTCACTGCTTTATTCAACTGGTCTGTTTGAACAAAAGCAGAAATTATTCATACCATACGTATCCAATTCAGCACTCCTTAGGTACAATTTCAGGAAAAAAGAACAAGAGAATCAGTGTTTCCACAGTTTATTTTAGCAGATAATTTATTTAAACAAATAAGAATAAGCCATTATAAACAACCAAACAATAAAAGAAAAATAGCTTCTAATTTGTTGCAGGCCAAAAAAGTAAAGCATACCCTCCAGAGATATTTCACCTAATAGTTTTCTGTGCTTATACCATTCAACTCTTGCTACATCAATGTAACAAAAATACCAAGGAAACCCTATGCTGCTGGTATTAACAGAAACTTTAAAGAGGGAAAAAAACGTGAAGAACAAATATATAAAAGCTCTCTAACTCCCCAAATGGAACAAATGGTTTACAGAATGTTTTGCTCAATAAGCAGATTGCTCAATAACCTGGTTCTTGACAGATGAACAAAATGACAAAATAGCAAAATGTAAAAGTGTTACTGTTCCATCAAAAAGAGAAAAAGAGGGCTTCCCTGGTGGCGCAGTGGTTGAGAGTCTGCCTGCCAATGCAGGGGACACGGGTTCGAGCCCTGGTCTGGGAAGATCCCACATGCCGCGGAGCAACTGGGCCCGTGAGCCACAACTACTGAGCCTGCGCATCTGGAGCCTGTGCTCCGCAACAAGAGAGGCCGCGATAGTGAGAGGCCCGCGCACCGCGATGAAGAGTGGCCCCCGCTTGCTGCAACTAGAGAAAGCCCTCGCACAGAAACGAAGACCCAACACAGCCATAAATAAATAAATAAATAAATAATAAATAAATTTAAAAAAAAAAAAGAAAAAGAACATTTAGTTAGGTCAATAAACTTAGTCACCTAATAAGTCATTGTTCACATCTACTTTCACGGCTCCCAAAGAGTCAGTCTCTTTTATCAAGAGAGTCAAACAAACTAAAATCCAACAGTGAAACTTCTAAGAGATTCATTTTTAGTGAGTCATAGGACTCAACAGTGGACATGACAATATTATTTTTGTTAAAGCTGTTAATACATCCAACAAGCTAGAAGTCTCTATGTAGACTTTAAATCACTGTTTCAATGATTCAAACAATGCAAGTCATGAAGGTTCCCCTGCCCTCATACAGAAGTTTTGAATCTATATGAGAAGGCATTAATACACAAAATGCAAAGTAACGTGAAGCAAACAATACAAAATGACATTGCAAGAGATGAAAAGAAGTATAGTTGCATACAGAATACACAATCTTTTTTTTTTTTTAATATACACAACTTGAGTTAGGAAGTCAAGCAGGAAATCAAGGTTTGAGTCTCAGCTCTGCCACCATCACTAGCTGAATTTTAGTGCAGTTAGTCTGTATGGATTACATTTTCCCTATCTATAAAACAGAAGGTTGAATTCCAACGTTCCCACAATATTGTTCCATAGTATTATGATACAAGTCCACCTAAGATTAAAAACCAAAGGAATGATAAAACAGTAAGGGCAGTGCGTTCAAAGGAAAGCAACGATACAAGGAACAGAAAGATCTGGAAGGCTGCACTAAAGGACCAAAAATGAAACTTCAACAAAATTTGCCTTCATTTGCCACTTAATTTAAGGAGGAAAATTTCTTTTAAAGAACGCAGGCTATACACAGGCAAAGCCTCAACAGATACCAAGGTAGAAAAATACAAAGTCTAAATGAGAACAAGAGATTGGGTTGGTTAGGGTGGACAGCTCCTATAGAGAATTAGTGCCATCATTAGAAAACACAGGTTTTGAGTAGATTGTTAGAAGGCTGGGAATTCTGAACTATACTCTGTAAATAACAGGGAACTATTGCTGGTTTAACAGTGAGGGCGTTGGAAGCATTATTTTAAGAACAGGCAGAAGGCAGGACATACTGAGCAGGGAGAAAAGACAGGCAGAAAACCCAGTTAAAAGCTAGTGGGAAGGAACAGATATCTGAAAGAAATGTCAGAAAATGGTTGACAAAAATTGGCCAATGTTAAGTTATGTGGATAGAGGAAGTCAAAGATAAAACCAAGGTTTATGTCTGGGTAATTTAAGGCATGACAAAATCACCAAAACAAAGTCAGCATATGGAATCAGTTTTGAAGGGAAGACTATAAATTCTATCTTTCAAATAAAGTGAGCATCCAAACAGAATTGTTGCCTTATTAAATAATCTTTAAATGTCATTTGTGGCCCTGTCAGCTGTCTTCCTAAAACAGCACAGCAAAGTATTCACGGAGAATTTGTTAAATGCTTAGTAATTTCAAGAGTTTCCTCCAATTCTACTTATTGACTAAATAACTAAATAATCATTTAGTCTTCTGGTGTAGGTAGACAACATTTGGTACTTTTCCATATTATAAAGGTGAGTAAATTGTAAAAATTATTAATTAAACTATAAGAGAAAAAAATGGACTGCAACTGTATTTATTAATTCTTCCTGACAAGTGATTTATAACAATAATCACATCAAATCTACCTTGAGTTTTGGCAGGAAAGTTCTCAAAGGTTCAAAAGAAAAATGAACCCAGTGGCATAAAGCATCATTCAATATCTAACAAAATGTTCGAAGCTTTATTTACATGGACTTGAAAGCACTGGTAAAATCTGGACTAAAGATAATACTTAGAAAAATAGAGCAAACAATTTAAAATTTAATACATGAACAAACACAGCTGAGAAATGTTGAACATTCTGCAAACTGTTCACAGATCACAATTTTCCAAAGAAGAAAATCCCAAAGTTTGTGATCAAGATGAAATAAAACTAATATTAATCAACCAATGCATAGTTCTTGAGTTTCTATCAAACTTTGAATGGGATGCCTGTTTAAGAGCCGAACCTTATTGACAATTACCAAACAAAACCTTCTTGGATTATATTTCCCCAATGACTCTGTGAACTCGCTGAAGGTTGAGACTTTAGGCACAGTGCTTTCCAAGTGCTTAATAAATTGTATAGTTGGTCTTTCATAAATCTACCAAAGTAAGATTTTTAACAATGAATACCTCTTGCAACACTTACCCGTTCTGACCGGACACTGAGTGAGCTTCTTTGCTCACCACCCAAGATGGGGTTAGAAATTTCTCCTTAACCTTATTCTTTCATAACTCCCATGGTTTCTCACCAAATCTAACGGGTAGAATTATTTTTAGGTGACTAGTTCATTCGTTCGACACTAATTGGGCGTCTATAATGTCAGAGTTCTCAGCCCCGAACAAAATCCAGCTTCCCGAGCTTCTTACGGCAAATTTAACTTTCATGGACACACTTAAGAAAGGTTACAAAACAACTATCGAGATACATTTTCTTTTTTTTACCGGATATATTACAACTCAAGTCAAAAGCTCACAGCCCAAGCAACTCGCGTACGAATCTACAGCAGGTCCATAAGATTAAAATAACCCAGCTTTCCCGAGGAGGAGGAAAACGGCTGGGGGTGGGAGGAGGGGCGGGAGGCGCATCCCGAGGACGTCCACCCTCCGCACGGGGAACGGCTCCCTCCCCCTCCTCTCGGGCTGGAGGTGAGCGCCCCCCTTCCCTCCACTACCACGTCCCTACCTTCGCGGCCTCAGATTGCGCCACAACAGCCGACAAGATTTTTGGGGAGGAAAAGAAACGGGGAAGGGCGCGCGCCTCACACTCGACCTCCCAGCCTCGCGGGGGCGGCCGGCCGCGGCGCTCACCCCGACCCGACGTTCCGGGGATGGACCGGGAGGCCGCGGGGCCGCGCCGCCCGGGGCAGTGGCCGGAGGGTCGCACGGAGCTCCGAGGCAAACGCCCAGGCCCGGCCGAGCGGCCTCCCCGCCCCTCCGGCTCAGCTCCGGGCCGGCAGACGGCGCCCCGGGGGCTAACTTCGCCGTGGAAGAGGAAGCACCGCGGCAAGTAACAGGCTGTGTGGATTCCCGGGGCAAGGAAAGGCTGTTCTGTGCGTCTGCCTGCCGGCACGACCGTCTCACCTCCCTTCTGCCGAGCCCGGGTGGCCCCAGCTCACCTGAGGAGGGCACCGGGACGCCGCCGCGGCCGCCGCGATGGCCGTTACGGCACGAGGCCTCCGCTCAGCCGCCGCGTAGCTCTGAAGAGAGGGGCGGGGCGCGCGTGGCGGGAGGGCGGGGCTGCAGCACCGACTGGTCGCGAGGCCGTGGGCGTATCCGCGCGGGCAGGAAACCCCCTCCCTGCCCAATCTGATAGGCTCAGTCTCCCCTTCCACTGACGCGAAAGCTGTCTGCGCTGCGCTGGGATTGGGCGGGCCCCCCTGTCAATCAAGCGCTGTGCTGGGTGTGGAGCGAGCTGAGGCGGCTTCGCGGAGAGGGAGTGAGAACGCAAGAAGCTCCCTGCTTGACCATGAGTCTTGTTGCTTTTGTCTTCCCGGCTGTTCTGGCTTATTACTTTGGGCCTTCCTCCTCAGCGCCACAGGAGACTCTACAGCAGAAATGACTGCTTCTCGAGTTCAGCCCCGACTGCTCTGGGAGCTTCCTTCTGGTTTCTGCACCAGAAGGTCTTGCCAGCGGAATGTTCTTAGGGGCGGGGAGCGAAAAAGAAAAAACAAACAAAAAGGCCTGGAAATGGGGACCTGAGAGAAAAATGTAAGACATATGCTTAATTTGAGCCGCAAACCGAAATAAGCTGAGTCTGAGGGCCTTCAAAGTACCCTGGTGCGTGGGTAGCTTCCCGTCTTGGCTGCGGTAGCCTTGCTGTGAGGGGGGACAGTGACCTTGGGTGCCGGGTCTGCCCATTCTTATCGGCCCAGCCCCAGCCACCAGCCGTCAGAAAGTTGGTTCTCCTCAGACCCGCGCTGCAGCTCCCCATCACCTGCCTGGTTCCTCCCCAGACATCTCTGGGGCTCTGCTTAGGCGATGCCCTCTCAGGGAAGCCTGCTGGGGTGCACAAGTATTTTCCCCATCCTGCTGTTGAAAGGGCCTGTCCATACCTCTACCTGATTGTAAACTCAATTAAGTCAGAAACCATGTCAGTATTCAGTTCTTCCCCAGTGCCTAGCACATGGTAGCTCGTCAGCAAATATTGTTTAAAGCATTAATACATCTTCCATTCCCATTTTAAATCCTGGTCCTGACTGTAAATTCCAAGAGTTTACGCTTTTCTGTATTTAACTTCAAAATTATTCGTTTGGGTCCTGATAGAGGAATGCGGTTATCTTGCCATATATAGGATCACAAGGTCAAGCACAAATCACCCATGGTCCCTTCCTGGCCTCAAGCTGACTGGGGCAAATGGACCACGAAATTCTGGGCAGCTACTCTGTCTATATCCCATAATTAGCATCTAACGTCAATAATGTTAAGTGAATTTTGGATTTATTCTGAGGGTCTAAATACCTGTGTATATTTTATCATGGCTGATGTGGACTGAATTGTGTTCCCTCTCAAAATTCATACGTTGAAGCCCTAACCCCCCAATGTGACTGTATTTGGAGATAGGGCCTTTGAAAGGTAATTAAGGTTAACTGAGGTGATAAGAGTGGGGCCCTAATCCTGGAGGATTAGTGTCTTTATAAGAAGAGACAGTAAGAAGAGACAGCAGAGAGGTTGCTTTCTGTCTTCACAACTAGAAGACACAGTGAGAAGACAGCCACGTGCAAACAAGGAAGAGAGCTCTCACGAGAAACTAACCATACTGGCACCCAGATGTCGGACTTCTAGTCTCCAAAACTGTGAGAAATTAAATTGTTGTTTAAGCCACAGTCTGTGGCATTTTGTTATAGCAGCCCAAGCTGTCTAATACAATAGTTTTATTTGTTGATACATTTTATAAAGTTTATGGATTGAGATATTATTACATTCATTTTTGAAGCTATATAAACCATTGTCCAGAGGTTGAAACTATTTCTCCAAAATCACATGGCAAACTGTTAGCTGCACCTGGCTCAATTCAGTTCTAGTTACATGTGATGGGATTAGGGAGTGTGAATACAAATATAACAGGTAAAATAGTCCTTGCCATCAGGTAGCTTATATCATTGCCTTGAGTGAGGAAATTAAACCCAGAAAAAATATGCTGAAGTCATAAGTTTAGATTTCATTTTGTATGGGAATATGTATTTTGAATGGGCCAATGATCTGAACAGACCCTTTGTGAGATTTTGATCCAGATCTGTTGACTACTGTGTGCCATCTATTTAAGCAATAGAAGAAGTAAGGGAGAGAGCTTTTTCATAAAAGGATTTTAGTTCTCTGTAAATATGTGTTTTTCTTTTAATCTTCCTTTAAAAGTTCCCTCATCACCCATTCTTACCAGGAACTCTTAAAAAAAAAAAGAAAGAAAGAGAAACTGAAAAGATATAAGAGAAGGAAATGAAGAAGAAAAATAAGGAAACAGCAATGAGAGAGGAAAGCATTGGGTGGAAGGGTAGATAGAAAGTCATATATTGCAGTATGGTGTACTTAGAAGGAATGGAGTCCATGTTCGTAAGCGGTGGGAGTTGTCCCAGAGACCTCCTTTCACACAGTCTGTCTCCCCAACTTCCAAATATAAACATGCGCTTGGCTTCTTCTTCCTCTCTTTTAGCAGAACTCAAACCAAAAACGGGAATCAACCCTGCTAATTAGTTATGAGTGGACTAGGGACTAGCCAGGATCAGGCAACAACATTTAGGTCAAAACTTATGACCTATGGACTAGAAATGGGGCCTCAGATATGGGTAGCTAATCTGTCTAGGATAAAAACATGTAGGCAGTTCACTTCATTCATCCCAAAGGAAAGAATTTGGGAAGACAAGGAAAGGAAAAATGAGCCTCCATGTCTTAAGACCTTTCCCAGGAAACTATGGAGGGCTTATAGTTAGAAATGCTTAGGACTTCCCTGGTGGCGCAGTGGTTAAGAATCTGCCTGCCAATGCATGGGACACAGGTTCGAGCCCTGGTCCAGGAAGATCCCACATGCCGCGGAGCAACTAAGCCCACGCACCACAACTACTGAGCCTGTGCTCTAGAGCCTGCGAGCCACAGCTACTGAGCCCGTGTGCCACAACTACTGAAGGCCACACGCTTGGAGCCTGTGTTCTGCAACAGGAGAAGCCACCGCAATGAGAAGCCCACACACCGCAAGGAAGAGTAGCCCCCACTCGCGGCAACTAGAGAAAGCCTGCGCGCAACAACGAAGACCCAACGCAGCCAAAAATAAAATTTAAAAAAAAGAATGATCTGGTTTAGCATCACTGTAAGGACTATTTAGGACAAAAAAAAAAAAAAAAACTATCTACTAATCAGTAAGAAGAAATTAATCACAGGCTTGATTGTGAAGTATAGAAATTAGTGGACCCTGGTAACTAAATTCAATTTCTATACTGAGTATTGTTACTCTTTTATGGGAATTAATTCAACAAAAATTGATTGAGTCCACTCTGTGGTAAGCAGTACAATAGATACCAGAGATCTAAAAATCAGTCTTCAACTTAAAGGAGCTCCATTCAATGTCAGAGAATTAGATTTAAACAGATACTTACTTGTATAGTAAATACAGCAATAGATATGTACAGGGGGACATTAGGCCACAGGGGGAGGGGAGGTGTGTGGTCAAGCTAGTCAGGCAAGTAAGGCAAAGAAGGGAGGGGCTTTCCACATAGAAGGGCCTGCGTTAAAAAAAAAAAAAAAAAGGTATTACACAATAGTAGAATATTGCTAGAGCAGAAGATGACTAAAAGTGTAAACAAGAGTGGGTTATGCAGGTTAAGGGCCTTAGACTTTATCCTATAGGCAATGAGAAGCCATCAAAGGGTTTTCTTACAGCACTTTAAACTGTCATTCTGTTGTTTTCTGGCCTCCACTCTTTCTGATGAGAAGCCAGCTGTAATTCTTCTCATTGTTTTCCTGTGTGTCATATATCCTTTCCTCTGGCTGCTTTTAAGATTTTGTTTCTTTATCTTTGTTTATCAGCAGTTACACTATGTTTCCAGGTGTGATTTTCTTTGTATTTATGATGCTGGGGGTTCACTTATTTCCCTGGATCTGCGGATTCCTGGTTGTTGTATCTTTTTACAGATTTGGAAGACTTTTGGCCAGTATTTCTTCAAATCTTTTTTTATGCCCCATTCTCTCTCTTCTTCTGTGACTACACTTACACTTATACTAGACTTCTTACTCCTTAGTACAGGTCATTCCAGGCTCTGTTCATTTTTTTTTCAAATCTTTTTTGTTTCTGTGCTTCAGTTTGGGTAATTTCTATTGAGATCCAGTAATTCCTGAAAAATCTGAATGTTAACGTTTTCCAAAAGCACAAACACCCTACAAATGACTCTGGGTTCCTTTGGGGTATGTTTGAAGGCATATTAGGAGAACAGAAATCACAAGATATTACAACAGAGAACATAGTATTGGGTGTTGATGGACTGGAAAAGCAAAAAGGGAACACTGAAGCAGCCCAGATATAATAACTATAGAGAGCAGCTACCACCCCTAGGAGTAGTGAAAAAGAGGAATCAAGGTTGGGTCATCAGGTCTCAGGAGCTCAGAGGAATGACTTGCTGACCTGTAGCTTATACCCCTGGGAGGATGCTGTGCAGCTGGTCCTGCTGCTACTGACAGGGAGATGATGAGGCTGGGTAGGGGGTGGAGGAGTGCCAAAAGAAGCTTAAGGCTGAGATCAATTGCTGCTTCTGGACCAAAGGGCTCTTGCTTATTGCGGGGGTAAAAATGACAGAAACTGCAAGCAAACAGGAAGGAGGAAGTCCTTTATCCCCTCTGTTTTACAGTCTCCCTCTAATGCCCTTTATTGGTGGAACCTAGTGAGACACCAGCTAGTATAGGAAAAATGTAGTTTGCAGGGTCTGAGCCATAGCATCACAGAGGAAAGTTATAGATGGGTACATTTGAGGTTAAGATAGCTCAATAACTATAGCTTAATAAGCAGTACCATATCAACATTTGTTTGTGCTAAATTAGTAAAAATTTCCCAAATTAGACCCAAATTATTGTTACTCTATGTGGTTTTACAGACTTTTAAGCTCTTCTGAAAAGAATCTCAGGACACAAAGTTTTCAGTTTTCTGCTGTACTATGATTACTGTTAGTGTCTTTTTCAGGGGTAAGGAGTACCTTTACTGCAGCTCACATACATACTTACTACATAAACAAGGGCAGGTTTGGAGGAGATCTGCATAACTGAGGATGAGTAGACCCTCCCCCAGCATTCTATCTCCCACCATAAGGCACAAAATGGCATAGACTAAGTAGAGCTGGCAGGAATCCAGTCTTTTCCCTACCTCCATTTACTATGCATTGTCTAATGTGGCCTTAGCAAGGGGGAGACCAATTTCTTCTTCTAAGGTAAGACAACCACCACTGCCAGTGAAAAACCAGCTCCCTTCCTTCATTCCCTCTTTCTTGCCTCAACTCACTCAAGCTACTTTACCAAGCCCAATCACCTCTAGTTTTCTAATGCAAATAGATGACAAAACAGGGCTTGGTATTCAGCATTTCACCTTATAGATTTTTGAATATTGAAGGATTTTTGTTGAACATTTATAGAACATTGGGCATGAACATTTTACTAATTTTTGAACTTCAGGACTGCAGAATTTCCATCTGAAAGGAGTCATTTCTTCAAGTCTTATGTTCTTTAGTGATAAAAGTTAACATTCTCTACCCTTTTATTATTTATAATAAATAATCATTTTTATAATAAAAAATGTTATTATTAACAGCAAAGAGACCAGATTCATGATATTCCACATAATTTAGTATATGTTTTTAATATATTAGACTAGAATAAAGTTTTCCACATCTGCATATATTAATTATATATTATATAGCACTCTGCCAGTTATACAACACAACATTTACAGGTGAACATTAAAATGTCAGTGTACCTATTAATAACTGAACATTAACAAGATAATAATCAGGTATTCATTTAATGGGAGAGTCTAGTATTTCCTGATAATCCTGCCTTCTTAAATTCCTCCAGTAAAGTTTATAGCCAGCAAGGACAAAAACACTAATCATAATGATTACCCCTCCAAAGACATCATAGACACTAGGAAATATATGTAACACTAGAAGCTGCAACACCATGGCTACCACAATCTCCAGATGTTGCACGGTGCTGACCAAAGCTGGATGGAATTTGTCCAAGGCATAATAAACTCCTAAGAAGGCTGCAGTAGAACAAATGCATATAGCAATGAGATAACTCCAGGTTTCTCCATCTAATGGGATGATGGGTTCTTGAAGAACAAACATAGTAGATACTCCCCAGACTGTCCCAGTCCAACCAAAGGTAAACAGTGCAGTCCACATGCTGATCTTCTCCTTAATGGATCTGTATACTATCATGGAAAGAGCAGTGGTCAGTCCAGCCATCACGGTCATAGTGTACCCAAAGGCTTCTTTCCAGGCATTTAACAAAGAATTATCTTCATCAACAATGTTGGGGATCATGACAAGACAAACACCTAAGATGCTGCAAACAACTGTAGCCGTGTCAACGTAAGCCATTTTCTCATCTACAAGTAAAAAAGCCAAAATGGCACTGAAGACTGTGGTTGTGGCTCTCCACATAGTGGTCCCATTGCTGGGAGGAACTATTGAAAATGATGTATAAGCACAGGTGATAGAGATGACATTGCATACACCATAAAAGAAGAGTCGCAATCTGTATCCACTGGGTCCAAAGGGGGATTCCTGGTAGTAACACACAACTAACACAGATAAGACCTGCAAAACAGAGCGGATAAAAATCAGTTCTAGAGATGGAACTTTGGAACGATCAGAAACAAGCCTAGTGATAAGAGCTACACATCCATGAGCCAAAGCAGATCCAAACAGCACTATCCACATTTTTCTGGATTGAAAAATATTTTTTTCTGCAAAGTTTTGGAATTGTCCAATCTCATTGGTCATTGGGTCTTCTGTTGGTGGATGTTGAGTATCCATGGTTCCAAAGAAAGTTCTTCCTTTTCTTTTCATTTCACTCAGCAGGCCTTTCTTTGGATTTTCTTCCATAAAATTTCCATAGTCTTCATTGATTTCTTCATATCCATCATCCCCAGGCTGGGGATAATGAGAAGTATATTTCACCATCACCGTGTTTGGGTGTATTTTCACCCGTTTTTTAACTGGATATTTTTTGGAGGGAGAAGTATCCATTTCTTCAGGCAATCAATTCTATTTAAGAAGGAAAAAAAAAGACAAATGTACATATTCATCACTTGAAATATAGTTTTAATTTCTATTATAATCATATGTACCAATTCAATAATAGATAGTAGAGGTTGTAACAGGAGTTTTTTTAAAAAAAGTAATAAGAAGACATGATATGGCAATATGCCTTGTCAGATGTATGAAGCCCAATGAAATTGTCTACCCTTTTTTCACTCTCATCTTAAGTCTGCCCCTATGTCTCATTCTGATTTTTCTTTGTCTCATTAAGCTCTATTTTCTTTACATCACAAACAACTGATATTTTTCCATTTGTTCATTCCTCCCTCTCTACGCATCCAATAAGATAAACACAGAAAAATAAACGACAACATAGATCAAACCTTTCCTTCTCATTGTGTCCATTTGTCTGTATTATAAATTATAAATGATTAAGTCCAAATTCTTTTGTATAATCACTTCTGTATGATATCCAAACTAGTCTTATATTACAAATTATAGTGATTTTTTTAAACATTTATTCTGGCTTCCCATACATTTTCAGATATATGGGATGCACTGAAATTAGAAAATTAATAAAATGGATTTCATGACATTCATGCATTGTTGCTATATACAGCTTTTCTGATGAGCAACTGGGCAATATGTTTAAGATTTTAACTGAAACTACCCTTTAATTCAGCAATATCACATCTAAGATTTTACCCTAAAGAGATGATCACAAGATGCTTTTTACCTTATGTTTTTTAAAAAAGAAAAAATAAGAGTACATATTTATATTTGTTTATATAATATAAAAAGTATAACATAAAGGAATTATGGAAAGAGACAAAGGAAGCTAATAATCATTGGGGTGGGACAGGAAACAAGAATGGAAGGAAACATTTTTACTGTATACTTTTTAATATATTTTTTGAATCATGATAATTGTTTAAAATTAAATTACAAACTAAAAAGAAAAGTTCATCTGTTATTGAGAAAATGAGAGCATACAAAAAGGTGGGGGAAATGTATGAATAGGAGAGTTCATTGTAGCTTACCAGAATGACCCTCGATACTATGCTATGCAGCCATTAAAAATAACAATGCGGATCTTTACTGACATAGAAAGATATCCATGACATATAAGGATTTGCCATAGTGCTGGCATATAGTAAACTCTCAATGAATATTAATAAATTCAGCTTCCTTTCACCTATAATTAACTCTTTTGAAACACTGGGTGTCTTCTACAATGTTATTCTTTCTTTGAGACCTGTATTTGTTCACTTAGTTCTGTTTACTTCTTCCCCTCTCCCCAAGAACAATTTCCTATTTCCTTCCCAATGATTTCTCCCCTCCCCTCTAAAACATAAAAATTTTTAAAAAGGAAACCTTTTTATTTTTTGTCTTCATGACATATTCCCTGTTCCTTGCCAAAAACTCACCAGTTCTAGGATCTTAAACCATGGTCCAGAAATCAAATCCTATTTTGTTCTTTAACACCATCTGGGTAAACCAACTGTTCCTATTTACTCCTTTCTCTTCTAAATGACACCACCTTCAGTTGGAAGAGTCATTTTAAAAAACACCACCTGTGCCTCCAAGCCCTTCAGTTCCTAGCATGGACCTCCCACTTGCAGTCCTTCATGCATATTGCTATCAGGCTAATCTGGATGTTCTCTTTTTTCAACTTTTATTAGGATATTTCCACTTCAAATCATGACTTTAGCTTCAATAATCACAAACTGAACTAACAGTCTTGGTCTCCCAAATAGATTTTCCTTCCCTAAATTCCTCATTTATGTTTGAAATACCACCATCTTTCTAGTTCCCCAAGCTAGAAACAAAGGAATACTCAATTATCCTTTCTGCCATCACACTCCATTTGGTCATCAATCTTATTGTTTTTGTCTTTGAAATATTTCTCAGATTTTTCCTTTCTCCTCCAATTCCATTTTACCTTTGTGATTCTGGATCAGGTTTTTATGAATTCCCATCTAGAATATTGCAACTGCATCCTAACTAGCCCTCTTGAATCCCAGTCCTTCTCCCCTAAAATACAACTATATTATACCACTGTCGCATTAATGCCTTTAACAGATTCAAAACAGAACAAAAAACTTCCCTCAAGCTTTCCATTCAAGAACCTACAAGCTTTCCTACCAACTACGTCATCGGCCTCAACTCCTCTGCCTAACTCTCAAGACCCTGCCTAGTCTAGCCCCTACCGATACTTAGCTCCTTAACAAACACACTTTGCTCTGATCAGTCCAGTGTTCTCCCTGTCCTGACTTCCTACATGTACATGTTTCTCTAAGCTTTTATTCTCACTAGCTTCCCCTCTGCTCCCACTTTCTAAATACTGCTCATCTTTTAAGAAGGCCCAGTCCAAATCCTGCCTTTTAGAAACAAGCCTTCCCTGACCACTCTAGCCACTTATTTTTTTCTTCTTTGTTTAACATCTGCAGTAGTTCTTCTAATTTTTGTAATCTCATCATTTTGTTATTTAGTTGTCTTAATTCAGTGGAATTTTGTCTCCAGTCATTGTACCCAAATTTGCTGTTAAATCTCTTTTCCTTGCTAGTCAGCAAATATCTTAATGATACCTCAGTTAGATCCCATAACTTCCCACTTGCTTAAAATTGTTAAAATTATGTCTTATATCCTTTCAAAGCCTTCCCCTTCCCACTGCAGGCCAGATTTGTAGCCCCAGGAGCACAAATAGGGGAAGGACGTATTCTGTTGTTTTACTCCTTCTCCCATTCCCTCCTTTTGGAGTCCTTGGGAGGGCAGTATGGTCTACCTCTGGGACACCTCCTCCACCTCTCTTTCTAGGCTCCAGCTCCCCTGGTGTATTGGCACAGGGAGGAAGGAAAAGGAAAGGACACATATCTCATACACTGGCTGCTGTTGTGTGATGGCTTTTTGATATATAAACTTGGCTAGGCTGAACTACATTCCCTAGTTATTTGATCAAACACTAATATAAGTGCTGCTATGAAGGTTTTTGCAGATGTGATAGAAGTCCCTAATCAGTTGACTTTAAGTTAATAAAAGAAAGACTATCCTGGGTGGGCCTGACCTAATCAAGTAAGCCCTTCCAAAAACGGATTAGGCTTTCCATGAGTTCAGAGATTCCAAACAATTCATGCCATTGGGGTTCTAGCCTGCTCATGACCTTCCTTTCCTTACTACCTGTGGACAAGAAGCTTTGGCCTTTGCTCATGGGTTCCAACATGCTCCTGATCTTTTCTTTCTGACTACCTGCCCTACATACTACAAACTTCCTTATCCAGCCGCCACAGTTACATTAGCTAATTCCTTGTAATAAATCTCCTCTTGGTTCTGTGTCTCAGGTTGAACCCTGACTCTAATATATGGTGAAATTCTCTCTTTGATTATTGTCTTTGTTTCTGTGCTAACTCTGATAGGCCATTGATACTCTCTAGGTTGCAGGCATCCAAATGCAGGCTGTCTTACGTAAATTCTGTAGAGCCTCCCCAGTGCACAAATCCCTGATGTGGGAGAGTCTCCTGCCCTGGGGCTATGGCCCACAGGTTTTTGCTGTTTGGGTCCTCTTGCTGGGTGGGCAGTTCTCTTGGTTAGGCACCAAAAGTATTCACTTGACCCCAGGAAAGTCACATATCCTTACCACTCCAATTAGTATATAGGCCACTCACCACTGCCCCCTTCTCTCCAATTTTATTTCTCTTTCCTTGAGCAAGCAAAGAACAAATTAAAATGTGCTGTCTGCTTTAAGCAGACTTCCAATTGGAGAATGAGAAAGCACACCCAATCGTTGTAAATAATGATCTGGTAACTTTCACCCTCAGTTGGCTTTAAGGAGGAACAACCCTCTTCCCTCCCCATTAGGAAAAAGCACAACATTCTTCTTAGACCAAGGACCCACAATAGATAATATGATCCCGTTGACAGATTGCATTTTCCAAAGAGAGTCACTAGTCTAGTATCTCCCATACTACATGTCTGGTTTTTTAAAATGTGAGTTTGACATTATTAAATAGAGAGGTAGGGTCTATATTCCCTCCCATTAAAAGTAGCCCTACTGGGCTTCCCTGGTGGCGCAGTGGTTGAGAATCTGCCTGCCGATGCAGAGGACACGGGTTCGAGCCCTGGTCTGGGAAGATCCCACATGCCGCGGAGCAACTAGGCCCGTGAGCCACAATTGCTGAGCCTGCGCGTCTGGAGCCTGTGCTCCGCAACAAGAGAGGCCCGCGCACCGCGATGAAGAGTGGCCCCCGCTTGCCGCAACTAGAGAAAGCCCTCGCACAGAAACGAAGACCTAACACAGCCATAAATAAATTAATTAATTAATAAAAAAAAAAAAAAGTAGCCCTACTTTTGTGACTGTTTCAACCAATAGAGTATGGTAAAAGTGACCTTCTGAGGCTAGGACATAAAAAGAAATATAGCTATTCCTTCCTAGCTGCAACACTTGTGCTTGGAGCTCTGAGCCACCAAGTAAGCATCTGACTGCTCTGAAGTCACCATGCTGTGAGGAAGCTCAAACTAGCCCATGTAGAGAAACCACATGGAGAGGTCCTGAGAGCACCTGAAGAGAGAGAAATTCCTGGTAAGCCCCCAGCTGCTCCAGCCCCCTGCTGTTCCAACTCCAGCCACCCACCTGACTTTAAGTATGTAAGAGACCCTGAGTCAGGATTGCCCTGCCAAGTCCTTTCCAAATTCCTGATCTATAGAAAACATGACAGATAATAAAATGATTGTTGTCGTTTTAAGCCACTAAGATTTGGAGTCATTTGTTACCTGCAATAGATAACTGGAACACCCTATTTCCCTCTCCAGTATTTTAAGGAATCGGAAGGAGTGGTCTTAGTGATAGTTAAAGTAAAAGGCCTCTTATATTTGGACCAAAATGATTGGCTTTTGAAACTGGGATATTTTGTCCCCCATTGTGAGATCCTGGATTCTAATTCTGAGGTAAGAGGAAATTTTTTTTTTTTAATTGAAGTATAGTTGATTTAGAATGTTCTGTTAGTTTCTGGTGTACAGCAAAGTGGTTCTGTTATATATATGTGTATACATATACATACACACACATATATATAACTGAATCACTTTGTTATATATATGTGTGTGTGTGGGTGTGTATACATATATGTATATATATATGAAAAGGAAAGTTTTAGTCAACATCCTGTTAGGTATAAATTAATGTATTTAATCCTAGTCCAACTGTATACTTTAAACTGTTATTTGAACTGTGTCATCTTTGTTCATTTCTCTCAGTGGATTAGTCTATAACAGATATATTCCAGGTATTTCTCAACACCATTAATATTTTATTGTATAGGGATTCCCTGGCAGTACAGTGGTTAAGAATCTGCCTGCCAATGCAGGGGACACGGGTTCGAGCCCTGGTCCGGGAGGATCCCACATGCCACGGGGCAACTAAGCCCATGCGCCACAACTGCTGAGCCTGCGCTCTAGAGCCTGCAGGCCGCAACTACTGAACACGCGTGCCACATCTATTGAAGCCCGTGCGCCTAGAGCCCATGCTCTGCAACAAGAGAGGCCACTGCATTGAGGAGCCCACTCGCCGCAACTAGAGAAAGCCCATGCACACAGCAACGAAGACCCAACACAGCCAAAAATAAAAATAAATAAAATAAATAAATATATTTTTAAAAATATTATATTGTATCCCACTGATGCAAAAGCCATCTTATACTAAAGGGATACATAAAGATTTTTTTTTTGTTTTGGCCACACCATGTGGCATGTGGGATCTTGCCGTGCCCCCTGCATTGAGAGCGTGGAGTCTTAACCACTGGACCCCAGGGAAGTCCCAAGATCTTATTCATTCTCCCTAGTTTTCATTTAATTTCAGGCTTTGAAATATAATTATTGAAGAGAATCTGGAATCCTGACTAGTACTTACATTTTTGCACATTTAAGTCTTTCAACCTGTGAACATTTCAATAAATACTAACTGAGGTACCATGTGCCCAGCACCATTCTAGGCTCTATAAATATGAAGATAAATAAAACAGGCATAGCCCCAGCACTCATAGAGCTTATAGACTAGTGGAAGAGACAACAAGTAATTCAAACTTAATATTTTAATGTTAATAATGCAAGTAACTACATGAAGTACAAGAAACTGTTGGAGCACATACAAAGGGCATCTAACCCAAATATGGGGGATCTTTTCAGGTTTCCAGGTGGAAAGGATGCCTGAATTGGGACTTTAAACATATGTAACATATAGACAAGTAAAGAGGAGAAGGAGAAAAACTAAACTTCTTTTCTAGAGATAAAAAATTTGAGTCAGAAATGTTGGTTTTGAGTTCTAGCTCTGCCACCAACTAGAGCAATAATTATGTCTATTTTAAGAGAAAGAGTTTTAGGTGATAATTGTTGGGGTCTTTTAACTCAACTCTCAGTTTGTCTGTTTAATGATTTCACACTTCTAGTGTTTTGGTAGCTCTCCCATGAGAGACCACCATGCAATTCAGTGATCACAAATTTCTACCACCTGCTCAAAGTTGTTCTGACCAATGTGCCAACTCAGTTCCTCCTCCTTCCTTACAGAGAGGAGGAATCTGAACTAATTTCATGGCTCCAGTTCCTCTGACACTTATGTGGGGCTGTCCCCTCCCAGGCAGAGGTGCCCATTTCAGCTGTGTAGAGCAACTCAGCTGAGAAGAGGGAATGTGAAACAATAGGACCAGAAGACTAGCCTATCCAGCTACAAATGTATCAACCTGAAATGTTGGGCAAATGGATTAAAAGGATACATAGTTTGGTGTCTGCTTGAACAATGGGCACAATTCATTATTGCAAGCCTGAAAAAGCAGTATTTGTATCTAAAAGAGGTACTGTTTCCTAAGCTACATCCCACAACCTAAGGCCCAAGATCACCTCTCTCCTAAGGCTGAGAAAACTAACACTGCCATCCCTACTGTCTCGGTGGGAATCCTTAGAAAATCTCCGTATGGTGCCTAGGGCAAATGCCACTTGGTAATCAGAGCTTCTTTCTTTTTTTTTTTTTTTTAACTTTGAGCCTGGCCAACTACACAGCCTGAGTGGAAATACTCAGTCTTTGCATCAGGCCAGGTGCGCAAGCTCTAACTTTATTTTTTGATTATTTATTTATTTATTTATTTATTTATTTATTTATTTATTTATTTATTTATGGCTGTGTTGGGTCTTCGTTTCTGTGCGAGGGCTTTCTCTAGTTGCGGCAAGTGGGGGCCACTCTTCATCGCGGTGCGCGGGGCCTCTCACTATCGTGGCCTCTCTTGTTGCGGAGCACAGGCTCCAGACGCGCAGGCTCAGCAATTGTGGCTCACGGGCCTAGTCGCTCCGCGGCATGTGGGATCTTCCCAGACCAGGGCTCGAACCCGTGTCCCCTGCATTGGCAGGCAGATTCTCAACCACTGCGCCACCAGGGAAGCCCCAGAGCTTCTTTCTTTAGTTACCAGACTGATCCCTAAAATGGTAAAAAGTCTTAGATATAAAGCTGGCCAGTACAACTTGATTATAATACAGTGGTTTAAATGTAGGCATTGATGTGGTATTTGACACTCATGAATCAGACTGGCTTTGAACTAAATATTTATCACAAACTGATAGGTTACTACCTTATTCCTGAGCAGCCCAGTCCTGAGATACCTTATTCCCCCAGTGTGCTTGGACAGTCTTGGCCCTGAATGAAAATGAAAAGACCACACTTAACTGGTCACCTGAAAGGGAAGACCCAACAACTACCTTTCCAGGATATTGTGAGACATCAGGACATGCATAGGATCTGTGCTGTTAAACATATCCCCTGAGAACTATTGAGAGAAGCCATTCATCCCTCCAAACTGATGAAAAGGGGCCCATATTCTGAGGCCTCAAGGCTGTGAGCATGAGTCTACCAATCCTTATGATGAACCCTGCTTAGCATAATCTTTAACAGCTCTCTTTGAATAGGGATTCACTCTCTTCCCCACTGCAGCTCATGAGGATCAGGAGAACTAGAGGCAG
Source organism: Balaenoptera acutorostrata (assembly GCF_949987535.1). Classification (NCBI taxonomy): domain Eukaryota; kingdom Metazoa; phylum Chordata; class Mammalia; order Artiodactyla; family Balaenopteridae; genus Balaenoptera; species Balaenoptera acutorostrata. Next base: position 22,938,360 of record NC_080067.1, on the reverse strand, counting down.
CATTTAAGTCTGCGTGTACTTTATTAATACTCTTTGAGACTGTATCTTTGTGTAAAGGCCCAGAGGGGAAAGAACCTCCTTCTAAGCTCCAACCTCTGGAACTAGAAAATCAGTTCTTAAATAAACTAATAAAGTAGAATTTGAAAGACAAGAATAATGATAATAAGTGAGAAATAACAGAGTAGACGGTAAAGAGCATGCCTTTCTTAAATCAGTCACACTCAGGAAGTGAGGGATATTTCATGAAGAAGTAGATGTTTGCCCTTCTTAGAAGGTGTGATAATATTCACATTGTGTGTTAAGTGGCAAATGATCAAAATGAAATAAGTCTATAATCAAATCATGAAACGGAACAGTTTTATGAAGATGTAAAAGAGGGGCTGCAAGAAAAGTTAATTGTATAAGACTTCAAATACTCAGATTATAAGGAACTACTGTAAGCAAATTCAACCAAAGGGGAAAAAAAAGAGGAGACATACAATCCAGTAGTCTTCTATGGTAAACCAACTGAATCTCTGTAAAAATATAAAAGGAAATTTCAGAGCAACCTGGACAGAATCATTCTAACTCAGATGAATTACTTAGGACAGATATACAATATATAATTGCAGAAATTGCAATTAAATTAGCATTTGTATTGCATCAGATTATTGCCTGACAAACAACAGTCCATCTACATCTCTCTTAGAAAAGCAAAAAATAAGGCACATTATCAATTTCTCCTTTGTAACACTTAGATTAAAGCATCCTTGCAATAGCTCTCAGAAAAAGACTAAGAAGACAAGATCTTGATGTAGCCAGAGATCATGACAACATTTTCAGGTCTAATGGAAACAATCAGAATTAGCCTAAAAGCAAGAATGGGAAAACAAACAGAATAAAGAAAGGCACAACTGATGGCTCTAAAATCCAGTGAAAACAGAAGGAAATATGGAAGAAGTCAATAATAACAATACTATCAACAGCCGGATGTATTGATATTTAACATTTGTACAAACAACATGCTAAACTAAACATGGGTTAACTCAGCTTTGAGAAGAAGTGAAATCTTAGGAGGTTTTGGAGTGGAAGAGCATTGGGGAAGGGTGGAAAACAAAAAATTTGGAGAAAACTAATGGCATACCTCACTTTGAACTGCAATAACTTAAAAGGAAGTAAAGGAAGGTACTCACTTTAGGAAACTAACTCGGTACATGTTATTGAACACACTCTATGTGAAGGGCACCAGGTAGGCCATGTGGAGCAAGTCAGTAGGTCTTATTGTTGAAGACAATTTGTCCCAAAGTTTTGTCTAGAACTTTGTCACCTAGTGCCCCGAATTAGTCTCTCCTTCCTGCTCTTCTCTCACTCTTTCCTCTCCCCAATCCCCTCCCTCTTTCCCCATCTTACCTTCTCAACTTTACTCCCGTCTCCCACAGACACAGCCCTGTCTGACATCCTAGCCCAGAAGTAACTGCCACTTATTCATGCAAATGACTTCAGGAAAAATGATATTTATTTTATTCCCTTAAAGGACAAAGCATTATCACTGTCAGAGTCACATTCCACTTTCATAACAGAATAAACTATTTTCATTTTCCTGAAATCGTAATTTCTCTGACAGGAAGCAAGAGTGATGATGACAAAATATCTGTGCAGAAAGTAGGAGAGAAGCCTCGATCATGTGAGCACCCCTGCCACTAGAACCCCACCCTAAGAACCAGCCTCCTGTCATCCAAACCAAAATGTATACACGTCACTCCTCTGGGCCTTTTACCAGTGCCATCTGGTACTTAGCCCCTGCCTCCTTTTGTCATTTTTTTAAAATTTATTTTATTTAATCATTTTTTTCTGGCTGTGTTGGGTCTTCATTTGCTGTGCATGGGCTTTCTCCAGTTGAGGCAAGTGGGAGCTACTCTTCGTTGCGGTGCCCAAGCTTCTCACTGCAGTGGCTTCTCTTGTTGCGGAGCACGGGCTCTAGGCGCACGGGCTTCAGTAGTTGTGGCACACGGGCTCAGTAGTTGTGGCTCACAGGCTCTAGAGCGCAGGCTCAGTAGTTGTGGCACACGGGCTTAGTCGCTCCACGGCATGTGGGATCTTCCCAGACCAGGGCTCGAACCCATGTCCCCTGCGTTGGCAGGCGGATTCTTAACCACTGCGCCACCAGGGAGGCCCTCCTTCTGTCATTTTATTCTCTTTGTGAATGACATTGTTAAGTTTTAAAAAGCAATGGTTCCTCAGTATGTGTTTGTGGAAATAGGGACAACCTAGTGCCCCAACCCGAATGGATAAAGAAAATATGGTATATCCAAACAATTGAATATTACTCATCCATAAAAAGGAATGAAGTTCCAATACACGCTACAACATGGATGAACCTTGAAGACATTATGCTAACTGAAATAAGCCAGACCCAAAAGGACAAATACTGTATGATTCCAGTTATATGTGGCATTTAGAATAGGCAAATTCATAAAAAGAGAAAATAGATTAGAGATTACCAGGGGGGCCAGGAGAAAGGGGAATGGGGAGTTACAGCTACAAGGTTTCTGTTTGGGGTAATGAAAAAGTTTTGTAAGTAGTGGTGATGGTTGCACAATATTGTGAACGTAATTAATGCCATTGAATTGAACATTTAAAAAATGTGTTAAGGGACTTCCCTGGTCTCCAGTGGTAAAGAATCGTGTTCCAATGCAGGGGACGCGGGTTCGATCCCTGGTCGGGGAACTAACATCCCACATGCTGCGGGGCAGCTAAGCCCGAGTGCCGCAAACTACAATGCCATGCTCTCTGGAGCCCGCACGCCACAACTACAGAGCCCATGCACTCTGGAGCCCGCGTGCCGCAGCTAGAGAGAGAAAACCCACATGTCACAACTAGAGAGAAGACCTCGCACCGCAAGGAAAGATCCCACGTGCTACAACTAAGGCTCGACACAGCCAAAAATAAAAATAAGTAAATAAATAAATATTTTTAGAATGTGTTAAAATGGTAAGTTTTGTATTATTTATATTTTACCACAATTTTATTTAAATAGGAAAAAAGAGGGCTTCCCTGGTGGCGCAGTGGTTGAGAATCTGCCTGCCAATGCAGGGGACACGGGTTCGAGCCCTGGTCTGGGAAGATCCCACATGCCGCGGAGCAACTAGGCCCGTGAGCCACCATTTACTGAGCCTGCGCGTCTAGAGCCTGTGCTCCGCAACAAAGAGAGGCCGCGATGGTGAGAGGCCCGTGCACCGCGATGAAGAGTGGCCCCCGCTTGCCGCAACTAGAGAAAGCCCTCGCACAGAAACGAAGACCCAACACAGCCATAAATAAATAAATAAATAAACCCAAGAAAAAAGTTAAAAAATAAATAAATAAATAAAAAATAAATAGGAAAAAAGAAAAGAAAGGGGGAAAATGTAGTGCTTCCTCCAGTGTGGGTCGGGGGAGAAAGGAAGGCATTGGTATTTTCAAAAACCTCCCCAGTAATCCTAACGTATAATTTTCTTGTGGGAGAACCACTCAACTAGATTATCTAAGGACCTTCTGGCTTTAAGATTTAATGAATCTGTATAGGTATACATATAGCTGATTCACTTCCTTGTACAGCAGAAACTAACACACATTGTAAAGCAATTATGCTCTAATTTTTAAAAAAAAAGACTTAATGACTCTGTGGCTGCTACATGATTAAGGAAGACAGAGAATGGCACAGGGATGGAAGTTTAGAAAAAGGGGGGGTGGTTAGATACTGAAGCCAGACTGTCTGGATTTGAATCTTAGCTACAGAACTTACTAAATATGTGACCTTGGGCAACTTACTGAACATCTTTACCTATTTCCTCTTCTGTAAAATTTTGATAATAATAGGGTTCTACTTATAGGGTAGAATAAAAATATTAAATCAGTTAATACATACAAAACACTAAGTATCTGGCACCTAGCAAGTGTTCAATAACTTTTAAATCTTTTTTTCACATGATTCTGTCTGCCTGGAATGACGTGGGCCTCCCCCTTTCCGCCCTTGTCTACCTGTAGAGCTCACATTTGTGCTTCAGTGATTTGCTCAAGTGTTACTTCCTCCTTTACAAAGTCTTCCCTCTTCTCTCCAATTTTTGTGCCCCATTGCCCCTGCATTCATTTTTTTATACCCTGTCCTTCTCACCAGACCATACACTTCTTGATAGCAGACTTTCTCACCATTATATCCTCAGCCCCTAACACAGTGTCTGGCACATACTGGCACTCAATAAATGTTTGTTGGATGGAATGGAATGGATTTGAAAACCAAGAAGAGGAAGACATGGAAAAGAATGGGGAATGATGTTGACTACTGACATCTCTATAGGATCTTAGAGGCCCACATACCCACTTCTGTTCTCTTAGCATCACTGCTCAATCAATGGTAGGCAGCCGAAAACCTGCAGTTTCCCGTGATCATTCAAACTGCAGAACTGTTCAGAAGAACTCTCCCTATCCTCTGCCTTTACCCTCTTTACTAGTCAGAGTTCTCCAGAGAAACAAAATTAATAGGATGTGTATATATACACCTATAGAGAGAGAATAATTTTAAGGAATTGGCTCACACAATTATGCAGACTGGCAAGTCTAAAAGCTTCAGAGTATGCAGGCAGTCTGTAGACCCAGGGAACAGTTGCAGTTCAAGTCCAAAGGCAGTCTGCTGGCAGAATTCCTTTCTCCTCGGGGGATGTCAGGTTTTTTTCTTCAAACCTTCAGCTGATTAGATGAGGCCCACCCTCCATTATGGAGAGCAATCTGCTTTACTCAAATCCACTGATTTAAATGTAAATCTCATCCAAAAACACCTTCACAGAAACATCAGCATAATCTTTGACCAGCCAAGTTGACACATAAAATTAACTATCACAGCCTCATTCTTTGCTTGTCCTCCACATGCACAAAAGTTCTGGCTATCCCAAACTGCAGGAAATTCTCTATGTCATGCTCTTTTATGGCTCTGGGTTTTTACATATGCTGTTCCTTCTTTATGGAATACTCTTTTCCTGCTTTTTCACCCGGTAAATTACTGCTCATTTTTCAAGGCCCAGATTAAATGTTACCATCTCTGGAAAATTCCCTAGGCCCATTTCCCACCGCAGTCTGAGTTAGATGCCCACCTCAGTGCTTCAATCATAGAATTTATTGAATGCATTGAATTACAACTGTGTTTTTGTCTTTCTCTTATGCTAGATCTGTGAGGATTTTAACCCCACAGGTATTAAAATTAGATATTATTAATTTTTATATTTGCAGCATCTAGCTCAATGCTTGGCATGAGATGGGTGCTTAGTAACTGTTTGTTGAATGAATGGACTATTTTTTAATGAAGCAAATTTTGTTAAGAACAAAATATAAGTAATATAAATAAATGGATTTAAATGGCTAGTAACCCAAATAGGGAGCCTTATCCATTAAAATACTTTAAAGTCCTTAATAACATTTCAAGAATAATAAAACATTAGGGTGAGCAGTTTGGCTATTAAGAAAATGTGTGTATTTAGCTTCTCTGCCTCTGGCTCTATTTATGCTGCTAGGTCTCCCATATTTTCTTTAATATTAAATTCCTCAAGCATAACTGGAGTTGTTCTTTAAATAAAGTTTATCTACCTTTCTTAATTAAACTATTATCAACCAGTTAAGAAGGGTGTGGAGATACATGTCTTTCAGCATCACCAGGCTGAACTTCAGATGCTATTTCCCTGCTTCCCAGAGCATGTCTCATAGCTTGGCCTAGTCAAGTTAGTCCCACCAACAAGACCACAGCAGTTCCTCATCAGGGTTCCCTGGGCTTGCTCAAGACAAGCTTGACTGAGAAGCTATTTACCACCATCAGCCCTTTAGAAAAAAACACATTTTGTTTATTCCTATTACAAAAGCAATATATGTTTATTGTAGAAAATTGAGAAATGTGAGAAAGCAAAGAAAATAAAAACAACTCATAATCCTACCACCCAGAGATAACTACTGACCCTTCCAGGCCTTTTTCTATTTCTGAACATTGTTTTCCCCAAAAATGGTATCAAACACTATATCCTATTTTATAACTTCCCCTTTACTTATCAATGTATTGTAGACATTTTTCCATGTCATTAAATATTCTACAACATCATTTTTAATGGCTAGTTAATATGGATCCAATATTGGGTTCTGAACACAACAGGTCAATCATTAACGTCAGCTTTCTGAGAGTTGAAAGGCAAATGGGATGACCAGCTGCCACCGATCCTTTACACAGGGATAGATCCATAACCATCACAGGAAAAGTCACATATGTGAAAAGGTACAGATAACAATGTTGAAGTTTTCCCTGAATGTAAATGAGGAAACAGTTTTTGATGGCCAGGGGAAGATTGTGAAAGAATAAATAAGAGATGTCAAGAGGATTCATGTTTCCTTTTTGCTCTCTGTTCAGATGTCATCTACATAGAGAAACTAGCTGAGACCAGTAGTGATAAAGTGTCTTCATTCATTTTTTGTGTTTATTTAGGATCAATACACTGTTTGGTTTTGAAAGGACTTGAGGCAACCATTCAGCTAGAGTTAAAGGAAAAATGAAACCACAGGAAATATCAAGCACAGGTGCTTCAAAGCACCTGGGAAGTACTCTTTTGGATTGTTTCGTCCTGAATATGGCTCTAGATTCTCTAATTATAAGGATAGCTATGATTATTTAGCCTCTATTCTGTGACAGGCATATATTAAGAACTTTATTTTATCATTTAAAGGTCAAAACAACTCTATGAAGTAGGTATTATAATCTCCATTTTATATATGAGGAAATAGGTTCTCAGAGGTTGGGTAACTTGCCAGTTAGGGGGTGACAGAACTAATTAATGGTAGAGACAAGATTCAGGTCCAGGTCTGCCTTCCCAAGCCCTTTCTTCCGTACTACTCTGCAAAGTAACCATCCATGGTAGGCAGAATAATGCCCCCCAAGCCCCACCAAGATGTCCACATCCTAATTCCCAGAACATTACCTTATATGACAAAGGGGAATTAAGATTGCAGATGGAGTTAAGGCTGTTAATTAACTGACCTTAAAATAGGGAGACCATCTTGGATTATCTGGTTGGGCCCAATGTAATCACAAGGACCCTTAAAAGTGGAAAACAGAGATGGAGAAGATGTGACAACAGAAGCAAAGTCAGAGTGATGCAATGTGAGGACTCAGCCTGCTGTTGCTGGCATTGAAGATAGAAGGGAATCATGAGTCAAGGGATGTGGGCAGCCTCTAGAAGCTGGAAAAGGCAAGGAAGTGGATCCTTCCCTAGAATGTCCAGAAAGGAATACACCCTGCCAACACCTTGGTTTTAGCCCACTGATACCCCGAACTGGACCTCTGACTTACAGAACTGCAAGATAATAAATTCATGTTGTTTTAAGACACCAGGTTTGTGGTAATTTGTTACAGCAGCAAACAGAAAACTCAGACACCATCATTTTATGAATGTCTAAAGATCAGATTTGTATTCTTAGAGAAAAGATCCAAACACTTAGTACTGGTGTGGAAAAGAACTGCCTGCATGTAATCCATGATTTTCCCCAGAAAAGAATTGTTGATCTTCTTAAGATCTAGAAAAGTGTTGGATGAGACTACAAAGCTCTGGGTCAAGTGACATGGACAAGATTATTTTAGCCTGACATAGAAAATATTTGCTGGCTGCTTACCCCTGTGATACTGTTTGAGACATCTGCTTTTAAGAACCACATCCTCATGGATCATCTAGAAAAAAAGTGAATTATAAAACACCTCTCAAGGGCTGAGTAAACTGCTCTGTTGGATGTAGTTATTAAATACTGAATCAGAACTTTGGTTGGATACCACCAGATAGGACTTTGGATTAATAACCAATGCTGGGGGACTTCCCTGGTGGCGCAGTGATTAAGAATCCGCCTGCCCACGCAGGGGACATGGGTTCAATCCCTGGTCGGGGAAGATCCCACATGCCGCAGGGCAACTAAGCCCACATGCCACAACTACTGAGCCTGCGCTCTAGAGCCCCCGCACTGCAATGAAGAGTAGCCCCCACTCGCCGCGACTAGCGAAAGCCCATGCGCAGCAACAAAGACCCAACGCAGCCAAAAATAAAATAAATAAATAAATTTATATATTTAAAAAATAACCAACGCTGGACAACAGGTCTAACCAATTCTTGAGGCAGCAGATTTGAACTTGAATTCTACCTCTATCACTTTCTGCCTGTGCATATATCGTGTAACCTTTCTAAACATCAGTTTCTTCATTTGTAAGATGGGCTGATATTACTAACTTGGAAAGGTTATTAATAAGGACTTAATGAAAAGATGGATCAAAAGCATCTAGAACAATACCTGGCACATAGCAGGTGCTCAATAACTACTAGCTTGCTTCCTTCATGTTAGTCAAATACTGTGAAGATTTTTTTACTGGGATAGAAGAAATGCTTATTTTCCTCTCTGATCTGTTTCTATAGCAAGAAGGCTTACTTATAGTTTATAAATTGCTAAATTTGGAACTTTTTTAAAGGATAAAACAATGCACTCTAGCAAATGTGCCTGGAGGCCCAGATTAAAATCTGCTCCTCCAGCCCTTCCAATGATTTGAGAGACTTCTGATTCCTTGTATTATATCTCTTCCTGATTGAAAGAGCTAGAGTGATTTTTGTTATCTGTAACTAAACCTTGCCAGATACACAGATGCACTGTGTATTATTACATCATGTGATATGTAAAATTGAATCCAACCAGTCAAGGAACCTCTCCTGCTTATTCTGCTTTTTTTTTTTTTTTTTAATTGTATAGCTACTTTATTTATTTATTTATTTTTATTTTTGGCTGTGTTGGGTCTTCGGTTCGTGCGAGGGCTTTCTCTAGTTGCGGCAAGTGGGGGCCACTCTTCATCGCGGTGCGGGGACCGCTCTTCATCGCGGTGCGCGGGCCTTTCACTATCGCGGCCCCTCCCGTTGCGGGGCACAGGCTCCAGACGCGCAGGCTCAGTAGTTGTGGCTCACGGGCCCAGCTGCTCCGTGGCATGTGGGATCTTCCCAGACCAGGGCTCGAACCCGTGTCCCCTGCATTAGCAGGCAGATTCTCAACCACTGCGCCACCAGGGAAGCCCTGCTTTTAACAATATTATTTTAATACAGATGCCAATAAAGCATTAATATTTTGAAATTTATGGAAGAGTATTCATTCACACATAATGCCAGTCTAATGAACCAAAGGCTGAAGATAATGCTGGTGATCCCTTGCAATAGTCTTAAATTGCTATTAATTCTTTTCTTGATGAGACAGGGTGGTGAACAACAGTAATTCATAGTAGACAATTTGCTTACACTTTGTTCCTCATGTGGTTATTGTTTCAGAAAAATAGCCTAAAATTTATCAAGAAAGTTAGAATAGATTTTTGAAAGAATCAACGAGGATTGGTTGGTAGTCTGGAGTAATAATAACATAAGGTTTTCATAAAGATGGGTAGACAGCACTTTGAGCTCATACTGAAGAAATACATGTCAATTGTAAATAACTTAGGACTGCTAATTAAGACAGAATCCGAATAATTCCTTCAAGCCATCTTCTACTAGTAACCTTTTAAATTTTATGTGATTACTTAGATAGTTCTCTGGAAATGCAACTATCAAGGCAAGTTTATTATAACTTCCTTACACATTCTGTCTACTCAAATCTTCATCTAGGCCCAGCTAGCAAACCAGGCCAAGGGACAAGTATTAAAAGTCACTCAGACCTCTGATTTTTTTAAAGTGCTATTTCTGAGAAGACTCAGAGCCACAGAGAAGTCAGGAGCCATCACAGTATGACTCCATCTCCTCCCACATCCATGCTGGGCAGGACTTTTCAGCACATCTCAAGTTTTCTGGGTTTTCAACAGCCCAGGGTAGCTCCTTAAATCTGCCATGCCTACTCTCTCAACAGATCTAGGCACTACCTAAAGGGAGTTTGCCAAGTCACAATCTCCTTTGTGGTCTGTGAGTTCCATGAAGGCAAGAGAGTTCTCATTCATATTTGTATTCTTGGCACACAGAGCACATTTAACAAATATTGAACAAAAATAAAGACTCAGTCCTGAACTGCATTCTACAACTGCTCCTTGAACTCTGTCCCATCCTGCTATCAGTTATCACAAGCTCTATTGTTCATTCTCCCATTTCTGTCCTGGTTTCACCTTTGAGATTGTCCTCACACTGTTATCTTTGCTGCTTGGCTGCAATTCTGACTCTCTCTGATAGAGATATTGGTTCCAGAACCCTGAGGAAGCCTTCTCCTGTTTTGGCCTGCCACTGGACTCTATGCTGGCCCCATGCTGGCCCAGGATTGTCACAGCAGCCCAGCCAAGATATATGTGGGAGAGGGGTCAGCATCCCTGCAAACTTCTTGGATTAAGACAACTTTCATTTGAGCTACATTATTAAAGAATTTTCAATCTAAAAATAGGAAAGCCCTTCAACCCCATTCCTCATGCCTCCTTGTCTTGTGAAAGAGATCCTGAACCACCCACCAAGAAAGAAATAAGGAAATGGCAATGAAATCAGACTGAATGAACAAAGGGAGTACGGGTATTCACTGAAAGGTTGGCATTGAGCATTTGGAATTTAAAAGACCAAAAAAAGTCTTGGTTTTACCTTTTTTTTTTCCATTTTCAAAATGTTTCGGTGGCTAAAATCAGTTATACTTTGAATTCACTTAAGAGCAATGAATGTTAATATATTAGAAGTTACTTCATGAAATAAGGACAATGTCTTTACTTCAAAATACTTCAAAGTAGTCATCTGAATATTTGACAGAAATATTATATTTTGTTAATCCTGTGTTTAAATGATTGCTTAATTACTTAGTATTTTTATTTACACTAGCCAGAAGAGATTACTTTCCACATTTTAGATTTTTCAGAGTAAAAATGATACAATCTTAGACTAGACTTTAAATTGGCTATAAACTGGGTTTTTTCACACATAATTTGTGAATATAACTGATGGTAGTTACTCTTAGGTATTTATTCCAAAAATGTTACATTGGGGGTCCTTGGGGATGAATTCTGATCTTTACATTCACATTGTTGGCCAGTAATAAACTGACATTTGGCCTAAAAATTAGTAGGCTATGTAATCCTTCACTCTATCCATGCGCTTCTTGCTCTTGAGAAAAAATAATTTACTCTGAGAGTCTGAGGGATAGCTAGCTTGTTGCACTGTGGAATTTGATTTTGGTGCTCTGACCCTGATAGCCCAGCTCTTCAGTAGGGCTCACTTTTGTATTACTGTAGCAACAGCTAGCTTTTGTTTCCATAGTCAATGACTGCATCTCCTGACCCTGCCAACCGTCTCTCAAATTCATCTTCTTACTTAGAAGAAACAGGGGAGGAATGTGGATGAACCAGTCTAAATCCATCATCATTGCTGTATTTTGCTGGTGACAGGTCCGTGGTGACATCCTGTGTGAGGGTCACTCCCTGTGCTAACAGATGCACAACAGCACCAGAACGGTATGACAGCTCACTCACTCCAGGTGAGAAGAGGTTCGGGGCACACTAGGCTGCATGATAAACTCCTCAGCATGCTAGCTAACATCGATTAGAAGAGGGATACTTAGGTGAGAAAGAATCCTTATTCTGGGCTGAATAGCAGAAGCTGCCCACGTGGATGTGGGTCAAGGCTCCTTAGATGGGGCTGAGATAGGCTGAAGTTGGGGTCGTGGCTGGCTGAGCTGGGGATGAAGGCTGCTTAGCTGAACTAAGAAGGGCAATGGATACCGGATTCCAGAGTAGGCCAGGCTGGGAGGAACAAGGTAGAATGTGGTCTAAGTGAGCTAAGAAGAATTGCGCTACGCTGGGCTATGGGAGAATGAGAGCGAAGCCTCAGGATGTTGCTGGGCTGTGTCAGTCTGGGTTATAGGAGAGGAGAAAATTACAGCTAAAGGACTTGGAGATGAGGTGAGGTAAGGAGAGAGATGGGATGGGATGGGTATGGGGTCGGGGAGAGGCAGGAAGGAGTAGTGGAGAGATGCACCAAACAGGAGCCCTAGCGCAAGTTTGAGCTGGAGACTCAGCTGACAGTTCTAGGGCAGAAGGTTAGGAAAGGGATAGCCAGGGACTATCAGCTGTGCAGGAGTTGCTAGGAGTCAACAGCTGGCTCTGGGAAGGACAAAGAATGAGAAAAAAGAAATCATTAAATTTGTAGGAGCAGAAGGTGGGAAAGAGGGGTAGGGATGAGAGTTATCATTCTGGTTAGAGCTGGCCTAAATATTCTATGTTGCCATCACCTTGGAAGTTCTGGGCATGTTAGTTGCTGTGTAGGCAAAATTGGAGAAGCCTGTCTCCTCTGTACTCAATTGTGGCTAATGACTTTAGTAGACTCTAATGAACCGTGCATACCAGGAAAGGAAAAGGTTAACTGAGATTGAAAAAAAGCCTTATGTGGCAGTTTTCAGATAAGCAGGTTGACTTGGCTTGTGTGAAGGTGATGATGCCTGATTTGGAAAAGAGCAATTTATGTTGTACCGTTTTAAAATCCATTCTGGCACACTGTGATGAATGTGTTGGCTGGCAGCTTAGAACTTGCTGAAATGCAAGAGTCTTTCACCGTTTATAATCGACACTTCCCTTCCAGGAAAGAGCCTTTCTCATCTCTGAAGCAGTGGACTTATCAATTTGCATAAAATATGCCATTCTCAGTGAACATATATTTATCATCTACCACTTACTTTCCTACTGTCTTTTTTTAAAAAAAGCTGAATTAGTTTACAGTGAATCAGCACCTTTAAATTCAGCTGTGCTGGGTGAATCTGTCAAGAGTGGCAGGAAGTCATCGCTAGAAGGGGGAGGGGAAGGAATAAAATGATCCTTTTCTGTTTCCATGATCTTTTTTGTATGTATCTAAGTGGTTAAATCACCAATTAGGTTAGATGCTAATTAAATATAAAACAGATTACAGCACTGTTCTGATATCTTGTTAAAGTTGTACTTATTGGTTGTTTATTCTTCACCCAATTCTCACTAGACAGGATCAAATAGCTCAGCTGAGTTCAAAGAAGGCTGCCAATCCCCCAGGTCTTACACCAGTCCCTGAACAAAACAGGAACACCCAGGGTCAACAGCCTACTCTCAAATCCCTCAAAAACTACATATACCACCTGCTCACATTTGCCCTGTTCTTGCTGCTGTTTATCCATGAAAAAGCCAAGCCTGAATTTTCTCTTGAGGCCAAGATTTATGGAAATGCCAAATGAATCAGTTCAAAATTTTACACATTTGGTTTCATTTAATCATAACTGATTCTTCACACTATAGACACCACTCAATGAAATTACAACTCGGTCACATCTCTCCATATATCAAATTTTATTAAACTCAAATAACATAAAGCAATTGAAAAATGGTGACCAGATGGCATCTTGTTTCAGACCAAACCATAAGTCAGATTTTGAATGAAACTTGACAACATCTGGTTGCTTAAGTGGCATACCTAGATTTATTAAAGTCGTTCCACTCCTTTAATGCCATTTAGAGAATACACACAAATATATAATGCTACTGCAAAGCTGAAAAGAGACTTTATAAAGTCCCATCACTGGCAGGGACATTGTATATGAAGGAAAAGCACAGTATAATCCATCCCATCAAGAGTTAATTTTACCAGCAACATGTACCAAAATTTAAAATGTGTGAACTCTTTGACCCAGCAATGCCATTTGCAGGAATATATCCTAAGGAGATCACTAGTAAAGTACATAAAGATGGCAAGCAATGATACTCATCATGGCTTTCTTTACACAATGAAAAACTGGAAATAACCTAATTGTCCTTTAATGAGGGACCTGTTAAATAAAAACATCAATGCAATACTATGCAGTCATCAAAAAAGATACTATATATGTATATATATTGACATTAAAAAACCTTCATGTCACATTGCTAAGAAAACGAAGGGTATAAAAGAGTATTCATGGTATGACTTTATATAAAACAATTTATATCTATACTTACAGATGGTGAAATTTCAATTATTCAGCACTTTCTTCTTTTTACTTTTTAGTTTAACTTTCCAGATAAGCATGCATTTACTTTAAAATCCAGGAAAAAATCAAGCTATTTTCATTAGAGTAAAAAAAGTCATTTCTTGGTATTTCAGTTAGACAAAAAGTCACCCAGGAAGCCAAATGTAGCTCTTACATTTCTGTGCCTTCTGTTGCAAAGAAAATTGTGGATAAACAGACCATATTACAGAGAGAAACTGGATGGATGGTGTCTAGAACCCAAACCAAAATAGAGGTGAAATATTACATAAACTAAGGAGGATGCCTTTATTATACATAGTGTTTGAAAGAATTAATTCATTGCGCATGTGTGTGTGCATTACTATATTTTCAGGACTAACAAAAAAAATAATATGGATTCTAAATGGCAGCGAAGAATATAATCATCATTGGTTTTTCTTACATAAGTTACCACTCTATAAATCTGTGTTAATGTGGAAAAATCTGACCTGAACAGATGGACCTCATGCTGTTTTCTAAAACATGAACAGATTTCTGATCTTCTGGACCAGGAAATGGAGTCAGCACTAAAACAGTGGACACCATCATCCATCTCCTAGAATTTCAATTTAAGGAGCTGCTAATAAAAGCAATATTCCCTCTTTAGAAATAATAGCACAGTAATATGTTTCTGTCCTAACGGAATGTGCTCTCGATATAGTAGCAGAACATAGTGGAGATTGGTTGCAATGGAGGTGCTGGCTGACTGATCACTGAACTGCACCAATTTTGGAGAATCCCCTCACTGTCGTTCTTGGCAGGTAGCATCATTTGGCAGCTTCCATCCTTCATTCTCCAAGTTTCTCATGGAAGGCACAGTCCTGAGGGCTGCCACTCTGCCTGGTTAAATCTTCATCTCATTAGCCCAATGGCCCCCTTTCCTTGAGCATCTTCACAGGAGCAGTTTCACAATAGATACCCTTGGGCTTGAAGTCCCAATAAAGGGCTCTCAGTCAAGTAATTAGCAACTTTGCATTCCCCCCCCCCCCCCCCCCCCCGGCTCCACCACTTTCTAGCTGTGTAACTTAAGGCTGTGAGGAGGCTGGTGGAGGCAGCAAGACTGGGTCTGAGGAGGAATTGGGGCCAAGCGGATGGCCCACGAGGTCAGGATATGGTTATATAAAGGGAGAATGAGGAAATAGTTAAATACCCTGAAGATAATGGGAACCAGATTTCTTACCATCAGAGAAGGAAGATACAAACAGAAAACGGGTGAAGACTAGAATGAACACTGTGGTGTTGGAGTGCAGTTGAAGATATTAGAGTAAACACATTTTAATATAAATAGATGAATAGATATAGAAATAAATATAGATGTGCTTAAGAGTTTCCCGGTTCTGTCTGCTAAGATGGCCCTAAAGTAACAATACTCCAGTAGCAATGACCACACCTAGCTCCCAGATCTTGCATTCTCTACTAAAAGGAAGCTGGGCTCTTTGGAAAAATAGCTTTTGAAATGACTGAAATGGTTGGGGCAGGAAAAGTACAAGATGAGCCTGGAACATCTTACACTAGAAAGTACTCTGATAATAGAGATGTCAAAACAACACAAGAAGCAGCTTGAATGGGATTCGAATGGCTAAATCTGTAACAATTTCAGCCTCAAAGTCAATAATCATTAATCATAGTAATGGGTTATAATCCACCTAATAGAATAGAAATCCACAAGTCCAAACTAATGTAAATAAATGAATAAACAAACAAATAAATAAAAGAAGAGAAAACTCTCCCTTACAACAGAATACCAACTAGTAAAGGTCAAATGAGTGTTGGAATTGGAAAAATTGCCATTTGGCAATCATCATAGTAATAATTTATTTGAGCAAGAACCATCATAAAATAAGTGACCGAAAGTTTGTTGAAGAATAGGATGTTTACATAGTCTCAAAGTGTCTCCCCACAAAATGCTTATAATTACAAAGGGAAAAATAACAACTTTACAGTGGAGACGTTATCACCTTAACCAAGTCATCAAAGTTAACATCACCAGCAAAAAGACAAATCAATATTGTGTCCCTTAATAAGATCCACTGAAAAAACAAAGTATTGCTTCTATCATTTTCCTGACAAAAATGTATAACTATGCCAAAAATGCATGACGTGCATCAGACAAACCTAAATGAGGAACATTCTACACAATTAATGGCCTGAACTTTCAAAAATGTCAAGGTCACTAAAGACAAGGAAGAAATGAGGAACTGCCACAAATTAAAGATTAAAGAGACAGGACAACTAAATGCAATTCATAACCCTGGATTTAACTCTAGACAAGAAATAAAAAACATTTTTCCGAAGAGGAAATTATTGGGGAAAATGGCATATATTGAATGAGGTCTGTGGATTCAATGGCAGAATTATATCAGTCTTAAGTTCCTCATTTGGGTGATAATTCTGTGGTTATGCAGGAGGGTGTCTTGTCTTTAAGGAAGACTACTTAAGTGTAGTCTTCCTACTTAAGTACTTAGGGGTAATTAGGCATCACATCTGCAGCTTATTATCAATTGGTTCAGAAAAAAAGAGAAAGTATATGAATGAATGACAAAGCAAGCATTGTAAAATGTTTATAATTGGAGAACTTGGGATGAAGTATATATGAGAATTACCCTTCACCCCAAGAGTTCATTGGACTATGCGTGCAAGTTTACTGTAAGTTTGAAATTATTTCTAAATAAAATATGAAAAAATATACTGGGGATAACAGAATCTACCTAGATTTTTTGGGAGAAGTACACGAGTTAATATGTGTGAGGTGCTTAAAGCAGAGCTAGGTATACAGTAAATGCTAAATAAATGTTAGTGATGATGGTGATAGTGGTAATGAAGTCCTGAACTTTACACCACAACTCATCTGAATCAGGACAAGTTGACTCTGGTTCACTTGTTTGTTTTCTCTTTTTAGATTCAATTTAGAAATTGAAAAAAAATATTTATTTACATTTGAGATGCTAACGTAATTAAACTTGTTTACTGTAGTTTAAGCACACAGTGTTCATGTAGAACAGTATTTTATAAACTGTTGTCCTCAAGAAAAAAGGATGTTAGTAAGTATGTTTTAAATAATCAAGATCAAGTTTTTGAAATTTTCATCCTTCATTAATTTAGGCAATATGATAATAATGAGATTATATGATAAGTACATACATTGATATATATGTCTTTATCCAAATACACTATATACATTAACATGTATATATTTACTATAGGGTAACTATATACAATATTATAATAATATTCATAGAATTAAAGACCATGAGAGTTGAAAAAGGCTGTGGAGTTCATCTACTCCAATTTCTTTGAAAGTAACTCTAGCCTCTACAGCAACCCCAACAAATAGTACAGTTTCCGTTTGAACCTACAGCCACAGAAAACTTATTCCTTCTCAAGGCAGCCACCTGGGAGTCATTCTGATTGTTAGAAAATTCTTTTTTAACATTGAGTCAAAAATCTCTCTATATGTAATCTCCAGAGTCTGTTTCTACATATTTGCTCTGGGGTCACTAATTATTTCCCTCTTCCACATGACATTTCAGTATGAGGAACTACTATTTCCTACCCTCCCCGTCCCAGGTCTCCTATCATGAGTTTTCTCTTCTCCAAACTGAAAATCTTCTCCTTCTCAATTATTCCACGTATAATCGTGGTTTTCATCTTACCACCTTAACCATTCTTCTCTGAACATATACCAGTTTCTATGATCTCTCCTAGTCAGGAGATCCTGTTTCTATGAGGGCAGCCTGAGATCACACCAGCTATCCTGGCAACCTCATGCATTTATGTTTATTCCTTCATTTGGTCAATATTTACTAGGTGCCTATGATGTGGAAGGCACTCTGCTAACATAGTATGAGAGATAAAATTAAGAAAACAGGGACTTCCCTGGTGGCGCAGTGGTTAAGAATCCGCCTGCCAATGCAGGGGACACGGGTTCCAACCCTGGTCCGGGAAGATTCCACATGCCGTGGAGCAACTAAGCCCGTGTGCCACAACTACTGAGCCTGCGCTCTAGAGACCGTGAGCCACAACTACTGAACCCGCGTGCCACAACTACTGAAGCCCGTGCTCCGCAACAAGAGAAGCCACCACAATGAGAAGCCCGCACACTGCAGTGAAAAGTAGCCCCCGTTCACCGCAACTAGAGAAAGCCCATGCGCAGCAATGAAGACCCAATGCAGCCAAAAATAATTACTTAATTTTTAAATTTTTTAAAAAACAGACAATGGTAATAAAAGATAACTTTTTAAAAAATCAAGAAAACATATGCTTTCTCTTAAAGAACTTACATGTTCATTTTGGAGAAAAGAAATATGCTAACAAGTACCACAAAACAGACACAACAAGTGCTATGCATGTTAAAGAAAGTTATACAATTAAATATGTATTTGCTTTAACATCAGAGTACTAGAGAACAAAGCAAAAGTAATGACAATTTCAGACTAGAACTATTTTGGTTTGGGATAGCAAGAGAACCAGTAAAAAGCAGCAGCTTGGGATTTAAGCAACATTAAGAGAGAAATTTCCAGATTAGGAGAATTAGTCACAGATTCAGAAGACACAAAGGGTTCATAGTTTTACCCTTAAGAGCTCTGACAATGGGATCAATAATCACTTGTCCAGAGTGATTTACATGCAACTTTATAGAAAGGCAAGAAAATAAATAGACTAGACTACTATGCACCAGGCTTATACCAAGGGCTCAGTGTGTATTATTTTACTTAATCCCACAACAACCCCAACAAGGCAGGCACTAATATCAGTCCCTCTTTAAAAAGAAAAAAAAATTAAGCAAAGATCAGCAAGCTTCAGTAACTTGCCCAAGCTTACAAGGAGCTTACTGTGGCAGTCAGCCTTCAAATCCAGACTGTCAGCTTCCGGTCCAACTTGAGGTCATCAACTACTTACTACCCAACAAGGCAATATCTGGCAAATTCCCACCCACGTTCCCACAAACTTCCAGGTGAACTACTTGGAGAAGGCTCTCACTAAACAATCTGTTCCTCCTCTGGGCTCAAGAACAGTTTCTACAGGACTCTGTTACAGTCCTTGATACAAGGTATCAATGTGAATTGTGTATGTAACACAAACCCCTGATAAAGTGTTACTGCTCCAAGAACAGAGGTTGTGTCCTTATCTTCTTCTTGGAATCCCTAGGCCCTAGGGCATTGCCAGACTCAACAAATGCTGGGAGAATGGCATAGCTGGCCTGCTTTGAAGAAAGTCACCCTCTTAACCAGAGATCTCTAATCCTGGGTCTAATTAGTTGTGGTGCAGAGCTTTGGTTGCCACAATGCTGCAACCTAACTTTATCTTCTATCTCTTAACTCTAACTAAATTAAGGGAATCTGGGAGTTCCCTGGCAGTCCAGTGGTTAGGACTCCGCGTTTCTACTGCAGTGGGCACGGGTTTGATCCCTGGTCAGGGAACTAAGATAATGCAAGCCTCATGGTGCAGCCAATAAAATAAAATGATTTTTTTTTATAAAAGGGAAGGGGAAAGATATATTTGACTACATAAAAACTGAAATTTTCTATACAGCAGAAAATATCATAAAGTTTAAAAATAAAAAAATCAAGAAAAAATTGCAACATGTAACAGAGTCTTTAGTATACAAAGAGTGTTTACAAATAAGAAAAAGAATATAAGCACACCAACAGAAAAATAAGGATATGAGCTGGAAACTCACAAAACAAAAATAAGTATGACCAATAAATATATAAAAAGATGCTCTTTACTGCCTATTCAATTGGAAAAAAACCCTGATTTTGGTGATAGTGTGGGGATACTGACATTCTAATTCAGTGTTTATGTTGGTATATATTGGTACATCTTTTCTGTAGCACAATCTAGAAATAGTGTTCTTCCAACAAATATTTCTTGAATACACATATATCTGACACTGTGTAGATACTGAGAACATAGTAAAGAATAAAGCACGCAAGGGAGGAGACAGGAAATAATTGAACAAATAAATAAACAAATCAATGTATCAAAAAATAAAATGTACATATCCACTGAACCATCAATTTCACTTCTAGGATTTTTTTTCTAAGAAAATAAATAAGTGCACAAATGTTTGTTCAAAGATATTATTTGCAGAACTGTCTAATAACAGCAAAAATTGGAAATAAATAAGTGTTCATTATTATAAGATTGCTTAAACAAATTATGTTCTGCCCACATAGTGTATCTACATAGTGTATCTAGTGTATCTACATAGTGTATCTACATAGTGTATCTACATAGTGTATCTACAACACTTAATGATGATGACCTAGTTTTATATGTATTGGTTTGAAAGACATTAATGATAAATTATATAGTGAAAATGCAACCAACAGAAGATTGGTCCATTTAAAATGCATGTGTGTTCATCTAAGAGAAAATCTGTTAAAGTATGGAGGTTCTGTAAAAAACTAAAAATAGAGTTACCATATGATCCAGCAATCCCACTCCTGGGCATATATCCAGAAAAAATGAAAGCTCTAATTCAAAAAGATACATGCACCCCAGTGTTCATAGAGGCACTGTTTACAATAGGCAAGACATTGAAGCAACCTAACTGTCCATCAACAAATGAATGGATAAAGAAGATGTGAGGTATATAGATATAGGTATAGATATAGATAGATAGATACACAATGGAATATTACTCAGCCATAAAAAAGAATGAAACAATGTAATCTGTAGCAATATGGATGGACCTAGACATTATCATACTAAGTGAAGTAAGTCAGACAAAGACAGATATTATATGATATCATTTACATGTGGAATCTAAAAAAAAATACAAATGAACTTAATTACAAAACAGAAACAGACGCACAGACCTAGAAAACAAACTTATGGTTACCAAAGGGGAAGGGGGGGGATAAATTGGAGCATGGGATTAACAAATGCACACTACCATATATAAAATAGATAAATAACAAGGATTTACTGTAGAGCACAGGGAACTATATTCAATATCTTGTAATAAACTATAATGGAAAAGAATCAGAAAAAAAGAATATAATGCATATATGTATAACTGAATCACTTTGCTGCACTCCTAAAACTAACACAATATGGTAAATCAACTATGCTTCAGTTTTTAAAATATCTATTTACAATGGTTTTCTCTGGTTTTATGTATTTCTGTCACCTAAATTTCTTACAGTGAGCATACATTTTATGAGAGAAAAACCACAGATATTCAATGTTTTGAAAAGTATATATGTAATCTTTACAGAGTTCACAAACCATATCCCACCAGTATATTTGAAATTGTCAGCATTATGATACATCTTAGTCATATTTTCTTCAGATTATAACTTTCCATAAGATCGTTAGCTAGCAATTGTTCTGTATTAAATTTTTCATTAATTCTTTTTGTTTAAACTTCCTTAGCAACATCTTTTTTGTATCAATATCAATTTTACATCTTTCTAGACTATCTTTGTTCTGGAATTAAAATATGTGTGAATACTTCGTTGCTCAGCAAAATACCAAACACTTTAATTCACCTGTTCCCAAGGTTCTGTGACTTGGGAACAGATGACTATGGAAGTTAATGGTTCTGCGGAGTTCAGAAACACTAAAGGTGTCAAAAAATAAAGATGGATTACAAAAGAAGCTCTGGAAAAAATGTGTGGCTTGTAGTGTGTGCTGGCATTGAAAACCAATGAGTGTATTTACATGTGCGTAATCTTTGTGTGCATATACACATACATGCATCCTACATATGCTATGCATATGTATACGTGAGAGTTCATGTTTATGCTCACCCTGCGTCCTCCCATGTAGGTAAATCAAACCTGTTATGCATATGCTTTATCTGCACCCCCGGGCGAGCCACATTTGCCTTCATGTTATCTGCGGGAAACCAGCATCAACCGATCCGCAAAGGGTTTCAGTGTCGAGCCAGGGAGCCGGCGCCACTCTGGCCACCTGCCTTGGAGAGCGGCTACTCAAAGGTGCGGAGTAGAACCGCAAGGCAGGCCGCCGCCCGGGAAGTAAGCCGACGAAGGAGCTTGAAGCACTTCAGCACCACGGACACGGGCTACCCCAATCGAGTCCTTTCGAGCCGAAAAGCCGGCGGAGACCGCCCCTTCCCCAGGCGCCCCCAGCCCTCTCCGCCTAGTGCGTCACTATCTCCGGGCCCTCAATCGTCACTGAGACGCCAGCTTTCCATCCCGCTCCTCGCCAAGCCCGGCAAAAGCCTGGCCGGAGATGCGGGTCCGCGCAGCGCTCCCACTCGCCCTTCCTGCTGGCCCGCGCCACCCTGCCATCCTCTTCTCTCTAAAGAGGCCAAACGGGCGCACGAGGCATAGAAATTCTACGGCCCAGAGCCGGGTCAGAGAGGGGTCCCGGAGGTGGGGAGGCTGAGCGGACTTGCTCTGCGCCTCCACCCGCTACGTTCGGCCGCGGCCTGGCCCTTCCTCCTTGCCCTCGCCTTTCGTTGGGGAAAGATTTCTCCAAACCGTTTATTCTCCGCGAAAATCTCAACCCATATAGACTGGCGTCCAAGAGTCAGAGACAGACAACAGAGTAAAGGAAAATACTCATTCTTGGCCCTATTTCTAAAACCATCCAGCATTCTTAAAAGTTTGTATTTGAAATTGCTCCCATGGCGCCATAGGGACTCTCCCTTGTTTGGGTGGGAGGCCGGGGAAGGACCCATACATGCGACGGCGGCAGGAAACGGGGGCGCACAGCTGATACTGACCCTACCGAACCCGTGTCCAGGTTTTCCAAGAAAGCAGTGCCGGGAAGTGGGGCCCCCGCAGCCGCTCAGGCGTCGAGCAAAGCCTCCGCAAAGGCTTGTAAAGGGGGCGGGGCGCTTCGCCCAGGGCCCGGCCCAACCCCAAAAGAGGGACTCGGCCTCTTAGGTGCCTCGGCTAAAAGCGAGCGTGTGGGGTTCGGGGTACGCTCCCACTCCTTACGGGTGGGGCGGCCCGGCAGGCAGGGTCAAGGTCCCAGTCCGCTGCTGCCGACCAGCTGCCGGGGCCCGGTTACCTGTGTGTCGCGGCGAGGAAGGCGCGCCCGGTGCTCCGGCCGGGGCTGCCCGCTGCCGCGCGCCTAGTCCAGGCTCTGAGCCCACTGAGGCCACCGCGCGCTTCGCCCGGAAAACCGCGGCAGGGGCGGCTGAGACCGCCTGGCTGGGCAGGGAGAGCGGCGCCGCAGGCACGAACCCTGCGCCTGCGCTCTCCGCTACTCCCCCTCGCTCCCCACCGGCAGGTGCCCAAGTGGAAGACCGCGGGGGAGCGCCGGGGATTTGTGCCCCTTACTCGCGCGGTGGGAGGGCCCAGGCACCGCGAAAGTGCCTTCCGGGATCGCTTTAGCCTATGCCCTTCGAGAGACCCGGTCTGCTGGAGTGACATGGTTTTGAAGCAATCGCCGGTCTCCGGAGTGACATGGTTTTCTGGAAGGGGGCAGGGAGGCAGCCTCAATCCATTTCCACCTGTCCCTTTGCGTTTAAAAGTCGCAAGTCGATTCCTTGATATTTAAAATATGTCTAGCATCAGTAAATCGTGGTCCGGGAAGGTCTTCGGGCATCCCGACTCCACCTGGCGTTTTACCGATGAGGTCTCTGGGGCAAGGGTCTTGACGCTGCAGATGTGGTTCCTGGACTGAGGTCTATATACCCCAGTCCCGTGCTGAATGAATACAGCTTCTTGGAAACAGGGTCACGAGGACAGGCAGGAAGGCCATCAGCATAGGCCAGGCAAGGAAGGGTGAGGCCTGAACCAAGGTGCTAGCTGTGGGAAAAGATAGGAAGTGACTGCTGGTTTTTCCTCTGTCCTTCCAGATCCACTCACCACCCTGTTCTGTGACTCAGGGCTGACTTTTATGGGCGACATCAACTGTCCTCTGGCTTTTGCCTGGTTTTGGCCAATGGGAGGCGTGTGCAGCAGGTCCATCACAGGGCAGAATGTTGATCACAGGGCAGGATGTTCTTCAGGACCTCTCCCCTACATTCTCAGAGGGCCATTCTATTAGCAGTGGCTGCATTCTTTATCTGAACGCCATTACTCCAATCCTGGGGCCCTCTCCTACAGTTCATTCTTAGTTCTGTTTACCACTTGCTGCCCTTGCCCCTGCAGGCCTGGCTCCCAGATGTTTCCTTTAACCCTGCCCACACCTGTTTAAATAGTCTCTTCCTTAAATTCTCAACTATCCCCTGGATGCGCCATGCCATCTTTATCCTACCACCTTTTTCCTACCATTCCAGGACTCTATAATACTCCACTGCGGTTGGGAAGATTCATAAGAAAAAAAAAATGTGTCAAAGAAAGACGGGACTTTTGGGACTTCCCTGGTGGTCCAGTGGTTAAGACTCCATGGTCCCAGTGCAGGGGGCCCTGGTCAGGGAACTAGATCCCGCACGCTGCAACTAAGAGCCCGCATGGTGCAACTAAAATACCCTGCATGCTGCAACTGAAGATCCCGCATGCCCCCACTAAAGATCCTGCATGCTGCTACGAAGATCCCACGTGCCACAACTAAGACCTGGTGCGGCCAAATAAATAAATAAATAAATGTTGGAAGGAAGGAAGGAAGAAAGAAAGAAAGAAGGGACTTTTAAAAGGTGAGACGGGGCTTCCCTGGTGGCGCAGTGGTTGAGAATCTGCCTGCCAATGCAGGGGACACGGGTTCGAGCCCTGGTCTGGGAAGATCCCACATGCCACGGAGCAACTGGGCCCGTGAGCCACAATTACTGAGCCTGCGCGTCTGGAGCCTGTGCTCCGCAACAAGAGAGGCCGCGATGGTGAGAGGCCCGCGCACAGCGATGAAGAGTGGTCCCCACTTGCCACAACTAGAGAAAGCCCTCGCACAGAAACGAAGACCCAACACAGCCATAAATAAATAAATAAATAAATAAACGTGAATTTCTAAAAAAAAAAAAAAAAAAAGGTGAGACGTCTCCCAGAGTCATCTTGATAGCTCCCAGGCTCCAGGCAGCCATCATGCTAGGTGATCTCCCCACCAAGTCCCCCAGCCTGAGGGCATTAAAGACAGTTTGAATAGACCCAAGAATGGGATTCAGACTACTCAGAATCAGTGTGTTCCACAAAAGGGCTGGGGGTCATCTAAGTGTCCAGCACAATAGAACTTTTGGGTGCCTCTTGATGGGAAGAGACAATCTAGATCTTTATGGAGCAAGTGCTGGTGCTCTCCCAACTGCAGCTGGGCTGCTTTTGAATGAATTGATATCCTTAGGACACTTAAAAGAGTCTTGGGCACAGTGTCTGAAAAATGTGTTTATGAAGGAGCTGCTGAGTGATGCAGTTGTTGATGAGAGTCTCCGGCTGTTTCAGTAGAAAACCCAAAGAATGTTCCCGAAGAGGGAGGAAATAAAAGGCAATAGAGTGAGTAACGATTGCCCCTAGCACTCCATGTCAGCTGGGTCTGAATCCAAGGCCTGACCATCTCTCCAGCTTGTAAAAATGATCAAACTGGTTTAACTAGTTCAATTCTTTCCCCATCCCACCCCTTCAAAAAGCACACAGACAAAACCAAAACAAAACACCGAGGCACTATCTTGGCAAGACTTACCCAAAGGTAACCCCAGGAGTAGCTGCTTGCAAACAGAATTAATATCTCCCCTATTTGTACTGAGTACAAATGAGACCAGAACAGAAAATTAACAAGTATCTTTGGCCTTTCATTGTTTTGAAGAGGAAGTATCCTTTGTTGTTCAGAAAGCAACCTGGGCATTAATTGTGCTGATCTAGGTAAGGAGTAGAGGAACAGAAGCAAAAGGAGCCTCAGAAGGCTAGACTCATCCACAAAGCTCAGCTAGATTTTATGTTTCTCTTGGAGGAAGTGGGGGAGAAAGAGAGCCAGAAAAGTTTTGAGGATGGGAGTGAGAAAAATGAAGATGTAGAGTGATCTGAGTTTGAGAGGCTTGAGACTAGGAATTTAGCACAGCTGCCATTCTGAATGATACTGAGAGATACTGAGAAACAGGAAGAAGGATTTTTAGATGTTTTGTTATGTGTAATAAGTGGAATTCTTCTTTTGTGCTATAATATTGAGGACTTTTTCTGACAATTGTAAAAAACGCAAACTGATTTAACTGAAAAATCTATAAATAGATAGCTTCAGGTATGGCTGGATCCAGGGAGCAAACAATGTCATCAGGATATGGTCACTCCTCTCTCTGTGGACTTCAAAGAGTTTATTCTCATGTAGTGATTTTTCCCCACCTTTCCCCAGTGTTGAAACTATATCATCGTTATAGCTAATCATTCCAGTAGAAACAAAGCACATATTTCCAAGTAGTTCCAATAAAATCTTATTATGTCTCATTAGCAAATTCTGGATCATATACCCAACCATATGCTTTAGTCTGGGGACAAAAAATGGGGGAGGAGTCATTCTCCAAAGAAAAATCAAGGTTCTATTATCAGAAAAAAACCCATAAAGTGATGGGCAAATTTGGGTGTCACAAACTGTGATAACAATATGAAACAATTTCTAAGAATATACTGTTAACACAGGAAATACACAAAGAAACAACAACAAAAAAAACAAGTACAGACCAGTGTGGAATGTAAGTTGCTGTTTGTGTAAAAGAGGGGGACTAGAGAGTGAGAAATGGACAAACAGACAGACCAATAGGCAGGTGGAAACATAGAAATGTATAGGGACATACAAATATACATGTCTAGAGAGAATATCTCCAAAAGGATACACAAGAAAAAAAAAAGTGATGGGCAGATGAAAAAAGAACATGTCCATTATAGGTACCTCCCAAAGAAACTTCAGTTAAGATTTATACTGATTTTCAATTTTTTAATACTAGACTAGTGTTTCTTTTGAAAATGACATCATGTTGACATGGAGAGCAAGGCAGCTGAAGTTCTTTCAACCTGAAAAATAAAGTGAAATATTTTGCTGTTCCTACAGAAAGAGGTGCCAGAAAAGATTTTTTAAATATATTTTGTTTTGAGTTTCCATATACATACAGACTTTATTTAAGAGGTCTGTTTTCTGATCCCCAAAAATGATTCAAATTCCTCAAAGCCTGAAGAAGTTACTAGAGTTCCTGATGACCATTGTGAAAATACGTGTTTCCTCCATCAGCACCACCACCACTTCACTCTTGCAGTTAGACACAAAGCTCAGTTCTTGTAGCACTCTGGGCCAAACAACTAAGAACTGGTTTGTATATCCACGCAGGGAGGCACACAGTAACACCCCATTTTAGGAACATTCAGACTTTTATCAACCTCCAATACCTGGCACACCACAAATCTTGAAATAAGTGAGGCAACTTGGCTGTCTCAAAATTCAAGCACTTGCCTTAATCTTCAAATTGTGTACAAAACAAAGGGCACCAACAATAAGCACAGTTATCAATTTTCCCCCAATCAATTCTTTCTTCATTATCATTTACTACTCTATCACCACATTTGCTCACTTCACCAATTACTAGTTCTGAGCTTCAGATTCCTTATCAGAAAAGGGGATAATAATAACCTACTATACAGGGCTGTTATGAGGATTAAATTAACTAATACATGTAAAGGGCTTAGGACAGTGTTGGGCACCCAGTAAGCACTAAATTAATGTTTGCTATTATGATTACAGGGGCCCAAAAGTAAATCCCTCTAGATAAGTAAAACGAGTAAAAAGTCTGTATGGAGATCATGTCTGAAGAGAATGCTGTATAAGGAGAGCAGCTGTTCATTCAGCTTCAGAGACCATAAGGAAATGTGAATCCAGTGTTGAAAGATCTTCTATTTTTTAAATATGGGGTAGAAATCTTGATTTATTTTTTTAATTCTTTCTGGGATGGATTGATTGATTGATTGATTGATTGATTTTTGGCTGCATTGGGTACTTGTTGCTGCGCAGGCTTTCTTTAGTTTCGGCGAGTCGGGGCTACTTTTCGTTGCGGTGCACAGGCTTCTCATTGCGGTGGCTTCTCTTGTTGTGGAGCACGGGCTCTAGGCACACGGGCTTCAGTAGTTGTGGCAGGCGGGCTCAATAGTTGTGGCTCACGGACTCTAGAGCACAGGCTCAGTAGGTGTGGCGCACAGGCTTAGTTACTCCACAGCATGTGGGATCCTCCCAGACCAGGGCTCAAACCCATGTCCCCTGCATTGGCAGGCAGATTCTTAATCACTGCACCACCACGGAAACCCTTGCTTGTGGGATCTTAGTTCCTGGACCAAGGATCGAACCTGGGCCCACAGCACTGAAAGTGCCATGTCCTACCACTGGACCGCCAGTGAATTCCCAGAAATCTTGATTTTTAAATGAAATTTTCTGGTTATTAAAAATGCAAATGCATTCATGATTTTTTAAAACTCAACAAACTAAGAATAGAAGAAACTAACTCACCATAATAAAGTCTATATATGAAAAACCCACAGTTAACATTACACGCAATGGTGAAAGACTAAAAGCTTTTCCTCAGGAATAAGACAAGGATGCCCACTCTCACCACTTCTATTCAACATAGTACTACAGGTTCTAGCCAGAGCAAATAGGCAAGAAAAAGAAACAAATGACATTGAAATAGGAAAGGAAGAAGTAAAATGATTTCTGTTCACAGATGACATGAGTTTATATGTAGAAAACCCTAAATACTCAAAAAAAGACTGTTAATAAATTAATTCAGCAAAATTGAAGGATACATAACCAATGCTCAGAAATCAGTTGCATTTCTATACACTAACAATGAACACTCTTAAAAGGGAATTAAGAAAAAAATCCATTTACAATAGCATCCAAAAGAATAAAATACTTAGGAATAAACTTAACCAAGGGGATGAAAGACTTGCACAATGAAAACTAAAAAACTTGGCTGAAAGAAATTAAGACAAAAATAAACGGAAAGATACCTTGTGTTCATGGACCGTATGACTTTAAATTACTAAGATGTCAGTACAGCCCAAAGTGATCTACAGATTCAATGTAATCCCTGTCAAACCTCCAATGATGTTTTTTGCAGAAATGGAAAAATCCATCCCAAAACTCATACAGAACCTTAAAGCCAAAAAATCTTGAAAACAAAGAACAAGTTTGGAGGTCTCACACTTCCTGGTTTCAAAACTTACTGTAAAGCTACAGTAATCAAAATTGTGTGGTATGAGCACAAAGACAGCCATATAGACCAAAAGAATAGAACAGAGAGCCCAGAAATAAACATATATGTGGTCAAATGATTTTTGACAAGAGTGCCAAGACCATGCAGTAGGTAAAGGGCAGTCTTTTCAACATTTAATGTTGGGAAAACAGAATATCCACATGCAAAAGAATGAAGTTGGATTCTGCCCTTACACCATATACAAAAATTAACTCAAAAGTGATCAAAGACATAAATGTAAGAGATAAAACTCTTAGAAGAAAACATATGGCAAAACTCCATGACATTGGATCTGGCAATAATTTTTTGGATGTAACACCAGAGGAACAAGCAAAAAGAGAAAAGATAGCTAAGTTGGACTTTATCAAAATTAAGTGTCTTTTGTGTGTCAAAAGACACTATCAACTGAGTGAAAAGGCAACCCATAGAATGGGAGAAAATATTTGCAAATCATGTATCTGATAAGGGATTGATATCCAGAATATATAAAGAATGCCTACAACTCAACAACAACAACAAAAGCAACTGATTAAAAAGTTATCAAGGACGTCCCCGGCAGTCCAGTGGTTAAGACTCCCCACTTCCACTGCAGGGGGCGTGAGTTCGAACCCTGGTCGGGGAATTAAGATCCCACATGTTGCACAGCACAGCCAAAAAAAAAAGTTATCAAAAGCCTTGAATAGACATTTCTCCAAGGAAAATATACAAATGGCCAATAAGCACATGAAAAGATGTTCAGTATCACTAACCATTAAGGTAATGCTAATCAAAACCACAGTGAGATACCACTTCACACCTATTAGGGAGATTATTATCAAAAACAAAAACAGAAAATAAATGTTGGTGAGGATGTGGAGAAACTGGAACACTTGTGCATTCCTGGTAGGAATGTAAAATGGAATGCTCACTACGGAAAACAGTATGACAATCCCTCAAAAAATTAAAAATAGAATTACCATATGATCTAGCAATTCTACTTCTAGGTATTAAATGTAGTGAAAGCAGGGACTTGAACAAACATTTGTAAACTCATGTTTGTAGCAGCCTTATTCACAATAGCCAAAATGTGGAAGCAATGCAAGTGTTGTCAGATGAATAAGCAAAATATAGAATGTACATAAAATGGAATATTATTCAACCTTTAAAAAGAAGGAAATTCTGTCATATGATACAGCATGGATGAACCCTAAGGACATTAGGCTAAGAGAAGTAAGCCAGTAACAAAACAATTAATGTCGTGTGATTTATATGAGGTACCTAGAGTAGTCAAATTCATAGAGACTGAAAGTAGAATAGTTGTACCTGGGACTGGGGGTGGGTGGGGGCTGAGGAAGAGAGGATGGGGACTTAGTGTTTAATAGGTACAGAGTTTCAGTTGGAGAAGATGAAAAAATTCTGGAAATGAATGGTAGTGATGGTTGCACAACAATGTGAATACACTTTAGAACTGTATACTTTAAAATAGTTAAAATGGTAAATGTATGCTATGTATATTTGCCATAATTTTTAAGAAGTTAACTTAAAAAATACAGATACATAAACACTGTCAAGCACATCCACAACCACAAGTCACAGTACTCACAGAGGAAAATACGGGCTTACAAAAAAATTAAAAATCACATGAGGAATCACCAATAGAGAGAGTCAAGGAGATGCAGCAGGGAAGATTAATTCTGGTCCTGGTTGCTTCTTACTGGCACTTTGGATCCCCTGATGTCTGGCTGTGACTCCCAGAGGATTCCCAGCCCAAGTAATTTGCAAGCATCTTTTGGCTGCGAAGTCATTTTGCTGCCACCATGGTGACAGACCAACTAGCACCATCAGCTACTTTCTATATCCCTCACAGTGCAGGCAGGAGCCTCTGGATTCCTTCCGTACTACACAAGAGTATGAGTAGAATGAGGAGAGTCACCTCGGCTCCTCCTTGTCTATGCCACACTGCACTTTTCCTCTGCTTTAGTCATCCTGTGTTGGTGCAGAGGCACCATGGGGGGCTTCCTCCTCCCACATTCCCAACAGGGAGTAGAACAGAAGCTCCTTCTACTCTCAGCTTCCTCCACAGTCTATTCGATAGCCTTGGAATTTCTGCCTGGAAGGTTAAAGTCACAATACAAGGGTCTACCTCTTTACTCCCAATCTCTCTCACTTTCTTCTCCTTTCTGCACTCAAATAGCAAAATGAACTTTGACTCTTTTTTTTCTCATTAAACTCCTTTTTTAGGAGTCCTAATCCTCCCCACCCTAACTTACTATGGTTAGTAGGTACCTTTGGCTGACTAGAGAGAAAGTCATATACATGGAAATGCAAAAGAGATGAACATGTTGTATATTATTTTAAATTAAGTAAAATGGACTGATTTGGGCAATAAAGGGATATAATTGCTCGTATAACTGAACAGTCCAGAGTTTTAGGCCCGGCTTTAAGCAAATGCTGAAATGATGGGATTAAGACTCAGTTTCTCTCTGTTTCTCAAATCTACTTCTTCATTGTTGACTCCATTCTTGGCAGGCTTCTCCCCTCGTGGTTTCAAAATGACTATCAGAGGCTCCAGGACACACATGCTTTCTTGTTCACATAAAAGGAAGAAGAGCACTTTCCCTCTTCCACTTTTTGAACCAAAGTCCTGAGCTTAGCCTGGTTGGATTTGTCCTTCCCTGATCCAATCATTGTGGTGATTGAGATGATGCCTGTTAGCTTAAGTTAAACACCACATCCCATCTGACATATTCCATTCCTAAAGCAGAAGAGGGGTATCAAGTTCCCCTGAAGCCCATGGATCTTGCGAATAAACATTAGATACCATTACCAGGAAAAAGGCGAATGTGTGTTGGGTGACGAAAGATAGCAATGTCTACTACCACCAATGTCTACCAGATCTGATTTGACTTACTGCTCAACAAGACTTTATTAAACTAAACACTGAAAAAAAAATGCAAAACGGGATCAAGTTAATCTTAGCAACTCCTCCCCACAGTACACGTCCTTTCTGACTCCTGATTCCTGTTCTGGGAAATTTCTTTTAAAATAATATCCTAGTGTCTGCACTTGACACACCAAAATTTGCCTATCTCCTGGGTGTCCTGGACCACTTCTCTCATCAGTGTCTGTCCTTGCCCTAGGACTTGGTTTGAACCCTAGGGGCTTTACGAGGAACAGGAGCCCGCCCATGTGGGCAGGCTGCCAGTCTATGTGTCCACACCTCCTTAAAGATCATTAAAGTGGTTCATAAACCACCTAACAGCCGAAGTAGAGTTTGCTCTAATTTTTATCACATTCATTATTATTATTTATTTATTTTTATATTTAATAATATCTGTAATATATGAATCTTTCTGCTTCAATTTGACTGTGAAAATACAAAGAAAAAGAAGGGGGCCTGCTGGGAGGTGGGGGGGTCACCAGAACCAGGTCCAACAGAAGTACTAGGGGTAGAGGGGGCTCATCCAGCTTCCTACCTTTGCGCCTCTGCCATTTCATTTTTTCTCCCCTCTGCACCCTCTCTAAACACAGGTGAAGAACAATAACCAGCCGGCCACCAAATTTTCTATATGCAAAATAACCTCTCTCTTCTCGCTCCATTAATCCTCAAAGACTTTTCCACTTTAGAACTTGAGATGTGATTGCTCACACTGGGTATTTAATATCATTTGTAATAATCAGTGTGATAAAAATTAGAGCAAACTCTGCTTCAGCTGTGAGGTGGTTTATGAATCACTTTTGCTTTGGCTGTGAGGTAGTTTATGAACCACTTTAGTGATCTTTAAGGAGACATGGTGGCGCAGATGGGCAGCCTGCCCGCGTGGCAGGTGGCGTTGGGCACGGGCTCCTGACTGCGGGGTGGGGGGGTGGGGGGGGAGGCCTGAAGGTGGAGGCTGAGCTCTATTGTTAGCTCTGCTGCTCTGCAACTGCGTGACCTTGAGCAAATCAATTAACCCCTCTGGACCTACCAGTTCCTCAGCTCTAAATAGCAGGATTAAACTTGATGTTCTCTAAGCTCTTTTCACCTGCAGCATTCTAAAATGTTCAAAGAAATTGATTATGTTTTGTTTTGTTTTGTTTTTGGCTATGTTGGGTCTTCATTGCTGCACGTGGGCTTTCTCTAGTTGTGGCGAGTGGGGGCTACTCTTCATTGCAGTGCGCGGGCTTCTCATTGCGGTGACTTATCTTGTTGCGGAGCACGGCCTATAGGTACACAGGCTTCAGTAGCTGTGGCACGCAGGCTCAGTAGTTGTAGCTCACGGGCTCTATAGAGTGCAGGCTCAGTAGTCGTGGCGCACGGGCTTAGTTGCTCCACGGCATGTGGGATCTTCCTGGACCAGGGCTTGAACCCATGTCCCCTGCACTGGCGGGCAGATTCTTAGCCACTGTGCCACGAGGGAAGTCCCTGATTTTGTTTTTAACAGTTCACAAATGAGAAGTTACCAGTAAAGAGTTCTTATCTTTTCTAGAACTGGAAAGATTGCCAAGAGACACTCATTCAGGCTGAAAGGGGTTAAGGAGGAGGTGGAGTGTAAACAGTGAACTACAGGGTGATCAGATGGTGGAGGACAAGCTCCTGTGTGGGTCCTGACCCTCCTCTGAGTCTCCAGTGAGCCTCAGAGAGCACCCGCACAGCCTCGGGGGCTGTGTGCACTTAACCGCAAGAATCCCCATGCTCTTTGGCCTGGGGAGAGGTTGAATATTCTAGATTCATAGGATTCCCTTCTTCTGAAGCTCCTCCAGGGACACAGTCCTCTCTCCCACTACCTCTGTTTCCCAGAGGAGGGCCCTAACTAGGGGGAACATCCAAGGTGTTGTCCCATGACACCTAAATTAGAATGACAATTGGAAAGCTTGAAGTAACCTCTGCTCTCTCTCAAAAATCTCACTAAAACAACTAGGAAGGGACTTTTTTAAAAGACATATATCTACAAGGACCAAGAGAAAAGGAGACAACAACAACGGAATTTTGGAAGTTAGAAAATGCTTGAACAAGCAGTAACTGGCTTAGCAGACTCTAGTAAATGGACTCCACAGTCAGTGATGGTGGAAGGTAAGAAGCAGCCCAATTTACACTGCAAAACCCAAAAGGTCATGAATTGGCAGCACCAGATACCACCGGAAGTGAGGTTGAAGTAAGGGATAGAGATAAAAGGGATGGATTGAAGGTTCTTTTAAGAAGTTGTCAGTTCCCCAGATGTCCCTCCCAATCCACACAGCAAGGAAACTACCTCACCCTCACTCTCATAGGAGACTGGAGGCCTTCCCTCTGAGAGCAAAGAGGACTGCTCTCTGGAGAAGGAAAATCTGAG
Organism: Balaenoptera acutorostrata; assembly: GCF_949987535.1. Classification (NCBI taxonomy): domain Eukaryota; kingdom Metazoa; phylum Chordata; class Mammalia; order Artiodactyla; family Balaenopteridae; genus Balaenoptera; species Balaenoptera acutorostrata. The sequence goes on along the minus strand of NC_080067.1, from coordinate 22,903,980 downwards.
GGTCTCTGCACTGGGGGACATCAGGCCCAACTGGGGATAGGGAGATCCACATGGAAAACAGGAGAGTGTGAATGTTCACATACTGAATGTTAAAACCACTAGTCCTCTTCTACCTCATACCTCCCAGAATAATGGCAGCCAGGCATGTACTCTCCAAGACCCTGGAGGATCCTTCTCTGAGTATTCCAACAAGCTCAAGAGAGAGACTTTAAAATTCTGACATAGGGATTTGCTAACCACTGGCCCTGCTAGACCACTATACAGTGAAATCCACAACTGACAAGCCCCAACCCATGCTCTCAGAGCTCCCAATCAGCTTTTTATGCCCTATCTTTAAATATTAGCAGAGGCCAAAAATCACCACACATCTGAGGAAAGCCTCAGAGAGACCAAAACAAACAAAGATAATTTTGAGGAAACAGAGCCTAACCTGGGAGAAAAAAAAATTTTTTGTAATAACCAAAATTCTCAGAGAGAGTGATATTACATCAGTGAAAGAGGAAAAGTGTATATTTATAAAAAGGAATATTCAGAGAACACAAAGGGAGACTTGAAAATTTAAAACATGATAGTAGAAAGTTTTTTAGAGTTAGTAAAAAGATGGAAAGGGACAGTTTCCCATGATGTGAAACAGAAGGACAAAAAGATGGAACACTGGACAGAAAAAGTAAGACAAATAGAACACCTACTCAGGAAATCCAAATAAAGAGTCCAGAAAGATAGAACAGAGAAAACAGAAGGGAGGAAATAATCCTTGAAATAATTCAGGACAATATCTTAGAGTTTGCAGATCGAAACGGCCTATAACCCCACATAGTTCTCAAAAACAGGCCCACATCAAGGCATATCTTAGTGAAATTTCAGAATCCTAGGGACAAGCAGAACATCTTCAAGCTTCTACAAAGAAAATAAACAAAAACAAAAAAATTTTTAATAGGACATATAAAAAATTAAAGACAACACAAACAGATGGAAAGATACACTGTGTTCTTGGATTGGAAGGATTAATATTGTTAAAATGACCATAGTACCCAAGGCAATCTACAGATTCAATGCAATCCCTATCAAAATATGAATGACATCTTTCTCAAAAGTAGAACAAACAATTTTAAAATTTGTATGGGAACACGAAAGACTCCGAATAGCCAAAGCAATCTTTTTTTTTTTTTTTTTTTTTTTTTTTAAAGGAAAGACTTTTCTGCTTTTTTTTTTTTTTTTTTTTTTTTTTTTATAAATTTATTTATTTATTTATTTATGGCTGTGTTGGGTCTTCGTTTCTGTGCGAGGGCTTTCCCTAGTTGCGGCAAGCAGGGGCCACTCTTCATCGCGGTGCGCGGGCCTCTCACTATCGTGGCCTCTCTTGTTTCGGAGCACAGGCTCCAGACACGCAGGCTCAGTAGTTGTGGCACACGGGCTTAGTTGCTCCGCGGCATGTGGGATCTTCCCAGACCAGGGCTCGAACCCGTGTCCCCTGCATTGGCAGGCAGATTCTCAACCACTGCGCCACCAGGGAAGCCCCAAAGCAATCTTGAGAAAGAAAAACAGAGTTGGAGGAATCAGGCTCCCTGACTTCAGACTATACTACAAAGCTACAGTAATCAAAACAGTATGGTACTGGTACAAAAACAGAGACAGATCAATAGAACAGAATAGAGAGCCCAGAAATAAACCCATACACTTATGGTCACCTAATCTATGACAGAGGAGGCAAGAATATACAATAGAGAAAAGACAGTCTCCTTAATAAGTAGTGCTGGGAAAACTGGACAGCCACATGTAAAAGAATGAAATTAGAACACTAACACCACATACAAAAAGAAACTCAAAGTGGATTAAAGACCTAAATGTAAACCATGTTTCCTAGAGGAAAACATAGGCAGAACACTTGTTGACATAAATCATAGCAATATTTTTTGGATCCATCACCTAAAGCAAAGGAAATAAAAGCAAAAATAAATAAAGGGGACCTAATTAAACTTAAAAGCTTTTGCACAGCAAAGGAAACCATTAACAAAACGAAAAGACAACCTACTGAATGGGAGAAACTATTTGCAACTGATATGACCGGTAGGGGTTAATATCCAACATATATAAATAGCTCATACAACGCAACATCAAAAAAACAACCTGATTTTAAAAATAGGTAGAAGAATTGAATAGACATTTTTCCGAAGAGGAAATGCAGATAGCCAACAGGCACGTGAAAAGAGGCTCAAGATCACTAAGCATCAGGGAAATGCAAATCAAAACCACAATGAGATGTCACACCTGTCAGAATGGCTATCATCAAAAAGAACACAAATAACAAATGTTGGCAAGGATGTGGAGAAAAGGGAACACTATTGTACACTGTTTGTGGGAATGTAAATTAGTGCAGCCACTGTGAAAAACCTTCATACTGTTTTTCACAGTGGCTGCACCAATTTACATTCCCACCAATAGAACTACCGTATGACTCAGCAATTCCACTCCTGGGTATATATCTGAAAAAAACAAAAACACGAATTTGAAAAGATACATGCACCCCAGTGTTCAGAGCAGCATTATTTACAATTGCCAATGTATGGAAGAAACCCAAGGGTCATCAAAAGATTAATGGATAAAGAAGATATCGTACATACACACACACACACAAATGTATACAATGGAATACTACTCAGCCATAAACAAGAATGAAATTTTGACATTTGCAGCAACGTGGATGGACTTGGAGGGAATTATGCTAAGTGAAATAAGTCAGATAGAGAAAGACAAATGTTGTATGATATCACTTATGTGTGGAATCTTAAAAATACAGCAAACTAGTGAATAAAAAAAGAAGCAGACTCACAGGTATAGAGAACAAACTAGTGGTTACCAGTGGGGAGAGGGAAGGGGGGAGGGGCAATATAGGAGTAGGGGAGTAAGAGGTTGAAACTATTATGTATAAAATAAGCTACAAGGCTATATTGTAAAACATGGGGAATATAAGCCAATATTTTATAATAACTATAAATGGAGTGTAACCTTTAAAAATTGTGAATCACTCTTTTGTACACCTGTAACTTATGTAATATTGCACATGAACTATACTTTAATAATCAATCAATCAGTCAGGAATTAGAATTCTTAGGGCTTCTTGACAAAGCCCCTGCCATGTGCTCCAGGCAAATTTTCAGGACTCTACTTGTCTCTCTCTCTCTTTTTCTTTTCTTTTCTTTTTTTTTCTGGCCATGCTGCACAGCTTGTAGGATCTCAGATCCCTGACCAGGGATTGAACTCAGGCCATGGCTGTGAAAGCCCAGAATCCTAACCATTAGGCCACCAGGGAACTCCCTTCATTGCTCTACTCTTAAATATGAGTCAAAGACAGAGGCCAAAGGAAAATTATAAATGATGGTAGTAGAAGACTAAGTCCTGTTTAAAAGTTTAAAACTCCCTCCCCTCTCCACTACTCCTTGAGCAGCCAGTGGGATGGATAGAGCCAGATCCAAGGACCTGTCTGCAAGCCATCTGTTTACTTTTCCCTCAGACTTCACCTCTGTCACCCAACCCTTCATTGTTCACTGCCTCCACCTCTCTCTCTCTCTCTCACTCTCTCTCACACGCACACACACACGTGCACACGTGCTGGCTTGATTTGAGAACATGCATCATGCTGCTTTTCTTGATAGCAAACATTGTTAATTATGGCTCTGCCTAGGGAATAGGCAAAGATCCCAAGAGCTCAGGCCTTGACAGTAGGGAGCTGCACTTCCTTCTGGACAAAGAGTCAGACTAGATTTAGTGACAAATTCTAAATTGCTATGAGACTTTCCCATTTCCTTGAAGCATAAAGCTCCATCGATTGATTGCAAGCTGAGTCATATACTGAATCTGCTTCTCACACTGTCAGCGGGAAGTGTAATTCCTGAATGACTCCCAGCAGACATTTATAGATTTTTCAGTCTGTTGAGTTATAAAAGATATCCAAAACCTTTTTTTTTTCTGAAGACCTTTAAATAAATCTTGATCTCAATAGCTAAGTCATTGAACATAATTACATTCAACACACTGGGAGTAATCTGCATAGAAGCAAGAGTTAAGTTAATGAAGATAGAAAAACAATTAAATAAGTGTGTAAAGAAACAAAGAACAGAGGACTGAAGACTGGAGTTCTGCCTTGCAGTTTGCTCTTGTTTAAGAGGTAGAAGAAAGAAAAATAACTATTTAAGGAGATAGGGCAAAGATGGGAATAGGGACTTGGTTAGGGTACCAGGACAGAAATCAAAGAAAAAGAATACTTCAAGAAAGTGCTGGGGAATTAGTGCTTCCCCATCCTCACTACAATGCAACAGCCCTTAATCAATGACTAACTGAAGTTGGTGTATAAATATCCCGGATTCCACACTCCTTAGGAAAACTCTGAGCCCATGTTCTACACTGACTCCCAGAGTTCCCCAGAAGCATTAAGTTCTAGTCACTCACACTGGTAATTGGCTTGATAGGGTGACATTTATTGGCTTTCTTCCTTTTTCTTTCTCACTTTCCTACACCCCTGCTGTTGCTTCCTGGCATCATCTCCAAAAGACTGAGATGAGAAAAGGCCACTGATAAGATAGCCTAAAGATTCTTGAGAGATCAAAATCTGTAGAATGGAAAAGGCAGAAGCCATACTGCTGGATTCTAAGGGGAGAGTTTGAGATGAGGAATAAGAGACAGGAATGGAAAACTCTTTCCAGAAGTTTAGCATTTAGAGGAAGGAAAGAAATGAGGGGGGGATATTAATAGGGCAATGGGACTGGGCAAAATTTTTTTGTTTACATCTATCTAGGAGAGATCCAATGCACATTTTTAGACATTTGACTCTAGGACCATTTATGTCTTTCTGGAAGCTCCCCTCCCTCTTTAGGCTCACCTTCTACCTCTCTCCTGTTTTTATCACCTCTTTGGCTAGCTTCTCTTCTTTGCCCAGACTTGAGTGTTTGTTTTTCTGAGGATACTGCACTTGACCCTCTCCTTATCTTTTTCTATACCGTTTTTCTGGGTAATCTAACCCTCTCCCATGACTTGAACTTCCACCTATACACTACTGATTTCTAAATTTGTATCTTCAACTAAGACTCCTTTCCTGGACTCTACACCCAACTGCCTACTTTATCTATCCAGCAAGCAGCTCAAAATAATCATGCAAAAATTGAACTTCCCATCTCCTCAAATTCATTTTTTCTTTGTATTTGATTGGTGAATGGTACTAACATTCATCCAGTTACCCATATTGGAAAAGTGGAACTCATCCTGAACCCTACCCTCTCTTTCATCACCTTTGTTCAGTCAGTAAGTTGAATAAGTCCTTTCCTTTTCTTTAACATTTCCCAAGTCCACCCATTCCTTCCATCTCCACTGTTCCTGCCTGAGTTCAGGCCATTAGCATCTCTTCCATGAACCATAAAGGTCTCATAAGTGGTCTCACTGCTTTTAGTCTTAACCCATTTAATATATTCTTCACACTCCTGCCAGATAGATTGCCTGCTGTTTAAAACCTCTCCAGTCTTTGTCACACGCATGTGTTGGGAGGGTGGGGTGGGGCAGGGGGTTTTGTATGAGAGAGAGAGAGAGAAAGACTTTACAAGAATGTTCATGGACAGAGTTTGGGAAAATTGTGTCAAGGACCCCAGAATTCTGAGTCCGTTCCCATCTCCCTTTCTGTAGGTTCAAAACAAGACAACAACTCTACCAAAGGTAATTACTCCATTGGAATCTTTTTCTGGGTTTAGCCCCTGTGAATCAGGATAAAGATAGGAAAGACATCCCCTGGTATTTTTTATCTATGGATGATAGCCACCAGTGGAGGGCCCAAGGTTAAGAAGCAGAGCTGAAGGAAGGTCACGATACAGAGACAGAAAGCTCAAGGCACAGGAGCCCTCCTAACACAAGCATCTTCAAGGCAAAGGCCAACATGGCAAGACACAAGAAGGGGATTTCTTTTTTCTTAGAAAACTCTTGTTTAGAAAGTTGGTTGTGGACTGGGGAGGGAGACAGTCCCATCCTAGATCCCACATGGGTCGGCAACAACATCTCCTAAAACAGTGATCTTCAACCTGAAGCCCGTGCAGCGCTACAGGCACGTGAAGACTTTCTTATTTCTTTTTTTCTTTTTTTCTTTTTTTCTTTTTTTTTTTTTTTTTTTTTAAAGGATTTTCTTATTTATTTATTTATTTATTTATTTATTTATTTTTGGCTGTGTTGGGTCTTCGGTTCGTGCGAGGGCTTTCTCCAGTTGCGGCAAGCGGGGGCCACTCTTCATCGCGGTGCGGGGACCGCTCTTCATCGCGGTGCGCGGGCCTTTCTCTATCGCGGCCCCTCCCGTCACGGGGCACAGGCTCCAGACGCGCAGGCTCAGCAATTGTGGCTCACGGGCCCAGCTGCTCCGCGGCATGTGGGATCTTCCCAGACCAGGGCTCGAACCCGTGTCCCCTGCATTAGCAGGCAGATTCTCAACCACTGCGCCACCAGGGAAGCCCTATTTCTTTTTTTCTAAATGATTGACGTGGGTTTGTATCCTGCAGGTTCTCCTATCCTACCCACTATTTTACAGTTATCCTTCTCCCTTTTTACAAAAGAAAGTCAGACCTGAATCTTACTATGGTGCACCAAACAAGGGTGTGAGTGTATTGGGGTAAAGGGGGTGCATGTTTGGGTGCTGGTGCTGAGAAAGTAAATCACTGGATAACAAAACTTTTTGTAAGCCAGGTGTTTCCTATTCTTTCTTCAATAAAATTGAAGGAGGATCTAAGCAAGTTAACAGCTGACAGCTCAAAGAAAATAAATTTTTATAATATATCATTCTGTTATTTTGTGGTATATAACTTAAGAGGAGTTTGAAGCACTGAATGACATTTGTTTATAACAAGATGCCTTTCATTTCCATCATCTTATTTATATATATAAGATTTTCAGGGCTCACACATATATAAACAAACAAAAAAGGAATATGATTGATACTGGATGCTGTCTCATTCCAGCAATAAATAATTTTCATCTATGCATTCATGCACCAATTTTTAAAATAGCCCTCCACCTCATTAATAAACTTACCTCAATAAATTTTAATTTTGATATTTAGTATTACTTATCAAAGTTTGTGATATATTTATATTGTTTTAATCAAATATGTACTTATATTAATTGTAATGATAACTCAATCCAGAAGAAAAATTTAAATAAAGTGTAATGATCATAGCAAATGTTTTAAAATTCCATTTCAATTTATATACATAATTTTGTCACAAAGAAGTATGATAGTGTGATCAATAAAAGATTTTCAAGCATAAAAATATAATTTTGTGAAGGAAGTGCAATGGAAGTATAAGTTCAAGAAGAAAAAAAAATGCAATGCAATTTTGCAGTGCAAAATTTTCTACTGAAAAAGAGGTTGCTCGTGTATGTTTTAAGTGGATATTGGTTGGAGGATGGCATTGCGTTGCTTGGATATTTAGATTCCACAGGATTCATTTAAAAGAGTGATATAACAGTTTACTTTTTTATTTATTTATTTTTGGCTGCATTGGGTCTTCATTGCTGCGCGCGGGCTTCTCATTGCGGTGGCTTCTCTTGTTGCAGACCACAGGCTCTAGGCATGTGGGCTTCATGTAGTTGAAGCCTACTACATGTGTGCCCCATGTAGTTGTGGCACACGGGCTCAGTAGTTGTGGCTCACAGGCTCTAGAGCGCAGGCTCAGTAGTTGTGGCACATGGGCTTAGTTGCTCCGCGGCATGTGGGATCTTCCTGGACCAGGGCTCGAAACCGTGTCCCCTGCACTGGCAGGCGGATTCTTAACCACTGCACCACCAGGGAAGCCCATAACAGTTTATTTTAAAATGCCAATATTTATAAAGTGCCAGAAATTATATCCTTTGCTATGATTAAACTTATGATAAACATGTTAAAGGTCAACTTAAAAATATGCAAAATATGCACCGTATACACAGTTTTCAAATAATTTTAGGGAATTTAAGAGCAAAACTGTTTGAAGCCCACAGAGTTAAGATTCTGTTTTGTTTCAAGTTAACCAAGACCAAAAAAGACCACCATCACCATAAAAGTGTTCCTGGTCCTGATAATGCTCCTATCACTGGGGATAAACTTCTTAGGATTGAGCCAGGATCATAAAGTTCTGCCCATTTCAGATTCCATCAGCTTCCTATTTGGCTAGCCACCTCTCTTCGCCTCATTTTCCACTCGGCATCCCCTGTCAACTCCAGACTAGAGCCACATGAGATCCTTACAACTCCCCCGCAGACCACCATCACATTGCATACCTCAGGCCTTTGCTCAAACTGCTCCTTCCGCCTGGGATGCCCCTCGCCTCTCTCCTCAGTTCCCCTTCTCCATCCAACAGGGAATTTCTCCCTCAAATTGTCATTCATAACTGGCCCTTAGTTTAGCATAACCAACCATGCCAGTTTTCCCAGGACTGAAAGGTTTCCTCGGGGGACTTCCCTGGAAGTCCAGTAGTTAAGACTTCACATCCCAGTGCAGGGGGTGTGGGTTCGATCCCTGTTTGGGGAGCTGAGATCCCACATGCCTCGTGGCCAAAAAACCAAAACATAAAACAGAAGCCATATTGTAACAAATTCAATAAAGACTTTAAAAATGGTCCACATCAAAAAAAAAAAAATCTTAAAAAAAAAAAGAAAGATTTCCTTGGGATGAGGGACTTGCAGTGCTAAAACCAAAGTAGTCCCAGGCCAACCAGGATGGTTGGTCACCTCACCGTTCTACGTTCAAGGGACTCACAATTTGGCTTGGGAAGAGTGACCCCAACTTTAGGGTGTTAACTTCTGTCTTCTTCCTACTGACCAACTTTCACCTGTGGAAGACAATCAGTCTTCCATGCTCTGAGAGCACTTTCTTAAGATAATACAATTCAAATGCTTTAAGCATTTAAGTCACTGTATTCCCAATTACCAGCTCACACTTCAAAGAGCAGTTACTCTGTGATCTTAAAAGAAACACTCTCTTCTAATTAATTAAACTCATTAAGCTTGCATATGCAACTCCTGCCAGGGCATGCCTTAGATTATCACTCCAAAATAATTTATCTACAAAGATTGGGGCTCTTAATCTCCTAAAAATAATTTTGCGAGAGGCATTATAAATTTCCTGTGACTGTATGAATGTGTGTTTGGGGACGTGGAAGATGGAAGGTTGATTCTAAACCACTGAAGAGTTTCCAGAATTTCCCAAGTTAGAATGTGGTCAGAAGGGAAGAAGCCATAGAGACGTGTTACCTGACTGAACCTCAGTATCCAATCCAATAAGCCTAATAACACCTATTTTATTAAATTATTGAAAGGTTGAAAAGAGGCAGTGTAGCAACTTAGGAGCACACATTCTGGAGTCAGGCAGCCTGGATTTGAATGTTGTCTCTATAGCTTACTAGCTATGTGACCTTGGGCAAGTCACTTAACATTTCTGTACCTCAATTTCGTCATCTGTAAAGTGGGGACAACAATAGAAGATGCCTCGTAAGCTTGTTATGAGAATTAAATGAATTAATATGTGCAAAGTGCTTAGAGCAGTGTGAGGCACATAGTAAGTGATATATGTGTTTGTCAACTGAGTGCACGGAAAGTGCCTGGAGCATTAATAGGAGCCCAGGAAATGGAAGCTATTATTGTTTTTATAGACATTCTTTCTTAGTGGCATCTCTAAACTTTCAGAGAATAACTGGATTCAACAGAAGTTCAACAAATTACTGAACCGTGAGAATAGATTTTCTAACTCTGCACTGAGAGTCCTTTGTTCAAATTATTTAGGGCTCACTGAGAAAAGACTTTGAGAGAAGAGGTTTTTTTGCATTGATAAGAAAGTCTGACAATTGACAACAGAATTATTTTAAATAAATTGTTTTATATTAGCAAGGGTATTGCTGAGGTTTTCATTCCAAGTGTTTTATTTCCATCATTGTTCTGCCTGCCTGGGAAGGGAAGCCAGCATTTGCAGCATGGTTCAGAGTCCAGGTCAGCAGGCAGCCTTCCTCAGCAGGGCTCCTCTTGGTACACAGGACTGTGAAACCAATTTTGGGTTACCATGGTGACTAATGGAGCTTCCGGAAATTTTTCCAAATGAAACATTCATTCAGGACATCAACAGTCATGGCCTGGGGGGAGGAACAAAAATGCGCTGTCCCCGACCCCACCAAGTTCACAAGTCTATTGGAGAGCAAGAGTATTTTTCAAAAATCATTATCTTAAAAAGATGATTTTAAAACATTTTAAAGCTTCTGAAATCAGATGTGTCAATGGATGAGTTCATTTAATGTTATGGGTTCCCCTGACCCAGATATCTATTGCTAAGTTAATAGATTAAAAGATGTCTTACAATCTGTAACTTTTGGGAACTGAAGAAATTTGGTGCACTAGTGTGCCCTTTGCTATGACCGAAGCACATACACAGGACAGAAGGGGCCAAGCATTAGCGGGAGGGAGAAGCAGCATGAGTGTAGTTGAGCTCCCCAGGAAGCTTTCTGCGAACTTCTGCCTTGGTTCTTTTCTTTTTTTTTAAATAAATTTATTTATTTATTTATTTTTGGCTGCCTTGGGTCTTCGTTGCACGGGCTTTCTATAGTTGCTGTGAGTGGGGGCTGCTCTTCATTGCGGTGCGCGGGCTGCTCACTGCGGTGGCTTCTCTTGTTGCGGAGCACGGGCTCTAGGCGCACGGGCTTCAGTAGTTGTGGCACGCATGCTCAGTAGTTGTGGCTCCCGGGCTCTAGAGCACAGGCTCAGTACTTGTGGTGCACGGGCTTAGTTGCTCCGCGGCATGTGGGATCTTCCCGGACCAGGGCTTGAACCCGTGTCCCCTGCATTGGCAGGCAGGTTCTTAACCACTGCGCCACCGGGGAAGTCCTACTGCCTTGGTTCTGAATTATTTGGATACAGAAAAAGATACAAGACTCTACCAGCAGGATGCAAATCAAATTGCCGTCTCCCTCCCTCTCTCTCCCTCAACATGGCACACCAGTCTTACCTTATGACAGAAAGATGAGAGGAACAGGACTTGGTGGTGGCACGGCTTGTGCCCACAGATGGCCAGCCTGTGAGCACTCATCCCTGGCTCTTGCAGCCCAGACAGCAAGGAGCAGACCTCCTTGAGGAGACTCCGTAGCATCAGCTTTTAGCGTGCTGATCAGGGGCACCTCCAATCACACTAATAAGGAGCTCTACAATTAAGGCCCTACATATACCACAAAGTGCCAGCACTGTACTCTTTCTTGTGCACTGGAGGGATAGTACTGTCCAAAACCAAGAATAGCAAACACTTACATAGCCCTTCCTATGTAAAAACTCTGACACTGTTCTGAGAGCCTTACATAGCTAATTCATCTAATCTACACAACAACTTTATAGGTAGATACTATTACTATCCCCATTTTACCGATGAGAAGATAAAGGCATAGAGGTGAAGTAACCTGTTGGCAGCTCCACATTCTACAAGGTGCTGAGATCTGAACTTGGTCTGACTTTAGAGTCCAAGTTCTCTACCTTCTGCTGCCTCTCAGCCTTGCTGTGAGTTAGACAAGCACACATGCGGAGTCCAGGACCATGCACAGACAACTCTTTACTTTGACTTTCATGGTATATTCCCACCCTTAGAGAGTAGAGAGCAGGGAGAAGGAGTAAAGGTGGGAAAGGCTTCTGTTGAACTTCAATGTTTAGTAACTCCCACAGGTGTGGGATGAGGTGGGGTGAGGATTCCTGACTCTCAGACCACCCCATGTGGCCAACTCCTCGTAGCTGAAAAAGAAACGTCTCCCCTTTGCATCCTTTCCAGCCCTCCATCCACAGTCCTTTCATTCATTTACCCAGAGGCCTTCAGGGGCCAGGAATGTTAATATAAATAGAGAACTAAAGAACAAATTCTCAAATTTAAAAACATTAAAACCTATGCCTGACAAAGAAAACACTTCTGGAGATAGAATGTAGACCGGGGAAGTTGCCAAGTTGCAATCGCTGGTCTATTTCTTTGTGTCCTACTCATAGCCAGAGCCTCACCCCTTTCTGGTGCTCAGCCTCCAAGGAACTGTCACCCAGTCATCCTGCCCCAGCCTAATCCCTTGCAGGATAGGCCAGATGAGGCTTCGTTGATCTGGGTCTTAAAGGATGGGTAGGAGTTTGCCAGGGAGGAGTCTGACAATGAAGAAAAATGTAGAAAGAAATAGCAAGAGCAAAGGCTGAGAGGTAGAAAACTTAAGAGACTGCTTGAGGGTCTGTGGGTATTTTATGTGACTGGAGGGTGTGGGCATCACATGAGGCTGGAGAAGGAGGCAGGGCCAGGTGTCAGCAGGATTCCAGCAACTACTGAAGAAACTTAGCTTTTACCCTGGAGTCGGTGAGAAGCCCTCAGAGATTTTAAGTTGGAAAGTAAGATGCTCTGATTTCTGTTTAGAACCTTCACCCTGACAGCTGGGAGCTGCAAGCAGGCCAGGCTGTTTGAACCAAAGCAGAGGCTCTCCAGATAGAGGGCAGAGGTGCCAGAGATATTTAGCTTGTAGGAATGATAGTGTTCAGTGATAGGGGAGGAGAAGGGGAGAGAAAATTGCAGTGTGGATAATGTTAGAGCCGGCTCAGGAAAACAATCTAGAACATGATACTTGAATGTCTTCGTACAATCTGTACCATTTTGACTTAAACTTACCCTTGAATTGTCTCAACCTACTATGAGTAAATCCCTGTAGAACTGCTTAAAAAGCTCATTCTTTTCCAGTCCAGTTGTAATTGAGATGTCTAGTAGAGGAAACAAACACAGAACCGGTTTGTGAGGAAATGTGGAGGTAACACAGGGAGTAACATGGCAGCAGCAGGTGGGCAGGTAGCCTGTGTGACCTCCATGATTCCTGGTGGCTCCCACGCTCTCTTGGTTTCTCTCTCTCTCTCTCTTTCAGAGCTTCCAACTGGCACTGCCCCTCTTCAGTCCTCTAGCCTTTAATTAACTGGATCCTCAGGGGCAGGCACCTCTGGACTATTTAGTCAATGCCCTGAAAGGGCAGAACAACACCTGGTCAGGGGGACTCCAATATCTCCAGATTCGGGACAATTATCAGAAGAGAGAAGGGCCAGATGGGTAACAGGGAAAACTGCTCTTTGAATCGAGGTCCCCCCTGGGGAGATGAGCTGTGGGTGACAGGACTCAAAGGTTTTGTTCAGAATGAACCATAAGGATTGGGAGGCATGACGGTCAGCTTTAAGCCACTTCACAAGGGACAGTGCCTGGGCACCAGAGAGATGAAATTCAGCAGATAAGAAAAGGCTGTGGCCTTTAGCTGCAGGGGTAGCGAATCCAACTGCCTACAGGGACCATGCAAGAGTGGGATGGGCTAGGGAAGACGGTGGCACCCTGCAGCAGGGGTGCCTCATCTAGAGGGGCCAACTCCTACTCAGATCCAGCCAAGACCATGTGGGAATGTGGGCCCAAGGAAGGGAGAGCTGCCAACTTCTCAAGAGGAGGGAGAACTTCAGAGTTTTATGAGCCATCTCCTGATTTGGGGATGCTGGCAATTAATTCAAAGTTTAAAAACACTGAGCAGGCCAAACAAAGCTCACTTGTGGGACAGATTTGGCCCAGCAGCTACCAAGTTGCAATCTCTGCTCAGAAACTTGGACATTAAGCTCTGAATTCCAACAATCTGGAGCTAGAGCAGGAAAGACGGTGGAGCTATTAGGAAGTTGGAATGAGGCAAATGGTTCATCAGACCTTAGGAGTCATTAGTCCAATTCCTAATTGCATAGATGGGGAAACTGAGGCTTGAGAAGACAAGTACTGAAGGGCACACAGTTTCAGGCAACCTATGGCATTTGCAGCAAGAACAAGGAGACTCAGATCAGGTTCCAGAAAAGCAGCACGGAGCCAGCCTGACTGGCATTTGCTCCTGTCCCCTCAGTCTCCTGTTTGCTTATTTGTTTCTGTTGCCTACTTTGCAGCTGTGACTGATACATATGTCCTCTCCTGAACTCTGCATTCTCCCCATTGGACTCCCGGAGACTGTCTTGAGCTTCATCTGGAGCCCTGCCCAGACCTCTCGGCCTGGAGCTGGTGCTATTTCTGAGTCTGTTGGCACAGTGGGCGCCACCCCCCACTGTCCCTGGGCTCCTCCCTGGGCCTGTGTGAGCCCCACCTGTGCTGGCTGTGACACACAGCTAGTAAGGGGCAAAAGTGTGGCTTGATCTCAGTCTGCCTGAGTCCTATGTTCTGTCCACTCAGACACACAGCTTCCCAGGCTTACTATCTCCCTGCAGAATGGAAAGGCAGGTTTGAATATCATTTTTGTGTGTGAACTGTAAAGTGAGTTTGAGTACATTTCAGTTTTGCTCTTTCTTGCCCATTTTGCCCTCTCATAGTCAGGGACAACTTACCCGTTAGGCACAGCAAGCACAGCGTCGAGGGTCCATGGTACTCTAAAGGGACCACAAAATGTTTTCATCTTAATTTCTTTAAAACTCATAATAAAAATAAATACAATGAATATATAAAACCGAATCCGGTGTACTTAATGCCAGTGAACAGTACACTTCAAATGGTAAATTTTCTGTTATGTGTATTTTAACACAATAAAAAAAGAAGTGAATGCAGCCTGGATTGTATTCATCTTTATACCAACACAGTCGTAAAATACAATTTTTAATATTTTTTATGGAAAAAGGGTCCACAAATTCAAAATTCCAGGACCCATGAAAGTCAGAAGTCAGCCCTTGCTAATAGTGAGTATTTGGCTAATTCATATCAAAGATAAGTTTCATACTTATGGACCAAACCATATGGACTGCCACTTGTCCATGGCCTTGAGAGCCTAAGGTTACATGTGTGAAGGTTACACACCATGATCCAGGCTCCTAGCACCTGTCACCTGGTGGCAGCTACAGAGATTGTTCAGGTGAGATGCTGAGGACAGTGGCTATGAGAACTTTGTTAGTTCCAGTCTCCCCAGTACAGGTTCCCCTTTCACACAGTGAAGCCGGATCCTTGGAGGTGATCAATTTTATTCCAAATTTTTTTTTTTTTTTTTTTTTTTTGGCCGCACCGTGCAGCATGTGGGATCTTAGTTCCCAGACCAGGGATCGAACCTGTGCCCCCTGCAGTGGAAGCACGGAGTCCTAACCACTGGACCGCCAGGGAAGTCCCCCAAACTGCATTTTTGACGCTTTTTTTAAATTAGCAAATCTTTCTCTTGGTTTACCAAAACAGCCTTCTGGTGGCTCTCCCTGACTTGACTTTTGCTCCCATCCAACCCAGTATGACCTTTGTAAACTTTTATCTCCCTAAAATAAGATTATTCAGTGACTCCCAATATTTTCATTATTTCAGAAGCTTGATGGAAACCCCACTTTTACTCATGGCAAGTAAAATGAACTAACTCAAAGTTGCTTGAGTTTGGGCTAGAATTGTACCAGCACACTCGGTGTAATTAATAAAATTTGAGAAAACAAATGGATTTTTTTCTTTCACACATGGGCCCTTGGGGAAAAGTTCATGAATGGGTCCTGGGAAGTGCAAAGGCCTGGGGTTCCCTGGAAATGTCTCAGCAGAGCTGGCCTGACCCTTCTGGGAGGGCAGCTGCTACTCCAGCCACAGAGAAATTACTGACTAGCTGACTACAGGAGAGGGGGAGGGGACGATGAGGAAACATCACATTAAAATTCAATGCAAAGTGAAAGCTTGTCTTGAGCAAGAGTGAATGACTCAGCAAGAAACCTTTTTCCAGGATTTGGTTACTGCTCTCTGCAATTCCTATATTAAATAACAAGCACATACTTATTATTTACTTGAGTAATTTCATTACTCACCAGATGGCAAATAAGCAACAAACACATTTCCTAGAATGTTTTTTAAATCCTAAAGTGAAAGGACTGCTTAGGGTCACAAATACTTGGTGCATCTGGTCATTGAGGGGAACTTGGCCTTAGGCACCGTGAAAGAGGTTTTGGTTTTTAAGTCTAGTTCTGCTTGTTTGTCTCCATAGTACATAGTTATCATCTCCCCCTCCCAATTTTGGGGGGAAATAATAAATACATACATACTCAGTTCACTCTTTTCTTTATTTAAGTAATACTTATTAGATACCTTCATTGTGCTACTCTGGACCCAGGGGCTGCAGCAGTGAACAAAATCAAGGTCCTTGATGAAACAAATTCAGGAATTCAGGTTTATGTGGTATAGGTGGGCATGTGACCTTGGTTATTCCTTAGCATAATCTCTCTTCTTAACCATCATTCAGTAACGGACTCAGAAATGTGCACGTGTCTCAGATGAGGTTCCCTAGAAGCAGAGCCTGAGGCAAGGATTCAGATCTAAGGAAGACAGGTGTGCTCTTAGGAGAAACATGTAAGGGAGTGAGGGAAGCAAGATAGAGAAGAGGAAGGAGACAAGAAGAGAGCTGGTGTCAGGTAAAGTCCAGATTTGACCTGATTTTGTTTCTGGAAGGAGAAGCTTGCCTCTGGAACACAAGTTGCACTACAGAGTTGTTTCTGCCTGGAGGCAAGGGGCTGGCCTTTTGTACCTCCTTGTCTGTCAGTCACTGGTCTAGAGATAGAGGCAGTGTAACCTCCCAGGCATCCTTGGGTTAGGAGGCTCTTATTAACCAAGGGCAACTCTCGTAAGTCAAGGTCACAGGTTTAATCTGCTAGCCACAGCCTCAAACAGCTGTGGGTGGTGGGAAGAGGGATAAGGATGGGAAGGGTGTAACAGCTGATAGAGGGGATCTGGATGGAGCACCAAAAACATCTACTACTGCGTGTGTCTCAACCAGGTTAATCTTAGACTGTGAGATTCACTTCTGGAACTTCTGCGGGAACCATTGGGAAAATAACCACTCCTTTTGCTCATTGTGAAATTAGTAGGATGCATGCCTGCAGCTGCTTAAGCCCAGGAAGAGTCAACTGAAAGGAAATAAGTATAGAGAAATGTAGAGAGACAGAGTCCTGATGACACTGAGTCTCATGACCAGCTGTACAAACAGGCATGTGGCCTCGGCCACTAGTGATGTCCAGCTGGGCAGAGTGTAAAAGCTGAGTCCCAGGGGCACAAATATTTAAAGAGAGAACCAAAGAAGAAGCACTCATGGAGGATACTGGGGTGTCGGAGAAATGGGAACCTAAACTGAAGAAGACGTTTTGAGCCTGTGTCCGTAAGGTTTTGCATAAATTCCTTTAGGGAATTAGTTTAGTAGAATATTTCTGGGTAGCACATTCCCCCTTTTTCTAGATCTCCTGCGACTGTGAAATGAACATGTTCATTTTTGCCTCAACACCCCCTCTTGGAAATGATCCCTTGCGTAGCTCCTGCTCAGCCTGGGATCCTGCCTCCTCTGGCCACATTTTATTAGAACCTGTGGAAACCAATCCAAAGGCAACCAAATTCCCTGATTAAGCTAAGCTGAAAAGCCCAGTGATTGTCTCTGATGGATATTTTAATTAAAAAACCATACAGTGTGAGCCTAAATCAGCACAGGGACAAGCCAGCACCACAGCTAGTAGGAAGCTAAAATAATGAGAGAAGAGTCACCTCGGGAAGAAAAAAGAAACCAGTCCTCACAGAGAAACAGATTAATAAAGCAAATGCAAAAGAAGTGGAAACCAAGAGCCATGCAACTTTGTGAGAACTGGAGGGGTAGCGTCACATCCTGACTTTCAGTTTTGAGTCCCATGTCACCAGCACAGCCTCATTTCCTGACCTCAGATGCTTAAGACACCGTCCATTGGCCTCTTATAATAATGTACACTTCACATAAGCTAACTCAAGTGACCTTCTGTTCTGTGACCAGTCCTCTCTGAATTATGAGACAAAATGCCTATCACATCTATGTGGCCCATTAAACAGATGTGTATTACATTTAGACAGTATGGTGGATGGATTTATTGGCACCAGTTCTTCACCTTTGTCTGCATCCACACCCTTTGCCATGTGACTTTACAGTTCCTCTCTTTAGAGGCAGGATATATTTCTCCTTACTATGTGCAAAGTTTTGTGATTCTCTTTGGTCAAAAGGATATTATCGGACACTATGCAAGGGAAAACTTGAAATCTGCTTGTGCGGTTGGGCTTGCCCTCTTGCATCTCTGCTATCACCATGAGAAGAACTGTCCCCAGGTAGCTACTGCCCGATCAGCCCGAGCCTTAGAATGAACATATATGGAACATATATGAGCCGTACTCTTAATGAAGACCCAAACACAGGTGAACCCACAGCTTGAAGCAGAGCCATCCAACCAAATCCAGTCTAGATCAGCCAACTCTCAGATACACAAGCAAGAATAAATGAGTTTGGGATTATTGTTACACAGAATTATTACAACTATAGCTCACTGACACATACACTAACAATTCCTGGAATATTACAGCCAAGCAATGCTATTACCACCTTTCTACACTTACTGAAATTTCCTTGGCCTTACCCTCAGTTCATAGCAGGATGGTGTGGTGGGCTCAGCTTTGTGCATCAGGCCTCATAGTATCCCAGCTGTCATGAGGTTCCACTGGACACAGAACTTTCATTCTTTTCAGGGTCCACGCTAAAATCATCTTCTTCAAACTCATGGCTCAATCCTAGCAAGGCTGGTGGATCTTACCTATAGGGGGTGCTGGGTTTTGGAGCCTAACAGCAAAGCAGTGTCGACTATCTTCTTTCTGCCACAACCAGACCATGAGATAGTTAAATGAGAAGGCCACCAGACACGGGTAGGTAATTTACATAAATTCTTTTGTTTAATCCTCATAGTAAATCTTGACGTATTATTATAAAATGTTATGTTATCTCCACTTTCCTTTGGAGATTGAGAGAGTTTGAGTGATGTGCCCAAGGTCACCAGCTGGTTAACGGAAGAATGAATCAGGTCTCTGGTCTCCTAATTCCTAGTTGGTGTTTTTCCCTCTGCATACCAAGGTGTCCTCCACCCCGATGTGTCCAGTTCCCTTCAGCCCACATCAGCTTAACCCAGCTGGGAGGGAACTCAGTAGTCATGGAGTCAAATTCTCTTACTTCAGAAGAGAGATTAAGTGAGATTAAGGTGGCAGAAGATTGGGGATTAGAATTCAACCTCGTGACTGAAATTGAGGGCATGTTCAGGGCACTAAGCTGTCCCAGTTCTTGGAAGGGACTAAAATTCTTTTGCCAAGGAAAGAGTATTTATTTTACAAGGTCAAACTGTAAAAGAAACACAAACACAAACTCTGCCTGGTGATTGTCCAGTGTATTCCAGTTTATGGAGCATTTTCACATCTAAGATATCCCTTGAGACTCCCACCAGCCCTGGAGGTCACCAAGTCCTATGCCCTCTGTCATGTCTCCCTGGAAACTCAGAGTGGTCGAGTGTTCCACTCAAAACAGAACTGGGACAGGATGAGGGCCAGCTTCTGTTCTGCCTCCTGCTACATGCAAGCTGAGAGAGGCCCTTCCTGGAGGCTGCAGCTGCACACTGTGAATGCAGGCTGGCTGCACTCACCCTCAGCCTCTGTTGGCTCTGCATTTCTTGCATTGAAAGGTGCCAGCAGGCTGAGGGCCAGAAGAAGATCTCATTAAGGAGTATGAAACATATGCTTCACTGCTCCTTTGTTGCTGTCAGACAAGAAGACTGAAGAATTAAGCATGGATGAATTTCTGGAAGTGAGCAAGGATAGTGCCAGAATCAAGAGTACAAGAGAAAACACCAACTTTTTTAAAATTACAAAATCCAAACTCGAAGAGACAGTAAGGTTTCAAGCTGCTGGCTAGTTGTCTATCTTGGAGCGATTCCTCTGCCCTTCTCCATACTCCAAAGCTATGTTATTTCTGAAAAATATCCTCCAAGGATCAGCAATGCTTTTGTGGGACTAGTTAGTGATGCATCAGAAATTAAATAGAACTTTTAAAACTTGAAGTTACGATTCTCCAACTGTATTTGTACTTTTCTGAAATACAATGTCGAAGGCTACCTCCTTCCATCTGGACAGCTGGGCCATTCGGCTCTGGTGAGCTTCTCCTTGGTGAATGTCATGGACATGGTAATCTGCCACTCAGATCCCATTGCAGGATTGCTGCCCCAACTACTAGGAGTGCTGTTAGCAGACAACCTTTGGCCATCAGTTCCTTCAGGGGTTGTCTCATCTGTAGAAATTGGCTTCACCCAAGGTTAGTCTTTCAGGGCTGGCCATTCACCCAAGGTCAGTCTCAGGACTGGCCATATCCAATGAAGAAAGATGCAGGAAATAAAGACCTAGCCACCTCAACCCGACTTGGGAAAACTTTGAAGGGCCATTCTCACTCTGAGACTCCATTTGAGGGAGCCAAGCCTACCGTTGGGCTTGCATCACAGTTTGATTTCTCGCTCTGTCAACTCCTGCTTCTTTCCCCTTCATTCAGCAAGAGTCCATCCCGAGGGCACTTCCCATGAATATCCAGCACACTAAACTCCATCTCAGATCTACTTCCTGGAGAACATAATTTGAGATAAATTGTTTCAATATTTTTTTCAACTTTTAGATGATTTTTAGAACAGGTTTAGGGTCACAGCAAAACTGAGCAGAAGGTACAGAGATTTCTCATGTAACTCCCTGCCCACCACACACACAGCCTCCCCCAGTATCAAAATCCCACACCAGAGTGATTCATTTGTTACAATTGATAAGCCTACTCTGACACATCATTATCACCCAAAGTTCATAGTTTATATTAGAGTTTTATAGGTTTTGACAAATGCATTATGGTATGTGTCAACTATTATGGTGTCATACAGAGTAGTGTCATTGCTCTAAAAACCCTCTGTGCTCTGCCTGTTCATCCCTCCCTCCTTCCTTTATTCCTGGCAACTGGTGATCTTTTACTGCTTCCATAGTCTTGCCTTTTCTAGACTGTCATATGGTTGGAATCATACAGTAGGTAGCCTTTTCAGATTGGCTTCTCTCACTTAGTAATATGCACTTAAACCTCTTTCATGTCTTTTCATAGCTTGATGGCTCATTTCTTTATAGTGAATAATAATGCATTGTCCAGATGGACCACAGTTTATTTACCCATTCACCTACTGAGGGACATGTTGGTTGCTTCCAAGTTTTGGCAATTATGAATAAAGCTGCTGTAAACATTCCCATGCAGGTCCTTGTGTGAACATAAGTTTTCAGCTCCTTTGGGTAAATACCAAGGAGTGTGATTGCTGGATTGTATAGTAAGAGTATTTTTAGTTTTGTAAGACACTGCCAAATTGTCTTCCAAAGTGGTTGTACTCTTTTGCATTCCCACCAGCAATGTAAGAGAGTTCCTGTTGCTCCACATCCTCATCAGCATTTGGTGCTGTCAGTGTTCCAGATTCTGGCCATCCTAATAGCTATATAGTGGTATCTCATTGTTGTTTTAATTTGCACTTCTCTGATGGCTTGTGCTGTAGAGCATCTTTTCATATGCACATTTGCCATTGTATATCTTCTTTGGTGAGATGTCTGTTAAGGTCTTTGGTCCATTTATTTGGGTTGTTTATTTTCTTATGGTTAAGTTTTAAAAGTTCTTTGTATATTTTGGATAACAGCCCATTATCAGATGTGCATTTTGCAAATATTTTCTCCCAGTCTGTGGCTTGTCTTCTGATTCTCTTGACATTGTTTTTGCAGAGCAGAAGATTTTAATTTTACTGAAATCTGGCTTATAAATTATTTCTTTCATGGATTGTATCTTTGTTGTAGCTAAAAAGGTATCACCTTACCCAAGGGCATCTAGGTTTTCCCCTATATTATCACCTAGGAATTTTATAATAAGTTTTGCATTTTACATTTAGGTCTATGATCCATTTTGATTTAATTTTTTTGTGAAGAATGTGAGATCTGTGACTAGATTCTTTTTTTTTTCTGCATGTGGATGTCCAGTTGCTCCAGCACCATTTGTTGAAAATATATTTTTTCCATTTCCAGTATCATCTTTGCTCCTTTGTCAAAGATTAGTTGATTATATTTATTAGGGTCTATTTCTGTGCTCTGAGTTCTGTGCCATTAATCTATTTGCCTATTCTTTTGCCAATATTGCACCATCTTGATTACTGTGGCTTTATAGTAAGTCTTGAATCTGAGTAATGTCAATCTTCTAACTTTGTTCTGCTCCTTCAATATTATATTTATCACTCTGGATTTTTTGCCTTTCTACGTAAACTTTGTTTATTGTTTAAAATTCTTAATTTTATTTTTTCCGAGCTTTATTGTGATATAATTGATATATAAGATTGTGTAAGTGTAAGGTGTACAGTGACAATTTGATATATGTATATATTGTGAAATGTTTGCCACAATAAGGTTAGTTAACACATCCTTCACCTCACATAATTACCATTTTTGTTGTTCTTCTTCATATGGTGAGAGCATTTAAGATCTACTCTCATAGCAATTTTCAAGTATACAATAAGGTATTATTATCGATAGTCACCATGCTGTGCATTAGATCCCTGAAACTTATCCACATTATAATTGAAAGTTTGTAACCTTTGGCCAACATTTTCCCTTTTTCCCTACCCCCTATTCCCTGGTAACCATCAATCTGCTCTCTATTTCTACGACGTTAATGTTTTTAGATTCCACATATAAGTGAGATCATACGCTATTAGTCTTTCTCTGTCTCATTTTACTTAGCATAATGTCCTCCAGATTCATCCATGTTGTTGAGAATGGCAAGATTTTTTGTGACAGAATAATATCCCATGCAGCTATATATATATATATATATATATATATATATATATATATATATAATCACATTTATATATAAACAATCACATTTTCTTTACCCATTCATCCATGGATGGACACTTTGTTTTCTCGTCTTGACTACTGTGAATAATGCTGCAATGAACATGGAAGTGCAGATACCTCTTCAAAATAGTGATATCAGTTCCATTGGATATATACCCAGAAGTGGGAATACTGCATCATATGTAGTTCTATTTTCAATTTTTTAAGGAACCTCCATACTGTTTTCCATAGTGGCTGCACCAATTTACATTCTCACCAACAGTGCACGAGGGTTCCCTTTTCTCCACATCCTTGCCAGCCTTTGTTATTTATCTCTTTTCTTTTTGATAATAGCCTTTCTAACAGGTGTGAGGTGATATCATGTTGTGGTTTTGATTTTCATTTCCTTGATGGTTAGTGATTTTAAGCACCTTTTCATGTACTTGTTGACCATATGTATGTTTTCTTTGGGAAAATATGTATTCAGGTCCTTTACCCAAAACCAAATTAGATTATTTGGTTTTTTTTGCTATTGAGTTTGTATGAATTCCTTATATATTTTGGATGTTAACCCTTTATCGGATATATGGTTTGTAAACACTTTCTCCCATTCCTAGGTTACCTTTTCATTTCACTTCGTTGATTGATTCTTTGGAGGTGTCTTTTTGTTTAATGTAGTCCAACTTACTTACTTTTGCTTTTTTTTTTTCTTTTCTCCTTTAACACCTTTATTGGAGTATAATTGCTTTACAATGTTGTGTTAGTTTCTGCTGTATAACAAAGTGAATCAGCTATATGCATACGCATATCCCCATATCCCCTCCCTCTTGCATCTCCCTCCCACCCTCCTTATCCCACCGCTCTAGGTGGTCGTAAAGCACCGAGCTGATATCCCTGTGCTATGCAGCTGCTTCCCACTAGCTATCTATTTTACATTTGGTAGTGTATATATGTCAACATCACTCTCTCAATTCGTCCCAGCTTACCCTTCCCCCTCCCTGTGTCCTCAAGTCCATTCTCTATGTCTGCGTCTTTATTCCTGTCCTGCCGCTAGGTTCATCAGAACCATTTTTTTTAGATTCCATATATATGTGTTAGCATACAGTATTTGTTTTTCTCTTTCTGACTTACTTCACTCTGTATGACCCACTCTAGGTCCATCCACTTCACTACAAAGAACTCAATTTCGTTTCTTTTTATGGCTAAGTAATATTCCTTTGTATATATGTGCCACATCTTCTTTATTCATTCACCTGTCGATGGACACTTAGGTTGTTTCCATGTCCTGGCTATTGTAAATAGTGCTGCAATGAACATTGTGGTACATGACTCTTTCTGAATTATGGTTTTCTCAGGACATATGCCCAGTAGTGGGTTTGCTGGGTCATATGGTAGTTCTATTTTTAGTTTTTTAAGGAACCTCCATACTGTTCCCCATAGTGGCTGTATCAATTTACTTTCCCACCAACAGTGCAAGAAGGTCATTTTCTCCCCACACTCTCCAGCATTTATTGTTTGTAGATTTTTTGATCATGGCCATTCTGACCTCTGCATACAGGTCTTTTGTCTCCTTAGGTAGGTTTTTTCCTAGGTATTTTATTCTTTTTGTTGCAATGGTAAATGGGAGTGTTTCCTTAATTTCTCTTTCAGATTTTTCATCATTAATGTATAGGAATGCAAGAGATTTCTGTGCATTAATTTTCTATCCTGCTACTCTACTAAATTCATTGATTAGCTCTCATAGTTTTCTGGTAGCATCTTTAGGATTCTCCATGTATAGTATCATGTCATCTGCAACAGTGACACTTTTACTTCTTCTTTTCCGATTTTTATTCCTTTTATTTCTTTTTCTTCTCTGATTGCCGTGGACAAAACTTCCAAAACTCTGTTAAATAATACTGGTGAGAGTGGGCAACCTTGTCTTGTTCCTGATCTTAGAGTAAATGGTTTCAGTTTTTCACCATTGAGGATGATGTTGGCTGTGGGTTTGCCATATATGGCCTTTATTATGTTAAGGTAAGTTCCCTCTATGCCTACTTTCTGGAGAGTTTTCATCATAAATGGGTGTTGAATTTTGTTGAAAGCTTTTTCTGCATCTATTGAGATTATCATATGGTTTTTATCCTTCATTTTGTTAATATGGTGTATCACATTGAAAGATTTGCGTATGTTGAAGAACACTTGCATTCCTGGGTAAACCCCACTTGATCATGGTGTATGATCCTTTTAACGTGCTGTTGGATTCTGTTTGCTGGTATTTTGTTGAGGGTTTTTGCATCTATGTTCATCAGTGATTTTGCCTGTAGCTTTCTTTTTTTGTGACATCTTTGTCTGGTTTTGGTATCAGGGTGATGGTGGCCTTGTAGAAAGAGTTTGGGAGTGTTCCTCCTTCTCTTATATTTTGGAAGAGTTTGAGAAGGCTCTTCTCTAAATGTTTGATAGAATTCACCTGTGAAGCCATCTGGTCCTGGGTTTTTGTTTGTTGGAAGATTTTTAATCACAGTTTCAATTTCAGTGCTTGTGATTGGTCTCTTTATATTTTCTATTTCTTCCTGGTTCAGTCCCGGAAGGTTGTGCTTTTCTAAGACTGTGTTCATTTCTTCCAGGTTGTCCATTTTATTGGCATATAGTTGCTTGTAGTAATCTCTCATGATCCTTTGTATTTCTGTGGTGTCAGTTGTTACTTCTCCTTTTTCATTTCTAATTCTGTTGTCTTGAGTTTCTTCCTTTTTTTCTAGAAGAGTCTGGCTAACGGTTTATCAATTTTGTTTATCTTCTCATAGAACCAGGTTTTAGTTTTATTGATCTTTGCTATTGTTTCCTTCATTTCTTTTTCATTTATTTCTGATCTCATCTTTATGATTTCTTTCCTTCTGCTAACTTTGGGGTTTTTTTGTTCTTCTTTCTCTAATTGCTTTAGGTGTAAGGTTAGGTTGTTTATTTGAGATTTTTCTTGTTCTGTGAGGTAGGATTGTATTACTATAAACTTCCCTCTTAAAACTGCTTTTGCTGCATCCCACAGTTTTTGGTTTGTTATGTTTTCATTGTCATTTGTTTCTAGGTATTCTTTGATTTCCTCTTTGATTTCTTCAGTGATCTCTTGGTTATTTAGTAGCGTATTGTTTAGCCTCCATGTGTTTGTATTTTTTACAGTTTTTTTCCTGTAATTGATATCTAGGCTCACAGTGTTGTGGTCAGAAAGGATACTTGATATGATTTCAATTTTCATAAATTTACCAGGGCTTGATTTGTGACCCAAAATATGGTCTATCCTGGAGAATGTTCCATGAGCACTTGAGAAGAAAGTGTTTTCTGTTGTTTTTGGATGGAATGTCCTATAAATATCAATTAAGTCCATCTTGTTTAATGTGTCATTTAAAGCTTGTGTTTCCTTATTTATTTTCATTTTGGATGATCTGTCCATTGGTGAAAGTGGGGTGTTTAAGTCCCCTGCTATTACTGTGTTACTGTTGATTTCCCCTTTTATGGCTGTTAGCATTTGCCTTATGTATTGAGGTGCTCCTATGTTGGGTGCATAAATATTTACAATTGTTATATCTTCTTCTTGGATTGATCCCTTGATCATTATGTAGTGTCCTTCTTTGTCTCTTGTAATAGTCTTTATTTTAAAGTCTGTTTTGTCTGATTTGAGAATCACTACTCCAGCTTTCTTCTGATTTCTATTTGCATGAAATATCATTTTCCATCCCCTCACTTTCAGTCTGTATGTGTCCCTAGGTCTGAAGTGGGTCTCTTGTAGGCAGCATATGTATGGGTCTTGTTTTTGTATCCATTCAGCCAGTCTATGTCTTTTGGTGGGAGCATTTATTCCATTTACATTTAAGGTAATTATCAATATGTATGTTCCTATTACCATTTTCTTAATTGTTTTGGGTTTGTTATTGTAGGTCTTTTCCTTCTCTTGTGTTTCCTGCCTAGAGAAGTTCCTTTAACATTTGTTGTAAAGCTGGTTTCGTGGTGCTGAATTCTCTTAACTTTTGCTTATCTGAAAAGGTTTTAATTTCTCCATCAAATCTGAATGAGGTCCTTGCTGGGTAGAGTAATCTTGGTTGGAGGTGTTTCCCTTTCATCACTTTAAATATGTCCTGCCACTCCCTTCTGGCTTGAAGAGTTTCTGCTGAAAATCAGCTGTTCACCTTTTGGCGATTCCCTTGTATGTTATTTGTTGCTTTTCCTTTGCTGCTTTTAATATTTTTTCTCTGTATTTACTTTTTGATAGTTTCATTAATATGTGTCTTGGAGTGTTTCTCTTTGGGTTTATCCTGTATGGGACTCTCCATGCTTCCTGGACTTAATTGACTATTTTCTTTCCCATGTTAGAGAAGTTTTTTACTATAATCTCTTCAAATATTTTCTCAGACCCTTTCTATTTCTCTTCTTCTTCTGGGACCCCTATAATTCAAATGTTGGTGTGTTTAATGTTGTCCCAGAGGTCTCTGAGACTGTCCTCAATTTTTTTCATTCTTTTTTCTTTGTTCTTCTCCTTGGCAGTTATTTCCACCATTTTATCTTCCAGCTTACTTATCCGTTCTTCTGCCTCAGTTATTCTGCTATTGAGTCCTTCTAGAGTATTTTTAATTTCAGTTTTTGTGTTCATTACTGTTTGTTTGCTCTTTAGTTCTTCTAGATCCTTGTTAAATATTTCTTGTATTTTCTCCATTCTGTTTCCGAGATTTTGGATCATCTTTACTGTCATTATTCTGAATTCTTTTTCAGGTAGGTTGCCTATTTCATCTTCATTTGTTTGGTCTTGTAGGTTTTTACCTTGTTCCTTCATCTGTAACATATTTTTTTGTCATTTCTTTTTTTTTTCTCTTTGATGGGTGGCACTGTATTCCTGTCTTACTGGTTGTTTGGCCTGAGACATCCAGCACTGGAGTGTGCGGGCAGTTGGATAGAGCCGGGTCTTGGTTCTGAGATGAGAACCTCTGGGAGACCTCCCACCGATTTGTATTCCCTGGGGTCTGAGGTTCTCTGTTAGTCCAGCAGTTTGAACTCGGAGGTCCCACCACAGGAGCTCGGGCCCAACCTCCAGCCTGGGAACCAAGATCTTGCAAGCTTAGTGGCAAGGTAAAGAAAAGAAAGAAAAGAAAAGAAAGGGAAAAAAATGAGCAGTAGAATATCAAAGAATAAAAAACAAAACAAAAAAAAAGAATAAAAAACAAAATAAAATTAGAAAGATACAAAATATATTAGGAAAAATAAAACTATAATTGAAACAACTGCAACAAGGGAAAATAAAACCACAATAGAAAAAAGAAAAAAAAGGGGAGTAGGGTGGGGAACAAGCCAAAAGGAGAGAACAATAACAAAGTATAAAGAATAAAATAAAATTAGAAAAATAAAAGATTTATTAGGAAAAATCAAAATATAGAAGTATCAACAACAATGAACCAACAAGGTAAAACAGAACTCCAGTCTAAAAGAGGAAAAAAAAAAGAAAGCCTTGGCTATGGGGGTGGAGTTTAGGTGGGGGTGGAACTTCGGCAGGGGTGGGGTTTAGGGTAGGGCGGGACCTAGGCTGGTGGGGGGCTGAAGTTTGAGCATGTGGTGGAACCTAGGCGGGCAATGTTCAAGTGTGGGGTGGGGCCTCTGCTTAGGACCTGCACGCTGAAGGAAGAGGCAGCACGTGGAAAGGAGGGCCTCTGGAGTGTGGAGTTCCAGAGTTTGGAGGTAGGGCCCTGAGTGAGGGTGTGTGGGTGGGGTTTAGGCCCAACACTTTGGAGGGGGTCTCTGAGTGTAGAGGTAGGGCCCTGGGTGGAGTGCAGGGGCGGGACTTGGGTTCTTCGTGGCAGGAGGGAGGCTCCGAGGGCAGAGGATTAGGCCCAGGATCCCAACAGACTCCCCAGTGCCTAAATGGACAGGGAAAGCACTGGCCGCATTCTCTTCCATTTCTTCACGGCCCTCCCCCACCATCTCCCCCACGGTCTCCCCCGTCACCACTGGACCCCTAACCGTGGGTGGGTCCCTCTGGGTGTAAGAACTCCTCCCCTCCCCCAGCCACCCCTCAGGGGTGCCGGTCCTGGAGGTCCAGCCTTTACTTTTGCTCCCCCTTCCCTCCCTCCCACTCCCTCAGGACCCACATGGCTCAAGGGGGCCTCAGTGGGCAGAGGATCAGGCCTGGGATCTCAGCAGGTTCCTGGGGGCCCAAGTGGGCAGGGGAAACCTGGCCATGCTCCCTTTTGATCCTCTGCCCTCCCAATGGTTCCCCAATTTCCCCCTTCTGGCTTGGGATCCCTTCCCCTTCCCCAGCCACCTCTCCAGGGTGCCAGTCCCGTCCTGCCTCCACATCTCCTCCCCCTTCACTCCCCCCCCCACCCCACATCCTACCCAGTCGCTGGGGGTTCCTCCCATCCCCTTAGGTGTCCGTGGTCCCCCACTGGTGCCTGGTAGGTGTCCTAGTTGTGAGAAGATGTGAATTCCATGTCCTCCTAGTATGCCATGTTGACTCCACCCCCACTTTTGCTTTTGTTGCTTGTGCTTTTAGTGTCATATCTAAAAAATCATTGCCGAGACTGATGGTAAGGTGTTTTTCCCCTGTTTTCTTCTAGAAATTTTATAGTTTTGGGTCTTATTTTTAAGTCTTTAATACATTGTAGGTTAGTTTTTGTGAATGGTGTAAGATAAGGGTCTAAATTCATTCTTTTTAATGTGAATATCCTGTTTTCCAACACTATTTCTTGAAGAGAGTATACTATCTCCATTATGTATTAGTTGACCACATATGTGTGGGTTTATTTCTGTGATCTCAATTCTCTTCCATTGGTCTACGTGTATGTTTCTGTGGCAATACCATGTTGTTTTCATCACTATAGCTTTGTAATAAAAGTGTGAAATCAGGAAGCGTGACGCCTCAAGTTCTGTTCTTTCTCAGAATTGTTTTGGCTATTTAGGGTCTTTTGGGGTGATTGCAAATGAATTTTACAATTGTGTTTTCTATTTCTGTGAAAAAAATGGTATTGGAATTTTAATAGGAACTGCTTTGAATCTATAGATAACTTTGCATAGTGTGGACACTTTAACAATATTAACTCTTCCAATCCATGAACATGAGAGATCTTTCCATTTTTTGTATCTTCCTCAATTTCTTTCACCAATATCTAACAGTTTTTGGTGTATAGACCTTTTACTTCCTTGGTTAAATTTATTCCTAAGTAGTCTATTGTTTTTGGTGTTATTCTAAGTAGAATTATTTTCTTTATTTCTTTTTCAGATAGTTCATTTTTCATGTAGTTCATCTATATTCATCAGGGATATTGGCTTGTAGTTTTCTTTTCTTGTAGTATCCTTATCTGGCTGTGGTAAAAAAGGTAATGTTGGCCTTGTAAAATGAGTTTGAGAGTGTTCATTCCTCTTCAATTTTTTGGAAAAGTTTAAGAAGGAATGGCATTAGTTCTTTAAAAGTTTTGTTGTATTCACCCATGAAGCCACCTGGACTTTTGTTTGTTAGGAGGATCTGATTACTGATCAATCTCCTTACTCATTGTTGGTTTGATTTTCTATTTCTTCATGATTCAGTCTTGGTAGGTCGAATGTTTCCAGGGACTTATCCATTTGTTCTAGGTTGTCCGTTTTGTTGACATATAATTGTTCACAGTAGTCTCTTATGATCCTTTGTATTTCTGTGATATCAGTTATAACATCTCCTCTTTCATTTATAATTTTATTCATTTGAGTTCTGTCTTTTTTTCTTGGTAAATCTAGCTAAGTTTTGTCTATTGGTTATCTTTCAAAGCAAACTTTTAGCTTCACTGATCCTTTCTATTTTTTTCTATTCTTTATTTCATTTACTTTCGCTCTGATTTTTCTTATCTCCTTTCTGCTAACTTTGCAATTAGTTTGTTTTTTCTTTTTCTAGTTCCTTGAGGTGTAAAATTAGGTTATTTGTTTGAGATATTTCTTTTTTTCTTAATGTAGATATTTATCACCTACACTTTCCTCTTATCACAGCTTTTGCTGCATACCATAAGTTTTGATATGTTGTGTTTCCATTTTCATTTGTCTCAAGATATTTTTTTATTTCATCTTTGACCTATTAGTTGTTCAGGAGTGTGTTGTTTAATTTCCACATATTTGTGAATTTTCCAGTTTCCCTCCTGTTATTGATTTCTAGTTTCATACCACTGTGGTCAGAAATGAGAGCTGGTATGATTTCAGTCTTTTTAAACTTGTTATGATTTCAGTCTTTTAAAACTTGTTAAGGTTTATTTTGTGACCTAACATATGACCTATCCTGGAAAATGTCCCATGGGCTTTTGAGAAGAATATGTATTCTTCTACTGTTGGATGGAACGTTCTCTTTATGTCTGTTAGCTCCATTTGGTCTAAAGTATAGTTCAAGTCCAATATTTTCTTTTTTTTTTTTTAATATTCTTATCTTTCATCTGTCTCTCTATCCATCCACCCATCTGTCTGTATTTTTTTTTAATTTATTTATTTTATGGCTGTGTTGGGTCTTCGTTTCTGTGCGAGGGCTTTCTCTAGTTGTGGCAAGTGGGGGCCACTCTTCATCGCGGTGCGCGGGCCTCTCACCATCACGGCCTCTCTTGTTGCGGAGCACGGGCTCCAGACGCGCAGGCTCAGCAATTGTGGCGCACGGGCTCAGCTACTCCATGGCATGTGGGATCTTCCCAGACCAGGGCTCGAACCCGTGTCCCCTGCATTGGCAGGCAGATTCTTAACCACTGCGCCACCAGGGAAGCCCCTCCAATATTTTCTTTATTAATTTTCTGTCTGGAAGATCTTTCCATTGCTGAAAATGGGGTATTGAATTTTCTTACAACTGTTGTGTTGCTACCTATTTCTGTCTTCAGATCTGTTAGCATTTGCTTAATATATTTAGGTGCTCTGATGCTGGGTGCATATGTATTTATAATAGTTATATTCTCTTGGTTAATTGACCCCTTTCTTTGCCTCTTATAGTTTGTGACTTAAAGTCTATTTTCTCTTTTGGTATTCAATTTGCATGGAGTATTTTTTTCTATTCCTCCACTTTGAGCCTACATATGACCTTGAAGCTAAAGTGGGTCTCTTGTAGCAGCATATAGTCTGGTTTTTTAAAAACTTTGTTCATCCATTTGATGCCTTTTTATTGTAGAATTTAATCTATCTAAAGTAATTGTTGATAGATAAGGACTTACTATTCCCATTTTGTTAATTGTTTTCTAGCTGTTTTGTACCTCCTTTGTTTTTATTTCCTCTCTTGCTGTCTTCCTTTGTGAACTGATGATTTTTCATAGTGGTGTACTTTGATTCCCTCATCTTTATTTTGTTTGTACCTACTATAGGTTTTTGTTTTGTGGTTACCCTGTGGCTTACTTGAAACATCTATAACAATATGTTTTAAGCTGATAACAACTTAACTTCAGTCACATACCTACCCTTTTACTCTACCCTTTTACTACTCCTCTCCTTCTTACGTTTTCAATGTCTCTATGTTGTGTATCCATTAAGAAATTATTGTAGCTATAGCTGTTTTTAATACTTTTGTTCTTTTACCTTTATTCTAGGGTTAAGTGGTTAACACACCTCCATGTTACAGTATTAGAGTTGTTTTTTTTTTTTTTTTTGCTCTGGATGTGCCACATGGCTTGTGGGGTCTTAGTTCCCTGACCAGGGATTGAACCCCGGGCCCACAGCAGTGAAAGCACCAGCTCCTAAACACTGGACCCCAGTGAATTCCCTAGGGTATTCTTTTCTTTTCTTTTTTTAAAAAATAAATTTATTTTATTTATTTATTTTTGGCTGCGTTGGGTCTTCTTTGCTGCACGCAGGCTTTCTCTAGTTGCGGTGAGCGAGGGCTACTCTTCATTGCGGTGCGCAGGTTTATCATTGCAGTGGCTTCTTTTGTTGCGGAGCATGGGCTCTAGGCACGTGGGCTTCAGTAGTTGTGGTGCACGGGCTTAGTTGCTCTGGAGCATGTGGGGTCGTCCCGGACCAGGGCTCGAACTGGTGTCCACTGCATTGGCAGGCAGATTCTTAACCACTGTGCCACCAGGGAAGCCCATTAGAGTATTCTTTTCTGATGTGTTGTGTTTTCATATGTTTTCATGTTACTAATTAGCGTCCTTTTGTTTCAGTTTGAAGAATTCCTTTCATCATTTCTTGTAAGGCAGGACTAATGGTGATGAACTCTGAGTTTTTGTTTGTTTGGAACAGGCTTTATCTTGCTTTCATTTCTGCCAGGTCAAGTATTCTTGATGGCAGTTTTTTTCTTTCAGCACTTTGAATATGTCATGTCCCTTCTCCAGGCCTGCAAGATTTCTGTTGAAAAACTCACTGGTAGCCGTATGGGGGTTCTCTTGTATGAAAGAAAGTTTTTTCTCTAGCTGCTTTAAAAATTCTCTCTTTGTCTTTGATTTTAGACTGTTTTATTATAATTTGTCAAGGGGAAGATCGTTTTGGATTGAAAGATGAAATTAGCTTTATGAACTTGGATTTCCAAATTTCTCCCCAGGTTTGGGAAGTTTTCAGCCGTTATTTCTTTAAATAAGCTTTCTACTTATTTCTCCCTCTCTTCTCCTTCTGGGACTCCAATGATGCATAGATTGTTTATCTTAATGGAGTCCCATAGGTCCCACAGCTTTCTTCTTTTCTTTTCATTCTTTCTGCTCTTCTAACTGAATATTTTCAAATGATCTGTCTTCAATCACATTCACTGATTCTTTCTTCTGCTTGGTCCAGTCTAGTGTGGAAGCTCTCTATTGAATTCTTCAGTTTAATTCTTTAATTTAATGCTTCAATTTAATTCTTCAACTCCAAAATTTCTGCTTGGTTCTTTTTTGTTATCTATCTCTTTGTTAAACTTCCCGTTTTGTTCTTATATTGCTTGCCTGATCTCATTAAATTGTTTATCTGTCTCCTTTTATAGCTTTTGGGCATCTTTAGACCAATTATTTTGAAAATTCATGTATTTCCACTTCTTTGTGGTCAGTTACTAGAAGCTTACTGTGTTCCTTTAGTGGTGTCATGTTGCCCTGATTCTTTGTCATCTTTGTAGCCTTTCATAGGTGTCTACACATTTGAGAAAGAAGTCACCTCTTCCAGACTTTATGAACTGACTTTGGTAAGGAAAGACATTCACCTGTGGGTGGGGTACACAGGAGCATGCTCTGACCTGGGGTCTAGTGGTGTAAGGTGTCATGTGCAGGGACATGTGGCAGCTCCAGGTCTATGGTGTGTGTGTTGACAATGGCTCAGGCTGATGGGGCCCACGACATTGACAAGTGTGTGGTCTTTTGTTGTGGGGAGTCTACAATGGTTGCAGTGGCTTTTGGGTCTAGCAGCTGGAGATCAGGGCAGACACTGGTCGTGGCTGGAGCCAGTTGTGTGCACACACTTGGCTGTGGGAGCCAGCTGCAGGTGTCTGTTTAGTGGCAGTGGATGTTGCAGACACACTTATAGTGGTGTGTGGGAAAAGCTGCTGGGGTCCCCTGAAAAGCTGGTCACTGGAAAATGCAGGGGCTCCCACCACATGGTTGATATTGCGAGCGCCTGTTCCTAGCTGTCTCTATATGTCTGTATGTCTCTATATCTCTATATGTCTACATAGCTCTATATGTCTCAGCTTTGCCAGTCTCTGGGTGGGGTAAAACTGAACCAGGTCCTTTGTGTATTGCCCCCAAAGGCTGGCTGTTCATCCTGCTCTCCCTTTACTGATGAGGAGAATTCTTTCTAGCTGGGGAATTCCCTCTTGGAGCTGAGCAGTGCTGACCTGGGGGATAGGATGATACAGGCAAAATGAAGCTGTTCTTTCTTCCCTTTTTGTGAGTTAGTCTCAGGTTTAAAAAAATTTTTTTTTCCTACTGTGTTCCTGAAGCTTCTTAAGTGGAATCCTGAGGTCTCCCAGGCTGGTTTTATTTGTGAATACCCATCTAATTGTTGATTTTTGTGGGAGGACAGAGACTGGTGTCTCCTACACTGCCATCTTGGTGACATCACCCCATACACAATTTAGAATCAGTTTGTAAATATCCACAAAATAACTTGCTGGAATTTTATTGGGATTGTGTTGAACCCATAGATGAAGTTGGGAAGAACTGACATCTTGACAATATTGAGTTTTTATCATGAATGGGTGTGGATTTTGTCAAATGCTTTTCCTCCATCTATAGCCATCTACAAACCAAGTTGAGAGGCTTCAGAAGAAAAAAACTTTGCTGACACCTTGATCTCAGACTCAGCCACCAGAACTGTGAGAAAATAAATTTCTGTTGTTTAAGCCACCCACTCTGTGGTACTTTGTTATGGCAATCTTAGTAAACTAACACAAGGACTAATTTTAAACACGTTTTGAACTGATGATGCTCACTCATTACTTTGTTGTTAATGTTCCAGTTGTAGTAGCACATCTTGAGTTTTATATTGTCTTTGTCCATATCAATATGTGGCATCAAATCAGCCAGAAAGTTAAACACAGAAATCCTGACAAATTTTAGTTCATGGAAATCCCATCAAAAAAAGGTTAAGAATGTATTAAGTATTTATAGTTATAAATGTTGTGTCACTAAGAATAAGAATAGAATTACCTGCTTATAATTGTTCATGTGTAATGATTGCTAAAATATTCCACAGATTAACATCTGGATCTGCATATTTCAAACCATATTTCCACTCCTCATATACTTCCATTGCCAGGTTCTATGAACAACTTCCTAAGGCAATCCATCCTCTAACTTTGTACCTTCACGTCATGATCCCAGGTAAATCAGTATATTGGACAATAGGAGTTCTCCTGGAAGGCATTTCTAACCCAGGACAGCAAGAAATAAATGACTATATATAGAATTGACTGATGAGTACATAAATACCCTTCACTAAATCCAAACTAAGTGTTTCTCCTACTTGAGTTCCCCTTAATCAGATTCCCAAAATGTTCATGGCCATTCCAATGCACACACTCAAGATGTGTGACACAGGAGAATTATAAGTGGAAATCAATTTCTTATTTTTGCAAAGTTTACAAAAATATATCACTATTAGAAAATTCTTCTAGTGTCCTCCCTGAAGCTCTGGAAGAGGTGTGTTCATGTCAGATCCCTGAAGCTTAAGTTCTAATGATTTCATTCTAAATCTGCCTCTGCCACTGTGAGACCCTTCACCCTAACACCAATCGGGAACTACTACATGGTCCTCTGACCTGCCCACTCCTAGTGCTTACCTAATTTGCTGGTCTCATCCCTCTCAGATCAGTGTAAAATTCTGCCATAACAATATCAAAGTCAATGGCTCCTTCAAGAATTTCTGCCCTATGTTCCTGTCCATAGCCCCATACAGTTTAGGTTTATCATGGTCTTCTTCCTGAGTCTCTCTATTTTGTGTTCTAATTATCCCTCAGTATTGTCACAATAGAAAGTGACACCATTGCTTATCACCTCAGACACTTGAATAGACCCTGAAAGAGGAGGATCAAGGAGGAGGCAGAGTATGGGTGAGCAGGGATGGGGAACCATGACCAGAAACACAATGGCTTAAGTCAGGAGGAAGAGCTGTTTATTTTATTTTTATATTAAACATGTTCCTTGTGAAAAGTAAAAATAGCATAGACAAGTTTAACATGAAAAGTAAGAATCCTCCCCACTGTGAAGCCCTAGTCCCTTACCCCATAGTTAATCAGTAACCACGGTTAATGATTTCCTCTGGGTATGTATCTGAAGGATTAATTTTAAGAGAGAGATGATAACTCTGGCCTGAGACACATTAAGTTGAGGATTATGATGTTACATCTTGGTGGCAATGTTCCAAGAAACAGCTGGGTATTTTAAATAGGCAGCTGGAGAAGTGAGAACTAATGAGGTAGATCTGGAAATTTTTTTTTCCGCATTGTTAATGGTATGAGAGTGAAGGAACTATGAGGGAGAGAAATGAGAGGTAGAGGAAAAAAGAGCACAATTCCCAACCCTAGGCAACATCCACATTTCCGAGGTAGCCAAGGAAAGCTAGCCCTTGAAGGAGACAAATGCAATAGTCAGTGAGGTAAGAAAAGTTGAGAAATGCTTCTGTATTTTAATGATATATAAACCCTGCTTCCCCGTGAAAATGCAATATAAATATACCTGGCAGCCAATATTTCTACTGACAAGAAAATTTATAGCAAACATAAATACATCTTATGCTGTATTCCACTGCAGAACTTTCTGTTGCTTGCTCTTATTCACCAGTCTCCTACTCTGAGTTTCTGTATGCTGGAGTTTGGGCCTCAAGTCCAACATAGACATGTGGGGACCACAGGCTCTCCCCGTGCCTCAGCTTTCTTTTCAGTTCTGCCCTCTAGCCATTGTGGAAAACTTCTCCTGTTTCACTGTGGTAAGCAGACTTCTAAGGTGGTCCCCCAATGATCCCCCAACTCCTAGTATTCATGCCCTTGCATAATTCCCTCTCCTTGAGTGTGGGCTAGACCTAGTGAGTTGATTCTATGGAATAGGTGATGGGACATCATTTCCATGATTAAGTTATAAAATATTGTAACTTCTACGTTGCTAGCAGATATTCTCTATTGCCTCTGGGTTTGAACATTTTGAGGAGGTAAGCAATCATGTAGTAGAGGACCATGTGGCAAAGAACTGACGGCAGCTTCTAGCTCATAGCCAGCAAGGAACTGAAGCCCTCCGTCCAACAGCCAATGAGTTGTTAGCTTGGAAGCTGATTCTTCTCCAGTTGAACCTTCAGATGAGATCACAGACCCTGGGCTAAAATCATGATTCCAGCCTTGTGAGATACTGTAGAGGACCCAGCTCAGCTGTGCCCAGATCCGTGACCCACAGAAACTGTAACATGATATATGTGTATGGTTTAAAGTCACTAAATTTTGGAGAAATTTTTACACAACAATAGATAACTAATAAACATACCATACCCCTAATGCTGGTTGTCTCAGAGTGTCCCAAATCTCAAGTGTCAGGCTCCAGACATGCAGAAGGGCCAATCCAGAAGAGTGATGCAGAAGCCTGAACCAGGACAGCAACAAGGGGAATAGAGAGGGGTAGTGCGTAGGAAGAGTAGGAAGCAGGACCAGCTAGATTTTATCAACTGGATGGTGGGGGATTCAGAGGAGGAGGCGACCTGGGCTTCCAGGGGCAGGATGGGACTATTCACTAAGGAGTGGTATACAAAGGATGAGGTGATGGGGAGACGGTTTTACATATTATGATCTGTTCTCAAACTAGCAAAAAGAAGTTTAGTTTCAGACTTCTTTGATCTGCTTAAAAGCAAATCTGTTGGGAAAATGTGTAGGGGGTATATACACTGTATTTTTGAAGCTGGGTCATGGATATATGAAGGTATACTCTTCATTTTACAGTTTCCTCAAAATTTGTACATGTTTGAAATTTTCCATAGTAAAAAAAATTTAATGGAAAAGGTTAATAGCTAGATGGATCACCTAAGTCTATCTAAAGGAAAAATGAAGAGAGAGAACGTATATTAAAGATAACAGGCAGAAGAAGAAAAATCAAATAAAAACAAGACAAGCGGCCTGGTGGGAATTCTCTGGTGGTTCAGTGGTTAGGACTCCCCACTTTCACTGCTGAGGGAACGGGTTCAATCCCTGATCAGGAAACTAAGATCCCGCAAGGTGCACGGCACAGCCAAATTTTTAAAAATAAAAAAATAAAGCAGCCTGAGAAGTTCACTCAGCTGAAGAGGACAGTAGCTAGAGCTTTTAAGGGGACCTTATGACCTTGGCCACTGAAGGCCCTGAGTCAGCCTGACTCTGAGCTGCAAAAATAGTCCCACCCTTGGGCTTCCCTGGTGGTGCAGTGGTTACGAATCTGCCTGCCAATGCAGGGGACATGGATTTGAGCCCTGATCCGGGAAGACCCCCCTTGCCGTGGAGCAACTAAGCCTGTGCACCACAACTACTGAGCCTGCAAGCCACAACTACTGAAGCCCGTGTGCCTAGAGCCCATGCTCCGCAACAAGAGAAGCCACCGCAATGAGAAGCCCGTGCACCACAACGAAGAGTAACCCCCACTCACTGCAACTAGAGAAAGCCTGCGGGCAGCTACAAAGACCCAACACAGCCAAAAGTAAATAAAATTTTAAAAATGTTTAAAACGTATATTAAAAAAATGAATGTTTTAACAGTAAAAAACTAAAAATAACCTAAATGTCCACATGGTACATTGAAATGCTATTCAGCCATTAGAAAGAAAGTAGATGTATATAGATAAATAATCCCCATACTCAGTTGTTAGAGAAAAAGGATGATGTAGAACAATGTTAATATTGATAGTATGCTCTCATCTGTGTAAAAAATTTTTAAATGTAAAAAGGGCAATATGGACACAAAATATTTTTTATGTCTGGATGCAGACATAAGAGATCTGTGAAAATATTTCCTCTGGGGAGGGATCTGGGGGATCTGGAATGTGAGGAAAGTTTAGTTTCCCTTGCATATACCTTTTTGCAATGTAATTTTCTATTTTAATAATCATGTGCATGTATATTACCTTTTTTTTTTTTTTTCAAACATCTTTATTGAAGTATAATTGCCTTACAATAGTGTGTTAGCATCTGCTTTATAACAAAGTGAATCAGTTATACATATACAATATGTTCCCATTTCTCTTCCCTCTTGCATCTCCCTCCCTCCCACCCTCCCCATCCCACCCCTCTAGGTGGTCACAAAGCACCGAGCTGATCTCCCTGTGCTATGCGGCTGCTTCCCACTAGCTATCTATTTTACATTTGGTAGTGTATATATGTCCATGACACTCTCTTACCCTGTCACATCTCACCCCACCCCCTCCCCATATCCTCAAGTCCATTCTCTAGTAGGTCTGTGTCTTTATTCCCGTCTTGCCACTAGGTTCTTCATGGCCTTTTTTTTTTTTTTTCCCCTTAGATTCCATATATATGTGTTAGCATACTGTATTTGTTTTTCTCTTTCTGACTTACTTCACTCTGTATGACAGTCTCTAGGTCCATCCACCTCACTACAAATAACTCAATTTCATTTCTTTTTATGGCTAATATTCCACTGTATATATGTGCCACATCTTCTTTATTCATTCATCTGTCGATGGACACTTAGGTTGCTTCCATGTCCTGGCTATTGTAAATAGAGCTGCAATGAACATTTTGGTACATGACTCTTTTTGAATTATGGTTTTCTTAGGGTATAAGCCCAGTAGTGGGATTGCTGGGTCATATGGTAGTTCTATTTTTATTTTTTTAAAGAACCTCCATACTGTTCTCCATAGTGGCTGTATGAATTTACATTCCCACCAACAGTGCAAGAGGGCTCCCTTTTCTCCACACCCTCTCCAGCATTTATTGTTTGTAGATTTTTTGGTGATGGCCATTCTGACAGGTGTGAGATGATACCTCATTGTGGTTTGAGTTGCATTTCTCTAATGATTAGTGATGCTGAGCATCTTTTAATGTGTTTGTTGGCAATCTGTATATCTTCTTTGGAGAACTGTCTAATTAGGTCTTCTGCCCATTTTTGGATTGTGTTGTTTGTTTCCTGGATATTGAGCTGCTTGTATATTTTGGAGATTAATCCTTTGTCAGTTGCTTTGTTTGCAAATATTTTCTCCCATTCTGAGGGTTGTCTTTTCGTCTTGTTTATGGTTTCCTTTGCTGTTCAAAAGCTTTTAAGTTTCATTAGGTCCCATTTGTTTATTTTTGTTTTTACTTCCATTTCTCTAGGAAGTGGCTCAAAAAGGATCTTGCTGTGATTTATGTCATAGAGTGTTCTGCCTATGTTTTCCTCTAAGAGTTTTATAGTGTCTGGCCTTACATTTAGGTCTTTAATCCATTTTGAGTTTATTTTTGTGTATGGTGTTATGGAGTGTTCTAGTTTCATTGTTTTACATGTAGCTGTCCAGTTTTCCCAGAACCACTTATTGAAGAAGCTGTCTTTTCTCCATTGTACATTCTTGCCTCCTTTGTCAAAGATAAGGTGACCATATGTGCATAGGTTTATCTCTGGGCTTTCTATCCTGTTCCATTGATCTATATTACTGTTTTTGTGCCAGTACCATACTGTCTTGATTACTATAGCTTTGTAGTACAGTCTGAAGTCAGGGAGCCTGATTCCTCCAGCTCGGTTTTTATCCTCAAGATTGTTTTGCCTATTCGGGGTCTTTTGTGTTTCCATACAAATTGTGAAATTTTTTGTTCTAGTTCTGTGAAAAATGCCATTGGTAGTTTGATAGGGATTGCATTGAATCTGTATACTGCTCTGAGTAGTATAGTCATTTTCACTATATTGATTCTCCCAATCCAGGAACATGGTATATCTTTTCATCTGTCTGTGTCATCTTTGATTTCTTTCATCAGTGTCTTATAGTTTTCCGAGTACAGTTTTTTTATCTCCTTAGGGAGGTTTATTCCTAGGTATTTTATTCTTTTTGTTGCAATAGTAAATGGGAGTGTTTCCTTAATTTCTCTTTCAGATTTTTCATCATTAGTGTATAGGAATGCAAGAGATTTCTGTGCATTAGTTTTGTATCCTGCTACTTTACCAAATTCATGGATTAGCTCTAGTAGCTTTCTGGTAGTATCTTTAGGATTCTCAATGTATAGTATCATGCCATCTGCAAATAGTGACAGTTTTACTTCTTTTCTGATTTGGATTCCTTTTATTTCTTTTTCTTCTCTGATTGCCATGGGCAAAACTTCCAAATCTAAGTTGAATAATAGTGGTGAGAATGGGCAACCTTGTCTTGTTCCTGATCTTAGAGGAAATGGTTTCAGTTTTTCACCATTGAGAACAATGTTGGCCTTGGGTTTGTCATATATGGCCTTTGTTATGTTGAGGTAGGTTCCCTCTATGCCCACTTTCTGGAGAGTTTTTTTCTTTATCATAAATGGGTGTTGAATTTTGTCAAAAGCTTTTTCTGCATCTATTGAGATTATCATGGTTTTTATCCCTCAATTTGTTAATATGATGTATCACGTTGATTGATTTGTGTGTATTGAAGAATCCTTGCATTCCTGGGATAAACCTCACTTGATCATGGTGTATGATCTTTTAATGTGTTGTTGGTTTCTGTTTGCTAATATTTTGTTGAGGATTTTTGTATCTATGTTCATCAGTGATTTGGCCTGTAGTTTTCTTTTTTTGTGCCATCTTTGTCTGGTTTTGGTATCAGGGTGATGGTGGCCTCCTAGAATGAGTTTGGGAGTGTTCCTCCCTCTGCTACATTTTTGCAAGAGTTTGAGAAGGATAGGTATTAGCTCTTCTCTAAATGTTTGATAGAATTCACCTGTGAAGCCATCTGTCCTGGGCTTTTGTTTGTTGGAAGATTTTTAATCACAGTTTCAATTTCAGTGCTTGTGATTGGCCTGTTCATATTTTCTATTTCTTCCTGGTTCAGCCTTGGAAGGTTGTGCTTTTCTAAGAATTTGCCCATTTCT
Source organism: Balaenoptera acutorostrata (assembly GCF_949987535.1). Taxonomy (NCBI): domain Eukaryota; kingdom Metazoa; phylum Chordata; class Mammalia; order Artiodactyla; family Balaenopteridae; genus Balaenoptera; species Balaenoptera acutorostrata. Next base: position 22,861,898 of record NC_080067.1, on the reverse strand, counting down.
TCCAGGTTGTCCATTTTATTGGAATATAGTTGCTTGTAGTAGTCTCTCATGATCCTTTGAATTTCCTTTTTTTAAAAAGTAAATTTATTTATTTATTTTTAGCTGTGTTGGGTCTTTGTTGTTGTACGTGAGCTTTCTCAAGTTGCGGCAAGAGGGGGCTACTCTTTGTTGCGGTGCATGGGCTTCTTATTGCTTTGGGTTTTCTTGTGTAGCATGGGCTCTAGGTGCACAAGCTTCAGTAGTTGTGGCATGTGGGCTTAGTAGTTGTGGCTTGTGGGCTCTAGAGCACAGGCTCAGTAGTTGTGGTGCACAGGCTTAGTTGCTCTGCAGCATGTGGGATCTTCCCAGACCAGGGATTGAACTCGTATCCCCTGCATTGGCAGGTGGATTCTTAACCACTGCACCACCAGGGAAGTCCCCGATCCTTTGTATTTCTGCAGTGTCAGTTGTTATTTCTCCGTTTCCATTTCTCATTCTGTTGTTTTGAGTCTTCTCCCTTTTTTCCTTGATGAATCTGGCTAAACGTTTATCAATTTTGTTTATCTTCTAAATGAATCAGCTTTTAGTTTTATTGATGTTTGCTCCTGTGTCCTTCATTTCTTTCTCATTTATTTCTGATCTGATCTTTATGATTTCTTACCTTCTGCTAACTTTAGGTTTATTTGTTCTTCTTTCTCTAATTGCTTTATGTGTAAGGTTAGGTTGTTTATTAGAGATTTTTCTTGTTTCTTGAGGTAGGATTTTATTGTGATAAACTTCCATCTTAGAACTGCTTTTGCTGCATCCCAAGGCTTTTGGGTCATCGTGTTTTCATTGTCATTTGTTTCTAGCTATTTTTTGTTTCTTCTTTGATTTCTTCAGTGATCTCTTGGTTATTTAGTAGCATATTGTTTAGCCTTCCTGTGTTTGTATTTTTTACATTTTTTTCCTGTAACTGATATCTAGTCTCATAGTGTTGTGGTCGGCAAAGACACTTGATATGATTTCAATTTTCTTAAATTTACCAGGGCTTGATTTGTGACCCAAGATATGATCTATCGGGCTTCCCTGGTGGCGCAGTGGCTGGGAGTCTGCCTGCCAATGCAGGGGACACGGGTTCGGGCTCTGGTCTGGGAGGATCCCACATGCCACGGAGCAACTAGGCCCGTGAGCCACAACTGCTGAGCCTGCGCGTCTGGAGCCTGTGCTCCGCAACAGGAGAGGCTGCGATGGTGAGAGGCCCACGCATCGCGATGAGGCATGGCCCCCACTTGCCGCAAGTAGGGAAAGCCCTCGCACACAAACGAAGACGCAACACAGCCAAAAAATAAAATAAAATCAATTAACTAATTAAAAAAAAATGGTGCCAATAGACTTGCTCAATACAAGGTTGTCATGAACCTTCAATTGTTAAAAAATGCAATATCTGTGAAGTGAAATAAAATGAGGTACACCTGTATTGTAATTGTTTAAAAAAAAAAAAAAGATATGATCTATCCTGGAGAATGTTACATGAGCATTTGAGAAGAAAGTGTATTCTGTTGTTTTTGCATGGAATGTCCTATAAATATCAATTAAGTCCACCTTGTTTAATGTGTCATTTACAGCTTGTGTTTCCTTATTTATTTTCATTTTGGATGATCTGTCCATTGGTGAACCTGGGGGTGTTAAAGCCCCCTACTATTACTGTGTTACCGTCAATTTCCCCTTTTATGGCTGTTAGCATTTGCCTTATGTATTGAGGTGCTCCTATGTTGGGTGCATAAATATTTACAATTGTTATATCTTCTTCTTGGATTGATCCCTTGATCATTATGTAGTGTCCTTCTTTGTCTCCTGTAATAGTCTTTATTTTAAAGTCTATTTTGTCTGATATGAGGATTGCTACTCCAGCTGTCTTTTTTTTTTAAATTAATTAATTTATTTATTATTTTTGGCTGTGTTGGGTCTTTGTCTCTGTGCGAGGGCTTTCTCTAGTCGTGGCAAGTGGGGGCCACTCTTCATCGCAGTGCGCGGGCCTCTCACTATCGTGACCTCCCTTGTTGCGGAGCACAGGCTCCAGACGCGCGGGCTCAGTAGTTGTGACTCACAGGCCCAGTTGCTCCGTGGCATGTGGGATCCTCCCAGACCAGAGCCCGAACCCGTGTCCCCTGCATTGGCAGGCAGACTCTCAACCACTGCACCACCAGGGAAGCCCTCCAGCTTTCTTTTGATTTCCATTTGCATGGAATATCTTTTTCCATTCCTTCACTTTCAGTCTGTATGTGTCCCTAGGACTGAAGTGGGTCTGTTTTAGACAGCATATATATGGGTCTTGTTTTTGTATCCATTCAGCCAATCTATGTCTTTTGATTGGAGCATTTAGTCCATTTACAATTAAGGTAATTATCGATATGTATGTTCCTATTACCATTTTCTTAATTGTTTTAGGTTTGTTTTTGTAGGTCTTTTCCTTCTCTTGTGTTTCCTGCCTAGAGAAGTTCCTTTAGCATTTGTTATAGAGCTGGTTTGGTGATGCTGGATTCTCTTAACTTTTGCTTGTCTGTAAAGGTTTTAATTTCTCTGTCAAATCTGAATGAGATCCTTGCTGGGTAAAGTAATCTTGGTTGTAGGTTTTTCCCTTTCATCACTTTAAACATGTCCTGCCAATCCCCTCTGACTTTCAGAGTTTCTGCTGAAAGATCAGGTGTTAAATTTATGGGGATTCCCTTGTATGTTACTTGTTGCTTTTCCCTTGCTGCTTTTAATATTTTTTTTTTGTATTTACTTTTTGATAGTTTCATTAATATGTGTCTTGGCGTGTTTCTCCTTGAATTTATCCTGTATGGGACTCTCTGCACTTACCGGACTTGATTGACTATTTCTTTTCCCATGTTAGGGAAGTTTTCAACTATAATCTCTTCAAATATTTTCTCAGACCTTTTCTTTTTCTCTTCTTCTTCTGGGACCCCTATAATGTGAATGTTGGTGCATTTAATGTTGTCCCAGCAGCCTCTGAGACTGTTCTCAATTCTTTTTCTTTTTTCTTTATTCTGCTCCCTGGCAGTTATTTCCACTGTTTTGTCTTCCAAGTTACTTAGCCATTCTTCTGCCTCAGTTATTCTGCTATTGATTCCTTCTAGTGTATTTTTAATTTCATTTATTGTGTTGTTCATCATTGTTTGTTTGCTCTTTAGTTCTTCTAGGTCCTTGTTAAACGTTTCTTGTATTTTCTCTATTCTATTTCTGAGATTTTGGATCATCTTTACTATCATTACTCTTAATTCTTTTTCAGGTAGACTGCCTATTTCATCTTCATTTGTTTGGGTGTGGTGTGTTTTTTACTTGCTCCTTCATCTGCTGCATGTTTCTCTATCTTCTCATTTTGTTTAATTTACTGTGTTTGGGGTCTCCTTTTCGCAGGCTGAAGGTTTGTAGTTCCCATTATTTTTGTGTCTGCTCCCAGTGGGTGAAGTTTGTTCAGTGGCTTGTGCAGGCTTCCTCATGGAGGGGACTTGTGCCTGTGTTCTGATGGGTGGAGCTGGATCTTGTCCTTCTGGTGGGCAAGGCCACGTCCGGTGGTGTGTTTTGGGGTGTCTGTGAACTTAGTATGACTTTAGGCAGCCTCTACTAATGCGTGGGGTTGTGTTCCTGTCTTGCTAGTTGTTTCGTATGGGGTGTCCAACACTAGAGCTTGCTGGCCTTTGGGTGGAGCTGGGTCTTAGTGTTGAGACAGAGATCTCTGGGAGAGCTCTTGCCGATTGGTGTCACATGGGGCTGGGAGGCCTCTGGTGGTCCAATGTCCTGGACTTGGCTCTCCCACCTTGGAGGCTCAGGCCCGACGCCCGGCTGGAGCACCAAGACCCTGCCAGCCACACAGCTTGGAAGAAAAGCAAGGAAAAAAAAAACAAACACGAACAGATGGAACCCCAAACCGAATGGTAAAAACAAAACTAAACAGACAAAATCACACAAAGAAACATACACACACACATTCATAAAAAGAAAACAAACAACAACAAACAACAGAAAACAAAACAGGCAGACCAGTAGGACAAATGGTAAAAGCAAACTTAAACAGACAAAATCACACAAAGAAACACACACATACATACTCACAAAAAGAGAAAAAAGGAAAAAAAAATTTAAATTAAAATAAATAATAAAAAAATAAAAAATTTAAAAATGGAAGAGAGCAACCAAACCAATAAACAAATCCACCAGTTATAACAAGCACTAAAAACTAAACTATGATAAACAGAAAACCAGAAACAAATCAGATGCAGAAAGCAAACCCCAAGTCTACAGTTGCTCCCAAAGTCTACCGCCTCAATTTTGGGAACATTCGTTGTCTATTCAGGTATTCCACAGTTGCAGGGTTTATCAAGTTGATTGTGGGGATTTAATCTGCTGCTCCTGAGGCTGCACAGAGAAATTTCCCTTTGTCTTCTTTGCTTGCACAGCTTCTGGGGTTCAGATTTGGTTTTGGCCTCCCCTCAGTGTGTACACCACCCTCAGGAGTCTATTCCCCGCCCACACAGGAGGGGTTTAAGCAACAGCTGATTAGGGCTCTCTTGCTCACTCAGGCCAGGGAGAGTGAAGGGTATGGTAGTCATAATTGGAATGCGGGGTGAGCCTGTGGTGGTAGAGGCCGGCTTGACTTTGCCACAGCCTGACGCGCGCAGTGTGTTCTCTCAGGAAAGTTGTCCCTGGTTCACGGGACCCTGGCAATGGTGGGCTGCTCAGGTTCCTGGCAAGGGGTGGGGGGGTGGTGTGGGTAGTGACCTGCGCTTGCACACAGGATTCTTGGTGGCAGCGGCTGCAGCATTAGCAGTTCATGCCCATCTCTGGAGTGTGAGCAGATAGCTGCGGCTCGCGCCAGTCACTGGAGCTCGCTTAGGTGGTGCTCTGCCTTCTGTGGCTACACAGAGCAGGAATCCCCTCTCCTCACGTACCCCAAAACAATGGTCTCTTGCCTCTTAGGCAGGTCCAGACTTTTTCCCAGACTCCCTCCTGGCCAGCTGTGGCACACTAGCCCCCTTCAGGCTGTGTTCATGCAGCCAACCCCAGTCCTCTCCCTGGGATCTGACCTCCGAAGCCTGAGCCTCAGCTCCCAGGCCCCACCCACCGCAGCGGGTGAGCAGACAAGCCTCTCAGGTTTGTGAGTGCTGGTTGGCACCAATCCTCTGAGCGGCAATCTCTCCACTTTGCCCTCTGCACCCCTGTTGCTGCACTCTCCTCTGTGGCTCTGAAGTGTCCCTGCCCACCCTGTCCCCCCCAGTGAAGAGGCTTCCTAGTGTGTGGAAACGTTTCCTCCTTCACAGCTCCCTCCCAGAGGTGCAGGTCTCATCCCTATTCTTTTGTCTCTGTTTTTTCTTTTTTCTTTCGCCCTACCCAGGTATGTGGGGATTTTCTTGCCTTTTGGGAAGTCTGAGGTCTTCTGCCAGCATTCAGTAGGTGTTCTGTAGGAGTTGTTCCACATGTAGATGTATTTTTGGTATATTTATGGGGAGGGAGGTGATCTCCATGTCTTACTCCTCTGCCGTCTTGAAGGTCCCTCTCTATTTTTTTCTTTTTGACTAACATAAGTAAAGCTGTAATAAATATCTTTGTATATATTCAATTCCATTAATTTATTTAATTCCATTTTAAAGTAGTTTCTAAGAATAAATTCCTCAAAGTAGAATTACTGGGAATTAAGAGCCTTTATACATATGGTTAAATTAATTTCCAGAATGTTTACACCAGTTTACTGCCCCAGCTGTGGAAGAGATTGTCTATTTACGACAAAGTTGATTTTCCAAAATGAAAATAGCTTTGTTGCACTTTTTGATTATAAAATCAACGTATAATAAATAGAGAAATTCAGAAAATATAGGACAGTAATAAAAAAGAAAATAAAAATCACTATCCAGAGATACTCACTGTTAATACTAAGGCATACATCCAGATTTTTTCTTACTATATATTAACTTGATTTTGTTTAACTTAATGTTTCTTTCCAAGCTAATTGATCATATGGAGGTACAGTATCTTTTTAATAGGTACACAGTAATCTATTAGGAGGATATACTATAAATGGCTGTCTCAGAATATGTCCCCTGGGAAGCAGACTCTGAGGTGAATTTTAATAGGCAGGATATTTATTATGGAGTGCCCTTGGTATCAAAATCCATGGAAGGAAGGGGAAAGAAGCAGAATTGAACAGAGGGAAAAGTTAAACTGGGATGCAAACCAATGAGAGCCTCAGCTGACCTCACAAGGAGTTCTGGTGCAGAGTTATCCCAGATTAGACTGAGATGACCAGGACCCTGGCACTAACTAGTCACTGGATATGGGCCATCCTGGGAAGGGACATGCCTCTCCACAGTGGAGGCAATCCCCAAAGGAGCTAATAGAATTCCTGGAAGTCAGGGTAACAAATCCTTCACTGAACATGGATGTGGGCAGCATATCACATTGCCAACTGCAGTTGAAACCAAGCAAGACCCTGCAGGGCCTTACTGGAGATGGGCCCCCATATCCCCCACCTCTTATTCATAGAAAAGCTTTAACCTCCTAGGCCTTCCCCAAGTTCCAAAGAGCAAATTTAATCAGAAAAGGAAGAAAATGCAGAAAGGAAGGAAAAAGTCAAGCAAGACAAAATAATAATAGTTTAGCCATAAAGCAAAGTTAAGGTCCTTTAATTCCTCCTCAAGGGCTATAGATATTATCCTGACCCATATCCTTGAGTTGTTTTGTTGATTGTGGGTATAAATTGGTACTATCCTTTTGAAGGGCAATTAAAATTAATGATACAATTTAAAATCCATATACCCATTGACCCAGCAATTCTACTTATCTTCCAGATGGAAGAAGTTAACTGCATAGTGACTGCTAGCACATAGACCCTAGACCAGTCAGAACCAAACTAGAAGGTTGATGATTGAGATTCCCAAAATACCACCCGGTCACCTCACCAGCAACAATCAGAAGAATGTCCCCTGGCTGATCAGGCACCATGGGACTCTCTCCCTCACCTTGCCTTTAAAAAACTTTCCCCCAAAACCATCAGAGAGTTCGAGTCTTTCGAGCATGAGCTGCCCATTCTCCTTGCATGGCCCCATGTTGGGCATCTTGCAATAAATGCTATACTTTCCCTCACTACAACCCAGTGTCAGTAGATTGGCTTTGCTGTGCATTGGGCAACTGAACCCGAGTTTGGTTAGGTAACACAGTCTACCCGTTGTTCTGTTCAGATATACTTATTCATTTATGTTCTTGGAGCAGAAACACCACAATTAGGATGGGCCTCTTCTTCTGTGGGAAATACTAAAAAGGAAGGTTAATGGCACAAACTAAAACCCTTAACTGAAGCCAGCTAGTCTCTGGCTTCAACTGATACTCATTGTCTCTTTCTTTCTCCATCCATTCTGGGTTCCCCTTACCCTAAACTATCATACCTGCTGGGCTGGTGGCATGACCCAGACCCTCAACCTTGAATGGTATGAACCCTGTCACTATGTCCTTCTTGCTCTGAGATTGCTACACTAGTCCACTTATGGTCAAAATTGGGCAAGAGTTCACCAAGAGGTGTGCAATTGGATCACCTGAATGCCAAACATGTTCCTCTCTACTTCCATGTGTAATCTTCTGATGCCAGAATGGTGACTCCTCTTTTTCCCCAATGGTCCCTGGAGTCAAAGAACACAAAGAAGTTGGGTTAGCAGTCATAGCTTGTAGTTCACTGAGAGTCTTGCTGTGTTCCCTGATAAAACTGTGTTGCCTTTGGAGACCTATACCTCCAACTCTGCAGAATTGGGAGACAATTTTCCATGGATCTCTTGTGTTTCTGCTCATCTTACATGCAGACACCAACAGCTTTTGTTCTGAACTATTTTTTCAAGGATGTTTGTATAGGAACAACCTTATAAGATAGAGATGGTATCTCTCTTCAGAACAAAAGACAACTTTTTAAAAAAAAAATTGAAATATAGCAAGGACTTCGGTAGCAGTCCAGTGGTTAAGACTCCACACTTCCACTGCAGAGGGTGCGGGTTCGATCCCTAGTCAGGGAACTAAGATTCTGCATACTGCACAGCACAGTGGAAAAAAAAAATTAAAAATTAAAATAAAATTAAGTAAAAAATTGAAATATAGTTGATTTACAATATTGTTTCTAGTGTACAGCAAAGTGATTCAGTTACATATATTTTATTTCAGATTATTTTCCATTATAGGTTATTACAAGATATTGAATATAGTTCCCTGTGCTATACTGTAGATCCTTGTTGTTTATCATTTTTATATCTAGTAGTGTGTATCTGTTAATCCCAAACTCCTAATTTATCCCTCCCCCACTTTCCCCTTTGGTAACCATAAGTTTATTTTCTATGTCTGTGAGTCTGGTTTTATTTTGTAAATAAGTTCATTGGTGTCATTTTTCTGATTCCACTTATAAGTGATATCTTATGATTTTGCAAAAGACAGCTTTGTTTGGTGTTTGATATAATAAAGATAATACATCCGTCTGGGGAAAAGTTTGGGCAGGTTGTTTGATAAAAGTTTCTCTAAACTCAGAGTATCTCAGCCATGAAGCAAACCCACTGCATGTACAGCTCTATCTAGACCACCCCACATCTTCCCCATGGTTCTTGGGGAACAAGGGAAACTAGTGCAAATGTAAGCCTCATGCTACTTGCTGTGCTGTGAACAATAAAGTCTACTGACTGACCCAGGAGTCTCATGTCTTCTGCCAGCATCCACAATAGTGGCAGGCTAACTTGTCAGCTTGCAAACTGGGTAAAATCTCAGACCCTTCACAGTTCTTGACAACTATGTTATTACTAAGGGTGGGAAAATTAACAGCCCTGGGGCAGAAATGTTATCCATTCCATGTATATGAGAACTGTTTCTGATTCTCTTTTCTGAGACAGATGGAAAAGAACATACTTGTCAGTTTAATGGTCGCATACCATGTACCTGCGTCTATGTTATTCTGCTTTAGCAAAGAATTGTATCTTGTATTTTTCTCCAGAATCAGTCTGGTTTTTGCAGGGACCAGACTGGTGAATAAAATGGAGGTATGGGGAATTCCCTGGCAGTCCAGTGGTTAGGACTCCATGCTGCCACCTTCGGGGGCCCGGTTCGATCCCTGGTCAGGGAATGGCCTTGTGGAGTGGTCTAAATAAATAAGTAAATAAATAAAATTCATCTTAAAAAAATGGAGGTATGATGGGGATCACTAACTTTGCATCTTGTAGATCTTTAGAAGTGGCAATAATTTCCATCATTCTCCCCAGCAATACTTTTAAAAATTTATGTCTACTAAGGGAGGGGGAAGTTTCAGAGGCTTCCAGTTGGCTTTCTCCATTATGATAGCTGTTACTTCATAGAGCAAGGACCCAATGTGGGAGTCGTGCCAACTGTGAAGTATATCTATTCTGCTTGTATATGTGACGACTGAAGAAATGACTAACATGTGAATCTATAGGCCATTTGGGCTCACTGTGACCTGGACCTTGGATAGGACTTCATTTTACCTGGCTCCCATGTGCACCTACTCTGAAAAGGAGACCATGATGATTCTCTGGATCTCCAAGTATAAATGTCAATCCAGACTCTATGATCAACAGTCCTTGAAATGTTTATGTATTCTCATTTTCCCAGTGCACAGTTATCTGAGTAAATGGCCTTAGGTCCAAGGGTTCTGGAACAACCTTTGGCGAAAAACTGAGGAAATCATTACTGAGTACATTTGCAATGGTGTTACAGGTTTTCTTCCTCCTGGGGACCTGATCTCTTCTTAAGTTAGTGAGCTCCAGGTCTAAACACAGATTCATGTTTGGAAACATGGCAAGGAATCATGATTTTACCTGGGGCGATTATCTCAGTCTCCTGACTATGCAGTTTTGAATTCAACTAATGATACAAACTGAGTGGTACCCTTATTGACTGCCCATTTATTTTTCCCCTAGGGACATCATATTCTATTAATTGTCTGCATAATTCTGTGTAGGTCACTTCCCACTGGCTGCTTCTCTGAATTTATATCACAATAATTGTCCTACTTGGCTTCTGACCATTAAACAATACAACCTGACCTCTATCATTTGGGGGTCTTATTATCTCTGTTGCTATCAATAAACCTAGTTCCTTAATGGTTTCCTTTACCATCAGCTCTGGCTTATAGAAAGTCACCGTGGAGCCTCTTAATGAGACTGGTGCCCCTCACAACAGTACATTTCTTATGTCCTTACATATGGTGTAGCCTCCTGGCCTTCAGTAATCTGATCATCTGGTGGGTTTTCATCCTTACATAGTACATGGTCTGTAGCATGACCAATTGTCTGATTCTTTGAATTCTTTCTTCCACTGTCTGTCATGGCAATTATGGCATTTTAACCCAACTTCCTATGAGCCATCACTTTTTCCGTGCTTCTAGAAATCATCCTAGTAGCAAATTCACACTGTCTCCTGGGTTTTTTTAAATATGTTTTTTATTCTTCAATTTGTTAATGTGGTGTATCACACTGATTGATTTGCATATATCAAAGAGTCCTTGCATCCCTGGGATAAATCCCACTTGATCATGGTGTATGATCCTTTTAATGTGTTGTTGGATTCTGTTTGCTAGTATTTTGTTGAGGATTTTTGCATCTATATTCATCAGTGATATCAATCTGTAATTTTCTTTTTTTGTAGTATCTTTGGTTTTGGTATCAGGGGGATGGTGGCCTTGTAGAATGAGTTTGGGAGTATTCCTTCCTCTGCAATTTTTTGGAAGAGCTTGAGAAGTATGGGTGTTAGCTCTTCTCTAAATGGTAGAATTCACCTGTGAAGCCATCTGGTCCTGGACTTTTGTTTGTTGGAAGATTTTAAGTCACAGTTTCAATTTCATTACTTGTGATTCGTTTGTTCATATTTTCTATTTCTTCCTGGTTCAGTCTTGGAAGATTATACCTTTCTAATAATTTGTCCATTTCCTCCAGGTTGTCCATTTTATTGGCATAGAGTTGCTTATAGTAGTCTCTTATGATGTTTTGTATTTCTGCAGTGTCCACTGTAACTTCTCCTTTTTCATTTCTAATTTTATTGATTTGAGCCCTCTCCCTCTTTTTCTTGATTAGTCTGGCTAAAGGTTTACCAATTTTGCTTATCTTCTCAAAGAACCAGCTTTTAGTTTTATTGATCTTTGTTATTGTTTCCTTCATTTCTTTTTCATTGATTTCTGCTCTGATCTTTATGATTTCTTTCCTTCTACTAACTTTGGGTTTTGTTTGTTCTTCTTTCTCTAGTTCCTTTAGGTGTAGGGTTAGATTGTTTGAGATTTTTCTTGTTTCTTGAAGTAGGATTGTATAGCTATAAACTTCCCTCTTAGAACTGCTTTTGCTGCATCCCATAGGTTTTGGATCGTCGTGTTTTCATTGTCATTTGTCTCAGGTATTTTTTGATTTCCTCTTTGATTTCTTCAGTGATTTCTTGGTTATTTAGTAATGTATTGTTTAGCCTCCATGTGTTTATGTTTTTTACGTGTTTTTCCCTGTAATTGACTCCTAATCTCATAGCTTTGTGGTTGGAAAAGATGTTTGATATGATTAATTTTCTTAAATTTACGGAGGCTTGATTTGTGATCTAAGATGTGATCTACTCTGGAGAATGTTCTGTGTGCCCTTGAGAAGAAAGTGTAATCTGCTGTTTTCAGATGTAATGTCTTATAAGTAGCAATTAAATCTATCTGGTTTATTGTGCCATTTAAAGCTGTGTTTCCCTATTAATTTTCTGTCTGGATGATCTATCTGTCCATTGGTGTAAGTGAGGTGTTAAAGTCCCCCACTATTATTGTGTTACTGTTGATTTCCTCTTTATAGCTGTTAGCAGTTGCCTTATGTATTGAGGTGCTCCTATGTTGTGTGCATATATATTTATAATTGTTATATCTTCTTCTTGGATTGATCCCTTGATCATTATGTAGTGTCCTTCCTTGTCTCTTTTTTTTTTTTTAAACATCTTTATTGAAGTATAATTGCTTCACAATGGTGTGTTAGTTTCTGCTTTATAACAAAGTGAATCAGCTACACATATACACACGTTCCCATATCTCCTCCCTCCCGCATCTCCCTCGCTCCCACCCTCCCCATCCCACCCCCCCCCCCAGGTGGTCACAAAGCACCGAGCTGATCTCCCTGTGCTATGTGGCTGTTTCCCACTAGCTATCTATTTTACATTTGGTAGTGTATATATGTCCATGACACTCTCTCACCCTGTCACATCTCACCCCTCCCCCTCCCCATATCCTCAAGTCCATTCTTTAGTAGGTCTGTGTCTTTATTCCCATCTTGCCACTAGGTTCTTCATGACCTTTTTTTTTTTTTTTCCTTAGATTCCATATATATGTGTTAGCATACTGTATTTGCCTTGTCTCTTGTAACATTCTTTATTTTAAAATCTATTTTATGTGATATGAGTATTGCTGCTCCAGCTTACTTTTGATTTCCATTTGCATGGAATATCTTTTTCCATCCCCTCACTTTCAGTCTGTATGTGTCCCTAGGTCTGAAGTGGGTCTCTTGTAGACAGCATATACATGGGTCTTGTTTTTGTATCCATTCAGCGAGCCTGTGTCTTTTGGTTAGAGCATTTAATCCATTCACATTTAAGGTAATTATCGATATGTATGTTCCTATGACCATTTTCTTAATTGTTTTGGGTTTGTTTTTGTAGGTCCTTTTCTTCTCTTGTGTTTCCCACTTAGAGAAGCTCCTTTAGCATTTGTTGTAGAGCTGGTTTGGTGGTGCTGAATTCTTTTAGCTTTGGCTTGTCTGTAAAACTTTTGATTCCTCTGCCGAATCTGAATGAGATCCTTGCCGGGTAGAGTAATCTTGGTTTTAGGTTCTTCCCTTTCATCACTTTAAATATATCATGCCACTCCTTTCTGGCTTGTAGAGTTTCTGCTGAGAAATCAGCTGTTAACGTTATGGGAGTTGCTTTTATGTTATTTGTCATTTTCCCCTTGTTGCTTTTAATAATTTGTCTTTAATTTTTGTCAGTTTGATTACTATGCGTCTCAGTGTGTTTCTCCTTGGGTTTATCCTGCCTGGGACTCTCTGCGCTTCCTGGTCTTGGGTGGCTATTTCCTTCTCCATGTTAGGGAAATTTTCGACTATAATCTCTTCAAATATTTTCTCAGGTCCTTCTCTCTCATCTCCTTCTGGGACCTCTATAATGCGAATGTTGGTGACTTTAATGTTGTCCCAGAGGTCTCTTAGGCTGTCTTCATTTCTTTTCATTCTTTTTTCTTTATTCTGTTCCATGGCAGTGAATTCCACCATTCTGTCTTCCAGGTCACTTTTCCGTTCTTCTGCCTCAGTCATTCTGCTACTGATTCCTTCTAGTGTATTTTTCATTTCAGTTATTGTATTGTTCATCTCTGTTTGTTTGTTCTTTATTTCTTCTAGGTCTTTGTTAAACATTTCTTGCATCTTCTCGATCTTTGCCTCCATTTTTTTCCCGAGGTCCTGGATTATCTTCACTCTCATTATTCTGAATTCTTTTTCTGGAAGGTTACCTATCTCCCTTCATTTAGTTGTTTTTCTGGGGTTTTATCTTGTTCCTCCAGCCGGTACATAGTCCTCTGCCTTTTCATTTTGTCTATCTTTCTGTGAATGTGGTTTCGTTCCAGAAGCTGCAGGATTGTAGTTCTTCTTGCTCTGCTGTCTGCCCTTTGGTGGATGAGGCTATCTAAGAGGCTTGTGCAAGCTTCCTGATGGGAGGGACTCTTGGGGTTTTTTTTATGATGTTAAATCCTTAGTACTAGGAGAGTTTTTCCAAATCTAATTTCTCCCTTATCCAACTTTATATTCCCTTCTTGTTTATCAAGCACCCTCAAAATTCAATCCTACATATAGTCTCTCAATTTATGCTGACTGGACATTAAAGCTCCTTTTGGGTATAATCCCTTTCTTACATTATTATATCCAGCACATTGAGGCTTATCATCAGTTAAGGCCTACGGGACAGGAGACAACCTGAAAACAAATCTTGAGAGGGAGAGCACTTGTTGTCCTGATGCGAAGAGGTCTTTTCACCATCGCTGAACAATGGAGGGAAGTGATAGGTCTAAGTAGAGGAGGGCAGGCCTCTTCTGGGAATATCCTCATCTACTGTGTCAAGCTCCATTCTTTTCCAACCAGGGCCCTGACCTTGGCTTAGTATATCTGTCTTGGCTAAAAGTTTAATCTTTGGAGCTTAGCCACCCTGAGTTTATTCTGGTCTCCCACTGCAGGAGATAAAAGCCACTTTATGCACTACCAAAGAGACCCTGTAGTCTTCAGTTTAGCTTTCAATTGGTGGTTAATCACTCAGCTTTTCATTATCTTTTTACAGTGCATTAATCTGGCTAAGGAATAGTCACCTGTTTTAGTCAGCTTGGACTGCCATAACAATATACCACAGACTGTGTGACTTAAACACCAGAAATTTATTTTTCAGATTTCTGGGAAGAGATCAAGGTGCCAGCCAATTCAGTTCCCAGTAAAAACTCCCTTCCTGGTGTGCAGACAGCAGCCTTCTGGCTATATCTTCACATGACCTTTCCTTCCCCGTGTGTGGTGGGGAGAGAGGGGAAGAGGAGGGGGAGAGGAGAGGAAAAGGAAGGAGAGAGGGAGGGAGAGATAGAGAGAGAGAGGTGTCTTCCTCTTCTTATAAGACCACCAATCCTATCAGATCAGGATCCTACTCATAAGACTTCGTTTAACCTTAATTACCTCCTAAAAGCCCTATTTTTAAATGCAATCTCATAGGGGGTTAGGACTTCAACATATGAATTTGAGGGGAGGGGGACACAATTCAGTCTACAAGAACAATTAATTTAATTGTCCTTATAGTTACTATTTTCCCCATATTTCTCAAGTACCTGATACATCGTATCAGTTAATACATAGCCTTCCACTAGTGTACCAACCTGAAAAGTTTTAACAATTGGACTGTAATCGTGTGATGGGCTCCTTATTGTCAGGTGGGCAGCTAATGATCAAACTCCAAGACCCCATCTTAGGGCCTACTTTCTCAGATCTCACTCCTGACACTAACCGTCACAGGTTGGTTCCTGGGAGGCAGACTATGAGATAGAGTTTAACAGGCAGGATATTTATTAAGGGGTGCCCTTGGAACTAACACTTGTGAACCAGAGAAGAAGGAAGCAGGATTGGGCAGAGGGAGAACTGAGCTGTATGCAGGTCCCATAGTGAGGTCAGGAGATTAGAATTGACCTTCAGAGTTGACCCAAGTTGGCTAAGATGGTCAGGCTCTTATACCCCAACTTTGTTCAGTAATTGAATGTGGGGCACCCTGGGAAGGGGCCTAACCTCAAGCGATGCAGCTTTCTGCAAATGTAGCAATCCTGAAGGTTCCAAAGACTCTGCCAACAGCACCCAGTACCTGGGACAAGTCCTTATAGTAGGGGGATCTGGGCAGTGCATCAAAATGCCCACCACAGGGGTGAAGCATTTAAATTTCTCACTCCTTTTGTTTTCATAGAGGGAAGAAATTTTCTACTCCCCAGGAGGAAAAAGAATGAGAAGAATTCAGCATCTTTCTCTTCCCAGAGAAGTAGGAATGACTTCTCTGATAGATGAGATTAGAAGGAATCAAGCTTAAAAGACTAAACCTTTTCTGGGCTTCCTCTGTTTCTGATTCTGTTTAACTTCCTTTCTGTTTCTCTTTATCCCCTGGCTTGTCAGTAGGATTCAACAAATTCTCTGCTCCTCAATGTTATAAGCTTATGGGGACGGCCTGAATCTCACAGAAAAGCTTGAGGTTGTCCAGTTTTGCTTATGACTGGGTGATGAATGTATTCCGTTGTGTGAGGGGACCATTAGCAAGCCCATTTGCCAACCCAAAGGTCTTTCTCTAATTAGCTTTATCCAAGCTAATTTTTATAAATTGTATTTATTATGAAAATTTCAAACATGAACAAAAAAGAGAGAGTAATACAATGAATAATCATATATTCAGTATCCAATTGAACAAATAGCAGGATTTTTGTTCAAGTCAATATTTTGATTCCCTCCTGTCTTGATTCCTGAATTTTATTTTTCATTTGTTTCCATACTTAAAAAAAAAAATTAAGAAACTTTACATACAATCTGGATTTGTGACTGCCCTTGGGGAAAAGAAAAAGAAAAAAGAAAAAAGGAAACCCTGGCCACACTGGACAGCCTGGCAACCACCAGCTGATTCTGAGAAGCTACCTGCTTTAAACTGGGTTCAAGCTCTCCCGTTTGTCATAATCTCCACCCATCCCAACATGGATACCAAGTGTCAGTTTGCCACTCACCATAAAGCTTAAACTGCTGATTTTATTATGTCAAATTTTCCCCTCCTCCCTACTTATTTATATTATCTGTCTGGCTCCTGTAGGCATTTGAATTTTTGGTCCTTGCTCTATGGACGGCCTTTTTAGTCTACCTACAAAAGATCAAATCCAGTAAAACATAATCACAGTGTTTGAGTGTTCATAACAGCTTTACTATAAGAAGAAAAAATTATGTACAAAATGTCCATCAGCATGTAAATGGACATATTGTAGTCTAATCATATGGTGGAATACTACAGCAGCACTAAAATGGAATGAATGATTGCTATACACAACCATATGGATGAATCTCAAAATAATTGTACTAAGTAAAGAAATAAAACAAAAAAGAATTATATATAATGTATTATTCCATTTATGTAAAATTCTAGAAAATGCAGTTAACCTTTAGTGACAGAAAGCAGCAGTGGTTGCCTGAATGGATGAATAAAGGCAGGGAGGGATGGATTACAAAGGGCTATGAGGCAACTTTTGGAGTTGATGGATATATTTATTATCTTGATTATGGTGATGGCTCCATAGGTTTATATAAGTTACAGATCATTAAATCACACACTTTAAATATGTGTAGTTTATTATATGTCAGTCACACCTCAATACAACTGTAGCAAAATAAAACTAAGCCCTCAAAACAAAACAAACAAACAAAACACCAAGTATCTGCCATATATACTAGTAAGTGCTCAATGCATGTCTCCCTAAATACCATTGACAGAAGATGCTTATATTCATTAATTGTTTACATGGATTCAGAAAAAAATTGCAGTTCTGGTCCTGGTAACTTGTTATTAAATTTTGATCCATAGAAATGTCATAACAGGACTTCCCTGGTGGTGCAGTGGTTAAGAATCCGCCTGCCAATGTAGGGAACACGGGTTTGAGCCCTGGTCCGGGAAGATCCCACATGCCACGAAGCAACTAAGCCCGTGCGCCACTACTACTGAGCCTGTGCTCTGGAGCCCGCGAGCCACAACTATTGAGCCCACGTGCCACAACTACTGAAGCCATCGCACCTAGAGCCCGTGCTCTGCAACAAGAGAAGCCACTGCAATGAAAAGCCCACACACTGCAATGAAGAGTAGCCCCCTGCTCACCGCAACTAGAGAAAGCCCATGCACAGCAACAAAGACCAAACACAGCCAAAAATAAATAAATAAATAAATTTTAAAAAAATAAAAAAATAATAAAAAAAAGAAATGTCATAACACTAAGATTAAAGAGAAAGTCCAAAAGCTTCTGGAAATGGATAACAGTGGCTGCTTCTTGAGAGGAGAACTAAGAGGGTAGGGGAAAATGATAGGTAAGTAACTTTTTAAACTGGTCACATGCATGTAATATTTATATTAAAAAAGTTCTTTTTCTCATTGTAATAACAAGGGTTCTTATAAGGGGCAAGTCAGAGAGAAGATGTGACCACAGAAACAGAAGTTGGAGTGATCTGAGGAAGCAGCCATGAGCCAAGGAGTGCGAGCAGCCTCTAGAAGCTGAAAAAGGCAAGGAAGTGGATTCTCACGTAGA
The DNA here is from genome assembly GCF_949987535.1 of Balaenoptera acutorostrata. NCBI lineage: Eukaryota > Metazoa > Chordata > Mammalia > Artiodactyla > Balaenopteridae > Balaenoptera > Balaenoptera acutorostrata. The sequence goes on along the minus strand of NC_080067.1, from coordinate 22,844,068 downwards.
GCCTCCAAGAGAACTCAGTCCTGTGGACACTGTTTAGAGCTTCTGACCTCCAGAACTGTAAGATAATAAACTTGTGTTGCTGTAAAGCCACTAAGTTTGTGGCAGTGTGTTACAACAGCAATAGGAAGCTAATATTAGACCACAGTTCATCTCACAATCCAGATATCACTTATGTAAGTCTGATTAAATTAGTTTGAAACATGCAAAAAAAAAAGTTCTTTTTAAGAAATAATGATTTTCTTTAGGGCTTCCCTGGTGGTGCAGTGGTTAAGAATCCGCCTGCCAATGCAGGGGACATGGGTTCGAGCCCTGGTCCGGGAAGATTCCACATGCTGCAGAGCAGCTAAGTCCGAGCACCATAACTACTGAGCCTGCGCGCCTAGAGACCGTGCTCCACAACGGCAATTTGAAACCCTACGAGAAATAAAGCCAAACAAAGCAGCTTACCGCCCAAGTGTGAAGCAAAAATATTTGGGCAGGGGATAATAAGGGAAGAGAATCCATTTGATCCTGATACTCTGCACATTTTCCTTTGAGTGGCTTTCTAGTGGATGTGACAGATGTCTTGAAGAGAAGAAAATGTAATCCTGGCACTCTTCATAGTCTGGAAGTTGGCTGTTAATTTTGAGTCAACTAATAGACAAAACACAAAAGATATTGACTGTGTTTAAGGGAGGTGAGTAGAAGGTGGGAAGGAAGAATGGTGGTATTAATATTGGAGAGTTGAAATACTATCTAAGGTTGAAATATTATCTAGAGTTTCACAGTGTACTATTGAAAGTTACAAAGATAACCAACAAAAGAGCTAAAATTAATGTAACTCTTAAATGTCGGAAGACTGGATGTTAACATAATCCTTATCTTTTGTACCAGGGAGTCATTAAATATTGTCTAAAGCTGATATAAGCATATTTAGAAATACTGAAGTAATCACAAACAAAAACATGCAAAAGAGGTTGTGCCTGGGGACTGGTCCTAGAGGTAGAAAGGATTAGCATGAGATTTGTTGCTTTTCATAATAAATTCTTTTGTGCTATCTGATTTGTTACAATTTAATTTGTTTCTTTTTATTTGTTGCCATATGTGCATTTCTTTGACTGAAAAAAGAAATTAGAGGCTGGTTGCTCTGTTTATATGGAAACAATATTTCAGACATCTACCTTTATCAAGGTTGACTCCCTAAAATATGTCAGGCATTATTCCAGACCTTTTAAAATGAAATTCCAAGGACACCAAGACACTTGGACTAAGCAAATGGTTGTTCTACTGATACTTTATTCTCTACCCTAAATGATATTTAAGAGCTCTTAACTCTACCTTCACTAGTTCCAGCCCTCTGCTTATGAGATTTCTTTTTTCTTTTTTGCTTATGAGTAGTTCTGTTCCTCCATTTTGGGGGGATAGAGTTTTGCCCTGGTTACTGATGCTGAAAGAGGAGGTCTTCTGGCTCTGTCTTATTACCAATCTTGGGACAGAATTAATTGCTCATGTTTAGAAGGAATTGAAAAAAAATGGTATGGAAAAATCATGGTTTAATCTGATAGGTAGGACACTATGGCACAGTACTGCCACCAGTTGGCAGCACACCTTAATTGCAAGAGTAGAAAAGAAGGGAAAACCATTTCTGATTTTTGTGAAAGTCTAGCTGATAAGCAACGGTAAATATCCTGTAGCCAAGTGAAAAATGCAAAGGAAGAATACTTGATTTTGGGAGAGTAAAATGGGACAGTGGTCATGATCCCCAAAATACTATGTTTTAGATATTCATGTGGTATGTGGAAGTAGTCAAAATGAAGTGTGAGAAAGCATAATCAGAAGACTTTTCTGTAGTCTAAATATCCAGTAGCTGTGTTTGGAACTCTGTAAAAGGCATGGAAAAGGGAAGAATCATGAATCAAATGTTACTTTGAAAAGTTTTTCTTACAAGATCCATATGAGGAAAACTACAAAACTCTGATGAATGCAAACAGAAAAGAACTAAATAAATGAGGAGATGGATAGGAAGACTCAATATCATCAAGATGTCAGTTCTTCCTAACTTGATCAATAGGTTCAATGCAACCCAAATCAAAATCCCAGCAAGTTATTTTATGGATATCAACAAACTAATTCTTAAGTTTATATAGAGGGGCAAATGACCCAGAATAGCCAGCATAATACTGATGGAGAAGAACAAAGGTGGAGGACTAATGCTACCCGACTTCAAGACTTACTATTAAGCTACAGTAATCAAGACAGCTGTGATATTGGCAAAAGAATAGACAAATAGATCAATGGAAAAGAATAGAGAGCCCAGAAGTAGACCGCCATAAATATAATCAATCCATCTTTGACAAAGGAGCAAAGGCAATACAGTGGAGTAAACATAGTCTTTTCAATAAATGTTGCTGAAAGAACTGGACACCCACGTCCCAAAAAAAAAAGAAAAAAAAAAAGGAGAATCTAGATAGATTTTACATCCTTCACAAAAATTAGCTCAAAATGGATCATAGACCTAAATGTAAAGTGCAAAACTATGAAACTCCTAGATGATAACTTAGGAGAAAACCTAGATGACCTTGGGTAGGGTGATACCTTTTTAGGTATCACCCAACACCAAAGACATAATCCATGAAAGAAATAATTGATAAACTGGACTTCAGTAAAATTAAGAACTTCTGCTCAGCAAAAGACAATGTTAAGAGAATCAGAAGACAAGCCACAGACTGGGAGAAAATATTTGCAAAAGCACATCTGATAAAGGACTGTTATCCAAGATAGACAAAGAGCACTTAAAACTCAATGGTAAGAAAACAAACAACCCAATTTAAAAATGGGCCAAAGACATTAACAGACATCTCACCAAAGAAGATATACAATGGCAAATACGCATATGAAAAGATGCTCTACAGCACAAGCCATCAGAGAAGTGCAGATTAAAACAACAATGAGATACCACTATACACCTATTAGAATGGCCAGAAACTGGAATACTTTCAACACCAAATGCTGATGAGGATGTGGAGCAACAGAAACTCTCTTAATTGTCGGTGGGAATGCAAAATGGTACAGCCACTTTGGAAGGTAATTTGGCAGTGTCTTAGAAAACTAAAGATACTCTTACCATATGATCCAGCAGTCACACTCCTTGGTATTTACTCAAAGGGGTTGAAAACTTATGTCTGCACAAAAACATGTATAGGAATGTTTATAGCAGCTTTATTTATAGTTGCCAAAACTTGGAAGCAACCAGCATGTCCCTCAGTAGGTGAATGGATAAATAAACTGTGGTACATCTGGACAATGAATTATTATTCACTATAAAGAAATGAGCCATCAAGCCATGAAAAGACATGAAAGAGGCTTAAATGCATATTACTAAGTGAGAGAAGCCAGTCTGAAAAGCCTACCTACCATATGACAATTAAAAAAATCAGTGGTTGCCAGGGAGGAGGGAGGAGGAGGGAACAATACACAGAGCATGGAGGATTTTTAGGGCAATGAAAAAACTATTATGATATTATAATGATGGATGTATGTCATTATACATTTGTTCAAACCCATAGAATGTACAATACTAAGATTGAACCCTAAGGAATCACCTATGGACTTTGGGTGATTATGATGTATTAATATAGGTTCTTCCTCAGTAACAACTGTATCATTTTGGTGAGTGATGCTGATTACAGCAGAGGAAGCTATAATGTGTGTAGGTAGAGGGTATATGGGAAATCTCGGTTCCTTCCTCTCAATTTTGTTGTGAACCTAAAACTGCTCTAAAAAAATAAAGTCATTAAAAAAAAAAAGTTCTGTGAAAGGAATGCCATCATTATTGTCATGAAACAAGTTGGCTGATCGTTTTTTACTTTAAGCAGGACTCTAAGGTCAATAGAATAACTTTGAAATCTTCTTCATGCTAAAATTATCCAGAAAGGAAAAAGACATAAGTTCAGCCAAATTTTAAAAGGAGTTCTGCCATCTAAATAGTCACAAACTAGCTTTTTATGTTATAAGGCAAAGATCTTCACGTTATTGGTTAATAAATGTTAGCCATTTAGTCTGTAATGCATTTATATTACATTTACATTAATGTGTAATTCTGTAAATGCAATTTTAAGTTTATAATATTAAATTTAATATTTAATATTATATTTTTGGACCAGGTTGGCTAAAAGATTGAGTTGAAATAAAAGTTTAATGGGCATGTGCTTCTTTAGACATCTAACCTATCAACCTGAATCTTCAAAGTGGGCCAGGTCTCATTTCAGATCATTTGAAACGAACAATGAGGTAGAAATTCCAAAGGGCACCAAGAAACTTGGACTAAGCAAATGTTTGTTCTATTGATACTTTATTCCCTATCCCAAAAAATACTTAAGAGCCCTTAGCACCTATCTACAGTGGTTCCAGGTATTCTTTCTGACATTTTGTTCATACCTCTGACTTGAAGCTGTTAATGAAAACTGTGGTGTTTGAAAATCTTTGCCAAGAACTTTGGAATCTTGATTAAGAATTTCATGAAAGCAGAGGCTCCTGGGAAATGTGTGATTCTGCCACAAAGTTAACTTGTTATAGTACCTATTACTTTATCTTACCAAATAGCTAAAGCTTGAATGTATCTGAAATTACAATGCTATTAAGAGAAATCAGGAAACTTGAATAAGAAAGGTGCATTATTTTAAATGTTGAATTTTGGGCTGGAGCTGATTTTGGGCAAGAAAGCTGAATATGAGGAATGTTAGTTAAGAGAAAATCAGGAACAGATAGTAATTTAAAGAGACTTTTGAAGAGAAAGGATAGTAGAGGAGAACAGAGAGCTAGGAGTTGAACTATGGATTGGAAAAAAGAGGAGGCACTAGCCAAGGAATCAGAAGACCAGGAAACCAGGTAGGTTGTAGATGCCAGGAATTGTCTTAAAAAGGGGGGAAATAAGGTTTCAAGGAGGGGATGAGGATTGGGTGTGCCAAGAAAAAGAGGATGTGGTTGTGACCTGAAAGTGTAAATTCAGTTTGTTGTTATCGGTGAGATTCTTAAAAGCTAAGGAATAAGGTGGAAATGAAGGCGGGAGACTGCTTCTTTTGAGAAATGTGACAGTGAAAAGAAGGTTGATAGTATTGTAACTGGAGGGAGTAGTAGTACTGAAATTTTAAAAATGACCATGGAAACTGCTGAAAAACAGAAGCCAATGGCAAGATGTTGAAGGTATAAGACCCTAGGAAAGTGGTGGAAGGAGGAAATGGGAAGGGACGGCATATGTAGTCCAGGAAGAAAGACTAGCTTCGGAGGGAAGGGGAGAATGGGTTAATTTGGTGAGAATTTGAGAGGTCATGAACAGGGTGTGGTTACAGATATTTCAATACGGAGAGAATATCAAACCGGAATTGGAATTCCATAGCTTTGAACCCTGGAAACGATGATTTTATCTATTAGTATGGATTGGGACTGGCACCTTAACAAGGAAAGCTTCAATAGTCCTTGGGGAGATACGATAGAAAGTCAACCAAAGATGAGTGAAAAAAATTGTAAGTGGGAGTGCAGTCACAAATTCATACCAACCAGGTAGAATTGTGACTTCCTCCAGTGAAAACCCACACACCTGTGACCCTTGGGAGAGAAATCAGAAATAGGGGTAATCTACTGGAGACTGGCCGTTAAGACTATTAAAAGAGTTGAGCGATTCTAAGGCAATACAGAAATAGAGCTGGGTATAGTAACAGAGATTTAGTCATAAATGGGGCTGATGACCTGGGAGACTAAGGATTCACTTTTGTATTCAAAGTTGTGAGTGGGTGAAAGGTAGCAGCCACGGCCACAGAGAGGCGGGTGGAGAGTAGGGAAGAGGCGACATTCAGCGGCATATTTTGGTCATGATCTCACGTTAGTCAACTGTTTCCCTTTTGGCAGCTAAAAGGCTAGGATTTTCACGTCCATTTCACAGCTACTGACAGTAGTCCTAGGCTGTGGAAGGTGAAATCTGATTCCAAAGCAGAGGCTATGTTTTCCCAGTCTACCTACATTCTTGACTCACTAACTAGCCAATGCTGCCGCCTTATGCAAAGCCGGCACCACGGAGAGGATCTGCTTTACGGAGGCAGGGACGACGCCAATCGGCCTGCGGCGAGCAGTGTTGGGTCTAGATCGGCGGCGAGGGAGGTCCCAAACAGTTCTCGAAACCTTTTCGCCCGCGCCGGGGGAAGCGCCTCGTCAACAATAAGTCGCTAGTACAATGCTAAACTCTGAGGCCCTCGTCAAACCTAAGAGAGGCGGGAGCACAGTTTTGTGCCGCCACCCACTCGCGTTTCCGCAGAGCTCGTCCCGGGCGGGGGATGGGGGTAGCAGGAGCCGGGCGGGGCTGCGGGGAAGCGCCAGTCCCGCGACCCGGGGAGGGGCCTCGGTGAAGGGGCCGGGGGCGGGTTTCCCTCCCCGGTCTCGGAAAAGCTCCAAAAATGGCGGGCAGCAGCTCAGCTAGCGGGGCGCGCAGGCGCTGCCGCAGCCATCCTTCCGCCCGCCTCGGGCGGCCACGAACCGTCCACAGCGCCCTCACTGAGAGGTATCCGCCGCTCGCGATTGGCTGAGCTGGGCTAGCGCTCCGTGCGGGGGCCGGGCCGCCACGCAGCGGCCACGTTTCCCGCCCCGCTGGCGCGCGTGCGCCTAATCCCCACAGGAAAGCGTTTGCGCGCGTCCCCGCCGCGGCCGCCAGCTCGCGCCTCAGCTCCCTCCCCTTTCCGGGCAGGTCCGTCCCGTCAGCGAGGCAGTAAGCACGGCGGCCAGCAGAGGGCGGTCCGGACCCAAGTCTGCAGCGGCGCCATTGGCGTGTGGAAAATGCCACCAGATGGCGGGTTAGGATTGCAGCTCCGTTGAAGGCGCGGCCCCCGCTCCCGAACCCCCGGCGACCACCCCGTAACAACCCCCCCACATCGGGAATAACACACCGGAGACTTTTGGGGGGAAACTAGGTCGACGGCCGGCTGCGCCCGGATGGGCAGCTGAGGTGAGTGCGGGCGGCGGCGGCGGCGACGGCGGGGGGCGGGAAAGAGGGGGAATGCGGCGGCAGCGGCGCGGGGGCTGGAAGCGCCGATCCAAGATGGAGGCCGGGAGAGAGCGAGAGAGCGCGATCGGGGAGCGGGCGGGCCGGGCGCGGGCCCCGCGCGGGGGAGGGAGGCCGCGCGGGCCTGTGCGGGGCGCGGCGGTCGCCGGCCGTCCGGGAGCCGGGGGGAACGACTATGGGCGCGGAGGGCGCCCCGGAGCCCTGGTCGCTCCGCACCCCTCTCGCAGGCCCCGAAAATTGTGCCCCCGCCCGTTCAGGCACTACGGCGACGGGCGCGGAAGCCTTTGTGGCGCGCTCGGGCCCGCCGCCAAGCCCGCCCTCCGCCCCCCCGCCTGGACTCTCGGGACTCGCCCGCGCCCGGCGGGGCCGGGCCGAGGCGGGCTGGTGCGAATGCCGCCCGCCGCCCTGCGTTTCTGCGGTGTTTTAGCGGCGGTGGCGGCGTCACATGACAACGAGCTCGCCTCGGCGGAGGGGCCGGGGGGTCGCTCGGCGTGGCGGCCGGCCCAGGCCTCTTCTCGGTGGGGTGGAGCGGGGGGCTGGCGCTTGGGGCAGAGGGGACGTCGAAGCCGGGCTTTCCCGCTGTCTGCCCTCTCCGCCCCCGACGGAGGCCTCCTTGTGAAACGTGTCCAGGCCGGAGCACTGCCCCGCTAGTTTGCCAGCCCCCCGGGAGACGAGGCCAATAAAAGTTGTTTTCCCTCCTTTCTCGGGGTGGGGGGGGTGGTGGTGAAGAGCTGGGAAACTGGAGTGCCTGGAGTTGGACCTGGGCCTCGATTGGAGAGTGCAAACTGGGTGCTTCTTGTGTGCTGTAGGGACTAAGAAATTTTCAGGTTTTAGGATTGTCACGTCACCCCTTCCACCAACATTTGAAATTTTATCGATTTTCTTCACATTGCAGAGAATCGTGCCCCGGGCGTATAAATCATGGGATGGTTTTGGACGCTTATAGACTCAAAACGATGCTGTTTGTATGTGACGACAGCGAATTATTTGCTGTTAAAGTCGATGTTAAGATGATGAATATATGGTTTATTCCTTCTCGTGGTTGTGACTAGAAAGGACTTTATTTTGCATCTCTTAGCAAACATAGTGTTTATGAAAGTATTTGACTTGGCATAAAGAAAAGTTGTGTGATTTGTAACTTACGTGGAATTTGACTACACCTTTTAGATTTTCGTGTATCTTTTTAAGAAAATTGCAAATTCTGATGGTGAAGCACTTAGGAAAATACATATAACAGTGAAAATAAAAACAACCTGTGTATTGTATGATACATTGTACCACGTTCTCATATTTATAACGTACGAAATGTTCAGGCTAAAAAAATTTGCCCAACGGGGGAAATAGTGAAAGATTTGGAAAGGTTGTTTACTTGCTTTGTATTTTTGAGAATAGTTATAACACAAATTGTTTGCTATCTAAATAAAGTACTAGAAAACCGACAAGCGTTTTGCTAAAGTTTTTTCATTACATTTCAAAATGTACATTAAGTTTATTCAAATGGTCTACCCATGGTCATTTTTACAACCAAACTACTTTTGAGTGGAAATTTCTCAGTATCCACTTTAGTTTTGACCTTCTGACAAAGCTAAGGGGTATTTAAATAAATGTGAAATACGGGAAATTGTTATGTTACTAGGAATGCTTCCCTTGAAGACAGTATACAGGTACTGTTGGTTTGAATGGCTCTTTTAAAGCCTTAAGGGGGCTGTGGTAGGGGAGAGAGAGCCCTGGACTGAAGTTACTTTAAACATACCCTAGGTTTGTGATCTTTGGGGTGTCACTCTTCCAGCTTTTCTTTCCTCATCACTAAAATGAAGGTAATAAATTATATGGTAGTTGTATAACACGCTGTGTATGGAAAAGCCCTTCTTAATTATTAAAACTGTAAAAATTTATGTAATTTTGTAGTTTTAATCTTTTCCCTTGATTCTGGATCTGTATATCTTCATAATCAGTGCTGTGAGGAGATACAGTGCACTCTGGAGAAAAAGATGTCTCTTCCCCCTTTTTATCCTTTTCTGCTTTGTCCTATGTTGATGGAGTGTATTAGTTTTCTTTTTATGTGTAGCAAAGTACCACACATTTACTAGCTTAAACGGCACCCATTTATTAGCTCGCAGTTTCTGTAGGTGAGAAATCTGGGTACTTTGGGCTCTCTGTTCAGCATCTCACCAGGCTAAAATCAAGGTGGTAGCTGTGGCTGCAGTTCTCATCTGAGGCTCAGGACCTTCTTCCATGCTCACTACTTGTTGGCAGAATTTCCTTGTGGCTGTATGACTGATGTTGCCATCTTCTTTCTAGCTGTTGGCCAAGGACCTTTCTCAGTTCCTTACCACATGTTCACATAGGCATTTCACATCATGGCTGTTTGCTTTCATCCAGCAAGCAGAAGTCAGTTGCTCTAGCTTATTCTGTCTCTGTCCTTTGGACTCCCTTTTAAGACCCCTTTTTAAAGCTGATCTGATTTGGTCAGACCCACTCAGGAAGATCTCCTTTTTGGTGAACTCAACTGATTAGTGAACTTAAATACATATGCAAAAATCTATTTGCCATGTAACAATCACAGGAGAGATGTTCTATTATATTTACAGGTCTCTCCCACACTCAAGGGGAGGGTTATATACTAGGGTGTGGGTCATTGTGGGTTGTTAGAATTTTGCTTGCCATGGGGAAAGAAGTATCTTTACAGTTGCTTCTTTAGAATCTGGATGTACAAGAAGAGCACATAGGCAGAGCAGTATAACCCCACCTGGTAAGTTTACTCATACTGGTTTTGTCTTCATGCTTTTTCCTTTTTGTATTTCATGGTACCTCAGTTAAAGTGCATCCCTCTATAAAAGCATTTTATTGCATTTAGAGGAAATTAAAAATAAAAGTTAAAAAGTTAAGTAAAAAGAAAAAAGGCAATAGAGATTATCTAATTCTCATTATTGTTTGATACCTATTGTTTTACTCATTTTAGGGATGAGACTGAATCTCAGGGAAGTTAAGAAATTTAAATGCCTAAGATCACACTCTTATTAAGTGACAGGTAGATTCATAAACTCATTACACCAGACATTTGCTGTGGTGTGATTGGTCCAGCAACTTTTGAAGAGGGAATTATGAAAAAGAATAGTTATTTAAAATAGAGTAGGGATATTATTGGTGGACAAAGAGGGTAGCAGAAATTGGTCATGGTATGCGGGAGGTTTAATAGTCCAAGAAGCAAAATACCTTCAAGAGGAGGCAATTAGGACAGTTTTAGTTAAGAATAACAAGATTTAGAGACTATAACCAGGAGTTAAAATTGTTTGGGAGATACAGCTTAATTTCTTAATAGAGAGGTAATATAGTAAGCACTTGGAAAATCTTTGTTAGCTGAATTAAAATATGAATCTCTAGAATTTAGATGATTCTTGGTACTGTGACGCTCTGTAGGGAAGAGTAGGAAGCAGAGACCTAAGAGGATGCTCTTGCATAAGCCCAAGAAAGAGATGATTCTTGAGGTGGGAATTAGGATGTATCTACAGAGAAGGAGGGATCAGTTTTCTGTCATTTTGGTAGTCAAGAGGATAGGATCCCAACTTCCTATGTTCTAGTGCTGAGAGAAACCTTGTCTTATTGACAAATGTGATTCTTTTTAAGTGAGCTTTAAGTAGGTCATAGACCAGTTCGTTTTATAGAATCCTTTTTTTGTTTCACTCCTTATTTCTTCTTTCAGGTTTCTTCTCCCTCTTCTAATTCTTTAAGCCAGTTAGTGCTTAATGGACATCTCAATCCTACCTTCTTTGTAAGATACATCTTTAGTACTGTGGGCCTAAATGATGTACCAGTTAGTTGCCCAAATTTCTCTAAGGAGTTTTGCTGTAATTAAACAGCTCTAGAGGTGGCTTTTAACTTGCTAGAAGCTCAAAGTTACAAAAACATTTTATGTTGTGACCCAGTACAAACACACACACCATGGAAATAATGTCTAACCTTTATGTGGTACACGCTGAGTTTTTAATTTTTTCTTTTTTTTAAATTAAGAATGCTGGTTGCAACTCACCTATGTGGTATCATGACTTACAGCAACCCACAGCTGAATTATAATCTCATTGGTAATTGGGAGAGTGCAAAGTAGAACCATAAGAAGAAATCATTTCACTTCTATCAGATTGGCAAACATTAAAAATTCTGATAATATCAAGTGTTAATGAGAATGTGGGGAAATTAGACTCCCACTTTTGGAGGGACATAGTCATTTTGCAAAAGAAAATGACTTTTGTAGTAAGTTGAAGAATACATGTACCATAAACCTAGCAATTATACTTATGTCTTTATATTTCTGATGAGAGATATTCTTGTATGTTGGGGTAGGTGAACAAAAATATTTGCAGTAGCCAAATTTAGCAACAAAGTGCTCATCATTCTACCACAGGTTTTCAAACACCAGTGGTGGTTTTCAAATGTTCATCTTGATGCCTAGGATAACCTCACTTGATTACAGTGTATTATCCTTTTTATGTTTAATATTTTGTTAGGGCTTGAGGGTATTTCTTCATCAGGGATATTATTTTGTAGTTTTCTTTGGTTGTGATATTTTTTTCAGGTTTCAGTATTAGGATTATGATGGCCTCATAAGATAAGCTGGGGAGGTGTTCCCTCTACTGACTGAAAGACTGTGCAATATTCCTTGACTGTTTGGTAGAATTCATCAGTGATACCATTTGAACTTAAATTTTTTTTTTTTTTTTGTGGGAAGACTTTTGGTAAATTCAAATTCAATTTTTTACTAGACATAGGGTTATTCAGATTTTGTTTCATCTTATGGTAGTTTTGTTGTATTTTTAAAGGAATTTGTTGACATTAGTTGTTTATACGATTCCCTTGTTATCCTTCGATTGCTTGTAGGATTTGTAGTGATATCTCTTTAATTTCTGGTGTTGTTAATGTGTTCTTTCTTTCTTTTCTTGACCAGTCTAATTCTTGGTTTATCTATTTGTATCTCTTTTCAAAAATAACATTGCTAATTTTCTCCATTTGTCTTTTCTCTCTCGTTTGTTTCTGTTCTTTATAATTTTTTTCCCCCATGTATTTTGCTTTTCTTTTTCTAGCTTATTAAAGTGGTCATAGATTTCAGACATTTCTTGTTTTCTAATGTAAGCATTCAAAGCTATAGATTTTCCTCCAAGCACTGCAATATCCCACAGATTTTGATATTTTTATTATCTTCTAGTTTGAAATAGCTTCTGATTTGCTTTGTGATTTCTTTGTTGACCCACGGATTATTTAAAAGTGTGTTGTTTAATTTTCATGTATTTGGGATTATTTTAGATATCTTGTTATTGATTTCCAACTTAATTTTATTTTGAGGTCTTGAGATATATTCTGTATGATTTTAATCTCTTTAAATGTACTGAACCTTGTTTTATGGTTCATCATATGGTTTATCTTGGTAAATGTACCTTTCACACTTGAAAGAATATGTATTCTGCAGTTGTTGGGTGTACTATTCTGTAAATACCAATTAGATTAAGGTGCTTTGGTAGCATTTTTCAAATCATTCATGTCTTGGGTTTTGTTTTATTTGTTTGTTTTGTTTTTTTAGTATAGTTCTATTCAGTTGCTGAGAGGAATGTTAAAATATCCAACTGTGACTGTGGAATTATCTGTTTCTCCCTTAATTCTGTTAATTTTGGCCTCGTGTATTTTGAAGCTCTGTTATTAGGCACATAGAATTTATGATTATTAGGTCTTTCTGATGAATTGGGCTTTATGAAATGTCCCTCTTTATCCCTGGTAATAGTCTTTGTCTTAAAATCTGCTTTTTCTGATATTAATATAGCCACTCCAACTTTCTTGAGCTTACTGTTTCTGTAGTGTATTTTCTTCCATCCATTTACTTAAAACTCTTTTTTCCTTTGTATTTAAAATGTGCCTCTTGAAGGCAGCATATAGTTGAGTTTTGCATTTTTTATCCTTTCTGACAGTATGGAAGTGGAATCTGTCAGTTATAATAAACATTGATTATGTGCTAATGCCTGTCAAGAACTGAAAGTTCTGAGATTTTACCCTACTTGCAGGCTAAGTTAATCTGCTACAGTTTAATGGAGTCATGAGACTCCTTGGTCAGAGATGAAGAACAGTGCATTACAGCAATAGCAGTAGCCACAGCTACTAGTGTCAGATCTTGGAGCCCCAGTTTGTACACGGTAGAGTGAAGATGTGACACTCGCACATGCATTGGGTTGTGTTAGAGGAGGGGAATCCCAAGCTTAGAGAAACTGGAATCTTTATAATGGGTTGTAAGCATACCTCTCCTTTTCTCTGAGGGAGATGCTATTTCTCTTTTCCAAGATTCTACAAATATACTTGAAAAGATTGGATCAAAGGCAGTCGGTGCCTCTGTTTTCAAGATAGGCAGAAAAACAAGAGACCCATGGAGAATTGTCTTTCAAAACTGCCCAGTGAATTTTCTCAATTTCCTCTATGTTATTAGCTTAGATTTTTCTTTTATTTCTTACATGGCCCCAACCTAGCTTTCCAGCTCTGTCTCTGCACTGTACTTCTCTGTAGGTTTTATGCTCTCACCAATTAGATTACATACTTATATTCCCCCCCCCCCCCCACCCCATGTCTTTGTTCTGGGGTATAATGTGTGTGTAAGAAACACTCATTGAGTGTTTACTGTGTACCAGTAAATATTTTACAGTAACCCTGTGAGGAAGTTGTTATTATTATGTTGCTGTTATCTGTTTTACAGGTTAGATTAAACTTATTTAATCTTAAATTAACTAAATTAAGTTTATTAGATTTGCTTAAACCTCTCAAGTTTGTGATGAGGGAGGGACACATTGTAGAGAAGTTTTTGGAGTACTCTGTTTCTTGATGTTAGTTGTAGTTACATGGAGTGTTCACTTGATAATTCTTTAAACTGTTATCTAGATTTTATGTATTATGCTGTATAATTGATATAGCTCACAAAGAAAAGAAAAACAAAAAACAAACACTGAGTTGTAGAATCTGTGTAAAATCTTTCCTGATAACTTCAGCCAACAGTTATCACCGTCTTTGTATTTTCATTTACTGCAAATGCATTATTGCATTTATTGTTGGCACCATAAGATTTGGTAAGTGGTGGTGTTCATAAGGCACGGTATTATGTAGACTAATTGTTCCAAGGCCAGACAACTAATAAATGAGAGAGCCAGGATTTAAACCCAGACTTACTTTCAGAACCCACACTCTAAATCTTTTAAAAGGGCATTTTTATCTCAGCCTTATTTATGCTTTTTGTAATCTTTTGCATTTTGAAGTTTATTTTACAGAGATTTGGTTTTCTTTCTTTTTCTATCATATAACAGTCATGAGGTCTTGAGTAGAACATTTAATTTCTAGAGGCCTTAGTTGTCTTATCTCTGTGATGGGAATCCAGTTAAGATTCTTTCAGCAAATATTAATATGAGTGCTTACTTCATGACTAGTAGTGAGTATACAAAGTTGTTAAATACATAGACTTTGCTTTTAAACAGCTTCTGTTTTATGGGGAGAGATTAAAAACCAAAACCAAACCCCAAAGCAACAAAACAAACAAATAGGGATACTACCTGAAATGTTGTGAGGACGTTAGGTTCAGGATACTTTGGCAGCATAAAGTGCAGAGGTAAGAGGACAAGCCCTTCTCCTTGTCAGGTCCCCCCAAATGATAGATTATTTTTAATGGGTCAGGAAGAGTCGGAAGAGTTTTTCAGGGTAGTCCCTTTATTTTCTAATTGAGATAACAATACTTAAGTATTACCTGTATTATTTTTAGGCTCTCTGACAAGATTTCTCTTCATAATTGTTGAGTTGGTTTAAAGGTTCAGGTAGAGGTTTGAGACACCACTGCTTGTCTCCTCAATCTTAGGCAGAAAAAAAGTTTTATACATAGTCGAGCATGAACATGACCTGATTGTCTCTTTTGAGGTACCTGATTCCCTCTGTTATTCTAAAGCTCTGTCGATTCTATTATATCATGTTATTATTTTTTCTTATTTCATTTAGAGTACTGAGAGGTAGGTTTTCTCTGTTCTCTAGTAGAGATAGTACAAGGTAGCATATGTGCAGAAATTCTTACAACAGAATGCAAGATACAAAAGCTAAAGAATATCTTAAGCTGTGTTCTGCTTTATTTTTAAAGCGTAAATTAACTTTCAGTAAGAAAATGCCTTACCTTGTACTGTTAGGGATAGTTAAAAAGTTTGTATGTTCACAGATGAAGGAAGCATTATCACATGATTAAGGGCTAAGAAAGCCATTATATATTGTCCAAGAGAGTTCCTGACACCTGAGTTACACAGCCTGTGTCAAATTCTAACTCAGCTCCTTCCTAGGCATGTAAACTTGGGCAAATTCTTTAACCTCTCTAAATCTCAGTTTTTCACCTGTATAATGGAAGTAATAAAAGCATGTCTCATGGATTGCTGTGTCAGTTAAAAAGTTAGCTCTTAACTATTAGACTATGTTGCATTGTAGATAAATCCAAAAGACATTAATCTTAAATTTAAAAGGTGAATAAAATTATAATCCAGATAAGTCATAAGATTACTTTCCAGAAGCAAATAATTTTAATTAATTGGTTCTTATTAGCACATAAAGCTAGTTTAATAATAAACTATTAATGAGAGAGGTCAGAGGATGAGGTATTCAGGTTAATAGGTGAGAGTTATAGCCAGAGTTTTCTGCTTATTGTTAAAAGTATTTTAAAAATCAGGCTCTTTTTTTCTTTAGAAAGTACTGTATCTTGGAAAGCCATTGTAATGCTTCCTTGGTAATTGAGAAAATTTGAAGACTGTATCAGGATTTTTATTTACGAATATTAGCTTTGCATGTATAATTTTGGAAACAAAGAGACTTAGGAATGAATCTTTACCAAAAGCAAAACGTAATCTTGAAAGTTACCTCTTTAAGTTCCTAGACAAAGTAAGATGGTTAGATGGCTGCTTTTCCTCTCATAAAAATGGGGTAGAGGGAACAAAACCTGGGTTAATCTGAGTTTTTTAAAAAAGTTTTGGATATTTATTATTTTATTTTATAAATGTAAAGGGAGTGTGATATAGGAGAGAGAAAACTAGTATAGGGCCAGTGACTTGAGTTTTACTTACAGCTTTACCACTAACTGGCTGTGTGTCTTTGAGTCACTGCTTCTCTGAGCCTCAATTTCTTCGTTGTAAAATTAGTTTCCAAGATTCCTGTAAATTTTTTAGTCCGTGTTGAAATAATCAGGAAATAGTTCTGAATCAGGTAATGCAAAGTTTTTGATTTTAAAGACTTTAGTTTTGAAAAACCCAAGTGTGTTATCAGCAGGCCCTTTTGTCTCATCTTCCAACAGGTTATTAGAATAATTCATGCTTTCCCCTAGCTGATTAGTGTACAGACCAAATATGTTAATATTTAGATAGTATTTATGGTTTTTGGTTCCAGCTATGGGTGTGTGTTTGCTTCTTTATTTGGTGAGAAAGAGATAGATTAGCAAGTGTCTTCATATAATTTTAGTCATTGTGAGTCATTCAAACATTTATTGAACATCTACAGTGAGCCATACACTGTGGGTATAAAAACATTAAAGCACAGTTCTTGTTTTCCTGATGTACAGAGAAGGCGATTCAAGACTCAGAACTTAGGTGTGATAATAACCTTCTCCAAAAATCCTTTCCAGACAGCCTTATTGCCCCTTCCTCCCATCGTCTCTCCCTTTCTCAAATCCAGGATCGATCTAAGGGCTCTTCCTTTGTGTTTTAGTGGTAGGCTGTGCCAGGGCTGCCATGACTGGTTGTGGAATTGGTGGTGCTCTGCATAAAGGTGTCATGGCCAAGGGGCTAGGTGGGGGCTGAAATCCAGGTTTCATTCTGCTTGACCAACTGTCCGTTTGCTTTTTCAGCATTTTCTAATTCGCCTGCCCAAAGGAGGCCTTTTCCCCCAATTCTTGCAAAACAGTCTGTATATGGTAGCAGATATCTAACCTGTGCGTTAGTATACCATTAAGAATATTCTGTAGTGTGTTTTTTTTGGCAGATAAGTTTTATAGTAGGTAGTAAATGCCTTGAGGTGGTTTGTTGAAGTGAGCAAATGCTTTCTGAAGGCAAATTCGTATATAAGTTTTGAAAGAAAAGTGAAAGTTAGCCAAGCAAGAGTGGGATGATGGAGATGGGAATGGCATTTCAGGTGAATATACAGGGACAATGTAGTGATGTAGTCTAGAACCCAGTGGTTCTTAAATTGTGCTCCCTGCCTCAGCAGTATTAACATTACCTGAGAACTTGTTAGAAATACAAGTTCTTGGTCCTCACCCCAGTCCAACTGAATCAGAAATTCTTGAGATAGAGACCAGCAATTTGTGTTTTAACAGTGATTCTAATACAGGCTGAAGTTTGAGAGCCACTACTATAGCCCACTTCTTGAGGAAGCATTATTTGAGTGTGTGTGAAGAGCTTGGGGTTACCTATAGAGGAGTGATTAAAATATAGAGCTGTAAGCAGTGACCAGAGTGCCTAGTGTGCCAAACTAGAGTTTGAACTTTGTCCTTAGGCCAGTGGCTGCACATTAGAATCACCTGGGAGCTTTAAAAATATACCAAAGAATGGTTGGGATCTACCCCAGACCAACTTGACATCAAATCTCTGATTTTCTGATGCACAGAGGGTTCTGAAGTACATAACTGTCAGAACTTGGTTACTGATTATAATAGTACACATGTTTATTGAGAATGTGTCAAATACTATGTCGAGTAGCATGATAATAAACACAGCTATCTTACAGAGGTATTACTCACATTTCACAGAGGAGGTAAAGTACCTTTTCCCAATATTACCTAGCTAGGAAGCGGTGGGTTTGAGTCCAGATTTTTATAACTCTAAAGTCTAATCTCCTAAGCAACTTTTTTTTTTAAACCTGGAGTTCATAAACTTAGATGGGAAAATAATATTTTCATTTTCCCTAACCTCTAAGTGAGATTTAGCATTTTCTTCAACTTTGAATGTAGGCAGCAAATCACAGTTGTATGAGCATTGCTGTAACTTTGTTACCAATAGAAATCAGAAATATTTTCATATTAAATTACAGATGTTGCAGATATCTCAAAATATCTTTTATCCTAATCAGTGCTTTAAAATTGGGCTGTTAGACCCCCCTCTAGATCTTTTATTTACTGTGTTAAAGAAGCACATACAATACTGTATCACAAATTTTTTTTGATATGTTGATCATTATATTTGAATATAATTAATAACAAATTCCTTTTCTAAGTATGGTAGCCTTTGCAGAGAGTGTTTAGTAGAGCAAGGTAGACAGGAAATAAAAAATTTGTTTTGTTATCTTGTCGAATAGAGATCCTTAAAAAAGTCTCTCTTTTCTTCACTTCTCTTTTATTTGACTTGTTAAATAGACCAAAACCCAAGTTCTTTGTTACCTGTCAAAGTTATTAGATTAAAAACTACTTTGGGTTTAGAGTGTTTTTTTCCTAAGCACTTCTTAAAAAATTAGAGAAGATATGCATTATCTCATCAGGCATTCTAACTATCCTGTAGTCTGTTATAGTGCTGTTTAATAGAACTTTCTGCAATGATGGAAATGTTTTGTATATGTGCTACCCAGTATGGCAGCTGTTAACCATAATGATGCAAAGAAGCAAAATAACAATAACATTAATAGTTAACATTAATAACATTAATAGTTAACAGTATTGGTAACATTAATAGTTAACAGTATTCTCTGTATACCAGGCACTGTTTAAGCATTTTACATACATTAACTTATGTGATCCTTACAACAACCCCATGAGGTGGGTAGTATTGTTAAGTCTTAGTTTACAGATGAGGAAACTGAGGCATGGAGAAGTTAAGTGATTTTCCAGAGTTCACGTAGCTAATAATTAGCAGAACTGGGATTCAGACCCTGGCAGTCTGGCTGCCTTTATGTTTCCTTTGTAATATATTGCTTTACCACTTTCCTCAGACCTCCCACCCCAAATGAATATACAGAATGCTGTCAGAAACAGTATATTAAAAAGGAATTTAAGATAAATCATGTTGTTCTAATTATTAGCTAAAAGTTGTGCAGTTTCCTATAAGGAGACTTGTATTTGTATTAGATGTATTAGGTATTTTTAGTAACCAACACTGATATTGTTAAACAGTAATTTATATTTTTCCTGAGTTTAATTTAAAGCTGGGTTCAGAAATCGAATATTCATATGGTTATTTTGTTTACTGAAGCTAATTGAAGTATAATTCTGAAGTCATTTTATGATAAATTGGCTTTGGTTAACGGATATTTTGCTTTCCTCAGTCAACATACATATATGAATGACTAACCTGTGTTACACCTAGTATGGTATGTTATGTTCCTGGAGGCCTGGAAGGGGAGAGGTATCTCTTAGGTACAAAATTACATTCTTACTGTATTCAGGGCGAGCTGGTGGTAGAGTGATATTAAAAGGGGCAAGAGAACTGTCATTTTTCAGTTATCTGTATAGGTGTTGTGCTTGGTGCTTTACATACAAAGCCATCAGTTATTGAATACAGGTTGTTTACCACACCCATCCAAGTGCTTTAGATTCATTACATATGTCATTTAATCTGCACCCAGTGCTTCAGAGAACATGATGACGACAAAGATACTTTATGGATGAGGGCTTTGTTAGTCTCTTCCTCTCCCCTCCCCTCTCCTCCCTCCACTTCAAGGGAATGATCATAAATATAGGTGGGGAATGAGAAGGGGGTGGAGCTGAAGTTATTGATACCAACTTATCTAGTATTTAAGGTTCTCGAGTTAATAAATTTGTTCATTTCATTTTGCCTAGATGCTGGAAATAAGGCAGACAAGGTATTTGTCCTCATGTGAGAGACAGTCAATAATCAGGTAAACAAAATAACCATACACTGTGTTAAAAGCTGTAAAGGGAACAAGTGAGGTACTGTGATGGGTAATAATGAGATGCTAAACAGAGTCAGGAAAGGCATCTTCGAGGATGTTAAACTTAAGCTGAGCTTGCACATAACCTGGCAAGAATGATTCAGGCACAAGGAAGAGCAAAGGCAAAATCTCTATAGCAGAAATGGCTGTGGTATTTTAGGAACTGAAAGGTCGTTATGGAGGGAGCATAATGCAGGAAGAATATAGTGGCTTCACCTGAGGTTAGAGGGGTAGGCCAGAGTCTGGATTACATAGGATACGTTTGGGTGAGCAAGGCTCTAAGGACTGCAGATTTTATTATAAGTAAAATGAGAAATCACTGGAGAGTTTTAAGCAGAGAAACATTTAAGAAACATCCCTCTAGCTCGGTGATTCTCAACTGTGGGTTATGTATTTTGTTTCCAAGGGGACATTTGGCAATCTGCAGACACTTTCAATTGCCACAGCTGGGGGTGATGGTGTATGCTACTGGCATTAGTGGGTAGAGACCAGGGTTGTGGCTAAATATTCTGCAATAGTACAGGACAGGGCTTCCCTGGTGGCGCAGTGGTTGAGAATCTGCCTGCCAATGCAGGGGACACGGGTTCGAGCCCTGGTCTGGGAAGATCCCACATGCCGCGGAGCAACTAGGCCCGTGAGCCACAACTACTGAGCCTGCGCGTCTGGAGCCTGTGCTCCGCAACAAGAGAGGCCACGATAGTGAGAGGCCCATGCACCGCGATGAAGAGTGGCCCCCGCTTGCCACAACTAGAGAAAGCCCTCACACAGAAGACCCACCATAGCAATCAATCAATCAATAAATATTTAAAAAAAAAAGAAAAATACCCCCAGAGTTGTGGGTTTATTTATAATAGTACAGGACACGCTTCCTCCAGCAAAGTATTGTTGGCCCAGAATGTCAACGGTGCCAAGGTTGAGACACCTCTAGCTGAGGTGTGAATGTTGGATTGTGCTGGGGGTGGAATGGAAGAGGGGAGGGTTAGGTCGTTGCAGTGTTCAGGTGATGGTGCCTGGGCTGTGGTTGCAATAGAGGTAATAATGAGAAGTGTTGTGATCCTTTATGTGTTTTGGAAGTGACGAGTCAAGAATGTTCTCCAGGTTTCTAACTTTAAAAACTGAGTGAATGGTGGTGCCATCCTAAGATGGTAAAGAGCAGGAATGAAGGGTTCTAATTTTTAAAATCTTATTTCATGGGACCTGAGTTGCCGTTAAGAGACGGCACAGCACTATTTTATGTACAATAATAAGGAACATGCCGTATGCCTGTGCAGTCTATAATTGGTCATAGCAGCCACTCATTGCTTTGAAATCTTCTATCCCCAGAGACTTGACAGTTTCTTCTGCCTTCATTTGCATTGCTTGGCATGTGATAGGCTGTCCTTTGGCATGTATCTCAGTAACAAAGCATAATACAACTTCATCTACTTGTGGCTGTTCTCATATCCCATAAATCACTTTATCGTTGCTTTGCGAGAAAACATGGAATTGGGATTATTACTAGCAATAATGAAATTTGATTTGCTAATCTCAATTTTTGTACCTTTTGTACACAGTAACTTTTCAATGTCAAGACATTTTAAAGGTAGTTAAACTCAACATGCATGAAACTAACAATGCAGATAACAGTTTATGACAAGGTGAACAGCTATGTCTGAGTTATGGATGAACAATGACAGCTAAGTTTAATTACTCTGTCCAGCACAATTATAAAATGCCATTGATTGTGAGATGCATCTTTACCTCAGAAATGTTAAAATAGGGGAAAATGTATATATTAGAGTGGGTGAAATACAGTAGATGGTGAGAAGCATCCCATACCAGCCCATTAAATGTATGATATGGGTTGAAATGGATTGATAGCACTACTGATGGTCCTAGTGTTAATAGTATAAATGGTTTCTGTGTATGGAAGCTCACCTTTTAGAGATCACTGGCAGGTGAAAATTTGCATTTGCAACGAGCTGTTTAGACAGTGGTAGAATTTGTTGAAAGAATGGATACAGAGGGTGACAAGTAAGAAATAGTTCTTAGGCAATATTGTAGAAGCTAAGTGATGAAATTAAAGCAATGAAACTCCATGTGTATGTGTGTTTTGAGGCTGTATGCCAGTACTAGCAGCACAGTTTTACAGAGTAGAGGTATAGGCAAATACGTCTTAATTTTGGCTAGAGAACCTAGCTGCCGTTTTTTTCACATTGCACTATAATTTCTAGTTTAACTTACATAGCTTTGGTAAACAGTTTGCTAACAGTTTTGCTGCATCGTATTAAGAGGACAGTAACTATCACCTAAAACAGATACTGAAAGTTTATTAACCAAAACAAAGTTCCTGTGTGTATAAATGGTGTGTGTGCACATGTATGTTAGTAATGTTTCTTTGACATGCAAAAACCAAATCTCTTACTACCACCACGCTTCACGAAAACAGCTGTGGCTCTTTAGTCCAAACTGTAGCCAGGCATCTCAGAAACATCAGGTATTCCTGTGAGGTCTGATAGTGATTCTCCGCCTCATCCCCCAGCTAATAACCATATTGGTTAAGTTGCAGATACCCTACTATGACTTTATCTTACTTGTTTGGCACTTAATTAATACTGTTTGTATTGTGATAAACTGATAATTCACATGTGGCTTTCTTTTCTATACTGTGAAGTGTCTTCAGGGTAGGAACATGTTGCTTTTGTGTGCTCCGTAGCAGCAGAGCAAGCACATTGCTGGGCAAAATAATAGACACTCAATAAATGGTACTTAAATTCAACCAAATTAAATAATTTAGATTCATATCATATACTAAGTTTGATTGTTATACTTTAAGCCTTTTTATTAGAGATTATTTCATTACAGCTTCAGATGTGCTGAAAACATCATTCTTTGCTGAGATTAATGCCTTTACTATGCTGTTTGTTCCTAAATCTTTCCAGCCACCTTTTTCCTGTTGACTTTGTTACTACATTCATTTATTACATATTGTTACTGACCAGTTTCACTTTAAGGTCAAGCTAGACAGAGCTTGGAAATAGAAAATAATTCTTTTGTCATATGACCTCACTTTAAACAGATACACACACACTATTAAAGGGTGGTATACTGATGTATGGGGTGACTGATATGCTTACAGTAAGAATTTTGGTAAAGGTTCATTGATTCACTAAGAAATTTGGAAACTTCCTTAGTTAAACTATCATTGGAAAACAAATCTTTGGATTTACATAGAAATGTTGAGGAACATATAAATTTGCAGTTATAATACTTTAAGCATTTGACCTTTTCCATTTGGAACCTTTCTAGTTCCTCTAAAAAAGGAAATTTGAATTGTTAGGCAGGCATTCCATTTTCTAAAATAATAAGAAAAAATGGTGCTTTGCTGTAAAAGACCTATTCATGAATTTCTGCATATGTTGTTGAATTTTTTGATTTCTTTTTGAACATAGACATTGACAGTTTCTTTTCAATCTTATAGAGCCTTCTAGTCCTTTGACACCTCTTTTGTCCCCTTCCTGCCTTAATTTTCTTAGGTAGCTTGGAACCTTATGTAACTTTTGGAATATGCTGAGCTGCTTTGCACTTTTGTCTCTTCATTGCATCTGTCTAACTGATACTCAGCCACAGATCAGTTAATCTTTTTCATTTCTGTGTACCTGGCTCTGACCTGCCGAGCACATCTGGAGAAAACCTTAACTTTGCAGACTGGAGCCACTAAATATTCATGCTCACCAATCTTAATTGGACCCTCAACATTACCCAGTAATTCTTCTTTTTTTCATAGTTAGTTCTTTCTCATTTCTCATAGCAGTTATTTAAAAATTTCTACTCTCTTGTAGCCCCCTTACCTAACCACTTACCCTCTCTTTCTCAGTAGACGACCTTATCTATTCATTGATAAACTTGGATTTAATTGCTATTTTATTTTTGGAAGATGTTGAAATGATTGAAGTGAGGCTAGGATAGAGATTACTCTGACATTTGTTTGCTATGCCCAACCCTTGAAAGCATACAGCAAACTAAGAAATTTTAGAACAAAATTTGAAATATGTATCTCTGTAATAATTTTGGTTGAATCTACTGTGGGCTAATTTTAGTATAAAATCACTTTTCCAGTTATACTTACATTCTTGGAGTAGTCTTATGTTTTGAAATTTAAGATTAAAAGACGTTCTTCTGTGTTGTGTTAAAGGTTCCAAATAAATATCTTATGCCAGCTTTAAAAATTGCCATGTAACATGTTAATACATAAAGTACACTGCTCATAAGTTTGATGAAGTTTTACCATGTAACCACCTCCCAGATCAAGATCTAAAACATTTCTAGCACCCCCAAAAGGTTCTCTTCTCAGTTATTTCTCTCTCCCCTCCCCCAACCTATTCCAGCTTTTGTAGCCATCAGTTAATTGTACTTTGGCTTCTTTTGCTCAACATGATGTTTGTGAGATTCATCCATATTGTGGCATGTACCCACAGTTCCTTTTTTATTGCTATGTAGTTTTCTGCTCTATGAATATACCAAAACGTATATCCTTTTTTTTTTTGGTGCATGGACAGTTGGGTTCTTTTCAGTTTTGGGCTGTTACGATAAAGCTACTGTGAACAATCTTGTACAAGTCTCTTGGTGAACATATGCCCTTATTTTTTTTGGATACATATACCTAGAGTGGAATTGCTGGGTCATAGTATACTTCTCAATACCTCTTTTGTAATGGAACCAAATCATTAACTTCACCCCTGTCTATCTATAGGTGATTTTATTTCTTTTGGTAAAGAATACAAAAAGAGCATTAGGTTTTCTAACAAGATTCTAATAGAAGGCACTTCCTTGTTTTTATTTACATATAAAATTTAAATTTTTCATATGGTTCCAAATGGAACTGTTTTTGTTTCTGTTAGTACTTGCTTCAATATTGTTTATAAGTCTTTAATTTATTTTATTTATTTATTTTTGGCTGCATTGGGTCTTCATTGCTGCACGCGGGCTTTCTCTAGTTGCAGCGAGCGGGGGCTACTCTTCGTTGCGCTGTGCGTGATTCTCATTGCAGTGACTTCTCTTTCTGCAGAGCATGGGCTCTAGGCGCGCAGGCTTCCGTAGTTGTGGCACATGGGCTCAGTAGTTGTGGCACATGGGCTTAGTTGCTCCACGGCATGTGGGATCTTCCTGGACCAGGGCTCGAACCTGTGTCCCCTGCATTGGCAGGCAGATTCTTAACCACTGCACCACCAGGGAAGTCCCCGTTTATGATCCTTTGTTTATAAATTTTCTTCCTTTATTCAAATTTGAGCATTTCTCTCTACTATAGTTTATCTTGATCTCTGTAAGATTATGTATCTTATTTATTAAAGGGTTTCTGACTGCTTTTAAGACTGCAGAAAATAATCATTGATTTTTCTGGTAGAAGCACAGGCTTTCTTGGTTTTATTGGGTTGGCCTTTTAGACACTTGCAGTGTCTAAAGTGGAAGGAACAACTGGATTTGGAGACTGGAGACCTGAATTGTAATCCAGGTTAGTCCATTTATTAGCAGTATGTCTTTTTGTGAATAACTTTAACTCATGGACTCACTAGTATTGGGAATAAGCATGTATGTCCTGGTCATCTCAGAGGATGCTGGATTAGTAAATGGGCTACTGTAACAGTGCTCTATGAACTATGAATATAAGCAGTTGTCTTTTGGGGGGGACATTTTGTATGTTTGCAGATTTCTGAGCAGCATTCATCTAGTTTGTAAAACAAACAATACAAATTGCAGTTTTCAGAGGCATGCAGCAGGGCAGAAGAGTGTCTCTAAGGAAGGCTGACTGCCTGATGCGTCAGTTCTTAAGTGTGGCAGGAACTGATGAACTATGTAGCAGACTCTGGTTCTCAGAATTGATATGGTTAGAAGTTCAATTTATTATTTAAATGTAGGAGTGATTTAGGTTGCAAGTGAAGTCTGAGGTATAAATCAGGGTGTCAGGTTATTGATACACATTGAGAAATGTAATTTTCAAATGAAGTGGACTGTCCGTGCTCATCAGTCATTTCATTTTCCTCCTGTTGGAAGACCTATGTCAGACACAGATTATAATCTGAAGATTGACCAGTAAACCTGGAATTAACCCAAAGTGAGTTGGATCATCTTAGTTTTCAGTATTATTGAGCTGTGATAGCCTGATATATATGTCTGAACTACAGCAGATCTGGGTCAGAACACTATCCAGAGACAGTGTTGGAGACAAACTGCGAGATTTAATTTGTTTCAACACTCTTCACTATTCAGTTAATTTGGTTTCAGCTTTCATGTAGTCATGGACAAGAGCTAGGTCCTGATTCCCATGCCACCTTGTTTGTATTTTGTGTATTTACTTTTTCATTCTACAGATGATTTATCTCTTGATGTTTGATTCTCTAATTTAATTCTCACTGTGACTTTACCTCAGTTTTAAAGGAGCCTTTTCTGTGTGTCCCATATACTGCTTCACTAGTGGATTTAATCTATCCTTGCAAAGTTGAGTAAGACATACGTTGCTTCTAGTGACCCCTTACTTCTGGATATAGGAAGAATAAGGATTTCGTAGTCAAGCCTGGATTTCAGTATTGGCTCTGACATCTATTTAGCTGAGATTTTGGTCAGGTTACTTCTTAAAGATCAATCTTTCCATTCATTTATCATCTCAGAGGCACTGTAGTCCCCCTGCTCCTCCTTCCTGTCTTTTCCGTTCTCCTTTACAGTTATATTGAGGTATAATTTACATAACAAAATACTCTTGTTTTTAAGTATATAATTCAGTGATTTTTAGTTAATTTACAAAGCTGTGCAACCATCACCACAGTCTAATTTTAGAATATTTCTTTTTTTTTTTAACATCTTTATTGGAGTATAATTGCTTTACAATGGTGTGTTAGTTTCTGCTTTATAACAAAGTGAATCAGCTATACATATACATATATCCCCATATCCTCTCCCTCTTGCGTCTCCCTCCCAC
The DNA here is from genome assembly GCF_949987535.1 of Balaenoptera acutorostrata. Taxonomy (NCBI): domain Eukaryota; kingdom Metazoa; phylum Chordata; class Mammalia; order Artiodactyla; family Balaenopteridae; genus Balaenoptera; species Balaenoptera acutorostrata. Next base: position 22,817,174 of record NC_080067.1, on the reverse strand, counting down.
CCTCCCTATCCCACCCTTCTAAGTGGTCACAAAGCACTGAGCTGATCTCCCTGTGCTATGCGGCTGCTTCCCACTAGTTATCTGTTTTACATTTGGTACTGTATATAAGTCCATGCCACTCTCTCACTTCGTCCCAGCTTACCCTTCCCTCTCCCCGTGTCCTCAAGTCCATTCTCTACGCCTGTGTCCTTATTCCTGTCTTGCCCCTAGGTTCTTCAGAACCTTTTTTTTTTTTTTAGATTCCATGTATATGTGTTAGCATACGGTATTTATTTTTCTCTTTCTGACTTACTTCACTGTGTATGACAGACTCTAGGTCCATCCACCTCACTACAAATAACTCAATTTCGTTTCTTTTTATGGCTGAGTAATATTCCATTGTATATATGTGCCGCATTTTCTTTATCCATTCATCTGTCAATGGACACTTAGGTTAGATTAGAATATTTCTATCACCCCCAAAAGAAACTCCATAACCATTTGTAGTCACTTCCCATTTTCATCCCTAAACCTAGGAAACTACTAATCTATTTTCTGTATCTATAAATTTGCCTTTTTTGGATAATTCATATAAATGGAATCTTAAAATATGTGGTCTTCTGTGTTTGGCTTTTTATATTTAAGTGGTTTTGAAGGATGATCTATATTATAACACATTTCAGTGCTTGCCTTTTTATTGTTGAAGAGTATTCTTTCCATTTTGTTTATCCATTCACCAATTGATGGTCATTTGGGTTGTTTCCACTTTTTGGCTGTTGTGACCAATGCTGTTGTGAAATTTGTGTACAAGTCTTGGTGTAGATATTTTCATTTCTCTTCCACTGATACCTTGGAGTAGAATTGTTGGGTCATATAGTAAATTTATATTTAACATTTAAAGAGATTGGCAAACTGTTTTCCAAAATGGCTATACCACTTTCCATTTCTGCTTATCAATGTATGAGATTTCTGAATATTTTGGATGTCTTTTTGATTAGATTTTAATATCACACATGATATTAGCTGCCATAAGCAAACAAGAATCAGAGCATCACAGGAGTTTACTACTCTAGCTAGAAAAAAATATTAAAATTATACTTACGTTAAATGCAAAAATATAGTGCCGAATGTTTAAATACCTAGACTTTTACTAGGTGAGTGTAATTATTTGAAAAATTTCAACACAGCAAGACAAAGCATTCTGTAGAACTGTGACCAAAATTTATTACTTTCTTAAAAATAACTTTTAATTATGGAAAAACCTAGAACATGCAGATGAAGACAGAGTAGTTCAGTGAATCCTCACATACTCATCACCCAGCTTCAAAACTGTTTTCTTGTCCAGTCTTTTTTCATCTACCCATATCTGTTCCCCTCTCCCCCATATTATTATTTTTTTTTTCCCCATATTATTTTGAAGCAAACCCTAGGCATCTTAAAGATAAAGCCATTGTCACACCTAAAGCCATTAGTAATAACTCTTTACCAAGAATTTATTGCTTTAGATAGAAGAGAGATGCAGAAAGAAAAATTTAAATATGTCTACATTTAAAAATGGAAATACTTAAAAATAGATTTCCAACTCAGGAATTGGAGTGAGAGAGAGAGAGAGAGAGAGAGAGAGAGAGAGAGAGAGAGTGTGTGTGTGTGTGTGTGTGTGTGTGTTTTAAAGAAATGTCTCCCTTTTTAGGGATTTTTCGGTCCTGTGTTTTCCTCTTCTCCCCCCTAGAAAAAAGTCATAACAAAGTTTTGAGGGTGTAGTAGGACTGGGGTTGTTTTCATTTGGTCCATTTACATGAGGATAAGTATCTTTAGAATATAGAGTTAGGTTAGAAGGAATTTGCCACTTCTGATTGGATTCACTTTATTGCAGCTTTAGGGAAATTGTTTTTGTCATTTACATTCAAAGTTGAATTCCTAAGTTTTAACTTTCTGTACTATGATTTCTGACTAGGATTATAGATCCACTGGATACTCCCAGATTCATAGTCTGTTTTTTGTTTTGTTTTCTGAAAAGACTACAATTTTTCTTTTCCTGGTACATAGAATTTTTTTCTTATTAGTACTGAAATACCTGTAACATCAAAGTCAGTGGTAACTTTATGATAAATGTGGGCTTTAAGATTGTCTAAGGGTTAAAAATGAGGTTAAGTAAGTGCATGTGGATTTTTTGGGGGGTGTGGGTGTTGGGTAGGGTTGACAAGACTGTGTGGCATTATACTCCATGCATTTACAAAGGAGAGCAACGAGAAATGGAAAAATAGAGGGCAACTATTTTATTAAGTGCCTGTTATATACAATTCATTGTGATAATCCATTTACATAAATTCCTGCTTAATCCTTACGACAGTGCTGGAAGGGTTGTATGTATTATTATCTTCATTCCTAGCCAAGGCTCAGAAATGTGAAGTGTTTTGCGAAAGATATAGATTGTTATCCTTACTTTATAAGTGAGGCAACTAAGGCTTGCAAAAGTGTAGTAATTTGCAGAAAGTCTTACAACTAGTTACTGTTAGAATTTGAGTCTAGGGCAGTCTTAATTTGAAAGTTCATGCTTCTTTCTACTATGGGCAGTTGTATACCAGGGAGAGAATGCACAGACGTTTTTACTCTTTTTCTGTCTTAAGCATCGTAATGTTAAGAGCTGCTTTGGCCAATTAGTTAATTAGAATATTGTTGTAATATAGCCATGTTTGTGGGTTTGGTTAGTAATTCATTTAGGCTTTACAAAAAAGTAGAACTTGAGTTATTTTTTTAATCTGCATGGCTAAATTGGGTTTATGGAATAAGCATCCCAGAAGCACATGGTCAAAGCAATGGGTCATTGACTTGTTTTCAGAACTTCACTTATTCAGGTACAAATGTCAGCAGTTTTGCCACTTGCCAGTTTTAGATTAAAAACTTTTGTTTAGTGTTGCACCTGGAACTATTCCTTAGCCACTGGTGGTTTGTGTATCACTCATTGGAAAACTCAGATTTGGAAGATTTAACCCTAAGGGTTTTATCTTTTTTCAAGATAAAATAAGCTGATAGAGAAAGATTGAGCTAAGGAAGGTGCAGGCATTCATGCTAAGCAAGAGCAAGACCAGAGCAGAAACCATATCAGACCAGGCCCAAAGTGACTTCTTTATCTAAGCAACATGATTCATATCAATTTATGTATACCTTTTATACCTTTTTTAGCTACAGTAATTGTCTAAGATGTCTAGTAGATTTTTGCCATTTATTTGCCTTTTGAAAAGAGCTTTCAATTGTGAAATAAAACACAAAGTGCATCAAACATAAATGTACTGCCTAGTTATTATAAAGTAAACATTGTGAAACTGATTTGGTCAGGACCCAGAACATTGTCAGCACTGGAGAAGCTCCTGCACTGCATGCCCATTTGCATTACAGCTCCATCCCTTTATCCTAAATGAACAGTTATCCGGATTTTTTTGGTTATAATTTTCTTGTTTTTAAAAATATTTCTGGGCTTCCCTGGTGGCGCAGTGGTTGAGAATCCGCCTGCCAATGCAGAGGACACGGGTTCAAGCCCTGGTCTGGGAAGATCCCACATGCTGCAGAGCGGCTGGGCCCGTGAGCCACAATTACTGAGCCTGCGCATCTGGAACCTGTGCTCCACAACAAGAGAGGCCGCAATAGTGAGAGGCCTGCGCACCGCGATGAAGAGTGGCCCCCGCTTGCCACAACTAGAGAAAGCCCTCGCACAGAAATGAAGCCCCAACACAGCCATAAATTTAAAAAAAAAAAAAAAAAATATTTCTGCCTCTTTAGTCTTTATCCCTAAATGTTATAGCTCAGCTTTGTGTGTTTTATAGAGGTTCACATGGACAGAATCACACTATTTTTTTGTGTCTTGCTTCTTTCAGTCGATAGTGCATTTGTGAAATTCCTCCAGGTCGTGTGGACCTATAGTTCATTTTTTTTTTTTTAATTAATTTATTTATTTTTGGCTGCATTGGGTTTCGTTGCTGCACGCGGTCTTTCTCTAGTTGCGGTGAACGGGGGCTACTGTTCATTGCGATGCGCGGGCTTCTCATTGCAGTGGCTTCTCCTGTTGCGGAGCATGGGCTCTAGGCACGCGGGCTTCAGTAATTGTGGCACGCGGGCTCTAGAGTGCAAGCTCAGTAGTTGTGGCGCACGGGCTTAGTTGCTCTGCGGCATGTGGGACCTTCCCTAGACCAGGGATTGAACCCATGTCCCCTGCATTGGCAGGTGGATTCTTAACCACTGCGCCACCAGGGAAGCCCTGTAGTTCATTTATTCAGTATTCAATTGTGTGATTATGCCACAATTTATCCATTCTACTGTTGATGTACATTAGATTATTTTCAGTTTGGGGCCATTACAAATAACAAATAACGCTTCTAAGAACACTCCTGTATATATTTTTAATGCACACGTGTTACCATTTCTGTTGTGTCTATATCTAGGAGTGAAATCTCCTGGTCCTAATGCATGTCATCAGAAAATGCCAAGTTGTTTTCCAGAGTGGTTTTACCATACTTTATTTCTGCCAGCAGTATATGGGAATTCCCTTTCCTTTATTTTTCTCCCCAGCGCTTACTGCAGTCTTCTAAAGTTTTAGCCATTTTTGAGGGTTTTAATTTGTATTTTCACTGGGTACTAATGCTGTTAAGCACCTCAGTTTTGGCTCTTTTTACAAGCTATTTTGTGAAGTGATTGTTCTTGTCACTTGTCCGTTTTTCTATTGGATTGTCTCTGTTTTGATTCATAGGGCTTCTTTATATATTCTGAATATTGAGTCCTTTGTCAGTTTAAATAGATCCCTAGTATATTCCATTCTGTAGTTGCCTAAGGTGCCATTTAAAATGGTGTCTTTTGGTGCCAAGAAGTTCTTATATAGTTACATTTATCAGTCTTTTCCTTTATGCTTAGTGCTTTTTGTGTCCTGTTTAGAAAAACCTTTCCTTGCTTGGAGGTTATGAAGTTATTTTTCTAAATCATCTAGAAGCTTTATTTACTTTTCTTATTTAGGCATATACTTTACCTGGAAATGATTTTTGTGTGTGTATTAGGTCAAGTTTTAATGTTTTTTTTTTTTTAATGAAATAAACTGGCTTTTATGAAATTTGGAGTTTTACCAATGAATACTTATTCTATCTTGTTCTATTCTTTTTTTTTTAAATTTATTTATTTTTATTTATTTATTTTTGGCTGTGTTGGTTCTTCGTTTCTGTGCGAGGGCTTTCTCCAGTTGTGGCGAGCGGGGGCCACTCTTCATCGCGGTGCACGGGCCTCTCACTGTCGCGGCCTCTCGTTGCGGAGCACAGCTCCAGACGCGCAGGCTCAGTAGTTGTGGCGCACGGGCTTAGTTGCTCCGCGACATGTGGGATCTTCCCGGACCAGGGCTCGAACCCGTGTTCCCTGCATTGGCAGGCAGACTCTCAACCACTGTGCCACCAGGGAAGCCCTTTAATGTTTTTTAATATGGATATTCAGTTGTCCTGTCACCACTTAGGAACAATCAAACAAAAAAATCTGAAATCTTTCCTATTGCTCTACAGTGTCATCTTTTTATAATTCACGTTCATATAGGCATGCTTTGTCTCTGGGCCTCCATCCTGAATCTGTTTATCTATCTTTGCTCTAATATCATTGCCTTATTTATTGAGTTTAATGTTGATTCAGAATATTCTACAAAGCAAGTCTTCCCATTCCCAAGACTTCTTAGTCTATTTCTTTGCATTTCATGTGTATTTTAGAACTATCCTGTCAGTTTCTCCCTCCCCTCCCCCCAACAACAACAACAAAAATAAAACCCCCAGCCAAACCATAAAACCTGTTGGAATTTTGATTGGGATTGCATTGTTGCTTTAGATCAGTTTTGGGGTGGGGAGAAATGACATCCTTTATAGCTTTCTGGATAGAAGTTATGTATCTTTTGTTAGATATATTATTAGGTATTTGAATTTTTTAATGCTATTATACGTGTTTAATTTTGTTTTTTTTTTAGGTGGACTCACAGAAATTGGGATACTTTAATCAGGAGTTTTTTTTTTTTTTTTACATCTTTATTGGAACATAATTGCTTTACAATGGTGTGTTAGTTTCTGATTTACAACAAAGTGAATCAGTTATACATATACATATCTTCCCATATTTCTTCCCTCTTGCGTCTCCCTCCCTCCTACCCTCCCTATCCCACCCATCTAGGTGGTCACAAAGCACGGAGCTGATCTCCCTGTGCTATGTGGCTGCTTCCCACTAGCTATCTATTTTATGTTTGGTAGTGTATATATGTCCATGCCACTCTCTCACTTCGTCCCAGCTTACCCTTCCCTCTCCCTGTGTCCTCAAGTCCATTCTCTACGTCTGCATCTGTATTCCTGTCCTGCTCCTAGGTTCTTCAGAACCATTTTTTTTAATATGTGTTAGCATATGGTATTTGTTTTTCTCTTTCTGACATCACTCTATAGGACAGACTCTGGGTCCATCCACCTCAGTACAAATAACTCAATTTCGTTTCTTTTTATGGCTGAGTAATATTCCGTTGTATATATATGCCACATCTTTATCCATTCATCCGTTGATGGACACTTAGGTTGCTTCTATGTCCTGGCTATTGTAAATAGAGTTGCAATGAACATTTTGGTACATGACTCTTTTTGAGTTATGGTTTTCTCAGGGTATATGCCCAGTAGTGGGATTGCTGGGTCGTATGGTAGTTCTGTTTTTAGTTTTTTAAGGAACCTCCGTACTGTTCTCCATAGTGGCTGTATCAATTTACATTCCCACCAACAGTGCAAGAGGGTTCCCTTTTCTCCACACTCTCTCCAGCATTTATTGTTTGTAGATTTTTTGATGATGGCCATTCTGACTGGTGTGAGATGATATCTCATTGTAGTTTTGATTTGTATTTCTCTAATGATTAATGATGTTGAGCATTCTTTCATGTGTTTGTTGGCAATCTGTATATCTTCTTTGGAGAAATGTCTATTTACATCTTCTGCCCATTTTTGGATTGGGTTGTTTGTTTTTTTGTTACTGAGCTGCATGAGCTGCTTGTAAATCTTGGAGATTAATCCTTTGTCAGTTGCTTCATTTGCAAATATTTTCTCCCATTCTGAGGGTTGTCTTTTCGTCTTGTTTATGGTTTCCTTTGCTGTGCAAAAGCTTTTAAGTTACATTAGGTCCCATTTGTTTATTTTTGTTTTTACTTCCATTTCTCTAGGAAGTGGGTCAAAATGGTTCTTGCTGTGATTTATGTCATAGAGTGTTCTGCCTATGTTTTCCTCTAAGAGTTTGATAGTGTCTGGCCTTACACTTAGGTCTTTAATCCATTTTGAGTTTATTTTAGTGTATGGTGTTAGGGAGTGTTCTAATTTCATACTTTTACATGTACCTGTCCAGTTTTCCCAGCACCACTTACTGAAGAGGCTGTCTTCTCTCCACTGTCTATTCTTGCCTGCTTTATCAAAGATAAGGTGACCATATGTGTGTGGGTTTACCTCTGGGCTTTGTATCCTGTTCCACTGATCTATATTTCTGTTTTTGTGCCAGTACCGTACTGTTTTGATTACTGTAGCTTTGTAGTATAGTCTGAAGTTAGGGAGCCTGATTCCTCTAGCTCCGTTTTTCTTTCTCAGGATTGCTTTGGCTATTCAGGGTCTTTTGTGTTTCCATACAAATTGTGAAATTTTTTGTTCTAGTTCTGTGAAAAATGCCAGTGGTAGTTTGATAGGGATTGCATTGAATCTGTAGATTGCTTTGGGTAGTAGAGTCATTTTCACAATATTGATTCTTCCAATCCAAGAACATGGTGTATCTCTCCATCTATTTGTGTCATCTTTAATTTCTTTCATCAGTGTCTTATAATTTTCTGCATACAGATCTTTTGTCTCCTTAGGTAGGTTTATTCCTAGATATTTTATTCTTTTTGTTGCAGTGGTAAATGGGAGTGTCTTCTTAATTCCACTTTCAGATTTTCCATCATTAGTGTATAGGAATGCTAGAGATTTCTGTGCGTTAATTTTGTATCTTGCTAATTTACCAGATTCATTGATTAGCTCTAGTAGTTTTCTGGTAGCATCTTTAGGATTCTCTATGTATAGTATCATGTCATCTGCAAACAGTGACAGCTTTACTTCTTTTCCGATTTGGATTCCTTTTATTTCTTTTTCTTCTCTGATTGCTGTGGCTAAAACTTCTAAAACTATGTTGAACAATAGTGGTGGGAGTGGGCAACCTTGTATTGTTCCTGATCTTAGAGGAAATGGTTTCAGTTTTTCACCATCGAGGATGATGTTGGCTGTGGGTTTGTCATATATGGCCTTTATTATGTTGAGGAAAGTTCCCTCTATGCCTCTTTTCTGGAGGGTTTTAATCATAAATGGATGTTGAATTTTGTCAAAAGCTCTCTCTGCATCTATTGAGATGATCATATGGTTTTTCTCCTTCAATTTGTTAATATGGTGTATCACATTGATCGATTTGCATATACTGAAGAATCCTTGCATTCCTGGGATAAATCCCACTTGATCATGGTGTATGATCCTTTCAATGTGCTGTTGGATTCTGTTTGGTAGTATTTTGTTGAGGATTTTTGCATCTATGTTTATCAGTGATATTGGCCTATAGTTTTCTTTCTTTGTGACATCTTTGTCTGGTTTTGGTATCTGGGTGATGGTGGCCTCGTAGAATGAGTTTGGGAGTGTTCCTCCCTCTGCTATATTTTGGAAGAGTTTGAGAAGGATAGGTGTTAGCTCTTCTCTAAATGTTTGATAGAATTTGCCTGTGAAGCCATCTGGTCCTGGGTTTTTGTTTGTTGGAGGATTTTTAATCACAGTTTCAATTTCAGTGCTTGTGATTAGTCTGTTCATATTTTCTATTTCTTCCCTGTTCAGTCTCGGAAGGTTGTGCATTTCTAAGAATTTGTCCATTTCTTCCAGGTTGTCCATCTTATTGGTGTAGAGTTGCTTGTAGTAATCTCTCATGATCCTTTTTATTTCTGCAGTGTCAGTTGTTACTTCTCCTTTTTCATTTCTAATTCTATTGATATGAGTCTTCTCTCTTTTTTCTTGATGAGTCTGGCTAATGGTTTATCAATTTTGTTTATCTTCTCGAAGAACTAGCTTTTAGTTTTATTGATCTTTGCTATTGTTTCCTCCTTTTCTTTTTCATTTATTTCTGATCTGATCTTTGTGATTTTTTTCCTTTTGCTAACTTTGGGGTTTTTTTTGTTTTTCTTTCTTTAATTGCTTTAGGTGTAAGGTTAGGTTGTTTATTTGAGATGTTTTTTGTTTCTTAAGGTAGGATTGTATTGCTATAAACTTCCCTCTTTGAACTGCTTTTGCTGAACCCCATAGGTTTTGGGTTGTAAGCAGGAGTATTATAGTAAATTTTTTTTTTTTTAAGTGCACCTTTTTAAAAAAAATTATTTTTTTGGTTTTGGCTGCATTGTGTCTTCGTTGCTGCATGTGGGATTTCTGTAGTTGCGATGCGCAGGGGCTGCTTCGTTGCGGTGCGTGAGCTTCTCATTGCGGTGGCTTCTCTTGTTGTGGAGCACGGGCTCTAGGCACCAGGGCTTTAGTAGTTGTGGCTCATGGGCTTAGTTGCTGCATGGCATGTGGGATCTTCCCGGGCCAGGGATCGAACCTGTGTCCCTGCATTGGCAGGTGGATTTTGAACCACTGTGCCACTAGGGAAGTCCCTAGTACAATTTTTTGTGAATAGAATTTCATTCTAGTTTTAAGTCAAAATTTCCAAAGCATCTCTAGCTTTTTTAAAGCCTGAGAGAGTTCCAGATGCTACCCAAAATAATTGCTTCTGATCATGACATTTTCCTTTTGTTTTCAAAGAAGCTGGACAAAGTGATTATTGTGTGTTGTGATAAAAATATACTTCACATGATCATTTCACTTAACTCAGTTTGGTTGAGTAGATTGTATTTCTTTTTGTATTTGGCTTTTAGTTGGAGTTACAGTTTTAAGCTACTCGTAAAAATAGTTGCTTAAATGGTTTACTTACTTTTTAAAAAATATCTTTATTTGTTTATTTATTTATGGTTGCATTGGGTCTTTGTTGCTGTGCTTGGGATTTGTCTAGTTGCGGCGTGCAGGGGCTACTCTTCATTGTGGTGCACGGGCTTCTCATTGCGGTGGCTTCTTTTGTGGAGCACGGGCTCTAGGCACGAGGGCTTCAGTAGTTGTGGCTCTCGGGCTCTAGAGCGCAGGCTCAGTAGTTGTGGCGTGTGGGCTTAGTTGCTTTACGGCATGTGGGATCTTCCCTGACCAGGGCTCAAACCCGTGTCCCCTGCATTGGCAGGCGGTTCTTAAGCACTGCACCACCAGGGAAGCCCTTTACCATTTTTTAGTTTTAGATTCTTCTTCTTGGCAAACTTTACTTTGCATTAAATAGTTTCTTCTGGTCTCTGGTTATAATGGGGTAGGGGCTGTGACCTAAATAAACATTAACGTGAAGTCATTATGCAAATTACAACCTTGTTGCAATGAATATGAAGTATAAAAAGACTTTTTAAAATTCTAGGACTATGGAAAGGAAACAAAATACAGTGTAGGTTTAATCCTGCATTGTGGTGTGTGTGTGTGAGAGAGAGAAAAAATTAGACAGGAACCCTGGAATTGGAGCACTGGAATAGAGTGTACGAGAGAAAAGTATCAGAGAATAAAGGTGTAAAATAAAATATCTTGCAGAAGAGAATGGTAAAATAATATTTCAACAGCTTATACGTTTTTGGAAAACCAATATGAATTCAGACTTCAGTACTGTGGGAAAACTGATCTTCAGAAATAAACATTTTAATAAAAACTTATACATTGGAATTTTGGGTGGGTGCACTTTCCTAAACCCAGCATATTTCTAGGGGTAAATAGGCCAAAAAATGTTGTATTACATTTTATGAAAAAATTCTGTGATACTGTGATACTTATATGGAATTCTCAAACTCTTCCTTAATTAGGGCAAAGTTCATTTAAGCTGGCAGAAATAACCATAGATCGTTTATGTAAGTCATACTGTAATCTGACTTTCTCAGATCATAAATTCTCCATCAGGGTTGGTTATAAAGTAGGTAATTGTAAACATTCACATACCTAAAATAATTGTAAGAATTTATCACACATTTAAAAGATTATGTGACTCTTTACTACATATTATTTTTTGGGGGGGTTGGAGGGTTGAACTAGGCACCTAACAATGGTACAAGCACCAATATAGTAAGCAGTGAAACTGTTTATTTCAAGTTAGTGTTTCATAGTTCATACTGGTTTCCCATTATCCTTTATACTTTTTTTAAAAATTGAGGAGAAATTCATATACAATTAACTTTTTTAAAAATTAATTTATTTATATATATATATATTTTTTTTTTTTTTTGGCTGTGTTGGGTGTTCGTTTCTGTGCGAGGGCTTTCTCTAGTTGCGGCAAGCGGGGGCCACTGTTCATCGCGGTGCGCGGGCCTCTCACTATCGCGGCCTCTCTTGTTGCAGAGCACAGGCTCCAGACGCGCAGGCTCAGTAGTTGTGGCTCACGGGCCTAGTTGCTCCGCGGCGTGTGGGATCTTCCCAGACCAGGGCTCGAACCCATGTCCCCTGCATTGGCAGGCAGATTCTCAACCACTGCGCCACCAGGGAAGCCCCACAATTAACTATTTTAAAGTGTGCAATCCAGTGACATTTAGTGCAGTCATACTGTTGTACAGCCACACCTCTCTAGTTTCAAAACAGTTTCATAGCACCAGAACACTCTGCATATCCATTAAGTAATCACTCCCCACTCCCCCCGACACCTGTTAAAAATCAATCCCCCCGTAAGCCCTTATCTGCTTTCTTTCTCTGTGAATTTGTTTATTCATGGTATTTCATATAAATGGAATCATTTAATATATGTTTGGCTTTCACTTAGCATAATGTTTCAAAGTTCATTCAAGTTGTAGCTTGTATCAGTACTTACTCCTTTTTATGGTTGAATGATAATTTTATTTTATGTGTGCCATTTTATATAAGGGACTTCATCTGTGGATTTTGGTATCCGTGGTGGGGTCCTGGAACCAATTCCCTGAGGATACCAAGGGACAGCTGTACCGCAATTTGTTTGTTCATCTGATGCGCATTTTGGCTAATTTGTCAATAATGCTGCTATAAATATTTGTGTACAAATTTCTGCGTGAACGTATGTTTTCATTTCTCTTGGGTATATACCTAGGAGTGAAATTGCTGGATCATGTGGTTAATTCTGTGTTTAGCTTTCTGAGGAATTGCCAAACTGTTCTTGATGGTGGCTGCACCATTTTACATTTTCACCAGCAAGGTAGACTTCCTATTAGTCCACATCCTTGTCAATACTTGTTATTTTTATTCTTATTGTTTTGATTAAAAAAATCAGTTTTGATTACTGTAGCTTTGTAGAAGTTTTGAAATTGAGGTGTGGGAGCCCTCCTACTTGTTTTTCCTTTTCAATATTGTTTGACTATTTGGGGCCCCTGCAATTCCATATGAATCTGAGGACTGGCTTTTCCATTTCCATATCCTACTAGGTGTGAAGTAGTATCTCATTGTAGCTTTGGCTTGAATTTTCTTAATGACCAGTGAAGTTTTTTGTTTGTTTGTTTTGTTTTCCCAATATGTTTGTTGGCCAGTTGTGTATTATCTTTGGAAAAATGTCTTTTCAAGTCCATTGTTGATTTTAAAAAATTAGGTTATCTTTTTGTTGTTATAAGAATTTTTTATATATTCTGAATACTAGACCTTTATCAGATGTATGATTTGCACATATTTTCTTTCAGTCTGTGAACTTTTTTTTTTTTAATTAATTAATTAATTAATTTATGGCTGTGTTGGGTCTTTGTTTCTGTGCGAGGACTTTTTCCAGTTGCGGCAAGTGGGGGCCACTCTTCATCGCGATGCGTGGGCCTCTCACTATCACGGCCTCTCCCGTTGCGGAGCACAGGCTCCAGACACGCAGGCTCAGCAATTGTGGCTCACGGGCCTAGCTGCTCCGCGGCACGTGGGATCCTCCCAGACCAGGGCTCGAACCCGTGTCCCCCGCATTGGCAGGCAGATTCCCAACCACTGCGCCACCAGGGAAGCCCAGTCTGTGAACTTTTAACTCACTTGATAGTGTCCAGAGTTTTTAAGTTTGATGAGGTACAATTTATTTTTTCCTTGAAGTACTTGTGCTTTTGGTGTTACCTCTAAGAAACCATTGCCAATTGCAAGGTCATAGGTTACTTCTATGTTTTCTTCTGAGAGTTTTATAGTTTTAGCCTTTATATTTAGGTCTTTGACCCATTTTTAGTTAACTTTTGTATGGTGTTAGTTAAGAGTGCAACTTCATTCTGTTCCATGTGGCTATCAAATTATCCCAACATCTTTTGAAGAGACTGTTTCTCCTTTATTGAATTGTTTTGCATCCTTGTCAAAAATCATTTGACCATAGAAGAAGTATGTTTATTTCTAGATTCTCATTTTTTTCTCTTGGTTTATATGTCTATCCTTGTACCAGTACCACACTGCTTTGATTACAGTAGCTTTGTGGGAAGTTTTGAAATTAGGAGGTGTGAGCCATACAACTTTGTTTTTCGTTTTCAGTATTGTTCTGACTATTCAGGGCCCCTTGCAATTTCATATTAATTTGGGGGTTGACTTTTCCATTTCTGCAAAAAAGGCTGTGGGAATTTTGAAAGGGATTGCACTGAGTCTGTAGATCACTTTGGGCAGTAGTGCTACTTTAGCAATTTTAAACAGTCTTTCAGTCTGTGAATATGGGATGCCTTTCCATTTAATTAGGTCTTCTTAATTTCTTTCAGCAGTGTTTTGTAGTTTTTAGTTTACAGGTCTTTAATCCCCTTGGTTAAATTTACTTTGGGATATTTTATTTTTTGGATGTTATTGTAAATGGAATTGTTTCTTAATTTGCTTTTTGGATTGTTCTTTGTGAGTAGAAACACAGTTGATTTTTTTATGTTGATCTTGCACCCTGCCCTTGGCTCAGTTTGTTTATTAGCTTAGTAATTTTTTTGTGGATTCTTTGGTGTAGTTTATCTATCTATATCTGTCTGATCATGTTATGTACAACTAGAGGTGGTTATACTTCTTCCTTTCCAATATGGATGCCTTTTAATTCTTTTTCTTGCCTAATTGCTCTAGTTAAGACTTTCAGTACAATGTTGAATAGCAGTGGGCTTCCTTGTCTTGTTTCTGATCTTAAGGGGAAAGCTTTGATGTTAACTGTGGGTTTTTCATAAATTTCTTTTATCATGTTAGGGAAGTTCCCTTCTATTCCTAGTTTCTGAGTGTTGTTTTTAGCATGAAAGGGTGTTGAACTTTGTCAAATGCTTTTTGTGTGTGTCTGTTGAAATGATTGTGTTTTTTCCCTCCTAAGTTCTATTAATATGATTCATTACATTGATGAAATTATGTGAGCCACCCTTGTGCATTCCTGGGATAATTCTCACGTGGTCATGGTGTACAGTCCTTTTAATGTGCTGTTGTATTGGGTTTGCTGATATTTTGTGAGGGTTTTTGCATGTATATTCGTAAAGAATATTGGTGTGTAGTTTTTTTTCCTTGTGGTATCTTTGTCTAGCTTTGGTGTTAGGGTAATATTGCTCTCATAGAATGTGTTAGGAAGTATTACAAGTAAATCTTGTGATTTTTGGAAGAGTTTGATAGTATTGGTGTTAATTCTTAAGAAATGTTTGGTAGAATTCACCAGTGAAGCTATCTGGATTAGGCTTTTCTTTGTCTGGAGGTTTTTGGTGATTGATTCTCTTGTTATAAATATATTGATTTTCTTCTTGAGTTAGTTTGGGTTTGTTTCATTTACATTATCTGATTTGTTGGCATCCAGTTGTTCATAGTGTTCTCTTATAGTCCTTTTATTTTCTGTGAGATTGGTAGTACTGTCATTTTAATTTCTGATTTTAGTTATTTGCATTTTGTGTTTTGTTCTTAATCTAGGTAAAGATCTGTCAGGTTTGTTGATTTTAATTGTTTTTCTGTTCTCTGTTTCATTTATCTCTGTTCTAGTCTTTATTATTTCTTTTCTGCTGGCTTTGGGTTTTGTTTTGCTCTTCTTTTTCTAGTTCCTTAATGTATAAAGTTAGGTTACTGATTTGAAATATTGCTTTTCAATGTAGGTGTTACTAGGTGCTATAAATTACCTTCTGAGCACTGCTTTTGCTGTATACCAAGGTTTTGGTAACTTGTATTTTCATTTTCATTAGTCTCAAGTTATTTTCTAATTTTCCTTGTGATCTATTCTTTGACTTGTTTCTTGTTTAAGGGTGGGTTTATATTGCTATTTTCCGGTTTTCCTTCTGTTATGGATTTGTAGTTTCATTCCATTGTGGTCCAAGAAAATATGTTGTAGATTTCAGTCTCTTTAAATTTACTGAGGATTGTTTTGTGACCTAACGTGTGGCCTATCCCAGAGAATATTCCATGTGTATTTGAGAAGAGTGTATGTTTTTCTGTTAGGTGGAGTGTTCTGTATATGTCTGTTACATCTAGTTGATTTATAGTGTTACTCAGGTCCTCTATTTTCTTATTGATCTTCTGTCTAGATGTTCCAACCGTTGTTGAAAGTAGGATTTTTAGAGTCTCCAACTATTATTATTCAACTGCCTGTTTTTCCTTTCAGTTCTCAGTGTTTGCATATTATTTTGGGGCTTTTTGCTTGCTTATAATCATTTTCAATTTTTTGACCGAAAATCAGTAACTGAACCTGGATAAATGAAGTGAATTATAACTGAATTTGTAGTTGAATTTATAAGTTATACCTGCTAATTTAATTTAGTAATTTAATTTAATTTAATGTTGGCCACTATTGGTTGTAAATAATTTTAACAATTAGTGATTTTCATTTAAAAAGATGTAAAAGAGTAGTTAAATTAGGTTTGAATCACTAATTAAAATCTAATTAATATGTATAGTGAAACTGGGGGCAAAGAAATAGCTCTTCATATTTTATGATGTTAATTAGCAGACTTCATTTGAAGTTTCAGTGGTAGAAAGAATGGATTTGTTAAATGATTCTCACCAAAGTAATAGCTACCTTTTACTGAGTGATTGCTATATTCCTAGGACACTGAAAGATGCCATTATATGATCTATCTTAATCCTCAGAGCATCCCCATAAGATAGGTATTTTCTTTATCTTTTCATTTGGGAAAATTGATGCTCAGAGAGGCTAGGTATATTTACACAGTGGGGTGGCTAGTACCAGTTATTAAGTGGCAGAGGTAGGAAGCAAGTTCAGGTCCTTCTGGGTCTGTTTCACTAAGCTGCTTTTGATTATGGGATACAGTGACTTCTAGGACTTCTCTGAAAAAGTAGAAAGAACACTACTTATTCTGGAGAGGTAATTTTCCTATAATGAGGTATTGGGTACTGATGTTTTCATTGAAGAAGAGGTTCTTTTTTAATAAGATTTTTTATAATTGTATACACATGTAGATATTTGAGGATAGAATAGTGGTGGGGGTGTGTAAGCTAGGGGTTAAGTTTTAATCAGGAACCAAAATATTCAAGGATAAAAGGCAGTTTTTTTTTTAAGTCCATTTTAATATATTGCAGGCAAATTGGATATTTTAAAAATAAAGTGTATTTAAAGTTTTTTGACGATTCAGTAATTCAAGATCGGGATTGTTAATTCTACTTAAAATAGTTGAGAAAGCACATAAAATGTCCTTTTAAATTGTTCTTGAGAGACCTTGTGTTAATTTCTTTCTAGCAATCCCATTATAAGTAACAGGATCATTGAATCATATATCCTGTAACTGGAAGGGACTTTTGAAATAATCTACTTCTGTATGTCCATTTAATAGATGAGAAAACTGAGTTGGAAAGTTTCTAAGGTTAGAAACCCAGTTTAGTGATCCTTTTTCTTTAAGTCCCCTTGGTGCTTAGTTGCTCAGGATTAGGAATGGAGACTAGCATGAGCATCCAGAAATAATTTTCTGCAATTACCAGTTCTAGGCAAAGCTTTCTAGACAGGGAGGAAGAAATAATTTGGGAGGTATGGCAAAAAGGAGAGAAGCTGGAAGGACATTGTCATATTTTAGGAGTGTAGAAGAACATAGCACATCAAAGAAAGGGAAGAATAAACTGTTCCTTTTCAACAAGTGGGCAATTTTGAATATTCTAAAGTAAATTTATAGGCATTAACGGGCAAGAGGAAGAATTGGGGGCATATAACATGGTAACAAGCTTAGAATTTTGAAGGTGGTGATATGTAGACATGATGTGGTTACTTGGTAGGGCCCTCCTTATTTCTTAGGATTAAATAAATCTATTGATTAATCTGTTAATTAACTCTTAACTTCTTGTTCCTCTGAAAGTATTTTTCTTTTAGAGAAACATGGATGTGAAGACTTAAAGATTATGAATCACAACCTGTAGTATTTATTTTTTATGTTTTAATTCATTGGTTGTCAATATAGTGATCGGGGTTATATAGCATCAGAAGTGTCTAGGGAGGTTTTTTGGAAAGCATATATCTATTTATGACTCCCCCTGATAAATCAGAATGTGCAAATGTAGGGTCAGAGTAGAGAGGAAGATACTATTTATATTTTGGAAAAAACTACCCAAGTGATTATTCTGCATCATCCTCCTACCTCCTCTCTCAAAAGAGGGTTTGAAAAGTCAAACTAGGGCTTCCCTGGTGACGCAGTGGTTAAGAATCTGCCTGCCAATGCAGGGGACACAGGTTTGTGCCCTGGTCCGGGAAGATCCCACATGCCGTGGAGCAACTAAGCCAGTGTGCCACAACTACTGAGCCTGTGCTCTAGAGCCCGCGAGCCACAACTACTGAGCCCATGCACTACAACTACTGAAGCCTGTGCACGTAGAGCCTGTGCTCGGCAACAAGAGAAGCCACCGCAATGAGAAGCCAGCTCACCGCAACGAAGAGTAGCCCCCACTCGCCGCAACTAGAGAAAGCTCGCGTGCAGCAACAAAGACCCAATGCAACCAAAAATAAATTAAAAAAAAAAAAAGTCAAACTAAAATCTTGTGTCAAAGACAGGAATTTGGAGGAGTCTGAATTGGGAGTTGATCAAGAGAACTTTAAAATAAGGATGAGTTTTAAAATATGTTTATTTAACTGAGAATGTTAAACTGAATTGATGTTTTGGATAGGAGATATGACACAGAATGATGTGTCACAGAGGAGGACTTGTTCAGTTATCTTTAGAAATAAAACTAGAAGAGATCAGAGATAGATCATAGGTAGACAAACAGAAGTGAAATTTCGGTAGCAAATGAACTACAAATGTCAGCAGAATGAGGAATGGTTTCTTATTTAAAATTTTTTTTAATTAAAAAATCAGTATAGTAAATATGTGAGTGTTCACCATGTGACAGGCTGTGTTCTAGATAAATCAGTGAACAAAGAAGGCAAAGACCTCTATCCTAATGGGAGTTACATTTCAATTTGAGGAGGAGGGCACAGTATAAACAATAGCTAAACATAAGTAAATAAAGTGGTGAGTATTCTTGTAAAAGAAAAAAGTAGAGCAAAGTAAGAGCATTGAGAGTGTTGAGAGGTAGAAGGTTGCAATTTTTATTAGAATGGTAAGAATAAAGCTATTGAGAACCAAAGACCTGAAGAAGTAAATATCTGCTGTAGATATTTGATGGTAGGGAAAGTTAGCTTCGCAGGTACCTGGTGGTGATGTCAGTGTAGGGAGTCGCATAATACAAACCAAGAGCTTGGGAAAGATTTTTAGACTAAAAATAAAAAATTGAGATTATTAGTTTAGATGATCTTTAAAGCTGTAAGATTACATGTTGTCATCTGCAGGGACTGGGTATAGATAGAGAAGAGCCCATTGGGTTGTTTTGCACTGGGGTATGTGCTCAAATCTTAAATAGTTGGGGAGGAGAGGAGGATCCAGTGAAGTTGTTACCAGCAAAGGAGGACAGGTAGAAGAGTAAGGTATTCTGGAAGACAACAGATGTTTTTAATTTTGACTGTGCTGCTGATGGGTCAAGTTGAGGACTGAGTATTGACCATTGGGTTTACCAAAAGGAGTTAATGGTGACCTTGACTAGCTGTTTTGGTGGCATAGTGGGGAAAAAGTCTTGTAGGAGTGAGTTTAAGAAAGAATGGGATGAGAGATGTTGGAAATAGCAAGTATAGACAGTTAAAATGGGTTCCAGAGAAGATTTTTAAAAGAAATTGAGGGAGACTTCCCTGGTGGTGCAGTGGTTAAGAATCCGCCTGCCAATGCAGGGGATACAGGTTCAAGCCCTGGTCCGGGAAAGTCCCAGATGCCGTGGAGCAACTAAGCCCGTGAGCCACAGCTACTGAGCCCGTGTGCCACAACTACTGAAGCCCGCATGCCTAGAGCCCATGCTCTGCAATAAGAGAAGCCACTGCAGTGAGAAGCCTGTACACCGCAAGGAAGAGTAACCCCCACTTGCTGCAACTAGAGAAAGCCCGTGTGCAGCATCGAAGATCCAACACAGGTGAAGATTAAATAAATAAATAAATACATTTATAATAAAATTTATAGAAAAAGAAATTGAAAATGTTTTTCTATGCTGAGGTGAATGATCAATTAATGTGTGAAAAATTGATGTAGGAAAAAAATTGAGGAATTGTGGGAATATAACCTTGACAAGTTCACTGGAGGGAGACAAAGTATGTGGGTGCAGGTGCCGATGAGTGGGTAAATGTAGGGTTTTTAGTTTGTGGAAGTTTTGTGACAGTTTGTCTTTTCAGTGAAGGGGGAAGCTGAGCAAAGATGGGAAAAAATTTGTTGTAGGATTGAAGAGAGACTTAATGTGGGTGTGTGTGAAATGGTTGTCTAGGACAGTGGGAAAGTAAAGTGCTCATTATTTAATTTTTTTTCAGAACTATATAAAGTAGAATATGAGAATTCCCATTCACTTTATTATCTGCCTTCCCTTCCTGAGAGGTAATTACTGTTAATGGTTTTCTCTGTACCCTTTTGTTACCCCTTTTTTTCTAGCTACTTAAAAATGTATGCTCACACATGTATACAATTAACAAAATGTAACTGGGCTGGATAATGTTGAATAGACACCCGTAAATGTCCATGTCCTAACCTCTGGAACCTGTGAATGTGACTTTTGGAGAAAGGGTCTTTGCAGATATAATTAAGGATCTTGAGGTAAGGTCATCTTGGATTAAGGTGGGATTTAAATCCAATAACAAATCTCCTTAGAAAAGAAGACAAGACACAGCGAAGCAGACCATGTGAAGTCAACAGATATGGGGAGAAGGTGATCTGAAGGTGGAAGCAGAGATTTGAATCCACAAGCCAAGGAACACTTGGAGCCAACAAAAACTGGAAGAGGCAAGGAAGGATTTTTCTCTAGAGCCTTTGTGGGGAGTAGGGCCCTGCCTACACCTTGAGGACTTCTGACCTCTAGAACTGTGAAGAATTTCTGTTGTTTTAAGCAATCAAATTTGTGATAATTTGTTATGGCAGCCCAAGGAAACAAATGTAATTCATATTATACATCTTTTTTTATAGCTTTTAACTTTTTATTGTGAGCATGTTTCATATTACTGCGTAAGGATAGATTTTGTTCTTTTATAGCAACTGCATTGTATTTCCACAGGATGAATCTACTATGTGTAGCATGTCCATGCATGGTATAGTATGGACATTTAGCTTATTTCCTATTTCTAGTTCTTTAATAAACAAATTTGTTTTTAGATCTTTGTTGTTTAAGTATATTTCTGTCAAATTCCTACAAGATCTGCCAAATATGCCCTCCTAAAAGATTGTTTTAATTTATATTCCCATCTTCAGTTTGAATGTGGCTAACACTGAATATGATGAATCTTTAATTTCTCTTATTTGATGGGTACAAAATAGTATATTATTGTTTTGTTTTGCTTTCCTTTAATTGCTAGTGAAATTAAATATTTTGTCATGCTTGACCATTTGTAAAGCTGCCTAAAAATGATACTCGTTGTTTAAAAGAAAATATCAAAGTATAATAAACTTTAAGTATATTTTTAAGAGACAAATGTATAATTTTCTTTTCTTTGCAGTTGACAGTTATCTTCCTTTATTAGTTTAATCAAATTTAAGAATAAGCCTACCCTAACATAAAATGTTAAAAAAGGAGGGGAGGGCGGGGGGGGGCTTTGTAACCTTTGAAGACAAAAGTAGAATCTTGTGAATGTAGTTTGACATGTTGAACTTGTATAAAATACAGGTAATCCTGCATAATATGAAATTGTTCAACTCACAGAAAACTGGTATTTTGTAACTATTAGAAGACCACTTTTGTTATGAACTTTAACTCTTACCACTTAAAATCATGAGTTCTAGGTATAACTTCTCACACCATTCTTCTTTAAACCCTATGCCTAGATTTTTTTTCTCTTCTTCCCTCCCCTCCCCTCTTCTTTTCTTGTTTTTTCATGTAAACCATGACATAGATCTTTCATAGTAAAAAATTTTGGTATCTTGTGAAAATCAAAGAAATCATCATAATGATCCTAATTACTGAAATTAAATATATTCAGAGCATCTTAAGTTATTTTAAATGAAGATAAATAATCAAAGAAGAAAGATTTATTGCTCCTATTGTCATAAACAGAAAATATGGCTAGTGAATTAAATTGCAACTTGATCCCCAGTCTGAAGTTAAAAAATGAATTACTTAATCAAGAAACTCCTATATAAACTACCTCTTCCAACACTGAGGATTTGATTCATCCCTTGGCTCTTCCTTTAACTAAGTCTCCTTAGTTATGATAGACTGGTGTCTGTTGATTCATAGGTCTGGGAAAGATGGCCCAGATTTAGTATGCTCTGTCTTAAGTTACTGTTCTAATATATTCATTTAATTCAGAATACTCTATAAATTTTGTGAATTTTGTTCAAATTTTGAAAAAATGTTAATCTTTTTTTTTCTTTACTTTTTGCATTTAGCCAGAGGAGATAGGGTGAAAAATGACAAATTGTCATAAAATTAAGAAAGGCTAAACAGTTCGGGAATAGTGCATGATGAGGCAAGTCAGCAGCATTTAGGAATGAAAGTGAATGAAAGAGTTCTTGTTTTTTTGCTGTGAACATAGTTATGAAGGACACTGAAAAACATTGAAGGCAGTGAGGAGCACCAGGCCAGTATGGTCAAGTGATGATGAGAAAATGCAGTTGACTGATTCTCTAGTTTGGAAAAATTTTTGATTATCTGGATGAGTAAGAAAAACACTCCTGTATTTCTTTTCTTTACTACAATACTGAACACTCTGACCAAATGTGTCGGTTATCCGCACATCAAGCAATTCCATGTCACCAGCTGGGTATCCTAAAATTTTAATCAATTCTGACAGTGTTTACCTGGAGGTAGCATCAGATCACACAAGTAAAGACTTAATCCCACAAGACCAAAGCACCCGAATCCTCCCCCCACCCGCCCCCCGCCGACGGACACACATACACATATCTTCAGACACCAGTAGCTAGCCCAGGTTGTTACTTGTCCTTCTGACCAACTGGCTGTAAATGGAGGTTCCCACGACTTCCTCCTTGGATTCAATTAATTTGCTAGAGTGGTTCATGGAACTCAGGAAAACAGTTTATTTGCTAGACTATAGGTTTATTATAAAAAGGATACAACTCAGGAACAGTCAGATGGAAGAGAGGCATAGAGCCAGGTGTGGGGGAAGGAGCGTGGCACCCCCTCCTCCACGAGTTCATCAACCCAGAAGCTCTCTGAACTTCTTCCTTTTGGGTTTTTATGGAGACTTCATTGCACAGGCATGATTGATTAAATTATTGATCATTGGTGATTAATTTAATCTTCATCCCTGCTCCTCTCCCCTCCCTGGAGGTCAGGGGATGGGGTTGAAAGGTCTGATCCTCTAACTATGTGGTTGGTTCCCTGGCAACCAGCCCCCATCCTTAGAGGCTTTCTAAAAATCATCTCATTAACATAAACTCAGGTGTGTGAAAGGGGCTTGTAACGAATAACAAAAGACATTATCGCTCTGATCCCTTAGGAAATTACACAGGTTTTAAGAGCTCTGTGCCAGGAGGACCAAATATATATTTCTTATAAATTACAGTACAAAAATGGATAAACAGTCAAACACAGAATCCTTAAGTATGTGAATAAAGCAGTTATCTCAGCAGAGGCATTGTCTCCCTATAAAATTAAGTAGGCTGGTGGGACCTTAAAGGGAGATATTTTTAGTAGGATCAAAAAGATGGTTTGATCTCTCCAGTAAGACAGCTGGCTAGCAAATAGTACTAGTATCAAAGTATTTTCTAATGTGAGCAAAATAGGAAACTGTTTGATTCTTGACTATACAGCAAGTGTGGTTGAATTGTTACATACAGAAACTCAGGAATGAAGATTTTTGCTTAAGAGTCTCTGTGGGAACAGCATTCTGCCCTCATTTATTATTCTCATACCTTCTAAAATGATTTCTCATCACAGGAGATTTTTAGAAAGAGGAACTCCAGTTTTATAGGAAATTCTACATTCCTGAAGCAGTGATTTCCCGTGCTTTTAAATATATAGATTA
Source organism: Balaenoptera acutorostrata (assembly GCF_949987535.1). Taxonomy (NCBI): domain Eukaryota; kingdom Metazoa; phylum Chordata; class Mammalia; order Artiodactyla; family Balaenopteridae; genus Balaenoptera; species Balaenoptera acutorostrata. Next base: position 22,793,684 of record NC_080067.1, on the reverse strand, counting down.
AAATAATAAGAAAACAAGAAAGTGTGTTCTCCACAAACTTGTTTACTATTTTATGATGTGAAATAGGATTCTAAGAAGAGAAAATGATACATTCAGGAAGTAAGGGATCATCTTAAGGAGAATTACTTTACACCTATTGTTTCAGGAATCAGTGGGTCTTAAGGTGGGGGTCAATCACTGGTTTTTAGCAATTAATCTAATAAAATAGCATTGAGAAGCAGAAGAATATAGGTTTACGTCTTGGCTTCTTATTTGATTTTTGGGGGTAAGTCATATACCTCCTTTAGTCACAGTTTCCTGTTCTGTAAATTGATAATGATGCCTGTTAATGGGGCTGAGAGAATGTATCTGAAAGTGATTTGTAAACTGTCAGGTGATATATAGATCTATATATCTATATAGAGATATATATGTTTTGTTATATATATTCTGTTTTTAAATATTGTAAATGGAAAGCCAGGGGAAGATGGGGGAAGAAAGGAAAAGAAATGTCAAAAGTGAAGTCTTACAATATTAAAACTCAAATAAAATTTTATCTTAGTTTTTAAGTTTTACAGAGAGTATTTAATGCCAAAATGAGTTTTTAATAGCAAAAGTAGACAGTTGGCTCACCTATAATTTACTTTTCTTCAACAAATGTTTAAAAATAATCCAAAACAAACAGAACCTATGTTAGTGCTCAAGTTTGATAATCATCGGATTTTCTATAGTTGTAATGTGTATTTCAATAAAAAAAAATGATTGTGGCTATCTCACTTGCACCAAATATACCTCGTTTATTTATTTAAATATTTGCTGTGTAGTCCAGTTTCTATAAATATATGCTCTAACTTCTCTATTAAACAAGATACAAATCTAGGGAATGCAGTCAGGCTGAGGAAATTTTGGTTTCTTCGTTTTCTATTCCTCTTAGTTGCACAACTCCAGATTTAAAAATGTCTGGGTTGTGTCTAACTTCAAAATGTTCAAGTAGATGAGTTTTACCAGTGATAAAAAAGTACAGTACATTGTGGTAGTAGGTTGTAGTCATTATTTGTGATTGCATGATTTTTTTTTTTTTTTTTTAAATCAGAGATCCTTGGGCTACTGACATTAGAAATGACTGGGGTGCTTGTTAAAAATCTGACCTCTGATGCCAACCCAAGACTTACTGAATCAAAATAAACCTTGTTACACATTAGAATTATCTGGGGAATTTAAAAAATACCGATGGCTGGACCCCACCCCAGAAAATCTGATTTAATTGATCTGGAGTTGTGGCTAGGGGTTCTTAAAACGGTGTTAGAATTACCTGTAAGGCTCTTCTGGGATTGTTGGGCCCCAAACTGAGAGTTTGTGATTCATTTGGTCATGTTTGGGGCCTGATACTTTGCAGTTCTAATAAGTTCCCAGGCAGTACTGATGTCAGTCCAGGGACCACACTTTGAGAACTGTACTCTGATTGAGGTTATGAACCACCTATTTTGGAGGATATGTAATATTAAATGAGGAAACTTAGTCCATAAGGAGTACAGGAATTATAATAGATTTCAAAGTGAAAAGTGTTGTATGGTAAGCTCTAAATTTTAATTTATAAAGCAGACAGGTTATTACTATATTCATTATATTTATAAGTCTAAAACCTTTAAAGTTTATTTACGATGAAAAAATCTCAAACGTTATAAATAATAAGTTATCAAAAAGAATATCCTTAGAGATGTTGCAGAAAGCAAAGTTTTCTATCTCATGTCAGGTTTATTGAGGTATAATTTACATATAGTAGAAATTACTCTTTCATGAGTTTTGACAAATGCATCGGTTGTGAAACTATCAACAGCATCAAAATACAGAAGAGTTCTAACAGTTCTCTCATGCCCCTATGTGGTCAGCTCTTCCTCCAACCCCATATAGTTCTGTCTCTTTCAGAATGTCATATAAATGAAATCATCTAGCATGCAACCTTTCGATTCTGGTTTCTTTCACTAAGCAGAGTACATTTGAGATTCATCCATGTTGTTGCATTTATCAATACTTCATTTCTTTCTTTCCTTTTTTTTTTTTTTTTTGTAAGAGCATTTTAGGTTTACAGCAAAATTAAGCTGAAAATGTAGAGAGTTCTTGTATAGCCCTACCCTGCACACCTCCCACCATTCCCAGCCTCCCTCACTAGCAACAGAGTGGTTCAGTAGTTACAATTAGTGAACCTGCGTTGACATGTCTTTATCACCCAAAGTCCATAGTTTACATTAGGGTTCATTTTATTGTATATTTTTGAATTTGACAAAAGTATAATGACATGTGTCAGCCGTTATAGTATTATACAAAATAGTTTAACTGCCCTAAAAAAAATCTGTGCTTTGCCTGTTTATCCTTCCCATCCTCTTAACCCCTGGCAACCACTTTTTACTCCATAGCTTAGCCTTTTCCAGAATGCCATTTAGTTGAAATCATACAGTATGTAGTGTTTTCAGATTGGCTACATCACTTAAAAATATGCGTTTGCTGTCATTTCCTGACTTGATAGCTCATTTCTTTTTATTGCTGAATAATATCACAGTTTATTCATCTACATGCTGAAGGACATCTTGGTTGCTTCTAAGTTTTAGCAGTTATGAATAATGCTGCTATAAACATCTGTGTGTATGTTTTTATGTGAACACAGGTTTTCAGTTCATTTGGATAACTTTCAAGGAGTGCAGTTGCTGGATTGTATGGTAAGGGTATGTTAGTTTTGTAAGAAACCCCCCAGCTGTCTTCCAGGTGGCTATACCATTTTGTATTCCTGCCAGCAATATAAGAGAGTTCTTTTTTTTTTTTTTAATTTGTATTTATTTATTTATTTATTTATTTATTTATTTATTTATGGCTGTGTTGGGTCTTCGTTTCTGTGCGAGGGCTTTCTCTAGTTGCGGCAAGTGGGGGGTCACTCTTCATCGCGGTGCACGGGCCTCTCACTATCGTGGCCTCTCGTTGCGGAGCACAGGCTCCAGACGCGCAGGCTCAGTAGTTGTGGCTCACGGGCCTAGTTGCTCCGCGGCATGTGGGATCTTCCCAGACCAGAGCTCGAACCCGTGTCCCCTGCATTGGCAGGCAGATTCTCAACCACTGCGCCCCCGTGTCCCCTGCATTGGCAGGCAGATTCTCAACCACTGCGCCACCAGGGAAGCCCTATAAGAGAGTTCTTGATGCTCTACATCCTCATCAGAATCTGATATTGTCAGTGTTCCAGACTTTGGCCATTTCGATAGATGTGTCTTCTTGAGTATCTTTTCATATGCTAATATGCCATCTGAATATCTTCTTTGGTGAGGTGTTCAAATCTTTTGCCCATTTTTAGATTGGATTGTTTGTCTGTTTTACTGTTGAGTTTTAAGAGTCCTTTGTATATTTTAGATAACAGTCCTTTATCAGATACATTGTTTACATATTTTTTTTCCCAGTCTGTGACTTTGCTTATTCTCTTGAGAATGTCTTTTGCAGAGGAGAAGTTTTTAATTTATCAAAGTCCAACTTATCAGTTTTTTCCTTTTATGAATTGTGCCTTTGGTGTGGTATCTAAAAAGTTCTCTCCAAACGCAAGATCATCTAGATTTTCTCCTATGTTATCTTCCAAGGGTTTTATACTTCGGCATTTTAGATATAGGCCTGTGATCTATTTTGAGTTAATTTTTGTGAAGAACATAAGATCTGTGTCTAGATTTATTTTTTATTTATTTTTAATTTTTTATTTGGCATGTGGAAGTCCATTTGTTCCAGCACCATTTGTTGAAAAGATTTACTTTTTTCTCCATTGTGTCACCCTTGCTCCTTTGTCAAAGATCAGTTGTGACTATATTGGTGTAGGTCTATTTTTGGGCTCTCTGTAATATTTTCTTAATCTAGATCTCTGTTCTTTTGCCAGTATCACACTATCTTGATTACTGTAGATTTAAAGCAGGTTTTAAAGTTGGGTGGTGTCAGTCACCCTGACTTTGTTCTTTTCCTTTAATACTGTGTTGGTTCTTCTGGGTCTTTTGCCTACCTGTTTAAGCTTTAGAATGAGTTTGTGATATACATAGAGTAACTTGTTGGTTCTGATTGGGGTTGTGTTGAATCTATAGCTCAAGTTGGGAAGAACTGACATCTTGACAGTATTGAGTCTTCCTATCCATGAACATGGAATAGCTCTCCATTTATTTAGTTCTTGGATTTCTTTCATCCGTTTCATCATGATTAGTTTTCCTCATATAGATCTTGTGTATAGCTTTTTAGATTTGTGCCTGAGTATTTCATTTTTTGGTGCTGATATACATGGCATTATGTTTTTAATTTAAAATTCCACTTGTTCAGTGCTGGAATATAGGAAAGCGATTGACTTGCATATTAACCTTGTATCCTGCAACCTTGCTATAATTGCTTATTATATAGGAGTTTTTTTGTCTATTCTTTCAGATTTTCTACATAGACAATCATTTCATCTGTGAATAAAGGCAGTTCTGTTTCTTCTTTCGCAATCCATATACCTTTTATTTCCTTTCAGTGTTTTTCTGCATTAGCCAGGGTTTCTAGAACAGTGTTAAAAAAGAGTGATGACAGGACATCTTTGCCTTGTTCCTGATCTTAGTGGGAAAGCTTCTGCTTTCTCAACATTAAGTATGAGATTAGCTGTAGGTTTTTTAAAAAAAATTGTGTTAAAGTACACATAACGTAAAATTTACCATCTTTATTTATTTATTTATTTATTTATTTATTTATTTATTTATTTATTTATTTTTGGCTGTGTTGGGTCTTCGGTTCGTGCGAGGGCTTTCTCCAGTTGCGGCAAGCGGGGGCCACTCTTCATCGCGGTGCGGGGACCGCTCTTCATCGCGGTGCGCGGGCCTTTCTCTATCGCGGCCCCTCCCGTCGCGGGGCACAGGCTCCAGACGCGCAGGCTCAGCAATTGTGGCTCACGGGCCCAGCTGCTCCGTGGCATGTGGGATCTTCCCAGACCAGGGCTCGAACCCGTGTCCCCTGCATTAGCAGGCAGATTCTCAACCACTGCGCCACCAGGGAAGCCCTACCATCTTAATTTTTAAGTGCACATTTCAGTAGTGTTTGGTACTTCCATATTGTTGTACAACCAATCTCAGAATTCTTTCCATCTTGCAAAACTGAAACTCCATATTGGTTAAACAACAACCTCGTATTTCTCACTCTCCACAGCCCTTGACAGCCACTGTTTTACTTTCTGTCTCTATGAATTTGATTACTCTAGGTATCTCATATAAGTGGAATCATATGCTATTTGTCTTTTTGTGACTAGTCTATTTCACTTGGCATAATGTCCTCAGGGTTCATCCATGTTATAACATGTGTCAGAATTTTCTTCCTTTTTAAGGCTGAATAATATTCCATTACATGTATATATTGTGTCATTATCCATTCACCCATCAATGGACACTTGGATTGCTTCCAAGTGCTATTGTGAGTAATGCCGCTCTGAATGTGGGTATACATGTATCTCTCTGATAGCCTGCTTTTGTCTTTGGTGTATACTCAGAAGTAGAATTGCTGGATCATTCATTTCTTCTTTAATTTCTTTCAACAAATTTTTGTAGTTTTTAGTATATAAGGCTTTTGCTTTCTTTGTTACATTTGTTGTTAAGTATTTTATTTATTTCTCGGTTTGCCAATTTTATTTAAAAAATTTTTTTATTGAGGGACTTCCCTGGTGGTGTAGTGGTTAAGAATCCTCCTACCAATGCAGGGGACACAGGTTTGAGCCCTGGTCCAGGAAGATCCCACATGCCATGGAGCACGTAAGCCCATGTGCCACAACTACTGAGCCTGCGCTCTAGAGCCCGCAAGCCACAACTATTAAAGCCCGCATGCCTAGAGCCCGTGCTCTGCAACAAGAAAAGCCACCGCAGTGAGAAGCCCACACACTGCAACAAAGAATAGCCCCCATTCACCACAACTAGAGAAAGCCTGTGCGCAGCAATGAAGACCCAATGCAGCCAAAAATAAATAAATAAATAAATTTTTTAAATTGAAATATGGTTAATTTACAATGTTGTGTTAATTTCTGGTGTACAGCAAAGTGATTCAGTTATACATATATAAATATATAATTCATTTTTTACATTCTCTTCCATTATAGGTTATTACAAGATAATTGAGTATAGTTCTCTGTGCTATACAGTAGGTCCTTGTTGGTTATCTACTTTATTTATAGAAGTGTGTATATTTTAATCCCAAACTCCTAATTTATCCCTCCCCCCTTCCCCTTTGGTAACCATAAGTTTGTTTTCTATGTCTGTGAGTCTATTTCTGTTATGTAAATTAGTTCATTTATATCATTATTTTTAGATTCCACATGTAAGCGTTATCATATGACATTTGCCTTTGTCTGTCTGGCTTACTTCACTTAGTATGATAATCTCTAGGTTCATCCATGTTGCTGCAAATGGCATTATTTCATTCTTTTTTTATGGCTGAGTAATATTCCATTTTATGTGTGTATGTGTGTGTGTGTGTATACACACACACACACACACCACATCTTCTTTATGCATTCATCTGTCAGTGGACACTTAGGTTGCTTCCTGTCTTGGCTGTTATAAGTAGTGCTGCAGTGGACATTGGGGTGCATGTATCTTTTCAAATTATGTTTTTCTCCGGATATATGCCCAGGAGCGGGATTGCAGGTAGCTCTGATACTAGTTTTTTAAGGATTTTTAAATTTTTGATGATATTGTAGATGGAATTGTTCATTTTCAAATTGTTCATACTCAGTATATGGAAACATAGCTTATATTTGTGCGTTTGTTTTGTATCATATAAGTTTGCTAAATCTTTAAAATTAGTACTGAAAGCTTTTTTTGTGTGTGGAATCTTTAGGATTTTCTACATATAATATTATGTGATCTACAGACATTTTTACCTCTTTTCCTATTTAGATGCCATTTATTTCTTTTTCTTGCCTAATTGCTGTGGTTTCTAGTACTGTGTTGAATAGAAGTGGTGAAAGTAGGCATCCTTAACTCCTTCCAGATTTTAGAGAAAAGCTTTCAGCCTTTCACTATTAAGTATGATATTAGCTGTGGGTTTTTCATATATGGCCTTTATCATATTGAGATAGTTTCCATCTATTCCTCGTTTGTTGAGTGTTTCTAATCTGAAATGGTGTTGAATTTTGTTAAGTGCTTTTTCTATATCATTTGAGATCATCATGTAATTTTTCCCCTTCATTTGTTAATGTGGTGTATTACATTGATTTTTTAAAATAAATTTTTAAATTTATATTTATTTTTAGCTGTGTTGGGTCTTCGTTGCTGCTCATGGGCTTTCTCTAGTTGCAGCAAGTGGGGGCTACTCTTCGTTGCAGTGCACGGGCCTCTTATTGCGGTGCCTTCTCTTGTGGAGCATGGGCTCTAGGTATGTTGGCTGCAGTAGCTGTGGCATGTGGGCTCAGCAGTTGTGGCTTGCGGGCTCTAGAGGTCAGGCTCAGTAGTTGTGACGCATGGGCTTAGTTGCTCTGTGGCATCTTCCCGGACCAGGGCTTGAACCCATGTCCCTTTCATTGGCAGGCAGATTCTTAACCACTGTGCTACCAGGGAAGTTCCACATTGATTGATTTTAATATGTTTATCCATCCTTGCTTTCTAGGAGTAAATTCCATTTGGTTAAGGTGTATAATTCTTTCAGTATGCCATTGTTTAGCTGAGTCTTGAAACATTTTAAAAGATGAAGTTATCTTTGTTTATATAGTGCCAGTGTTAGTAAATGACAGAGGCTATATTCATTTTATAGAAAGTTTGTATAACCTGGTATTTCAGTTCGTATTTATGATCTCATGCCTATATACTGCCTTGCTTGGATAATGCTTGATTTAAGGGAGTATACTGTTCCCCTAAGGCTACAGGCAGATCCATAGTATAACTGAATGGCTTAATTTCACATATGAAAGCTGCTCATTTAAATCATACAATTAAATATTGGTGAGTTTGATACACTTTTCAGTTCTAGCATAAAAGAGGCATATTTTGCAAGTAGGGCATGGGTAAAGTTGTCATTTTGTAGCATTTTGAACTATAATTCCCAGATTAATATATTTTTAGTCAGAGAGTTACAACTTTAAATGATTTTATTTTCTTCTGTAGAATTTAATTGATAGTTCTTATTCATATATTTTTACCATGTATAAATTATTGTGTGTTACAACAAGCAATGCTTAGTTTTCTTTATTATATGTAAGTGTAATTCTTTAATCCTTATATTGGACAAAATTTGTATCTTGACATATCTGCTTAAAATAAAAAATACTTACTTTATAATTTTTACATAAAGACAAAAGAGAATTTATCCTCCTGTGCCATTCTTTTTGGCTTAGCTCTAAACTTTCCCTTCTCACTGCATCAGAACTACTTCCATCCTAACTGTGTATATAGCACAGTATAATATATTGGTTCATGTTTATGTCTCTCTTCATATAACTTATACAGATATTTGTATTCCCAATTACATATATAGGCTTGCTGTGATGATGAGTTTAAAAAGGTGCGATCATTATATATACTTTTCTGCATCTTTCCGTTTTCACTAATAGTACCTTAGAGAAATCCCCCATCTGAGGAATGACTCTGCTGTCTGTCTGTAACTTTTATTCATTATTTTCATAACTCCAAAAGACTGCTTCATGGTGTGTTATATAAAATTTATTTAGCCATTCCCACATTTATCCAATATTGTCTTTCTAGTTTTTTGCCACTTTAAGCAGTGTTGCATCTTTGAATATATGTCCTTACTTCCAGATGCTTTTATTTGTGTGGGATAGATTTCCAGAAGTAGAATTGCTGGGTTTAAGGGTTTTTATATTTTTTATTTAAGTAGGTGTTGCCAAATTGCTTTCTACCAAAATTTTCCACTAGCAGTGTGTGAGAATACTTTCTCCTACTTCACTGCCAGGAATTGGGCTATAGCTTTTTAAACATTTGCCAGCCCAGTAGGTGTAATGTTTATCTCATTGTTATTTTTAATTTGAATTTCCCTGAGTACTAATGAGATTGGGCATCTTTTCTTACATGTGAGGACATGTAATTTTCCTCTTTTGTGAATTGTTGTTTTGATATCCTTTGCCCAAATTCTATATGGGTTTTTTGTCTTTTACAGATTGTAAGAGCTCACTGTGTGTTAAAACATTAATACGTCATTACCTCTGTTGCAAATGTTTTTATTTCTCCCCAGGTACAAAAACTTTTTTATGTGAACCCCTTTATACTTTTTAGTTTTGAATTGTGAATAAGATGTTTCCCAGCTTTTTTTCCTGCAAGATTTTTATTTTTATTTTTTACACTTCACATTTGTCTTGAGTTTATTTTTGTATGTCTTATAACATTAGGGCACCCAGTTTTTCTTCAATATTACCAGCACTTTAAAAAAATTTAATTAAGCCATCCATTTCCCACTGACTTGAGTGATTGCCCTTATTTTATTCAAAATTTTCATTTTTATGGCACTCTTTCTCAGTTTATTATTTTATTGATATTGTTCTATTTCTATATCAATACTTTACTGAGTTGTTTTCTGTGACAATAATGTTTTCATATTTGAAGCACGTTCCAAGTTACCCTTGTTTTTCATCTTTGGTTTGCAGCATTAGTTCTTATATATAAATGTGGTCATTTCTTCCTTAAAAATATAATAACATAAAAACCATTTGGATTCTAATTTGAATTACATGAAATTCATTACTTAATATAGGGGACAACTGACATGCCTGTGATAGTGCTTTCTAAATATATGGTAATGCTTATGATTTTGATAAGAATGTATAGTTTCCTTAAATTTAATTTAGTGCCAAATTATTTAATTCATTCAAAAGTATTGTATAGGTCTTGCTGCTGTTGTAATGAGAACATTTTAATCTCATTTCCATTTCTTTCTCCAGCACAAAAACTATTGATTTTTGTATACTGCTTTTGTCTCCAACCATCAGGTGGTAAATGGATAAAACAAAATATGGTATACAACAAAACATTATTTAGCCATAAAAAGGAATGAAGTACTGATTCATGCTTTAGATAATATAGATTAACCTTGAAAACATTATGCTAAGTAAAAAGAGCCAAACCCAGAAGTTCACATAGTGTATGATTCCATTTATATGAAAATGTTCAGAATAGGCAAATCCAGAGAGGCAGAAAGTAGATTAATGATTGTCAGGGGCTATGGATAGGAGAAGTTACTGCTAATGGGTGTAGGGTATCTTTTGCAGATGATGAAGATGTTCTGGAATTAGATAGTGGTGATGATTATACAACCTGGTGAATAAACTAAAAACTACTGAATTGTGTATTTAAAGTATACAAGGGTGAATTTTATGATGTGTGAATTATGTCTCAGTGTTTAAAAAGAAATATGACTGTATTTATTTGTATCGGTTAGCATTGAATTTGGTATTAGGTAACAGAAAACCAGACTACCCTGGCTTGATAAAATAAGGCTTCATTTTTCTTACATAACTGGCTTGTATTGCTTCACTGGTACATTGATATCAGAACAGGTATCTCCATGATTAATTTTTGGCTTCTTTTTCATGTTTGCATATGGTTGATATGGCTCTAAGCACTGGAAGATAGAGGAAGGGGGGAAGCAACAGTGATTGTATCAGTAACTCCAAAGTAGTCTTCAGATCTCAAGGCTGGACCTTGTTAAATGGTCACTCTTGGCTGGAAGTTGGTTGGGGAAAAGGAAGTGGTGGGGAGTGAGATTTGGGTCAGAAAGTTCCTGGCACATGAGCTTTCCCATCTAGATCCTTATTTAAACTAATATCATTTAGTGTTTCACAGTTCAAAAAGATATTTGTTGTTGCTTTCGTAGTCTCAATTATATTCAAGTTGTTTTCCCAGTTCACTTAGTTTTTTTCTTTTAAAGTAGTCTACATTTTCAGGGGTTGTTTGTAGCATTTGTTTATTATGGAAAGGGGAAGAGGGAACTAATTATTCAAGACTCCATTTAGCTTTGTTTTTAACAGCTTTATTGAATTAGAATTGACATACAATAAAGTGTACATATTAAATTGTACAATTTATTAAATTTTGACCTAAGTGTACACCTATGAAAACATCAATCACCGCAATTAAGTATTTTTTATTAATGCCCCCTTTATTGAGATGTAATTGATGTGTAACATTATATTAGTTTCAGATATACAACATAATGATTTGATATTGTATATATTGCACAGTGATCACCAAAGTAAGTCTAGTAAACATCCATCAACACAAATAGTTACATTTTTTTTTCTTGTGGTAAGAACTTTTAAAACTTTCAGTAACTTTCAAATATATAATACAACATTATTAACTGTAGTCACCATGCTGTATATTAAATCCCCTGGGCTTACTTATTTTATAACTGGAAGTTTGTACCTTTTGGTCACCTTCATCCATTTGCCCACCCTGACCCCTTGCCTCTGACAACCACCAATCCCCTCTCTGTATTTATGAGTTTGGTGTTCTGTTTTGTTTTGTTTTTAATTTTTTAGATTCCACATTTAAGAGATAGTGTAGTACTTGTCTTTCTCTGTCTGACTTATAATGCCCCACGGTCCATCCATTTTTCACAGATGACAAGATTTTCTTCTTTTTTATAGGTGAATAATATTTAATTGCATATATATAGTTAGATGCATATGTGTGTGCACATATGTACATGCACACTTACATCTATATATAATATATCATGTTTTCTTTATGTAACGTGCAACCTAGTTGCTTCCTCCCATATCTTGGCTATTCTAAATAATGCTGCAATGAACATGGGAATGCAGATCTCTTCAAGACAGTGTTTTCGTTTCCTTTGGACAGATACCCAGAAGTGGAAGTGCTGGATCATGTGGTAGTTCTATTTTTAATTTTTTGAGGAACCTTCATACTGTTTTCCATAGTGGTTGCACCAATTTATATACCTACCAACACTATACAAGGGTTCCCTTTTCTCTACATTCTCACCAAGACTTATTTTTTTGATAATAGCCGTTCTAACAGATGTGAAGTGATATCTCATTTTGGTTTGATTTGCATTTCCCTGATGGTTAGTTATGTTGAGTGTCTTTTCATGTACCTATTGGCCATGTGTATGTCTTTGGAAAAATATCTATTCAAATCTTCTGCCCATTTTTAAATGGGATTTTTTTTTTTTTTTTGGCTATTGAGTGGTATGAATTCTTTATATATTTTGGATATTAACCCCTTATCAAGTATATGGTTTACAAATATTTTCTCCCATACAGTAGGTTGCCTTTTGTTGATGGTTTCCTTTGCTGTATAGAAGGTTTTTAGTTTGATATTGTCCCACTTGTTTGTTTTTGCTTTTGTTGCCTTTGCTTGTGGTATCAAATCCAAAAAATTATTGCCAAGACTAATGTCAAGGATCTTACCACCTTTATTTTCTTCTAGGAGTTTTACGGTTGCAGGTCTTACATTCAATTCTTTAATCATTTTGAGCTAATTTTTGTGAATGATGTAAGATGGTGGTCCAGTTTCATTCTTTTGCATGTGGCTGTCCAGTTTTCTCAACACTATTTATTGAGATTGTTCTTTCCTCATTGCATATTTTTGGCTCCTTTGTCATAAATTAATTGACCGTATATTCCTCAGTTTATTTCTGGGCTGTGTATTCTGTTTTGTTGATCTGTGTGTCTGTTTTGATGCAAGTGTCATACTGTTTTGAAATTAGGGAGTGTGATGCCTCCAGCTTTGTTATACTTTCTCAAGATTGCTCTGGCTATTCGTGGTGTCCTATGGTTCCATACAAATTTTAGGATTGTTCTATTTCTGTGAAAAATGCCATTGGAATTTTGATAGGGATTACACTGAATCTGTAGATTGCGTTGAGTAGTATGGACATTTTAACAGTATTAATTCTTTTAATTCATGAGCATGGTATATCTTTCCATTTATTTGTGTCATCTTCCATTTCTCTCATCAGTGTCTTGTAGTTTAAAATGTACAAGTCTTTTTTCTCTGTTAAATTTATTCCTTGGTATTTTATTCTTTTTGTTGCAATTGTGAATAGGATTTTTGTTGTTGTTACTTATTTCTTAAAATCAACTTTATTGTGGATAGTGTTTATAAATGTTTGAACTTTAAGTGCATGGTTTTAGTTTTGACAAATATGTAGGTTTTTGTAACCACCGCCACCACGATCAAGATGAAAAACATTTTTAGCCCTCCAGAAAGTTTTGTCATGTTCCCTCCCAATCATTTACACCACCACTCTTATCTCAGGCATCTACAGTTCAGCTTTCTGTCAGTATATGCGACAGAATTTTTAAATAGAGTGTATAGAATCATAAGTGTATATAATTTTGCTTCTGGCTTCTTTTGGTGAGGCATTGTCTTTTAAAAGTCATGCATGTTGTTGCATGTATCAGTAGTTCTCTCTTTTTTATTGGTGCATAGCATTCTGTTGTATGGGTATATTCAGTACATCTATTCACCTGTTGTTGGACACTTAGGTTGTTACCGATTTTTGGCTATTAGAAATAAACTTCTTGAAAATTTGTCTAGAAGTCTTTGTGTGGACATAAGTTTTCATTGCCATAAATATGTCAGTCTACATTGCCTAAAAATGTCATTTTTGTATATGACTATACCATTATCATGTCTAAGAAAAATAAGAGTGATATTTTACTATGATACTTAGTTCGTGTTCAGATTTACCCAGTTGATTCCAAAAGTCTTTCATAGTGTCTTTTCCTCCCCTTGTATGTATGAGTAATGGACCACGTCAAGGCCCATGGTTGTTATGTCTTTGTTCTCATGTAATCTAGAATACCTCATGCTTTTTTCCCTCTAAGATATTGACTTCTTTACTAGACAAGGCTGCTTATTTTTAAAACATCCCAACTTTTTTTTCTTTAATTGTTTCAGAGATGTTCTTTAACTTGGTCCTCTCTTTTCTGTATTCCTTGTGAACTGAAAACATAGAATGACTGTGTTTGCTGAAAATCTTTAGTTATAATTAGTATATACTGTAAAATCTCTTCATCTTCTGATAATGTCGAGTATATTCTGAGACCAGGATGAATAGACATTTCATTTCTTATTTCATTTTGGGGAGGAAAAACGGTGCTAATTATAATACATTATAATTATATAATTATTAGATAATACATTTTATAGTACATTAGAACACATGTGGTAAGATCTAAAAGGAGTAGAAGGTTAAACAAAGATGAATTTAGGTCATCAGAAATGACTGCTTGATGTAGGATTTAGAAAATTGTAATGTAATTGGGTCCCACAGCCCCTATTATAAGTTGTATGTATATGCTACAGTGTCACTACCTCAATATTTTAATCTCTTTTCATAACTAATATCTAAGGAGAAAGGGGGAAATTTTCCACTTCAAAGCCTGCCCATTAGATGACACAGTTCTTGGTCTCCAATTTTGTTTTCCCTGTGCATGAAAAAAACCCACTGGGTAAATTTGGAACAATTTTAACATCAAAAAGAATAACTGTAATTGATTATAGAAAATCTGTGGATCCACAGGGCTACTCGGAAAGACAGAAAGAGAGAAACTGACTTGCTACTCCAGGAATGTACATAGGAGAAACTCCTTATTCTGAAAAAACGGTTAAGTAAAGGTAAAGAATTAAGCATTTCTGCTGCATTTTTAGGCAGAGCTATAGTTTATCCTTGCTTGTAAGTAGAAGTTGTTTGTTTTTTTTTTAATAGAAAAATGCCAGTGAATAAATAGGGAAGAAATAAAAGAATTAGAAAATTACTATTTTGCAATCACTAATGAAATAACTGATTCAGAAACGGATCATCAATGGATTCTAACACCATTAAATGAAAGATATTTTGGGCAACAATATCACTCCACAAATTGTAAAGGGAAAGATCTGGTAAATCTTACCATCTTATTAACTAAATGATCAGATTCATCATCACTAACAGTGGAAAAAAATTGAATTTATGTTCCCACTTCAGCGGAAACATATAAAGTACACAACATTGCTTATAAACTATCTGTGCAAAAAATGTTTAACCATAAATTAATGAAGCATTTAAGACAATTTTCATTTCACAAGACCTGAATACTCCATGTTGGTATGCTCTGTGTAGTCTGTTTTTCCTTTTATCGGAATTACTAGTTTAGGCAGCCTCTTCACTGTGGCCTTTGTCTAACAATGCTCTTGTATTCAAAATCTGAAGTTTATCTCCTTTGTCTAACAGTGCTCTTGTATTCAAAATCTGAAGTTTATCTGCTATACTAATTCTCTTTGTTTCTTCTTTTGACTAGGCGGGTGTGTATGTATGTTTTGGGGTGGAGTGGAGAGGTTGGTACACTTGCTCAGTGCTTATCTTGTTCCAAGTTCTCCAGTTGTTGATTTTTACATCTTGGTGATAACACTTTGTTAATTTCTATGTTTCGTGGTAAAGTTTTAATGGAAGTATGTGGATGTCAAAAATACAAAATAGCAAAATTTTGTTATAATTTTTTTCTTTCTCTAAATTGCAGTGCTTAAAAAAAGTACACCTAATATATACATATATGTCTATTTAGGCATATAATGCATCCGAAAAGATACTGACACAGTTGGTTACAATTGTGGGTCCAGTTGCCTTTGGGATAAGGGGTTGTAGGAGTCTTACTTTTCATTATGTATCCTTATTTACTTTTTAACCCCCACCCCCCAAATTTAAGATCTTCTTTTGTATTGAAACACATATATCTGTGTGTGCACATACATCCATTAAAAATGCTGTTTCCGTCTTAATTGATACGTTTAGCAGGAGCAATAATTTTCAGTTTGTGGGCTTCATTTTTGTGGACTAATCTGAACTCTCATGACATTTCTGTTATTCTAGTTAAGCTCATGTATGTTGGCTAGAACGCCAGCTCCAGGTCAGGGAAATCTTTGCTTTGGTAAGCAGTAACCAAAAAAAAAAAAAGTGTTTTTGCATATTTATTTTAGTGAAATTATAGAAATGTGTTTTATTTGAATGGGTTACGTGGGTCAGCTCATGTTTCAGCAGCTCAACTTCCTCCCACCTCATAAAGTACTGGAGATGAGAATATTAATTTATTCCTTTATATCGTTTGTTCTGCACTTAACATCATTTGTATCTATTCATCATTTCAGTATATTACTTTCTCATTAAAATTCTTCTTCAATAGTCCTTCTATTTTTCAAGTATTTCTTAGTTTATCTTTACATTTTTCTTAGTGCTGTCAAAGGAGTTATCTAGAGATATATTGGGTCCAGACATTACTTTTGTCCTTTACTTCCTATCTATCTGCATCAGTGAAGATAATAGTAGGCTGTATTGAGAACCAAATAGAGTATGAGATAGTACCTGTCATAGATATATAAAGCATCTGGAAGAGAAAAAACATGAGCTATAAGGTATATACACATTTTTGGTAATTTATTTTAAAGAGAAAAAAAATCCCATTAAAAACTTGAGCCTCTTTGTTTTTGTGCTGTTTCTGGCATAGTCTTTATAAATGCAAAACAAAAATAAACAGTTCACCAAGAGCTGGAAAATCCATCCATTATTGAAACTCTTTGTGGGGTCAGTTAACATTTATCCCAACATTTATCCCAACATGTATTGGGATACATGATTTTTCTTCAAAGTACAAGTTGATTAAAAAAAAAAAAGAAAAGAAAATCTAGAGTTCTAGCTCTTTAAAGTGAACG
Organism: Balaenoptera acutorostrata; assembly: GCF_949987535.1. Taxonomy (NCBI): domain Eukaryota; kingdom Metazoa; phylum Chordata; class Mammalia; order Artiodactyla; family Balaenopteridae; genus Balaenoptera; species Balaenoptera acutorostrata. The sequence continues at coordinate 22,777,020 of NC_080067.1, read as the reverse complement.
TATTTTTATTTGGGTAAATTAGAGTACTGGAGGAATGTGTGAATTTTGCAAGAGCCTTACCAGTGTAGTCTAAAAATCAATTATGAATCAGTGTTTTCCCCTGGCATTGCCACTTAATCGCTTGGTGACCTTGGCCTCATACACCAAATTCTGCATTTATTAAATGGGAATACTAGAATCTGTTTTGGCTACAGGGGTGGAAAAACCAAGAGAGTAATGTGAAATTATGTGCTTTTTACTACATACATTGCTGCTAATGTTGAATGAGTCTGTAAAATTGAAATGATTAGTGAATAATTTGACTGTAAATTGTTGCTGACACATATATTCAAATCATTGAAAATTTCCTGAAAATTACGTAATATGTCTTAGTTATTTGTGTGCTACCAATAAGTGCTATGATTTCACTAGTTGAACGTAACGATGTTATTTGGAATAATTAAATGCATGTGTTGTTCCTTAATGGGTAGAGTGCTATTTGAAGTGAATGTTATAATTTGTAAATGTGATTTATTTGGGGAGATAAGCATATTGCTTTCTTTTTTTTTAATTGAAGTATAGTTGATTTACAATATTGTGTTAGTTTTAGGTGTACAGAAGAGTGATTCAGTTATACATAGATATATATCTATTTTTTTCAGATTCTTTTCCCTTATTGGTTAAATATTGGGAAATATTTAAAATATTGAGTATAGTTCCCTGTGCTATACAGTAGGTCCTTGTTGGTTATCTATTTTATATATAATATCAAGTTGGCCAAAAAGTTTGTTTGATTTTTTTCTGTAAGATGGCTCTAGTAGAGCTTAGTTGTTTTTAACTTCACTTGAAACAATTTTGTTAGGTTGTATGTGACAGCTGTCATATCAGTGTGCGTTTAAAAAAAGACTTATCAAAATTGGTGAATTTTTGTGTAGCCATTTTAATATTGAAGATGGAAGAAAAAACAACATTTGCAGCATATTATGCTGTATTATTTCAAGAAAGGTAAAAAAACGCAACTGAAACAAAAAAAGGTTTGTGCAGTGTATGGAGAAGGTGCTGTGATTGATCGAACGTGTCAAAAGTGGTTTGTGAAGTTTCGTGCTGGAGATTTCTTGCTGGACAATGCTCCAAGGTCGGGTAGACCAGTTGAAGTTGATGGCGATCAAATCAAGACATTAATTGAGAGCAGTCAATGTTATACCACGCGGGAGATAGCCAACATACTCAAAACATCCAAGTCAAGCGTTGAAAATCACTTGCACCAGCTTGGTTTTGTGAATCACTTTGATGTTTGGGTTCCACATAAGTGAAAAAGATCTTGACCGTATTTCCCCATGCAATTCTCTACTGACATGTGAACGTTCTGTTTTTAAAACAAATTGTAGTGGGCGATGAAAAGTGGATAGATACTGTGCAATAATGTGGAATGGAAGAGATCACAGGGCAAGCAAAATGAAACACCACCAACCACAGCAAAGGCTGGTCTTCATCCAAAGAAGGTGATGTTTTGTATATGGTGGGATTGGAAAGGAGTCCTCTATTATGAGCTCCTTCCAGAAAACCAAACAATTAATTCCAACTAGTACTGCTCCCAATTAGACCAGCTGAAAGCAGCACTTGACAAAAAGCATCCAGAATTAGTCAACAGAAAACGCATAATCTTCCATCAGGATAATGCAAGACCCTGTGTTTCTTTGATGACCGGGCAAAAACTGTTACAGCTGGGCTGGGAAGTTCTGATTCATGTGCCATATTCACCAGATGTTGCACCTTTGGATTTCCATTTATTTCGGTCTTTATAAAATTCTCTTAATGGAAAAAAATTTCAGTTTCCTGTAAGACTGTAAAAGGCACCTGTAACAGTTCTTGGCTCAAAAAGTTAAAAAGTTCTGGGAAGATGGAATTATGAAGTTGCCTGAAAAATGGCAGAAGGTAGTGGAACAAAACGGTGAATATATTGTTCAATAAAATTCTTGGTGAAAACGAAAAATGTGTCCTTTATTTTTACTTAAAAACCGAAGGAACTTTTTGGCCAACCCAATATCGTGTATATGTTAATCCCAAACTTCTACTTTATCTACCACCACCCCCCACCCCCCCACCCCCCCGCCCCTTCTCTTTGGTAACCATAAGTTTGTTTTCTAAGTCTGTGGGTCTATTTCTTTTTTTGTATAGAGGTTCATTTGTTTTTTGTTTCTTTTTTTTTTCCAGATTCCACATATAAGCAATTTTGTCTTTCTCTGTCTAGCCTTGTAAATGTGATTTTTTTTGTTATTAGTTTGTAAGAGGCCAAATAATTTTTTGTAGTAATATAGATGTGAAGTTGTGGGAAGAGACAAGTTTTCAGTTCAGGGCTTTTATTTAAACAAATTTTTAAGAGAGCTTACTCTTCCTGATTACCAAGATCTTGTAATGGGAATCGGAAAAAGTATAGAAAATACAAGTAAGCAAAAAAGGAAAAAGTTATAATCTCACTACCCAGTAGGTAACTTCTATTATAGCATTTTGATGTTTATCCTTCTAGTCTTTTTTGTTTGTGTTACAGGTTTACACACAAGCACAAGAGTTAATTCTAAACACACATTGGTTACTTTTTTCAATTAAAAGTAACTTTTTGTGACAGAGGCTTTTTTTTTTTTTTTTTTTTGGCTGCTTTGGGTCTTTGTTGCTGCATGCCGGCTTTCTCTAGTCGTGGCTACTCTTCATTGCGGCGCACGGGCTTCTCATTGCGGTGGCTTCTTTTGTTGCGGAGCACGGGCTCCAGGCCTGTGGGCTTCAGTAGTTGCAGCACGTGGGCTCTAGGGTGCATGGGCTTCAGTAGTTGTGGTGCACAGGCTCAGTAGTTGGGGCTCGCAGGCTCTAGAGCGCAGGCTCAGTAGTTGTGCATGTGGGATCTTCCCGGACCAGGTATTGAACCCATGTCCCCTGCACTGGAAGGCGGATTCTTAACCATTGCACCACCAGGGAAGTCCCAGAGATGTTCTTTGAATTTTTTGGTTTTTTTGAATTCTTTTTAGCATTGCAGTCATTTGTTCAAACTGATTTTAGGGAGAAATGTAGTAAATAAAACTGATAAAAGTGGAGCTGCTTTGTTGAAAGTGGGATGGAAATACAAAACTTCGGTATTTGGCTTTCTTCACTAGCCTGAACAATCTGCCTTTGAGATACCTCTGAAGAACTCTAGGGCTTCTTATAGGAAGTATAATTGAAAATTAGCATTTGCTAACATTTTTAACGGCTGCAGAGTATTCCCTTATATGGCGTCTGTGACAGCCCTATAGGTGTTCTGCTTAGATCTCCCTGGGAAGAAACCTACCTTTAAGGAATATTGTTAATTGACAGCCTCCAGGCCACAGAGCCTTTGGGATATGCTGCAGCATTGAGCCATGGCCACATTCTTCCTGGGCAGCTCCCTGCCAGTAACTGAGCACAGCAGGATACTAGGGTCTAGCTGTTTCTTCCCAATGTGGGACTTCTCTAAGGCAGTCTTTGTGCCTAAGCTCCCTGTTGGGCTGGCAGACCAGAGCTGCACTGGTCTGAGGCTCAAACACTATAGTCAGACCTGCATTGCAGCCTGAAGGCTTTCTCTGCCTGTTCAGCTCCTGCTCATTCTCCCCTTAATTCTTTTTTTTTTTTTTTTGACTGTACAGCATGTGGGATCTTACTTCCCGGACCAGGGATCCAACCTGCGCCCCCTGCATTGGAAGTGCAGAGTCTTAACCACCGGACTGCCAGGGAAGTCCCTCCCCTTCATTCTTTTTTTTTTTTTTAACAGATTATTTTTTTAAATTAATTAATTAATTAATTTATTGGCTGTGTTGGGTCTTTGTTTCTGTGCGAGGGCTTTCTCTAGTTGTGGCAAGCGGGGGTCACTCTTCATCGCGGTGCGCAGGCCTCCCACTATCGTGGCCTCTCTTGTTGCAGAGCACAGGCTCCAGACGCGCAGGCTCAGTAATCGTGGCTCACGGGCCCAGTTGCTCCGCGGCATATGGGATCCTCCCAGACCAGGACCCGAACCCGTGTCTCCTGCATTGGCAGGCAGATTCTCAACCACTGCGCCACCAGGGAAGCCCCTCCCCTTCATTCTTAATAGGCATTTTTCATGATCAATTTCTTCACCTTCTAACTCGATCTTGGGTCTGATTCCCAGAGAACCTGACTTGATGCACATCCAGGCGTGTGTTTACTAAATATATTTAAGAGTTATAGATGTAATACATGTCCATGGTTTTAAAAAAAGCAGAGAAATGCACAAAATGAAAAGTAAAATATCTACCCCTTTCCAAAACCCTCAGAAAACCATCTTTACAAGTTAATTTTTATACCAATATCATGTTCTCACTTATATCATTATTTCTTGATTTATCAACTTTAGGTAGTATCTGTTATCTTACTGTTTTGAAAGATCAGGGAATTAGTGTATCTAACATTCCTTTTATCTTTCCTCCTCCATCTTCTAATTTTTGTTAACTCGTGATGTTATTATTTTTAACTCATCAAAGCTTTGTTTATATTTAGTTATATATCTGTAATTTAGACTGTTTTGACTATAAATTGATTTTAAAAGTGATTTTAAACAATAGCATCTGCTATATTATAATTATATAAGTATAATTTAGTTGTGAACCAAGTGATTTGTTGAAACTATAAAGGAGGAATGTTGTTCTGTATATTTTAGCTTCTGCCAAAGAATGTCTTCAAGTTTCATTCTAGATGCTCAGCTATCTCTGTTCCTTCTTGATCATGTTGTCTTCTTTATGGTTAAGAACACAAGCCACACTATTTGGGGTTGAATCTCAGCATCAGTAGTTACTGGTAATGTGATTTTGAGCAAGTTACTTAAGCTCTCTGTGCTTAAGATTTCTGATCTGCAAAATTGGTATAGCAGTTCTTATGCTGGCTTTTGATTGCCAATTAAGAAATTACCACGGGCTTAGCATCTTACAGTTTCCATAGGTCAGAAATTCAGTGGGCTAGGCCGAGTCTGTGCAGAGTCTCACAAGGCCAAAATCTGTTGGCAGGGCTGGTTCCTTTCTGGAAGCTTTAGGAGAGAAACCATTTCCTTGATCATGCATATTGTTGGCAGAATTGATTTCCAAGTGGTTGTAAGGACTGAGGTCCCTTTTCCTCCTGGCTGTTGACTTGGGAGAGGGGAGTCATTCTCAGCTTTTAGAGGCCACTCACATTCTTTCGGTTATGGTCCACTTCATATCAGAAACAGCAATGGAAGGTCGAGTCCCTCTCAAGCTTTAAATCTCCTCTGCCTCTTCTGCTGATCCTTGATCTTCTGCCGTCTTCTTTTTTAAGGGCCCGTGTTATTTGCATTTGTGCCTACCCGTATAATCTATGATAATCTCCCTGTTTTAAAGCTCCTAACTCGTTTCCCATATAGTGAGATGTGTACAGGAGTAACTGCAGGGAGTAGAGATGATGGGGGCCAAAATCTTGCCTACTGTAGTCCTCACTCTGGCCTCTGTGATCCATATCCATCTCACATGTAAAATACATTAACCCCACCTCAAGGTCCCCAAAGGTCTCATCCTTCTTAGAGTATCAATTCAGAGTTCAGAGTCTCATCTAAATCTCATCAGCTCAGAAGTCCCATGTTTCATATCTATTGATAAATTGTATACATCATGTATGGATGAAGCTCTCTTATTGTGGACCTGTGAAACCAAAAAAATCGTTATCTATTCCAAAAATACAGTGGTGGGACAGCCTTAGGATGACAGTTATTAGTCATTTCAGTTCAAAAGGGAGAAAATAGAAAGAAAAGAAAGCAGTCACAAGTCCCAAGTAACTTTAAAAACCAGCTGGGGAAATACCACTAGATTTTAAGACCTGGGAATAATCCTCTGTTGTTGGGACCTTTACCCTCTGGGCTTGCATCTCTGCCCTCTCTTTGGTTATTTTTGTTGTTTGTTTTTTCATCTTTTGTTTTCCCTTAGATTTGTTGATTTTTGGCTGTCTATCCATACTCATGAAAGAAAGATTAAGTTGGTCAGTGAGGTTCTCTCCTGTAGGTTTGTTTCATTCATAGGTTCCTTCCTTAGACTGTGGCATGTGGTAGGCCTCTTTATTTACTCTAAGGCATGAATTTTCAAAGGGGTAAAAATTGATTATGGGGGTAAAAAAAAAGTGGCCCCTTTTAAGTATATATCACAGATATACATATAGTATTCAAACAGATAGATACACAGTATATCTGTGGTACTAAAATTTCATGGAGGGGGTGATCGGGGAAAATGTTTAAAAAGCTCCTTAGTGGGTTGATAATGAAAAGAAAGGTGGGAAAAGTGCTTTTTAAGGTATATATGGTTGAGGAGGAGGCAGACTGTTAGGTAGCCACAATTGCCAAACTCATCGTAGCTTATGTGGGGAGTGGAATGCTTTAGTGTTTCAGCTGCTTCTCCGCTTTTTTTTTTCAGGCTTCAACACCCACCCTAGGAACCCTCCACAGACCTGCACACTTAATTTCGAGTAATAGCCTTCTGATTTTAAAAACTGTGATTCATAGTATAATTTACATTGAAACTTAGCACGCACACACACACACATATATATGTATAAATTTATAAATATATAACTGAGTAAAAGTTCCATGAAATGGTATATACCCTCGCTTTGTATTTTCTGTTTTATTCATTATTGACTGTTAGAACTTGCTAGTTGTAACCCAACAAAATTATTTCAAACCTATTTGAAGAGCACTTTAGTGCCTGGGCTTAATCCTTAGGCTAACAGCCATTGCTCTCAGCTTTTTCTTTAAGCAGGGAGAGTTGACTGAATCATTTGGAATGCAGTTCATTAATTACTGATGTACTGATTTATATTCTGGATGATACCCCACCTTCACCTCCTGCTCTTTGTGTTTTAAGCTTGGAGCCTCTCTTTGACTTTGTTGGAAAGATGCAAACTGCTATCTTGGTTGTGGTTCCCTTTGCTCACTTTTTATTAATCTGATTTTTTTATTTTCCAGGTATCACCCAAAATTTCTGATATGATGATGGAATACTTTTTCTTCCATACATTTGTGATTTGATTTATATTCTTAAGGCACATTTGTGTGCTCAGTCTGCCATCTTGAATTGGAAGTCCTTTAGTTTATTTAACAGGCCTCAAATGTTATATTTTGGTGTTTTCTAATTTTTCTAAAAGTTTATGATTGTTAAATCTGCGTGCATAGCCATGATTATTTTTAAGAATGTTTATAACACGTTGACTGCCTGTGTGACAGATCTACTTACCTGCAAAATCTTTAATTCCCCCTTTCACTGATGCTAACTGGTTGAGTTATGGATAAGATAGGTTGTCACTGGAGAAGCTGCCAGAGGTTTTTGAATTCCAGTTCTGTCACTTATTAGCTCTCTACCTTTGGGCAAATTACCTCATTTCTCTTTACCTGTTTGCTTATTCTAAAGCAAGGTTAGTAATATGTACCTCTTAGGGTGTTGTGATAATTAACTGTTAGGGCATATTTTAAAAAAATCTTTTAAGACAGTGCTTGGCATATAGTAAGCATTTAATAATTGTTACTTGTCTACATCATCATCATAACCATACTCATCTATACATATGTGTCTTTTTGCATAAGAAGAAAGAAACACCATTTTATTTTATCCTCTTGAACAGTTTTTAATCTAGGTTTCATAGATGAACAAGTTCCTCCTTTTTTGGGGGGGTTGTTTTCAACCTACTTGATTTTTTTTTTTTTTTTTTTAATTTATTTATTGCTTTTATTTTTGGCTGTGTTGGGTCTTCGTTTCTGTGCGAGGGCTTTCTCTAGTTGCGGCAAGCGGGGGCCACTCTTAATCGCGGTGCGCGGGCCTCTCACTATCGCGGCCTCTCTTGTTGCGGAGCACAGGCTCCAGACGCGCAGGCTCAGTAGTTGTGGCTCACGGGCCCAGTTGCTCCGCCGCATGTGGGATCTTCCCAGACCAGGGCTCGAACCCGTGTCCCCTGCATTGGCAGGCAGACTCTCAACCGCTGCACCACCAGGGAAGCCCAACCTACTTGATTTTTATTTAAAAAATCTAATTCTTTTTTGCTTTGCTTGAATTATTAAGCTGGGAAATTGACATAGCTAAGAATGAGTTAACTAAACTAAGGAGAGAAAGGGTGAGAGGTGACTAGAGAACCATCAGTTAGGATGAAGGGTTGGAGGTTGTAAACCATATTCACTTACTTGGGCCTTGTGGATATTAGATAAAGGTAGGGGATATAGAGTAGGATTGTCTGGGTAAGAACATTGATTCCACAACTTACTGGCTATGTGACTTGGGGTGAGTTGCTTAACTTTTCGGTGCCTCAGTTTCATCATCTGTGAAGTGGAGATAATAAGGGATGTTGTGAAGATCCTATGAATTGACACATATAAATTGTTTAGAAGAGTTAAGCTGTTAGTAGTTTTAATATGTTGCTGGGATTTTGAATTGTGTTTGGCGTTCAGGGTTTGTGTAAGTGTAAGAAATACAGGGTTGAAATAAGGGTGAGATTTTTATATTGAAAGGAGACATGTACTATGTTTTCTACTCTTTAGAAGTGAAATAGCATTTGGAACAAAGGAATTATCTAAGTTAATGAATATTTCATTAACAATAATACTTTAATCATTGGGCCTTCTAGGGTTGTTCTTAGGTGTCTGGGGCCACACCTGGTCACTGCTATGGTGACTTGTTGCTAGTTGTCTCATTTAATAGCTATTAAAATATTTCTCTTTCATTTTTGTTATGCCTTGTTTTTTGAATTTCTGCTTTAGTAATTAACAGTAATTAGCCCATTTATTTATTTATTTAGATTTTATTGACGTATAGTTGATTTACAATGTTGTGTTAATTTCTTCTGTACAGTAAAGGGGCTCAGTTATACATATATATATATTTTTTTAATTGGCGTATAATTGCTTTACAATGTTGTGTTAGTTTTCTGCTGTACAACGAAGTGAATCAGCTATATGTATACATATATCCCCTCCCTCTTGAGCCTCCCTCCCATCCCCGCTCCCAATCCCACTCATCTAGGTCATCACAGAGCATGGAGCTGAGCTCCCTGTGCTATACCCAGGTTCCCACTAGCTATCTATTTTACACACGGTCGTGTATTTATGTCAAACCTAATCTCCCAATTCATCCTGCCCTTCCCTTCCCACCCTGTGTCCATACCTTCGTTCTCTACACCTGCGTTTCTATTCCTGCCCTGGAAGTAGGTTCATCTGTACTATTTTTCTAGGTTCCACATATATGCATTAATACACGATATGTGTTTTTCTCTTTCTGACTTACTTCACTTTGTATGACAGACTCTAGGTCCATCCACATCTCTACAAATGACCCAATTTCGTTCCTTTTTATGGCTGAGTAATATTCCATTGTATATGTGTACCACATCTTCTTTGTCCATTCATCTGTCAATGGGCATTTAGGTTGTTTCCATGACCTGGCTATTGTAAATAGTGCTGCAGCGAACATTGGGGTACATGAACATGGGGTACATAATCCAAAAGATTTTGGATTATGGTTTTCTCCGGGTATATGCCCAGTAGTGGCATTGCTGGGTCATATGGTGGTTCTATTTTCAATTTTTTAAGGAACTATTCTCCCTAGTGGCTGTATCAATTTACATTCCCACCAACAGCGCAAGAGGGTTCCCTTTTCTCCACACCCTCTCCAGCATTTATTGTTTGTAGATTTTTTGATGATGGCCATTCTGACTGGTGTGAGGTGATACCTCATTGTAGTTTTGATTTGCATTTCTCAGTAATTAGTGATATTGAGTATCCTTTCATGTACCTCTTGGCCATCTGTATGTCTTCTTCGGAGAAATGTCTATTTACGTCTTCTGCCCATTTTTGGATTGGGTTGTTGGTTTTTTTTGATATTGAGCTGCATGAGCTGTTTTTATATTTTGGAGATTAATCCTTTGTCTGTTGCTTTGTTTGCAAATATTTTCTCCCATTCTGAGGGTTGTCTTTCGTCTTGTTTATGGTTTCCTTTGCTGTGCAAAAGCTTTTAAGTTTCATTAGGTCCCATTTGTTTATTTTTGTTTTTATTTTCATTACTCTTGGAGGTGGGTCAAAAAGATCTTGCTGTGATTTATGTCAAAGAGCATTCTTCCTGTGTTTTCCTCTAAGAGTTTTATAATGTCCGGTCTTACATTTAGGTGTTTAATCCATTTTGAGTTTATTTTTGTGTATGATGTTATTTAGGTAGTGTTCTAATTTCATTCTTTTACATGTAGCTGTCCAGTTTTCCTAGCACCACTTATTGAAGAGGCTGTTTTTTCTCTATTGTATATTCTTTTTCATATTCTCTTCCATTATGGTTTGTTACAGGATATTGAATATAGTTCCCTGTGCTATACAGTAGGACCTTGTTGTTTATCCATCCTATACTTAATAGTTTGCCTCTGCTAATGCCAGACTCCCATTCCTTCCCTCCCCTAGTTCCTATTAAAAAAATTTTTTTTCTTTGAAGTTGTACAAAGTTTAAAGTTAAAATATGTACAAAATAGAATCTTACATTACATTAATTTATAGCTTCTTTTTAGAGTATGTTACTCCAAATATTTTTTTTTCTAGTTTTTGAGTATTAGGTACTCAAAAGTATTAGATTTTTAGTAATTTCAGTATGTTTTACCTAGTTATCCTATTTGTAGTAACTTTTTCCTGATTAAAAACGCTTTGGGTAATACTTTTTATGCATTCTGTTTATTTACATGAATTAGATGTTTGAGTATAATTTTAGAAATAGATTTTTCAAGACTGCTAAGTTTTGTGTCCTATTTTTTCCTTTAGTCATGTACATTCATTAAATATCAATTTTGAAGTTACTTTGCAGATACAAGTTTGTTTTTGAAAGTTTTTTATTGCAGAATTGCACACTATTCCATGACGTCGCTGGTTAACCCTGGCTAGCTGTGCATCTCTTTATGAGAATGAATTTCCCCAGTATAGTCTTTGAAGAAAAGATGTCTATCTCTGATGAATTGCCAAAAAAATGATTTTTCTTAAAAACTGTAGAATGTCTTTTGTATTTACTATGCCTGCACATCTTTATGTAGTGTGTGTGACACGTACACACATGCATGTGCCATATGTGCATTGAAAAACGTTTTAATCTACCACGTTTAGGGTCAACTTTTTTGTGAGTAAAATTGTGTGAAAATTTGGCAGTTTTTATTATAGCATATTATGTTCATTCATTACCCTTGATGGCCCATTGCTAAATGTAGTTCTGATTATTCTTATTTCCTTTCCTGTATCAGTTTTGTGCATTAATAAACAAGCTGTGCATCTATTCTTTGTATTCTGTGTTATTAATTATAAGCTTGATTTTGATATTTATAGAACACAATAACATTTTGATTCAAGAATATCAAATATTCCTTTTGTTACAGAGTAGTTACCCTGTTAAAGGTAGGTGAGTTTTTCATTTCATTTGGGTAATGTGCTCTGTTGAGCTTAGGTTGTTAATTGATAGATGTGGTATCCTCTCTGTGAGAGCTTTTAAAATGCATAACACGTATTTCGGAAAGCAGCTGTTGCTATGGCAACTCTCGGGTCACTTGCAGCTCAGCTTACATGATTGGCTGTTAATGGAGTCTAATATGCTTGAGAAGAGAATTGAGCAAATGAAAGAGGGTTTTGAAGGAATCCTCTTAAACCTCTTGAAGTTTAACAGACTAGCACACAAAAATTTAACACTTATATTACTGTTAAAGAATTTACTGGAAGTAGTTTTATGAATAATGGAAATGAGACAGGAAAAATATTTGAAAAAATAATTTTCCGAACCCTTTTAAAAAGCATGTTGGAAGCTTTTGTTGTCACTTTTCCTAATTTTTCTATTGTTTAAAGAAACACTCTCAAAGCTATCAGTTACATTCTATATTCTACCCTCTGTAGCACCTATCTCAGAGGAGTTAATTAGATTGAGACATGGAAAGGTTGTTAATTGTGCAGGGTCAGAAAGAATGGTAAAACCAGGAATAAAGACTAAATTGACTGTGGTTAGATTAGAGGCTGCCCTCACTTGGATTCTTAAGGTAGTCCCATGAACCTGCCTCTCTTAGGGTTATAGGAATGGTGTGAAAAGGGAGGTGGTGGTGTGTACTTTGGATTTTGAGGCCTGTAAAGTAAGTAAAATCAAGTCTAATTAAGAACTACCATAATACAAATTAATAGAGCCATGCAAATTGGCACAATAATATCTGTCTTGTTACATGATGGAATTTTCATCAGTATCTACTTACCACCTCTTTTGTAACTGTGGTGTTAGAATGAGGGCAGTTTTACTAATTTAAGTATCTGCTGTTTCTACTTTATGTTAGGGTTTAAAATTTTTTTGATTATGGTGGTAGTGCTGAAATTGATACACTAAATAAGTTATAGCTATGTTGGTTTGTATAGTTATATTAGATTTTCTGATTTTGCTAGCAAAAAATAACTTGTGATAAAATTAATTAGCACTTAATAAATCAAAGGTAATTTAGGGTATTACTCTTTACTTTATTAAGGAAATACTTTGGGATATTAAAGAAAAACTTTTCATAATAGACTACATAGAAATGTAGGGTACCCCCATTAATTTTTTGACGAAACACTTTGGAAGTTCAATAAATGACTTCTAAATACTAAAATCTGTATGTCCATCATCAGTATGACCTTTGGAAATATTTTTAAAAATCATTTGTTTTTAAATGATAGTGACCATGTGACCTGATGACCATAGGTCCTGGTCTGCTTTGGGCTGTTCTGGTAGTACTGAATTATCCTGTTACCTAATGAAAATATTAATAGCACTCCTATTTTATGTTTAGTACAAGGAAATATAAAGAAAAGTACTGGAAATCACATATGAATCCGTAGCTCATAGATAGCCATTATTAACATTTTAGTGCATTTCCTTTTCAGTCTTTTTCTGTGTACATGACTGTATATAAAACATGCATAGTAGAGGTCATCCTTCATATATTTTCCTTCCATATAATATCATTAACATTTCATGTTTAATATTTTATAATCATTGTTTTAGTGGTATATAAAATATTTCATGAGTAACTGCTCTCCATTTGTAGGGCATTGTTGTTTCCAGTTTTATTTTTATTTTTTTATATTATAAATGGTTCAGGACAAGTGAACAGCTTTACGTGTAAAAATAGTTACATTTATTTTTATTTTAGGATAGATTCAGAGAATAAGAAATACTAAATCAAAGATTATTGATATTTTAAAGGTCTGAATATATGTTAGTTGCTTTCTAGAAGAATTTTTAAGTTTTTTGTCTTTTGAAGTTATTTTAAATATACTTGTTGAACCCCAGGTGCGGAGTATTGAATTAATCCTGTCCTCAGTTCATGGCACATGGTAATTATTGACTCATTTAAGGTCTTGCTGTCATTTTATTTATTTCCTTTTATCTGCATTATCCATTCTTTTCTCTCTCTTTTCGTAGGCATTTATTTAACATGATTGATATATATACATCTATTTGTGTGCATTCTTTTTTTTAAAAATTAATTATTTTTGGCTGTGTTGGGTCTTCGTTGCTGCAGGCGGGCTTTCTCTAGTTGCGGCGAGCGGGGGCTACTCTTTGTTGCGGTGCATGGGCTTCTCATTGCGGTGGCTTCTCTTGTTGTGGAGCACGGGCTCTAGGCCTACGGGCTTCAGTAGTTGTGGCACGCAGGCTCAGTAGTTGTGGCGCTCGGGCTTAGTTGCTCCACGGCATGTGGTATCTTCCTAGACCAGGGCTTGAACCCGTGTCCCCTGCATTGGCAGGTGGATTCTTAACCACTGAGCCACCAGGGAAGTCCCTTGTGTGCATTCTTGTGAAACATACATTGCTGTCTTGTGTGGATTTTTTCCAAGTCAGACATAAAGCAGAATTGGCATCATTTTATTCTTCGCTATTTTTCCCACCACTCAGCATTGTGTTTTAAAGATCTATTCATGTTGCTCTATGCCTGTCTTGTCCATTGAATCTAATGGCTTCTTAGTATTCCATAGTGTTCATCTGCCATGTTTCACTTAACCATTATCTCAGTGCAGTGATGGACACTATAATTCCTCCAGCTCTCTGCTAACACAAACAGTGCTGAAAAAGAGCTTCCTTATACATGTCCACTTATGGATATATATTCAAGATCTGGATTCCTGGGTTATGTGTGCATATACTCAGTTTCACTAAATAGTGACAGATTACTCTTCTGAATACTTGCACCAGCCTGTACTCCCACCAGGAGTACATGAGGATTTCTGTTTTTCCACTGCAGATAAATTCCTGGTGTGCTCAGTTCTATCAAAATTAGTAGGAAAGAGCCAACTACTTCCAGGTTCCAGGAGTGTAATTGTTTTCTAGGCACTTCACTTCAGTCTTTCCAGGGTTGTCTTTGCATTGTTTTGCCAGGTAAGATAGTGAAGTGGTTTAAGAGTGTGCATTGTGGACCCAGTCAGCTTGGGATGAATCCTGGCTCTGTCAGCTAGTAATTGTGTGACCTTGGGCTTGCTTAACCACTGGATGCTTCAGTTTTGTAATTTGTAAAATGAAGTTAAGAGAAATTTCCTGCTCTTGTGAGGATTAAATTTGTGACTATATGTGTAGTGTTAGAATAGTGGCTGGCACAGACTAGATGCTACATTAAGTGGGTTACTGTTAGTTACCAAAGTAAAAAAAAAAATCCAGCTGGAATTTAGAAGGGAATTGCATCAAATTGATACATTTGAGGGAGAAATCAAATGGTAAAAGAAATGGTAAGTTGCCTCATCCAAGAGCATGGAGTGGCTCTCCATTGATCAAAACTTTTTATGTATTTTAATAACAGATTTTCTTTTGTTTTTCCATAGTATTCATTATTCTTGATCACTAATTTTTAATCAGGGTCATTTTTTGTCCCCCAGGGACCATTAGCATTGTCTGGGGACATTTTTGGTTGTCTTGGAGACAACTTGGGAGTTGCTACTGCATCTCGTGGGTAGAAGACAGGGATGCTGCTGAACATTGTACAATGCACAGACTAGCCCCCACAACAAAGTATGATCTAGCTCAATATGTCAGTAAATGCTGAGGTTGAGAAACCCTGTTTAGATATAATGTTTTTTGTTGTTGTTGTTGCCACTGTGAATTGTGTATTTTATTTTCTAATTGGAAATGTTATGAATTTTCTGTTACCTTGTATCTGGCAATACTGCTGGACTCTTTAGTTGTGTAGATTCGGGTTATTTGTCAGTGTTTGTGTAGATTCTGGTTATTTGTCGGTGTAGATGATCTGGTCTCTTCCTTTCTCTTTCTCTTTCCCCACTCCTCCCTCTCCCCCTTTTCTCCTTTTCTTTTTTCTTGTAGCATTGGCCAGGACCTTTACTATGGTTAAATGGTATCAGTGATAGTGGGCATCTTTGTAGTGTTCCCAACTTTGTAGAATGAGTTTAAAATTTCTTAACCTTAAGTAACACCAGAAATATAAGAGGGTGCCAATCTCATTTTACGATGCCATTATTGAGTATTACCACTTAAAATATGTTTTTGAGGGGAGAATGCTTAACTTCACTATTGAGCAAAGAAATATAATTTAAAGCAATAATGAAATGATGTTTTGTATGTCACTAGTGATGTCAAGAATTTTTCTACACGTGCATTAGCCAGTTTTCCTCTGTATCTTTGTCCTTTACCAGTTTGCTTGCTTATTACTGGTTTCACTGTTTCTGTAAGTTATCACTTTTTCAGATGTTAATATTAACACTTTGTCTTTTTGTGGTTAGTTTTGTAGCTTGCTTGTTTGTTTTGATGTGCAGAGTTTTCATTTTTATGAAGTCATATCTACTTATCTTTCCTTATTAAGATCTTTTACTGCTTTGATGCACAAGATGACCCTTAATTTCCTGAAACTTTCTTCTGAGACCTTCCTGTGATCTTTCCACTTACATCTGTGATATTTTCCTGGTTAAACAGGGGTATTCTTATCAATCCTTTCCCTTTTTTTTTTTTTTTTTTTAAAAGGAACTCCTTTATTTATTTATTATTTATTTATTTATTTATTTTTGGCTGTGTTGGGTCTTCGTTTCTGTGCGAGGGCTTTCTCTAGTTGCGGCAAGCGGGGGCCACTCTTCATTGCGGTATGCGGGCCTCTCACTATCGCGGCCTCTCTTGTTACGGAGCACAGGCTCCAGACGCGCAGGCTCAGTAGTTGTGGCTCACGGGCCCAGTTGCTCCGCGGCATGTGGGATCTTCCCAGACCAGGGCTCGAACCCGTGTCCCCTGCATAGGCAGGCAGATTCTCAACCACTGCGCCACCAAGGAATTCCCAATCCTTTCCCTTTTGTTCTGAATCACTCACCTGACTTCAGGTGTTACTTCTCCTGAAGTGCCAGAATTGAAGGTGATCGTAAATATTCACTGTCCCCCTCACATGCTCTTCCCCCTCCCCGCTGGTTTCCATAGAGGTCAGCATTTTATGGAGGTATCTCAGGGGCCATTGGAACTTTGCACTGAGATGTGAGCTTGATAAATGGGCAGGGTTCAAGGCTTCCTACCTTCCTACTTCAGATGTATACATATATGTATATGTATATATCTGAAGCACTTTGCTGTACACTTGAAGCTAACACAACGTTGTAAATTAACTGTATTATAATTTTAAAAAATCTTAGAGTTATCTTTTATTGCATGTGTAACAGTTGTTTATAGTAAGTACAGAGAAGCAAAAACAAGTAATAAACGTTGTTCATAACTTCACTCTTCAGAGATATTCATTAGTCAAATCTTTTAAAATGAACTTCATAAGAGTCAACTTTATTTTCATATTTATCCTGTGTATGTTCTGGTAAGTTTATACATAACTTTTAATTTTTGTGTTGTTATTATGAACTTTGGAATCTTTATTTTTTGTTATTTTTATTCAGGTTTTTTTTTTTTTGTATAAAAACACATTCATTTTTCTCTGTTTTATTGGCTTCCTTACTGAAGTCTTTATTAACTCAAACTGGAGTCTTTCAATAATACACAAACAAAATGAATAGAATGTTTGAGGGAGGAAATAGCATGAGCAAAGTCATGAAAGTGTAAAACAGAAAGGTATTTGCAGTGAATGACAAGTAGTTTGGTATTACCAGAGACGTAAATTAAAATGTCAGGGAGAGATTGGAAGTGAATCTACGGAGGAGCTGGATCATTAAGATTTTTGTTTGCTATGCTTAGGAACTTGAGTTTCATCCTAGAAACGATAGGGAGTTATTTGAAACTGATCTGGTGTGATTAAATTAATATTTTAAACAAACCAGTCTGGCTCTAGGATGGTGTATTGAATTGAGGGAAACAAGAAGAGTAGGAAACTATTGAGATATTCATGGGGACAGTGGGGGGCCTTTATTAGGGCAGTGTGAGAAGGATTAGAGAGGAAGAGGTGGATTTAAGATACATTTTGCTGGTAAAATGGGCAAGATTTTAAGGAGGAGTCAAGACTGATTTCAGGGTTTCTGATTTTCCAGCTTGGGTGACAAGATGATTCCACTAGATGAGATGAATAATTTGGAGGAAAAACAGAATTTTAAAATTTTATTTTATTAAGTTAATTTCTTTTTTTGAAAGACTGGGAGGTGGGGGTACTCTTGAGAAGAGAAGCTCAGTTTATGGACTGTTGTGACAAAAGTCACAATTTTGCAGCTAAGAAAAAGTATACAGGAAGAAGTAGTAAAATCAAATCTGAAATAAGATTTTGGAGTCATCAGGTACTTTAAAAATCGGCATAAACAACATTTAAACCTGTCCAACATGTCTAAAGGATGCATCACATCCCATAGGTTATTTTATTTGTTGTTGCATGAGGTCAAGGATTGGGGAATTTTGGGGAGGTTGTGGGAGGGGAATACTCCCCCAACCCAGGTGACTCAGTGACTTCTGTGGTAGTTAAAAATTATGCTCTAGTTGAAAAGGATACTATAATGTAGACCTGTATTCTTTATTATTATGAACTTTTTATTAAGGAAGATTTCAAGCATATACAAAAGTAAATGGAATTATATAGTGAACCCATATGTAACTATTACCCAGCCTCAGCAGTTATAAACTCATGGCTAATAGTGTTTCATCTGTGTATCTCCAATCCTATATTCATTTGAAGCAAATCCCTGACATATTTCATCTGTAAATATTTTAGGATGTATTTATAAAAGATAATAACCTGAAGAAACATTTAAAATATTGATAATTTCATAATACCCTAGTGATTTTTTTGAAAGAGTAATTCAGCAGAGAATTAGGGCTAAAATAAGATTAAGAAAAAGCAAAACAAGAGGGGGGAATGAGAAGCAAGGAGATGGGAGCAGTGAATATAAACTGCTTTTCTAGGAAGGAAAACAGAGACTGTGGTACCTACCAAGGATAGCGAGCTGCAGTCTTTCTCTTTTAAGTGATAAGGGGACACTTGAATGGTTTGTAGGCTTAGGGAAAGAGATAATAGAGAATGAAATAATGATACGAGGGGATAGAGCAAGAACAAGAAGAAGGATACCTTATTTTCTGAGATAATATTAAAGAAGAGACAGTGAGGGAGAGGCAAAAAGTTGAGCAGATAGTTCATTACTAATGACTGAATTTTTTTTTTTTTTAAATGAACTTCAGGGAGGGTGCAAGTTGGCCGTGGGAAAGGGTCTAAAGATTAAAATTTGGAGTAGTTGTTGAAGAGAATTAGAGAGGGAGTCTATCATGGACAAATAAAAAACATTGCCTTAGTGGAATTAAGATTCCACCAGAAATTGTAGACCACAGTTTAGAGTGGTATTAATTTTCATGTTTCTGATCCTTTTTCCAACACTGCTCAATAGCTTGGATGTTTAAGAGAAGATAGTTTGTGGGTTTGTTTTAGGCTTAGACTTTTACATGACAGGTCCTACAGAAGGACCAGTGGTAAAAGGTGTTGGTGAGGAATTGGTTTAGGAGATCATTCACATGTAGGCTTAACAAGGAAAGAAAATGACAAAGGGACCAGGTAGACAATGGTTGGTACTAGGTTGTGTGTGTGAAGTTGAGGAGCAGATATAAGGAAAGAGTGGGCATGAGACAGCTGTGAATATTGGAAGATTGGGTCAGATTAATTAAGTGTTTGGCTGTGAAAATTGGTAGATAAAGTCCGAAGGCTGTGTGTGAAGGTCTTTGGAATTGAAAAGGTTCAGGAATCTTGAGACTTGGGTTTTAGATAGATGTTGCCCATGCTGGTAGGACATATAAGGGCAGACTTCTGGCCAAGATGTAAACATCTTCAGTGAATGTGAAGAGCAGTGGTAGGTGATCAGGAAGGGAATAGATGACACTGATGAGGAAGATTAGAGCCTTTACACACTTGGAGGGCAGGAGTGATAATGGTTTAGGAGAGACAGTGGGTAACTAAGAGAATTCAGATTGTGGGAGAATATTTGTCCTAGTTTTCAGCTGAGTTCTAGATAGCTAAGATATCTCTATACGAAGATATCCAAGATCTTGGCCTTACCATAAATTTCAAAATAGTCATGTATAAATATAAAACAAGGCAGTTTTATAAATAGGTGCCATGAATGCCATGGGCAATAATATTCTAGGAAACTTTTGAAAAAAAGATTTATCACTTCATTCTGTGAATGCAACATTTGAGATGTTAAGAGATATAGAAATATGGAAAAGGGGGTGGGGTGGTGGTGGTGTAGGTGAAATGGAGGTGGAGAGTGGTATGAGCACAGGCAATTGGGGCTGAAGACAACAAAACTTAACATTTTACCTATAATAGATCGGGGGGTAGGGGTAGTTGGAGAGGAAAGGTAGTAGGTTTAGCACCAAAAGAATCCCACCTTCATATGTTTAGCCTTTTCACCAGATTCTCGCAACTAAAACCTAGTTCTTCTGTAAGAATATTCCTTATAGTCCTTTTGGGCGTGGGGAGAATAAAAGATACAGCTCTGAGCAGTGATATCAAGGGAGTGCTCAGTATAATTTATGTTTGCCATTCAACATGCTCAATAATTTTGGGATTTAATGCAAAACATTATTTGTCCAGATATGTGTCCCAGACATGAAATCATTCATACTGTACAGGTTCTAGTTAGTAGAGATTTTGCTGTAGTCTCTTGAGTACCCAGTGTAATAAGAGCATATGACAGAAATACTGCATGTTTGTGAGAACTGAGACATAAGAAATGAGTCTAGTAAACTGTTAATTAAATGTAACAGTCTGCATTAAACCTGATCGTTGTATTAAACTGTATTAAGCTACCACAATGATAGTACCTTAGAATTCTGTACTTAGTACAGTAGTTTTTGCCTCTTCACTAATTCCCTGAATCACTACCATTGAAGATAGTAAGCTTGGCAGTGGGGAACACTAGAGAAATAAAGAGGAGAAACCTGATCAGAGGCATTCCTGGAGTATATTTAATCCAGGTGATTGCCTGGGTAGCTGGCAGGCTTGGTGCTCCAGTGAGCAGTGATGAAAGGGTATGGTTATGATTATTCTGGGACTTTTATACGTATACTTTACCTTACTTTTTGCTCCACCCCTAGTTTCAGTGGAATACCGAGAAGCCTTCTATTGGGGGAGTACTCTAGTCTGTTCTTCAATCTCTGCTGAAGTTTTTTCCTTCTTAAGTTAATTTTCTCCTAATTGTGGAGCGTAGTATTTATTAACAGTAAATATACAACTGTATAGGGCTTCCCTGGTGGTACAGTGGTTAAGAATCCGCCTGACAGTGCAGGGGGCACGGGTTCGAGCCCTGATCCGGGAAGATCCCACATGCCACCAAGCAACTAAGCCCGTGTGCCACAACTACTGAGCCTGCGCTCTAGAGCCCGCGTGCCCCAACTACTGAGCCTGTGAGCCACAACTGCTGAAGCCTGCGCGACTAGAGCCCGTGCTCCACAACAAGAGAAGCCACCGCAATGAGAAGCCCACGCACCACAACGAAGAGTAGCCCCCGCTCACCGCAACTAGAGAAAGCCTGCACACAGCAACGAAGACCCAACGCAGCCAAAAATAAAGTAATTAATTAAAAAAAAATACAACTGTATAACCTATGAGTTTGCATTAAAACAGCACGGCATCTTGACTTAACCTACAATTATTAAGTTAAATGTCCTTTGAAACTCACTATTTGTGATCATCAAACTCTCATGGTATGGTTGCAGGCTACGCAAATTTAAATTATCCAAAATTGAAATAGCATAATCTAAAAAATTAAGTGTCTTGACATTTTGATGTACAGAATTTGATAGACGATTCTATTAAAGTAAGAATCATAATTTCAAAGTTGATATGCCTAATAAATTGTAAACTGTCCGCTCCATTGCCATATGGCCATAACACTTAAGTAAAGAAATACCTTCCCTGCGTTGTCAAGAATAGTCACTCTGTTCCAGCCTTTTACATTGGCCATTACACTTGCACATCCTTCAAGTCTTTGCTCAAATGTTATCCCCTCAGAAAGTCTAAAACCATCCTCTTAAAGTACTTTATCACCTCCTATCACTTTGCACAATCTGAAGTTATGTTTATCTCTTTTATTTTCTGATTCTATGAACTAGAAATACCAGCTTCTTAAAGAAAGGGATTTCATCTAATTTATTTACCCCTCTATGTTCAGCACTTATTTGGAGCATAAGGAGTTTGCATAGAATATAGGAGTTGCTCAGTAAACATTTATTAAAACGGTGTTGCATGAGTAACTTCTAAATGATACTTTTATGGAATAGAGGGGTGTTGTGGGCTGATTTGTGTCCCCCCTCAAAAGATACGTTGAGGTCCTAACCTCTACCTGAGAATGTGACTTTAGTATTTAGAAATAGGGTCTTTGCAGATTTAATTCAGTTAACGTGAGATCATACTCAATTAGGATGAGTCCTAATCCAGTTTGACTGGTGTCCTTATTAGAAGAGAGAACAGAGACAGAGGAAGGAGAATGCCATATGAAGGGACAAAGACTCATGGACACAGTGAAGAGAACCATGTGAAGATGGAGGCAGAGATTGGAGTTATACTGTAATAAGCCAAGGAACGCCTGGGGCTACCGGAAGCTGGAAGAGGCAAGGAAGGATCCTCACCTAGAGGCTTCGGAAGGGAGCATGGCCCTGTCAGCATCTTGATTGCGGACTTCTTGCCTCAAGAACAGTGAGAAAATAAATTTCTGTTGCTTATAGCCACCCCAGTTTATGGCACTTTGTTATAGCAGCCCTAGGAAAGTAATACAAGGGAAGAGCCTTGGAAGTGCAAAATATAAGCATAAAAGATAAAAGAACTTACTACCATTGTTGTAACCTCTGGCTTTTAGCATTCTTTGGTTAGTAATTTTCTTAATGGGATTGAACATTTATGGCATTTTGAGGCATGTAAAAATATCATTGGTTTTATCAGAAAGTTTTTTTTCCCTTTAAGGATTTATTGAAATTCCATTTGTTGCACAGTACAGTCCCATGGAACTCTATGGGATATGCAAATAGTTTAAGTGCAATTTGATTATAATGAGTTAGAATAGTTTCCATTGTCTCAATCTTCAAGAGACATAGATTATGTTGAGTAGGGGGAGGGGAGGGAGAACCTACTAGCACTCAGGCTCAGCTTTTGTAAATGAATTACTAAGAATGAAGGAATGTTTTGAACCCTTGGGAGAAAGTGGGAAGATTGAGAAAATACCTCACCGATTTTTTCCTTCATGTTCTTAGATCTTTTAATGAGGTGTATTTTAGTGTACAGTTTGGGAGTTATTTTGGATTTTTCTCCTTCCCTCCTGAAATAATTTCAGTTAAGTTCCAAAAGTAATACAGAGGTTTATCCTCTGTATCCTTCACCTAGCTTCCCCAAATGCCAATATCTTACATAATCACAGCACAATTATCAGAATTGGAAAATTAACTGATACCATATTATTAACTAATAATGCAGACCTTATTCATATCTCATTAATTGCCCTGCTAATGTCCATTTTCTGATCTAGGATCCAATCTAGGATCACACGTTGCATTTAGTTGTCATGCCTCTTCTCGACTGTGGCAGTTTCTCAACCTTTTAAAGTCTTTCATGACTTTGACACTTTTGAAGAATACTGGCCAGTTATTTTGTAGAATGTCCTTCAGTTTGGGTTTATGTGATTATCCTCATGATTAAATTCAAGTTTTTCTTTTTTTGGCAAGAATACGGTGGAACTGAAATTGTACCCTTCTTTGTTCCTCATATCATGAGACCCCTGTTGAAATGTCTCATTATTAGCGGTGATAACTATGATCCCCTGGTTAAGAAGGGGCTTGCCTGGTTTCTCCACTATAATATTACTGTTTTCCTCTTTGTAATTAATTAGTGTCAGTATCTTGTGGGGAGATACTTTGAGACTATACATAAGTTTCTCACTATACTTTTGCCTACCAGTTTTGGTATCCATTAATGATTCCTGCCTGAAAAAATAATTATGATGTTTATTAAGTGGTGATTTTTCTCCTTTTATCATTCCTTATATATTTATTTATTCTACTGTAAGGAAAAGCTTTCCCTTTCCCATTATTTACTTTTTCATTCAATTTTTATTTATATCATTATGGACTCTTAGATGATTGCCTTATTTTTGGGGTTGTAATTCATTATAGTTCAGGTTTTTCTAATTATACCGGTGTTCAAGATGTAAAGAATTTTTCAGATTTTAAGATAAAATGTTACTTGCTGGTAGAGTAGTAGATTTGAGGAGAACTCACACATAGCTCTCTCTGGATTTAAAGTAACAACACAAAATTAGATACTTTAATTATTGTTCAATAAACAATGTTCAGATTTTCCAGTTATAAAAGAACTTTTCCTAAACCAACCCACAAAGCAATGAGCCACTACAATTTTATATCTTTTATCTGGTTTGGACCTCATTCTTTTTTTTTTTTTTTTTAATTGAAGTATATAGTTGATTTAAAATACTGTGTTAGTTTCAGGTGTACAGCATAGTGATTCAGTATTTTTGCAGATTATATTCCATTATAGGTTAGTACAAGATGATGGGTATAATTCACTATGCTATACAGTATATCCTTGTTGCTTATCTATTTTATATACATAGTAGTTTGTATCTGTTAATCCTAAACCCCTAATGACTCTCTCCCCTTCCGTCTCCCTTGTGGTAACCACGAGTTTTCTGTATTTGTGAGACTGTTTTCCATATACATTCATTTGTATTCGTTTTTAGATTCCACATATAAGTGATGTATAGTATTTATCTTTCTCTATCTTACGTAATTCACCAAGCATAATATTCTCTAGGTCCATCCATGTTGCTGCAGATGGCAGTAGTTCGTTCTTTTTTTTGTGGCTGAGTAATATGCCATTGTACATTTATACCACATCTTCTTAACCCAGTGTCTGTTGATAGGCACTTGGGTTGCTTCCATGTCTTGGCTATTATAAATAGTGTTGCTGTGACCACTGGGGTGCCTGCATCTTTTCAAGTTCAAGTTTTCCTTTTTTTCCAGATATATACCCAGGAGTGGAATTGTTGGATCATATGGTAGTTCCTGTTTTTAGTTTTTTAAGGAACTGCCATACTGTTTTCATAGTGGTTGCACTGATTTACATTCCCCCCAGCAGTGTACGAGGGTTCCCTTTTCTCTACATCTTCTCCAACTTTTGTTATTTATAGACTTTATGTATGTATGTATGTATGTATGTATTTATTTATTTATTTATGGCTGTGTTGGGTCTTTGTTTCTGTGCGAGGGCTTTCTCTAGTTGTGGCAAGCGGGGGCCACTCTTCATCGCGGTGCGCAGGCCTCTCACTATCGTGGCCTCTCTTGTTGCGGAGCACAGGCTCCAGATGCCCAGGCTCAGTAATTGTGGCTCACGGGCCTAGTTGCTCCGCGGCATGTGGGATCCTCCCAGACCAGGGCTCGAACCCGTGTCCCCTGCATTGGCAGGCGGATTCTCAACCACTGCGCCACCAGGGAAGCCCTGTAGACTTTTTGATGACAGCCATTCTGACAGGTGGAAGGTGATACCACATTGTGGATTTGATTTGCATTTCTCTAATAATTAGCAGTGTTGAACATCTTTTCATGTGCCTGTTTGCCATCTGCATGTCGTCTTTGGAAAGATTGGACCTCATTCTTTAAAGTTTATTTAGTCATAAGGATTTATTAAGAACCCATTTCTTCCTGATCATGGTCCCATAGAATCTTATTTTTCACTGCTTCATCAAACTTAATAGGCACATATTCTTCCCTCAAAAAACTAAGAACCTGTCATGGATTCTGTGTATTTTTTCTGTCTGACTGAATTTTAAGTTCCTTAAGAGCAGGCACCATAATTTAAACATTTTTGGATACCAACATTGTCTCACATTGCCTGGCATTTAGTAGATTTTAAATACCAGTGGGGGTATGGAATGGAGGGCTCCAGAAGACGATGGTCTTGGCTTTTTAAGTTTGTGGGGTTTTTTTCCCCTGTGAAACTAAGCATATAGAAAACTATTCTAGAATGCCTCCTGGAGACTACAGATTCATCCCTAACCCAGAGAACAGAAGTGTGCATGCTGCAGTGAGAAAAGTTTATTATGTTGTTCTTGTTTTGAAAATTAGAATTAGTATTAGAAAGCCAGTTTTGCAAATTAATATTGTATAAGCTGAGTTAGTGAAAGTTGGAACAGTGATTAATGTGGAAAGAGAGTTGATTAAATAAGACTTTAAACTTGAGCTATAAATTATGCATAAATTTAAAATTTTTGTTTATGAAAAGCTTTAATAGTGGAGTAATACACATATTTTAAGGGGAATTGAAAAAAAGGTTGCCCTTTAGTGATGTTTTCTTAACCAGGTTAAAAAAAAAATTACCCTATATGTTTTTGTTAAATTCCATAAATTTTTTCTTAGGATGGTGGTAAGGTGTGGTTGTTGTTTCCACACTTTTGAAATAATTTTTATATGAAAATCATAGGACTATAGTCCCATAAGTATTTTTATTTTTTCAGAAACTCTTTTAACAGTAGATGTTTATTTACTTTAGCCAAAGGACATATTTGGAATGTTTTTATTAATCCTCATGTGCAGTTACTAAACTGGTGATCTGTTTTTCTTAATGAAGCTGTTAGTTGCCAGATGATTCTTATTTGTATGAGTAAGTATATCCATTAGGAAAATATTTAAAAGAATGTAGCGTTTAGCTGGGGAGAAGTTAAATGGTGGTGGTATTTGAATTTTGGGAAAATTTTAATTTTTAAAAATCACAATGTAGTTTTCATATAAAGCACATGGGAACATAAATTCCTGTAGTTCTGATAGGTCAGTTATCTATTTGCAAGCATATTCTCTATTGTATATTTAGTATAGGATGATTCAGTGTAAGGAACTTAATTTCCTTGGGGTTCATTTTTACTTGTTTGCTATCTTAAAGACTGATGGCATTTTTTTTTTTTAACTAGATCTATTTTTTTAATTTTATTTTTTAAAATTTATTTATTTATTTTTGGCTGCGTTGGGTCTTCGTTGCTGTACACAGGCTTTCTCTAGTTGCGGCGAGCGGGGGCTACTCTTTGTTGTGGTGCACGGACTTCTCATTACAGTGGCTTCTCTTGTGGAGCATGGGCTCTAGGCGCACGGGCTTCAGTAGTTGTGGCATGTGGGCTCAGTAGTTGTGGCTCAGGGGCTCTAGAGCGCAGGCTCAGTAGTTGTGGCACATGGGCTTAGTTGTTCCGCGACATGTGGGATCTCCCCACACCAGGGATCGAACCCGTGTCCCCTGTGTTGGCAGGCGGATTCTTAACCACTCCCACCAGGGAAGTCCCTGCTGGCATTTTTAATGCTATTTAAATTTAGAGCAGACCAATCAATAACATATTTATTTGTAGTCATTTAGTTGTATAATTTAATATGGTTTAAGATCATTTTGGAGGGCTTTATATTTAACTAAATTTATTTGAATTTAATTTTTTCTTAAAAATGATAATGGATACATATCTGTAATGCTTTCTTAAATTTTGATTGTTAGATTAATAATAAAGATGAGTGAATGTCTTGATTCTGCCACAAATCCACATATTATATCCCTGCAGTCTTTGAAGTTTTATTGTTTGTTTCTAATCTGCTTTGGTCTTGATATAGTACTTTATATAAGATTCTTTTCTCTTGGTTCCACTTTGTGTGTATAATTTTACTCCTCTTTCTTAGATTTGTTATTTTGCATCTGACTTTGGATTCTGATTTCTTATCAAAGCTCTAGTTTGGATCTGTTCAATTGATGCCTTTAGATTTTTCTACCTTTTTCACATAGTACACCTGCCTGTTGAACTCATGAAACCTAACTCAGGAGGCCTCATTCTTCTCTAGAGAGCAACCAGGGGTGGAGCTTGCTGTATGTAATCTGACTTCCTTTCATAGCTCCAGTACTGTACAGATTTCCAGAAATGAGAAATTTCAGTTAAACTAAAAGGTAATTTGTATGTTAACCAGTTCTATGTAAGTGGTTAGAAATTACAATGAGAAAAAGATACCATGCACAATAGCATTAAAAACAAACTTACTAATGAATTCGCTATTTATTTACCAGTTTATTAATGTTACGTCAGTGTCATGGTATATATTTATTTTTTACACTTGCTATATTTATGTTTTACACCGTTTCTGGGTGCCAGGTACAGACATTTCCTTAGGAACAGGAAGAGAAGACAGTTCTTCCTAAAAGATGATAAAATCTCCTAAAGAGCTAGAAGTGCAACTGAATCACTTAAATTATGTGGCAAATTGCTGTGAACTTAAAACTGCCCTAAAAAATGAAGTTTATTAATTAAAAAAAAAGACCAACATAGAGTGGGGTGACAAAAATAAGGAGCTGAAAGAAATTTGTGACACTTATTGTTTACAAAATAATACATGAACACACACACACACACACACAATACAAGGCAAAAGTTACTCTCAGCGGTATGTACAAGGTGGTGTGAAGATTATTACATCAGTAAGTGTGAGACCTAACCCTGCCTAGATTTCAAGAAGGTTAGAGCTTTCCAGTTTGCTTCAGGAAGAGTGGAGTATTGGTCATGAGGTAGTATTTACACATACACAGAAGCAGAAGAGAATTGGTTTTATAAAAGAAATAACAAGCACTTTGGAATTAGGAGTAGAGTAATGGGAGAGGAGCAGCGGAAGTTGCGATTGTAGGAGAGCGTTAAGATTCTTGATGTTATCTCTTGGTTTTGGAATATAAGAACATAAAGTAATCGGAATACTAAAAGTAAAGGGAAAGTGTTACTAGATATGAAGAAGATATGGAGGCAGCGTTTTGGGAAATAGTTTGAGGAGGTTTATTATGGAATTGCATTTTCAGAGGTTAACATGTAAAGCTTTGGCAGAGATTGGTAAAAACAGAAAAAGTTCAAAGTTCTCTGGATGTGACAAGAGTCTTATTTAGGCTTGTCATTTTCCTTTAGTTTAAGGACATTCATCTGTGTTGTAGGGTTGTATGTGTGTTTAAGATCATTTGTGGGGTTTTTTTCAAACAACTTTCTTCCATTCCTCATATACTCTATTCCTCCATCTTATCCCTTAACTCCTTGCTTGGCCTCCCACCTTCCCCCTCCAACCATCTTAATGTTTAATGTCACTGCTGAATAAGTCACAGTTACTGAGAATGCAACCCTCAACTATTTTTGTGTTTTCTTTTAAAGAAAAAGCTGCTGATTTTTGGTGTGTTAACTCGGAGAATTCTCCTCATGTTCAGTTTTGCATCATGTGCTTTCAATTATATTTACATAATATATATGCATACACACATACATTGTTAATTCAACAAATGTTTACTAGGTTTCAGGCATTAAGAATATAGCAGTGAGCAAAAAGAACAAATATTTGCCCTCGCAGAGCTGACATTCCTTTATATTTTTATCTGCTCCTTCTTTCCGTAGCTAGGTGTTAATATTTATTAAAGAGTTGCAGGCATTCTTCCAGTTACTCTTCTCAGCAACCATATGAAGTATGCTTTTTAAAAATGTTATTCCTGTTTGAGAGGTGGGAATACTGAGGCATAGTAAGCTGCAGAGTTAGAAAGCATATCATTCTAAAGGCCCCGACAGTCTGGCTCCAGAGCCCAAACTCTTAAAGCCCTCTGCTATATTTCCTTTTGATTTTAAGGCTCTGTTACCTAGTGATAGTAAAAGAAGGGGATAGTTTTTTAGAATACTTTATTAGAAGAGAAAAGAGGAATAACGAGCCAATTTGCTGTTACCAATGAACTTTTTATCTCTGTCGCATTGAGCATGTAATTCAGTTTTGGTGTAAATTATCTTGTCTCTTTAATATTTGAGATTTTCAGGATTAATGTTTTCTGAAGTGTATTACTTCCCCATTTCTTGTGTTATAACGTTGCCTATTTCCTATTTGGGTCATCTTGTAGTAGGAATTGCTGTGTAACTTGGAGGCTTGAATTCTATTTGGCATTCTTTTTATTCACTGAAAGAACTAGAAAATCTTTCTCATTTGTAGGCTAAATTTTACTGGGAAGAGAGATTGGTACTTTGTATTCTTGATTGGAATCTACTTAAATTCTCTATATTATGAAGTATACATTTATGTATGTTGTATTGGACAAAAATTTTTCTCTTAATATCTTTTATTTGCTATTATAAACATAGGTAACAAACATAATTCTGGTAAAAAGAGTAAATGAAATGAATGTAATACTTATATGTAGTTACAGAGTAGTACTTACCAAAATTGTTAAAAAGCAGTTTTAGAAATATTATCATTTTAATCATTGTTTTGCTTTGTAAATCATGTTGCGCCCCACTACCACCTACCCATGTGAGTATGTGTGTACACATTCACTGCTAAGAGATTCTTTAAGACAACTCAGGTAAAATTTTAGGAATGATAAAAGAGGGGCCTGAATTAATTAGATTGTATTATATAAGTCTTTACCTAGAGAGTGAATTAGTTAACGAGAATTTATAAAACGGTGTTAACTTGGGAAAGGTACAGGCTGGGAGTTATAGTCTGCATTTTATTTTTCTTCCTCTCATCATTTGTGGCACAGTGCATGGCAAACAGATAGGGGTACTGCATGTTGAAGTAGATGGGGCATTGTGCCTCTGTATCTGTTGTGTACACATGCACTCTTGCACAGATGTGCTTAAATCCATATGGGATCATAAAATTGACCAAGGATATGAATTAACATCTGCGGAAAACTTTAATCTGCTAATAAATTATTTACTGTTTCTTTAAAAAAGACTTTATTTTTAAGAGCAGTTTTAGGATCACAGCAAAATTGAGCAGAAGATACGGAGGCTTCCCGTATATTCCTTGTCCCCATGTACATACATTCTCTCCCACTATCAACATCTTACACCATAGAGGTACATACATGTGTTTAATTGATGAACCTACATTGACATGTCCTTATCACCCAAAGTCCATAGTTGTATGTTACTGCTCAGTTTTGGTGTTGTATATTCTATGGGTTTTGATAAATGTATAATGATATGTGTCCATCATTATAGTATCATACAGAAAAGTTTTACTGCCCTAAAAACCCTCTGTGCTCCACCTGTTATCTTTCCTGCCCCTTAACCCCTGGCAACCACTGATATTTTTCCTGTCTCATAGTCTTGCCTTTTCCAGAATGCTGTGTAGTTGAAATCATGTAGTATGTAGCAGTTTCAGATTGGCTTCTTTCAGTTAGTAATATGCATTTGAGTTTCTTCTATGTCTTTTCATGTTTTTTTTTTTTTTGGATTAGTGTTATCATACTATATTTTTTTCTAACCTTTTACTTTTCTTTAATTTTTATTATTTATTTATTAATTTTTATTTATTTATTTTTCACACACACACACACACACACACACACACTGTATTTTATTTTTACAAGAGATAAATAAACTGACACCAAGCATTGTAAATGGATGACCACAACAAAAGCAACAATGATTGCAATTACCAAACACGAAACACACTCATACTATGTCATAATATTGACATTCAGTCCAGTAATCCTCCAGTGTAACAGCTCCTTTACTTTGCAGTGAAAATTGATTTGTATATTTTTTGCCTCTGAGTCCTTGTGGGAATTTTTTTTTTATTCAAACAGAAAGTCACAAAAATTATAATCATCCTCATCAGTTCACTCAGTTCCATGTAATTAATTTTTTTTTTCATCTTGAACTTTTGTTAGCACTTATATGAATTCATCAGTTTTCCATTATAGTTCTGAAAATTCTTATTCATTCAGTTCAGCAGTATAGTCATTTACCAGAAACCTGTACTTATCAGAGTCTTCTCCATGAATTCCTTGAAGATGAAACCCTTTTATAGGAACATTTTTGCAAAAGCATCAAAGTACACCCAGAACTCTCTGTAAATGACAAAAGACTTAAAAATGACCTTGGTTAAAGATTTGATGAAAGTTCATAATAATGCAGTTGACAAGGAAATTTAGTTATTTCTGAGATATACATTTTAAAGTAATAACTAGAATTATGACTTATAATATTATAGCAGAACGTATAAGATTTTTAGAAATTTCATGTAATGTCTGAAACATTTATTATAACATATTTCCATACAAATAACCAAAAGGAAGTTTAGTATTAGTTTTTTTTTTTTTTTTTTATACTGCAGGTTCTTATTAGTCATCAATTTTATACACATCAGTGTATACATGTCAATCCCAATTGCCCAATTCAGCACACAACCATCCCCACCCCACCGTGGTTTTCCCTCCTCGGTGTCCCTACGTTTGTTCTCTACATCTGTGTCTCATCTTCTGCCCTGCAAACCGGTTCATCTGTACCATTTTTCTAGGTTCCACATACATGCGTTAATATACGATATTTGTTTTTCTCTTTCTGACTTATTTCACTCTGTATGATAGTCTCTAGATCCATCCACGTCTCAACAAATGACTCAATTTCGTTCCTCTTTATGGCTGAGTAATATTCCATTGTATATATGTACCACCACTTCTTTATCCATTCGTCTATCAATGGGCATTTAGGTTGCTTCCATGACCTGGCTATTGTAAATAGTGCTGCAATGAACATTTGGGTGCACGTGTCTTTTTTTTTTTTTAAAGTAAAGCCATTTCTTTTTTTTTTTTAATTTTATATATTTATTTATTTATTTTTGGCTGTGTTGAGTCTTCGTTTCTGTGCGAGGGCTTTCTCTAGTTGTGGCAAGTGGGGGCCACTCTTCATCACGGTGTGCGGGCCTCTCACTATTGCAGCCTCTCCTGTTGCAGAGCGCAGGCTCCAGGCGCGCAGGCTCAGTAATTGTGGCTCACGGGCCTAGTTGCTCCGCGGCATGTGGGATCTTCCCAGACCAGGGCTCGAACCCGTGTCCCTTGCATTGGCAGGCAGATTCTCAACCACTGCGCCACCAGGGAAGCCTGCATGTGTCTTTTTGAATTATGGTTTTCTCTGGGTATATGCCCAGTAGTGGGATTGCTGGATCATATGGTAATTCTATTTTTAGGTTTTTAAGGAACCTCCTTACCGTTCTCCACAGTGGCTGTATCAATTTACATTCCCACCAGCAGTGCAAGAGGGTTCCCTTTTCTCCACACCCTCTCCAGCGTTTGTTGTTTGTAGATATTCTGATGATGCCCGTTCTGACCAGTGTGAGGTGATACCTCATTGTAGTTTTGATTTGCATTTCTCTAATAATTAGCGATGTTGAGCAGCTTTTCATGTGCTTCTTGGCCATCTGTATGTCTTCTTTGGAGAAATGTCTATTTAGGTCTTCTGCCCAGTTTTGGATTGGGTTGTTTGTTTCTTTAATATTGAGCTGCATGAGCTGTTTATATATTTTGGAGATTAATCCTTTGTTGATTCGTTTGCAAATATTTTCTCCAATTCTGAGGGTTCTCTTTTAGTCTTGTTTATGGTTTCCTTTGCTGTGCAAAAGCTTTGAAGTTTCATTAGGTCCCATTTGTATATTTTTGTTTTTATTTCCATTACTCTAGGAGGTGGATCAGAAGAGATCTTGCTGTGATTTATGTCAAAGAGTGTTCTTCCTATGTTTTCCTCTAAGAGTTTTATAGTGTCCGGTCTTACATTTAGGTGTCGAATCCATTTTGAGTTTATTTTTGTGTATGGTGTTAGGGAGTGTTCTAATTTCATTCTTTTACATGTAGCTGTCCAGTTTTCCCAGCACCACTTATTGAAGAGACTGTCTTTTCTCCATTGTATATCTTTGCCTCCTTTGTCATAGATTAGTTGACCATAGGTGCGTGGGTTTATCTCCAGGCTTTCTATCTTGTTCCATTGATCTATGTTTCTGTTTTTGTGCCAGTACCATATTGTCTTGATTACTGTAGCTTTGTAGTGTAGTCTGAAGTCAGGGAGTCTGATTCCTCCAGCTCCATTTTTTTGCCTCAAGACTGCTTTGGCTATTCGGGGTCTTTTGTGTCTCCATACAAATTTTAAGATGATTTGTTCTAGTTCTGTAAAAAATGCCATTGGTAATTTGATAGTGATTGCATTGAATCTGTAGTTTGCTTTGGGTAGTGTAGTCATTTTCACAATATTGATTCTTCCAATCCAAGAACATGGTATATCTCTCCATCTGTTGTTATCATCTTTATAGTTTCTTTCATGAGTGTCTTATAGTTTTCTGCATACAGGTCTTTTGTCTCCCTAGGTTGGTTTATTCCTAGGTATTTTATTGTTTTTGTTGCAATGGTAAATGGGAGTGTTTCCATAATTTCTCTTCCAGATTTTTCATCATTAGTGTATAGGAATGCAAGAGATTTCTGTGCATTAATTTTGTATCCTGCAAGTTTACCAAATTCATTGATTAGCTCTAGTAGTTTTCTGGTGGCATTTTTAGGATTGTCTATGTATAGTATCATGTCATCTGCAAACAGTGACAGTTTTACTTTTTCTTTTCCAATTTGTATTTCTTTTATTTCTTTTTCTTCTCTGATTGCCGTGGCTAACACTTCCAAAACTATGTTGAATAATAGTGGTGAGAGTGGGCATCCTTGTCTCGTTCCTGATCTTAGACGAAATGCTTTCATTTTTTCACCATTGAGAATGATGTTTGCTGTGGGTTTGTCATATATGGCCTTTATTATGTTGAGGTAGGTTCCCTCTATGCCCACTTTCTGGAGAGTTTTTATCATAAATGGGTGTTGAATTTTGTCAAAAGCTTTTTCTGCATCTATTGAGATGATCATATGGTTTTATTCTTCAGTTTGTTAATATGGTGTATCACACTGATTGATTTGCGTGTATTGAAGAATCCTTGCATCCCTGGGATAAATCCCACTTGATCATGGTATATGATCCTTTTATTGTGCTGTTGGATTCTGCTTGCTGGTATTTTGTTGAGAATTTTTGCATCTATATTCATCAGTGATACTGGTCTGTAATTTTCTTTTTTTATAGTATCTTTGGTTTTGGTATCAGGGTGATGGTGGCCTCATAGAAGGAGTTTGGGAGTGTTCCTTCCTCTGCAATTTTTTTGGAAGAGTTTGAGAAGGATGGGTGTTAGCTCTTCTCTAAATGTTTGATAGAATTCACCTGTGAAGCCATCTGGTCCTGGACTTCTGTTTGTTGGAAGATTTTTAATCACAGTTTCAATTTCATTACTTGTGATTGGTCTGTTCATATTTTGTGTTTCTTCCTGGTTCAGTCTTGGAAGGTTATACCTTTCTAAGAATTTGTCCATTTCTTCCAGGTTGTCCATTTTTTTGGCATAGAGTTGCTTGTAGTAGTCTCTTAGGATGCTATGTATTTCTGCAGTGTCTGTTGTAACTTCTCC
Source organism: Balaenoptera acutorostrata (assembly GCF_949987535.1). Lineage (NCBI taxonomy): Eukaryota > Metazoa > Chordata > Mammalia > Artiodactyla > Balaenopteridae > Balaenoptera > Balaenoptera acutorostrata. The sequence continues at coordinate 22,742,314 of NC_080067.1, read as the reverse complement.
TATTTCATTTCTAATTTTATTGATTTGAGTCCTCTCCCTCTTGTTCTTGATGAGTCTGGCTAATGGTTTATCAATTTTGTTTACCTTCTCAAAGAACCAGCTTTTAGTTTTATTGATCTTTGCTATTGTTTTCTTTGTTTCTATTTCATTTATTTCTGCTCTGATCTTTATGATTTCTTTCCTTCTGCTAACTTTGGGTTTTGTTTGTTCTTCTTTCTCTAATTGCTTTAGTTGTAACGTGAGATTGTTTACTTGAGGTTTTTCTTGTTTCTTAAGGTAGTCTTGTATAGCTATAAACTTCCCTCTTAGAACTGCTTTTGCTGCATCCCATAGGTTTTGGATCGTCGTGTTTTCATTGTCATTTGTCTCTAGGTATTTTTTGATTTCCTCTTTGATTTCTTCAGTGATCTCTTCATTATTTAGTAACGTATTGTTTGGCCTCCATGTGTTTGTGTTTTTTACGTTTTTTTCCCTGTAATTCATTTCTAATCTCATAGCATTGTGGTCAGAAAAGATGCTTGATAGGATTTCATTTTCTTAAATTTCCTGAGGCTTGATTTGTGGCCCAAGATGTGATCTATCCTGGAGAATGTTCCGTGTGCACTTGAGAAGAAAGTGTAATCTGCTGTTTTTGGATGGAATGTCCTATAAATATCAAATCTATCTGGTCTATCATGTCATTTAAAGCTTCTGTTTTCTTATTTATTTTCATTTTGGGTGATCTGTCGATTGGTGTGAAAGTCCCCCACTATTATTGTGTTGCTGACACTTTCCTCTTTTATAGCTGTTAGCAGTTGCCTTATGTATTGAGGTGCTCCTATGTTGGGTGCATATATATTTATAATTGTTATATCTTCTTCTTGGATTGATCCCTTGATCATTATGTAGTGTCCTTCCTTGTCTCTTGTAACATTCTTTATTTTAAAGTCTATTTTATCTGATATGAATATAGCTACTCCAGCTTTCTTTTGATTTCCATTTGCATGGAATATCTTTTTCCATCCCCTCACTTTCAGTCTGTATGTGTCCCTAGGTCTGAAGTGGGTCTCTTGTAGACAGCATATATATGGGTCTTGTTTTTGTATCCATTCAGCAAGCCTGTGTCTTTTGGTTGGAACATTTAATCCATTAACGTTTAAGGTAATTATCGATATGTATGTTCCTATGACCATTTTCTTAATTGTTTTGGGTTTGTTTTTGTAGGTCCTTTTCTTCTCTTGTGTTTCCCACTTAGAGAAGTTCCTTTAGCATTTGTTGTAGAGCTGGTTTGGTGGTGCTGAATTCTCTTAGCTTTAGTTCGTCTGTAAAGTTTTGATTTCTCCATTGAATCTGAATGAGATCCTTGCCGGGTAGGGTAATCTCGGTTGTAGGTTCTTCCATTTCATCACTTTAAATATATCGTGCCACTCCCTTCTGGCTTGTAGAGTTTCTGCTGAGAAATCAGCTGTTAACCTTATGGGAGTTCCCTTGTATGTTATTTGTCATTTTTCCCTTGCTGCTTTCAATAATTTTTCTTTGTCTTTAATTTTTGCCATCTTGATTACTATGTGTCTCGGCGTGTTTCTCCTTGGATTTATCCTGTATGGGAGTCTCTGTGCTTCCAGGACTTGATTAACTGTTTCCTTTCCCATATTAGGGAAGTTTTCGACTATAATCTTTTCAAATATTTTCTCTGCTCCTTTCTCTCTCTCTTCTCCTTGTGGGACCCTATAATGCGAATGTTGTTGCGTTTAATGTTGTCCCAGAGGTTTCTTAGGCTGTCTTCATTTGTTTTCATTCTTTTTTGTTTAGTCTGTTCTCCAGCAGTGAATTCCACCATTCTGTCTTCCAGGTCACTTATCCGTTCTTCTGCCTCAGTTATTCTGCTATTGATTCCTCCCAGTGTAGTTTTCATTTCAGTTATTGTATTGTTCATCTCTGTTTGTTCCTTAATTCTTCTAGGTCTTTGTTAAACATTTCTTGCATCTTCTCGATCTTTGTCTCCATTCTTTTTCTGATGTCCTGGATCATCTTCACTATCATTATTCTGAATTCTTTTTCTGGAAGGTTGCCTATCTCCACTTCATTCAGTTGTTTTTCTGGGGTTTTATCTTGTTCTTTCATCTGGTATATAGCCCTCTGCCTTTTCATCTTGTTTTTCTTTCTGTGAATGTGGTTTTTGTTCCACAGGCTGCAGGATTGTAGTTCTTCTTGCTTCTGCTGTCTGCTCTCTGGTGGATGAGGCTATCTAAGAGGCTTGATGGGAGGGACTGGTGGTGGGTAGAGCTGACTGTTGCTCTGGTGGGCAGAGCTCAGCAAAACTTTAATCCACTTGAGTGTTGATGGGTGGGGCTGGGTTCCCTCCCTGTTGGTTGTTTGGCCTGAGGCAACCCAACACTGGAGCCCACCTGGGCTCTTTGGTGGGGCTAATGACAGACTCTGGGAGGGCTCTCGCCAAGGAGTGCTTCCAAGAACTTCTGCTGCCAGTGTCCTTGTCCCCACGGTGAAACAGAGCCACCCCCAGCCTCTGCAGGAGACCCTGCAACACTAGCAGGTAGGTCTGGTTCAGTGTCCCCCGGGGTTACTGCCCCTTCCCCTGGGTCCCAGTGCACACACTACTTTGTGTGTGCTCTCCAAGAGTGGAGTGTCTGTTTCCCCCAGTCCTGTCGAAGTCCTGCAATCAATTCCCACTAGGCTTCAAAGTCTGATTCTCTAGGAATTACTCCTCCCGTTGTCAGATCCCCAGGTTGGGAAGCCTGACGTGGGACTCAGAACCTTCACTCCAGTGGGTGGTCTTCTGTGGTATGAATTTTCACCAGTCTGTGAGTCACCCACCCACCAGTTATGGGATTTCATTTTACTGTGATTGTGCTCCTCCTACCATCTCATTGTGGCTTCTCCTTTGTCTTTCGATGTGGGGTATCTTTTTTGGTGAGTTCCAGTTTCTTCCTGTCGATGATTGTCCAGCAGCTAGTTGTGATTCTGGTGTTCTTGCAAGAGGGAGTGAGAGCATGTCCTTCTAGTCCTCCATCTTGGTTCCTCCTCTGTTTTTTCACGTTTTGGTAACTCATTCTTTTTAATGCTGAGTAATATTACATTGTCTGCATGTAACACAGTTTATTTATCCATTCACCTCCTGAAGAACATCTTGGTTCCTTCCAGGTTTTAGCAATTTTGAATAAAGGTGCTAAAACATTTATATGCAGGTTTTTGTGTGGAGATGAGTTTTTACCTCCTTTGGTTATATACTTAGGAGCATGATTGCTGGATCATATGGTAAGAGTATGTTGAGTTTGTAGGAAACTGCCAAACTCATCCAAAGTTGCTGTATCATTTTACCTTCCCGCCAGCAGTGAATGAGAGTTCTTGTTGCTCCACATCCTCATCAGCAGTTGGTTTTGTCAGTCTTCTGGATTTTCACCATTCTGATGGGTGTGTAGAGGTATCTTACTGTTTTTTTTTAACTTGCAATTCCCTAATGACATATGATGTTAGGTATCGTTTCATATGCTTATATGCCAGCTGTGTGTCTTCTTTTGTGAGGTGTTGGTTCAAGTCTTATGCCCACATTTTAAGCAGGTTGTTTGTTTTCTTACTGAGTTTTAAGAATTCTTTGTGTATTTTGGATACTTCAAATATTAGAAAGACAAAAATATCTTGAAAATATTAGAAAGACAAAAATGTCTGGAAAGATATTATTTCCCAGTCTGTAACTTGTCTTTTCATTCTCTTGACAGTCTTTTTCTGAGCAGAAATTTTTAATTCTAATAAGTCCAGTTTATCAATCATTTTTTCCCCATAGCTTGTGCCTTTGATGTTGTATCTAAAAAGTCATCACCATACCCAAGGTCATCTAGATTTTCTCCTGTGTTATCTTAAAAGTTTTACTTCTCAGTGTACCTTTTGGTCTTTGATCCATATTGAGTTAATTTTGTGAAGAGTGTAAGATCTGTGTTTAGATTCTCCTCCTTTTTTTTTTCCCACATGGATATCCAGTTTCAGCACCATATGTTGAAAAGACTGTTTCTTCCATTCCCTTTGCTCCTTTGTCAAAGATCAGTTGACTGTATTTGTGTGGGTCTACTTCTGGGCTCTCTGTATTATTTTATTAATTTAGTTTTCTATTCTTTTGCCACTATCACAGTCTTGTTTACTATAGACTTAAAGCAAGTCTTATATTCAGATGATGTCAGTCGTCCAACTTTGTTCTTGTTTATTAATAGTGTTTTGGCTATTCTGGATCTTTATTCTTCCATATCACCTTTAGCATCAGTTTTTGGTATACAGAAAATAACTTGTTAGGAAATTGATAGGGATTGTGTTGAATCTATAGACCAAGTTGGGAAGGACTGACATCTTGACAATATTGAGTCTTCCTATCTGTGTACATGAAATAGCTATCCACTTATTTAGTTCTTGGATTTCTTTCATTGGAGTTTTGGAGTTTTTCTTGTCTAGATCTTGTCCATATTTTGTTGGATTTATATCCAAATATTTCTGTTTTTTGTGGTGCTAATGTAAATGGTGTTGTATTAATTTCAAGTTTCACTTGTTCATTGTTTGTATATATGAAAGTTCATGACTTTTCTATTCTTTCAGATTTTCTTATAGACAGTCGTGTAATCTGCATACAGAGAACATTTGATTTCTTCCTTCCCAGTCTGTATACCTTTTATTTCCTTTTTAGCTTGGACTTCTAGTACAGTGTTGAAAAGCAGTGGCAAGAAGAGACATCCTTGCTTTGTTCTTGTTCTTAGAGGGCTATTTTCTCACCATTATGTGTGTTGTTAGGTGTAGGAATTTTGTAGATGTTCTTTATCAAGTTGAGGAAGTTCCCCTTTGGTTTAGTTTGCTGAGAGTTCTTTTAAAAATTATGAATAGGTGTTGGATTTTATAAAATGTTTTTCCTGAATTTATTGATATGACCATGTGGTTTTACTTTGCCTCTTGATGTGATGGGTTACATTATTTGATTTTCAATTTTTAAGTAGCCTTGCATACTTGGGATAAATCCCACTTGCTTGTGGTGCATAATTCCTTTAATACATTAAAAATTTTTGATTTGCTAGTATTTTGTTGAGGATTTTTACATCTGGGTTGATGTGAGATATTAGTCTGCAATTTTCTTGCAATGTCTTTGTCTAGTTTTAGTTTTAGAGTAATACTGTTCTCCTAGAAGGAGGTAGGAAGTATTCCCTCTACTTCTTTCCATCTTCTGGAAGACATTGTGGAGAATTGGTATAACTTCTTCCTTAAATGTTTGGTAGAATTTACTAGTAAACCCATTTGGGTCTGGTGCTTTCTGTCTTGGCAGGTTTTAACATATTGATTCAATTTATTTTATAGATATAGGCCTGTTTAGATTGTTTCTTTTTGTGAGTTTTGGCACCTTGTATCTTTCAAAGAATTGGTTCATTTCATCTAGGTTATCGAATTTGTGAGCATATTCATAGTATTCTTTTATTATCCTTTTAATGTCATGGTATTCTGTACTGATATTTTCTTTTTCTTTTCTGATATCCGTAATTTGTGTCCTTTTTTCTTAGTAAGCCTGGCTAGAGGTTTATTGATTTTATTGATCTTTTCAAAGAACCATCTTTTGGTTTTAGTTATTCCAATCATGTTGTTGATTTACTGTTTTTCAGCTTCTTCTCTAATTTTTATTATTTGTTTTCTAATACTTAGTTTTTATTTAATTTGCTCTTTTTTTTCCAGTTTCATAAGATGGAAGCTTAGATGATTGATTTTAGATATTTTTTCTTTTCTAATGTATGCAGTCAATGCTATAAATTTCTAAGTGTTACTTTTGCTGCATCCTATAAAGTCTGATAAGTCGTATTTTCATATTCATTTAGTTGAAAATGTTTTTAAATTTCTATTGAGATTTCTTCTTTGACTTGTGTTATTTAGAAGTGTATTGTTTAATCTCCAGGTGTTTTTGGATTTCCCAGCTATGTTTCTATTAATGATTTATAGTTTAATTCTGTTGTAGTCTGAGAGCTTACACTGTATGATTTCTGCTTTTTCATATTTGTTAAGGAATGTATTATGGTACAGAATGTGATCTGTCCTGATGAATGTTCCATGTGAGCTTGAGAGGAATGTGAATTCTGCTATTGTTGGATGAAGTAGTTTATAGATGTGAATTATGTGCAGTTGATTGATGGTGTTATTGAGTTCACCTCTGTCTTTATTGATTTTCTGCTTGCTTTTTACTAGTTTTGTTGCCATTTTTTACCCCTTAGAAGTTTGACAAAATGAGGGAAACAGCTCTTTTGCATTTTATTTTGAGTGTGAGAACTGATGGGAGAAGTGGAAGAGTCAGGAGCCCTGAGAAGTAATCAGGTCAGCTTAGAAGACAACATTGGTGATGATGAGAGGTGTACCTTAGGTATTAGAAAAACTTTCAGAGTGAGTGAGAGACATATATGTTCTTTTAGGTAGAGTATCTTCAAAACCAACATAACTCAAAGAATGGGGAGTTTTCATTCTTGAAAGTGAAAATTAGCACAATGTCTAGCATGTAGGTAGTACTTGGTAGGTACTTATTTAATGAATATTGGATGTTCTCAATAAAGAAAAGAAAAGCAAAAGCAAGTTGGTTACAGAGTGATACCAATTTATGGAAGACTGCCTATAAAAATGGAATAGATGGATATATGACCAATGATGAATTCCAAGATTTCTAGAACTATATGAACAATGTTTAGGATGGCTTATGAAAAATATACTAAGTACAAACAAGACTTTTAAAGCTATGATTAAGAACAAAAATAAAGACTAAGGGATGGTAAAATGTTAAGTGAAAGATTGGTACTCATCATTTATTTATACCTTCTCCACCAAGGGAAATATTTTTAAAGCTGTAGAGAGTACCCAGAACAAAATGTACAGGTTTCTAAGACAAAGTTGGATGTGCTTAATAAAATGAGACTCAATTAAAAGAAAAAGCAAATAAGAAGGCACCAGATTATTTTATTTAAGTAAAATATCCCTGAACTGAGATTCTCAAAATTTTGCAAGTGTCCTGAAACCATCACTAGACATCTTGGTATATGATCCGAAAACCTGGCAGTGGACTTTATTTTCAAAGCAAGAGGGTTAGAGGCAGGAAGGGTAAGCTGATGTGTTCTGCCTTTTAAAGTTGTACTGGTGTGAAATTAAAACTGTACTAGTTTAAATAAGTTTAAATATATAATAAGTATGTTTTTGTATTTAATACAACATATATTAGTAAAAGGAGTATAATTAGTACAGTATTTTTAGAGGGTAATTTGGCAGTAAAAGATTGCATGAATGTGTTAAAAATGTTCATTACAAGGAATCCGTCCTACAAATATGTTTGTCTGGTTGAGGAAGAATACATGACAGCATTGTTTACAGCAGTCAAAAATTAGAGACAGGCTAAATTTAACCCAAGGAATGGGTTAAATATACTTATGACACAAGTATTAAGAGATGATATAGAATGTCCATAGTGCTTTTCCAAGTGAAAAATGTAAATTGCTTATGAATATGTAAAACATTTCATATTTGTGTTTCTTATTAAACTTGTGTAAGTTTGTATATAGGAATTAGGTATTATGAGTCTTCTGACTTTTTTCTATTTCAAAATTGTTTTGGCTATTCTAGTTCCTTTTTGTTTCCATATTTATTTGAGAATTATCTCAATTTCTGGAAAAGATCCTGGTTGGATTTAAAAGAAGAGTTTTAATTTGCATACGTAGTTCACCCGCCAGATTCTATTATGCTGTCTCTTTGTGGTCAATCCTTTTTTCCCCCAACCTCTAACAGCCACTGATCTGTTCTTTGTCTCTGTGGTTTTCCAGAATTACCTCATAAATAGAATTCTACAGTAAGTACATAGTTTGTGTACTTGAGACTCATCAATATTGTGGCATACATCAATAGTCCATTCCTTTTAATTATTGAATAGTATTCCATTTTGTGGATATGCCAGTTGTATATTTATATAGTCATTCAATTAAGGACGGTTTTGGGGATGTTTCCAGTTTTTGGCAATTATGAATAAGGCTGCTATAAACATTTGAGTACATGTTTTTTGTAAGAACATAAGCTTCTTTGCACCTGGTAAATATCTAGGAATGGCATTACTCAGTCATATGGTTAGTGTGTGGTTAACTTTTAAAAGGATCGCCAAAATGTGTTTCAAAGGGATTGTGCTATTTTTGTATTCCCTCCAGCTATGTATGAGGTTTCCAGTTGTTCTGACTCCTCACCAGCACTTGAAATGGTCTTTTTAATTTTAGTCATTCTAATAAGTATGTAGCAGTATCTCATTGTGGTTCTAATTTCCATTTCCCTAATGGTAAAGAGCATCCATTGGAATATTTGTCACCCTTTTATCTTCTTTGGTGAAGTGTCTGTTCAAATCTTTCACCCATTAAAAAAAAAAAAAGGAACTGTTTTCTTTCTTATATTTGAGTTTTGAGAGGTCTTTAAATATTCTTCCTACAAGTTCTTTGTCAGATATGTGATTTGGAAGTATTTTCTCTCAGTGTATGACTTGTTTTTTCAGTCTCTTAACAGTGTCTTTTGCAGAGAAAAAAAAAGTCCAGTTAACTGTTTTTTGTTTGTGTTTTTATGGATAATGCTTTTGGTGTCATATTTAAGAACTCATTACCTAACCCAAGATGACAGAGATTTTCTTAGATTTGTTATCTTCCATTTTGTGATTATAGCCATCCTAATGAGTGCAAAATGGTATCATATTGTGATTTTCATTTGCATTTCTCTAATGATGTTGAGCCTCAACCCTTTTTATGTGCTTCTTGGCCAATAATATATCTTCTTTGGAGAAGTGTCTGAGTCCTTTGACCATTTTTTTAATTGGAATATTTTGTCTTGTTGGATTGTAAGAAATTACAGTTGACCCTTCAACAACATGGGTTTCGAACTATGTGAGTCCACTTAAACACGGAATTTTTTCAGTAAATACATACTACAGTACTACACAATCTACAGTTGATTGAATCTGTGGCTGCAGAACTGTGGATATGGAAGGCCATCTGTAAAGTTATACGTGGATTTTCAATGGTGTGGTGGGTTGGCGCTCCTAACCCCTATGTTGTTCAAAGGTCAACTGTGTAACCTGGATACTAGATTCTTGTCATATATATGATATGCAGATTTTATTTTCTCCCATTCCTTGGTTACCTTTTGACTCCATTGATAATGTCGTTTGATGCAGAAAAGTTTTCAATTTTGATGAAGTCCAACTTTTTTTTCTTTTGTTGCCTGTGCTTTTGGTGTTATATCCAAGAAATCATTGCCAAATCTAGTGTCATGAAGCTTTTGCCCTAGTTTTTCTTTAAAGAGTTTTATAGTTTTAGCTCTTACACTTAGGTGTTTGATCCATTTTCAGTTGATTTTTGTGTATGGTGTAAGGTCAGGGTTTAACTTCATTCCTTTATATGTGAATATCCACTTTTCCCAGCACCATTTTTTTTGAAAAGACAGTCTTTCCCCTATTGCATGATCTTGGCTCCCTTGCCAAAATTCATTTGCCCAAATATGTGAGGATTTATTTCTGGGCTCTCTATTCTTTTGGTCTGTATGTTTGTCTTTATGCTAGTATCACACTGTTTTGATTACTTTTACTTTGTGATAAATTTTGAACTCAGGGAGTATGAGACATCCAACTTTGGTCCTTTTTTTCAAGATTGTTTAGGTTTTTAAGGGTTCTTTTCTTGAGATTCCATAAGAATTTCGGATGGAATTTTCTGTTTCTACAAAAAACTAATTGAGATTTTGATGATGATTGTATTGAGACTGTAGATTGTTTTGGATAGTATTGATATCCTTATAATGTTAAGTCTTCCCATCCATGAACAAATCTTTTACCTTGGTTAAGTTTCTGTTTAAGTATTTCGTTTATTCTGATGCAATTGTAAATGTAATTTTTTCTCTTCCTTTTTGGTTTCTTTATTGTCACTGTACAAAAATAGAGCCGATTTTTGTGTGTTGATTTTGTATCCTGTAACATTGTAAACTTATTCTAAAAAAAACCCCACGATTTTTGTATGTTATGTTGTTATCTTGCACCTGCAACTTTTTTCTACTAGTATTTGGTTGTTGTTGATTCTTTGATATTTTTGAAAAATAAAGTATTATGTTGTCTGTGAATAGTTTTATTTCTTTATCTATTTGGATGCAGTTTTTCTCTTTATTGCCTAATTCTGCTTGAACATACAGTAATTTGTTGAAAGCTGTGGTGAAAATGGACATTGTTGACTTCTTGATTTTAGGGGGGAAGCTTTTATTTTAGTCATTCAACATTGAGTGTGAAGTTACTTACGTGTTTTTCATGAATGCCCTTTATTATACTAAGAAAGTTCCCTTCTATTCGTAGTTTTTTGCATGTTTTTATCAGGAAACCGTTTTGGCTCTTTGCTGTCCCTTGAGATTTTGTCAAATACTATTTGTCGTAATTTGACATGATTATTAAAAAGAAGGAAGAAAGAACCATGTAATGTATTTTATTACATTGATTGGTTTTCTAATGTTGAACCACTGCCATGGTATACATATTACGTTTAATATGTGGTTGATGCTGTTTGCTAATAATATATATATATATATATATATATATATTTGAGGATTTTTGCATTTATATTTATAGGGAAAATTGGTTTGTAGGTTTTTTTTTTTTTCTTTTGATGTGGTGTCTTTGGCTTTTGTATAAAAGAAATGCCTCATAGATTGAGTTACAAAGTCTTTCTTCCTCATATATTTTTAGGAAGACTTTGAGAAGGATCAGTGTTATTTCTTCTTTAAATTGCTTATAGAATTCACTAGTGAAGCCATCTGGTTCTGAACTTCTTTGTTGGGAGATTTTTGATAACTGATTCAATCTCTTTGCATATTATAGGTTTGTTCTGATTTTTTTATTTTTGCTTGAGCCATTTAATACAAGTTACGCAATTTATTGGCATGCAATTTTCTGTCCTATTCTTCCACAATCTTTTTATTTCTGTAAGGTTGATAGTAATATTCCTGCTTTCATATATGATTGTAGTTATGTGCATTTTCTATCTGTTTTACTTGCTGAGTCTATCTAAAAGTTTGTCAATACCATTGATACATTAAAAAAAAACAATTTTTGGTCTTACCAATTCTGTTTTTTCTCTAGTCTCTCTTGTTTATTTCTTCTTTTATTTTTATTACTTCTTAAATCTTGCTGCCTTTACATTTAGTTTGCTCTTGTTTTTCCTATTAAGGTACAGAGTTAGGTTATTGAATTCATTAAAAAAATTTTTTTTAACACCTTTATTGGAGTATAATTGCTTCAAGGTGGTGTGTCAGCCTGTGCTCTACAACAAAGTGAATCAGCTATACATATACATACATCCCCATATCTCCTCCCTCTTACGTCTCCCTCCCACCCTCCCCATCCCCCCCCCAGGTGGTCACAAAGCACTGAGCTGATCTCCCTGTGCTATGCGGTTGCTTCCCACTAGTTACCTGTTTTACATTTGGTAGTGTATGGAAGTCCATGCCACTCTCTCACTTCATCCCAGCTTACCCTTCCCCCTCCCCGTGTCCTCAAGTCCATTCTCTACGTCTGCGTCTTTATTCCTGTCCTGCCCCTAGGTTCTTCAGAACCATTTTTTTTTTAAGATTCCATATATATGTGTTAGCATATGGTATTTGTTTTTCTTTTTCTGACTTGATTCACTCTGTATGACAAACTCTAGGTCCATCTGCCTCACAACAAATAACTCAATTTCGTTTCTTTATATGGCTGAGTAATATTTCATTGTATATATGTGTCACATCTTCTTTATCCATTCATCTGTCGATGGACACTTAGGTTGCTTCCATGTCCTGGTTATTGTAAATAGAGCTGCAGTGAACATTGTGGTATGTGATTCTTTTTGAATTATGGTTTCCTCAGGGTAGGGTATATGCCTAGTAGTGGGATTGCTGGGTTGTATGGTAGTTCTGTTTTTAGTTTTCTAAGGAATCTCCGTACTGTTCTCCATAGTGGCTGTATCAATTTACATTCGCACCAACAGTGCAAGAGGGTTCCTTTTTCTCCACACCCTCTCCAGCATTTATTATTTGTAGATTTTTTGATGATGGCCATTCTGACCGGTGTGAGGTGATACCTCATTGTAGTTTTGAATTGCACTTCTCTACTGATTAATGATGTTGAGCATTCTTTCATGTGTTTGTTGGCAATCTGTGTATCTTCTTTGGAGAAAGGTCTATTTAGGTTTTCTGCCCATTTTTGGATGGGGTTGTTTGTTTTTTTTGATACTGAGCTGCTTGTAAATTTTGGGCATTAATCCTTTGTCAGTTGCTTCATTTGCAAATATTTACTCCCATTCTGAGGGTTGTCTTTTCATCTTGTTTATGGTTTCCTTTGCTGTGCAAAAGCTTTTAAGTTTCATTAGGTCCCATTTGTTTATTTTTGCTTTTATTTCCATTTCTCTAGGAGGTGGGTCAAAAAGGATCTTGCTGTGATTTATGTCATAGAGTGTTCTGCCTATGTTTTCCTCTAAGAGTTTAATAGTGTCTGGCCTTATATCCATTGGTCTTTAATCCATTTTGAGTTTATTTTTGTGTATGGTGTTAGGGAGTGTCCTAATTTCATTCTTTTACATGTAGCTGTCCGGTTTTCCCAACACCACTTACTGAGGAGTCTGCCTTTTCTCCATTGTATATTCATGCCTCCTTTATCAAAAATAAGGTGACCGTATGTGCGTGGGTTTATCTCTGGGCTTTCGATCCTGTTCCATTGATGTATATTTCTGTTTTTGTGTCAGTACCGTACTGTCTTGATTACTGTAGCTTTGTAGTATAGTCTGAAGTCAGGGAGCCTGATTCCTCCAGCTCCGTTTTTCTTTCTCAAGATTGCTTTGGCTATTCGGGATCTTTTGTGTTTCCATACAACTTGTGAAATTTTTTGTCTAGTTCTGTGAAAAATGCCAGTGGTAGTTTGATAGGGATTGCATTGAATCTGTAGATTGCTTTGGGTAGTAGAGTCATTTTCACAATGTTGATTCTTCCAATCCAAGGACATGGTAAATCTCTTCATCTGTTTGTATCATCTTTAATTCTTTCATCAGTGTCTTTTAGTTTTCTGCATACAGGTCTTTTGACTCCCTAGGTAGGTTTATTCCTAGGTATTTTATTTTATTTTTTTCAATGGTGAATGGGATTGTTTCCTTAATTTCTCTTTCAGATTTTTCATCAGTGTATAGGAATGGAAGAGATTTCTGTACATTAATTTTGTATCCTGCAACTTTACCAAATTCATTGATTAGCTCTAGTAGTTTTCTGGTAGCATCTTTAGTATTCTGTATGTATAGTATCATGTAATCTGCAAACAGTGACAGCTTTACTTCTTGTTTTCCGATTTGGATTCCTTTTATTTCTTTTTCTTCTCTGATTGCTGTGGCTAACATTTCCAAATCTATGTTGAATAATAGTGGTGAGAGTGGGCAACCTTGTCTTGTTCCTGATCTTAGAGGAAATGGTTTCAGTTTTTCACCATTGAGAACGATGTTGGCTGTGGGTTTGTCATATATGGGCTTTATTATGTTGAGATAAGTTCCCTCTATGCCTACTTTTTAGAGAATTTTTATCATAGATGGGTGTTGAATTTTGTCAGAAGCTTTTTCTGCATCTATTGAGATAATCATATGGTTTTTATTCTTCAGTTTGTTAATATGGTGTGTCACATTGATTGATTTGCATACAGTTAAGAATCCTTGCATTCCTGGGATAAACCCCACTTGATCATGGTGTATGATCCTTTTAATGTGCTGTTGGATTCTGTTTGCTAGTATTTTGTTGAGGATTTTTGCATCTATGTTTATCAGTGATATTGGCCTGTAGTTTTTTTGTGTGTGATATCTTTATCTGGTTTTGATATCAGGGTGAAGGTGGCCTCGTAGAATGAGTTTAGCAGTGTTCATGCCTCTACTATATTTTGGAAGAGTTTGAGAAGGATAGATGCTAGCTCTTCTCTAAATGTTTGATAGAATTTGCCTGTGAAGCCATCTGGTGCTGGGCTTTTGTTTGTTGGAAGATTTTTAATCACAGTATCAATTTCAGTGCTTGTGATTGGTCTGTTTATATTTTCTGTTTCTTCCTGGTTCAGTCTCGGACGGTTTGCTTTTCTAAGAACGTGTTCATTTCTTCCAGGTTGTCCATTTTATTGGCATATAGTTGCTTGTAGTAATCTCTCATGATCCTTTGTATTTCTGCAGTGTCAGTTGTTACTTCTTTTTCATTTCTAATTCTGTTGCTTTGAGTTTTCTCCCTTTTTTTCTTGATGAGTCTGGCTAGTAGTTTATCAATTTTGTTTATCTTCTCAAAGAACTATTACTATTGTTTCCTTCATTTCTGTTTCATTTTTTTTTGATCTGATCTTTATGATTTCTTTTGCTAACTTTGGGGTTTGTTTGTCTAGTTGCATTAGGTGTAAGGTTAGGTTGTTTATTTGAGATGTTTCTTGTTTCTTAAGGTATGGTTGTATTGCTATAAACTTCCCTCTTAGAATTGCTTTTGCTGCATCCCATAGGTTTTGGGTGGTTGTGTTTTCATTGTCATTTGTTTCTAGGTATGTTCAGATTTCCTCTTTGATTTCTTCAGTGATCTCTTGGTTATTAAGTAGTGTATTGTTTAGTCTCCACGTGTTTGTATTTTTTACTGATTTTTTCCTGTAACTGATATCTAGTCTGATTGCATTGTGGTCAGAATAGATACTTGATACGATTTCAATTTTCTTAATTTACCAAGGCTTGATTTGTGACCCAAGATATGATCTATTCTGGAGAATGTTCAATGTGCACTTGAGAAGAAAGTGTATTCCGTTGTTTTTGGCTGGAATGTCCTATAAATATCAATTAAGTCCGCCTTGTTTAATGTATCATTTAAAGCTTGTGTTTCCTTATTTATTTTCATTTTGGATGATCTGTCCATCGGTGAAAGTGAGGTGTTAAAGTCCCCTACTATGATTGTGTTACTGTTGATTTCTCCTTCTATGGCTGTTAGCATTTGCCTTACGGACTAAGGTGCTCCTGTGTTCGGTGCATAAATATTTACAATTGTTACATCTTCTTGGATTGATCCCTTCATCATTATGTAGTGTCCTTCTTTATCTCTTATATTAGTCTTTATTTTAAAGTCCATTTTGTCTGGTATTAGAATTGCTACTCCAGCTTTCTTTTGATTTCCATTTGCATGGAATATCTTTTTCCATCCCCTCACTTTCAGTCTGTATGTGTCCCTAGGGCCGAAGTGGGTCTCTTGTAGAGAGCATATATATGGGTCTTGTTTTTGTATCCATTCAGCCAGTCTTTGTCTTTTGGTGGGAGCATTTAATCCATTTATATTTGAGGTAATTATTGATATGTATGTTCCTATTACCATTTTCTTAATTGTTTTGGGTTTGTTACTGTAGGTCTTTTCCTTCTCTTACGTTTCCTGCCTAGAGAAGTTCCTTTATCATTTGTTGTAAAGCTGGTTTGGTGGTGCTGAATTCTCTTAGCTTTTGCTTGTCTGTAAAGGTATTTTTTTTTAAACATCTTTATTGGAGTATAATTGCTGTACAATGGTGTGTTAGTTTCTGCTTTATAACAAAGTGAATCAGTCATACATATACACATGTTCCCATATCTCCTCCTTCTTGTGTCTCCCTCCCTCCCACCCTCCCTATCCCACCCCTCTAGGTGGTCACAAACCACTGAGCTGATCTCCCTGTGCTATGCAGCCGCCTCCCACTAGCTATCTATTTTACGTTTGGTAGTGTATATATGTCCATGACACTCTCTCACTTTGTCACAGCTTACCCTTCCCCCTCCCCATATCCTCAAGTCCATTCTCTAGTAGGTCTGTGTCTTTATTCCCATCTTACCCCTAGTTTCTTCATGACCCTTTTATACCGTATGTTAACACATGTATATGGAATTTAAGACAAAAAAAAGGGTCATGTAAAGGTTTTAATTTCTCCGTCGAATCTGAATGAGATCCTTGCTGGGTACAGTAATCTTAGTTGTAGGTTTTTCCCTTTCATCCCTTTAAATATGTCCTGCCACTCCCTTCTGACTTGCAGAGTTTCTGCTGAAAGATCAACTGTTAACCTTATGTGGATTCCCTTATATGTTATTTGTTGTTTTTCCTTTGCTGCTTTTAATATTTTTTCTTTGTATTTAATTTTTGATGGTTTGATTAATATGTGTCTTGGCGTTGTTCTCCTTGGATTTATTCTGTATGGGGCTCTCTGCGCTTCCTGGACTTGAGTATTTCTTTTCCCATATTAGGGAAGTTTTCAACTATAATCTCTTCAAATATTTTCTCAGACCCTTTGTTTTTCTCTCCTTCTGGGACCCCTATAATTCGAATGTTGGTGCATTTAAAGTTGTCCCAGAGGTCTCTGAGACTGTCCTCAATTCTTTTCGTTATTTATTCTGCTCTGCAGTAGTTATTTCCACTATTTTATCTTCTAGGTTACTTAGCCATTTTTCTGTCTCAGTTATTCTGCTATTGATTCCTTCCAGAGAATTTTTAATTTCATTTATTGTGTTGTTCATCACTGTTTGTTTGCTCTTTAGTTCTTCTAGATCCTTTTTAAATGTTTCTAGTATTTTTCCATTCTCTTTCCAAGATTTTAGGTCTTTACTATCACTACTCTGAATTCTTTTTCAGGTAGACTGCCTATTTCCTCTTCATTTGGTCTGGTGTTTTTTTACTTTGCTTCTTCATCTGCGTGTGTTTCTTTGTCTTCTCATTTTGCTTAACTTACTGTGTTTGGGGTCTCCTTTTCGCAGGCTGCATGTTCGTAGTTCCCATTGTTTTCGGTGTCTGACCCCAGTGGCTGTGGTTGGTTTAGTGGGTCGTGTATGCATCCTGGTGGAGGGGACTGGTGCCTGTATTCTGGTGGATGAGGCTGCATCTTGTCTTTCTGGTGGGCAGGTCCGTGTCTGGTGGTGTGTTTTGGGGTGTCTGTGACATTATTATTTTAGGCAGCCTCTCTGCTAATGGGTGGGGTTGTGTTCCTGTCTTGCTAGTTGTTTGGCCTAAGGTGTCCAGCACTGTAGCTTGCTGGTCATTTAGTGGAGCTGGGTCTTAGCGTTGAGAATGAGATGTCTGGGAGAGCTTTCGCTATTTGATATTACGTGGAGGTGGGAGGTCTCTGGTGGACCAATGTCCTGAACTCGGCTCTCCCACCTCAGAGGCACAGGCCTGACACCCGGTCAGAGCACCAAGACCCTGTCAGTCACACAGGTCAGAAGGAAAGGGAAAAAAAAGAAAAAAGGAAAGAAAAAAATAAAGTTATTTTAAAAAAAGAATAATTATTAAAAATAAAACAATTTAAAAGTGACAAAAGAAATGAGGAAGAGAGTAACCAAACCAAAAAACAAATCCACAAATGATAACAAGCTCTAAAAACTATACAAAAAACAAAGAAACAAACAAAAAAACTGGACAGACAGAACTGTAGGACAAATGGTAAAAGCAAAGCTGTGCGGACAAAATCACACACAGAAGCATACACATACAAACACACAAAAGGAGAAAAAAGAAAGAAATATATATATCGTTGCTCTCAAAGTCCACTGCCTCAGTTTTGGGATGATTTGTTGTCTATTCAGGTATCCACAGATGCAGGGTACATCTAGTTGGTTGTGGAGATTTAATCCGCTGCTCCTGAGGCTGCTAGGGGAGATTTCCGTTTCTCTTCTTTGTCCGCACAGGTCCTGGGATTCAGCTTTGGATTTGTCTCTACCTGTGCGTGTTGGTTGCCTGAGGGCGTCTGTTCTTTGCTCAGACAGGATGGGGTTAAAGTAGCAGCTCATTAGGGGACTCTGGCTCACTCAGGCCGGGGGAGGGAGGGGTACAGAATGTGGGGCAAGCCTGCGGCGCCAGAGGCCGGCATGACGTTGCAACACCCTGAGGTGCACCGTGTGTTCCCCCCAAGAAATTTTCCCTGGATCACAGAACCCTGGCAGTGGTGTGCTGCAGAGGTTCCCGGGAGGGGGTGTGGGTAGTGACCTGCACTTGCACACAGGATTCTTGGTGGCAGTGGCTGCAGCATTAGCGGTTCATGCCCGTCTCTGGGGTGCGAGCTGATAGCCGCAGTTTGCACCCATCTCTGGAGCTCGCTTAGGTGGTGCTCTACCTTCTGTGGGTACACGGAGCAGGAATCACCTCTCCTCACGTACCCCACAACAATGGTCTCTTGCCTCTTCGGCAGGTCCAGACTTTTTCCCGCACTCCCTCCTGGCCAACTGTGGCGCACTAGCCCCCTTCAGGCTGTGTTCTCACAGCCAACTCCAGTCCTCTCCTTGGAAGCAAAGCTGTACAGACAAAATCTCACACAGAAGCATACACATACACACTCACCAAGAGAGGAAAAGGGGAAAAAATAATATATCTTGCTCCCAAAGTCCACCTCCTCAATATGGAATGATTCGTTGTCTATTCAGGTATTCCAGAGATGCAGGTACATCAAGTTGTTTGTGGAGCTTTAATCCGCTGCTTCTGAGGCTGCTGGGAGAAATTTCCCTTTCTCTTCTTTGTTCGCACAGCTCCCGGGTTTCAGCTTTGGATTTGGACCCGCCTCTGCGTGTAGGTCGCCTGAGGGCGTCTGTTCTTCGCTCACACAGGACGGGGTTAAAGGAGCAGCTGCTTCTGGGGCTCTGGCTCACTCAGGCCGGGGGAGGGAGGGTTACGGATGTGGGGCGAGCCTGCGGCAGCAGAGGCCGGCATGACGTTGCAGCAGCTTGAGGCGCGCCGTGCGTTCTCCCGGGGAAGTTGTCCCTGGATCATGGGACCCTGGCAGTGGCAGGCTGCACAGGCTCCTGGGAGGGGTGGTGTGGATAGTGACCTGTGCTTGCACACAGGCTTCTTGGTGGTGGCAGCAGCAGCCTTAGCGTTTCATGCCCGTCTCTGGGGTCTGCGCTGATAGCCGCGGCTTGCGGCCGTCTCTGGAGCTCGTTTAGGCGGTGCTCTGAATCCCCTCTCCTTGCGCACCAGGAAACAAAGAGGCAAGAAAAAGTCTCTTGCCTGTTCGGCAGCTCCAGACCTTTTCCCGGACTCCCTCCCGGCTAGCTGTGGTGTGCTAAATAACCCCTTCAGGCTGTGTTCACGCTGCCAACCCCAGTCCTCTCCCTGCAATCTGACCGAAGCCCGAGCCTCAGCTCCCAGCTTCTGCCCACCCCGGCGGGTGGCAGACAAGCCTCTCGGGCTGGTGAGTGCTGGTCGGCACCACTCCTCTGTGCGGGAATCTCTCCGCTTCGCTCTCCGCACCCCTGTTGCTGCGCTGTCCTCCGTGGCTCCGAAGCTTCCCCCCTCTGCCCCCCACAGTCTCCGCCCACCAAGGGGCTTCCTAGTGTGTGGAAACCTTTCCTCCTTCACAGCTCCCTCCCACTGGTGCAGGTCCCGTCCCTATTCTTTTGTCTCTGTTGTTTCTTTTTACTTTTGCCCTACCCAGGTACGTAGGGAGTTTCTTGCCTTTTGGGAGGTCTGACGTCTTCTGCCAGCGTTCAGTGGGTGTTCTATAGGAGCAGTTCCACGTGTAGATGTATTTCTGATGTATCTGTGGGGAGGAAGGTGATCTCCGCGTCTTACTCTTCCGCCATCTTTTCCTCTCTCCCAGTCCTCTCTTTGGGATCTGACCTTCGAAGCGCGAGCCTCAGCTCTCAGCTCCCACCTGCCCCAGCGGGTGAGCAGACAAGCGTCTCGGGCTGATAAGTGCTGATCGGCACCGATCCTCTGTGCGGGAGTCTCTCCGCTTTGCCCTCTGCACCCCTATTGCTGCACTCTCCTCCGTGGCTCCGATGCTCCCCCCCACCCCCGCCTCTGCCAGTGAAGAGGCTTCCTAGTGTGTGGAAACTTTTCCTCCTTCACATCTCCCTCCACTGGTGCAGGGTCCGTCCCTATTCTTTTTTCTCTGCTTTTTCTTTCTTCTTTTGCCCTCCCCAGGTACGTGAGGAGTTTTTTGCATTTTGGGAGATCTGAGGTCTTTTGCCAGCGTTCAGTAGGTGTTCTGTAGGAATTGTTCCACATGTAGATGTATTTCTGATGTATTTGTGGGGAGGAAGGTGATCTCCACGTCTTACTCTTCCACTATCTTGAAGGGCTCCCTCATTTTTTTTTTAATGTAAACATTTACAGCTGTATTTCCCTTTGAGCACTGCTTTTGTTGTGTCTCATAAATTTTGGTATGTGGTGGTGTTGTTTTCACTGGTCTCAAAGTATTCTAATTTGTCTTGTAATTTTTTCTTTAACTTCAGTAATTTAAGAGTGTGTTGTTTAATTTCCACGTATTTGCAAATTTTCCAGTTTTCCCTCCTGTTATTCATTTCCACTTCTTTTCCATTGTGCTCAAAGAAGACATTTTCTATGACTCCAATCTTTTAAAAAAGTTACTGCGACATTTTTGTGGCTTAGTCAGCTATCCTGGAGAATGTCATATGTGCCCTTGAGAATAATGTGTATACTGTTGTTGGGTGTAGTGTTCCATATATGTCTATTACGTCTTTGTTTTATGGTATTGTTCAAGTCCTCTGTTTCTTTATTGATCTTCTGTCTGCATCTTCTGTGTTTTTTTGAAAGTGGTATATTGAAATCACCAACTATTACTATAGTGATTATCTATTTCTGTTTTCGATTCTGTTAGTATTTTTGTCATATATTTTGGGACTCTGCTGTGTGGTGTATATATCTTTTTAATTGTTATATCTTCCTGATGAATTGATCATTTTTACTCAGTGTATTTTGTCTGATATTAGCATAGCCACTCCAGCTTTCTTTTGGTTACCCTTTGTATAGAATACTTTTTTGTATCTTCTTGTTTTCAATCTCTATGTATTTAAATTTAAAATGAATTTCTTGTAGACAGCGTGTCATTGGATCATTTTATTTTTTTCAAAATTTATTTATTTATTTTTGGCTGCTTTGGGTCTTCTTTGTTGCACGCGGTCTATCTCTAGTTGCAGCGAGAGGTGCAGAGTTGCGGTGCATGGGCCTCTCATTGCAGTGACTTTTCTCTTGTTGCGGAGCATGGGCTCTAGGCCCGCGGGCTTCAGTAGTTGTGGCTCGTGGGCTCTAGAGCGCAAGCTCAGTAGTTGTGGCGCACGGGCTTAGTTGCTCCGTGGCATGTGGGATCTTTCTGGACCAGGGCTTGAACCCATGCCCCTGCATTGGCAGGCGAATTCTTAACCACTGCACCACCAGGGAAGTCCCTGGATCATTTTAAAACATTCCATTGTGCCAGTCTATCTCTTAATTGATTAGTTTAATACATTTATATTTAAGGAGATTGTTGATAAGGAAGGACTTTTACGATTTTGCTATTTTTCTTCTACTTGTTTTATATCTTTTTTGTTGCTCAGTTCCTCCATCACTGCCTTCGTTTGTGTTTGATTTTTTTCTAGTGTTCGATTTTCATGTTTTAAATATTTTAAATTATCTTCGTAGTAATCATCCTGGTGATTAGAATTAATATCTCACGTTTATACCAATTTAGTTTGAAATGATAGTAACTTTGCTTTTTATTCATCTATTCAGGCATACCTCAAATGCATTGCGGGTTTGGTTCTAGACCACCGCAGTAAAGCAAACATCACAGTAAAGTGAGTCACTTGAGTTACTGTAGTCTGTTAAGTATTCATTACCATTATGTCTTAAAAAGCTATGTACATACTTTTATGTACATACATAGAAAACACTTTATTGCTAAAACATGCTAACCATCATCTGAGCCTTCATCAACTTGTAGTCTTTTTGCTGGAGGAGGGTCATGCCTCAGTGTTGATGGCTGCTGTATGTTGGTGGTTGCTGAAGGCTGGAGTGACTGTGACAATTTCTTAAAATAAGACAACAGTGAAGTTTGCCACATTGGTGGACTCTTCATTCATGAATGAATTTCCTGTAGCATACAGTGCTGTTTGAGATCATTTTACCCATAATAGAACTTTTTTCAAAATTGGAGTCAGTCCTCTTAAACCCTGCCACTGCTTTATCAGTTAGGATTGCATAATATTCTAAACTGTTTGTTGTCATTTCAGCAGTCTTGTCAGCATCTTCACCAGGAGTAGATTCCATCTCAAGAAACTATTCTCTTTGCTCATACATACGAAGCAATTCTCATTTGTAAAAGATTTTTTTTTTTAGCAAAGAAAAGTAACTTTATTTTTTTTAATCAGTCATTGGTTTTATACACATCAGTGTATACATGTCAATCCCAATCATTTATAAAAGTTTTTATCATGAGAATTGTAGTAATGCTGTCACATATTCAGACTGCACTTTTAATTCTAGTTCATTGCTATTTCACTACACCCACAGTTCTCTCCCCCACTGAAGACTTGAACCCCTCAAAGTCATCCATGAGGGTTGGAATCAACTTCTTGCAAACTCCTGTTTATGTTCATGTTTTGACCTCTTTCCATGAATCACAAATGCCACTAATGGCATCTAGAATGCTGAATCTTTTCCATGTTTTCAGCTGACCTTGTTCAGGTTCACCAGAGGAATCACTATCTGTGGCAGCTACAGCCTTACGAAATGTATTTCTTAACTAATGAAAGTTGAACAGTGAAATGACTCCTTGTGGTCTGCAGGATGGATGCTGTGTCAGGAGGTGTGAAAACAACGTAACTCTCACTGTGCATTGTTAGCAGAGCTCTAGGTTGATCAGGTGCATTGTCAATGAGCAGTAATATTTTGAAAGGAATCTTCTTTTCTGAGCAGTAGATCTCAAGAGTAAGCTTAAAATACTCACTAAACCATGTTGTAAACAGATGTGCTGTCATCCAGGCTTTGTTTTTCCATTTCTAGAGCTCAGGCAGAATAGATATAGTGTAATTCTTAAGGGTCCTAGGATTTTTGGAATAATAAATGAGCACTGGCTTCAGTTTAAAGTCACTAGCTACCTTAGACCCTATAAAGAAGGCATGCTTGTTTTTTGAAGCTTTGAAGCCAGACACTGACTTCTCCTCTCTACCTATGAAAGTTCTAGATGGCATCTTCTTCCAAAATAATGCTGTTTTGTCTACATTGAAAATCTTTTGTTTAGTGTAGGCACCTTAATTACTTATTTTAGCTAGATCTTCTGCATAATTTGCTTCAGTTTCTACATCACCATTTGCTGCTTTACGTTGCACTTTTATGTTATGGAGACAGCTTCTTTCCTTAAGCCTCATGAACTAGCCTCTGGTAGTTTCATACTTTTTTTCTGCAGCTTCCTCACTTGTCTTAGCCTTTGTAGGGTCTTGCTCTGGATTAGACTTGGACTTAAGGGAATGTTGTAACTGATTTGATCTTCTATCTAGATTCCTAAGACTTTCTCGTATCAGCAATAGGCTGTTTTGCTTTCTTATCATTCACATGTTCACTGGAGTAGCATTCTCAATTTTCTTTAAGAACTTTTTCTTTTCAGTTACAAGTTGGCGAACTGCTTAGTGCAAGAGGCCTTGCTTTTTATCTGTCTCAGCTTTTGACATGCCTTCTTCGCTAAGCTTAATCATGTCTAGTTTTTGATTGAAAGTGAGAGACATACAATTCTTCCTTTGACTTGAACACGTAGCAGCCATTGTGGGTTTATTAATAGGCCTAATTTCAATATTGTTATGTATCCAGGAATAGGGAGGGCCACGGAGAGGGAGAGAGACAGAGGAAAGGTCGATCAGTGGAGCAGTCATAACACACACAACATTTATCAATTATGTTTGCTGGCTTATGTGGGTGTCATTCTTGGCACCCTAAAACAATTATGATAGTAACATTGCTGATCACAGATTACTATAGGACACATAATAATAATAATGAAAAGTTTGAAATATTGGGAGAATTACCAAAATGTGACAAAGAGACATGAAATGAGCAAGTGCTATTGGAAGAATGACAATGATAGACTAGCAGGGTTGCCACAAAACCTTAAATTTGTAAAAAATGCAATATCTTTGAAGCTCATAAAGCAAAGTGCAATAAGATGAGGTATACCTGTAATAACTTATAAAATTTTGCTCCCATCCCCATCCCTCACTTATATTATTGTTATAAATTACATCTTTTGATTCAAAGAAATGGAAAGATGTCCATACTCTTGGATTGGAAGAATTAACATTGTTAAAATGCCCATACATTTTGGACAAAGAAATCTACAGATTTAATGCAGTTTGTATCAAAATATCCATGACATTTTTCATAGAACTAGAACAAATAGTCCTAAAATTTATATGGAACTGCAAAAGACCCAGAATTGCCAAAGCAATCCTGAGGAAAAAGAACAAAGCATAACCTTTCCAGACTTCAGACTATACTACAAAGCTACGATATCTTACAATAACGTATAATGGAAAATAATCTGAAAAAATGGTATAACTGAATCACTTTGCTGTACACCTGAAACAAACACAATATTGTAAATCAACTGTACTTCAATTAAAAACTAAACTATATCTTTAATAAATACTATTTTATTATTTTTCTTTTAAATCATAAAGGAAACAAATACAGGAATTACAAACCAAAAATAAAATAATACTGGCTTCTATATTTACCTGTGTAGTTAATTTTTCCAATGGTCTCCTTTTTTTCTGTGGCTTCAAGTTATTGTTTATTCTTTATTTCTGCATGAAGGAGTTCCTTTAGCGTTTCTCGTAGGGCAGGGCAGGTCTAGCAACAAACTTCCTCAGTTTTTATTTTTCTAGGAATGTTTTAATTTCTCTGCCATTTTTGAGTGATAGTCTGCTAGGTATAGAATTCTTGTTTGACAGTTTTCTTTCAGCATTTTAGATATGTCATCCTACTGTCTTCTGGCTTCCATGATATTTAATGAGAAATTGGCTGTTAGTCTTACTGTGGATTCTGTGGATTACTTGTATATGACGAGGTGGATTATTTTTGATTTTGTTCTTCCTTCAAGATTGTTTCATCTCTGGCTTTTACAGTTTGACTATACAGTTGACTTTTGAATCACACAAGTTTGAACTGCACCTGTCCACTCTTACACAGGTGTTTTTCAAAAAAAACTAAAATACTACACAGTGTGTGGTTAGTTGAGCGGTGATGTGGAACCATGAATACGGAGGACTGACTATAAAGTTATATGCGGATTTTTGACTGTGCAGGGAGTCATTGCCCCTAACCCTGGTGTTGTTCAAGGGTAAACTGTAGTTTGTATCTGTGTGACTCTTTAAAATTTTTTTTTTAATTTTTGTACAATTTTTAAAGATTACCTTCCATTTACAGTATTACAAAATGTTAGCTATATTCCTCATGTTGTATGATACATCCTTGAGCCTATCTTACACCCAACAGTTTGTACCTCCCACTCCCCCACCTCTATATTACTGACCCAAACCCCACCCCCATCCTCCCCACCCCTGCCCACTGGTAACCACTAGCTTGTTCTCTATATCTCTGTGTGTGACTCACTTTTGAGTTTCTCCTACTTGGAGTTCATTTACCTTCTTGATTGTGTAGATTTCTGTATTTAATTTTAAATTGCTAAGTTTTTTGCTGTTGTGTCTTCAGATACTCTTTCTACCCCTTTCTGTTGATATACTTTTGGAAGTCTGTCTTCTCTGGAAGTCTGACTTCAATATCTGGGCTTACATGGAGATGATTTGTTTGGAATTCTTTTTTTGTTGTTGTTAATGGGTCATATTTTCACATTTGTTTGTATGCCTTTTGATTTTTTTTGTTTTTTAAAAACTGGACATTTTGAATATTAGTTTTGTAACACTAGATTCTCCTCTCCTCCCCATGCTTTACTGTTGTTGTCTTTTCAAGGGCTGCAGTCATTTCTTTATTTACTTTTTTCTAAACTGTTTTTGCAAGGACTGTATTCCTTGTCATGTGTGGTTACTGAAATTTTGTTGTCTGGGTGTTTAGCAGTGATCGTCCAGATTTCCTTAGTTAATGGGAATTGGAAAAATGTAATTTCTTGTTTTTTGCAGATTGTCTGTTAGCTGAGGTACTTCTTCAGAGGTTAGGCAGGCTACCTACAGCTTTGCCTTAGTATTCACCTTGTGCTTGCACAGAGAGCAAAGATCAGCTAGAGTTGCAAGCCTGTGCTCCTCAGGTCTTCTCTAAGAATTCATCCAGCCCTGGGCATTCAAGTAGCAGTCTACATTTCCTGGTATGTGCGATATCCCTTTAAAGTACTTATTCCTCAAATATCTTACTCCTCTGCCTTTTTATTTTGAGGCTTTTTAGATTATCTGATATTTATGTAATCCACTGTCTTGCCCCTGGCAGCTACTTTTATTGTATGTCTTTAAATCCTTTTGAAAGATGATACTCTTTCAAAAAAAAGGGAAGCCCTTCAAAACACTCTGCCAGTTTTTGAGAATGGGTCCACGGTGTTCTCTTTGGCATCAGCAAGCCGTACTAGTAACTCTGTCTGCTGTCCCTGTGGGCACCATAGAGTTGGGGTAGGGGAGATGGCATACAGGTAAGCAAAAATACTACTGTGCTCTCTTATCAAATAAAATAGACTGTTAGGCACTTCTCTCTTTGTCATAAGTTTTTATTAGATTACAGATGTCCATAAAAGATGTCTTGTCATTTTTTTTTTTTTTTTTTTTGCCAAGCTAAGAGTTGCTTCATTGGAGGGCCTAATTCTTGAGGTTTCTTACTCCTCCATTTTCCATGACATCATTTCTTTTTTTCATTTTTGAAAGATTGGTAATTCAATGTTCATGTTTTTTTCCTCTCCACTCTTCAGTTTTATTCCATTGTCTTTCACCTTACATAGTTTCTACCAAAAAGTCTGATAAAATTTTTTGTTTTTCTGTGTGTGAGGAATTATGTTTTTTTAGCTTCCTTTTGAATTTTCTTTCATTTTTAGCAATATTATATTTTAGAGTATTCTTCTTGGGAATTCTCTGATCTTCCATCTGTGTTTTAATGTCTTAAATTATTTTTGGAAAGTTCTCCTCCGTTATCTCTTCAAATATTTATTTTGCTTTGATCTTTCTCTCTCCTTCTGGAATTCTAGTTATACCTATGTTATTCTATTAGGTATTGTGTCATGGCCTGTCTTGGATGCTCTCTTTTGTCCCACTTCCTCTGCTACTTTTTTTTTTTTAATTTTATTTTTTAGAGAAGTTTTATGTTCACAGTAGAATTGAACAGAAGGTAGAGAGAGTCCCCCTATAACCCCTGTTCCCACATACATATAGCCTCTCCCACTATTAACATCTCATATTACAGTGGTATGTCTGTTACAATCAATGAACCTATGTTGACATGTCATTATCACCCAGTGTCTGTAATTTACATTAGGGTTCACTCTTTGTGTTATACATTCTATGGGTTTTGATAAATGTAGTTAGATGTACCCACCATTCTTGTATCATACAAAATATCTTCTCTGCCCTAAAAATCTTCTGTGCCCACTTAGTCATCTCTCCTACCCCATAACTTCTGGCAATCACTGATATTTTTACTGTCTCCGTATTTTGCCTTTTCCAGAATGCCATATTGTTCAAATCATATGGTATGTAGTGGTTTCAGATTGGCTTCTTTCAGTTAGTAATATGCATTTGAGCTTTCTCTGTGTCTTTTCCTGGCTTCATAGCTCATTGCTTTTAAGTGTTAAATAGTATTCCATTGTCTGCGTGTACCACAGTTTATTTATCCATTCACCTATTAAAGGACACCTTTCTTTCCTGTTTTGGCAATTTTGAATAAAACCGCTGTAAACATCTTTGTTCAGGCTTTTATGTAGACATAAATTTTCAATTCATTTGGGTAAATACCAAGGAGTGTGCTTGTTGGTAGTACTGGTTGATTGTAGTCTGTATATTCTGGCATATTCATTTTATTCTAAAGTAATTTTCAAAAGACCTAAATAGACATTTTTCTGAAGAAGGTATATAAATGACCAAAAGCTACATGAAAAGGTATTCAACATCACTGGTCTTCAGGGAAATGAAAATCAGAGCCATGATGTATCACTTCACACCTCTGTTAGGATGGCTTTTATCAAAAAAATAAGAGATATATTCTGGTTGAGGATGTGGACAAAACGGAGCCCCTTCACTGTTTGTGCAAATGTAAACTGGGAAAGCCTCTGGAAAACAGTATGGAGGTTCCTCAGATAATTAAAAACTACCATATTACACAGCAATCCCACTTCTGGGTATATATCAAAAGAAATGAAATCATTATCCCAAAGAGATAGATGTACTCCCATGCTCATAGCACCATTATTCACCATAACCAAAATATGGAAACAACCTTATGTGACCATGGACATATGAATAAAGAAAACCTGGTGTGTGTATGTGTGTGGAATCACTTATATGTGGAATCTTGAAGCGGGGGTGGGGAATTCGTAGAAAAGTGGTTGCCAGGGGCCAAGTGATAGGGGAAATAGGGAGAGGTTGGTGAAACGGTACAAACTTTGTTATAAATGAATACGGTCTGAGGATCTAATGTATAATATAGTGACTATAGTTGATAACACTGTTTTGTATAATTGAAATTTGCTAAGAGAGTAGAACTTATTGAATGTTGGGACCAAAAAAAAAGGAAAAGTAAATATGTGAGGTGGTGGATTTGTTAATTAACTCAATGGGGGAAGCCCTTCACAATGTATCCATATATCAAATCATCCCGCTGTAAGTATCTAACAGTTTTATTTGTCAGCTGTACCTCAGTAAAGCTGGAAAAAAATTTCTTTCTTTTTTTTTTTTAATTAACAGGATTACCTTTGAGGTTATTTTGGAAGTTTTGAATTGTACAGCACTTGATTCTTTGCTCCATTGTGGAAAGATCTTTACAGCAATGATTACTTCAGAGTTACCAGTGTTACAGTAAGTATTATAGCTTTCTTTTATTTTTTTTAAATGCATGTAACACTTTTTTGTATCAAAATGCTCTCATTAGTAAGACACATCAAATATGTTCTCTGATAGTTGGGCAATATGTTTGACGTAAAAGAACTATTAGAGGGTGTAATTACTATATCCATCTATAGCCCTTGCATCATAATGTCAGCATGTTCTGTGTTACTGAACAAAAAACATGTTACACTGTCTTATATTAGGAGTCAGCAAACTATGAACATGGGCCAGTCTGGCATGCTGACTGTTTTTGTAAATAAAGTGTTATTGGAATAGAGTCACACTGATTCCTTTGCAGAATGTTTATGACTATAAGTTGTAATAGAGAGTGAATTAACCTGCAGAGCATAAATATTTTGTTTGGCTATTTACAGAGAAAGTTTGTAGACCTCTATCCTGTATCACACTGTGTGTCTAACCCTCTCACCCCCATGCCAGAGCTTCTTTTCCCTGAGATTGAGATTGTGATTGGTGAGTCCTTCTTGGCATTTCTGGTGGCATCTCATTATTAGATTTTGTTAGGGTTGTAGGACAGATCTAGAATTTGATCTTATTATGAATTCTCTGGGAGATGTGATCAGGGTAATGGCAGATACTTTTCTTTTTATAGGTGTCATTAAGCTACAAATTAGGAATCTGCATACTGTGATCCTATATGATAACAGTGCTTTAGATATAATGAAAGTGACCAACAGTTTATGTAATTATTTATATGTTTTTATAGTCCCAGATCATTTATATGTGTCTTCTCCAAGAGACTGTAGTCACCTTCCAGTTGGTCTCCTGGCCTACTGTTTTTCCTCTGGAGCTCTAAGACAAAAAGCTATCCAAATTAGTTTACGTGCTGAAAACCCATCAGTACCTACCCTCCTTTGTTTGTCCAAATATAGGAGATACAAGCCCTTTTTATTTACTTAACTACAAGCTTCTTTATTAGCCTTAACTTGAACATAATACCAAGTTTGGAGGTCTCCATATAGTATTTGTACTTTTGTTTTTCTTAATTCTGCCTGCAATGCCTATGTGTATCTTTCCTTACCTCGCCATCTTGGTAGTCCTGTGGGTCTTGGCTAAAGTATGCCTCCAGCAAAGCTCCTCTGACTCCTCAAAGTTGGGTAGGTTCCCTCCTGTGCTCCTGTCATACTCTACCCTTTTTTTTATAGCGTCATACTTAACATAATGTTTTATAACGCTTTCTTATTGTTTTTGCCTGAAGTTTGTGCCTTTGTGCTTTATTTTTGTATGGCCAGCTCGTAGCACACTGCTGCGTATTAGGCAGACCCTTTGTAAAATATCTCTTTGATTAAATATGAAACACAGGTTGTATTTAAATAGATTATATTTAACAAGCGATTGCATGGGCATGATATTATTTAACATCATGTTTTGTAGAAAACTTTTTTTCATAAAAATGTAAACTTTTAATACGATAATGGATAGTAGTGATCTGTGAGATGGGTAAATGAAATTTGCTTTTAATCTGTCAGCTGGAGATGTACTCTTGGTCAGGTTGAGATCTAAACCATTTACTGAGCACATAAAACAATTTTCTGAGGATATTATCTTCATCAATCCATCTAACTATACCATGTCTACATTGTAGAGGAAAGGAAACATGATATGTCTCTTAGTATTGGTAAACTTCAGTTTCTGTCATTTGTAAAGTGAAGATAATATATTGGAAATTAATTTCTAAAGTCTCTTCGAAAACAGACAAATCTTTTGATCCCATGATTGTTAATGTTCAATTCAGTAGCGATTTTTTTAATGGAGACACTAGAAAGGTCACTCTAGTGAATGATCTTATTATTTCTTGGCTTGCTTAGTCATTATAATGACCAATGAATTTGTTACCTTAGTGTGTTTACTGTTGGGTTGGCCAAAAAGTTCGTTCATGCCTTTTTCCATTACATCATTGGAAAAACCTGAATGAACTTTTTGGCCAGCCCAATATTAAGCATCATCAATGTTGTCAATTACCACATATTATATATTCCACCAAATGTTGTAGTACAAGGAACTGTGTTAAGCTCTGGGGAGAAAGAGCAAGTGGAAAAGACTCAGTCCTTGTTGCCATGAAGCTTATATAGATAGATATTAATCAAATAGTCACAAATATTTAGATTTAAACTGCCATTGGTACTATGAAGGTAAGCTAGAGGATTTTATTAGAATTTTAACACATGCCTTGATTTAGTCTACTTTTCTAAGGAAGAGACATGATTCTTAAACCTGAAGTGGAGGGAATTTGGGGGAAGAAGAAGGGATCAGGGTATTAATTCCAGACTGAAGGAATGGCATGTGCAAAGACCCTGAGGTAGGAGGAATCATGGTATGTTTGAGGGACTGAAATAAAGCTGTTATTTTTCTTTTTTCAGGATTGAGGATGGAGAGTGGTGTAAAATAAGGATTGCAAGTAGGGTAGGGCTGTATCATACAGGGACCTGCTAGGTCTTATATTAAGAATTTTGAGGTTTTTATCCCCTAGAAGCAGAAGGAAACCACTGTAGGGTTTTAAGCATGGGATAGACATAATAAGATATATACTTTGAAAATCACTCTTAGTACAGTATAGTGATTAGATTGGAAGTGGCAACAGAAGAAGCAAGGAGTCCTATTAGGAGAAAGGTGTTGCAGTGTCCAGGCCAGGGATGATAACAACTTGAACTAAAATGATTACAGAGGAAATGGAGAGAGGAAGACAGAATTTAAAGAGTTTTAGGGAGCAAAAAAAATCATTTATAAGGTTTGATCTGATTCTTCCATTCTTTTCATTTATGTCCGATAGTCTTATAAATGTGCTTTTTGTAGAGCAGTTGGTTGATGTTTGAATTTGCATACTCCTTGATCCAGCATTCTGTGTCTATTCTAGAGAGATATTTGTTGATGTGTAATAAGAATTAATGTGCAAGGACAGTTGTTACAGCTCTGTTTGTAATAGCTTAAAAGTAGAGACAATCTAAGTGCTCATAGATAGGGAACGTATTATGGAGTATCATTCAGGAATCCTATGTATTTGTATGGAAAATTCCTATTAATTTAAATTTTAAAAATTAAAATATATTGTTTTGTATTTATGTATATATATACCAGAACATAAATATTTATGACAGAGTATTCATGAAACTGTTAATAATCTTGTTCTGCAGATTGAGGTTCAGAGTTAGGGTATGGTGAAGTGAAACTCTTCCTTGTATTCTTATATCTTCTCTTGCTTGAAATCAAAAAACAAAAATTTATGTATCATATTCTAATAAATTTATTAGATAATAATAATAAATTTATGTATCATATTCTAATAAATTTATGTATCATATTCTAATAAACAAATAAATGTACATATATATACTAATTGGAGTATGTTAGTTATCTGTTGGTAATAGCTGTCACCTTCTAAGCTGGCTGAAGTTTGCGGAATTAGAAAACAATTGTACTTTTTTCTTTTGTCAGTAAACTATATTGCTCAAGGTTAAGTTAATTTCACTGATGGGTCACATATTATATGATGGAACCAACCTGCTTTTGTAGTTGCCTGGAGATTTCTGTGAGCATCAAAAGCACTAGTGTATTCTGTCCACGTAAGAGAAATACAAAACGTATTATTTGCATTCTAGTATCCTGCTGTGGAGATAGAGAATTCACGTTTACCTTGAGATCTAAGTGGACCCTGCCACTTGCTAGTTGTGTAAATATGGACAAGATGATCAGGTTTCCAGATCTTTTGTTTCCTCATCTGTAAAATTGGGACAACAGTATGTTTTCTTACAAGGGTTTGTGCATATTTATTCTAGATAATGTATATAAACCGGCACACAGTATATGCTAAACAGTCTATTTGGACTGTAGTGAGGAGAAAAAGCAGAATGATTTATTGTTCTTTAGTAGAAATGAATAAGATCAACTAGATCAGTGATTGAAAAACTTACTGATAGTGGCTCAGAAGCCTGTTTTTATAAATATTATTGGACCACAGCAACATCCATTCATTTACGTATTATCTATGGCTGCATTCATGCTATGGTCCCAGAGTTGAGTAGTAGATACAGAGACCTTAAGACCCCTAAGCCTAAAATATTTATTATATAGCCCTTTAAGAAAATGTTTGCTGACCCTTGGACTAGATCAATATTACTTATAGTTTTAAATACCAGATTACCTTTGAAGATTTGCAAGCAGAGAAGGAACATGATATGAGAATATTAGTGACAGTAGTGTGTAGAGTGGCTTGGACAAGGGGAATAGTAGAAGCAGGGAGATAAGTTGCAATTAATTCAAGAAGTTGTGATTATGGTAATAATCATGAAAAAAATGAGAGACAGAGTTAGTACACAGAGGACAACTCAGGAGGACTTTAACTGACGGCACAAAAGGAAGACTGATATGATTATAGGAATTTGAGTAAGACAATAACAAATTTATATAACAAAGCACACTTGGGCATTAACTTACTAAATCAGTTAACCAATGGTATTGCCATGAGCAGAGAGCTAGAAATAGTCAGAATTGGACTTAATTTTATATGTGTTATTTGGTGAATTTGAGGTGGCATGCAAAGAAGCATGTTACACATGCAGTTGAAAATCTTGAATTACAGATAGTCAGGTCTGTGATAATATACTGAAGTCATTTGCATAAAAGTTACACATCAAATGGATGAGCTCTCCAAGAGAGGGTAGTTTAAAGGGAGAAGAGCAAACAGTAATGAAATGAGCTTTGAGGAATCAACACAAGGAGAGAATGGAAGTAAACCTTCAGTGGCGCAGTTTCAGTAAGTTGTGAGTTGAGCTTACCCTTCCTTCCATTTGCTTTGTACCCTTCCTGCTATTTGCAGTTTTATGCAGATCCTTTATACAGTTAGTAATGTAGAATTCAGTGAGGATGTTTTTGTTAATACTATCTGTACCTTTTTAGTGCCATGCTGGGGCCAGCCTGTACTGGCCTGGAGAGCTGAATATTAAATTTCCGGGAATTTTGTGACCTCGTTCAATATAACATAGCCATTATAAAAAGTTAAATTATGCAAACTTAAAATTAATTAAATCATGTTAAAAACAAAAGTAATAAATACTCAAAACTCATCATTTCCTAATTATTTTACATCCTACTATTTTCTGTGCTCTTGAGGTTTTTATTTACACCTATTGTATGTATGGTGGAAATACTTTTTAGTAGTGTACTGCTACTGTTAATTACTTCTCAACTCTGCATTTGGTGATGTCACTTTGGTAGTTTGAATTTGGCTGCGGTGGGAGCATTCACATTATAAAAATCAGCAAACACTACAAATCAGGGCTCAGTTTATTGTTTTGTTGTTTGTGGATTCAAAGTGATGGAGAAATTGTTAATAACGGATTAAACTTAAAGGTGTATCAAGTCTATAGTCATTACATTATGATACCACACAAAATTGAGGATGTATCCTTCTAGTGTTCGAGAGCTATTATGTATTCCATTCAGTGAAAAAGTTGCTCCCAACGTTGACCAATGAGTGAAGTTCCCACAAATGTCTTTGTCATTTCATTTGCATTCTGTTCATTAAAGTGAACAAAGATATCAACTGTCTTTCATGTCAAAACACTATTTGTTCATCAGTTGCAACCATAGGTGAGCTAGGGATACAAGAGTTTGGCAAAATTATCAAAATCATTTTATATGAATCAATTAGCTGGATAGAATTTACAATAAAGAATATTGTGCATTTTATTATTGTTTGTAAGTTGAGTGCTCTGCATCCTTTATATTGTTAACATTTCTAATAATTTATGCATGTATTTTTTGAAGAGCCAGTTGTTAAACATTTACCAGCACACTTTTATTATTTTATAAAATGTATAAAATTTCTCCCAGGCCTTTATCTTTTTTATATTGAAGAATTAGTCTTTTGCAATTGTTATTTTGCATTTATATGTTGTATAGCAGCTGCCATTTCCACAGTCATTTCCTTGTCTGTATTTCTCTATTTGGGAAATCATTTTATTCAGTGTTATGTGATATTAGCAGGGAGGGTAACATTTTCAATTTGCTAAAGATTTTTTCTGAAAGTGGAAGTATAAACCACTTCTAATCAGCCATATATGTACATATAGCAGGAGGTAAGGAAACCAGTGGAACAGAGCTGCATTGTATTATAAATAGGTATGTATTATTAATTTGTTCACTAAAATAATATATCATATTTTCTAGGGATTCAACTAATGAAACTACTGCCCATTCTGATGCTGGCAGTGAACTTGAAGAAACAGAGGTCAAAGGGAAAAGAAAAAGGGGTCGACCTGGCCGGCCTCCAGTATGTATATACTTGTCTTCTTTGTTCCTTTAACGGTTACCAAGTAAAGGGGCTTGATATGAGCTATTTGTTAATTCTAGTATTGTTAACACTTTTTCAGATCTCACTGACACATCAGAAATTCTTGGAAACTTTGCTTCATAAATTGGCTTAGTAGTGCTTAGAAAAAGGAAATTAATTATAGTATCTTTTTTGCTTTCCATGCTTCTCTTGTAAATAAATGGTGGTCCATGTGAAGGCATTGAGAAGATGATCAACATGGAATGAGGTGTAGTTAGTTATGATTTCTTTGCCTTTTATTTTTAGATGCAACTCTGATTTCCTGTGAGCTCCTAAGTATGCATTTTGGTAGTATTTGGGTCCAGTCTCAGAATATATTCTCATTTATACATGACTGAGAAGTTTAGAAAAGCTCTAGGTATCCTTACTTTGAGGTATATCTTTATGTAATCTGAGTACACAAGTTGTCATTTAATTGAAGGTGGTATAAACTGTCAGACAGTAGTATCAATGTGTCATTGGGTTACGGCTTATACTATTTTACACTCACCTTTATGATGGGATTTGCTATTCATAGTTTTAAAATTTTATTTTATAAAATTTCTTATTATGGAAAATTTTAGCCTCCTTCTCTAGGAGGCATAATAGTATAATAAACCCTCCATATAACTATTACCTAGCAGTTACCAAGTCATGGCCAGTCTTTCTTTCCCATGTTATTTTGAAGGTCATTCTAGACTTAATTCCATCTTTAAATATTTCAGAATGTATCTCTAAAAGATAAGGGCTTGCTTTCTCTCTCTCTTTTTTAAACATCACTCCAATATCATCATAATGCAAGATAACAGTATTTTAGTAACATCACTGATTAACACATTTAAAGTTTATAATCATTTCATAAATATTATCTTTTAAAAAATAGTTTGTTGTTTGAATCATGATCTACTTATTGCAATTGATGGTTATGTTTAACCAGTTATTATATATGTATGTCCTTTGTAGTGACTTAAAAATTTTTTTTATGTTATTGCTGTTCTATCAGTATTTATCTGTTTGCCACAGTTTTTAATTAGCTTCGGTGAAACTCCATAACTTTTACTTTTCCAGGACAATCTAACAACAACAAAAAAACGGATAGAAGGATGACTTCTACAGTTTTCTCTACACTTGCTTTTATCCTCCACCTTTATTTAAAGGGAGAAAAATAGTGGAGGAAAAGACATATATTATAGTCACCCTTTATAATCCTTCTTAATTTTTAGAAGTATTCGGTGGTACAGTGTTCCTTAAAAAAACGTTTTGGGAAAAGTGAAGAAGTCTTGTATTTAGAAGCTGGAGACTATTTTAGTTCCCCTTACTAGTATATGATTTTTCTAAGACTATAGGTGAGTTGCATTGCTTTCTCTAGGATTCATAGGTTATAGGTACCAAATTTGAAATAAGACTAAAGTTTCTTGAAGGTTGTAGAATAAACTGCCTACATGATTGCTTACTTGAATTTGTTCTCCTCCAATTAAAATTCTTTACTTGAAGATTCAGATTAAGTGCTGTCTTCTTGAAGAAAACTTTTTATTTTTTTTCCCTTAAAGAGAATTTATCACCCCTTCAGCAGGCTATTGTATTATTTTTTATAACCTATTTAATTTTGACTTGTCTACAGCTGTATCCCTGTAATATTTTGCTTTCCTGATGAAAAGGAGTCTGTGTATCCAAATGCTTAGCTCTTTTGTGGTTAGAAATTAGATTTTATTTTTAGTGAAATTGCTACTACATAATCTAGCAGGTAAATAGTACATGTTCATCCCATCTTTATAGAATTGAAAAAAAATCAGCCAGCATAGGATAGTAGCAGTCTAGAGACTTGTGTTAGACTTTAGTCCGTATTTTCACACTCCTTAGTTCACGGCTAGCTATACTTCCACCTGACTCAGACCCATTTCTTGATCTTGGAAACAACAGAACTTCCCGAGTTTCTGCTCTGGGGTTTGTACTGAACTGAAGCTTTTTATGTCATTTAATCTTCACACCAATACTAGGAAATAGGTCTTATATGCAGTTTACAAAGTAGAAAACAAAAATAGAAAGTGGTATTTTGCATAAGGTCACAACATTGCATAAGTAGCAAAGCTAGGATTTAAATTCATAACCTACCTCCCAAATTTTCCCTCAAGAATGCCAAAATGCCAAGCTGTTAATTAAAATTGAGAGGTATAATTGTCAGAATGATCATATTTGAGTTATTCTACAGTACCTGTTCTGAAGATTGCTTGGACATTTTCTATCGACTGGCTCCATTTTGAACAATTCTGAGTTTTGACTGATACATTCTTTGTTTAGCTATTTTAATACTGTTCATACTTGTTAAGAGGACTTCATGGATCTCTGGTTTTATTAATTTACTCAGTCAAATGAAAACAAATAATATAAGGACCTCTGTTTTGGACAGTATTATTTTCTTTATTTCTAAATTCTTAGGAGACATCTCATCTTTGGTATTTCTTTTCAGTATACTGTTAGTTCAGAGACGTTTGTTTCTTATTAAACCACTCGTATTTTGCAGATGTCCTAATTCATATTTGTTATTATTGTGGCTCTCTATCCAAATGATTATTGATCTCTAAACAAACACTATATAGTATCATGTTTATTCTACCCCTGTGATTGTATTAGCAAATAATGGACATCATTTTCTCTGTCTTCACAGTACTCCCTTGGTGATGTCCAATCTCATGACTTTAAATACCATCTCTAAGCTTATGTCACCCAGATTTTGTCTCCAGCTTGGACTTTATCCCTGGACTCCAGACTCATATTCAGTGCCCATTGAGAATCTTCATTTAGATATTTAATGGGCCCAGGATGTTTAAAAAACCAAACTTTCAAGCTTCCTATCCCCTGCTCACCCCTTTTCCATAATGGCAGCTTCATGCTTCTGGCTGCTCAGCTATAAATCTTGTAGTCATCTTTGAGTCTTTCTTTCTCAGCCTATATCTAGACTATCAACACATCCTGTCTAACTGATTTGCAAATTGCTCAGTCATTTTTTACTACAACACTGGATTCAGCCACCATCATGTGCCTTTGCTGAAACTTACGAGGTGTGCTCCTTGTCTCAGGGCCCTGTGTCATCTTCTCACTGGGGCCTCCCTATTGATGGTATCTAGAATTGCGTATCTTCCCTCCTACCCAAAGGGACTTACTGTCCCTTTCTTCCGTGTGTGTGTGTGTGTGTGTGTGTGTGTGTGTGTGTGTGTGTTTTCCCCTTTCTCTGTAGTACTTATTGCCATCTAACGTAGTATACCCTTTACTTATTTGGTTTTTGTCTGTCTCCCCCTACTAGAAGGTAAGCTGCATGAAGGCAGGGATTTTTATCTGGTTTGTTTACTGCTGTATAGTAGTGTTCAAATTTCAGTAAGCGTTTATTGAATGAATGAATGGTGTTTAATTTTGTTAAATCATCACTCTTTTTTCCGTCAAGTGTTTAAAATTCTTTTTATTTTGAAATAATTTCAGACACAGAAGAATTCCAAGAATTCTGCAAAGAATTCCTATGCAGATTCTTCATGCAGATTGTCCAAATGTTAGCATGTTACTACATTTGCTTTATCATATTTTTTTCTATATATACACAGACACATAAAAATATATTTATATATAAAAATTTATATTTGATACCAATTATTATTTTTGAAAGTTGCAGACATGAAGCCACTTTACTTTTAATGCTTTAGTATGCATTTTCATAAAATCAAAGATATTCTACACAGCAACAGTACATGTTTGAAAATCAGGAAAATAATATTGATATAATACTGACCTTATGTACATACACTTCATTCAGATTTTGCCTGATGTCCTAATAATGCCCTAAGCAAAAGAAAAAATATTTTTTTTCCTTCGTTTAGGATCCAGTCCAGGATTTCATGTTGCATTTAGTTGCCATGCAAATCAACACATCTGTAAGCTAACCTATCTTTAGTTTCTGGTTTAATGTTTTATTAAGGGTTTTGTTCTCTTTATTCTATTTAAGTGAGAACCAGCACTTATATTCTCAACATTATTTAACTTTCATATTTACGTAGGCTGAGTAGGAAGGGTAAATAAAAAGAGATACATTTTTACTTTTATGTCTATATATTCATACACATAGAAGATGGAGCATAGCATACACAACAAAATATTAACAATGAGTATCAGAAGGAGAGGTTAACAGGTGAATTTATTTATAAAAATTGGATATTCTAAATTACTTGGTACTTTTGTTTATAATCTTATGAATTTCATGATATCATTTATATATTTTACATAATTTTAATGGCTGCATAGTATTGTGTGTAATTATTTATTTCTATAGTCCCCATTGTTGAACATTTATGTTAAAAATTCTTCACTGATTTAAACCATGCTGACATAAACTTATATCTCAAAAATAAATTTTGCTCTAGAGCCATAGATACTTTTTATCCTAAATTCTTAAAAGTAGAATTGATTACTCAAAAGATATGCCATATGTTTTGAAAGTTTTTTTTTTAAAGCTTTTACTTTTCTTTTTTTTTACTTTTTTTTTTCTTAATTTTTATTTATTTATGGCTGTGTTGGGTCTTCGTTTCTGTGCGAGGGCTTTCTCCAGTTGTGGCAAGCGGGGGCCACTCTTCATCGTGGTGCACGGGCCTCTCACTATCGCGGCCTCTCTTCTTGCGGAGCACAGGCTCCAGACGGCGCAGGCTCAGTAATTGTGGCTCACGGGCCCAGTTGCTCCGCGGCATGTGGGATCTTCCCAGACCAGGGCTCGAACCCGTGTCTCCTGCATTGGCAGGCAGATTCTCAACCACTGCGCCACCAGGGAAGCCCTGAAAGTTTTTGATGTGTATTATTGGGTTGCCTTTCACGCAGCAAAATATATGGCGTTACCTGTCTTATAGTAAGTTGAGTTGAGTATACTGATTGTTAAATCTTTTCTAATTTTTAAGTACTGTAACATTTCATCAGTATGTTCTGAAATATTGGTCATTTGTGTTTCCGAATTGTCTGTTGGTCATTTTCCATACCACTTTTTCTATTTATTTTTCTAAGAAATAGAAATCTCTTTTTAAAATAATTTTTGTGGCTTAAGCCTACATACTTTTATGATCCCTTTTGGAAATGTATTTATCAGTTGGACTTGTATCTCCTCTTCTCTGTCAAATCGGCTTTTTTGTTTTATTTTGAAAATTTTTCATTTAATTAGAGTTTAGTTCTGACTTCCTTAATTTTGCTAAAAGATACCATAATTTTTCCAGGAATCTAGAATTAAAATGTGAGTCACCATTTAATTTCCTCATCCCAAGTCCCTTCCCCTCTCTCCTATATGTAATGAGATTCCGAATCTCATGAATTTTTATTTCAGTGTCTTGTACATCTGTCCCTTCTTTTACATTTCCCAAGTTCCTTTCTTTAGGCCTCACTTTATAGGAGTCTGTATTATTATGTTCCTGCTTTTTAGTCTTTTCCTTTTTCCATCCTATCCTTTTTAATACTGCCAGGTTGACCCTTTTTTTTTAACTTGTTCCAATAGCAAGAAGCACCTTTTTTTGGGGCATGTTCTTCTAACTTATTTTATTGTGTTTCCCAACTCATAACCTTTTATTCAGTCAGATACATCTCTTTTGTCCTTCTGTATGTGGCTTGTGCTTTTCCACTTCTATACTTTAGCTCATGGTGTTTTTTTCTTTCTGGAATCCTTGTTTCCTAAATTCTATTTATGCTCATCTTACTAATTTTACTAATCTTACTTAATTCACTAAGTCCCAACTTGCAGTTCATCTCTTTTGTGGAACTTTCCATGGTTACCAGTCATGGGAAGTTATTTTTCTTTTCATAGAACCCTTCCAACACTTATCTTAAACCAAATTTCCATGAAAAGTCTTTTTTTAATGTAATTTAGTTCACTGTAGTTATCTGTGTTTCTGTTTTGATTGTATGTTTCTAAAGATTTTACATTAAACTAGTCCAAATATGTTGATGTACATTATTTGTGAAAGGATAGAGGTTACTTTACATTCATAGCTTATGAATAAATTCAGGTAAGGCACAAAGGATTAAAAAAAAGGTGGTATATCTCTGTCTCTTAAAGTTTGTAGAAAAGTTATTGCACATTTAGACTGCAGCTTATCTTATATAGAGCTTTTGGGATAGAGTAATTTTGGATAATCTTCCTGTAGAGCTATGCCAATTTTTACTTTAAAAAGTTTACCAGAAGTATAGATACACATTTTTTTTAAACATCTTTATTGAAGTATAATTGCTTTACGATACACATTTAAATTAAGTAGTATATAGTTGTAGTAAAGCATT
Source organism: Balaenoptera acutorostrata (assembly GCF_949987535.1). Taxonomy (NCBI): domain Eukaryota; kingdom Metazoa; phylum Chordata; class Mammalia; order Artiodactyla; family Balaenopteridae; genus Balaenoptera; species Balaenoptera acutorostrata. The sequence goes on along the minus strand of NC_080067.1, from coordinate 22,700,878 downwards.
TGTCCTAAAGATTGTTCTAAACTCTGACTTTAAATTGCATCATTTTCACAAAGTGAAGGTTGTATAGCTTTTTGAAACTCTGAGCGTATTTTCCATAAAATTCATAACTTGATATGTTGAGGCAGGGTTTGTTTCAGGTAGTTTTTTTTTTTTTTTCCCTGCAGATACTCGTTCGCGTCTTTTTTTCTTTCCCCCCACTATGTCCCTTGAATTAGCTGCAGCAATGAATACCTGAACCCTAGTTTCTTTATTACAACCCTATGGACCATAGATACCTCACTTACACTGTGGTTTATGGAATTTGAAGCATGAGTGTTCGTCCTCCACTACCAATTGACAAAATTGTATTAGGATGTTGAAAAATAACATCTATCTTAAACACTATGAGTTCTTTGAAAGGTATGTGTGGTACTGTATAGAAGGATCAACTTTTTAATATTTTTGGTACATAGTAACTGCATGATGAATGTAGAAATAAAAGAAAAGTTGTGTTGAATGAGTGAAAAAATTGTTTCCTAGTATCTTATATTCTGTAGACTGAATCAATTTGATTTTGCTTGCTAATGATTAGATTAAGGTTATGCATATTTGACAATAATACCACATTGTCACTTGGGCTGTTGAGCATGAATTCTTAAAGGTGGAATAAATGAGACTCCATGAGATAAGACATTAGAAGCTAGACATGCACACTAGGTTGAGGCACATATTAGGGAAGAGATCCACTTTCTATTAGTGGAAGAAAGATTTCCTAGGCAGGTAGTAGTTGGGGTAGATGGAGTAAGCTGATCATGTTCTACCAGGGAGACTATATCTCTAGGATGAATGAGCATGTAAAGGTCTGTGCTGAGCTACATCTGGGCTAGAGCTAGCATCTGTGTGGTCTGGCAGCCTGTTGTGGGGGTCCCACCTAATGGCCTGGGATTCAAGGATAGGACTTCTGTCCCTGAGACAAACTGATAATGGACAGAACTCTAGCTCCAGAGGAACTGGATTACTGGCTAGGTTACTAAGGCATTAGTAACCTACCAATTAAGGCAAAGGCTCAGTTTTTCTTTTTTTTTCTGTTTTTTTGCTATTAATTTATTTAAATTGAAGCATAGTTGATCTACACTATTGTGTTAGTTTGAGGTGTACAGCAAAGTGATTCAGATTCTGTATTTCAGATTATTTTCTGAACCTATTATTTATAGGTTATTATAAGATATTAAATATAGTTCCTTGTGCTGTGCAGTAAATCCTTGTTGTTTATCTGTTTTAGTAGTTTGTATCTGTTAATTCCATACTCCTAATTTATCCCTTCCCCCCTCCCTTTCCCCTTTGGTAACCATGTTTGTTTTCTATGTCTGTGAGTCTGTTTCTGTTTTGTATATTGATGCATTTGTATTATTTTTTAGATTCCACAAAGAAGTGGTATCATATAATATTTGTCTGACTTATTTCACTAAATTTAATATTCTCTGGGTCCATCCATGTTGCTGCAAATGACAATATTGCATTCTTTGTATGGCTGAGTAATATTCCATTGTATATGTATACTATATCTTCTTAAGCCAGTCTGACTCTTGATGGATACTTGAGTTGTTTCCATGTCTTGGCTATTGTAAATAGTGCTGCTGTGAACATTAGGGTGCATGTATCTTTTCAAATTGGAGTTTTCATTTTTTCCTGATATATACCCAGGAGTGGGATTGCTGGATCATATGGTAGCTGTATTTTTAGTTTTCTTAAGGAACCTCCATACAGTTTTCCATGGTGGCTGTACCGATTTACATTCCCTTCAACAGTGTAGGAGCGTTCTCTTTTCTCTGGACCCTCTCCAGCATTTATTATTTCTAGACTTTGTGATGATAGCCATTCTGACCAGTGTGAGGTGTTGTGTTGCATTTCTTTACACTAAGAATGAAATGTCAGAAAGAGAAAGTAAAAAAACCCATTTAAAATTGCATCAAAAAATACCTAGGAATAAACTTAACCAAGGAGTTGAAAGACCTATATGCTGAAAACGATAAGACATTGATGAAGGAAATTGAAGATGATTCAAATAAATTGAAAGATATCCATGCTTTTAGATTGGAAGAATTAATACTGTTAAGATGTCCACACTACCCAAAGCAATCTACAGATTTAATGTAATCCGTATCAAAATGCCCATGACATTTTCATAGAACTAGAACAAATAGTCCTGAAATTTATATGGAACCACAAAAGGCCCAGAATCGCCAAAGCAGTCCTGAGGAAAGAGAACAAAGCTGGAGGCATAACCCTTCCAGACTTCAGACTGTACTACAACGCTACAGTAACCAAAACTGGGTACTGGCACAAAAACAGGCATTATAGATCAATGGAACAGAATAGAGAGCCCAAAAATAAATCCACATGCTTATGGTCAAGGAATCTATGACAAAGGAGGCAAGAATATACAACGGAAAAAAGATAAACACCACCTCTTCAACAAGTGGTGTTGGGAAAGCTGGACAGCTATGTAAATCAATGAAATTAGAACATTCTCTTACACTGTGTGCAAGAATAAACTAAAAACTGTTTTAAAGACCTAAATATAAGATGTGACACCATAAATCTCCTAGAAGAGAACATAGACAAGACATTCTCTGACATAAATTGTAACTGTTTTCTTAGATCACTCTCCCAAGGCAAAAGAAATAAAAGGAAAGATAAACAAATGGGGCCTAATCAAACTTAAAAGCTTTTGCACAGCGAAGGAAACCATCAACAAAATGAAAAGACAACCTAGGAACAGGAGAAAATATTTGCAAATGATGTGACCAACAAGGGGTTAATACCCAAAATATACAAACAGCTCATACAACTCAATATTGTAAAAACAAACAGCTCAATCAATAAAATGGACAGAAGACTTGAATAGATATTTTTCCAAAGAAGACATACAGATGGCCAACAGGCACATGAAAAGATGCTGAACATCACTAATTGTTAGAGAAATGCAAATCAAAACCACAAATGAGTTATTACTTCACACCGGTCACTATGACTCAGTTCTTAAGATGGCACAAACTCGAAACTGGACCAACAAGCAAGTTTGATACAGAACATCACCCATTTCTTTCATTTGAGAGCACCATGGTTCCTTTGTCCAGGAAGGAGACTACATCAACAGGTGTCTTGACCTTTGTAGAACAAAGAGTGTAGCGAAGGGAGCCTGGAAAGTCACAACTAAAGGGTAATGTATATATTTTTACCCTTTGAAATAACTGTCGCAGTTCTTAGTTTTCAAATCCCCCTTACAGCACTGCCCCCAATCTCTATACAAATGTGTTATTTTATTGAATGGAATAAGTATACCTGTGTTCTGAGAGAAGAATTATTCTCAGGACTGCAAAATTGTGCCCCTTGGGTATAAGCTAAAGAGTGCATGTATCCTGTTATGCTGTGATCTTTCCTCTTCCTTACTCTTTTTATTGGGCACAGTTTTTCTGAATATCAGCTTTTTGGTTTATCTTTCGGCATCTTTACTGTATATTACTGTATGGGTCTGTAATAGGAAAAATCATTCTTGGATAATGGGATAAAATACAGATAGACCCTAGATAAGATCAAGTGGATTTTTTTACCTTCTTATTCACCCTTTATAACCAGTGCTAATAGGCTCCCAGGTTTAAAATTATGGTTTATTTTCTCTTTATTCATGGAGTTTAGTTCCTGTTATATATGTACTAAATATGTGTAATGATGTATGTGTCTGTGACACATGCAAACATTCCTACATGTGCAAAAGCTTATTTGTTGCAGCATTATTTGTAATAGTAAATGATCCAAAACAAAATAAATGTTCATCAATAGGTTATTGGCTAAATAAGTTAATGTATATCTATGTAATGGAACACTGCAGCTTTCGGAAGAGTCAAGACATTCTCTAGGTCTTTGCTATAGATTAAGTATAAAATATGTTGATAGTGAAAATAGAATGGTGCAGAACTGTGCATACATAACATAAAATATACTAGATACATGGAAATATATATGCATTTTTTTTCAAAAAATTTTTTTTATTAGGTGAAATACACTTGTGATTTACCAAGTTACGTTTTTAAGTGTACAGTTCAGTGGCGTTAAATATATTCATATGCAGTCATCACCACCACGCATCTCCATAACTTTCTTCATCTTTTAAAACTGAAACTGTACACGCATTAAACAGTAACTACTCATTCTCCACTCCCCGCAGCCCCTGGCAATCACCGTTCTAGTTTCTGTCTCTTGTGATTTTGACTAAGTACTTCATGTAAGTGGAATCATACAGTATTTGTCTTTTTTGTGACTAGCTTATTTCACGTAGCATAATGTTCTCGAGATCCGTTCACATTGCGGCACTTGTCAGAATTCCCTTCCTTTTTAAGGCTAAATGATATTCCATTGTATCTATATTCCACATTTGCTTATCCATTCATCCACCGATGGACACTTGGGTTGCTACCAAGTTTTAGCTATTGTGAACAGTGTTGCTGTGAATAAGGGTGTACAAATATCTTTGAGATCCTGCTTTCAGTTCTTTTGAGTACATATCTAGGTGTGTTATTTGTGGTCATATGATTAATTCTATTTTTAATTTTTGAGGAACTGCCATACTGTTTTATACAACAGCTGTACCATTTTACATTCCTATCAACAGTGCATAAGAGTTTCAGTTTCTCCACAACCTTGCCTAGACTTTCCTCTTTCTTTTTGATAGTAGTCATCCTAATAGGTGTGAGATGGCATCTCGTAGTTTTGATTTGCATTTCTCCTAATTATTAGTGATGTTTAGCATCTTTTCACATGCTTATTGGCCATTTGCATATCTTCTTTGTAGAAATGTCTATTCAAGTCCTTTACCCATTTTTTAAAAAAAGTTTATTTATTTTTGACTGTGTTGGGTCTTCGTTGCTGTGTGCGGGCTTTCTGTAGTTGCGGTGAGTGGAGGCTACTCTCTGTTGTGGTGTGTGGGCTTCTCACTGCGGTGGTTTCTCTTGTTGCAGAGCATGGGCTCTAGGCACACGGGCTTCAGTAGTTGGAGCGCGTGAGCTCTAGGGTGCATGAGATTCAGTAGTTGTGGCGCATGGTCTCAGTAGTTGTGGTGCACAGGCTTAGTTGCCCCATGGCATGGGGGATCTCCCTGGGCCAGGGATCGAACCTGTGTCCCCTGTGTTGGCAGGCGGATTCTTAACCACTGCACCACCAGGGAAGTCCTCTTTGCCCATTTTTGAATTGGGTTGTTTTGTTGTTGTGTTTTAGTTCTCTATATATTCTGGATATTAATATCTTACCAGATGTATGATTTACAAATATTTTCTCTCATTCTGTGGGTTGCATTTTTACTCTTTCCCCATTGAATGGTCTTGGTACCCTTGTCAAAAATTATTTAATCATATATGTGAGGGTTTATTTCTGGGCTCTGTATTCTGTTCCATTGGTCTGTGTATCTTTATGCCAGCACCACACTGTTTTGATTACTCTAGCTTTGTAGTAAGATTTGGAATCAGGAAGTGTGAGTCCTCCAACGTTGTTCTTTTTTCAAGATTATTTTGGGTGTTTGGAGTCCTTTGAGATTCCCTATGAATTACAGAATGGATTTTTCTGTTTCTGCAGAAATGGTCATAGGCATTTTGATAGAGACTGCATTGAATCTGTAGACGATCACTTTAAGTAGTATTAACATCTTAATGATACTAAGTTTTCCAACCCATGAACATGGGATGGGTTTCTCTTTATCTATGTCTTCTTTAATTTCTTTCATGTGTATTTTTAAAATATGTTTAAATGTCTCTGGAATGACATATAGGAATGAATAATTTTGGTTGAAAGAACCAATCTTCTTTCCTAAGGCTTGAGGGTAAGAGTGGGCAAGTTTTCACTGTGTAACGTTAATCACCTTTTGAATTTTTAGCCATGGGAATGCATTACTCAATAAAGAAAAATAACATTCCCCCCTCCCCTCTTCATATGCACACACAAGTGCTCACGCACATACCTGCCACAGGGAAGACACCTATTTTTCCAAAGAGTGAGCACAGAAACAAGACTTGTTAGGAGGAGCCAGGATCTATCAGCTAAAAAGGATGAATGCATGAAATAATTATATTTTCAAGCAATTTTAAATTGGTCAGTATGGCAAGATAGTAGCCTATAAATAGGGATCTGGTGTGGTAGAGGACTGAACAGGTAATAATGGATAGCATTACTTGCTGTGCTGAGGACTTTGGACTTTAACTTGATGGTTATGAGAGTCATTGGAGATTAGAGATCAAATAAAGAAGAAAATAAGTGTTGGAGTAAATTTGTAATATAAGGATTACTGTGGTTATAGTATTAGAATGGCATTGTCTAACAAATGTGATTTGAGCTACATCTGTAATTTAATATTTTCCAGTAAGTTATAAGAAGTGGGTGAAATTAACTTTAATAATATAATTTATTTAAGCTAGTATACCTAAAATATTATAATTTCATCATGTAATCAATATATGAATGAGATATTTTATATGCTGTTTTTCATACTAAATCTTCACAACCTTGTGGATAGTCAAAACATTGCTCATCTAAGTTTTGAGTAGCCATATTTCAAGTGCTCAGTTAGCTTTGTGAGGCTAGAGACCATGATATTGGGTAATGCAAGTATGGAGATTTTAATCAGGAGACAAATTCTCACCAGTAATTCAAACAGAAAAATTTACTGTGAAGAATTACTATTTATTGAAAAGTCTTTAATCATTTATTGCTCAGGAATTGCAAATTAATACAACAAGGAGATATCACTATATGCCTGTTAGAGTGGCTGAAATCTAAAAACCTGACAGTACCGATTTCCTGGCAAGAATGCAAAGCAGCAGAAGCTCTCATTCATTGCTGGTCAGAATGCAAAATGGTATTGCCACTTTGGAAGACAGTTTGGCAGGTTTGTACAAAGCTAAACATAGTTTTACCATATGAACCAGTAATCCTAGGTGTTTACACAACTGATTTAGAAGTGTTGTCCACACAAAACCCTGCATGTGAATGCCTATGCAGCTTTATTCCTAACCGCCAAAAATGGTGGCCAAGATGTCCATCGTTAGGTAAATGGATGACAAAACATGGTACATCCATACAGTGGAATATTGTTTAGAGATGAACAGAAATGAGCTATTCAACCACTAAAAGACATGGATCCATCTTAAATGCATTTTGTTAAAATGAAAGATACCAGTATGAAAACGCTATATGCTGTGCGATTCCAACTATATGACTCTCTGTAAAAGACAAAACTGTAGTGGTGATTAAAACAAAATTTGGTGTTTGACAAGGCCAAGTGAGAGGGTTGAATGGATGTGAGGCACAGGCATTTTTTAAGGTAGTGAAACTTTTCTCTGTGATACCATAGTTGTGCATACATGACAGTATGCGTTTGTCAAAGCCCACCAAACTTTTCAGAAAAAGAGTGAATTTTATTAATACAGATGTTTAAAAAATCATTTATAAGGTAGGGGGAATACCAGGATGGAATGTAGAGTGTAACAGCGTAATCTCTTTTGCAGTGAAGGGAGGAGGGAGAGAGTTGCTGACTTAGGTAACTTTGGAAATGAGTCTGTAAGACTAAAGTCAGAGAAATTGTACACAGTGTATATAAGAACTGCAGTCTAGTTCATAAAGTTGTTTTCCATGGGGTAGGGCTTAAAATATTGCCCTACGTGTATACTGAGGAGAGCCAGATTTCTCATTGTTGGAGTGGGAGTTTGTCGATGAGCAAGGGGAAGAAGCATCCATGTGGTAATGGATTAGAGTTGGAGATACCAGTTCCAACTTATGTTTAGCTTAATATAGATAACAGATCATTGCATACAGAAACATTTATAGTTATGTGTATATATATGGAACATACATTTCTTTGTTTTGTCTGCTTAAGGGCCTAGAAGCAAGGGCACTTAGTATCAAGGAGCCAAACCTAGTGCCCAGATCTTCATCTCTAGTAAAATTCTCTAATAAAAGGAACCAGGGCTCCTTGGAGTATTACCTGATTCTAAAACTGGAAAAGAGAATATACAGTATGAGCCTGGAGAATGATGTGCTGCCAGAAAGTAACCAAGTGCTAAAAAAAATAAAAAACAAAACACACAGAATGATGGGAATATGTCAAATGGACACAGGAACCAACTGAAAGATATCTTAATGGCCAAAGCTGAAGCAAGTTGAACAACAAAATAAAATAGTATTGAATTATAATCCAAAAATATAAAATAAATGTCGATGAGTCTACATTAGTACAAATGATTGAGTGAATGGGTGAGAATAGACAGATCTCTCATACTGAAGAATTTCAAATGGTATGCGTAAATGCTCTACCTTCAAGGAGGTGGATCAAGGAGGTGGAGCATAACTCCCCACCCCTTAAATGTGGGATGCACATAGTGACTTTCTTCCAAAGTATGGAAAGGAGAGGAAAAGTAACTTTACAGTGGAGAAACCTGACAAATACCACCTCAGCCAACTGATTAACAGGTCAACATTAAGAGTGATAAATCATACTGTTAGTATATACCCTTGATATGAGGTGACAAAAATGATACTTCGTCTCTCACATCTTCCTCTCCAAACCCATAATCCCAGTCTACTCATTAGAAAAACATCAGACAAACCCCAGTTGAAGAACATTGTATAAAATATCAGTACAGTACACAATCCCTGTACAAAATTCTTCAAAATTGTCAAGGTCACCAAAACCCAGGAAAGTATAAAAACTGTTGGAGCCAAGAGGAGCTTAAGGAGACATGATGTGAGTATGTCTGGGTGCCCTGGATGTTCTCCTAGAACAGAAGAGGTCATTAGACAAAAACTAAGAAAATCTGAATTAAGTATGGACTTTTGTTAATGTATCCATTTTGGTTCATTAATTATAACAAATGTACCATACAAATAGTAAGGTGTTAATAATAGGTGTAATTAGACATGATATATGTGGGAATTCCTTGTACTGTCTTCACATTTTTTTTGTAAATCTAACACTGTTCTAAAAATAATTTATTTAAAAATAAGCAGTAAATTCATTATATATTAATCCACACACACAAATGGCTGTCAGGCTGTTAACTATTAAGAGGAGTGAAAGAGTACTGTGAAGAATACAGGAATAAGAGAATGAAGGGAGCAGGTCCTGTGAGCAGGGAGAAAAGCCCCTCCACGTTATGCTTTGTAGTGTTCCTCCAAGGCCCTCTAGTTATAAGCCTACCAGTGCAGCATATGACAAAAGAGAAATGTTTACAGAGTGGGGCAAATTAGAATACATTTGGAGATGAGGAACAGTAAATTTATAACTGAAGCAGGCTATTATGAGAGTGAAGTAAACCACTCAAGAGAGACTATAAAGACTGAGAAGATGCTCAGGAGAGGCCTAAGGTAACACTGACAGGTAAGGAGTATAAGGAGGGAAAAGATATCTGAAAGACAAGGGGGATAACGTGGCCTGTTGAGAGAGTTTCAAAAAATGTCTGTTGGGCTTCCCTGGTGGTGCAGTGGTTGAGAATCTGCCTGCCAATGCAGGGGACACGGGTTCGAGCCCTGGTCTGGGAGGATCCCACGTGCCGCAGAGCAACTAGGCCTGTGAGCCACAATTACTGAGCCTGCGCGTCTGGAGCCTGTGCTCTGCAACAAGAGACGCCGCGATAATGAGAGGCCCGCGCACCGCGATGAAGAGTGACCCCCCCTTGCCGCAACTAGAGAAAGCCCTCGCACAGAAACGAAGACCCAACACAGCCATAAATAAATAAATAAATAAACCCCCCAAAAAAAGTTAAAAAAAAAAAGTCTATTACGTTTAGCAACATTACTTTTACTGGTGGGCTTGGTGAAGCAGCAACCCTGATGAGTTTATATATGAATGAAATTTATGGGAATAATAACAGTGACTGCAAGCAATTCTATCTTGACTCTAAAGGTGAGACACAGATAAGGTGATAACTAGTGTTGACTTTTTTTAAAAAATTGGGGGCGTGGGATGGGTTGTTAATTGAAGAATGTAAACTCTGTCAAGGCAGGAATGTTTGCTGTATTTCTAGTATCTAGAATGGTTCCAAATATGTTCAATATATATTTGTTGTATGACTGGATAAGAAATATTTGAGTACTTAAGTCGAGGGAGAAGTTGAATATGCAGCTTTTTCCAAGTAATGTTTTATTGAACAAGGTTTCTGAGGAAATAGAATATTGAGGAAGTTAGGAAGAAGAAAATGTCAAGAAGGGGGCATGGTTGGGGCATGGTTAAAATGTTCAGCATTGGCATTATTGTACAAAATATTAAATCTTTTTCTTTTAACTTTATTTTCATGCCATGTATAAATTAACTTGTACTTTGCTGTTTGTACTTTGTTTTTATCAATGAAAACATTGTAAAGCTTCCTTTGGGATTACGTCTCTTATCTATAACAGTGCTAACTTCCCTTTCACAGGATCAGACATAATTTGAGATCATTCTGCATAAAGCAAAGTATGCTTGCATTTAATTTAACTTTTCCTCATCTTTTTATTCAGTCTACAAATAAGAAACCTCGAAAATCTCCAGGAGAGAAGAGTAGAATTGAAGCTGGAGTTAGAGGAACAGGCCGTGGAAGAGCTAATGGGCATCCTCAACAGAATGGTGAAGGGGAGCCTGTCACATTATTTGAAGTGGTGAAACTGGGGAAAAGTGCAATGCAGGTAAATTTTAAGTGTTTTCATCTTATTAATAAAGAAATACAGTCAATAACGTGGAACCTATTCGTGTATATATTGACATTTTATATACTCTTGTTGATTGTGTAATCAAGAAGTTTATTAACTTAAAGGTTTTTCTTTGCTTGTTTTGTAAAAAGTGTCAGGAAAGGCATTTTGTTTAATAGTGAGTTTAAGATTACAAACTTTAGATTACATTGTGCTGAATAAAGTAACTTGCATGTAACAGGAGCTGCCTAAGAATTTTTATTACGTTAATAATATGTATTTTTTTTAAATTTTGAGTTAATATAAGTAACATGTGTATTGAAGAATATTTGAAAGAAGAAAAGGTATAAAAAACATTCCTAAGAGTGAATTAGGAATAACCACAGTTAATATTTTATGGTTATTTGTGTGTGTGTGTGTGTGTGTGTGTGAGAGAGAGAGAGAGAGAGAGATATCTGTTACAACCTTCTTACTCTCTTTTCTCTCTCCTCATTGACTCAACAAATATCATTAAATAGTTTAGAAGAGCATATCTTCATTGGCTTCTTACTAATTCATTACAAGGATAAACCATGATTATGTGTGTCTTTACATTTTTTTCCACTATTTTAAAACTTATCATTTGTATTTACTTCCCCACATCTTTTTTTCATTTTAAAGTACCAGAGGTAAAATTATTTCATTAAAGAATATTTCTTAACTGTGTGGTAATAAATACCATTTTACTCTCCAAAAAGTTGTACTAGTTTATCTTTCACCAGAAGTGTAGCTAGCAATTGGATATTTTATATTTAAGAATTATTTGACAACATAGGCAAAGATGGTAATTCATTATTTTAATTTGCGTTTTTTTGATTACTAATGATTATATGTTAAATCTTTTAATTTGATACTGCTCATTTTTGATACTTCATTTTCAATTTAAGTTTTAAATTTAGGTAATTGATGAAACAGATTTATTTTTAGAACTAAAAGCAGGCAAGTTTTCATTAGTATACCTTCTATTTTTTAACCTGTATTTCCCTTTGAATTCCTTAAGGGAGTTTAGTGTTCACTGCTTTTTATGTATGTTACCAGATTGATGTGTTCAAGGATCCTGGAATTTGTATGGGAAGGGAGGGAGGTGGAGTGGTGGGATGATGCTAAATAGTAAAAGAAATACTGAATTCCCAGTTACCCAAAGCAATGGACAACTTTAGATTACATAAGTATAATTTTAAAATATATTAAGTGACTTTTAGCCCTTAAGCTTGACAGTTTCTTTATTATACTTTAATAGAAAAATTGTTAACAAGCTACAGAAATACTATTTTTGAGATGTGTTTATTGCCTCCCACCCTTACATGGAAACACAAGCAGAAAGATGAAGGAAATCAAATTTAAAAATTGCATTTCAGTATTCTGCTTTTCTTTTTTCACGCAAAACTTTATTTTTCCAACTTTTACTTAATAGGAACAAAATCTTCAATATTTAATATGAACAAAATCTAATCATCTGTATTTGATACACACTAGTGAGTAGTGTACATTTTTTCTTTTTTGCCCAGTATCTTCTGTATTCTTCATTCACATTACTCTTCCCTGTTGCTGTTTCCATACTTTACTCTCTGCTTAAATTCTTTTGGATTCATGTTTTATGAAAAGTAAAGATTAGTAGTCAGAGCCTACTGCTACTTGCATAATTTGGTTTTAAGTCACTTTTTCAACTTTTTCTCACTATTCTTCTATTGAAGTTGACTCTAAGCATTTTCTACTTTGCTGTAATTTTTTATTATTCTTTTATGTTTTTCTTTCCTAGCTATATTCAAATTAATCTGCAAACTTCTGTAATTTTTTTTTACTCAGCGTTCTATTGTGGGCATTTTTTTCCCATGAATTAACCTTATAAATTTTAATAATTATATATCATTCCCTAACGTGGCTGGGCCGTGATTTATTTAACCAGTTTTCATTTGGGCTGCTTTATTGTTAAGGAAGAATAAGTATATCTAAGATAACTATTTAAGGGTAGTTCTATTAAAAATAGTACTTCTTTGAATATCCTTGTATATCCCTCTGAAATGTGCACATGGGAATCCTTTGTAACATAAATTCCTGCAAGTGGTTGCTGAGCAAAAGGAATGCATGTTTAAAAAACTCTGATGCAGGTCTTTTATTGAAGCTGGCACACTAATTTAAGTGTTTATTACCCCTTCACTTCAAACATAAAGTAATGAAAGATAAAATATTAAAAAGAGGGTAGACATTAATGAGTTTAGAAACTAAATGTTTTTGTGGTTTATATAAAAGAAAAACTACCTGGTGATCAGGATTGGGCTTAAGGTAGCAGAAGCAGGCACTTGTAGCCAAGAGTTTGGCTCTTGTGTGTTAAAAAGATGAAAGATGCTTCATGAAGGGTAGAAGAATAGAGTTAGGCTTAAAATACATGAAGCCAGGGCCTAACACGAGACTCCATACTTGTAAAGGAGACTGAAGAAAGCCGCTGAGAACTAACTGCTGCATAGGCTAAGGCTTATGTTTAGGGGGATTGTATATCTCAGGTTACCTTTGAGACTCTTGTTTATGCTTATCATCCATGTAGTTATTAGTAGAGACTCCTTTAATACTCAAGAGGGTCCTAGTTTGGATAATAACTTATACTAAAACCCCACTTTTAGGAAATCATGGGCTGAAGGAAGGGAGAGGACAGACATAGTCCTTATAATCAGGTCCTGAATTAAAATGACTACTTTCTTGGTTGGAGACTGGGTCTGTAAAAATCCCCTGTATCATCTTAGACCAGGAAGTTCTTTCTAAGCCCACTATATGATCTAGTTGTGCAGTGGAGTGAGTAGAATGAGCAGAGATAATCACAAAAACATTGGCTAGGGAGGGATGAATAATAAAAGAAATAAGTATATTTAAGATTCTAGAGAGATGAAAGAAGAAATTCTAATACCAAAAAGGAAATAAACTTAGTAAATTGGTTTTACTGAAGATAAAAAGCTACATTAGATGCCATCAAAGGGAGAATTGAGGAATTGGCATTCATTAGGCATTCATTTAGAATGTAGCCCAGAGAAATAAAAAAGTAAATATGAAAGAGCAGTTGAGTGACTTTGATGTGGATTGAAAGGGTTCCAAAATATGCAGGGGAAGAATTCTGAGGGAATAAAAGAGACATAGTTTTTGAAGAGGTACTTTTGTGGAAATTTACAGTCACATTTCCTCGGATCTAGAGTTTGTTCTCAGGAGTCAACAAGATAAGTGAAAATCATTACACAGCTAGTAGTAGTACAGGCATTCCTTGTGTTTTTTTGTTTTTTGTTTTTTCCTGCGCTTCACAGATACTGCATTTTTTACAAATTGAAGGTTTGTGGCAACCCTTCGACAAACAAGTCTATCAGCACCATTTTGCCAACAGCATTATTTTTTAATTAAGGTATGTACAGTGTTTTTTTAGGCATAATGTTATTGCACACTTAATAGACTATAGTATAGTGTAAACATAACTTTTATATGCACTGAGAAACCAAAAATTCATGTGACTCTCTGTATTGCGATGTTTGCTCTATTGCAGTGGTCTGAAACCAAACCTGCAATATGTCTAAGGTATGCCTGTATAGTATAACTAAAATATTGAGGATTGAAAGAAAGTCTTGAAATATTTCATTAAAGAATGCTTGACCCTTTTCTCTGACTACAATGCAATAAGGTTGAAATACACAAAATAAATTCCCCTTCTACATTACATTATACTCAAAAGTTTGGAAAGTCACTTTTAAATAATTCATGTGGTAAAGAGGAAATAAACAGAGTTGAAATGTGAATGTTAGTGAAAGTAATGTTAGTGAAAAATTGAGGCCAGCTAAAGCACTACTTGAATAAATATACAGTCTTAAATGTATTACTATTAGCAAAAGTAGTACAAACTTAGAGAAAGAAAAATAGGAAAACTAAAATAATTAGGAAGAAAGGAATAATAAAAGTAGAAATGGAAATTAAATAGAAAAAGAAATGGTAGAAAAGGTCAACTAATTCAAAATATTGGCAATTTCAGTTCAGTACATTTTTAAGACTTAGAGGTTTTATCTTAGGAATGCAAGGGTGGCTTAATGTTAGAAAATATTTTACTGTTATATAGCAGATAATCCTGGGGGGAAATTGATATAGAATGTTTAGAAAAATCATTTGATAAAATATAGCTGATATTCATAATGAACAGTAACTCTTCATGAATAAACAAACAAGAGGGAAATTCCTTAGCTTGGTAAAGTTATCACACAAAAACCTTATAGCTGACATCACGGCACTTTTTAATTTTTTTATTTTTTATTTTTGGCTGCATTGGGTCTTCGTTGCTACGTGTAGGGTTTCTCTAGTTGCGGCAAGCGGGGCCTACTCTTCGTTGCAGTGCGCGGGCTCCTCATTGTGGTGGCTTCTCTTTGTTGTGGAGCATGGGCTCTAGGCACATGAGCTTCAGTAGTTGTGGCACTCGGGCTCCATAGTTGTGGCTCGCGGGCTCTAGAGCGCAGGCTCAGTAGTTGTGGTGCACAGGCTTAGTTGCTCCGCGGCATGTGGGATCCTCCCAGACCGTCCCCTGAATTGGCCGGCGGATTCTTAACCACTACGCCACCAGGGAAGTCCCTCACATCACGGCATTTTAAAAAGGGAAATTTAGATGAATTCCCAGGAATAAGCACTAGAGTATAACAATTGAAAAGGAAAATATAAAATTTTCCGTATTTGCAGAATATACAATTGTCTAGGTAGGAATTTCAACATAAACTAGAGTATTAGAACTAATGAGTGATCAGCAAAACTCCTAGAGAGAAAATTAACACTAAAAAAAAAAAAAACATCATTCTGAACATGTTAGAGGAAACAATAGCCCATGTAAGAAAATAGTAAGGAAAAATGAATAAAATTTTGAGTGGAATAGAATAAAATTCTGTTTCATACTCTTCATATTGAGTGACATAAAAATGTCTGGAAGATAGTGAGAGTCAGTAAGGATGTAGAGTAACAACTAGTGGGAGTACAAATCTGTGTAACCCCTTTGGAGAAAAATTTGACAGTATTAAGAAAAGTTGAACGACCTATTCATTTTTCATTCATTTAGCAAATATTTAATGAGTGCCTACACTGTGGGCAACACCTTTTTCTCTTTTTCATGTCTTTCTTTTTTTAACTGAGGTACTTTGAAGAAAGGGAATTCAATTCCTAGATGTAACCTTTAGAGAAATTTTTGTGTATTTTTATAAATGAGGCAAATACAGGAATTTTTATTGCTACTTTGTAAAAGCAAAAAGAAAAAAGAGGAAGTAAAAAAAGTCTATGAACAGGACAATTGATAAATAAAATGTGGTATATTCAAACACTTCAAATGAGTGAGCTAGAGCTCTAGGTACCATTATAGATAAATTTCAGAAATGCATTTTAAGGGACAAAGCAAGCTGCAGAATGATACATAATATATTGTACTGCTTATATAAACACATATCTAAGTTTATTTAACATCAAGTTTATGTTGTTGGTTACTTACTGAGGAGATAGGAGAAGGAGAATAGGATCAGATGGGTGTATGTGGGGTACTACAGCAGTTACTGAAAAAGAAGCAGAAAGAAACAAATATGGCTGTAAAGTATTAAATGTTGTTGAAGCTGGATACCTTCTTGTCTATCTTGTTTATTTTATTATTTGAAATAAAAATGGATAGGATTTCTGAAATGCCCCCCAAAAGGAGGGCTTATAATGTCCATATATTTGGAAAATGACTGTATCCCTTCCCCTTTGGAGAGGTATGAAATGTGAAGGCTTTGATGAGATTTGTGTTAAAGAACCTGGCTTCTTTTATTTATCCAGCATTCCAGAAACCTTTGATTCCTACAACTATTTATGACCATTTTCTCTTTTAAGTCTTTTCTCCTTATCAGAATTGTGAAGAATCAGTTTTACTGGCTTAATAGATACTTGTTACACACCTCCTGTAATCAGATGCTGTGCTAGATAGTTTCTGAATGTACAGAAAAACAACCACAGTTTTGCCCTCATGGGAAACAGGTGTTACAGAATACTTTAATAAAACAGATATACTGAGTGGGTTGAAAACTCTGAAAATTCACTTGGGCACGTCTAGAGGACAGGGTTGTGGAAGGTTTGCCTGTATAGCTAAAACTTGACCTGAGACTTGAAAGATGAGTAGGAGTTAGCTAGGCAGTAGCAGAGGGCACTTCTTATAGCAGAAACAGGGCATGCAAAACTGAAATCTCTACCCCTACAAAGAGGGCATAGATGGCCAGTAAAAATAGAGCTGAGAGAAGCTAGATTCTGAACATTGAACGTTTTGACTTTTTGTGAAATTGATGGCATTTTAGAAAGAAAATAACATCATATTTAGCATTTTAGAAATACCTTTCTGGAAGCAATACAGGTGATGATTTGGGGTGTGTAGGGCTGGAAGATAGACCAATTAGGAGGCTTTTTTTTTCCCCTCCCCCTCCAGTGATCCAATTGGGAAGTAATGAGAGTTTGCATTTATAGTGTCAGTGAGGGTGAAAAGGAAGAGGAAGTGACCGATTCTATAAATATTAAGGCTGTAGGATGCTTCTGAAGGATGAGAAAGAGGACAGAATCTAAGGTAATTCCTAGTTGTTTGACTTGGGGATATTCACTGAAAGGAAATTTTTTAAGAGTATAGGTGTTAGTAGATGGGTATGGGAATAGTTTGGTTTGGACATTTTGACTTTTAGGTGCATGACACTGACTATATGTTGAATTTTGGAACATTCAAGCTATTAATCTGGTGTTTGTTGCTTTAGTAGTTATGAGTTAGCATTTAAGTGAATTTCTGTAATCCATTGGCAGTTGCATTTTGTACCTCCAGACTTCAACTAAAAATGTTGGACTACAGTTCCTTCATTGAACAAAAATTCATTGAGAGCTCTTGTTTCAGGCATTGGGTTAGGTATAAGAGATACAATATGAACTAAACTTGCCTGACCCTTCCCTTCATAGACTTTCTAATCATAGAAGGGAAAGGAAATTATCCATACTAATCAAATGATCTGTTAATATACTATTACAAACTGTTGATTAATGCTAAGAAAACTCCATTTGGTCTTAATGTACTGATAATAATAACTTATGTGAATGAGGAATTGGATTCAGCCTATAAATGAAGTATACTTAATAGCACAGTTTGGTCTCCTATTTGCTTTTGACAGGTGACTCTGTGGGTAAAACTGATTTTGTCCATTGAAGTTATGATTGGGAAAGACATAGGTATCTTAGCGGGATAGTCTGTGATTAGTCATTCTCTCTCTTTTAGGGAGGAAACTTTGTTCTGATGTTAAAGAAAAGTATGAACTTTTATAGGACATTCATTTCTTCTAGTTCCCAACTTACAAATGGGTTAGATGCCAAATCTCAAGGTATCAAATGCAGAGGAGTTCTCCCCTAAGATTTGTGTAGGTGAATTTTAATTACTCTATGTCGACACCAAGGAAAGTGTAAAAGCACCGGTGAGTTTATTAAAATCTCACCTGTTAACTTGTGTTTGAACTGACAGTTTATTTAGTGACTGTATGAGAATTGAATGCTTTTCTGAGCTATTAATAGAATGGATAAATGTGTCTATAATACGTTTTGAATTTCTGAATGTTCATTGAAAAGCTTAAAAGTTTCAAGAAGTATTAAAATGGCTGAAGAATGTCTTAAGAAGTTTAATTATAGAAGAAATGGTACTGAAACGTTAGAGGGGAGAACAAATGTACTATTGACTGAAATGAAACTTTATAACAAAGATGGTCAAGAAATATTGAAGGAAGGAAATACTACAGTGAAGAGGAGTAAAACCTTATAGAACTAAGCAAATATAAGTACTTGAATAGAATCAATATATGAGTGTAATACAAGAAATATGTGCTTATAGCTGCAACCACTACAGTGCAGGATATTGGGTACGGGACTTAAAATCATGAAAAAAATATTAAAACATTTATTCAGATTTTTAACAACATCATAATAAAAAATTTAAATTTAACATAAAAACATTTAGATTAAGTTTAGCTGAAGGTAAATGTGCAAAACTGAAAATAACAGTAGTTTAAACAAGATAGTTTATTTCTCTCATACGTAAAAGATCTTAGATAGATGATCTTTTCCATGGCAGCAGGTAGACTGTCAAAGGATTGAAATTGTTAATACTTTAATACTTTAATAATCATTAAGGTATACATAATCATAACTTTAGCAACTGTACATTTTGATGTTTATCAGAAACGAATTTTACATAACAAAAAGGAAGAAGCTGCCAGGGCAGCACAATTGCAGTCTCTACCCCAGGCAGCAGACATTGGGTTCTGTTTTAAGCCCTATGAATATCTTTCTATCCTATTTCTCATTCCTGTCTTGACCCTTGTGGGAAGTCTGGGCCTAATGTTCCTACTAATGATAACAGCCAGCCACATTGCACATCACATGTCCCATGAATAAGTTGATGTTTTAAGGGTGGGAGTGCTGCTGGTGCCAGGCACTGGGCTCTTGAGGCGAACTGCTTCATTTTAGACTTCTTAGTTCCTGCAGATAAAGCCATGCACGAATGGCCACAAAAGTGGTCAAAGCCTGGTGAAGCCTAGCAAGCATACCTTTGTGGATGTTGATTGCTTACAGAGCCCCAAATGTGATAGAAATGGTGTTTGAAGGCCCACCAGTGCAGCATAGATGTCATAGTGCTGGTGGGTGAACCTCATGGGCATCCATCATGGCATCCATGATTTGGAAAAAGAAGACCTGAGTCTTCAACACAACACTCTTGTTGCAAAAGCATCACTGCCAGGATGCCTGTGCCTTTTACACTCAGATTGGGAAGCTGAGCTGCAGTGCCTCTTTTGTGACTGCTGCTGGCTCCATTCCAGGTACATGCCAGCACTACAAGCAGCCCACCATCTATATTAAGCAGTAACAGAACACCTCTTAGAAGACCCTGGATGAGATGGACACTGGATGAGATGGACATTGCTAGCTCTACCTATATTGAGAGGAGGGTAGGGTTGAATTACTCTTCTGTGGCTGTAGCAGTCTCAGTATGCTCTTCTGTGGAAGTCTCCTGCTGGTAATCTCTACACGGATAAGAAATCCACCCCAACCCCCATGAAGCTTTGACAGCTAGCTCCAGTATTGTCATTGTGGAGGTCCTGGTGGCCATTGTTGTTGGCATTGCAATCCTGGTGATCACCATCAGGTTTCCACCTTATGGGGAAGTACAAGAAAGCAGGAATGAAGGACTGGGGGAATTGAATATACAACCCAGCATAGGTCTGTAGTGGGGAGGGTCAGAGGACAGTGTCCAGGACCACTTCAGTGTGAAACTTAATTCTTGACTCAAGACAGATACTTTCTCCACCACCATCCCCTTCTGCTCTCCCTCCTCCCTCCATCCTAACAATTCTTGTCCTAGGGCTACCTTTCTTTTTGACTTTATCTCCCAACCTCTCTTGAAGAGCTGTTTCTATTATTATTCCTTCTTCCTCTTGGTCCATGGACAAGAAATCTCATTCTGTAAATGCAGACGCAAGAATGTCATCTTCGATTATGTTTAAAATAAAAGGTTAAAATGACATCCTGGGATCATTTAAAAGTGGTGGAATACCTTTTGAAGGCTTAAGTGACTTTAGGTGAGGAATAGTTCTATCTCATTATAAAGGAAAGAGTAGCATCTTCATCCTGAACTATCTACTAGTTTATCTACTGCTTATTGATGAGAAGAAAATTTGGCTTTATTTGGGCTTGCATAATGGCCGTATCGCTGTCTGTTACACCATGAACACATATGCTTCTCACTTAAAAGCTAATCTTATTTTAGTTGCCTAAACACATTTTTATTTGTTTGAGAAGAGACTGTCCAGATACTTTTGGGGTTTGTTCTTCAGCTCACCTCTATTATAGTTGATATTAGTAATGTTTTATTATGTAAAAATGTTTGTATATACTTTGTCATTGGTAATTTTTGTGACTTTCTTAATATTACAAACAGTGAAATTTAGTAAAATATGAGGGAGACATAAAGCAAGAGAGAGTTTGAATTTGTCAGAATTATGCCAATTAAAAAAAAAAACCTTAACTTTTTTTTTTTTTTGGATCCTGTGGGAGGTTATACATAGGACGAAGGTGAAATAAATAGAACTTTACAAATACTAATTGGATAAATGAAATAGTTACATTAGTCAAGGTATTATCACACCAGGGCCCTGTATCTTAGAATCACAGTATCTTTTTTTTTTCAAACATCTTTATTGGGGTATAATTGCTTTACAATGTTGTGTTAGCTTCTGCTGTATAACAAAGTGAATCAGCTATAGATATACATATATCCCCATATCTCCTCCCTCTTGCATCTTGCTCCCACCCTCCCTACCCCACCCCTCTAGGTGGTCGCAAAGCACGGAGCTGATCTCCCTGTGCTATGAGGCTGCTTCCCACTAGCTAGCTATTTTACATTTGGTAGTGTATGTCAATGCCACTCTCTCACTTCATCCCAGCTTACCCTTCCCCATCCCCGAGAATCACAGTATCTTAATTTGAACTTCAGAAATGTTCAGATTTTATAGCCCAAGGTTTTCCCCACAAATGATTATATTTTTATAAAATAATCATTGTTGATCCCTTTTAGAGATTCAGCTGGATTACCTTTGAACTCCTTAATTGTTTAAGCTTCATGGTCACATCTCATCATCTTTTGCATCTCTTATTTTTATTTATTTATTTATTTCTTAAAAAACATCTTTATTGAAGTATAATTGCTTCACAATGGTGTGTTAGTTTCTGCTTTATAACAAAGTGGATCAGCTACACATATACACACGTTCCCATATCTCCTCCCTCCTGCATCTCCCTCCCTCCCACCCTCCCCATCCCACCCCCCCCAGACGGTCACAAAGCACTGAGCTGATCTCCCTGTGCTATGTGGCTGCTTCCCACTAGCTATCTATTTTACATTTGGTAGTGTATATATGTCCATGACACTCTCTCACCCTGTCACATCTCACCCCTCCCCCTCCCCATATCCTCAAGTCCATTCTTTAGTAGGTCTGTGTCTTTATTCCCGTCTTGCCACTAGGTTCTCCGATGATGGACACTTAGGTTGCTTCCATGTCCTGGCTATTGTAAATAGAGCTGCAGTGAACATTTTGGTACATGACTCTTTATGAATTATGGTTTTCTCAGGGTATATGCCCAGTAGTGGGATTGCTGGGTCGTATGGTAGTTCTATTTGTAGTTTTTTAAGGAACCTCCATACTGTTCTCCATAGTGGCTGTATCAATTTACATTCCCACCAACAGTGCAAGAGTGTTCCCTTTTCTCCACACCCTCTCCAGCATTTATTGTTTGTAGACTTTTTGATGATGGCCATTCTGACCGGTGTGAGATGATACCTCATTGTAGTTTTGATTTGCATTTCTCTAATGATTAATGATGTTGAGCATTCTTTCATGTGTCTGTTGGCCATCTGTATATCTTCTTTGGAGAAATGTCTATTTAGGTCTTCTGCCCATTTTTGGATTGGGTTGTTTGTTTTTTTGTTATTGAGCTGCATGAGCTGCTTGTAAATCTTGGAGATTAATCCTTTGTCAGTTGCTTCATTTGCAAATATTTTCTCCCATTCTGAGGGTTGTCTTTTGGTCTTGTTTATGGTTTCCTTTGCTGTGCAAAAGCTTTTAAGTTTCATTAGGTCCCATTTGTTTATTTGTGTTTTTATTTCCATTTCTCTAGGAGCTGGGTCAAAAAGGATCTTGCTGTGATTTATGTCATAGAGTGTTCTGCCTATGTTTTCCTCTAAGAGTTTGATAGTGTCTGGCTTTACACTTAGGTCTTGAATCCATTTTGAGTTTATTTTTGTGTATGGTGTCAGGGAGTGTTCTAATTTCATACTTTTACATGTACCTGTCCAATTTTCCCAGCACCACTTATTGAAGAGGCTGTCTTTTCTCCACTGTATATGCTTGCCTCCTTTATCAAAGATAAGGTGACCATATGTGTGTGGGTTTATCTCTGGGCTTTCTATCCTGTTCCATTGATCTATGTTTCTGTTTCTGTGCCAGTACCAAACTCTCTTGATTACTGTAGCTTTGTAATAAAGTCTGAAGTCAGGGAGCCTGATTCCTCCAGCTCCATTTTTCGTTCTCAAGATTGCTTTGGCTATTCGGGGTCTTTTGTGTCTCCATACAAATTGTGAAATTTTTTGTTCTAGTTCTGTGAAAAATGCCAGTGGTAGTTTGATAGGGATTGCATTGAATCTGTAAATTGCTTTGGGTAGTAGAGTCATTTTCACAATGTTGATTCTTCCAATCCAAGAACATGATATATCTTGTATCATCTTCAATTTCTTTCATCAGTGTCGAATAATTTTCTGCATACAGGTCTTTTGTCTCCTTAGGTAGGTTTATTCGTAGATATTTTATTCTTTTTGTTGCAATGGTAAACGCGAGTGTTTTCTTAATTTCACTTTCAGATTTTTCATCATTAGTATATAGGAATGCAAGAGATTTCTGTGCATTAATTTTGTATCCTGCTACTTTACCAAATTCATTGATTAGCTCTAGTAGTTTTCTGGTGGCAGTTTTAGGATTCTCTATGTATAGTATCATGTCATCTGCAAACAGTGACAGCTTTACTTCTTGTTTTCCGATTTGGATTCCTTTTATTTCTTTGTCTTCTCTGATTGCTGTGGCTAACACTTCCAAAACTATGCTGAATAATAGTGGTGAGAGTGGGCAACCTTGTCTTGTTCCTGATCTTAGTGGAAATGGTTTCAGTTTTTCACCATTGAGGACAATGTTGGCTGTGGGTTTGTCATATATGACCTTTATTATGTTGAGGAAAGTTCCCTCTGTGCCTACTTTCTGCAGGGCTTTTATCATAAATGGGTGTTGAATTTTGTCGAAAGCTTTCTCTGCATCTATTGAGATGATCATATGGTTTTTCCTCTTCAATTTGTTAATATGATGTATCACGTTGATTGATTTGCATATATTGAAGAATCCTTGCATTCCTGGAATAAACCCCACTTGATCATGGTGTATAATCCTTTTAATGTGCTGTTGGATTCTGTTTGCTAGTATTTTGTTGAGGATTTTTGCATCTATGTTCATCAGTGATATTGGCCTGTAGTTTTCTTTCTTTGTGACATCTTTGTCTGGTTTTGGTATCAGGGTGATGGTGGCCTCGTAGAATGAGTTGGGGAGTGTTCCTCCCTCTGCAATATTTTGGAAGAGTTTGAGAAGGATAGGTGTTAGCTCTTCTCTAAATGTTTGATAGAATTTGCCTGTGAAGCCATCTGGTCCTGGGGTTTTGTTTGTTGGAAGATTTTTAATCACAGTTTCAATTTCAGTTCTTGTGATTGGTCTGTTCATATTTTCTATTTGTTCCTGGATCAGTCTCGGTAGGTTGTGCATTTCTAAGAATTTGTCCATTTCTTCCAGGTTGTCCATTTTATTGGCATAGAGTTGCTTGTAGTAATCTCTCATAATCATTTGTATTTCTGCAGTGTCAGTGGTTACTTCTCCTTTTTCATTTGTAATTCTATTGATTTGAGTCTTCTCCCTTTTTCTCTTGATGAGTCTGGCTAATGGTTTATCAATTTTGTTTATCTTCTCGAAGAACCAGCTTTTAGTTTCATTGATTTTTGCTATTGTTTCCTTCATTTCTTTTTCATTTATTTCTGATCTGATCTTTATGATTTCTTTCCTTCTGCTAGCTTTGGGGTTTTTTTGCTCTTCTTTCTCTAATTGCTTTAGGTGCAAGGTTAGGTTGTTTATTCGAGATGTTTCCTGTTTCTTGATGTAGGCTTGTATTGCTATAAACTTCCCTCTTAGCACTGCTTTTGCTGCATCCCATAGGTTTTGGGTCGTCGTGTCTCCGTTGTCATTTGTTTCTAGGTATTTTTTGATTTCCCCTTTGATTTCTTCAGTGATCACTTCGTTATTAAGTAGTGTATTGTGTAGCCTCCATGTGTTTGTATTTTTTACAGATCTTTTCCTGTAATTGATATCTAGTCTCATAGCGTTGTGGTCGGAAAAGATACTTGATACGATTTCAATTTTCTTAAATTTACCAAGGCTTGATTTGTGACCCAAGATATGATCTATCCTGGAGAATGTTCCATGAGCACTTGAGAAAAATGTGTATTCTGTTGTTTTTGGGTGGAATGTCCTATAAATATCAATTAAGTCCATCTTGTTTAATGTATCATTTAAAGCTTGTGTTTCCTTATTTATTTTCATTTTGGATGATCTGTCCATTGGTGAAAGTGGGGTGTTAAAGTCCCCTACTATGATTGTGTTGCTGTCTATTTCCCCTTTTATGGCTGTTAGTATTTGCCTTATGTATTGAGGTGCTCCTGTGTTGGGTGCATAAATATTTATAATTGTTATACCTTCCTCTTGGATCGATCCCTTGATCATTATATAGTGTCCTTCTTTGTCTCTTGTAATAGTCTTTATTTTAAAGTCTATTTTGTCTGATATGAGAATTGCTACTCCAGCTTTCTTTTGATTTCCATTTGCATGGAATATCTTTTTCCATCCCCTCACTTTCAGTCTGTATGTGTCTCTAGGTCTGAAGTGGGTCTCTTGTAGACAGCATATATATGGGTCTTGCTTTTGTATCCATTCAGCCAGTCTGTGTCTTTTGGTCGGAGCATTTAATCCATTTACATTTAAGGTAATTATCGATATGTATGTTCGTATTCCCATTTTCTTAGATATTTTGTGTTTGTTATTGTAGGTGTTTTCCTTCTCTTGTGTTTCTTGCCTAGAGAAGTTCCTTTAGCATTTGTTGTAAAGTTGGTTTGGTGGTGCTGAACTCTCTCAGCTTTTTCTTGTCTGTAAAGGTTTTAATTTCTCCATCAAATCTGAATGAGATTCTCGCTGGGTAGAGTAACCTTGGTTGTAGGTTTTTCTCCTTCATGACTTTAAGTATATCCTGCCACTCCCTTCTGGCTTGCAGAGTTTCTGCTGAAAGATCAGCTGTTAACCTTATGGGGATTCCCTTGTGTGTTATTTGTTGTTTTTCCCTTGCTGCTTTTAATATGTTTTCTTTATATTTAATTTTTGATACTTTGATTAATATGTGTCTTGGCGTGTTTCTCCTTGGATTTATCCTGTATGGGACTCTCTGTGCTTCCAGGACTTGATTAACTATTTCCTTTCCCATATTAGGGAAGTTTTCAACTATAATCTCTTCAAATATTTTCTCAGTCCCTTTCTTTTTCTGTTCGTCTTCTGGGACCCCTATAATTCGAATGTTGGTGCGTTTAATGTTGTCCCAGATGTCTCTGAGACTGTCCTCAGTTGTTTTCATTCTATTTTCTTTATTCTGCTCTGCAGTCAGTAGTTATTTCCACTATTTTATCTTCCAGGTCACTTATCCGTTCTTCTGCCTCAGTTATTCTGCTATTGATCCCGTCTAGAGTATTTTTAATTTCATTTATTGTGTTTTTCATCGTTGCTTGGTTCCTCTTTAGTTCTTCTACATCCTTGTTAAATGTTTCTTGCATTTTTTCTATTCTATTTCCAAGATTTTGGATCATCTTTACTATCATTATTCTGAATTCTTTTTCAGGTAGACTGCCTATTTCCTCTTCATTTGTTAGGTCTGGTGTGTTTTGACCCTGGTCCTTCACCTGCTGTGTGGTTTTCTGTCTTCTCATTTTGCTTATCTTACTGTGTTTGGGGTCTCCTTTTCACAGGCTGCAGGTCCGTAGTTCCCGTTGTTTTTGGTATCTGTCTCCAGTGGCTAAGGTTGGTTCAGTGGGTTGTGTAGGCTTCCTGGTGGAGGGGACTAGTGCCTGTGTTCTGGTGGATGAGGTTGGATCTTGTCTTTCTGGTGGGCACGTCCACGTCTGGTGGTGTGTTTTGGGGTGTCTGTGGCCTTATTATGATTTTAGGCAGCCTCTCTGCTAATGGATGGGGCTGTGTTCCTGTCTTACTAGTTGTTTGGCATAGGGTGTCCAGCACTGTAGCTTGCTGGTCGTTGAGTGAAGCTGGGTCTTGATGTTGAGATGGAGATCTCTGAGAGATTTTCGCTGTTTGGTATTACGTGGAGCTGGGAGGTCTCTTGTGGACCAGTGTCCTGAAGCTGGCTTTCCCACCTCAGAGGCACAGCCCTGATGCCTGGCTGGAGCACCAAGATCCTTTCATCCACACGGCTCAGAATAAAAGGGAGAAAAAAATAGAAAGAAAGAAAGAGGATAAAATAAAATACAATAAAGCTATTATAATAAAAAATAAGAAAAAAAATTATTAAGAATAAATGTATTCAGAAAAAAATTTTTTTTTAATTTTTAAAAATAGATTTATTAATTTTTTATAGTAAAAAATAATAAAAAATTATTAAGAAAAAAATTTTTTAGTTTTTTAAAATAAAAAATATGAAAAAACTTATTAAAATTTTTTTTTTAATTTCTAAAAATAGAAAATAAGGAAAAAAATTATTAAAACATTTATTAGGAAAAAAAATTTTTTAAGTTAAAAAAAAAACAAAAAAAACAAAAAACACGGACGGACCTAACCCTAGGACTAATGGTGAAAGCAAAGCTATACAGACAAAATCTCACCTAGAAGCATACACCTATACACTCACAAAAAAAGGAAAAGGGGAAAAATTAATATATCCTGCTCCCAAAATCCACCTCTTGAGTTTGGGATGATTCGTTGTCTTTTCAGGTATTCAGCAGATGCAGGCACATCAAGTTGTTTGTGGAGCTTTAATCCGCTGCTTCTGAGGCTGCTGGGAGAGATTTCCCTTTCTCTTCTTTGTTCGTACAGCTCCCGGGGTTCAGCTTTGGATTTGGATCCGCCTCTGCATGTAGGTCGCCTGAGGGCGTCTGTTCCCCGCCCAGACAGGACGGGTTTAAAGGAGTAGCTGCTTCGGGGGCTCTGGCTCACTCAGGCTGGGGGGAGGGAGTGGTACGGAGGAGGCGGGGCGAGCCTGCGGCGGCAGAGGCCGGCGTGACGTTGCAGCAGCCTGAGGCGCGCCGTGCATTCTCCCGGCGAAGTTGTCCCCGGACCACGGGACCCTGGCAGTGGCGGGCTGCACAGGCTCCCGGGAGGGGCGGTGTGGAGAGTGACCTGTGCTCACACACAGGCTTCTTGGTGGCGGCAGCAGCAGCCTTAGCGTCTCCTGCCCGTCTCTGGGGTCCGCGCTGATAACCCCGGCTCGCGCCTGTCTCTGGGTTCTGCGCTGTTAGCCGTTGCTCGCACCCGCCTCTGGGGTCCGCGCTGATAGCCGCGGCTCGTGCCCGTTTCTGGAGTTCGTTTAGGCGGCGCTCTGAATCCCCTCTCCTTGTGCGCTGCGAAACAAAGCGGCAAGAAAAAGTCTCTTGCCTCTTCGGCAGCTGCAGACTTTTTCCCGGACTCCCTCCCGGCTAGCACCGAAGCCGGAGCCTCAGCTCCCAGTCTCCGCCCGCCCCGGCGGGTGAGCAGACAAGCCTCTTGGGCTGGTGAGCGCTGCTCGGCGCCGAGCCTCTGTGCGGGAATCTCTCCGTTTTTCCCTCTGCGCCCCTGTTGCTGTGGGATCCACACTGATAGCCGCGGCTCGCTCCCGTCTCTGGAGTTCGTTTAGGCGGTGCTCTGAATCCCCTCTCGTTGTGTGCCGCATAACAAAGCAGCAAGAAAAAGTCTCTTGCCTCTTCGGCAGCTGCAGAGTTTTTCCCGGACTCCCTCCCGGCTAGCACCGAAGCCCAAGCCTCAGCTCCCAGCCCCCGCCCGCCCCGGCGGGTGAGCAGACAAGCCTCTTGGGCTGGTGAGTGCTGCTTGGCGCCGAGCCTCCGTGCAGGAATCTCTCCACTTTGCCCTCCGCACCCCTGTGGCTGCGCTCTCCTCCGTGGCTCCGAAGCTTCCCCCCTCTGCCACCCACAGTCTCCGCCCGCGAAGGGGCTTCCTAGTGTGTGGAAACCTTTCCTCCTTCACAGCTCCCTCCCACTGGTGCAGGTCCCGTCCCTATTCTTTTGTCTCTGTTATTTCTTTTTTCTTTTGCCCTACCCAAGTACGTGGGGATTTTCTTGCCTTTTGGGAGGTCTGACGTCTTCTGCCAGCGTTCAGTGGGTGTTCTGTAGGAGCAGTTCCACGTGTAGATGTATTTCTACTGTATCTGTGGGAAGGAAGGTGATCTCCGTGTCTTACTCTTCCGCCATCTTGCCCCCTCCCTTTTGCATCTCTTAAACTGACATGTGGAACTGGTCCAGACTATTTCATAGTCAGTTTAGTGCCTTAAAATTCTGAGGTTTTTGAGAACAGTTGTAAGAAAGTTCTAAACATAAACTGTATTTCTTGCAGTTTTTGTGTTTAGTTACATAGTATTTGAATTATTAAGTTGTTTACTGTTTCTCAAAGATAGATGCACATTTACATTTATCTACTGTTTACCAACCCCAGTAGAAAAATGAGCAAGTGAAGAGAGTTTTGTTTTGTTATTTGTTGAGCAATGTCAGTATTTTTGTGAGAAAAGACGTTAACGTTAAAATGTTGTTTCTGATTCTTCCCTGAGTCTATCTTTCACTCTTGCTTTAACCTAATAACAACCTAATAACATGTGTGATTAACTGTAAGCTAATTTTTTAAAGTGCTTTAGTCCTGATATCCCCCATTTTCCTAGAATGAAAAGTAATATGTAAAATATACAGAATGTTTCAGGACAGAAGATATAAATTGCTTTTTTCATTTCATAGGTATTTGAAAATCCTCAAATGATAGCTTAATATTTACTTAAGAGTGAGTTTTTGATTTTTTGTTTAGTTAGAATGACTCTCTGAAATTTGTGGATATTTTAACCTGTCCCCAACAATTCTAGCATCTACATAGTTAGAGTAATATACATACTGTAAAAAATAAACCTCAGATATTTGTGGCATATCATGATAGACATTAATTTCTCATATATGTAACCATTCGTATATATGTAATATAAGAATTAGTGGTAGGTGTCTTTCCTTCATATGGTGACTTAAGGATCCATGCTCCTTCCATTTTCTGGCTCCTCTTTCCCTTAGAGCCTCAATGTTGTTTGCATTCAGTGGCTGGAAGGGGAGAGAGAATGGAGCACTACCTACTTCTTAGACGCTTTTGGTCCCCCTGTTTACATTCCATTGATGGAAACTTACCAGTACTACAGTGAGCCAGGTAATGGAGTCAATGGCTGGGTAGTTGTTACCCAGTTTGGTATACACTGTGAAAGGGAGAACACATAATTGTCATACTCTGGTTACTTTTAGATAATTAGAGGGAAGGTATATAGTAAATATTTTGATTATGTTTAATTTCTTCAATACAGAGATTATAAAAGCTGCTGATTAGTGCTAAGATAAGAGCATTAACTCCTTATAAGTTATACAGAACTAAAGTCCTAAGTTGAAGTTAGGGACTCTAGGAATTTTCACAGCCTCTATTCAGTTACGTCGAAAGATACCTACTGTTTTTCATGTATTTAGCTTCAGTAAACACATTGCTGTTATTTTTTGTGTTGTTGCTGATGTCAAGCTTGTGGCTTTAACTTAGGTGTTTCAGATATTATTAGTCTTCTTCATGATATCCCCTAACCTTCCAGAGGTATCATCCACAGGTATATCACATTTTATATAGATGGTCTAGGATATATCAAGTAAATAGAGATATGACTGTTGCTGTATTTGTGATTATGATAGTGAAATATTTATAAAAGATTATGTATATAATGGGTTTACTTTATGAAGTTATTTCAAGGAAAAATAGCCTTTATTTTACATATTTATTTGTATTTATAAATTGTTTATAGATATTTGAATATATGGAATATGGTGCTTTCTACTAACTTTATTTTCACAGAGAGTACCTAACTTATTTTAATGCTTCTGATCAAAATTCCTTACTTATAGCTTCAGTAAGAATTGAAATACAGAAAACATTATATGAATAAAGACATATTGAAGTATGAGACCTTTTTAGAATTTCTTCTTTTGTCCACCTCAGTAAATTTGGATTGAGTGTGCTTGTGCAGTTTCTTACCCTGTACACTAACCCTTCAAAAATTTTTTTTCATGATTTGTGTCCAAACTGCTGAAGAAAACTATATATATATGTTGATATAATTCCTTATCATTTCCTGGGCTTTGGTCCTAAGCCTTTGAGATGGGAAGACAAAAAGGATTTTCCTCCCGATGAGGACTTTTGATCTAGTACAGGATTTCTTAACCTGGAGTCAATGCTAGAATTTTTGATAAGCATGAACAGAAATGAGGAGAGTGGTAAAAAAATTTGGAATTGATTTAAAAAAATAAGTGCAGAGAGAAAACTGATCTGGGACATTTAAAAGGATTGTTAATGGCATTGAAGACTAAATTTGTAGCAGTATGACTTCATATAATTGTTTGATTTTCCTCCTGCAGCCCTGTAACCAGATATTAGAAATGTGAATTTACTGTTTACTAGAAGGAACAAAAATGTAGGTTTTGATCTGTGCCAGGAACTCCTTTTCAGTAGTTATAGTCCTTTGAGGGTTCTGAATTGCTTGAAACAAGACAAAGACTAATCTGACATGCACAGTCTTAGAAAGTGTATATAGATGTTGTGTTGTTTGCAGCATCATTGGGCTAGGATATGAATGTTTCCTAACTGGCTGCAGAAATTCTGGACTATGTGAACACACATTTTCAAGAAACTTAAAAGCTACATATCCTCTGTTAAAACTCCAACTTTCACTCTTCACTCAGAGATATGTGCCTTGGTGTGTTTCTTGCTGGCTTCTCCTTGTGAACTCTGTTGTCTTATGACATTAAACTTGATCGTGCTTAGGTCTTTTCTTCCTGTCCGTTTTAAGTAGGTCTGACAAATATTAATCTGTATTTTTACTAAGATCCTATATTTTAACTGAGAAGAGTGTGATTAACTGGACTAGACAGGGTTATTCTGGGCGATATGATAGGAAATCATTTACCTATAATATCCACAAGCCTAACTTTGTTTATGAAACACCATTATTTCATAATTTAGGTATCTTGATTTCAGAAGACACATTAGAGACAAATATTCTGTACTTTGAAAGAGTTGTTGCCAACTTTATGACAACTCACGCATTAACAGCAAAACAGGTGTATTTTCACTACAGTTATCTGTCTTAATAATCCATGTCATCATATCCACCCATGTATCTTAGATTTGTATGCCATGATATCACTTCCTGGTCATTCAGAACCAGCCATTTCACACCTTTCCCCACACTGCATACAATAGCAGATTATTCTTCAGTTATATTAAGCTCTGGCAAGGTTTTTTTTTTAAAGATGTTATTTTAGAAATCCTTTTAGAACTATTCGGTTTATAAAATGTTTCTGATATTTAGTCATTTCATAAATTACAGCAGGAATTGATGAATCCCAGAGTAAAATGGGAGAGAGAAAAAAGAACTAGGATGACTTTAACTCCACTTTTCTGCTGCTTGTGCAGAAATTCCAGAATAACCTTCTATTAGTAGTTGAAGCCATCGTCAACACAAAGCAGTTGAGAGTCCTGGCAAGAGATTGAAAGGATGTATAATAGGATTTAGGACAGACTTTTCTAGCATAATTATTAATAGCACCCTCTTTCACCCTGTAAGTGTTGTAGTTTGTATGATAAATTGTAATGACACTGTAAGAATTGGTAAAGAAATGAATGCAAGATAAAGACGTTAGAGGACTAAAGTTCTTGATGAGGCTCAAAAGGCAAAGTGTGAGTGTAAGACATTCTGTACTAAATGGACAGAGATCATACCAGGTAGTATGGAAATTTAATGATTTCAAAGATGGAGTAGTTCTTAGATGTCTAGGATGTGAATGGAGAGTTTGAAGTAAAAACATTGATGGTTTTTTAGACCAATGGAAGTAAAAATTGTGTATCTTAAGATATCAGATATATCTTTATTAACATTGTTGAAATGGCTCTGGATGGCTTAATTGGGGTAGAGGGGAAGACTTTGAACCAAGAAACAAAGGTTCAGTGACTGGGGGTGGAGAGAGGGGTGACTCTAGAGGCTACTTAATGTATCACAAAAAGGAAGGTGGTGGTAGGACGGTAAGCCACCTGGCATGGGTCTTAAAGGCTGATGAGTTTCAAATGCTGATAGATATAGGGTGGCTCGGATATGACAGTAGTTAGGAGAGGCAGTTATCTTAAAGCACAAAAAAGGAAGTACTGTAGTATTCTGGCCATAGGGAAAACAGCCAAGTTTCAGATTGGGCCAAGGAGGTAGAGACAGATTTTGTGAATTGGTTGAATATGTAGAGGAATTTTACAGCGAACTGCTAGTTCCGGATGTTTTCAGAGGAAATAGTTGGGAAGGAAAATCAGTGGAAGAGTGAATTAAGAGAAAGAAACCAAGAACTGTGTAGTATTCTAGAGCAGGAAAAAAAATGGGATAACTGTGTTTTAATGGT
Source organism: Balaenoptera acutorostrata (assembly GCF_949987535.1). NCBI lineage: Eukaryota > Metazoa > Chordata > Mammalia > Artiodactyla > Balaenopteridae > Balaenoptera > Balaenoptera acutorostrata. Next base: position 22,667,769 of record NC_080067.1, on the reverse strand, counting down.
TGTAGATGATACAGATTACATAGTCATTTTAAGAGATTTACTGACTTCAGGGTTCAGAATAAACTTGGCTTAAAATGGTTTGAAAATTCAGTGTATGCTGTCCAGGTGTTTTTAGCTTTGATTGACGTAAAATGGACCCCTATTATTTAATAGTGGGGAAAATACTGCACTGTTAGAAGACAAAGTTGTCATTATTTAGCTGGGATGGTCTTGGGAAAGTCACCAAACATCTTTCACCTGTAGTTTCCTTATCAGTAATTGATGTTCTGCCATGAGGCTTCTTGTGAGAATAAAATGAGGCTGATTTATGTCAGTGTATTGTGATACAAAATAATTTAGTCATGCTTGGTTTATGATAAAATTCAAAGCTCACCTTTCAGTGAGGCTTAATGTGGTTTTGAATCTGTATTTTGTGTTTGTATTTGTAGATATTGTATGGAATTCTAGAATACATCATGTTAAAATTTAAGTTAAGGCTGGAGAAAGTTATAAGGAGAAGGATTCTGAGAGGTTACGTTTTGAGCCAAGAAAGACCTTGCCAAGCATATGTAATGTCCCTTACCACAAATTAATCATGTTCTTTTAAAATGTGTATTAGAGAATTTACCATAAGAAAATGCTGCTTAGAATAAAATGCTGAGGTTAATAAAAATAACTCATTTGGACATTTTTAGTTTTCTTTTGATATCAGTATCTCTTCTAGCTAGGGAGTAGTATGACCATACAAATAAGCATAGCAGTTCAGAATAGTTCCACATATTCTCTGACATAATTCACGCAAAAGAGAAAAATAAAGGCATATAATGAGTGTCTCTTTCTCATTTTTTGTTGTTTCTTTTTTTACTATTAAATTGTTGGCAACTTTTTGCTTATCTCTCAAATTATATATTTATATTTGCTGGTTCATGAAATACAAACCTCTTGAATCACTAATTTAACTTAAAGTCTGACATCATTAGGAGGTAGCAGACCACATTTGCTCTTCAGTTTTCCATTATCAGCTCCTGCTGATGGCTTACCGAAAAACAGGTGGTCAAAGTTAACAATTATTTGAAAAACATCTGTTCAATGTGAGGCAAACTCCCTTAGCTTTCCTTAAAGTATGTACAGCTTCTTCCAATCACGTTTAATGCAGGAACTTCTCTCATACGAGATACTAGCTAGATACTTATGATAGGCTTGTGTCCCTCCCTGTCCCGTCCCCCCCCCACCAAAAAAAACCCCAAGATTAAATGTTTTTGGATATCAGGAACTGTGGCAAGCACTTTTTGTATCCACTATACCACCGTCCACAGTAAAATGCATATATTCAACATTTAGTAAATAGTTGACAAATAATGTTAATCACCTCACACCAGTCAGAATAGCTATCCTCAGAAAGTCTACAAATAACAAGTCTTGGAGAGGATGTGGAGAAAAGGGAACCCTTGTACACTGTTGGTGGGAATGTAAATTGGTGCAGCCACTATGAGAAACAGTATGGAGTTCCTTAAAAAACTAAAAATAGAACTACCATATGATCTGGCAATTCCACTCCCAGGTATATATGTGGAAAAAATGGAAACACTAATTTGAAAAGATACCTGCCCCCCAGTGTTCTTAGCAGCAGTGTTTACAATAGCCAAGATATGAAAGCAATCCAAATGCCCAATGGATGAATGGATAAAGAAGATGTGGTGTGTATATATACAATGGAATATTACTCGGCCACAAAAAAGTGAAATCCTGCCATTTGCAGTAATGTGGATGGACCTAGAGAATATTATGCTTAGTGAAATAAGTAAGACAAAGAAAGACGATACTGTATGATATCACTTGTAATGTGGAATCTAAACAGTAATACAAATGAATGTATATGCAAAACAAACAGACTCACAGATATAGAAAACAAACTAGTGCTTACCAAGGGGGGAGGGGCAAGGTAGGGCTATGGGATTAAGAGAAACAAACTACTATGTCTAAAATAGATAAGCAAGAAGGATATATTGTATAGCACAGGGAATTATAGCCATTATCTTGTAATAACTTTTAATGGAGACTTATCTGTAAAAATACTCGATGACTATGCTGTACATCTGAAACTAATGTAATACTGTAAATCAACTATATTTCAATAAAAATTTTTAAATAATACAAATGAATCTATATACAAAACAGAAACAGATTCACAGACAGAAAACAAACTTATGGTTACCAAAGGAGAGAAGGAGTGGGAGAGGGACAGGTTAAGAGTGTGCGACTAACAGATGCAAACTATTATACTGTATATAAAATAGATAAGCAACAAGGATTTACTGTATAGCACAAGGAATTCTATCAAATATCTTGTAGTAACCTATAATGGAATATAATCTGAAAAAGAAAAACTAAATCACTATGCTGTACACCTGAAACTAATACAATATTGTAAATCAACTATACTTCAATTAAAAAAAATTTTTTTTTAATGGTAGAATTTTGAATCCCCAGGATTTTGTTTCTTTGATTAGAAGTAAATCAGTATTTTTCTGAAATATTTATTGTTCATTAGTATTTCCTTTAAAAGTCTTAAAATTCATTTATGTATATAATGCAACACCATTCAAAATCTTAGGGATTGATTTTGAAATTGCTGAAGTGATTGAGAAGAACAAATTACACTTAGAAAATTCTGAAAATGAAAAGTAACAAGGGACTCACTCTACCAATTAATAGGCTGTACGTAAAGCTACAGAAAATATTAATGCACGTGATTGGCTCAACAACTGGCAAATGGATCAGTTGAACACAGACAGACCTAAGTATAGATGATAATTTAATTTGTTAAAAAATGTGTCGTGCCTGTTTCTTTCTCTTCATAATTGTCACTTGATTAACAACTTGAAAAAAATGCAGAACTTTAACTCCTATCATGCACCAAAGTCTAAATGTAGTAGAGAATTAAATATAAACAATGATGTCATAAAACTATTAGAAAAAAATTATATGAAAAATTATTGGATTTGAGAATTATAAAAGTTAAAAAGCAAACTTAAAGCAAATATTTCACTTATTTAAAAGCCTTTAGTATTTAGCCTTTTACCATTATATAATATCTATTTTCTGTTTATTGCTTTTAATCTTAAATGCCAATTTTATTTTAATTTTACCACTTCAGCATTTCTGGTTTTGTTTATTCACCTAGTATTTTCTTGATCCATATCTTTAATTTCTTCTTTTTATAAGCCAAATTTTATTTAAGTAATATATGTACATGATTTTTTAGAAAAATCAAAGAGTACAGTGACCAAAATTGCAGTCGGTCATGCCTTTCCCTACCCATTCCCAGTCCTGCTCCTCAGAGTAATGTCTTTATTTCTTTTAGCTTTTTCTTCTGATATTTATTCTACATAATTATTTAGTGTCATTTTTGACAGCAGTTTGCTAATTGAATATGATGAACAGAAAGTATTAAGTACAAGCAAACCTTAGAAAGACATATACAAAATAGAGGGCAGTAACCCCCTAAAAACATTAGGGGCCCCATGGCCACCTCAGTTAAGTATTTGGGCATTCAGTGGTTGGGGCATGTCATCAAAATAGTGAACTATTGGGATGTTTTATGGAATGTAAAGATGATCAAGATATCTGTGCACTGTTTTGGTGGTCAGACTCAAGTGTTGCCCCTGGTGACCCCCACCTCCTGCTATTCATGTTCTTGACCCATCCCTTTGAGTGTGTTGAGACCTGTGACTTGCTTCTAACCACCAATTATAGCAAAGGTGATGGGAGGGCAATTCTGTGATTACACTATGTTATGCAAGACGCTGTCTTGCTAGCAGGTTTGCTCTCAGGATTCTCCTTGTTGGCTTGACAGGTAATTGATCATGTTGGAGAAGCCCATGTGGCAAGGAACTTCTTGGCCCTGAGAGTTGTTTCCAGCCAGTAGCCAGCAGGAGGTCAAGGCCCTCAGTTGACAACCAACGGCAAGGAAAGAAATTCTCCCAACAACATAAGTGAGCTTAGAAGTAGATTCTTTCCCATTTGAGCCTCCAAATGAGAATGTAGCATAGTGAATATCTTGATTGCAGCCCTGTGAGACCCTAAGCAGAAGATTCAGCTGAGCTGTATCTAGATTCCTGACTCTCACAGATTGTGAGATGTAGATAACCAAGACAACTGTTTATGACAGAAAGCAGGAAAATTAACACAGTGCTGAAGCAACACTGTGAAAGTTATACTTTTGTCCATTCCAGGTAAAAACAACTTACTTTGAGTGGTCCTTGTTAATTGGAGAAAAAGGCATTAGCCAGGTTAGTAGCTGCTTATGAAGTGCCAGGGTCTGCAACTGCCGTGAAGGTCACCACCTGATTAAGCTTATGATGATCCATAGTTGTTCTCCAGGATCCATCTGACTTCTCTGTTGGCCAAACTGGTGAGTTTAATAGGGGTATGCTAGGTTTCACCGCCTTTGCCTCTTTGAAGTTTTTGATTAAATTCTGTAATTCCCCTGGGGATGTAGTATTGCTTCTAGTTTATTATCTTGGTAAAGAGAGGAAGTTCCATGAACTTTGCTTTAGACATTCCTACCATAATGCCTCTTATCCCACGGGTCAGAAAGTTAATGTGGGGTCCTTTCAGTTGCCAAGTATGCTTCTTCCAAGTATATATTCAGGAACCAGGGAAATAACCACAGGGTGAGTCCCTGGACCATTTGGGCTCACTTTCAGTCAGACTGGAGTTAAAACCCCATGTATCACCTGACCCATGTATCATGTATCACCATAAGCCTCTAATTTAACTTGTGGACCACAGTGCCAGGAAATAAGGGCGATTCAGAGACAGTGTCTATTAATAAGAGTATTTCCTTTTTACAGTACATAGTACCTCTGATTAATGGCTGCAAGTCTCTGGGGAAGGATTAGAGGAGGGTGTATGGTGTGACTTGCAATAGCTGTGCAGGGTCCTTTTTCAAAGGACCTGGTTTCCACTTTGTTCAACTGACTCTGGATCTGTGAGCTAACCCAGGTTTAGTAACTGGTGAGAAGGCTATATAACTCTCCAATGTGTTGGAGACAAAGTTAGACTTCTGGCTACCAGACCTAGAGTTTTTCCTGTTATATAAATTAAACAGTATTCTACTAGGCTGCCCACCTGTTTTGTTCCTAGGGACACTGTAATCAGCTGCTGCCAAAAATTTCTGTGGGCCAAATCATTCTGGTGACAAGTACATCCCTGCCTCCCTTTACAGGTAATGTGCCCACCTTGTCTTTGATGATTAAGTATAGCCACTTGGGCTGTATTAGCTTGGCTCTCATCATCTCCATTGATGATCTTCTTAATGACCACATCCCCTACACTCATACCAGGCTCACAAAGGAGAGTAACCACAGACCTTTGTAAGAATGGGAGATGTAGCTCCTCCCTTCACTAATTGCTTTCTGGGCCCTCTTATGTAACATAGTTGAGGAATAGCAGTATGAAATTCTCACGTGATAAATCCAGTCCAACTCCCTAAATCATTAGATTCTTTCCTCCCTCCATCCATATCAATGCCAGGAAAGCTCTGGCATCTCAACCTTTAAATCCAACTTTTAGTGCACCAACTAGATAATTAATAATTAGAGCCATTTTCAGGTTCATGGACTAATGTAGTAAATCTGATATCTCTACTAAGTGCACCCATGTCAATTAATTTGTCCCGATGTAGCATTATATTTCATCCTCTTTGGTCAAATACTTCAGGAATCTACTCCACACATGGTTCTCCAATTTCTGTTGGGTATGTAAGCTATTTCCTCTTGGGTCATAGTGTGTACCTGTACCCCTGAAGCATGCTGAGGTTTGACCGTAGTTATGGATCTAATGGCAAAAGGAGTTGGTTGTGGTGGGTCTTCAGGAGAATGAGCATCCTCCTTCAAGGCATCTGCCCATGTGAGATCATCAGAAGGTTTTCAAGCCATGGCAGGCTAGTGTTCTTAGACACTGGAAAGCAAGCTACTTCCACTGGTATGAGAGGCTCCCAATTAGTGGTGAGGGGCTAAGGGAGTGGGAAAGAGATCAAAATTGTTAGTTTCATCTAAGACCAACTAGATATCTCCATTCTAATTTCAGGATCTCATTCTTTCCCGATCAAGGTTTTATTTTTCAAATGAGAAACTTGATGAGATTGAATTCAGCTGTTTTTGTAATTCAGCAACCTACACAATTAAATTTTTAGCTTGACTTTCGGCAATATCAGCCCCATACGTATAAGAAGAGATTCTTCCAGGGGAATCATGGAAGCTCTCTGGTTCTCACACTGTTACTTAAGCTGAGAGTTAATGGACTTGAGCTTGTCATTTTCTAAGTGCTCAGTTGTACACAAAAGTATCTATCTCATACTGCTGTCCTCACAGTTATCACTACTGCTGTAATAGCAAACATAGCAGCCACTTAAGTTCCCAAGGCATGTGCTTGAGTTGACACTTCATCACAATGAACCACAGGTGTTAGCTTCACTGATTTCTGAAACTACTGTATGCCATAGATTACTAGCATCCCATTTCCTTGGCGAGCAGCTCAGCCCTGTGCTTAATCCCAAGGGCATGACCAAACCAGTCCCCAAATCTTATCTTTATTGGTTTATCATCTGGAACCACTCCTGGGACTAATTCTGTACCAGTCTGGATTCAATCAGGAGTCGAAACTACAGAGTAATTTGAATTGGTAATATGCATTATACATAATTGCTAAACTATGATAGAAGAGATAACTATAAAGATGTAAAAATAACACTAAGTCTCCTAGGGCTGAAGGAGATTTCTCAAGGAAAGACAGCCTTGGAAGAGAGGGGTTCCCTTCCCCAGGCGGGGGTTCAGACCTTGTTGGAGAAAGTGGACTTAAAGCCTGTTGAATGACAGAGAAGTTCACTGGATTGCCTTAACCAGAGCTGGTTCACAGTTTCTGGGCAGCAGGAAACAATATTCTGAGGTACAGTCATGTTCAGCATGGTAGACAGTTGTACAGTGAAAGATGAGGCACTGCTGCCAGCATGAGACCTGAAGCATGCCAGTGTCTCTGTCAGTAGGGCTGCATCAGGAGGGTAATCACTAATCCCAGGCTGGAGTACAAGGTTGCCAAAGGACTGCATACTCTTGGCGTGAGCCTGGGACAAACACCACTGGATTTCCTTTTATGCACTTGCTGCTATTGGACTATGCAGCAAGAGCAAGAAAAGTTAGACTCTGCCCTATCGAAACCAGGAAGAGAAAACCCCTTTCCTTCTGCAGTGTCCTTCCAGAGCTCTATGCTAATAAAGCTTAAATAGTGCTTACTGTGAAAGAGAAATGCTTATAAAGTCCAGTTCATTATTATAGAGCAGATACTGAAGGGTAGCTTTGGAGCCGAGGCACAGTAAATTGATAACTGATGAAGAGGCTTTCCTTAAATGTCTGGTGTTGGCAGCTATTTGCCTTCTTAAGAGAGAGGCGTTGAATGCAGATTGGATGCTCTGTATGTAGAGGTGGAGTTTGTATAGATTATCTGACTTCAACTGTTGGTCCTGACATTTATGAGATTTTCTCTTTTTCCTTGGAATTTATGAATTTTATCTTGACTTGCTTATATGTGTCATTTTCCCATTAATTCTGGCAACAACTAGATAAGCTATGTTAATGTACAGATGTAAATCTTTCACTGATCAGGTGGTTTTTCCTCTTAAAATGATCAGTTTAATTGTATTCTCTTTTTTCCCCTTCTCAAACACCTGTACTTGTTAGTCTTAGATATATCTACCAAATCTTTTACCCCTTACCTCATGAATTCCATTTCTGTATTTTTATTTTGTGTTGAGATTTTTTTTTTTCCCCATTCAACTTCCAGGACGTTAAATTCATTCTCTGTAGTGATTATTCTTAGGTTGATCCAATGAATATTTAAATTTGATAGTCTTTTTTTTTTTAGACTTCCAGAAAGTCTTTTTATGCTTTAAATCTCCCATCTGTTTCATATATACCCAATTTACTTTTTCTTTTCTCCTTCTTGATTCCTGAGTCTTTTAGGCATATTATTTTGCTTTGACTTCTTAAGGCTCTTTTCAGTTTGGGTGGTCAAATCCAAATTATTAGGATCCCTCCATTGGCACAAATTCATATATAATAGGTGTTGCCATGGTCTCCATTCCTGTGAGTATCACGCTAACCAACAGTTCTGTTAATTGGATAATGCTTTCCCAGGCTTAGGAGTAGGAGGCAACTCAGCTTATTGTAATAGTCCCCTGCAATTCCTCTGAGGCCAAGAATATAAAAACTTTACATTAAGAGAATTGATATTTAAAATGTCATTTTAATTTATCTGTACCATTTTATTTAGACATCACTATTACAGTACTCAGCTTCAGACCTAGTTAGGTTATCAGATTAAACTGAAAAGTATACTTGTTGACAGAAGCTTTCTATTTCACAGGCTGAATAATACAAAACAAAAGAAAAACAAAACTAAGATTAGCATCAAGTAAAAGTATGAAATGGGAGTTATTTTTCTGAAAATGGCATTGAAATGATATTACAATCTGTGATTCCATTCGTAACTCTGGAATAAAATCTGGCCTGTCATGTGATGTCACACCATTTATCTGAGCTTAAAAACAAATTTCTCTAAGTTTAGGCGACAATATAGTTGTGTAAAAGGACAGTGATATGATCATATTGGCCAGAAACTGCAGTTAGTTAAAACACAAAAATCAACAAGAAGAAAAAGCAGCCTTTAGAGAACTCTGAAAACCAAGAACATTTAGCTCATATCTGAGGGTAAGATAACAGTCTAGTTTCATGGAGTAATAAAGAACTCTTAGTCTACCTATGTAGTATTTATTTTTTTATTTGCATTCACAGAAAGCATGTATATGATATTACTAAGGGCTATGGTGAAAAAAATCATCTAAATATTAATTTATTATATAGTGATTCTTGGTTGGGAAGAGGGAGGGCCCTTTATTCATTTAAGATTCCTAGTTAGGGTCTTTAGTTTATGAAGAAACTATATTGCCATCTGCTTGTATTTCTCCAAAGCAAATGAATCTACTCTTAAGCAACAGTATAGAATACTAATTCTCTATGACCTTGTCTGTTTAACCAAGGTCCTATCAAATGGTCTGCCGAAAGAAGTATATTTATCTAATAGAGTTTGAAGAATGTGCACTCAGTGTACTGTGTAGATATCCATATTGAATTGATTATCTTTTTTTTAGGTTTAGTTTATAAGAAGCTTAGAGGCAGATTTAAAACTCATTTTTAACCATGACATTGACTGTTCTGTTTCACATATTTCTATTTCCTCTTCTTATCCTTGACATTTTCTTTTGTTTTCTCTTTAGTTTCTCTTTCTCAGTTTTTAAAATATTATACTCCTAACTACTACAAATTTCTTCTTATACTGTAATATGATAAAATCATACAGCAAATGTCATTATATTTATCATTTGACTGTTATCTGTGATTCAGATGCTGGCTTATGGTTTCCCTTTAAGGATCTGTGGCTAAGTTCTCAGAGATTTTCATTTTAGTAAAGTCTTAGGTTTAAATTTCTTGGAATGAATCAAGGGCAAACCTGTCAGTGTCACAGTTTGAATTTTTGCATATCTGTTTGTATGCTACTATAAATGCATGTGTGTGATACCATTTACTTTAAAAGTAGAATCATACATTTCTCTTTTTACTTAATACGTCACAAATAACTTACTGTATCATTAGTGCTAACGTATCAATACAGCTCATTTGTATAGTTACATTTTATTCTAGTTTGGTGAAACCTTCTTTTATAGACATTTAAATTGATAATATTTTTGCCCCAGTAAACAGTACTTACAGTATCCATGCAGGTGAGTATTATATCTGTGTAGGAAGAAGGCTGCATATAAATATTTATAGCCAGAGGGGCAGATTTTGGCAGAGATGACTGGCCACTTAGCAAAAATTTATTTTTCTTTTTTCATTGTGGAGAAAGTTCCAGGAGGGTACTGGCCAAAACAGACTTCATGTTTCTGCTCCCCTTTTATCTAGATGTGGCTAGTTTACAAGTTCTTGCCAATGAAGTATTAGAGAGAGTGATATGTACTACTTCCAAAGCTGAATTACAAAAATCTGCCATGCTTTTCTGTGCTTACTTCTTCCATCAGCTGGATATTGACTTTTCAGGATCAGCCTTAGAAACCTCTTAGGATAATAGAGCCTCTGTCAGCTTAGGTCCCAGAATGATTGTGTGACTATACCTTGTATTTTAGATGTTCTAAGGCTATGACCTTCTCTTTGAGAGGCTGTGGGTATGTTATTAGAAATGTTTCTTCTTGTAATCTTGGAGTAATAACTTTCCTTGCTCCCTAATTGAGGACAACCAACATTTAAATGTAATGTGTGTTTCTTAAGGTGGAAGCTTAAATCATTGATTTAGAACTTCTTTTATTATAAAGTATGTGAAGCTATAAATTTCCCTCTAAGCACTGTTTTACCTGCATTCTACAAATTTTGATATGTTGTATTTTCATTATCATTCACTTCAAAATATTCCATAATTACCAGAACATTTGGGGATATTTTAGGTAACGTTTTTGTTACTGATGTCTAATTTAAATCCATAATAGTCTGAGAATGTGCCCTGTGTTTTTTCCATTCTTAAAAACTCATAAAGACTTGCTTTTTGGTCTTTTGGTGCATGTTCAATGTGTACCTAAAATGAATGTGTGTTCTCTAATTGTTGTTGTTGTGATTATACATGTTGATTAGGTCATGTTTATTAGCAGTGCTGTTCAGATCTTCTATATGTTTGCTATTTTTTGTTTGCGTGTTTGCTTCCAATAGACATACAGTAAAAATCATACAGTATAATCTTCATACAGTATAATACAGTAAAAATCTCAACTATGGTTATCGATTTGCATATTTTTCCTTTCAGTTCAGTTTTTGCTTTATGTATTTTGGGACTCTTGTTATTTGGTATATAAAAAATTATAATTGTTTTATCTTCCAGATGAATTTAGTACTTTATTATTATAAAGTATGTTATTTTAGTAATGTAAACACTGACATTTATTTATTATTTTATTTATTTATTTATTTATTTATGGCTGCATTAGGTCTTCGTTGCTGCGCATGGACTTTCTCTAGTTGCAGTGAGCGGGGGCTGCTCTTCTTTGTGATGCGTGGGCTTCTCATTGAGGTGGCTTCTCTTGTTGTGGAGCATGGGCTCTAGGCGCAGGCTTCAGTAGTCGTGGCTCGTGGGCCCTAGAGCACAGGCTCAGTAGTTGTGGCACACGGGCTTAGTTGCTCCGTGGCATGTGGGATCTTCCCAGATCAGGGCTCGAACCCGTGTCCCCTGCATTGGCAGGCAGATTCTTAACCACTGTGCCACCAGGGAAGTCCCATAAAATATGTTTTTTTTTAATGTTTGTAATTCCTTGTTTTGATTTCTTTGTCTGCTGTAAACATAGTCATAACAGCTTTTTTTATAGTTAATGTTTGCATGGTATACATTTTTTCTCCCTTTTAGTGCAACCTATCTGTGCTATTATATTTAAAGTGTGTCTCTTGTAAATATCATGTGATTGATTTTTATTCAGTCTGGGTAGTTTTCTTTCAAGAGGAGTGTTTATTAGTCTATCTGCTTGGTTTTGTTTTCTTTGAGAAGTTTTTATGTTGCTTTTATTTGAAAGATACCTTTTGGCCAGATACAAAATTTTAGATGGGCAGTTTCTTCTTTTTTATTTCCTCTACCTTTATTGAGATAAAATTGACTATAAGATTGTGTAAGTTTAAGGTGTACAGTGTGTTGATTTGATACATTTGTATGTTGCAAAATAATTACCACTATAGCTTTAACTGACATCTCCATCCCTTCACATTATTACCATTTGTTTTTTCTGGTGAGAACATTTAAGATATACTCTTTTAGCAACATTCAAGTATATAATACAGTATTATTAGCTATAGCCACTGTTCTGTATGTTATATCCCCAGAATTTGTTAATCTTTCAACTGGAAATTTGTACCCTTTGACCAACTTCTCACCATTTCCCTTACCCCCAAGCCCTGGTAAATACTACTCTGTGTCTGTTTCTCTTGAGTTTGGCTTTTTTTTTTAGATTCCACGTATAAGTGATATCGTATAGTATTTGTCTTTCTCTGACTTACTTCACCTAGTACAGTGCCTTCAGGGTTCATCCAAGTTGTTGCAAGTGGCAAGATTTCCTCCTTTCTCATGGACGAATTAGTATTCCATTGTGTATATACATATACCACATTTTCCTTATCCATTCATCTTTTAACAGACACTGAGGTTGTTTCCATATTTTGGCTATTGTGAATGCAGTGAACATGGAAGTGCAGATATTTTAATAAAATCCTGATTTTAATTCCTCTGCATATATACCCAGAAGTGGAATTTCTGGATCATATGGTAGTTCTATTTTTTAATTTTTTGAGGAACATCTGTACTGTGTTATGTAGTGGCTGTACCAGTTGGCATTTCCACCAACAGTGCACACCCTCACCAACACTTGTTTTCTCTTATCTTTTTAATAGCCGTTCCAAACAAGTGTGACATTAATATCTCTTTGTGGTTTTGATTTGCATTTTCCTGATGATTAGTGATGTTGAGCGTCTTTTCACGTATTTCTTGGCCATTTGTATTCCTTCTATGGAAAACTTCAGTTTCTCTGCCAACTTTTAAATTGGATTTTTTTGCTGTTAAATTTAGTGATTTATTAAATTTGATTTAATATAGAAATGCAATTTTATGTAGTATAGAAATGCAACTGTTTTCTGTTTGTTGATTTTGTATCCTGCAACTTAATAAGTTTATTTGTTCTAACAGTTTTTTGATGGAGTCTTTAAGATTTTCTGTATGGAAGGTCATATCATCTGAAAAAAAAAGTTTTACTTCTTCCTTTTCTATTTGGATACCTTTTATTTTTCTTGACTGATTGCTCTGGCTAGGACTTCTAGTATTATGTTGAATAGGAGTGATGAGAGTGTTTGTTCACTCTGGTTTTTCCTGATCTCCGAGAAAATCTTTTCAGCCTTACACTATTGAGTAATGTTGGCTGTGGGTGTTATATATGGCCTTTATTGTGTTGAGGTTTGTTCCTTCTATACCCAGTTTGTTTTAGAGTTTTTATCATAAATGAATACTGTATTGTGTCAGAAGCTTTTCCTGCACTTACTGATAGGATCATGCAGTTTTTATCTTTTATTCTATTAATGTGGTGTATCACATTTATTTTTGCATCTTGAACCATCCTTGCATCACAGGACTAAATCCTGCTCTATCATGGTATATGATCCTATTAATGCATCGTCAAATTTGATTTGCTAATATTTGTTGAGAATTTTTGCATCTATGTTCATCAGGAATATTGGCCTTTTCTTGTGGCATTTTTTGTCTGGTTTTGGTATCAGGGTAGTACTGGCCTCATTAAATGTGTTTGGAAGACTTCCACACTCTTCCTTTTTTTGAAAGAGTTTGAGGAGGACTGGCATTAATTCTTAGAATGTTTGTTAGAAGTCACCAGTGAAGCCTTCTAGTCCTGGACTTTTGTTTGTTGGGAGGTTTTTAATTACTGATTCAAACTCCTTGCTAGTAATTGGTCAGTTTAGATTTTCCATTTCATCGTGATATAGTATTACTAGGTTGTATGTTTCTAGGCATTTACTCATTTTTTTCCTAGGTTGTCCAATTTGTTGGCATATGATTGTTCATAGTAGTCTCTTATAACCCTTCACATTTTTGTGGAATCAATTGTAACATCTCTTTTATTTCTGATTTTATTTTTTTGAGTTCTCTGTCTTTTTTTCTTGGTGAGTCTAGGTAAAGGTTTGTCAATTTTGTTTATTTTTTCAGAGAACCAGCTTTTAGTTTCATTGATCTTTTCTGTTGGCTTTTTAGTCTCTATTTCATTTATTTCTGCTCTAATCTTTATTATTTCCTTCCTGCCACTAACTTTGGGCTTCATTTATTCTTTTTGTTTTTTTCAAGTTCCTTGAGGTGTAAAGTTAGGTTGTTTATTTGAGATTTTTCTTGTTTCTTGAGGTAGGTATTTATCACAGTGAACTTCTCTCTTAGAACTGCTTTTGCTGCATCCCATAAATTTTGGTATGTTACATTGCCTTTTTCGTTTGTTGCAAGAGAAGAAGAAAGGAATAGAGAGGAACTACAAAACAGCTTGAAAACAATTAACAAAATGGCAATAAGCACATACCTATCAATAGTTACTTTAAATGTAAATTCACTAAGTTCTCTAATCAAAAGATACAGAATGGTCAAATGGGGAAGTAAATAATAAATACATTCTGTATTGAATTCTTCACTACGGTCATTGTATTCTTGTTTCAAAATTTCTGTTCGGTTCTTTCTTTTGTTTTCTGTCTCTTTGTTGAACTTCTCATTTTGTTCTTGTATTTTTTTCCCTGATACATTAATCTTTTATATGTGTTCTCTTATAGCTCTCTGACCATCTGCAGAACAATTATTTTGAATTCTTTGTCAGGCAATTCCTGGATCTTCATTTCTTTGGGCCAGTTACTGTAGGCTTACTGTATTCTTTGGAAGAGTTATGTTTCCCAAATTCTTCGTAATCCCTATTGCTTTGTTTTCCTGTTCATGCATTTGAAGAAGCTGTTACCCCTTCCAGACTTTATAGACTGAATTTGATAAGGGGAGGCCTTTCACCTGTGGGTGAGAGGACACTGGATCATGCTGTGACACTGGGTATAGTGATGCAGGGTGACAAATGTGGGGGCATGTGGCAGCTTGGGTCCATGTGGGCATGATGTGTCTTTAGCTCAGGTCACTGGAGTCCACACTGTTGACAACTGTGTGGTTCTTGATAAGCAGTGTGGGGGATCTGCAGTAGTTCTAAGCAGTGCCTCTAGATTTGTCAGCTAGGGACCAAGGCAGGCTGTGGTAGAGGCCAGTCACAGGCACCCTTGTAGTGATGAGGGCCACTGCAGAGAGCAAGGATTGGGGCCAACTGTGGTCTCATTGGCTGAAGTGGAGTCCGTAGCCATCAGCTTCCTCTCCTATGGTTTTTTTACAGTCTCCCCACAGGTGTGCACACTGCATTGGAGGCTGGTGGTGGGCATTGGACAGGGGTATGCAATGCACAGCTTGGGGTGGCTAAGTTTAGGTGGGCATGCTGGTGCTGGCCAGTGACAGGAGGCAGGACCTGATCTGGGCCCACAAGAAGCTGTGGGGTGCCTTGGTTTTAGGTGGTGCTCACCGGTGGCTGCATATCCCTCCCTTCCGCCACATGCATGCTCATTGCAGTGGAGGCCAACGATGGCTGTCAGGCTAGTAGTGCACAGTTGGAGGGGCAATCCCTGAGCATGGGCACAGTGGTGGGGTTCAGTGTGGGTGGGTGGTGTTAGGCTGGTATCTTGCATTTGTGCAGCTGCATCAGCCCTAGTTGGCTGCACGTGTGGCTCCCTGGCTCTGCTGTGGGTGGGTAGGGATTCAGGTGGCTGGTGTCTTATACTCTCGCAGCTGTAGAGAGCTATAATGTATATATTCTCTCTCTCTTTCTCTTTCTGTATTTATTTATTTATTTATAAAAGAGCATATAGTGACTAATAGTGTAGGTCTTGGTATTGGTGGGGGAAGGGTGCAGAGAGGGACTCAGGAAGTTGGCATCAGTGAACACAAACACAAATACCTGTGGGGGAAAAGCTGGCAACATCTGTGGGGGTCTACAGTGGCCTTTGGCTTCCTCGTTGGTGAAATTTGCTGAGTTTGTCTGAAGAGCAGGTCTCTGTGAACTGTGATCCCTCTGGCAGCTTGTCTGCTAATAATAGCTTCTGCTTTTATTCCTTGTTCCTAGCCAGCTCAGTACATCTCAGGTTTGCTGGTCTAGGTGGGGCGAAACCAAAGCAGGACCACTGTACGTTGCACTGTGAAGCTGGAGAAGCTGGTCAGTCACCCCACACTTCTTTTCTTGGCAAGAGGAACTCTTTCTAACTGGGAAGTTCCTTCTGAGCACTGAACAGTGCCAGTTTGGGGAATGGGATGATGCAGGCAAAATGGAGTTACCTTCCTTTTCTTCTAATGTGATTATTCTCAGTTTTGTTGTTCTTAAAACTTCGTAAGTGGACTATAGAGGTCTCCTGGATCTGGTTTTGTTCTTGGATAGCTGTTCAGACGTTGATTTTTATGGGACGATGGAGAAGCTGGGTTTTATCCCCAACTGACGGACAGTTTTTTCTTTCTTTCTTTAAATATGTCATCCCATTATCCACTGACTTTTATTATTTTTAATGAGAAATGTGCCATATATCTTATCCTTCTGTCTCCTGCATGTACCCTATGGATGCTTTAAATTTTTTTCTCTTTGTTGAAGATTCCCAGCTATTTAGTTTTGATGTACCTTATGTAGTTTTTTGTTTTATCCTCTTCTTCTCCCCATCAGCCAAGGCCCTATATATTATGACAGGTTGTATCATCCATCCACCTGTGCCCATACTTGGCAGTGCCTCTAATACTCATCAGTCTCTGCCAGTCTAAGAATGGCTTATCTCTCTGGAGTTAGTTGTTTAGATTCCTTTGCCCCTACATGTCTCTGATAAAGGTATAACTTTGTTTCTTTCCAGGTGAATAACCAATTATATCAGTATTATTTATTAAATAAACCACCCTTTTCCATCTAAAATTGAAATATCTCCTCTGTTACAGCTTGTTTTAAATATACCTGGATCTGTTTCTGTGCTCTATTGTCTTGTATTACTTTTCTAGGCATGCATTGCTTTCAATCTATATTGTTTTCAGTATTTTTGTATTGTTTTAATATTTCTAATGCAAGTCCCTCCTCATTAGTCTTATTTATTCAGAATGTTTTGGGCTCTTCATATATAACTGGTGGGATTATAAATTAACATTTATGCTTTGGGAGCTAAAGAAAAAGTTGGTCACCGTGTTCAGAGTGCGTTCACAATGCTGGGCCCCATATGGAAGTGGGGAGATGGCTTCCTTCTCTGCTGTGTGCCACACTTCATTACCTGGGTCACGAAGCATTTCTGCTTCGCTCCTGAGTCTCAAAGTCACTGTTAACCTGCTCTGTCCATTCTTAGGCCTCACCATCATTTTTAGCCAAGAGGGCCTGAACACATTATGCAACAGAGGTGAACCCTGAACAGATACCATGCCGTCTTTCTTTTTCTTTTTAGCCTCTCCTACCACCGTTGTATTTTCTTTGTACTTTTAAAACAAAATCTTCCAGACACTGATGTGATGAGACAGAGAAACAGTGTTATATACATCAGCAGTTAATAATAAAGTCCTCCCTTTCATATTAGAGAAGGAAATACAATTGCTCCTCAGTAGAAGAGATCATTAAAGAAGGGAAAGGGGTATGCTCCAGCAGAATGGGTTAAAATAAAAGGACTGACAACACCTGGTATTGGTGAGGATGTGGAGCACCTAATATCATACATTGCTGGAGGATGTATAATTTAATACATTTGTTTTGGAAAATTGGATGACATTGTGTACTGGCCCTCAATATATATGTATTCTGTTTGTTAATAAGTCTGCTACTAAGTATATATACAGCAGAAAAAATGTTTATGTCAAACAATGTGTACAGGTATGTTCATAACAATTTTATTTGCGATAGCCCTAAGATGGAAACGACTCTCATGTACATCAGTAGTAAAATGGGTTATAAAATATACTATATTAATACAATGAAATACTATCCAGCAGTACAAACAAGGAATTACTGATAACACATACTATAACATGACTGAATCTCACTGATAAAACATTGACTGGAAGAAATCAAACACAAAGCACAGTATTATATGAATTTCAAAAACATATCTACTGTAAAGGAATAATAGTTAAACTATTGACATTTGTGATGGTTACTGCCTGGAAGGGAACATGAGGCAGCCTGTTTCAGTTCTGGAAATTTTTTTATATTTTCATTTTGGTTATGGTTATACAGGTGTATGTATATGTAAATTTTCATCAAGGAGTAACTTAAGATTTACGCATTTACTGTATATAATTATACCTTATACCTAAGTACAAAACTAAAAATTTATTTAAAATTTTTTTAAAAATTATTTTTATTGGTTTCCTGTGCTTTCCCCACCTCCCACCCCCAGAAAGACCCGCAACAATTCTGCCTGGTAGTATGCTAAGTGAAATCACATTAAATTTTTCTAGCAATTTGGAAAGACTTTATTGATACAGCACTAAACCTTTTTTAAAAAATTCAGTATATGAAACTTATTTAGGTCATTTTCTATATCCTGTAAGTTTTTTATAATTTTCATCATTAAAATTTATACAGTCTTTGAGTTTTTTAGATGATTTTCATTGTGAACAGCCTTCTCAATCTATTTATATTGCTTATATATTGCCAATATTAAAATTTTATTTTGTACATTTATCTTTTGTCAGTTGTCTTGTCAAATTTTTTAATTCATCTTTCAAGTCAGTTTGGTAGAGACTCAAATTTTCTTATCAACTGTAGGAAAGGAGAATTGTGTTTACTAATATTTTACTAATTTTTGCACAAACTAAAAACTTTTCAAATCTGTGTTGAATGCTTAGGGATGCATCCTTGCCTCATTCTATTTTAGAGCTGAAAAGTGTTAAGGATTTCAACAACAAATATGTTGTAGTCTTTGTCTTTATGTTTCCCAGCATATCACATAACACTAGTTTTTCTAGACATTTTTTATTAAGCTTGGCTGCAGGATTTTTATCAGATACCTTTTTGAGATCTAGTATTAAAATCATTTATTTTTCTTCTTTATGTTGTTGATAAATTGAATTGTTTGAGTTCCTAATATTGAGTCATCCTTGTATTCCTGGGGAAAAAATGCATTTTATTATATATGGTGTGTATTCTTTTTATGCTCTGCTGGGTTTTCTGATACTCAGAAAGCTTATATCTATGTATAAGTGAAGTTACTTTTTGTGTTATTTTCACAATATGGTTTGAATATTAGTATCTATAGTTGTTTAATAATTATTGGACTTCATATGACTGGTAAAGTCAGACTTATATTGTGCTCTATTTTGCACGAATTTCTGAAACCTAGTAATTTACCTTTGAATCGCCTTTCAACATGAGGGAATCTCTACTTTTATTTGGCTACAGAGAGATAATTTTAGGTAAGTAGTTTTCTTGTTTAAATAGATACACATGGAAAAACAGGAATTTTTTGAAAATTTATTTGCTATGATATAAATTTTTTAATTTTTAATTTTATGTTTTTTTCCCCCCACAGTCTGTGGTCGATGACTGGATTGAATCATATAAACAGGACAGGGACATCGCACTTCTGGATTTAATCAACTTTTTTATCCAGTGTTCAGGATGTCGAGGTACAGAATGTTGGAATAAATGATGTACATTAAGACTGTCAGTCCAGCAGTGTCAAATTTACTTTACCTTGTGTTAGTCATTTTATAATTCATCCTGGAATTATGTGCTCATCTTTTTCTGATAAAATTATTTGTATTTAAGTATATATATTTTTTCTGGTTTAGTTTTACTCAACAGACTTCTGAATTTTTTAATATTTTGAAGGAAATCTGAAATTAATGAATTTATGAATTGGCTTTTTAGGTCATAAGATTTTATAATTAATATTTACTGATATTATTTGTATCTGTGCTCCATATTGTAAACTGTACTAGTTGCTAAAATTCATTATTTTGAATCCTCATGTTATAGATGAAATGCTTGAAGCTTAAATAATTCAAGGTAACATAAGTATGAAAATCAGTTTTCTTAAGTTTGCAGTCATTTGGAATCCATAGACAATTTGTTAAAAGTAAAGTTTTATTTTTATCATATTAATAGATAACTGACAGATACTTTTCTTCTCTAGAATAAATATTAACAGGTTAAATTGTACTATATGGGGAAAATCAGTTGGTAGACACCGTTCTTTACTTATTAATACAGAAAGAATGGTTGTCTTTTATTGAGATCACTGATCAAATTGATTTCTTGAAGGCTTTCTTATTTCTGACCAAGTTATCACTCACCATATTGACATAAGAAGTTTATCAAATATTTACAGAGTACCTAAGTTATACTAAGCACTGTTCCAAAGTATACAGATATTATCAAGACAGTCTCTGCCCCAGTATTGAGTACGTTTAATTTTTAAAGAAGGCTTTATCTCAAAGAAAAAGAGGGAAGTATACCAATAGTTTACTAAAGTGCTCAGTGCCATGAAAGTAATAATAATAAAACTGGTTACAGTTTAATGACTAGTATGTGCCAAGCTGTGTGCTTTACATACATTAGCTCATTTAATATTGGTTTGACACTTCTATCAGTCAGATGTGATTTTTATTCTGTAGTTCAGGAAACTGAGAATACAGGGCTTAGATTAGTTTTTGGACATCATACAGTTTGTAAGTGCCAAATTCACGATTTAGATTCAGGCTTGTCTCAATCTGAAGTCTATATGTCTAACCAGAGGGTAGTGTGGGGATAACAAGGAGGAGCTTCTGATCCATCCTAGGCTGTGTGTTTCTGTGTATGTGAATGTGGGGATATTTGTAAGAAAATGCATCTCAGAGGAAGAAACTCTACCCTGGGACTGAGGTTGAGTAAGAGAAAATTAAGGAGGAGGAGAAAGGCCAAAGTTAACAGATTGTGTAAAAATTCCGGAAGACAAGAAAATACAGCACACTCCAGGACATAAAGAGAGTTTATGGCTGAATCCTACAGCATAGAGACAGGTGAGGATTGGCAAGAGATTAGTTTATTAGAAGGAAAGTGAGTTTGTTAATTTTACAGTCTTAAAATGGGAAAGGCAAGCACTGAGTGATGTGCTTTACATATGTTATCTTGTCTAAACTGTGAAGGGTCCTGTTAGATTGAGTTTTGATTTTAAAACAACTGGTAGTCTTAAAAAAATTTCCTTTTGTAATTCATTCCCATGGTTCAAAAAACCAAAAAAAAAAAGATATGTAAAGGAAAGAGCCTTTACCACTTCTTGCCTTCCTATCTATGTCCACAGAGTTAATTGCTCTTAACTATTTTGTTGTATATTCATCTGTCTATCTATATAAATAGGAAATATATGCTCTTTCCGCCCCTCCCCCCCCAAAGATACTGGTGTATAGAGAGCTTTCTTGGTTTCCTTCCTTCCCTCCCTTCTCCCCTCCCCTCCCCTCCCTTCTTTTCCAGCATCATAGCATTCATTTCTTTGTGTGTATGTACAACAATTTATTTAACTAGTCTTCTGTTAACAGACCATTGCATTATCTGTAGTCTTTTGCTGTTACAATGAGTAATTTTGTGTGTACCTTATTTGCTCCTGGTGGAAGAATGTCTGTAGGGTAATATATTTGTAATTATATTAAATATTGCCAAATTTCCTGATATGGGAATTGTACCCATTTTTACTCCTATCAGTAATATATGAAAATGTCTGTTTCTTCTTGGTCTTTTCAACAAAGCGTTTTTATCAAATTTTTGTATTGCTCTTAGGAATGATTTAAAAATATGTCAGTATGATTTTTTAAAATTGAGGTGAAATTCACTTAAACAATTAACAACCATTTTAAAGTGGGCAGTTCAGTAGTTTTTAGCACATTAACAGTGTTGTGCAACCACCTGTCTCTAGTATCAAAACTTTTCTTTTTATCACCCCAGAAGAATACCTAATATTCATTACGTAGTCATTCCTCTTTCCCTTCTTCCCTGCAACCCTTGGCAATCACTGATCTGCTTTCTACTCCTATGGATTTGCCTGTTTTAGTCATTTTATGTAAAAGTTGTCCAATATGTGACCTTTTGTTTCTGATGTCTTTCATTTAGCATAATGTCTTCGAGGTTTATCCAAGTAGTAGCATGTATTGATAGTTTATTTCATTTTATGTATATGTTACAATTTGTTTATCCATTCATCTGTTGATGGACATTGGGTTGTTTTCACGTTTTGGTTGCTGTGAATATTGCTGTGAACATTCATGGACAGATATCTGCTTGAGTACTTATTTTTTAAATCTTTGTTGTAAATACCTAGGAGTGAAATTGCTGGATCATGTGGTAATTCTATTTTAACTTTTTGAGGAACTGCCAAACTGTTTTCACAGCAGCTGCACCATTTTAAATTCCAGAAATGTATGAAGATTCTTATTTCTCCACATCCTCTAAAACACTTTTATTTTCCGATTTTTAAATTTTACTGACCTAGGGGTTATGAAGTGGTTTCTTATTATGGTTTTGATTTGCATTTTCTTAATCACCAGTGATCTTGAGCATCTTTTCATGTACTTTTGGCAATTTGTATATCTTTTTTGAACAAATGTGTATTTGATCCTGTGCTTATTTTAAAATTAGATGGTTTTTATTTTTGTTGTGAGTTATTAGAGTTCTTTATACATTCTGAATATTAAATCCTTATCAGATATACAACATGCAACTGTTTATAACTTGCAACTATTGGCTTCCCGCTCTGTAGGTTGTTCTCTTCACTTTCTTAAAGATATTCTTTGATGAACAAAAGTTTTAAATTTTTATGAAGTCCAACTTACCTATTTTTTTACTTTTTTGCTCATGCTTGTGGTGTCAAATCTAAGAATCCATTGCAAATTCTAAGAGCCTGAAGATTTATCTCTCTGTTTTCTTCTAATAGTTTTATCATTTTAGATCTTATATGTAGGTCATTGATCCATGGTTAATTTTTGTATTTGGATGATTTAATTTGTATTTCTCTTACGAGTGTGGCTTGAGAGCCATTTCTATTTCTTGTTCTTGAATTCTCTGTTCTTATCCCTTGCCACTTCCTTTCAGCTGTTTTCATAGTTCCTGAAAAAACATTTGACAAAATGGATTTTAAAACATTTTAATAAAACAGACATAGATGCATATTTTCTTAATATGTTTAAGAGAGAAAACTTACTGTCTCTCACATCAGTGCAGTATAGTAAAAATCTAAAATAGACCCAAGTACCTGTGAAACTGTAGTAAGCAGATATTAAAACATATGAAAGAAGAGAACTACAAAATACAGCTACACCAAGATACCATTTTTGCCTATCAGATTGATAAAAATTAAAAGTCATAACAACACTCTGTTTTTGAGACTGTGAGGAAACAGACACTATTACATTGTTTGTTGGAATACAAATAGATACAATTCTCATGGAAAGAAATTTGACATTATCTACCAAAATTACATATGTTTTTATCTTTTGACCTAGCCATCCTGTTTCTGGAATTTTGCCATGAAGATATACCTCCAGTTTTATGAAAACAAATTCACAGGGTTACTCAATACCATATTGTTTGTACTTGTAAAATTTGGAAACAACCTAAATGCTGAGATATAGGACAGTGATTGAATAAACTTTGGTACAACTTATACAATGGATTTTTTTGTCATTGCAAAAAATTATGAGGAAGATCTCTGTGGACTAATGCAGGGAGATTTTCAGGATACAGTTTTAAAGTGCAAAGTGCAAAAGAGTGTCTAAAAGTATTCGAGTTTTTTTTTAGAAGAAAGAAAGGGAAATAATAGAATATACACATGTATCTGGTCACTTGACCAAGAAAAACCAAAAAAAGATAAGATAGAATGATTGGCTGCCCATTGGGGGTGTGTGTGTATGTAAATGAAGTGGAAAGCTTAGAGGGAATTGGGGTAAAGGGATGACACTTACTGAAATATACTTTTTGAATAGTCTTGACTTTGGAGTTATCTTCATGTTTCACATACTCAGAAAGAAAAAAAAGAAAAATCAATAAAGATGGAGGGAAAATCCTAAAACTGGATGCTATCAGAACAGATGAACCATACCATGCCATAGCATAAATAACATAACCACACTGACGAGTGTAAAAAGTATAAACTAAAGTAAATTTTGAGCTCAGTGCTCGCACTGTAAAACTAGCGGGGGAAAGTGAAGAACACAGTATTTACCTCCTCAAATTGTCTCCTTACAAGATATTTATTATGGGTAAAATGGTACTGATACTTTACTTGTACAGACTTGGTAGACATCACCATAAACAAATGATGAAAGCAAACACTGCCAGTTATAGAACCAGTTAATAGCATGTACTTCGTGTTATGCACCTAGAAGAAGAACTCAACCTCACTTTTGTAGTATTCTTGCCAAAAGTTCAGAGTCTAAATCTACTCATGAGGAAACGGTGGATGAGCTCAAATTGAGATATATTTTTCACAATAACTATCCTGTACTCTTTAGAAGTGTCAGTATCATGAAATACAAAGAAATGACTCAGAGAACTGTTCCAGATTCGATACTAAAGGAACTGAATGCAGTGCACGATCTTAGATTTTTTTTTTGGTAAAAAGAACATTATTGAGACAAATACTGAAATCCGAAATCAGTTCTGTGGGTTAGAACATACATATTAAATTGTTAATTTCATCATTCTGATCATTGTACTGTAGTTGTATAACATTTTTGTTTTTGGGGGGAAATATACACAGGAGTATTGATGAATAAAGGGATATGTAAAGAGTGAAAGAAGGATAAAACAAATGTAAAATGTTTACATCTGAGAATTTGGTGATGGATATTCAGAAATCCCTTGTACTTTCTTACAACTTTTCTGTAAAGTCTGGAAAGTAGAAAATGGAAGGAAAAAAAAAATGCCTTTTAACCCCGAAGCCAACATCATGCTCAAGGGAAACTAGTAGAGTCATTTTCACTGAAGTCAAACAAGGCAGGGATGTCCACTCTCACAACTCCTATTTAATATTGGCAATATAAGCTGACACATTTGGATAATAAAATGAAGTATGATTACTCTTTAGGAGTAATATTGAAAGTTTAGAAATTTCAAGAGAAACTGTTTGCAAAACTAATAAAGGCAAAGGCAATATAATAATTCTGAAAGAGGGAGATCAAAATGGCAGAATATGAGGACGCTGAGCTCCCTTCCCCCCATAAACACCTCAGAAATACAGTACATGTGTACCTACTGTCGTTGAAACAAAGTGTAGGCTGGGAGAAAGGCTTTTCTATAACCAAGACTGTAAAGAAAGATCCACATGGAGTTGGATAGGAAGGGAGGAGAAATGATCAGGTCAGGACTTGCACCCTAGTGAGGAGAGGATGTCAGAAGCCCGGGGATCCTCCTTGGGGAATGAGAGGTTTGAACCACATACTGGTCTAGAGCTGGTTCTGACCTGGCCTTACTTCTGAACAGGGCAAGTGTGGTCCAGGACTGGATGGCTTCACAGGGGAATTCTACCAAACATATGAAGAATAGCTACTACCTATCCTTCTCAAACTTTTCCAAAAAATTGAGGAGGGAACATTCCCAAATTCATTCTATGAGGCCACTATCACACAGATACCAAAACTAGACAAAGACTACAAATTAAAAAAAAAAAAGAAATTACAGACCAATGTCTCTGATGAATATAGCTGCAGAAAACCTCAAGAAAATATTAGTAAACCAAATTCAGCAATATATAAAAAGGACCATACACCATGATCAAGTTGGGTTTAATATAGGGACCCAAGGATGGTTCAACATTCGTAAATCAATCAGTGTGATACGCCATATTCACAAAAAGAAGAATAAAAATCACACAATCATTTCAATTGACAAAATTCAACATTCATTCGTGATAAAAACTCTCATCAAAGTGGGTATAGAGGAAACATGGCAACATAATAAAGTCTGTTTATGACAAACTCACAGCTAACATCATACTCAGTAGTGGAAACCTGAAAGCTTTTCTTCTAAAATCAGAAATAAGACAAATTATGCCCACTCTCACCCCTTCTATTTAACATAGTATTGGAAGTCTTAGCCACAGCAATCAGAGAAGGAAAAGAAGTAAAGGAATCCAGATTTGAAGGGAAGAAATAAAACTGTCACTATTTGCAGATGATATGATACTATATATGGAAAACCCTGAAGTCTCCACCAAAATATTGTTAGAACTAATAAATGAATTTAGTAACATTGCAGGATACAAGATTAATATACAGATATCTGATGCTTTTCTAAACAGTAGTAATGAACTGTCAGAGAAGACAAAACAATTCCATTTAAAATCTCATTGAAAAGAATAAAATACCTAGGAATAAACTTAACCAAGGAGGTGGAAAATCTATACTCATAAAACATTATTGAAGGAAATTAAAGATGATACAAAAAACCAGATATCCCATGTTCATAGATTGAAAGAATAAATATTGTTAAAATGTCCATAATACTCAAAGCTATCTACAGATTTAACAGAATCCATATGAAGATACCCATGACGATTTTTACAGAACAAGAATAATTCTAAAAAGTATATGGAACCACAGAAGACCTTTAATGGCCAAAGCAATCTTGATTAAAAAGATTAAAGCTGGAGGAATCTTGCTCCCTGATTTCAGACTATGCTACAAAGCTATGGCAATCAAAACAGTATGGTACTGGCACAAAAACAGACAGATAGATCACTGGAACAGAATAGAGACCAGAAAGAAACTGACCCACATGTGGTCAATTAATGTACAACAAAGGAAGCAAGAATATATAATAGGAAAAAGACAGTCTCTTCAAAAAGTAGTGCTGGGAAAACTGGACAGCTACATGAAAAAGAATCAAACTGGACTGCTTTCTCACACAATATACAGAAACAAACTCAAAATGGATTAAACACTTACATGTTAAGACCTGAAACCATAAAACTTCTGGAAGAAGTCACAGTCCTCTCTTTGACATCAGTCTTAGTAATATTTTTTGGATGTTTCTCTTCAGGCAAGGGAAACAAAAGCAAAAATAAACAAATGGGACTACATCAAATTTAAAAGCTTTTGCACAGCAAAGGAAACTGTCAACAAAATGAAAAGGATGCCTACTGAATGGGAGAAATATTTGCAAATGATATATTTGACAAGGGGTTAATATCCAAAATACATAAAGAACTCATAAAACTCAACATCAAAGAAACAAACAATCCAATTAAAAATGGACAGAGGACCTGAGTAGGCATGTTTGCAAAGAAGACTTACAGATGGCCAACAGCCACATGAAAAGATGCTCAGCATCACTAATCATCATGGAAATGCAAACCAAAAGCACAGTGAGGTATCACTGAACACCTGTCAGAATGGCTATCATTAAAAAGACCCACATCCGTGGGAATGTACTTTGGTGTAGCCATTATGGAAAACTGTATGCAGGTTCTTCAAAAAAGTGAAAATAGAACTACCATATGACTTAGCAATTCTACTCCTAGGTATATGTCCAAAGAAAATGAAAACACTATTTTGAAAAGATACATGTACCCCAGTGTTCATAGCAGCATTATTTACAATGGCCAGGATATGGAAGCAACCAATGTGGAAGTGTCCAATAATAGAGGAATGGATAAAGAAGATGTGGTATATATACACAGTGGAATATTACTGAGTCATAAAAAAGAATGAAATGTTGCCATTTGCAAGAACATGGATGGAACCAGGATTTATTTTGTCTAGTGAAATCATTCAGATGGAGACAGAAAACTGTTCTATGTTATCACTGACATATGGACTCTGAAAAATAAATGAATAAATATAACAAAACAAACTGACTCATAGAGAACAAACTCAAGTTTACTAGTTGGAAGAGGGGTGGGGGAGGGGCAAAATAGGGGTAGGAGGTTAGATACACAAACTACTATGTATAAAATAGATAAGATGCAACAGCATATTGTACAGCACAGGGAGTATAGCTAATATTTTATAACTTTAAATCCATAAAAATATTAAATCACAATGTTGTACACTTGAAAGTAATATAATATTGTTAACTACTATACTTTAATAAAAGTGTTACAAAACAATAAAGTAATTTGGTAGGTTATTGAGATGGAGATACTATAGATGAGTTAGTATGTTTGTTTTTTATTAGAATAGGCAGTTAGAAGAGATAGAATAAAAGATCTTCTTTTTAAGGGGCTTCCCTGTGGCGCAATGGTTAAGAATCCGCCTGCCAATGCAGGGGACATGGGTGCGAGCCCTGGTCCGGGAAGATCCCATGTGCCGCGGAGCAACTAAGCCCGTGCACCACAACTACTGAGCCTGTGCTCTAGAGCCCGCAAGCCACAACTACTGAGCCCACGTGCCACAATGACTCAAGCCCGCATGCCTAGAGCCCATGCTCCACAATGAAGAACAGCCCCCTCTCGCCACAACTAGAGAAAGCCTGCGCACAGCAACGAAAACCCAATACAGCCAAAAATAAATAAAATTAAATCTTAAAAAAAAAAAAGATCTTTTTAAGATACAAATGTGGAAAGTGTTGGAAATTATTTCAGATCTACACCTTACTTGATAATGTGTGCCAAGATAAATTCCCAGTGCATCAGGAGTTTAAATATAAAAACAACAATAAATAGCAGAAACAAACTAAATTTTTTTTTACAAAAAGAATACGAGAAAGAAAGAAAGAATAAAAGCACTAGAAGAAAACATGGAATAAATTTTTTATTACCTTGGAGTGGTAATAAAATGTGACTCAAAATTAAGTGTAAGTCAAAATCTGTAAGTTATAAAAGAAATGATTGATGGATTAAACTACAGTTCAAACAATATTGGAAACATTTGCATGGTGGCACATTACAGGGGAAGTTCAGAAGGTGAAGGACACATGGGGAAATTTTTTTATATTATTTATTGAGATAAGGTTTGCATTTTATAAGGACTCCTTGTGTTGCAAAGTAATTTCCAGTATCTACATTGGTGTTCTTTCATATCAGCCCATTTTCCTCTTAACACTACATAAGAATCAAGAACAAAAAGATGTTAAAAATTTTGGCGAAAGTGGGATGAGAACCAAGTAAGGGAGGAAAAAGTTACAAAACTTATTTTCCTACTTTTTGACTAGAAGGAACATCCCTCAAATGACACGACAAATTGGAACACCATGTTGTGAGTAGTTTCAGCAGCCCCTCTTCTATTTTGCTCTCTTATTACTATTTTCTCATCTTGATCCTTGAGTCTAGGGTGTGGTATTGGTTTCCTACATTAGCTATTTTAAGTTGCATCAGCAGACCTAGCTGTTTCCTTAACCTTTCTCACACATCTGTGTTCTCCTCATTAAAACCTCTTTATTTAAACCATCTGGAATGAATTCTTTTTACTTCTGGAACCCTGAGTTAAAATATACTACTGACTAAATCAATGTGTGATAATAGGGTATATTCAGTATCAAGTAGGAAAGATCGCAAAGGAGAAGTTCATTCAAACACTGTTCACGTACAGTTATGCATTTTAAAAGCTATGTAACTTCATAAATTTTCATAGAAATAAATTCTGAGGAAACTAAGAACACAGTGATAATATTTATATTATGTATAACAAAATAAAGATATCTTATCTCTATATTCAAAGTATTATCATTGTTTAAAACTCCACTAGTAAAGGCATATATATTTGGGTGTATTCTAGCACCAGTATATAACAGATTTAAGAAATATATATCAGAGGTATTGATAAATAGTTTTCAGTGACAATGTGATTTTTTTAGTTATTAAGAATGTGTTTCTTAAGCTTATTATGGGTTAGAAATACCTTCTTAGTTGGTTATAACAAGTAGTGGTTCTCTGTTGCAGTGCTTGTTCCTAACAGTGGATTTCCAAATGCATGAGGGCTTTCTAGGAGGTTAGGATTGCTAGAGAATTGATCTCACCCAGGAACAGTGACATCAAGAGTTTCCTGAATTTCACATCTCATGGGCTGATTACCGTCTCAGTAATTTTTTCATGGTATCAGTAGGCCAAAAAAAGCACCTAAAAGTTTCTTTTCAAAATAGTTAATTCCAAACAATTTAATTACGTCCTAACAACTTACTATTAGTCAAAATGAGAAACATAATTTTGGAAGAAAAATTAAAATTTCATTCTATTCTTAAATAATCACAATTACTTACTAATGGATATAGGTACCTGTTGGGCACTGTCCAGCCACCCCAACCTTCATTGTTCATATCTGGGTGGGGGCAGGGCAGAAGTTGAGAACCATTGCTGTACATCAGTGGGGGATGAATTTACATCTTTATAAAATCCACTCTTCCAGTTCATGATCACTGTATATATTGCTCCCTTTATTTAGGGCTTTATTTTCATTCAACATTTTAGAGGGTAGTTTTGTGTATGAGTGAAAAGGTGTTAATATATATGTTACCAAAATTTTTATTTCTGGACTTTAGGCATTTAAAAAATTCATTATAAATAGTATCTTATTTTTTCTTAAGTAGACTTAATTTTTTTTGTAAACCGCAAACTCCTATAAAAAATAAAGCAAAAATTACATAGTTCCCATATACCCTTCTTTCCTCCCCACAGTTTCCCCGATTAACATCTTGTACATTTGTTAAAATTGATGAACCAATATTGATACATTATTATTAACTAAAGTTCATAGTTTACATTAGGGTTTGTCGACTGAAAACAATGCACAACCTAAAAGTTGAGAATTATGTTTTATTTTGTGGACTTGCTGAGGACTTAAGCCCAGGAGATAGCCTCTCAGATAGCTCTGAGGGACTGCTTCTAAGAGGTAAGGGAGGAACCAGGGTATATAGGAGTTTTTGCAACAAAAACCAAGTAGTCAGCACATCAAAATATTACTGTTAATTAAAGAAAAACTAGACATCTCAAGTTAATGAATTTAGCACTTTCTTATCTATGGGAAGATGCAAGAGTCTAGGCTCCTTGAAATCATTCCTTTGATATGCACCTTACTGTCTTAGGCCAGTATCCTGTTTTTTAAATATCTTGATTCCCCTCAGGGTGCACAGTGGGGAGCCATGGCAGCACCTGATGGCTTGATGGCCATAACATCTTTGTTTACTAATATTGCAGGAGAATTTCTTAGTCTACAGGTGCACTGTAAATTTCTGTAGGTTTGGACAAATGCATGGGGTATCTATCTACTACTATGGTATTAAACAATAGCTTCACTGTCCTAAATAGCCCTCCTATGTTCCTCCTATTTATCCCTTCCCCAACTCTCTACCCCTCATCCCTGGCTACCACTGACCCTTTAAAAAAAATTTATTTATTTATTTATTTATTTGCACCAGGACTTAGTTGCGCAGGCAGGCTCCTTATTTGCGACTCGCGGGCTCCTTAGTTGCAGCAGGTGGGCTCCTTAGTTGCAGCTCCAGGGCTACTTTAGTTGCAGCTCACCGGCTCCTTAGATGCAGCATGTGGGATCCTTAGTTGCGGCAGACAGGCTCCTTAGTTGCAGCTCACCAGCTCCTTAGTTGTGGCACGTGGGATCCTTAGTTGTGGAATACGAACTCTTAGTTGTGGCAGGCATGTGGGACCTAGTTCCCTGACCAGGGATCGAACCCAGACCCCCTGCATTGGGAGCATGGAGTCTTATCCACTGTGCCTCCAGTGAAGTCCCTGATCTTTTAATGTTATATCTAATATGTATACTTGAAAGGAATTTAACTTGATCATGGTGTATTATGTATATGTTTTTTTACATCTTTATTGGAGTAAAATTGCTTTACAATGTTGTGTTAGTTTCTGTTGTACAACAAAGTTAATCAGCTATATGTATACATATATCCCCATATCCCCTCCCTCTGGAGCCTCCCTCCCACCCTCCCTATCCCACCCCTTTAGGTCATCACAAAGCACTGAGCTGATCTTCCTGTGCTATGCACCAGCTTCCCACTAGCCATCTATTTTACATTTGGTAGTGTATATATGTCAATGCTACTCTCACACTTCATCCCAGCTTCCCCTTCCCCATTCGTGTCCTCAAGTCCGTTCTCTACGTCTGTGTCTTTATTCCTGCCCTGCCACTAGGTTCATCAGTACAATTTTTTAAGATTCCATACATATGTGTTAGCATACAGTATTTGTTTTTGTCTTTCTGACTTACTTCACTCTGTGTGACAGACTCTAGATCCATCCACCTCACTACAAAATAACTCAATTTCGTTCATTTTTATGGCTGAGTAATATTCCATTGTATATATGTGCCACATCTTTTTTATCCATTCATCTATTGTTGGACTTTTAGGTTGCTTACATGACCTGGCTATTGTAAATAGTGCTGCAGTGAACATTGGGGTACATAACTCTTTTTGAATTACGGTTTTCTCAGGGTATCTGCCCAGTAGTGGGATTGCTGGGTCATATTGTAGTTCTATTTTTAGTTTTTTAAGGAACCTCCATACTGTTCTCCATAGTGGCTGTATCAGTTTTCATTCCCACCAACAGTGCAAGAGGGTTCCCTTTTCTCCACACCCTCTCCAGCATTTATTGTTTGTAGATTTTTTGATGATGGCCATTCTGACAGGTGTGAGGTGATACCTCATTGTGGTTTTGATTTGCATTTCTCTAATGATTAGTGATGTTGAGCATCTTTTCATGTGTTTTTTGGCAGTCTGTATGTCTTCTTTGGCAAAATGGCTATTTAGGTCTTCTGCCCATTTTTGGATTGGGTTGTTTGCTTTTTTTTTATATTGAGTTCCATGAGCTGCTTGTATATTTTGGAGACTAATCCTTTGTCAGTTGCTTCGTTTGAAAATTTTTTTCTCCCATTCTGAGGGTTGTCTTTTCGTCTTGCTTATGGTTTCCTTTGCTGTGCAAAAGCTTTTAAGTTTCATTAGGTCCCATTTGTTTATTTTTGTTTTTATTTCCATTACTCTCGGAGGTGGGGCGAACAGGATCTTGGCTGTGAGTTATGTCATGGAGTGTTCTGCCTATGTTTTCCTCTAAGAGTTTTATAGTGTCTGGCCTTACATTTAGGTCTTTAATCCATTTTGAGTTTATTTTTGTGTATGGTGTTAGGTAGTGTTCTAATTTCATTCTTTTACATGTAGCTGTCCAGTTTTCTCAGCACTGCTTATTGAAGGGACTGTCTTTTCTCCATTGTATATTCTTGCTTCCTTTGTCAAAGATAAGGTGACCATAGGTACGTGGGTTTATCTCTGGGCTTTCTGTCCTGTTCCATTGATCTGTATTTCTGTTTTTGTGCCAGTACCATGCAGTCTTGATTACTGTAGCTTTGTAGTATAATCTGAAGTCAAGGAGCATGATTCCTCTAACTCCGTTTTACTTTCTCAAGATTGCTTTGGCTCTTGGAGGTCTTTTGTGTTTCCATACAAATTGTAAAATTTTTTGTTCTAGTTCTGTGAAAAATGCCATTGGCAATTTGATAGGGATTGCATTGAATCGGTAGATTGCTTTGGGTAGTATAGTCATTTTCACAGTGTGGATTCTTCCAATCCAAGAATATGGTGTATCTCTCCATGTGTTTGTATTCTTTTTGATTTCTTTTATCAGTGTCTTACAGTTTTCTGAATACAGGTCTTTTGCCTCCTTAGGCAGTTTTATTCCTAGGTATTTTATTCTTTTTGTTGCAGTGGTAAATGGGAGTGTTTCCTTAATTTCTCCTTCTGATTTTTTGTTGTTAGTGATAGGAATGCAAGAGATTTCTGTGCATTAATTTTGTATCCTGCTGCTTTACAAATTCATTGGTTAGCTCTAGTAGTTTTCTGGTGGCATCTGTAGGATTTTCTATGTATAGTATCATGTCATCTGCAAACAGTGACAGTTTTACTTGTTTTCCAATTTGGATTTCTTTTATTTCTTTTTCTTCCCTGATCGCCGTGGCTAAAAATTCCAGAACTATGTTGAATAATAGTGGTTGAGAGTGGGCACCCTTGTCTTGTTCCTGATCTTAGAGGAAACGCTTTCAGTTTTTCACCATTGGGAATGATTTTGGCTGTGGGTTTGTCATATATGGCTTTTATTATGTTGAGGTAGGCTTCCTCTGTGCCCACTTTTCTGGAGAGTTTTTCTCACAAATGGGTGTTGAATTTTGTTAGAAGCTTTTTCTGCGTCTATTGAGATGATCATATGGTTTTTATCCTTCAATTTGTCAATATAGTGTATCACATTGATTGATATGGGTATAATGAAGAATCCTTGCATTCCTGGGATAAACCCCACTTGATCATGGTGTATGATCCTTTTACTGTGTTGTTGGATTCTGTTTGCTAGTATTTTGTTGAGGATTTTTACATCTATATTCATCAATGATATTGACCTGTAATTTTCTTTTTTTGTGACATCTTTGGTTTTGGTATCAGGGTGATGGTGGCCTCGTAGAATGAGTTTTGGAGTGTTCCTACCTCTGCTATATTTTGGAAGAGTTTGAGAAGGATAGGTGTTAGCTCTTCTCTAAACGTTTGATAGAACTCGCTTGTGAAGTCATCTGGCCCTGGGCTTCTGTTTGTTGGAAGATTTTTAATCACAGTTTCAATTTCATTATTTGTCATTGGTATGTTCATATTTTCTGTTTCTTCCTGGTTCAGTCTTCGAAAGTTATACTTTTCTAAGAATTTGTCCATTTCTTCCAGGTTGTCCATTTTTTGGCATATAGTTGCTTGTAGTAGTCTCTCATGATCCTTTGTATTTATGTGGTGTCAGTTGTTACTTCTCCTTTTTCTTTTCTAATTATGTTGATTTGAGTCTTCCTTTTTTCCTGATGAGTCTGGCTAATGGTTTATCAATTCTGTTTATCTTGTCAGAGAACCAGCTTTTAGTTTTATTGATCTTTGCTGTTGTTTCCCTTGTTTCTTTTTCATTTATTTCCGATCTGATCCTTATGATTTCTTTCCTTCTGCTAACTTTAGGGTTTTTTTTGTTCCTCTTTTTCTAATTGCTTTATTTGTAAGGTTAGGTTGTTTATTTGTGATTTTTCTTGTTTCTTGAGGTAGGATTTTATTGCTATAAACTTCCCTCTTAGAACTGCTTTTGCTGCATCCCGTAGGTTTTGGGTGGTCATGTTTTCATTGTCATTTGTTTTTAGGTAATTTTTTGGTTTCCTCTTTGATTTCTTTAGTAATCTCTTGGTTATTTAGTAGCATATTGTTTAGTCTCCAGTCATGGTGTATTATATTTTTAAAATTATTTCTAGCTTTAGTTTGCTAATATCTTGTTCAGAATCTTTTACATTTGTATTCACCAATTAGATTGGCCTGCTGTTTTCCCTTTTTATTCGTTCCATTTCAGGTTATGTTATCAAGGCTTTGCTAACTACAAAAAGTGAATTATATGGAATATCTTCTTTTTCTGTTTTCTGGAAAACTAAATGAAGTTGGAATTGTTTTCAAAACATTTGATAGAATTCACTATTGAAACTATATGTGCCTGAAATTTTTTTGTTGGAAGACTTTATTGAGTCAATTCTTTAACTGATTTAGCACTCTTCAGGTGTTTTATTATTTTGACAAGTTATATTTTTCTAGAAAATTGCCCATTTCATCTAAATTTTCAAATTTATTTAATAAAGTTGTTTGTAATATTCCCTTATATTTTTAATGTTTATATCTTCTTGTGATGTTTCCTTTCACTAGTTTAATTCCAGATGTATTTTAATTTTCCTTTTCTTTGACTCATGGATTACTTAAAAGCATATTTCTTAATTTTCAAACATGAGATCTTCTGGTTAACTTTTGTTATTGCTTGCTTCTTGGCTTAATTGACTTGAGACCAGAGAAAATGTTCTGTATGATTTCAGTCCCTTCTTATTTGTGTAGTGTTGTTTTAAAGTTTTATGGTAAGTTTTTGCAAATATTCCATGTGTACTTGAAATTAATGTGTATTATGTATTTTCTAGGTACAGTTGTGTCTATTAGGTTAAGGTTGTTCAATAATAGTGTTAAAGTATTTTATACTTACTGTTTGCTTTTCTCGAAATCTCTGAGAGAGAGATATTAAAATCCTATATCATGATTGTAGATTTATATATTTGTCCTTGAAGGCCTCCCCACTCCCTCACTCTCCCCTCCAGATCCTCTCCTTCACCCATCCCCATTATGTTTTTAGGCTCATACTAATATTGAAATAATTCTTATAACTCAAATATTTTATATTTACTTAATGCTCTTCTTTATCTCTGGCAGTGCTTTTTTCTAAAAGTCTATTTATTTAAATTTTAATGAAGCCCACCACCTGTTATGGTTTTATGGTCCCACCTTTTCTGCCTTTTTGATTTCATTGTTTCTGTGTATCTTTACCTCTTAGATACCTTTTGTAAACAACATAAACCTGAATTGTATGTTTTTATTCAGTCTAAAAACTGTTTTTTTTTTTAATGGTATCACTTAATCCTTTTTTACATTTAATATAATCACTGGATATTTGGTTTATTTCTTTATTTTTCTCTTCTTTGTTGCCTTTAGGTCTTTCATTCTAAAAGAATTCCTTTTTTATCCTCTACTACATTGGACAGTTTTTATATTCTTCACATTCACTTAATGGTTACCCTAGAAATTATAGAAGTAATACTTAACATATGCAAATCTAAAGGTAATTACCTCCTTTCTCCTTTTCCCAGACAGTAGAAGCACCTAGAATATCATAATTCTTTGATAAGAAAGAATTACTTTCTTTCTTGTGTTGGAATTTAAATCTTAGTTTTCCCATTGTAATTATTTTTTTTAATAAAAT
This sequence comes from Balaenoptera acutorostrata, assembly GCF_949987535.1. NCBI lineage: Eukaryota > Metazoa > Chordata > Mammalia > Artiodactyla > Balaenopteridae > Balaenoptera > Balaenoptera acutorostrata. The sequence goes on along the minus strand of NC_080067.1, from coordinate 22,631,359 downwards.
TATTATTTATTTAGTTTTACCCATGTTCATGCCACTTCATCTATTTTTTATTTTTTCTTCATTTCATATGTATCTGGGATCAATTCTGCCTGATGGGCACCATTTCGAAATCCCTTTGAAGTTCTGTTGGAGATTTTGTAGACTCTGTTGAACTTTGTCTGATATGTGTTTAAGTTGTCTTTATTTTTTAAAATATATTTTGATGGGTATATAATTTAATATTAACAATTATTTCCTTTCAGCACATTGAAGACTTTCACTGTCTTCTGGCTTGTATTGTTGTTGAGAACTTGGAATAATCATTTTACTCTTTTTCAATATTTGTTTTCCCCAAAGTTTAAGATTTCTTTTTGTTTTTGGTATTCTGCAGTTTTAACTATATTATGTTCTAGGTATAGAATGTGTTTCTTTTGTTTGGTGATTTTCATCAGTTATCTCTTTAAATATTGCTTCTTCTTATTTTATTTCACTTCTCCCCTAGTAACTTTGTTTGAACTTTGCATACTGTTTTCTTTTTACATTTCTGTATTTTAAAATTTTTGTGCTGATTTCTGCGTAATTTTTCCCATCTTCCACTTCAGTTTACTCTTTTTTCATCTGTGCCAATCTATTTTAGTTACTCTGTTGCCCATTTCTAGAAATTATAGCTACTTCGTTCTTTTTAAAGAAAAAGAAGTTCATGGAATTGTTCTCCATGTATATTGTCTTGTATTTTCCTTTTTTAACAAGTAAATTTATTTCCTTTATAATTTGTATCTGATAATTCTAATATTTAAGTATAATTCTAACTTATAATCTGTATTTGATAATGTTACTGAACCCAGGTTTGGCTGCTCACTGCTCATAAGCCAATAATTTGAGAGACAGGTGTCAATAGAAAGGAAAGGTGCTTTAATCCGAAAAGCTGGCAATCTGGGATGATGGTGGACTCGTCTCCAGAGACCAACTCCAAAGATTCTGCTCAGCCATGACAGTTTTTAAAGGGACAAATGGAGGCAGAAGAATCTCAGGGAATCATTGAGGCAGGAGGTTGGGTTCTGTATCATTCTCCATTGAGTGCAGGCTGGCTGACTCTTTCTTCAGATGTTATCTTGCCTGCATCATCTGCCTGCAGTATTCCTTAGGGGGCTATTTGGGATAGAGAGCTAATCATTCTTTAACTACTTAATTCTTTATTCTTACTACTTTTTATCTAGGAAAAGAATGAACAGGTTAGAAAAGGCATGGTGTGCATTCAGGAGAGCGTAAGTCAGGAGTTTGTTTCAATTGCTTAGTGATCTCATTCCTATAATTAGGTTTTTAAGGTTAGAGGGGACAGAAATGGTTAAACAGGAAAGGGGCAAAACAGCTGCTTTCAATAATTCTAATATTTAAGTCTTAATTCTAATATTTCTGTCTATTTCTGTGGTGTATTTTGCTTCTCATTTTGTGTATTGCTCTTCTTCTTGATATGTTTAGTTACTTTTTATTTCAAGCTCCATATTTTCTCTCAAATTTATTTAAGGCCTAGGGTAAAGGTACAATCCACTAGTGAGGATTTATCATTTACTTGACAGATGCCCAGGGATACTACCAGTCTAGGACCATTTGCAACTAGGTACACTTTACAGTTTCCTGATTCAGATTATGTGAATTCAGGATATTTGTGAGAGCACCAGTTTTTGGTTACTACCTCCCAGGTACATTTACCTCCTTGTACTTAGTATGAAGAAAACAACCAAACACAAGAAAAACCTTTCTTTGTACTCCCCAGAGTGTTAGATTTACTGCTAATTTAACCTTAATCTAGAGGTGAAATACTTTGAGCCCCCACTTCATGAAAGAGTTGTTTCTTCTAACCCTTCACCTCATAATTCCCAGTTTGTGCTTTGTAGGCTCAGTAAGTGTTATCAGAGAAAGGTGATTTCAGTGCTCCTTCTGTATTTTGGGTTTCTACTTTTAGTTATTTATCCTAGTAATTTCATACAACTTCATAAGGTTTCAGATGCTTTTCAAATGTTTTACATATTTCAGTTAGCATTTCAGAAAGAGGATTTATATTATTAATATTGTTTACAGTATCACATAATCAGAACCTTTATATATCAATTTAAAGTGACTTCTTTCCTTGGATAATGGTAAGTAAGTGCATATGTGTATGCATGTGTGTATAAATGTAATGTGTAATTTTGATACTTTCACACTTGCATTTCACGTTTTGCATATGTATCTTTTATATTGTAAAGTAATTTCTACTTTTGTGGACTTTGAAATCTCTAAGGACTAATGAAAAATCTTAATTTCTTATTGCTCTCATGTTTTTGGAAGAGCTTTTGAATATAGATGTATACAGGTACTGTTTTGGGTAGAGTGCATTGAAAACCACAGATAATTCTGACAGGCTTATCGTTTATGAGAAACTGTTGGATGTCCAGAGCACAGGATAAAAATTATTAAAATATGGAGAGAATGGAACATGAAATATTTTGGTATATATTTGTGTTTCTTTTTCCAATGGGTTCCTGGAGATAGGTATCAAATTTGTATACCAGAAATTATTCTTTTAAAATATTACAGAAATCACACAAATATAGTCAGCTGATTTCTTTAAAATATATATAACGATGCAAAGGCAATTAAATGAAGAAATATCTTTTCAACAAATGGTGCTGGAACAATTGGATGTTTATATGGAAAAAATGAACTTAAACACAGAGTCCTTTACACTAAAAGTGACTCAAAATAAATCCTGTAAAATACAAAACTGTAAACTTCTAAAAGAAAACATAGAAGAAAGTCCACATGATCTTGGGTTTAGTGATGAGGTTTTTAGATATAACCACCAAGAACATGATCCATGAAAGAAAAATTTGGCAGGTTGGACTTTATTAAAAGTAAAATTTTTTTCCGATGCAAAAGATAATGGGAAGAAAATCAAAAGACAAGTCACAGAGTGGGAGGAAATATTTGCAAAACACATATATTATAAATGATTTGTATCCAAAATATACAGAGACCTTAAAAAATCAACAATAACAAAATAAACAGTTCTTTAAAAAAGTGGGTAAAAGATCTGAAGACACCTCACCAAAGAAAATATACAGATGGTAAATGAATGTAAGAAAAGACACTCAACATCAGTTGTCATTAGGGCAATGCAAATTAAAGTATCACTATACAAGAAAGGCTAAATTCAAAAAAAAACTGATAAAACCAATTACTGCCAAGAATGTGAAGCAACAAGAATTCATTATCGGTGGGAATACAAAATGGTATAGCCACTTTGGAAGACAGTCTAAGATTTTCTTACAGAACTAAACACAGCCTTCCAGCAATCATGCTCTTAGGTATTTTCCCAACTGATTTGAAACTTATGTCCATACAAACACCTGAATGTCAGTGTTTATAATAATTATAATTGCTAAAAGACTGGAAGCGACCAAGATGTCCTTCAGTAGATGAAATGGATAAACTGTAGTACATCTGTACAAGGAATACTACTTGACGATAAGAAGGAAATGAGTTCTCAAGCCATGCAGAAACATAATGAAATCTTAATGGGCATTGCCGAGTGAAAGAAGCCAGTCTGAAAAGGCTACATGCTGTATAATTCCAGTTTATGTGACATTTTGGAAAAGGCAAACTACAGAGATGGTAAACAGATCAGTGCCAGGGTTTTGGGGAAGAGTGTGTGTTGAGTAGAGGAATTAGGTTGATGGAACTATTCTGTATGGTACTGTAATGGTGGATACGTGATATACATTTTTCAAAACCCGTAGAACTTTATAGCACAAAGAATAAAAATCAGTGCCTGCAAATTTAAAAAAATTACTTATTAGGTCATCCCAGGATGAATGCAGACTATGACAAAAGGATCTAACTGTATTAAAAATACACGAAATAACCTCACTGAAGGGGTTTGGAGAAAAGGTGTTGTCCTAAGTAACTAAAGAAATGAGTGGAGATTCATGACTAATGGCAAAAGGAACTGTATATGATAAACAAGAAGGACTTACTGTATAGCACAAGAACTATAGTCACTGTCTTGCAATAAACTATAATGGAAAAGAATTGAGAAAAAAGAATACAGACATATACATACGTATGTATAACTGAAATCACTTCAGTGTACACCTGAAAGTATCACAGTATGGTAAATCAACTATACTTCAATTAAGAAAAAAAAAAAAGGAACCATATATAAGCACTGTACTCTAAATGGCAAAGTTGTTTACCATGCGAGTATGGTTTACCAATTCTGAGGTCACTATACATGTATACTCAGGTTGGAAAATTAAGTAAATAGATGGTTAATGGTGGGAACCGGATTTTTCACTGTTGGAGGAGGAGATTTTATGGATAAGCAAGGGGAGGACGCTAGAATAATCCATTTGGTAATGCTGTTGAAGGCATTAGTATAACTCATATATAGCTTAGTATATATATGTTCTTTCAGCTAAGAGGGCCTAAGGGAAATGACATCCCACTAGTAATGAGCCAGTACCAACGAATACACCTATAGCCAAATCTCGGTTTTTAATTCCATTCTCCAATAAAATAAACCAGGGCTCCTTAAAGAAATGTTAGATTCTAGGACTGGGACAGGGAATATGTAAGATAAGCCTGGAACATTTCATAGTGTCAGAAAGTAAACAAGTGCTCAAAGAAAACAAAACAATGGTGAGGGTATGTCAGAAGGACATATTAGCCAACTGTGAAAGAGCCCTCAACACCAAACCTGGAACAGTTTGAGCAATAAAATAAATATCATAGAATTGGATTATAACTCAACCTATAAAATGTTCATGAGTCCATGCTGATAATGATTGACTAATGAAACAAACAGGTGTGAATAAACAAATATTCTTCATAGAAGAATTTAAAATAATGTAGTTACTTACATAAACCTCAAGGAAATGGAGCATAATTCCCCACCCCTTAATGTGGGCTGTACATAGTGACTTTCTCCCAAAGAGTACGGTATGAAAAAAGGAAAAATGTGTAACTTTTACAGTAGAAAAACCTGACAGATACTACCTCAGCTAGATGATCATGATTTGTTAATCAGTATTGTTTGGTCATGTTGATAGCATGTACACTAGTTTTGATGTGATGAGTATGACACATTATCTCTTTGTTCTTCGTCTCAAAAACCTATAAACCAAATCTAACCATGAGGAAAACATCAGACAAACCCAAAGTAAAAGATACTTCATAAAATATCTGACCACTGCTCCTTAAAACCATCAAAATCTCAGAAGTCTGAGAAAGTGTCACTGTGTAGAGGAGCCTAAGTAGATATGACAGCTACCATCTTTTGTGGTGTTCTGGATAAGATCCTGGAACACAAAAAGGATATTAGGTAAAAACTAAAAAAACCTGAATAAAGTATGACGTTAGTTAATAATAATGTTATCACGGTAGGTAGGGGGGAATCTGAGGAAGCTGATGAAAAGGAATAAACTTTGAGTTATAAGATAAAAAAGTACTAGCCATGTAGTGTACAACATGATCAATATACTTAATGCTGCTGTATGACACATAGGAAAGTTGTTAAGAGTTCCTAAGAGTTCTCATCATAAGGAGAATTTTTTTTTCTTTTTTTTGTGTCTATATGAGATGATGGATGTTAACTAAACCTATTGTGGTAATCATTTCACAATATATATATATGTCAAACCATCATGCTTTATACCTTAAACTTATATACAATAATGTATGTCAATTATTTCTCAATAAAATAATAATCTTATCATTAATGGGAAAATAATAATGTTATCAATATTGGCTCATTAGTTGTTTCAGATGTACCATACTAATGTCAGATATTAACAGTAGTAGAAACTGGTTGAGGTGTATATGGGAACCTCTGTACTACGTTTGTAACTTTACTGTCAGCCTAAAACTATTCTGAAATAAAAAGTATATTTTAAAATACTGGGGAATTTAGTTTAAGAAAAATTCTTTGAGACTCTTTTATTAAGACCAGTTAGTTTTTTTTTTTCTCTTTGATCACATACATAAAAGTTAGATAAAATAGAAAAAAAGACATTTTAGACAAAGATGGGTTGAGAAAGTCTTAGTGGCACATAAAAAAATTATAAGAGGATTTTACAAAACTATGCTTGAGATTATTTAGGACCTTCTGTTGACACAGCTTTCCAAAACAGGTTAAAGAAACAGGACTTGGTCATTTACATGCAGTTTGATAAGAAACTGCCAAATTATCCTAAATAATCTCAAATATTTAAATCCTAAATTATCTTACATATATTATGTAACTGGAGTGAAATGTATCACGTTGTCTGTAAACAGGATGCTTGATAAACAAAAATTTTCACCAAGTAATTTATAGGTTCCTGTAACATTATGGGTAAGTTCCCTTGTGCTTTTTTCTTTGCCATTTAGGGATGAAACCTGGTTCTCCTTAAACGATACCATTTCACTCATGGCCTGATTTATTAGGATGGGAAAGAGTTCAGCCTTTTCTTCTCCCCATTTCCAAGTCCAGTCTTTGCTTTTCCATATCATGCTCTGAAGGATGAATCTTCTCTAGAGCTATAATTTACTGTCGCAATTTTATTTCTCCCTTTATTTCCCTAAGATGAAAAATCTTTGGTTGCTATTTTTCCTATAATGTGTAATTTTTACCTTTTGGGGTTCTCAAATTCCTTTAATAATGTCCTGAAAATTTGGGGCCTTTCTCCACAAAAGTACATAAACCCAAATTTTCATACAGTTTCAGAAAGTTCATAGACACTTCGGAATCCATGTGCCACAGATTAAGAAATCCTGAATTATATTAACAACAGTAAGAGGGCCTGAGGTAGCAGGCAGGCATTTTAAAAAACAAGTTTATTTTCCTTACTGTCCTTTCCTCTAATTCTTGTCTGTGTGAACAGCATTAGCACTGAAGATGAGGTTTTTATAATATCGATGAAGATTTGGTGAAAATAGTTTGAAAGGTTATAGCTCTAGGACATTGCTTGCTTTGGCCCTGGGCTATTCTAGCATGGCTCAACCAAGCTCCAAAATTTGAAATTCTAGTATTTAGTAAATAAACTCTATGCAGTTTTGAAAGACTTGGTACTCAAAAATCATATGTGTGATTTTTCTTTTTGAGCATTTAGTTTGATGTTTCATTTACCTTTTATATTTACAGAGAAAGAAGTATATTAGCTTTTTTTTTAAACAAGGAATGTTACAAAGTACAGGCTGCCATCTAGAGACAGACTTGTCACTGGAGATATAATCACAACAATTTTTATTTTTAAGGAATTCTAGAGGATTTATAAGTTTCTGAAACTATATGTTTATAGTAACGTGTGAGGTAAATTTTTTTCCATTTTTTTCATGTATTACCTAGACAGAACAAATACATCCCAAGATATTTATAATTAAGCTTGAAATGCTCATTAAAAGGCAAGCAAAGTATCTGTCTCTCTTTACCTTTTTCCCACTCCCTCTCCTTAAATCTTGAGAAAGACTTTACATATGGTCACTGGAATCCTAGGTAACCGGTAAGTCCTACATTTCTGATATGCAGATGTTTCTTTAGTGAATCTTTCTTCATTTTAGTAGCCTCAGCATTACTTCCCCTCTTTTGACTCAGATTTTCTCTACTAATTTATCGATATTTATGTTCAGTCTTTCTCCATTTCATTTTGATTTACAACCTGCTGTCTATTGCATACAGTAAAAATGAAACAAAAAATAAAAGACAACCAAAACATCCTGTTATGTGCCTGGATTCTTTCTGGTCCATCACCAGATTAGATTTTATTTATTTAGACTCTATAATTCACTCTTTAAAAGTCTTAAAATTAAAAGTTTTTCAATACATGGAACAGTTACTTAGAAAACATCTACTGTTTGGAAGGCTGTCTGTTAAGTGCTCTCAGGCAGTGTTAGTGTCCTACTCCCAGGAAATCCCAACACCCAGGTTTAATTTTTGATTGAGCCAGAAAGTTACTATGTCATAAAAGCTATAAATCTTTAGTTATATTTAGGTAAATTGTTTTTCTCCTAAGTAAAGTTCTTGTCTGCCTTCAGTCTTCTCTTCCACGTGCTTCTGTACCTTGTTGGACGGATACAAAGAAGGCTAGGGTTCCTGCTGTGGCTGGCATTATAGAAAAGAGGAGGGGTAGAATTGAAAAGGACTGAAGAATATAAGGTGAGACATTTCTTTAAGCCATGGGTTCATATATATGAAAATAAGACAGTTTGCTGGTTCCTGCTTGACTTCTCTAAGAATGACTTCTTTATTGCCTTAACTCATCCCTGTTGTGGGTTCTAGGCTTTTGGGGCCCAAATGTCTAGTGCTGTTGTATCTGATCAGTTCCACTCTGGAGGTGGAGGCTATAAGTCTGGGTGATGGGAAAATTGCTAGAATGACTTTCCTTGGCTTTGGAATGAAAGAGGTGACTGATCTCATTCCCCAAAGAGCATTAACCTGGCAACATGCACAAGTAGGAATCTGGCGTCCAGTAGTACTCAAATAAGGAATTAGAGCTTTTGGCTTGCCTCCAAAATGGGCAGAATAATCTATCCAAAAATGAATGCTAAAAGTAGGAGAGCTTAATGTTGGGGTGGCCAAAAACTTCCTCCGGTTTTAAAGTAAAAAGACACATTTTTCATTTTCACCAACAACTCAATTGAACAACGGACTCACCATTTTGTTCCACTACTTTCTGCCATTTTTCAGGCAACTTCATAATTCCATCTTACCAAAACTTTTTATCTTTGTGACCAAAGAACTGTTCCAGGTGCCTTTTACAGTCTTCCAGGGGATTAAAATTTTTTCCATTAAGAGAATTTTGTAAAGACCAAAATAAATGGAAATCCGAAGGTGCAACGTCTGGTGAATACTGCGGGTGAATCAGAACTTCCCAGCCAAGCTGTAACCGTTTTTGCCTGGTCGTCAGAGAAACGCGCAGTCTTGTGGAAGTTATGCGTTTTCTGTTGACTGATTCTGGGCGCTTTCCATTGAGTGCTGCTTTCAGTTGGTCTCATTGGGAGTACTACTTGTTGGAATTAATTGTTTGGTTTTTTGGAAGGAGCTCATAATAGAGGACTCTCTTCCAATCCCACCATATACAAAACATCACCTTCTTTGGATGAAGACCAGCCTTTGGTGTGGTTGGTGGTGGTTTATTTTGCTTGCCCCACCATCTCTTCCACTCCACATTGTTGTCCGGTTCATTGCCTGTCAAAAATAGTTTTAAAAACGAAATGTTGTCATTACATTTCAGTAGAGAAGCGCATGGGGAAATATGGTCAAGAAGGTTTTTTTCGCTTATGTGGAACCCAAACATCAAAGCAATTCACATACCCAAGCTGGTGTAAATGATTTTCACCGCTTGATTTGGATATTTTGAGTATGTCGGCGAACTCCCGCGTTGGTATACCATTGATTGTTCTCATTTAATGTCTCAATTTGATCGCTGTCAACTTCAACTGGTCTACCTGACCATGGAGCATCGTCCAGCGAGAAATCTCCAGCACGAAACTTTGCAAACTGTTTTTGACATTTTCAATCAGTCACAGTACCGTCTCCATACACTGCAGAAATCTTTTTTTGTTTCAGTTGAATTTTTACCTTTCTTGAAATAATGAAGCACAATATGCCAGAAATGTTGCTTTTTCCCTTCCATCTTCAATATTAAAAGGGCTACACAAAAATTCACCAGTTTTGATAAGTTTTTTTAAAATGCACACTGATATGACAGCTGTCATCTACAATCTAACAAAATTGTTTTGAATGAAGTTAAAGACATCTAAGCGCTACTAGAGCCACCTTACGGAAAAAAAGCGAATGAACCTTTTGGCCAATGCAGTACTAACTGAATATCTTATAGGCTACAGGTACTATACTAAGTACTTTATATTTAATATCTCATATCATCCTTAGTTGTTCGTTCAACATTTTCTGAATTTGTTTAGTAGTTCTAACAGTTTTTTGGGGTGGGGGGAGTCTTTAAGGTTTTCTGTATATCAGATCATGTCATCTGCAAACAGTGACAGTTTTACTTCTCCCTTTTGAGTTTGGATACATTTTAATTTGTTTATGTATTTATTTTTGATTAATTGATCCTGCTAGGACTTTCAGTACTATGTCAAAGTGGCGATAGTAGACCTTGTTGTCTTGTTCCTGATCGTAGAGAAAAGCTTTCAGCTGTGCACTGTTGAGTATAATTGTAGCTGTAGTGTTGTTATATATGGCCTTTATTATGTTGAGATAAGTTCCCTCTATGCCTGCTAAGTTGAGAGTTTTTATCATAAATCAATGTTGAATTTCGTCAGATGCTTTTTCTGCATCTATTGAGATCATTTGATTTTTATCCTTCATTTCGTTAATGTGGTGTATCACATTGACTGATTTAACTATGTTGAACCATTCTTGCATCCCTAGAATAATTCCCACTTGATTATGGTGTATGATCCTTTTAATGTATTGTTGCATTTGTTTTGCTGTTGTTTGACCATTTTTGCATATGTGTTCGTCAGGGATATTGGCCTGTAATTTTCTCTTTTTGTGGCATCCTTGTCTGCTTTTGGTATGAGGGTAATGTTGGCCTTGTAAAATGTGTTTGGAATAGTTCCCCCGCTCCCCTCACCCCAGTTCTGTTTTTTGAAAGAGTTTGAGGAGGTTTGGCATTAATTCTTCTTTGAATGGTTGGTAGAATTCACCAGTGAAGCATTTGGTTCTGGATTTTGTTTGTTGAGAGGTCTTTGATTACTTGTATCTCTTTACTCCAGTAATCTATCTATTCAGATTTTCTGTTTTGTCATGATTGACTCTAATTAGATACTATGTTTCTAGGAATTTATCCATTTCTTCTAGGTCAGCAGTCCCCCAACCTTTTTGGCACAAGGGAACAGTTTCGTGGAAGATAATTTTTCCATTGATGGGGGTGGGGGGGATGGTTCAGGTGGTAATGTGAGTGATGGGGAGCGATGGCGAGCAGCAGAAGCTTTGCTCCCTCGCCGCTGCTCACCTCCTGCTGTGCGGGCCATTCCTAACAGGCCAAGGATTGGTACCCGTCTTCGACCTGGGGGTTAGGGACCCCTGTTCTAAGTTGTCCAATTTGTTGGCGTATCTTTGACCATAGTAGTTTCTTATGATCCTTTGTATTTTTGTAGAATCAGATATAACATCTCCTCTTCTGTTTCTTTTTTTAAAATTTGAGTTGTGTCTTTTTTTTTTTTCCTTTGGTGAGTCTAGCTGAAGGCTTGTCAATTTTGTTTATTTTTTCAAAGAATTAGCTCTTAGTTTCATTAATCTTTCCTATTGTCTTTTTAGTATCTGTTTCATTAATTTCTGCTCCAATCTTTATTATTTCCTTCCTTCTACTAACTTCTGGCTCCATTTGTTTCTACTGTTTCTATTTCATTGAGGTGTAAAGTTAGGTTGTTTGAGATTTTTCTTGTTTCTTGAGGTAGGCATTTATCACAATGAACTTCCCTCTTAGAACTGCTTTTGCTGCATCCTATAAATTTTAGTATGTTACATTTCCATTTTCACTTGCCTCAGGTATTTTTAATTTCTTTTTTAATTTCTTCTTTGACCCATTGGTTGTTCAGGAGCATATGTTATTTAATCTCCACATATTTGTGAATTGTCCAGTTTTCTTTATGTAACTAATTAATACTTTTATACCATTGTGGTCGCAAAATATGCTTAATATGATTTCTGTCCTCTTAAATTTTTTTTAATTTTAATTTTATATTGGAGCATAGTTGTTAACAATGTTGTATTAGTTTCAGTTGCACAGCAAGTGATTCAGTTATGTGTGTGTATGCATATTTATATGCATACACACGTATCTATTCTTTTTCAAATTCTTTTCCATTTAGATTATTATAGAATATTGAGCAGCATTCCCTGTGCTATATAGTGGATCCTTGTTAGTTATCTATTTTAAATGTAGCAGTGTGTGCATGTCAGTCTCAAACTCCCTATCTGTCCCTCGTCCGACCCTTCCCCCGGGGAAGCAGAAGTTCCTTCTCTAAGTCTGTGAGTCTGTTCTCTTTTGTAAATAAGTTCATTTGTATCATTTTTTTAAGATTCGAGTTATAAGTGATATCGTATATTTCTCTTTCTCTGTCTGACTTCCTTCACTCATATGGTAATCTCCACGTCTGTCCATGTTGCTGCAACCACATTATTTCATTCTTTTTAATGGCTGAGTAATGTTCCATGGTATATATGTACCACATTTTCTGTATCCATTCCTCTTTCAATGGACATTTAGGTTGCTTCCATGTCTTGGATATTGTAAACAGTGCTGCAGTGAACATTCGGGTGCATGTACCCTTTTGAACCATGTTTTTCTCCAGATATATGCCCAAGAGTGGGATTGCTGGATCATTTGGTAGTTCTACTTTTAGTTTCTTAAAGAACCTCCATACTGTTCTCCATAGTGGCTGTATCGATTTACCTTCCCACCAACAGTGCAGGAGGGTTCCCTTTTCTCCACACCCTCTCCAGCATTTATTGTTTGTAGATTTTTTGATGATGGCCATTCTGACTGGTGTGAGTTGATATCTCCTTGTAGTTTTGATATGCATTTCTCTAATAATTAGCGACATTGAGCATCTTTTCATGTGCCTGTTGGCCATCTGTATGTCTTCTTTGGAGAAAGAAATGTCTATTTAGGTCTGCCCAGTTTTTGATTGGGTGTTTTTTTGTTGTTTGTTTGTTCATTTGTTGTTGTTTTTGATGTTGAGCCTCATGAGCTATTTGTGAATTTTGGAGACTAATCCCTTGTCAGTCACATCATTTGCAAATATTTTCTCCCATTCTGTGGGTTGTCTTTCCATTTTGTTTATGGTTTCCTTTGCTGTGCAAAAGCTTTTGAGTTTAACTAGGTCCCATTTGTTTATTTTTGTTTTATTTCCATTACTGTAGGAGACAACTAGGAAAAGATGTTACTGTGATTTATGTCAGATAGTGTTCTGCCTTTCTTTTTTCTCTAGGAGTTTTATACTATCTGGTCTTAAATTTAGGTCTCTAGTCCTTTTTTTTCCCCATGGCTTGGTATTTTTATTATTTATTTATTTCTTTATTTTTGTAACTTTAAATACCTAAACAATTTATTTTTCTTTCTGTGTAGGCAAAACTTAATCAATTTTCATGGCCTAAAAATTTCTTTCTTTTTTTTTTTTTTTTGCATCTGCTAACTCCAAACTCCGAATGCATCCCTCCCCTACCCGCCCTCCCCTTTGGCAACCACAAGTCTGTTCTCTATTTCCGTGAGTCTGTTTCTGTTTTGTAGATAGGTTCATTTATGTCATATTTTAGGTTGTACATATAAACAAGAAGGTCCTACTGTATACCACAGGGAACTATATTCACTATCCTGTGATAAACATAATGGAAAAGAATATTTAAAAAATGTATATGTATGTATAACTGAATTACTTTGCTGTACAGCAGAAATCAACACAACACTGTAAGTCAATTATACTTCAACAAAAAATTAAAATTTTTTTTCTGATATGGGTAGAAAAATTAAAACATTTCTGTAACCCTATTTTTTTTGCCTTGTGATTGTAAAGAATTTTTTTTTTCATCTCCAGAATTCTTTTTTATTTCCCCATTGGACTAAAATTGCTTCACAATGTTCTGTTAGTCTCTGATGCATAACTAAGTAAATCAGCCATATGTATACCTACATGCCCTCCCTCTTGGAAATCCCTACCACCATCCCCACCCACCCACCCATCCAGGTCGTCACAGAGCACTGAGCTGTGCTCCCTGTGCTATACAGCAGGTTCCCACTAGCTATCTATTTTACATATGGTACTGTATTTATGTTAAACCTAATCTCCCAATTCGTCCCACCCTCCCCTTCCACCCCATGTCCACATATCCATTCTCTACATCTGCATCTCTGTTCCTGCCCTGGAAGTAGGTTCATCTGTGCCATTTTTGTAGATTCCACATGTATGTGTTAATATATGGTATTTGTTTTTCTCTTTCTGGCTTACTTCACTCTGTATGACAGACTCTAGGTTCATCCACATCTCTACAAATGACCCAATTTTGTCCCTTTTCATGGCTGAGTAATATTCCATTGTGTGTGTGTGTGTGTGTGTGTGTGTGTGTGTATACACACACACACACACACACACACACACTCCACATCTTTATCCATTCATCTGTGTGGACAGGTAGGTTGTTTCCATGACCTGGCTATTGTACTATTGTAAATAATGCTGCAGTGAACGTTGGGGTACGTGTGTCTTTTTGGATTATGGTTTCCTCCAGGTATATGCCCAGTAGTGGCATTATTGGGTCATATGGTAGTTCTACTTTTATTTTTTAAAGGAACCTCCATACTGTTCTCCATAGTGGCTGTATCAATTTACATTCCCACCAACAGTACAAAAGGGTTCCCTTTCCTCCACACTCTCTCCAGCATTTATTTTTGTAGATTTTCTGTTGATGCTGTTCTGACCTGTGTGAGGTGATACCTCATTGTAGTTTTCATTTGCATTTCTCTAATAATTAATGATGTTGAGCATCTTTTCATGTGCCTGTTGGCCATCTGTATGTTTTCTCTGGTGAAATGTCTGTTTTGTCTTCTGCCCCTTCTTTTTTTTAATTTTTATTTATTTATTTATTTATTTATGACTGTGTTGGGTCTTCGTTTCTGTGTGAGAGCTTTCTCCAGTTGCGGCAAGTGGGGGCACTCTTCATCGCGGTGCGTGGGCCTCTCATTATTGCGGCCTCTCTTGTTGCGGAGCACAGGCTCCAGACACGCAGGCTCAGTAATTGTGGCTCACGGGCCTAGTTGCTCCGTGGCATGTGGGATCTTCCCAGACCAGGGCTTGAACCCGTGTCCCCTGCATTGGCAGGCAGATTCTCAACCACTGCACCACCAGGGAAGTCCCTGCCCATTTTTTAATTGAGTTATTTGGTTTTTTTTTTTTTTGATATTGAGCTCCATGAGCTGATTGTATATTTTGGAGATTAATCCTTTGTCCATTGTTTCATTTGCAAATATTTTCTCCGATTCTGAGGGTTGTCTTTTAGTTTTGTTTATCGTTTCCGTTGCTGTGCAAAAGCTTTCAAGCTTAATTAGGTCCCATTTGTTTAGTTTTGTTTTTATTTCCATTACTCCAGGAGGTGGGTCAAACAGGATCTTGGCTGTGGTTTATGTCAAAGAGTGTTTTTCCTGTGTTTTCCTCTAAGAGTTTTATGGTGTCTGATCTTATACTTAGGTATTTAATCCATTTTGAGTTTATTTTTGTGTATGGTGTTAGGTAGCATTCTAATTTCATTCTTTCACATGTAGCTGTCCAGTTTTCCCAGCAGCACTTATTGAAGAAGCTGTCTCTTGTCCATTGTATATTCTTGCCTCCTTTGTCAGAGATAAGGTGACCATACGTACGTGGGTTTATCTGTGGGCTTTCTATCCTGTTCCCTTGATGTGTATTTCTGTTTTTGTGCCAGTACCATACTGTCTTTATTACTGTGGCTTGATAGTATAGTTTGTAGTTGGGAAGCCTGATTCCTCCAGCTCCGTTTTTCTTTCTCAAGATTGCTTTGGCTATTTGGGGTCTTTTGTGTTTCCATACAAACTGTAAAATTGTTTGTTCTAATTCTGTGAAGAATGCCATTAGTAGTTTGATAAGGATTGCATTGAATCTATAAATTGCTTTGGGTAGTATAGTCATTTTCACAATATTGATTCTTCCAGTCCAAGAACATGGTATATTTTTCCATCTGTTTTATGTCATCTTTGATTTCTTTCAGAGTGTTTTACAGTTTCCTGAGTACAAGTCTTTTTCCTCCTTTGGTTATGTTTATTCCTAGGCATTTTACTCTTTTTATTGTGGTGGTAAATGGGATTGTTTCCTTAATTTCTCTTTCTCATTTTTCATTGTTAGTGTATAGGAATGTCAGAGATTTCTGTGCATTGATTTTGTATCCTGTAACCTTACCAGATTCATTGATTAGCTTTAGTAGTTTTCTGTTGGCATCTTTACTATTTTCTGTGTATATTATCATGTTGTCTGCAGACAGTGACAGTTTTATTTCTTCTTTTCCAGTTTGTATTCCTTTTATTTCTTCTTATTCTCTGATTGCCGTGGCTAGAACTTCCAAAAGTATGTTGAACAAGAGTCGCGAGAGTGGACATCCTTGTCTTGTTCCTGATCTTAGTGGAAATGCTTTCATTTTTTCACCAATCAGTATGATGTTTGCTGTGGGTTTGTCATATATGGCCTTTATTATGTTAAGGTAGGTTCCCTCTATTCCCACTTTCTGGAGAGTTTTTATCACAAATGTGGTCCCCCCCCCTCCACCAGCTGCCTCACCTCCTCTTCCCCCCTCCTCCTTCCTTCCCACAACCCTAGGACCCACGGGGCTGGAGGGGCCCCCAGAGAACGGAGGACCAGGCCTGGGAGCCCAGCAGCCTTCCCGGGGCCCGAGTGGGTGGGGGAAATGCCCTTCTCGCCTCCCGTGATCCTCCGTTCCCAGAGGGCCCCTTCCACCTGCTTCTTCTCTTCTCCCCCCGCCCCCCGTCTCCCTCCTATGCCCGTAGGACCAACACAGTCCAGAAGGGGCCTTGGAGGGCAGAGGACGCAGCCCAGGAGCCCCACAGCCTTCCTGGGTCCCAGTTGGGCAGGTGAGACAGTAGGCACTCTTCGCCCTGATCCTTCGAGCCCCCAAGGGTCCTCCAGGCATGGGAACCCCTCCTCCCTCCCACATCCCTCAGGGGCACCGATCTTGTTCAGCCTCTCCACTTCTCTTTCCCCCTAATTCCTCCCTCGTCCTACTTGTTCACTTGGTGATTCCTCCTGTCTCCTTGGGTGTCGAGGTCCCCCACCAGCATCCTGCAGGTGCCCTAGTTGTGGGGAGATGCGAACTCCATGTCCTCCCCTGCTGCCATCTTGACTCCGCCCCCTGGCTTGGTATTTTTAAAAAGCAGCAAGATGTGAGACTGAAGTCAAAAATAACTTTGCTGTGGGTCTCTGATGCAAAACCACTGGCTGCCTGCCAGGCCCAGGCCCCTCTCTAATCCATTTTGATTTTATTTTTGTGTATGGTGTTAAAGAATGTTGTAATTTCATTTATTTACATTTAGCTGTCCAGTTTTCCCAGCACCATTTATTGAAGATACTGTGTTTTCTCCATTGTTTAGTCTTGCCCACTTTGTTGTAGGTTAATTGGCCATAGGTGTGTAGTTTTATTTCTGGGTTTTCTATCCTGTTATCATTGATCTATATTTCTGTTTTTCTGCTGGTACCATACTGTTTTCATGACTGTAGCTTTCTAATATAGTCTTAAGTCAGGGCACCTGATTTCTCCAGGTCCATTTTTCTTTCTCAAGATTGCTTTGGCTATTCAGGGTCTTTTGTGTTTCCATACAAATTTTAAGATTTTTTTTGTTCTAGTTTATGTGAAAAATGCCATGGGTGATTTAATAGGAATTGCACTGAATCTGTAGATTGCCTTGGGTCGTTTTGACAATATTGATTCTTCCAATCCAAGAACATGGTATATCTTTCCGTCTGTTTGTGTCATCTTCAATTCTATCATCAGCATCTTATAAGTTTCAGAATACAGGTCTTTTGTGTCCTTAGGTAGTTTTATTCCTAGGTATTTTATTATTTTTGATGCTATGGTAAATGGGATTGTTTCTTTAATTTTTTTTTCTGGTCTTTCATTGTTAATGTATAGAAATGCAACAGATTTCTGCATATTAATTTTGTATGCTACAACTTTACTGATATCATTGATGCCCTCTAATAGATTTCTGGTAGCATATTTAGGATATTCTACGTATAGGATCATGTCATCTGCAGACAGTTACATTTTAAGTCTTCTTTTCCAATATGGATTGCTTTTACTTATTTTTTCTTGTCCGATTGCCATGCCTAGGACTTCCAAAACTGTTGAATAAAAGTGACAAGAGTGGACATCCTTGTTTTGTTCCTGATCTTAGAGGAAATGCTTTTAGCTTTTCACCATTGAGTATGATGTTAGCTGTAGATTGTCATATATGGCCTTTATTATATTGAGTTATGTTCCCTCTATTCCCCCTTTCTGGAGAGTTGGTGTTGAATTTTGTCAAAAGCTTTTTCTGCATCTATGGAGATGATCCTATGGTTTTTTGTTTTTTTTTTAAAGACTTATCGATGGATTGATTGCTATGTTGGGTCTTCGTTTCTGTGCTAGGGCTTTCTCTAGTTGTGGCAAGCGGGAGCCACTCTTCATTGCGGTGCACAGGCCTCTCACTATCGTGGCCTCTCTTGTTGCGGAGCACAGGCCCCAGACGCGCAGGCTCAGTAGTTGTGGCTCAGGGGCCTAGTTGCTCCGTGGCATGTGGGATCTTCCCAGACCAGGGCTCGAACCCGTGTCCCCTGCTTTAGCAGGCAGATTCTCAACCACTGCACCACCAGGGAAGCTGATCATATGGTTTTTATTCTTCAGTTTGTTGATGTAGTGTATCACGTTGATTGATTTGCAGAGATAACAAGAAATCCTTGCATTCCAGCTTTTAGTTTCATTGATCTTGTCTGTTGTTGTCTTCGTTTTTATTTCATTTATTTCTGCTCTGATCTTTATGATTTCTTTCCTTCTACTAACTCTGGATTTTGTTTGTTCTTTCTCTAATTCCTTTCGGTATAAGATTAAGTTGTTTATCTGATTTTTCTTATTTCCTGAGGTAAGATTGTATTCCCTCTTAGAACTGCTTTTATGGCATCCCATAGGTTTTGGATCATCGTGCTTTCATTATCATTTGTCTTTATGTATCTTTTTATTTCCTGCTTGATTCTTCACTGATCCAATGGTTCTTTAGTAGCATATTGTTTAGCCTCCATGTGTTTGTGTTTTTTACAGTTTTTTCCTTATAACTGATTTCTAATCTCATAATCGTTATAGTCAGAAAAGATGCTTGATATGATTTAAATTTTCTTAAATTTACCAAGGTTCGCTTTGTGACCTATCATGTGATCAGTCCTTGAGAATGTTCCATGTGCACTTGAGAAGAATGTGTATCTTGCTGCTTTTCGATGGAATTCTCTATAAATATCAATTTGGTCTAATGTGAAATTTAAGGCCTGTGTTTCCTTGTTGATCTTCTGTGTGGATGATCTGTCCATTCATGAAAGTGGGGTCTTATAGTCCCCCATTATTGTTGTATTACTGTCGATTTCTCCTTTTATGGTTGTTAGTATTTGCTTTCTATATTGTGGTGCTGCTGTGCTGGGTGCATATATATTTACAAATTGTTATATCTTCTTGAACTGATCCTCTGATCATTATGTAGTATCCTTGTTTGTCTCTTGTAATAGTCTTTATTTTAAAGTCTATTTTGTCTGATATGAGTATTGCTACTCCAGCTTTCTTTTGATTTTCATTTGCATGGAATACCTTTTTCCATACCCTCACTTTTAGTCTGTATGTGTCCCTAGATTTGAAGTGGGTCTCTTGTAGACAGCATGTGTACAGGTCTTGTTTTTGTATCCATTCAGCTTGTCTGTGTCTTTTGCTTAGAGCATTTAATCCATTTACATGTAAGGTAATTATTGGTTTGTATGTTCCTATTGCCATTTTCTTAAATATTCTGGATTTCTTTTTGTAGGTCTTTTTTTTCCCTTCCTCTTTTGTTGTCTTCTGTTCCGATTTCATGACTAACTTCAGTGTTGTGTTTTGAATCTTTTTTCTTTTTTGTATGTGTATCTATTGTAGAGTTGCAGTTTGTGATTACAGTGAGGTTTTGATATAACAGCCTATATATAAACAAGATTGTTTTAAGTTGCTGGTCTTTTAATTTCAAATGCATTTCCCGTATCCTGCATTTGTGTTCTCTTCTCACAGTTGCTGGTTTTGATACCATATTTGTGTGCAGATGATTTCCTACCTTTATTTTATGTTTGCCTTTACCAGTGAGCTTTTCTATTAGTAGTTTCGTTTGTAGTAGTGGCCTTTTCTTTTTCACTTTGAAAAGTTCCTTTAGCATTTATTGTAAAGGTGGTCTTGTGGTACTGAATTCTCTTAGCTTTTGCTTGTCTGTAAAGCTTTTGGTCTCCTCGTGGACTCTGAATGAGAGACTTGCAGGGTAGCATATTCTTGGTTGTAGGTTTTCCCCGTTCATCACTTTAAATATTGGGTTGGCCAAAAGTTTTGTTCAGTTTTTTCTGTAAGATGTCTCTAGTAGCACTTAGTTGGCTTTAACGTCATTCAAAACAGTTTTGTTAGATTGTATTTGACAGCTGTCATATCAGCGTGCATTTTAAAAAAGACATCAAAATCGGTGAATTTTTGTGTAGCATTTAATATTGAAGATGGAAGAAAAAAAGCAACGTTTTCTGCGTATTATGCTTTATTATTTCAAGAAAGGTAAAAACGCAACTGCAACACTCAAAAAATTTGTGCAGTGTATGGAGAAGATGCTGTGTCTGATTGAACATGTCAAAGGTGGTTTGCGAAGTTTTGTGCTGGAAATTTCAACGGTATACCACGCAGGAGGTCGCTGACATAGTCAAAATATCCAAATCAAGCATTGAAAATCATTTGCACCAGCTTGGTTATGTGAATTGCTTTGATGTTTGGGTTCCACGTAAGTTAAGCAGAAAAAACGTTCTTGACCCTATTTCCCCATGTGATTCTCTACTGCAATTTAATGAAAACATTTCATTTTTAAAACTAATTTTGATGGGCAATGAAAATTGGATACTGGATAATAATGTGGAGTGGAAGAGATTGTCGGGCAAGTGAAATAAACCACCACCAACCACACCAAAGGCTGGTCTTCATGCAAAGAAGGTGATGTTGTGTATGTGGTGGGATTGGAAAGGAGTCCTCTATTATGAGCTCCTTCCAGAAAACCAAACAATTAATTGCAACAAGTGCTACTCCCGATTAGACCAACTGAAAGCAGCACTCGATGAAAAGTGTTCAGAATTAGTCAACAGAAAACGCATAATCTTCCATCAGGATAACGCAAGACCATGTGTGTCTTTGATGACCAGGCAAAAACTATTACAGCTTGGATGGGAAGTTCTGATTCACCCACTGTATTCACCAGACATTGCACCTTTGGATTAGTGCAAAATTCTCTTGATGGAAAAAATTCAATTCCCTGGAAGACTGTAAAAGGCACCTGGAACAGTTCTTTGCTCAAAAAGATAAAAAGTTTTGGGAAGGTGGAATTAAGTTGCCTGAAAAATGGCAGAAGGTAGTGGAACAAAGGGATGAATCCGTTGTTCAGTAGAGTTGTTGGTGAAAATGAAAAATGTGTCTTTTATTTTTACTTAAAAACCAAAGGCACTTTTTGACCAACCCAATATATCGTGCCGCTCTCTTCTTGCCTGCAGAGTTTCTGCTGAGAAATCAGCTGATAACCTTATGGGAGTTCTTTTGTGTGTTGTTTGTTGCTTTTCACATTTTGCTTTTAATAGTTTTTTTGTGTCTTTAACTTTTGTCAGTTTGGTTACTGTGTTTCTGGCGTATTCCTCCTTGGGTTTATCTTGCCTGGCACTCTCTGTGTTTCCTGGACTTAGGTGACTGTTTCCTTTCCCATATTAGGGAAGTTTTCAGCTATTATCTCTTCAAATAGTTTCTCATGTCCTTTCTCTCTCTCTCCTCCTTCTGGGCTCCTATAATATAATTCCAATGTTTGTGCGTTTAATGTTGTCCCAGAGATCTCTGAGACTGTCCTCGTTTCTTTTCATTTTTTTTTTTATTCTGTTCCACGGCAGTGATTTCCACCATTCTGTCTTTCAGCTCACTTCTGCCTCACTCTCCTGTTGATTTTTTCTATTGTATTTTTCATTTCACTTATTGTATAGTTCATCTGTTTGTTCTGTACTTCTTCTAGGTTTTTGTTAAATATTTCTTGTATCTTCTCAATCTGTGCCTCCATTCTTTTTTTGAGATCTTGGAGCATTTTCAGTCTCATTACTCTGAATTCTTTTTCTGGTAGATTGCGTATCTCCACTTCACTTAATTGTTCTTCTGGGGTTTTATTTTGTTCCTTTATCTGGGACATATCCCTCTACCATCTCATTTTGTCTAACTTTCTGTGATTGCCGTTTCTGTTTCGCATGCTGCAGAATTGTAGTTCTTTTTGCTTCTGCTGTCTGCCCCTGTGGTGGATGAGGCTAAGACGCTCGTGCACGCATCCCTGTGGGCCTCCTGCCCACTGGTGGGTGGAGCTGGGTATTGTTCCTCTGGTGGGAAGGGCTGAGCTCAGGAAGACTTTATGCAGACTGTCTGTGGATGGGTGGGGCTGTGTTCCTGCCCTGTTGGTTGTTTGGCCTGAGGCCTCCCAGCAGTGGAGCCTATGGGCTTTTGGGTGGGGCTAGATCTCCGGGAGGAAATGGTGGCCTCCAGGAGGGCTGACGCCAATGAGTACTCGCCAGAACCACCACTCCCAGTGTCTTTGTCCCAGCAGTGAGCCACAGCCTCACTCTCAACTCCACAGGAGACCATCTAATACTAACAGTTAGGTCTGGCCCAGTCTCTTATGAGGTCACTGCTTTTTTCCCTGGGTCCTGTTGCACACGGGACCTTGTGTGCACCCTCCAAGAGTGGAGTTTCTGTTTTCCCAGTATTATGGAATTTCTGTGATCAAACCCTGCTGGCCTTCAAAGCCAGATTCTCTGGGGGCTCCTCCTCTTTTTGCCAGGCACCAATGCTGGGAAGTCTGACATGGGCTCAGGACTTTTATTCCTGTGAGAGAACTTCTGTGGTATAATTATTTTCCAGTTTGTGGGTCGCCCACATGGCAGGTGTGAGATTTGATTTTATCGCGATTGTGCCCTTCCTACTGTCCCGTCACTTCTTCTTTGTCTTTGGATGTAGGGTATCTTTTTTGGCAGCTTCCAGTGTTCTGGGTTTTTTGTTTGTTCTTTTTTTTTCTGGTTTTTTGTCAATGGTTATTCAGCATTTAGTTGTTATCTTGGTGTTTTTGTCAGAAGGGGTGAGCTCACATCCTTCTACTCTGCCATCTTTTCAGCCAAAACTGAGTCCTCTTAAATTTATTAAGACTGTTTTATGGCCAAACATATGATCTTAGAAAATGTTCCCTGTGCACTAGAGAAAAATATATGTTTTGTTGATTTTGGATGGAATGTTTTATAAATATCTGTTAATTCCATCTGGTCTAATGTCATTTAAGGCAGTTGTTTTCTTACTGATTTTCTGTCGGGATGATCTGTCTATTGGTTTAAGTAGGGTATGAAAGTTTTCTATAATTGTATTGCTTTCTCTTTCTCCCTTTGGTTCCTTTAATATTTGCTTTATATGTTTGGTTCATAAATATTTTCAAATGTTATATCCTTTTGTTGGACAACTCCTTTACTATTATTTTTTATTATATCTATACCATTAATTTTCTCTTAAGTCTATTACGTGTGGTGTGTGTGTGTGTGTGTGTGTATATATATATATATATATATATATTTATTTATTTATTTATCTACTGCAGCTTTCTTTTGGTTTCCGTTTGCATGGAATATCTTTTTTCCATCCCTTTACTTCAGTCTGTGTGTGTCCTTACATCTAAAGGGTGCCTCATGTTGGCAGCATATAGATGGGACTTGTTTTTTTATTCACTTATCCACTCCATGTCTTTTGATTGGAGAATTTAGTCCTTTTACATTTAAAGTAGTTACTGATAGGTTTGTGTTTATTACTATTTTGTTAATTGTTTCCTGGTTGTTTTTATAGTTACTCTTTGTTCCTTTTTTCTTCTCTGCCTCTCCTGCTTTGTATTGGGTTGGCTGAAAAGTTCATTCAGGTTTTTCTGTAACATGTTAACAACTTCTGTAACATTTTTCCATAATGAACTTTTTGGCCAACCGAATAGTTTGATGACTTTCTTTAGTGATATGTATATATTTCTTTCTTTTTATCTTCTGTGTATTTATACTATAGGTTTTTGCTTTGGGTTGTCATGACACTTAAAACAGCATTTTAAGTTGGTAACAAGTTTCATCCATCCTGTTTTAAAGCTTAACGTTTTTACTCTCTTTGCAATGTCCACATTTTATATTTTTCATGTTATATTTAAAAAATCTTATGTATCCCTTAATTATTGTCATGCTTATTTTTATTACTTTTGCCTTTTAACCTTCATATTAGCTTCATAAGTCATTAATCCACTACTTTACTATATATTTACTTTTAAGTGGGATTTATTCTTTCATATGTGTTCTGATAACTAAGTAGTGCCCTTTCCTTTCAGCTTAAAGACATCCATTTAACATTTCTTGTAGGCTGGTTTAGTAGTGATGGACTCCTTTAGCTTTTGCATCTCTGAAACACTCTCCCTCCTTGAATTCTGAATGAGAACTCTGCCAGGTATAGTATTCTTGGTTGGAAGTTTTTTTATTTCAGCACTTTGAATATATCATGCATTCCCTTCTGGCCTGCAGAGTTTTTGCTAAAAAGTGTGCACATAGTGTCATGGGAGTTCCTTTTATATAGCTAGTTGTTTTTCTCGTTGTTTTTAATATTATCTTCTTGTCTTTAACTTTTGACATTTTATTTTTAATGTGTCTTACTGTGAGCTATTTTCAGTTCATCTTTTTTGGAGCTCTCTAGGCTTCCTGGACTTGAATGTCTGTTTTCTGCCCCTTTCTCTCCCTCTTCTTCTTCTGGGAGACCTAAAATGTGAATGTTAGTATGTTTGGTATCATCCCGTGCATCACTTAAGCTGTCTTTGACCTTTTTCTTTTTGCTGCTGTGATTGGGTAAGTTCTAGTTCCTTGTCTTCAAGTTGATTGATTTTTTCTTTTGTTTCATTTAGTCTTGAACCCATCTAGTGTACTTTTCAATTCAGTTATTGTGTTCTTCATCTCTGTGAATTGTATCGGTGCTTTTTTATGTTTTCCGTCTCTTTGTTGGAGTTCTCACTGTATTTATCCATTACTCTCCCCATTTGATGGATATCAAATGACCATTACTTTATCAGGTAAAATATTTATCTCTATTTCATTAAAGTTTTTTTTTTTCCCCCCCTGAAGTTTTGTTGTTCTTTCATTTGGAACATATTCCTCTGTTTCTTCATTTTGCTTGACTCTCTCTATTGGTTTATATACAGTGGATGAAACAACCACCCCCTCCCAGTCTTGAAGGAGTGGCCTTTTGTAGGAGATGAACCTTTTTGTTCAGCCTCGCCCCAACTATTGGTCGTCTCTCAAACCTCTTTGCTTGTCCAAGCATCCTAATATATGTTTAATAGCTCCCCGTAGTTGAGGATGTGCCAAGGCCTGTCACTGTCCCAAAGTGGAAGATTTCAGCACCTAGATTCAGGCTGACTAGAAGCCAGGCCATCAGCTAGCAGTTTTTAAAAGTATGTAGATATAATATATGCAGTCCTGAAAGGCTGCAAGCATAAGCCCCACTGGTTACCAGAGCCAGGCAATCTGGAAGTATACCTTGGGCAGCAGTCAGAAAAATCAGAGCTTCAGATGAGTGTATAACTTCTTTGTAGGAGATAACAGTGAGCTGGAGCAAGGCAAAAGGAGAGTGCCAAAATGACATCCACAGTCTATGTTCCTTTAGAGCTGCTCCATATGCCACTACATGTGTGTCAAACCTAAATCCTGTTGACATATACACACTACCAAATGTAAAATAGGTAGCTACTGGAAAGCAGCCGCATAGCACAGGAGATCAGCTTGGTGCTTTGTGAACACCTAGAGGGGTGGGATAGGGAGGGTGGGAGGAGAGATGCAAGAGGGAGGGGATATGGGGATATATGTATATGTATAGCTGATTCACTTTGTTATACAGCAGCAACTAGCACAACAATGTAAAGCAATTATACTCCAATAAAGATGTTAAAAAAAACCCTGAAGCCTGCTTCTCAATCCAAAGCTGCAGAAGAAGCAAAGTGGCCTCTTTCATAGATCGGGAAATGTGCTTCAGCCAGCTGTCTGTGCAGTGAGCAACGTGTGGTAACCTGCCCAGAACCATCCCTCTAATTGCCACAGTCCCATGGAACCCAGGTACCCAAGCCCCTTTTGCAACCAGACCCCGTTGATCAGGGGGCCCTGGGCTCCAGTTGCAAAATGTCCCAGGTATTAGACACAGAAACCAGGGTATCAGATGCATGTCAAGCTTCTCACCAGGAGACACTGGTGCTCTGGAACACTGCAGAGAGTGAGTGTGAAGATAGTGCCCACCCTCTGAAATCTTTGAAAAGGATTACAGTCAACCCCTAGATGCATGTTTAAAGAGAACCCTGCCCCTCAAGCCACAGTCATAATGTTTAGCTAATAGGTCTCTTTCACAGAAAGACTGAGTTCTTGGATCTGTTGCCTCTTGCTGTGCCCTGGATGTGGTAGCTGGTTTAGAACTCTTTCTTCATTGGTTACAGTGTTGCAGTACCTACAGATGTCAGCCCCACTGGCCACCAAAGCCAGGTGAAGTAAAGGTGATCCCTGGTAGCAGTCACAAAAATCAGGGCACCAGATGGGTATGAGCTCCATTCTGGGTGACACTGATTATTACAGTTGCATGTGATCAGGAATGCAAGCTCCCCTGGCCTCTAGAGCCAGGCGATCAAGAAGCATGTCCTGGGCAGCAGCCGCAAAAATTAGGGCACCAGGCACATGTAGTCTCCCTTTCGGGAGATATTGGTGCTCTGGAGCACAGCAAAGGGAAAGTGTGAGATGGTGCCTGCCATTCTCCATCCCCAGAGAGTGTTTCAGCAGGCTCCTAGATGGGTGTGTTCAATTGGATGCCTGCCCCTTAGGCCGTGGTTTTAATGTAAGCAGGTGATCCGTATTCAGTTCAAGTTGAGTTGCCTTAGGCTGCCTCTGAGCTGGGCCCTGGGTGGATGAGTCCAAGTTGTGCAGGCCGTTTAAGAGCTTTCTACCAGATTGGTGTTGTCTTGTGGGTCTCAGGATGTGAGGCTCTGTTGGTTTTCAAAATTAGATGTGTTGGCCGGGGTCGGGGGGGGGGGGCTTATCTCTCAAGTGCATGTCTTTAAAATTTTTGGTGCCTGATGTGGGGTTTGAGCCCTTCAGTCCTCAGGGAGAAGCCCTGATTTTGAGTTCCCTCCTGCTTGTGGTTCCCTGTGCTGTAGGTCGGGTTTATTTTGTGCCATATTTGGTGAAATTTTGTGGCAGCCTCTCTTACCTGCTTTGATGTGGTTTTCTTCTCGTTTGCCTGATGTATAATTGTCATTCAGCCAGCCTTTATGTTTTTTTAAGAGGAAAATTTTCCATATGTAACTAGACTAATTCTGTCCATGGGAGAAGATGAGTGCAGGGTCGTCCTACATCACCATCTTGAACTGGAACCTATCCCTTCTTTTTTCAGGTGTTAATATATCCTACAGGTCTTTTCGTATCAGTCATAGATAGCTTTATTGTTTTTTATGTCTCCATGGCTTCCATTGACTTCAAGAGCCAATTAAAAGTAGTGGTTTTCATGGATCTATAGCCAGATTGCCTTCATGCAGGCCATGGATGTGCTGCTGGAAAACCTTTTTTACAAGTTGCTAAATCTATAGGTGCCTCAATTTTCTCATCTGTAAAATGGGAGAAAAATTGTATTCTGAATAAGGTTGTTGGGAAGTTTCAGCACTTATTTAGCACAATGCCTGGCAGATGGTGAGCACCCAGATGTAGGCTGCCACCACCATTGTTGTTATCATCACCATTTTTACTTATTTAATCAGATTCTTATTTATGGGCATATGGGGTTTTTTCCTATTTTACTGTTACAGTGCTTCAGGGAATAACCTTGTATATTCATTATTTTGCACATGTGTGATTTTATGGATACTTTGTAACAAGTACAATATCAAGACAAAAGAGGATGTAAATTTGTAATTTTGGTAGACATTTGCCAAATTGCATACCACAAGGATTGTATCAATTTCTGCTGTTACCAGCATTTGACATAGTTTAAATGATTAAGAACTTGATGGTAGTTTTCTGATGTTACTTCCATTTCTAAAATTATTCATAGTTTAAAATGACAGTTTTGAAAGTTCTTCCTTTTGCTTTATTAAAAGTACAATCTTGTGAGGAGGGCCTGCTCAAGCGAACTTTTACTTTTTAATATAAAATATGTATGTTGGTGGCTTATTCTTTTAGGATTCTCATAGATAACTTGTTAGTATTTAAGAGAGTGGAAGATGATCTTTTCTCTCTTTTATTCTTTATTTTCAGATATTTATGTTTCCATGAATCTGAATCATTTCAGATTTTTATTTACCTTTACTATCCATAATCTTAGGATAGTCTTCTATTAGAAATATGCACCTTTAAGAACCAAGAATCCAAAGATGAACTGAGATTAGCTTTTTAATTTATTTTGAACATTTGTGTTGAATTAGGGCAAGAGTTTTTTCTTTGTCAAAGAAAGCTTAATAGGACAGAGGAGTTAACATGTCAGGCATTTTTCAAGGTTCATGGGGGAATACAAAGATCAGTAAGTAGTGGTCTCTGTCATACTTTATTCTAGTGGGTGAGCTAGATAGGTAGGGACCATCTCCGGGTTAGAAAATGTAAAAGGGCAAAGAAGAATGCTTGGATGGAGCTTTAGAATTACCTGTATGTACTCAGGTTAAATGACTAAAAGTAGGTGAAAGAAATAAAAATAAGTCATCAGAGAATATAGTGTAAATATATAGTGCTGTGGGAACCAATAAAATAAACAAATTCTTTAAATACATTAGATAGATTATTACTAAGGAAAAACTGTTTGATGTAGCAGTTCGGAGACAGCTGGTGTGAGGAAGCAGTTTCTGTAGAGTTGTGGTACCCAATTGGAGAAGAATGAACAGTTGGAAAATAAGTAAATAGGCTAATCTT
This sequence comes from Balaenoptera acutorostrata, assembly GCF_949987535.1. NCBI lineage: Eukaryota > Metazoa > Chordata > Mammalia > Artiodactyla > Balaenopteridae > Balaenoptera > Balaenoptera acutorostrata. Next base: position 22,602,583 of record NC_080067.1, on the reverse strand, counting down.
TGGAATAGTCATTGTCATTGGCAGGAGAAGGAATTTCTTCCTTAAAAGAAAAATCAGTAACAAGCTTCTGTTCATTTTCAAAATTATGGCTTTTAAACATCTGATTTTATTTTATTAGTAATTGATATTTGTATATTGTAGTCATCTTTAAAGATGCTAAGCATGAGGTTGTTTTTTTCATATTGCTTTTAATGCTAGTTACTGTTTGGTTGCCCTTCACTTTACCACATTAAATTGATGCAGTGAAATAGTCCTCTCTTTATGAACTAACATAGCTATTTTATTGAAAGTATAGTTAAGACTCCACTGAATATGAAAACTGCCATGTCAATCATGGATATAGAGTAGTTGAACATTATTTACACTGGGAGTATTTTAAGAGTGATATGTGCAACTTATTAATGAAGTAGTAGAATTAGTGTTGTCCCTTTTCTTGAATTATTAAAAAATCAACTTTACCAAGATCTAATTTCCATACATTAAAATTCACACACAGTATACAGATAGATGGTTTTTGACAAATGCGTACAACCATGTAATGACATTCCATTCAAAATATAAAATATTTCCATCTCCCTAAGAAGAAGAGTTAATTCTTCCCATGTTCAAAAATTTTAACATCTAATTTTACTTCTTTTGCTTTTTTATTAGTACTTATGGATGTAATTTTACTTATCAAGAGTACCATGAATTAACCCCTGAAATTACATGCTTTTTATCTATGGGAATCTTATTTCAGATTGACAGAATATTTCATGACCCAAACAAGGTTAAATAGAAACAATTTTGTTTGAGTGATTTTAAGAACATCTAACAGAAAGTTACTTTTATTTGAGATTAGTTACAATTATCAGTTTAGCACATTTCTTGTTTATTTAATTTTTTAAAATCCTCTGAAAATAAAGGCTGTATTGTAGTACATAAGCAATCTGTCTTCAACACTGTTGAATACTCTCTACGTTACTGTTTTTCACATAAAAAAATAAAATCAGGATAAAAAGTTTCTCATTTTGTTTCAGAAATTGCATGTTGGGGAAGAACTCTTTAAAAATACTTTTCCTTTTCATCCACCTTCCAACCTAGACTGTCATCTCTAAAGTTGAATATTGGGAGTATCCATTGGTGGTACTTAATTCATCATCCAGAAAATGAATGAGAGCTATGTATCAGTAAATAAACTGTGCTTTTAAATGATTCTGATTAAAAGATAGGACAGATATCATTTTTCTCATTTTATAGATTTTAATTCAGTTAAATTAAGTTTAATAAGTGCCAAATGTTCCATTGTACTTTTTGTTGGGACTCTGAATTAAGATCATACTTTGACTTTTAGTGGCCATCCTACTGCTCCATGGTCTTTCCTATAAGAGTACAGTACATTTCAGAGACTCTTCCCACCTACATTCCTAATTGTGACTTGAGTTGGAGCTGGTAATCACTGGCAAGGAACCTGTCAGAGGTTATAAAGTAATTATTTTCTTACTGATTCATTGAGTGTTATTCTTGTGATTTTTAACTTGAGTATTTTATACTTAAAACTGAACCTCATTTAATTATTAGGCCGGAATTCTTTGTACCTAAGTTGATTTTTGAACCTTATTTCAGTTTCTTTAAATGTTATTTTTAACACAGGTTTTCAATATAAACCACTCATTCTCATAAGAGTGATAATATTTACATAACCATAGTTGAGATAAAAATAAAGTAAGGTAAAAGTAGTATGAAAGAATGAGATGTTGAAAGAGGTTAACTTTTTCTTTGGTTGTTTGATCCTTATGTAGAAGTTACTGAGCAACTATTCATGTTCAAAAAAACAGATTTAACTGAAATGTGTTGTTAGATTATGGGACATGTAGTTTTAATTTATCGAAGAATATTCTGATGATTAAAAAATATCAGAGGGAGCCTTGAAGGGAGATAACACTCTCTATACTTGCATGTTTTTCAGACTAAGGCAGCCAGCTATATGTCTGGTTAGCACCAGCATATATTTAAGTCAATCTTTAGGGGCTTTTCTACTGTATAAATTCATTGTTTTATGTCTTTGTCTTTTCCTTCTTCAACACTTCTCTCAATATTTTTCCTTATACTTATCTAATTCATAGGATATTCAGGGTTTTATTTTAACGTCTAAAGAACTTTTAAATTCTTAAACAAGGGATTCCTTTAGAATAGATAGAAGTTTGGGGGAAGTAAGAAAAACCTAAACACTTTCATATAAAACTTTTCAAATAGTACTCAGGTTAAATTTAATTTTTAGCATGGGATAGAAAAAGATTAACTATAAAATCTGTTGTTCCACAGGTACTGTGAGAATAGAGATGTTTCGAAATATGCAGAATGCAGAAATCATCAGAAAAATGACTGAAGAATTTGATGAGGTATAGCATTTCAATATTTATACAAACTGCCTGCTTACACTTGTAAATGGTGAATATGTTATTTTAAGTTTTGTTTTGACTTGGTGTTTAGTATAAGAGAAGATACACTGTTTTCTCATTTATATGATAATCCATGCTATTAATTCCAAAATTAATCTCATTCATTTGGGAATTTTATTACATTGCATGGAGGTAGTAGCACTGATGGCTGATATGGATAAGAAAATTTATGGTGTGAAGTAGAAGTTAACTCTTGACATTCATTCTTGAAGACCATCTAAAATTCCTGAATTTATAAATACATTTCCAGCAATTTCATGTTCTGTGGAATACTAGTCTTGTTAAATGCGTTAAAGAAAAAAGGGTTTGGAGGTCAAGGAAGTGTGAGCAGGCTGCCTATTATACCTACCTTAGAGATTGTGAAAGCATATTAACTTATTTAAGGTTCTTAGAAATCCTAATGGAGAAAAATGTCCTTAACTTAATTCAATCCAGAATTCCCAAAATTATTTTACATGGATCCCCACCACTGACATATCCACACACACACACCTCCACCCCCCCGCCCCTTTCCCATTTTCTCTGTGTGTGTGTGTGTGTGTGTGTGTGTGTGTGTGTGTAAAACTTGAACTTCTATTTGGGACACTCTACATGAGATAATCTGATTTCCATTAAGAATACAAGTTTTCTTTACTAGTCTTCACAAATTAATCATGCAGAAACTATTTTTTTCTGCATGATTTTCCATTTTCACTAAAATATTCACTCACGCAGTTTTACACTGTAAATGTTGAGATACTTTTACAGTTTTATTTCTTTATTTTATTTATGGTGAACTCAATTCATGTCATGCTTTAGGCCACCATCAATTCCAGTTTTAACGTTCTGCCTTTGATTTAATTAAGATTTCTGTTTTCTGAATTAGGTGTTCCTTTTTCTTGACTTTCAACACTAACAACAAAGATTGGTTTTCTTCTAGGTCCACTCTTTTAGTAAGATGGGGTTAGGCTTTTTATTAGTAGTAGCAGTAGTGTTTATTTTTAATTAAAAAAGTACTATAAACACATGTCAAAGCAAACATTCAAACACAGGCTGTTCAATATATGTCTTTCTCATCAGGTGTTCACCTTTATTCTAGCAGCAGTATGAAAACGTTTTACAGAAACATTCTGTCAGTGGCTTTCAGACTATTTATCCACATTTTATGGGAGGTAGGGGAGACCTTAAATTGTCACCTATGCAGATATACTCCGTAATCACTTGTCTTCATTTCTGTAATCCAAAAAGCTCTGAAATTCCAAAACCTGGCCTAAAATAACATGAGGCTACTTACAATTTTTATTTATCACAGTCAGCGTGAATATCTGTATGCATTGCTGTTAAATGTTAATGTTCTTGATTACAGGGGGCTGCCCCAGCTTCTTTTGGGGTATGATAAAATATAAGGTATATGCACTGTATTAACTTCCAAAATGCAAAAACTCCTAGATTCTGAAACATTTCTGTGGGACTACTGTTCACTAAAAAATAATTTTGTTGTTGTTATTACATGTGTTTTTATATGTTGCAAATAGAAGTTAAAGCCAGATAAGATATAAGTTAAGGTGCAAGTAGTAGGTTTACTCACCAGCTACTATACTAACTACTATGCCAGGCTTGCAATACAGGTGATTCAGATTGTAGATTTAAAAGTAGTATGTATCTTGGACCTTCACAGCACTAACACGTGATGGAATGATTATTAAGAGTTTAAGACAGTAGTTTCCAAACATTGCTGCACATTCACATCTCATGGGGATACTGATGCCTGGCTCCCTTCCACATCCCCCAGACATTTTGATTTACTTTGTAAGGCATGTGACCTGGGTATAGAGATTTTTTTAAAGCTCACCAGGTGATATTCTAATGTATAAGAACTATTGAGAACTGTTGTTCTAAGGCAAATAAAAAGAGGAAGCCAAGATTTGTTATAAAAACACTTCATATATGAAAACAGAATGAGGGGGAAACAACAATGAATAAAATGTAGCAAATGAAATTATTCAGAAGGCATTCATTTCATATTCCTAAACATTTTGTCCCAATATTTGAGATTGTTGACCTAATCAAAGAAGACTTTTAAAATCATCATTCTGTTATTTTTTTAAACAGTATATCTAATACAGTTTGGATTATTAGAATGTATTAATTTAAAGCAGAATTTGATATCTTCTGAGGCTACTTAGAAATAAATAAATATAAATATAATTGTGATGATTAGAAGTTTTAATAAATATTGTCAGTTTCAATTTAAAATATCTATATAATGCTTTTCATTAGGTGGCTTAAAACAGTGTCATAAATAGGATGCTTACTGACTTTGCTTGAGACTTTTTTGCATAACCAATTTGAAAAGTAAAAATTTAAACTCAAAATAAATAAATAAATAAACATACAAACAAACAAATAAATAAAAATTCCAGAGATGATGTTAGTGAGCAGGATGTGCCAGACCTGTTTTGACACTGATAATTTAATTGTCTGCAAGTGTGACAAGATTCATCGAAGCAAGAACAAATGGAAATTCTATTTGAAAGATGGTATTACGTGTTTTGGAGGGACAGACTATGTATTTGCAAAAGCCATTGTTGATACGGAGTGGTAAAACTTATGAGCTGAATACATCATAAACATATACTGGGACTGTGTCACATATTGTTCACTGTATTGAATTTAATGAAATTATAATTCAGATGCAGATACAAAAAAATTTATCTTAAACTCTTTAGCAAGATATTGATCTTTTGCTACTCTGTATATACTCAAGAATGCATTTAAATGCTTTCATATTGTTAAATGTACAGTATTTTAAGTTTTTTTTTCTTCAAAATACTGTATAGGTTATTTAGTCCCTTGGGAGTGGGAGGAGGTTGGTTTTGGTGAATTATATTTTGTGATAAAATTCTGAAATATCAAAGAACCATTAGATCCCAAGATCCTAGACAAATGCCTAGTTAACAGGGAGTAGCCATTAAAATTCTTTTGAATGAATGAATATATTGTATTATAGCAAACTAAAGTAAAGGTGAGATGAGTTAGAAGTCATTTCAGTTGAAAGTGTTTAAATTGAATAAGGTAGTCCAAGAGTATGTTATTGACTGAAAAAGTAGTATACTGTAGCTTCTATTCCTTATTACAAATTGGTTATAACTACAGATCTGCACCTGGCCACATGTCCTTTGTAATTGTAATATCTGCCTAATTTAGAAATATAATATGTTAATTCCCAGAGCAGCCTATAGCTTTTTAAAGTCAGTAGATATACTTGGTTCCTGTTGGAGCCAGTTGCCAGGAGGTAAAGCACACTGTAATTGTATTTCTTCCCCAGGTTATTACAATCAGCTCTCCATGTATCAATTCTTAGATATGTTTCCCAAAGGTCAATTTGTGTAGTTTTCATATATTTCAGTATGACATCTATGTAGGGAAACCTTTGCAACACAACACATTTAATATTCAGCTCACCCTTGAACAACACGGGTGTTAGGTACTCTCAGCCCCCTGTAGCTGAAAATCCTCATATAATTTTTGACTCCCCCAAAACTTAACTACTAATACCCTACTGTTGACTGGAAGCCTTACCAATAACATTAACAGTCGATTAACACACATTTTGTATTTTATATGTATTATATGCTGTGTTCTTACAATAAAGTAAGCTAGAGAAAAACTGTTATTAAGAAAAACATAAAAAGGGGAAAGCACATTTACAGTACTGTACTGTATCATTACTGTAAGTTTATGTCATCTGTCTATAAGCTAAGTCATCTGTTAGTACCTATATCAACATTGTCTTATATGATGCAAAACACCATAGATCTTACATGTATTATTAACACTAGACATCAAAAATGAAAAGATAATGTGAATAATTCATATTTTCTTACAGATATGATGATTTATGCATTGATAACGAAGAAGCCAGCAATCTGATTGCTTTTTGCTAGCCTAGTGTAACTGATACAATTGTTTCTTGGTAGCGTAGCCTTTATACTAGTGAATGAATTGTTATAAAATTTTTATGGCATACAGTATTACTGTCATATTCATAATACAATATTGGAAACACTGTTACTTTTCTTAAGAAAAATCACTTACCTGTGATGATAAGCTGATATGCAGTTTCTCCAGCTATGAGAGTGAGAGTGTGTCATACTGTACAGTAATGTAATTCTTTGAAAGCAAAGTTATAGAACAGTATATATTAAATATCACTCACCTTATGCCTATGTATGGGTAGGCTATCCACTTCAATACAAGTCTTGCATACGAAGCTCTACACAATGAATAGTTAGGCAATGATGATATGACACGAGTGTCTCATACAGTTCTTGCCATACAGTACTATTTTCACATGGAGACACTCACACATATATACAACAGATATGTTTATTAAGTGTATGGCATGGTGATTATTAACTGTTCATTAAGTGGAAGTGGATTATCACAGAGGTCTTCATCCTCATCGTCTTCACATTGAGTAGGCTGAGGAAGAGGAGGGGTTTGTCTTGCTGACTCGGGGATGGCAGAGGTGGAGGAGGTAGAAGGGTAGGCAGGAGAGGCAGGCATATTTGGTGTAATTTTATGGAAATACATCATAATTTCTGTTTGAATTTTGCTTTTTCATTTCTCTAACATAGTACCAGTCCTTCTTCCACCATTTGCTACAGTTTCAATGCCCATATCACAGAAGGGTTCATGTTGTAAAAGAAGTTAAAAGCAGTGTTGAATAAGCAGAACCCTTCTACCAGATTGTCTAATGTCATTTGTTTTCTTTTTTTTTTTTTTTTTTTTTTTGTCATTTGTTTTCTGGCAATGCTTCTTCTATGTCTTCTTCCTCATTGTACAGCACTGGTTAGGAAGCACTCATCTTCATCAAGTCATCTTCTCTTAATTCCTTTGGTGTAGTGTCTATTAGCTCTTGAATTTCTTCAAGATTCATATCTTAAAACTCTTCACTGCCCCCCTGCCCCCCGCCCCAACCTTTTTTGCCATATCCACAGTCTGTTTCATGATTTCTTTGATCGGCTCTGTCCTTAGTCCTGTGAAGTCATGCACAACATCTGGGCAAAATTTATCTCCAGCAGGAATTCATTATTTCGGGCCTGGTAGCTTTCATGGCTTTTTCTATAACAACAATGGCATCTTCAGCTTCAGTGGTGTAGTCCTTGCAGACTTTCATGATGTTCTCGCTATGGGGGTTCTCTTCCATAGCCCTGACAATCCTTTCCATAGAGTACTGTGTGTAATGAGCTTTAAAGGCCCTTATGACTCCCTGATCTATAGACTGAATTAGAGATACTGTGTTTGGGAGCAAGTTGATCACTTTGACACTTTTGGTGTTGAACTCATAGGGTTCTGGGTGGCCAGGGGTATTGTTCATTATAAAAAGAATTTTAAAAGTCAGTTCCTTACTGGCAAGGTACTTCCCAACTTCAAGGACAAAGCATCAATGGAACCAATCCAGAAAAGGGTTCTCATTGTCCATGCATTCTTGTTCTACAACCAAAAGACTGGTAGCTGGTGTTATATTTTCCCTTCAAGGCCTGGGAGTTTGTAGCTTTACAGATAAGAGCAGTCCTGATCATAAACCTGACTTGCATGTGCACAAAAAGTAGAGTTAGCCTGTGCCTTCTTAGCTAAGTCCTGGTGCTCGCTTATCTTCCTTACTAATAATGTTGTTTGTGATGATTTTTTCCCGAGTAGGGCGCTTTCATCTGCATTAAAAACCTGTTGAGGCAGACTTACCTATCACTGAGCAACTCCCACGTGCAAGTGTAAATGTCTCTTCTCCAGTAAGTTTGTCAACTGTCAGTTAATTTGTAGGCTCTCTCTGCAGGACCCAAGCTGGAAAAGAAAAAAGTTTTTCTTTTCAGCAGTTTTGTTGACTAGGATGGGATGTTTGGGACTCCCGGCTCACACCAGAGACTGAGGCTGCAGCTGAGATCACCAGTCCAGTGAAGCTGAGCTCCTCGCCTGCCACCGGGATTTGTATAAAAACACCTGGCTGCAGGCAGCGAGGGATCTGCCGTGCTCCTGGAGAGCAGCTGCTGGCACTGCTGATGCCAAGCTGGGTGCTGCAGCTCTGCCTAGTCCCAGCCAGCACCCCATTCTGATCGGGCCACGAGAGAAAACAAGATGGCAGAGTAGAAGACCTTGAGCTCACATCCTCCCGTGAGAACACCAAAATCACAACTAATTGCTGTACAACCATCAATAAAAAAGGCTGGAACCTATGAAAAAGATATTCTACATTCAAAGACAGAGAAGCTGAGATGGTAGGAAGGGTGCACTCATGATATAATCAAATCCCATACACCCTGGGTGGGTGACCCAGAAGCTGGAGAATAATTATATCACAAAAGTTCTCCCACAGGAGTGAGAGTTCTGAGCCCCACATTAGGCTCCCCAGCTGGGGGGTCTGGCATCAGGAGGAGGAGCCGCCAGAGCATTTGGCTTTAAAGGCCAGCATCTCCTGATCACAGGAGCTCCACAGAACTTGGGGAAACAGACTCCACTCTTGGATGATGCACACGAGGTCTTTTGATCCCCAAGACGCAGGGAAAAAGCAGTGACTTCAAAGGAACCTGGGCCGGAACTGCCTGCTGGTCTTGGAGGGCCTCTTGGGGAGACAGGGGGTGGCTGTGTCTCTCTTGGGGCATAAAAGTTGGTGGCGAACATATCTGGGAGAAATCATCTGAAGGCTGACATCTTGCTTGGAACATTAGTGCCAAGACCTGGCCCCACGCAACAGCCTGTAGGCTCCAGTGCTGGGACATGTCAGGCCAGATAACCAACAGGGCTGGAACACGGTCCCACCCATCAACAGACAGGCTTCCTGAAGACTTCCTGAGCCCATAGCCACCTCTAGGCATGCCATTTGACATGGCCCTTCCCACCAGAGGGCCAAGACCCAACTCTACCCACCAGGGGGCAGGCACCAGTCCCTCCCACCAGGAAGCCCCCACAAGCCTCTAGACTAGCCTCACCCACCAGGGGGCAGACAATAGAAGCAAATTCACAGTCTCAAAACCTGTGGAACTGAGTCCACAAACACAGGTCAGAACCTACCATGGGACCAGCTGATAGCTGGCCATTGAGTTACGAGAGGAGCTGTACTACTGGGACACATAGGACATCCCCTACGGAGGGCTACTTCTTCAAGGTCAAGACACATAACTAACCTGTCACATACATAAAAATACAAACAGAAGTTTAGACAAAATGAGACAGCAAAGGAATATGTTCCAGATGAAGGAACAAGGTAAAACCCCAAAACAACTAAATGATATGGAGATAAGCAATCTACCTGAGAAAGAGTTCAGAGTAATGATTGGAAGGATGATCCAGGAATTCGGGAAAAGAATGGAAGCACAGAGTGAGAAGTTACAAGAAGTTTTTAACAAAGGATTAGAAAAAATAAAGAACAACCAAACACAGTTAAAGAATACAATAACTGGGGCTTCCCTGGCGGCGCAGTGATTAAGAATCCGCCTGCCAATGCAGGAGACACAGGTTCAAGCCATGGTCTGGGAAGATCCCACATGCCACGGAGCAACTGAGCCCATGTGCCACAGCTGCTGAGCCTGCGCTCTAGAGCCCACAAGTCGCAACTACTGAAACCCGCACACCTAGAGCCCGTGCTCCCAACAAGAGAAGTCACCACAATGAGAAGCCTGCGCACCGCGGGAAAGAGTGGCCCCCGCTTGCCGCAACTAGAGAAAGCCCACACACAGCAACAAAGACGCAACGCAGCCAAAAATAAAAATAAATTTAAAAAAAATACAGTAACTGAAATGAAAAATACACTAGAAGTAATCAATAGAATAAATGAGGCAAAAGAACAAATAAGTGAACTGGTAGACAGAGTGGTGGAAATCACTGCTGCAAAACAGAATAAAGAGAAAAAATGGAAAGAAAAAAGGATAGTTTAAGAGACCTCTGGGACGATGTCAAATGTACCAACATTCGCATTATAGGAGTCCCAGAAGGAGAAAAAAGAAAGAAAGGGCCTGAGAAGATATTTGAAGAGATAATAGCTGAAAGCTTCCCTAACATGGGAAAGGAAGCAGTAACCCAAGTCTAGGAAGCAGAGAGTACCATACAGGATCAACCCAAGGAGGAACACAACCGAGATACATTGTATCAAATTGACAAAAATTAAAGATAAAAGAAAATATTAAAAAACAATGAGGGGAAAGCAACAAGTCACACACAAGGGAACCCCCATAAGGTTATCAGCTGATTTTTCAGCAGAAACTCTGCAGACCAGAAGAGAGTGGCATAATATATTTAAAGTGATGAACAGGAAAAACCTACAACCAAGAATATGCTACCCAGAAAGGCTCTTGTTCGGATTCAATGAAGAAATCAAAAGCTTTACAGACAAGCAAAAGCTAAGAGAATTCAGCACCATCAAACCAGATTTACAACAAATGCTAATCAACTTCTCTAGGCAGAAAATAACAGTCCACAAGTAGAAGAAAGAAAATTATGAAATGGGAAAGCTCACCAATAAAGGCGTACAGTAAAGGTAGGAAATCATACACACACACAAATATGATATCTAAACCAATAATTGTGAAAGGAGGAGAGTGTAAATGCAGGATATTTCAAATGCATTAGAAATTAAGAGATCGACAACTTAAAACAATCATTATATGTATAGATTGCTATATCAAAGTCTCATGGTAAACCAAAAATCTACAGTAGATAATACACAGAAATAAGAAGAAGGAATCCAAACACAATACTAAAGAAAGTCATCAAATCACAAGAGAGGAGAACAAAAGACAAAAGGAGAAAAAAAACTTACAAAAACAGATCCGAAACAACTAACAAAATGGCAATAAGAACATACATATGGGTATTTGCCTTAAAGGTAAATGGATTAAATGCTCCAACCGAAAGACATAGGCTGGCTGAATGGATACAAAAACAAGACCCATATATATGCTGCCAAGAAGACAACCACATCAGATCTATAGGTACATACAGATTGAAAGTGAGGGGATGGAAAAAGGTATTCCATGGAAATGGAAATCAAAAGAAAGATGGAGTAGCAATACTCATATCAGACAAAATAGACCTTAAAATAAAGACTGTTACAAGAGACAAACAAGGATACCACATAATGATCAGAGGACCAGTCCAAGATGATATAACAATTGTAAATATATGCACCCAAAATAAGCGCACCTCAATGTATAAGGCAAATGTTAACAGACATAAAAGGAAAAATTGAGAGTAACACAATAATAGTGGGGTCCTCTAATACCCCACTAACATCAGTGGACAGATTATCCTGACAGAAAATCAGTAAAGAAACACAGGCCTTAAATGACACCTTAGACTACATGGATTTGATTGAAATTCATAAAGCATTCCATCCAAAAGCAGCAGAATACACTTTTTTGTCAAGTGTACATGGAACATTCACCAGGGTAGGTCACATGCTGGGCCACAAAGCAAGCCTCAGTAAATTTAAGAAAATTGTAATTTTATCAAGCATCTTTTCTGACCATAACACTATGAGGCTAGAAACCAACTACAAGAAAAAGAACTGCAAAGAACACAAACACGTGGAGGTTAAACATATTGTAGTAAGCAACCAATGGATCACTGAAGAAATCAAAGAGGAAATCAGAAAATATACCTAAAGACAAATGAAAACAAAAACAGGACAATGCAAAACTTACGGGACACAGCAAAAGCAGTTCTAAGAGGGAAGTTTATAGCTATACAAACTTACCTCAGGAAACGAGAACAATCTCAAATAAACAACCTGACTTTACACCTAAAGCAACCAGAGGAAGAAGAACAAACAAACCCAAAGTTAGTAGAAGGAAAGTAAGTATAAAGGTCAGAGCAGAAATAAATGAAATAGAGACTATAAAAACAATAGAAAGGATCAACAAAACTAAAAGCTGATTCCTTGAAAATATTTTTAAAAATTGATAAAACTTTAGCCAAACTCATCAAGAAAAAAAGGGAGAGGGCCCAGATCAATAAAATTAGAAATTAAAAAGGAGAAGTTACAACTGACACCATAGAAATAAAGGACCATAAGAGACTACTACAAGCAACTATATGCCAAAGAACTGGGCAACCTAGAAGAAATGGACAAATTCTTAGAAAGGTACAATCTCCCAAGCCTGAACCAGGAAGAAACAGAAAATAGGAACAGACCAATTACAAGTACTGAAATTGAATCTGTGATTTAAAAATTCCCAATAAACAAAAGTCTAGGACCAGATAACTTCACAGGCAAATTCTATCAGACACTTAAAGGAGAGTTAACACCTATCCTTTTGAAACTATTTCCAAAAATTGCAGAGGAAGGAATACTTACAAGCTCATCCTATGAGGCCACCATCAGCTTGATGCCAGACAAAGATGCGACAAAAAAATCTGCAGGCCTATATCACTGACGAGCACAGACACAAAATTCCTCAAGAAAATACAAGCAAACTGAATCCAACAATACGTTAAAAAGATCATACACCATGAACAAGTGGGATTTATCCCAGAGATGCAAGGATATTCCTATATCTGCAAGTCAATCAGTGTGGTACACCACATTAACAAATTGAACAATAAAAACTATATGATCATCTCAATAGATGCAGAAAAAGCTTTTGATAAAATTCAACATCCATTTATGATAAAAACTCTCCAAAAAGTGAGCAGAGAGGGAACATACCTCAACATAATAAACTCCATATATGACAAACGCATAGCTACTGTCATACTCAGTGGTGAAAAGCTGAAAGCCTTTCCTCTAAGATCAGGATCAGGAGAAGGATGTCCACTCTCGCCACTTTTATTCAGCATAGTTTTGAAGTCGTAGCCAAGGTAATCAGAGAAGAAAAAGAAATAAAAGTAATCCAACTTGGAAAAGAAGATGTAAAACTGTAACTGCTTGCAGATGACATGATACTATACATAGAAAATCCTAAAGACATAACCAGAAATCTATTAGAGCTCATCAATGAACTTGGTAAAGTTGCAGTATACAAAATTAATACACAGAAATCTGTTGTATTTCTGTACATTAACAATGAAAATTTAGAAAGAGAAATTAAAGCACAATCCCATTTACCATGGCATCAAAAAACCCCCAAGAAACAAAAAAACAAAAAGCCTAGGAATAAACCTAGAAAAGGAGGCAAATGACCTGTACTCCAAAAACTATAAAACGCTGATGGAAGAAATCAAAGATGACACAAACAGATGGAAAGCTATATCATGTTTTTGGATTGGAGGAATCAACATTGTCAAAATGACTATTTGTCCAAGGCCATCTGCAGATTCAGTGCAATTCCTATTAAGTTACCAATGGCATTTTTCACAGAACTAGAATAAAACATTTTTTAATTTGTATGGAAACACAGAAGACCCCAAATAGCCAAAGCAATCTTGAGAAAGAACACCAGAGCTGGAGAAATCAGGTTCCCTGTCTTCATATTATACTACAAAGCTACATTTACCAAAACAGTATGGTACTCGCAGAAAAAGAGACATACAGGTCAATGGAACACGATAGAAAGACCAAAAATAAAACCACGCACCTATGGTCAATTAATCTACGAGAAAGAATGCAAGAATATACAGTGGAGAAAGGACAGTCTCTTCAGTAAGTGGTGCTGGGAAAACTGGACAGTTATATGTAAATAAATAAAATTAGATCATTCTTTAACACCATACACAAAAATAAACTCAAAGTGGATTAAAGACCAAAATGTAGGACTTCCCTGGTGGTTAAGAATCCTCCTGCCAATGCAGGGGACACAGGTTGGAGCTCTGGTCTGGGAAGATCCCACATGCCATGGAGCAACTAAGCCTGTGTGCCACAACTACTGAGCCTGCACTTTAGAGCCCGAGAGCCATAACTACTGAAGCCCACACGCCTACAGCCCGTGCTCCGCAACATGAGAAGCCACCACAATGAGAAACCTGTGCACCGCAGCGAAGAGTAGCCCCCCTCACCACAACTAGAGAAAGCCCACGCGCAGCAATGAAGACCCAATGCAGCCAAAAATAAAATAAATAAATTAAAAAAAATAAAAGACCAAAATGTAAGACTGGATACTATAAAGCTCCTAGATGAAAACATAGGCGGAACACTCTTTGACATAAATCATAGCAATATCTTTTTGGATCCATCTCCTAGAGTCATGGAAATAAAAACAAAAATTAAAAACTGGGACCTAATTAAACTTAAAAGCTTTTACACAGCAAGGGAAACCATAAACAAAACAAAAAGACAACCTACAGAATGGTAGAAAATTGCAAATTATGCAACTGATAAGGGATTAATCCTCAAAATATACAAAGATTTCATACAGCTCAAGTTCAAAAAAACAAAACAACCAAATCAAAAAATGGGCAGAAGATGTAAAAAGCCATGTCTGCAAAGAAGACATACACATGGCACATGACAAGATGCTCAACATTGCTAATTATTAGAGAAATGCAAATCAGAACTATAATAAGGTATCAGCTCATACCAGTCAGAATGGCCAATATCAAAAAGTCTATAAATAATAAATGCTGGAGAAGGTATGCAGAAAAGGGAATCCTCCTACACTGTTGGTGGTAATGTAAATTGGTACAGCCACTATGGAGAACAGTATGGAGGTTCCTTAAAAAACTAAAAATAGAGCAAACCGTATGATCCTGCAATCCCACTCCTGGGATTATATCCAGAGGAAAACATAATTTGAAAAGATACATGCACCCCAATGTTCACAGCAGCACTGTTTATAATAGCCAAGACATGGAAGCTATGTAAGTGTACACTGACAAATGAATGGATCAAGAAGAGTGGGGTGTGTGTGTGTGTGTGTGTGTGTGTGTGATGGAATATTACTCAGCCATAAAAAAGAATGAAATAATGCCATTTGCAGCAACATGGATGGACCTAGAGGTTATCATACTAAGTGAAGTAAGCCAAAGACAAATATCATATGATATCACTTATATGTGAAACCTAAAAAAAATGATACAAATGAACTTATGTACAAAACAGAAATAGACTCACAGACATAGAAAACAAACTTATGGTTACCAAAGGGAAAGGGGGGATGGATAAATTAGGGGATTGGTATTAAAATATACACACCACTATATATAAAATAGATAACCAAGAAGGACCTTGTGTATAGCAAAGGGAACCATACTCAATATCTTGTAATAACCTGTAATGGAAGAGAATGTAAAATAAGAAACAAATATATATATAAATAATAAATGCAGGTATATTTATATATATATAAATATATATACTGGAATCATTTTGCTGTACACCTGAAACTAACACAACATTGGAAATCAAGTATATTTCAATAAAAATATAAAAAATAAAAACCTTTTTAGGCAGATATCCTTTCTACTCAATGATTTTCTTAATGGCGACTTGGAAGTTGTCTGCTGCCTCTTGGTCAGCAGAATTTTCTTTGCCCGTTATCTTGACATTTTTTAAAGCAAACTCTTTTTCTAAAATTATCAAACCATCCTTTGCAGGCATTAAATTCTCCAGCTTTAGACCCTTTACCTTGCTTTTGCTTTAAGTTTTCATATAATGACTGCATTTCCTCCACTCATATTAAGAGTCTATAGGTATGCCTTTCTTCAAGCAGTCCAGCACCAACGTAAGAACTGGATTTAATATGAAATAAAAAGATACATCAGAAAAGTGCAAGGTTTTCATGCCTGCTGGTGTAGCTACAGTGATGACTTCACGAATTTTCTTTTCTTTTTACAATGGTCGTTATGCTGGGTTCATTTATTTTGGAATGGTGGGCAGCCACAGCTGCAGACCTCAATCCATGGCACATATCAAGCAATGCGACTTCTTCTTGGAACGTTATGACTTTTCTGTGCTTTGGGGGAGCACTTTCATCATCACTAGTAGCACTTCGTGTGGGTCCCATGGTATTATTTAAGGTTCACAGTATTGCACTAAATATGATGTTAAATATGCAAGATCCTCAAGAGATCACTTTTTACTGCAATTATGCAATTTACTGAAGAAATACACTGCTTACATGGAGATGATTAGTGTCACATAGCATTGTAAGCCGGTGCTCACTAAAAATAGGAATGGGAAGTGGCTACAAAATTATGACAGCAATACAGTATGTACTGTAGTTAATTTTACACAGTTATGTTTTAATATTGCATTTTTACGTTTGTTTACATTTCTCCCAACTGCAAATGGTGCCGTGTGACAGTCTGTAAATGTTTGTGTGGGTAAGTTTTGATACATTTTAACTTTTTATAACTTATGTACATTTTATGGTTGTGATAAAATAAATGGTATTCATGGTATTCCTATTTTTCTTAATTTTTTTTTATTATGCAGGCTATGTGGTTTGCGAGTTTTTTCAAATCTTCGCAAATCTACAAAAAATTTCCCAATATATTTATTGAAAAAGTTTGCATGGATTTGCACAGTTCAAACCTGTATTGTTCACGAGTCAGCTGTATTCACTTAGTGCCTTTCATTCTTCTCTGTGTTATTTTGTTTTGCTCTGCCCACAATTATAAATAGAAATTCTGTTTATTGTGCTCTTTTATAATGATATGACTTATCTTGTAGCTTTTTTTCTCTTCTCATTTCTAATCATACGTGCTTCTGTGAATTTGTTTATTTAACCTTAAGTATAGAACTTTTCATTTGCTTATCCATTTGAGCCGTTATTAATCAAAGGATTAAAAATATTATGAAATGTAAAAATGGTTAAATAGTACAAACTGAGAAAATGTAAAGAGATGCCAAAATGTGGTAGAGGAAAGCTGAATTTACTTCTAGTCCCAAATTAAAGTCTCTAAATATTTTTGATTGTACATTCCATCAGTAAAGCATTTTTAGCCTAAATTCCTAATAGTGAAAACTTACGAAAGGGTAATAAATTATTCTGTCCGTGTCTCCCTCTTCCCCATACTTTTTCTCAGAAGGCTTCAGTTCTTATCTTGTAAGGAAAGTGCTTAAGAAGTTGCTGCCTGGCGATTGTTGCAGACTTTTTAGTTCTGAACTAAGTTTATTTCCTAAATACCTAATAAATAAAAATAAAGTTTTATTTTCTTTTCATCCTTTTATCGGTAGACTGAGTGTGTAGTCCTTGTTTATTACGTTTAGTGTTCGTTGAAGCATATATATATATTTATAGAATTAATTGCATGTATGAGTAAGTCAGTTTCTAATGACGAATGTCATTAGCTCATCATCAGTGGTCTAAGAACAGCTTGTGCAAGAAGTGTCAGTGCCTCCTCATTTCTGTTATTCACTTGTGATTACATATTCAGATATTTGTATTTGTGTCTGTTTTCTCTAGAAATCTGTGCATTTCTATTTTGTGAAGAGTTAAAATAAATAGTATAAATCATAAATCTATTGCAGTGGTCATAAGTAACTTAAAAAATGAACAAACCAGTGTAGAGTTCCATTTCTAATGTCAGTCCTTTAGAGCACTGATCTATTCTTATTCTCCTGGGATACATCAAATACCATCTGTGACAGAACAATCTGAAATATGAACCTAGCGAGGGCATACCAATCTTATTCTCTGTATTTAAATATTTTGTTTCTGATTTTTAGATAAAAATAGAAGTTCTAATATTTTTTGCAGTGCACTTCTCAGTTTGTGTTGTCTGTATCACTTTGGAGACTACTCCAAGTTGAGGAAGGTAAACAGAATATTAAAGAAAGGAAGCAAAGTTGGATATGAAAAATGCCAAGACAAAGGAGTGATCATGTAGAAAACTAATGAAAACTCAAGAAATTGTAACCAATTTGTAATGTGAAAAGGAGTAAGACAGGAAATAGTATCACAGCTGTGAAGCTTGCAGTGTAATGTATTGGAGCCAGGAGGAAATATGTTGAACAGTAATAGTAGCAAATACAGATATCATATTTACTATGTGCCAGGCACCATTATAAGTACTTTACATATATGTAATTCTCAACATTTTTATGAGGTATGTCTTCTATATTATTGTTAACCGCCTTTTCACAGATGAGAAAATTGAGGCAAAAAGGGTTAAGACACTTGCCTGAGGTCACACAACTAGTAAATGGCAAAGCCAGGAATTGTACCCAGATCATCTAGCTCCTAAGTTCATACTGATAGCCACTACTGTATTCTGCCTGGTGTATAACTCTAAGTGTATAATCTGAAGTAGCTGGGGAAGGGTACTCAAGTAACAGTTGTGCTCTTTCCACTCACACCTTTAGTCATATAATAAATTTCTGGTGGTTTTTATTACCAGTGTCTTAGGACTGACTGAGTTATGGAATTAAACTAGTACTTTTTAAAGGACCAGTTATATTCTGTTGATTAATATTAAATCTTTTTAGATTTTTTCTGAGGCATTACTCTTATTATGAGAAATGCTTAAATGAGATAGTCATAAACCCAAGTATAACTCAACAATAACATTTGTATCAGTGGGGAGTAGATTAACTCCGCATCTGGATTAGTCATGATCAACTGTATATTGAGGTTATTATTACCTCATGGTAATTTCAAGCACTGTATCCTTCAGTTTTAAAACATACCTACAAAAACATTATTTTACTGTGACATAAATGGTGCACATTTATTGCACTTTCTATTTTAACGAGTGTTAAATAAATGAACTGTTTAATCTTTCAAACTTATTTATATGGGATTCATTTTTATTATTATTTGTTCAGTATACATTTATTGAATACTTAATGTATGTCCAGCTTTTAGTTAGGAACTATATATTTAGAGATCAACAAAGTTATTGCTCTAGACAGTGAGTTCATGTTCTAAATGAGCAAAGAACTTTGTAAACTAATAGCAGTAATACCTTGACAAGTTCAGTAGTTAAGAAATATAAGACCCTTTGAGAACCCAAAGGATGAGTTCGTTATCTGAGGTATGAGTGCTTCACAGATTATTTAGGTGTGAAATTAGATTTTCAAAGATAAATCGAAGTTCAGCAGTAAAACCAGGAAGGAGCTTATAGAGAAGATGGAGTTTTGGATGTATAGAAGGAACAACGAGATACAAAGCTGGAGAGAGTGAAAAATAGCCTTGTAGACTAGACTAAGGAGATTGGATTTAATACTAATAAATGAGCCATGTCCAAAAACATTGTTTTCCTCCTAAGCACATGAGACAGTGTCCTAGATAAATGCTAGAGATACAGAGATAAGATTATAGTGACATTTTTGTTGAATTGATTTGTAAAATTGTTCTTTCCAAATGTATTTTTTATATTGTTTCTTAATTGGTGTACATATGTCTCTGTGGGCCAAGTGAATTTCCTGATACTTTTAAAAAGTCTGAGGTTTTGCCAGAATTGGAAATTAGTTTGGGCTTAATTCACAGAGGTCTGATAGTAAAGAGCAATTTTTCTTTAAGTGCATCATGGCAGTCAGCCAAAGTAATCTATCTAAATAATTAATCTTTATAGTTATTTTTTGGTTGATTTTAAATGTACAATAGAACTTATTTTAGAAGTTCGAACGATATATTTAATGATAAAATTTATGTAAGCTACTCAGTTTTGTTTCATAAAAATGTTTTCTACTGGATCTTTCCAAAGATAAGAAGTATATCCTTTTCTTTGTTCCCCTGACACACAGTTATTATGCATTCTGACTTTCTGAGGAAAAATTAAAATGAAAAACTCTACTAATCACTGTGATATGTAAATTAACAGATGTTAAACAAGGACTGTAACGTTGTGATAATTCAGATAATTGTACTCCAGAATTTGGGATATCTTCTAGTGATTTCAGGAACTCAAAGATGTTAATGTGGATAATTTAAAATACTTTAATGCACCCACTTAAAAAAATTATATGTCATTTGCTACACATACAAGAATGTATGTAACATGTAATACATGTAAATCTCCCACCCCCCTGCTTAAGAACTGAAATATTACTAATACTACTAAAATGCTTCACCTCAGAGGTAATCAATGTCTTGAATTTTGTAAACATTTTTTTCTTATAAACCCATTAATTTACCACTCTTCATGAAATGTTTGTGAAGATGCATGGTTGAGAGTAGAGGCCAGACATTTGGTAGCACTTCATGTAAATAATTGATGTCAATTTGGAGTAGGACATATTTAAAAGGAGTGATATTGGTAGTCCCATTGCTGGTTTGACTTTACCTATTTTCCTCATTTCTGTCTGTGCCTAAAGAAACACAGATTGTCAAGATTTATGATTAAGGAAAAAAAATATCTGTAGGGATCATTTAGATATGCTTTTACCATTATTTTAGGCCCATTTTGACAGTATTGTTTTCGTGGTGATTCATTCATTTGACCAAGAAATACTTGACTGTCTGTTAACCATTCCAAGCATGGAGGATATAGCACTGAATAAACCAAACGAAAATCCCAGCCCTCCTGGAATTTACATTTTAGTTCGGGGGGGAAAAGCTAATGAATAACATACATAGGCAAACTATTGTAGTATGACAAATGATAAATGCTATGCAGAATAATAAAACAGAGAAGAATGAAGATATTGGGAAGAGAAGGATTATTTTAAATAGGATGGTCAGGAAAACCCTGTAAGAATGTGACCTTAAATAAAGACTTGAAGGAGGTGATGGAGCATCCATGCATACATCCGGGGCAAGAGAAAACAACAAAGGCAAATGGTCCCTTGGTAGAAGCATACCTAGGATATTAGAGAGACAACAGAGAAGTAAAGCACACTGATTTACATATTGCTTTTTTTTAATTAATTAATTTATTTTTTGGCTGCTTTGGGTTTTCGTTGCTGCACCTGTGCTTTCTCTAGTTGCAGTGGGCGGGGACTACTCTTTGTTGCGGTGCACAGGCTTCTCATTGCGGTGGCTTCTCTTGTTGCAGAGCACAGGCTCTAGAGCACAGGCTCAGTAGTTGTGGCGCACAGGCTTAGTTGCTCTGCGGCATGTGGGATCTTCCCAGCCCAGGGATCGAACCCATTTCCCCTGCATTGGCCGGAGGATCCTTAACCACTGCGCCACCAGGGAAGTCCCTACATATCGCATTTGATTGTTGTGTTTTCAGGACTTTTTTGAAATATGAAACAGTTCCCCCACATTTTTTTGTTATTTGTATCACAGTAACTTTTGATGACAACCTAGTTGTCTTAAAAAATACCTCACATTTTTATTTATCTAATTTTTTTTCCCCCTCATACTATCATTTAACTTATCCCTATATCTCCTGTATTTTGTACCTGAAAGTTAGGTCTAATGACTTCATTAGGCTACATTTACATTTTTTGGCAAGATAATTTCGTAGGTGATGCTGTGTACTTTATATTTTGTCACAGTAGCTAGCTCATAATGTCAGGTCGTCCACTTATTAGTGATGCTTAAGATTGATCATTGTTTAAGGTGATAGCTATTGAATTTTTGTAAAAGTACCTTTCCCTTTTCAAGTCTCAAGTAATTTGGCATTTTATTAACATTCTGCTTATGTCAACTTGCCACTTAAAGGTTTTGGTATCTGTTGATGATGTGTTCCTGAAATTTTGTATTTATTTTGAATGTAGATACCACTGTGGCATGATGTCTGGAAATAGGATATTCTGTATCAATCATTTATGAATTAAAGGATGTCAGTCTCTTCTAATGGGACATACTAATTAGGCATTCTTTTTTTTAAATTAATTAATTTAATTTTGGCTGTGTTGGGTCTTCGTTGCTGTGCAGGCTTTCTCGTTGTGGCGAGTGGGGGCTACTCTTCATTGCAGTGTGCGGACTTCTCATTGTGGTGGCTTCTCTTGTTGTGGAGCACGGGCTCTAGGCACGTGGGCTTCAGTAGTTGCAGCACATGGGCTCAGTAGTTGTGGCTCTCAGGCTCTAGAGCACAGGCTCAGTAGTTGTGGCGCACGGGCTTAGTTGCTCTGCGGCATGTGGGATCTTCCCGGACCAGGCTCGAACCCCTGCAATGTCCCCTGCGTTGGCAGGCGGATTCTTAATCACTGCGCCACCAGGGAAGTCCTAATTAGGCATTCTTAAACAAAAGAGTTATGCCTCCTACAGGAGTCGGGGGAAAAGAATTCTTTGCTTCCTGTTGTGAATAAACCCACCTAGACGACCACACCAGAAACAGAAGTCATTTTTGTCTATCAGTCACTCACTTCAGTAGATTTTATTTCTTTAACATTTGAATATTTATCACGTACCTGCCATTTTGTCTATCATTATTGTTACTATCTTAAACTGTCTCTTCCCTCACCCTGCTGTTTTTGGATTGACTGCGGTCGTAAGTCACCTTTGCTCCATTTCTTTCACCTTTTCCTCTGACTATTTTCCATACTGGAACCAGAAATAGTTTTTTAAAACTCATAGCTGTTGATGAAAATCCTTCGGTGACCGTCTGCTGTCTCTAGAATAAAGTTTGGCTTCCTAAGCCTTTTTTGATCCAGCCCCATCTTTCTTCTTGGTTACAAAATCTGTTTTAGATTCCAAACTTAAAGTAGCTCTGTGCTCCCATTGTTGTACCTTTGTTTATAGGCCTTCGCTAATGCTACTGCCTAGAATGCTGTTGACCCTGTTTCCCCTTCCCAGTTGCTTTTGCAGAGAATTGACACTCCTTTCTAAGTACTACGTACGCTTGTCAAGTTCCTATCATTGTATTTAATTCACTTACTATTTTTTTACGTGTTCATCTTCTCAGTTAAAATCGAGTTTCTTTAGGGGATGGGAGAAATGGGGAGAAGTTGGTCAAAGAGTATAAATTTCCATTTATAAGATGAATAAGTTCTGGTGATCTAATGTACAGCAGTAGTACGTATTACATACTTGAAACTTGCTAAGAGAGTAGACCTTAAATGTTCTCACCAAAAAAAAAAAAAAAAGCAATGTGATGGGATGGAGGTGTTAGCTAATGCAGTGGTGGTAATCAGTTTGCAATATATGTGTATTAAATCAACATGTTGTATACCTTAAGCTTGCACAATGTCATATATCAATTATATCTCAATAAAGCTGGAAAAAAAATAGAGATTCTTAGAAGAAGACTCTTGTTCTGCTCATCTTTATGTGCCCAAGGACCTGGTGTAGTGCTACAGCATATTTGTTGCTTAATAAATGTATGAATAGATAAATGGGCGGGTAGATGTTTGGGTGGATGTATAGTTTCTTCAAAGAAGTGTTTGCAAATTACTGTTTTAAGCAATAGTGGTATATATCTTTGGGTAAGTCTATTGAAATTAGGGAACCAAAAGCCATGTTTCACCAAAAATAGGTAACTTTTTTTTTGTGACATTGCCCATCAGCTGAGTTAAAAAATCAAGCCTCTTGGATTTATTCCTAGAGAGTGTTTTATCTCTTTAGATATCTACAGTTTGTGACCACATTGGGTTCCCAAATATCAAATGCTTAGGGATTAGGCAGTTAGCCTTCTACCTCTGTTAGCTGCATGAGCTCTACCTTGCAGTGCACCTCTTATAAGATTGTTATTCCCAGTCAGAGGCTCTTCAGTCTTCTAGTTGTTGTTGTTGGCTCTTGTCACTGAAGCTTGACACCCTTTATCCCACCCCCATCAGTGTTACCAAAACTTCCAAAATAGACTTCTTCATTAGTTTCTTGTCTCTCCGTTTGGGAGCAGAAACAAAGTGTTCCTCCCATGGAAGAATATTCACTAGACAACCTTTCTGTCTTCCAAGGTTACTGGAGTAAACCAGGTGAAGCTCCATTGTAGAGTAGAGAATACATGGATTTTACAATCCCAGAACCAGAACCCTGTAGCTCTATGATGTAGGACAGGTTCTTTAGAACTTATTTTTCTCATCTTTATACATACTAAGAGTCACCACAGTGTATGGATAGTACAAGATCATATATGTGAAAAACACATACCATGAATACTAGCTGTATTATGTTATATTTTGCTGTAGATTTCTCCCCTTCTATTCTTCTGAACATACTTAGAGGAATTGCTTTCTTACTGGACCTTTTTGGTTTGCTCTATGTTATCCTTCTTGCATGTTTCTGCCTGATATTCTTCCTACCCTAAGTTTCTTTCTGCTTTTCTATACCTGTTACTTATTTGATATGGTTTATGTTTTCATTAGTTTATCAATAAATTTCTTATGCAAAGCATTATAATGAGACTGTCCTCAAAGAACCTAAATATTAGTGTGAATAAGCCATTTAGGCTACTTGATTATTGTCTTCGTTTTATTATTGTTATTTCATTTTCTTAGCTATATTGAGAAAAGAAATTACTGCTTTGTGAAGGATGCTAGTTTTCATTACCCTACTGCCCATCATTAACTAGACTGTTCTTTTTACATGGCATGTATAAGCAGGAAGAAATTTATAACTAGTATCAGAGTAAGGCAAGAAACTGCCTTTTGAAGTAGATATGGGAGATTTTCCTTTTCCCAAAATGTTTTTCCTTTTAATCACAATATTTGCACATGATATAAAAATTAAAAGGAACAAAACAGTATACATTTTCAGTGTGGTTAGGAAATAAGCTAGCTTTGTGTTCTATTATTGCTGTCATTATCTTTAGTATACCACAGGCTTCAGATTTTTCTAGTTGTAGGCTGCTGTTGCCTTGTGCTTAGGCTACCAGAGGTATTTTTTCTCAGCGTTTATGCTGCACCCTCAGCTTTCAGCTCTCTCTGCACTCCTGTGCCACAGAGTACTCCGGCTCTACACTCTTGAGTGGTGCGGCTTGTTGCCTGGTGCTATGATGAGGGCATGGGGATTCTCTTTTGTCCTAGTCCTGCCTAAAACTTAAGCAAGTCTTCTCTACCTGGAGCTACTTAAGGACCTTCTCAGCTTTCCTGACCCTCCTTCCTATGGCAGTTAAACTTTGCCTGTGTCTGTGGTTGGCCTTGGGTGGGAATTTCCTATCCATCTCCCAATGCCAGCAGACCTCTGTTTGGTATTGGTATAGGATTCAGGGTCCAGGACAGTGTTTTGTCTCCCTCTCTCCCATAGTTAAAGGATTTTTTCTTCTACCCTTCTCCTGGCTGTAGTAGGTCTTTGCTGTGCCGTAGTGGTGACTCAGTGTACTGATCCTCCCCCATCAGATGAAGGTTTCTGGCTTTTAGGAGAGAAAGGTTTGGAGAAGTGAGCTGAGATTTTTACCTTTCCCCCAGCATTGAGGATCATCCCCTGTAGGCCTGCATTAATAAAGGTTTTGTGTTTTCTTCTGTCTCAGGCTTTAATTACCTGGTTGAAACCTGTGGTCACCTCAAAAAAGAGCTTTGGAGCGAGTGCAAATTCCTTGTTATTCCACACTGACACTTGGTCTTTGACAGTTTGTTAACATTTTGCCTGATTTCTCCTTACCTTTTTCTTCCTTGGTTCTGCCACAGATGACAAAGTTTGTATGTCTCATCTTTTCTAGCAAGGCTTATCATTCTTTGGAATTCAGGTTACTTCAGTTCAAGATGGGCTTAAGAAAAGCTATGACTTTTCTTAAAGTCATAAAGTGCATGTGTCTTTTTGAATTATGGCTTTCTCTGGGTATATGCCCAGTAGTGGGATTGCTGAATCATATGGTAATTCTATTTTTAGGTTTTTAAGGAACCTCCATACTGTTCTCCACAGTGGCTGTATCAATTTACATTCCCACCAACAGTTCAAGAGGGTTCCCTTTTCTCCACACCCTCTCCAGCGTTTGTTGTTTGTAGATTTTCTGATGATGCCCATTCTGACCAGTGTGAAGTGATACCTCATTGTAGTTTTGATTTGCATTTCTCTAATAATTAGCGATGTTGAGCAGCTTTTCATGTGCTTCTTGGCCATCTGTATGTCTTCTTTGGAGAAATGTCTATTTAGGTCTTCTGCCCATTTTTGGATTGGGTTGTTTGTTTCTTTAATATTGAGCTGCATGAGCTGTTTATATATTTTGGAGATTAATCCTTTGTCTGTTGATTCGTTTGCAAATATTTTCTCCAATTCTGAGGGTTCTCTTTTAGTCTTGTTTATGGTTTCCTTTGCTGTGCAAAAGCTTTGAAGTTTCATTAGGTCCCATTTGTATATTTTTGTTTTTATTTCCATTACTCTAGGAGGTGGATCAAAAAAGATCTTGCTGTGATTTATGTCAAAGAGTGTTCTTCCTATGTTTTCCTCTAAGAGTTTTATAGTGTCCGGTCTTACATTTAGGTGTCGAATCCATTTTGAGTTTATTTTTGTGTATGGTGTTAGGGAGTGTTCTAACTTCATTCTTTTATATGTAGCTGTCCAGTTTTCCCAGCACCACTTATTGAAGAGACTGTCTTTTCTCCATTGTATATCTTTGCCTCCTTTGTCATAGATTAGTTGACCATAGGTGCGTGGGTTTATCTCCAGGCTTTCTATGTTGTTCCATTGATCTATGTTTCTGTTTTTGTGCCAGTACCATATTGTCTTGATTACTGTAGCTTTGTAGTGTAGTCTGAAGTCAGGGAGTCTGATTCCTCCAGCTCCATTTTTTTGCCTCAAGACTGCTTTGGCTATTCGGGGTCTTTTGTGTCTCCATACAAATTTTAAGATGATTTGTTCTAGTTCTGTAAAAACTGCCATTGGTAATTTGATAGTGATTGCATTGAATCTGTAGATTGCTTTGGGTAGTGTAGTCATTTTCACAATATTGATTCTTCCAATCCAAGAACATGGTATATCTCTCCATCTGTTGTTATCATCTTTATAGTTTCTTTCATGAGTGTCTTATAGTTTTCTGCATACAGGTCTTTTGTCTCCCTAGGTTGGTTTATTCCTAGGTATTTTATTCTTTTTGTTGCAACGGTAAATGGGAGTGTTTCCTTAATTTCTCTTTCAGATTTTTCATCATTACTGTATAGGAATGCAAGAGATTTCTCTGCATTAATTTTGTATCCTGCAACTTTACCAAATTCATTGATTAGCTCTAGTAGTTTTCTGGTGGCATTTTTAGGATTCTCTATGTATAGTATCATGTCATCTGCAAACAGTGACAGTTTTACTTCTTCTTTTCCAATTTGTATTCCTTTTATTTCTTTTTCTTCTCTGATTGCCGTGGCTAGGACTTCCAAAACTATGTTGAATAATAGTGGTGAGAGGGGATGTCCTTGTCTCATTCCTGATCTTAGAGGAAATGCTTTCAGTTTTTCACCATTGAGAATGATGTTTGCTGTGGGTTTGTCATATATGGCCTTTATTTTGTTGAGGTAGCTTCCCTCTATGCCCACTTTCTGGAGAGTTTTTATCATAAATGGGTGTTGAATTTTGTCAAAAGCTTTTTCTGCATTTACTGAGATAATCATATGGGTTTTATTCAATTTGTTAATATGGTGTATCACATTGATTGATTTGCGTATATTGAAGAATCCTTGCATCCCTGGGATAAATCCCACTTGATCATGGTATATGATCCTTTTAATGTGCTGTTGGATTCTGTTTGCTAGTATTTTGTTGGGGATTTTTGCATCTATATTCATCACTGATATTGGTCTGTAATTTTCTTTTTTTGTAGTATCTTTGTCTGGTTTTGGTATCAGGGTGATGGTGGCCTCATAGAATGAGTTTGGGAGTGTTCCTTCCTCTGCAATTTTTTTGGAAGAGTTTGAGAAGGATGGGTGTTAGCTCTTCTCTAAATGTTTGATAGAATTCACGTTTGAAGCCATCTGGTCCTGGACTTTTCTTTGTTGGAATATTTTTAATCACAGTTTCAATTTCATTACTTGTGATTGGTCTGTTCATATTTTGTGTTTCTTCCTGGTTCAGTCTTGGAAGGTTATACCTTTCTAAGAATTTGTCCATTTCTTCCAGGTTGTCCATTTTATTGGCATAGGGTTGCTTGTAGTCTCTTAGGATGCTTTGTATTTCTGCGGTGTCTGTTGTAACTTCTCCTTTTTCATTTCTAATTTTACTGATTTGAGTCCTCTCCCTCTTGTTCTTGATGAGTCTGGCTAATGGTTTATCAATTTTGTTTATCTTCTCAAAGAACCAGCTTTTAGTTTTATTGATCTTTGCTATTATTTTCTTTGTTTCTATTTCATTTATTTCCGCTCTGATCTTTATGATTTCTTTCCTTCTGCTAACTTTGGGTTTTGTTTGTTCTTCTTTCTCTAGTTCCTTTAGGTGTAAGGTTAGATTGTTTATTTGAGATTTTTCTTGTTTCTTAAGGTAGTTTTGTATAGCTATAAACTTCCCTCTTAGAACTGCTTTTGCTGCATCCCGTAGGTTTTGGATCATTGTGTTTTCATTGTCATTTGTCTCTAGGTATCTTTTGATTACCTCTTTGATTTATTCAGTGATCTCTTGGTTATTTAGTAACATATTGTTTAGCCTCCATGTGTTTGTGCTTTTTACGTTTTTTCCCCTGTAATTCATTTCTAATCTCATAGCGTTGTGGTCAGAAAAGTTGCTTGATATTATTTCAGTTTTCTTAAATTTACTGAGGCTTGAATTGTGACCCAAGATGTGATCTATCCTGGAGAATGTTCCGTGCGCACTTGAGAAGAAAGTGTAATCTGCTGTTTTTGCATGGAATGTCCTATAACTATTTATTAAATCTATCTGGTCTATTGTGTCATTTAAAGCTTCTGTTTCCTTATTTATTTTCATTTTGGATGATCTGTCCATTTGTGTAAGTGAGGTGTTAAAGTCCCCCACTATTACTGTGTTACTGTCGATTTCCTCTTCTATAGCTGTTAGCAGTTGCCTTACGTATTGAGGTGCTCCTATGTTGGGTGCATATATATTTATAATTGTTATATCTTCTTCTTGGATTGATCCCTTGATCATTACGTAGTGTCCTTCCTTGTCTCTTGTAACATTCTTTATTTTAAAGTCTATTTTATCTGATATGAGTATAGCTACTCCAGCTTTCTTTTGATTTCCATTTGCATGGAATATCTTTTTCCATCCCCTCACTTTCAGTCTGTATGTGTCCCTAGGTCTAAAGTGGGTCTCTTGTAGACAGCATATATATGGGTCTTGTTTTTGTATCCATTCAGCAAGCCTGTGTCTCTTGGTTGGAGCATTTAATCCATTCACATTTAAGGTAATTATCAATATGTATGTTCCTATGACCATTTTCTTAATTGTTTTGGGTTTGTTTTTGTAGGTCCTTTTCTTCTCTTGTGTTTCCCACTTAGAGAAGTTCCTTTAGCGTTTGTTGTGGAGCTGGTTTGGTGGTGCTGAATTCTCCTAGCTTTTGCTTGTCTGTAAAGCTTTTGATTTCTCCATCGAATCTGAATGAGATCCTTGCCGGGTAGAGTAATCTTGGTTGTATTTTCTTCCCTTTCATCACTTTAAGTATATCATGCCACTCCCTTCTGGCTTGTAGAGTTTCTACTGAGAAATCAGCTGTTAACCTTATGGGAGTTCCCTTGTATGTTATTTGTCGTTTTTCCTTTGCTGCTTTCAATAATTTTTCTTTGTATTTAATTTTTGCCAATTTGAATACTATGTGTCTCGGTGTGTTTCTTCTTGGGTTTGTTCTATATGGGACTCTCTGCGCTTCCTGGACTTGGGTGGCTATTTCCTTTCCCATGTTTGGGAAGTTTTCGACTATAATCTCTTCAAATATTTTCTCAGGTGCTTTCTCTCTTCTCCTTCTGGGACCCCTATAATGTGAATGTTGTTGCGTTTAATGTTGTCCCAGAGGTCTTGTAGGCTGTCTTCATTTCTTTTCATTCTTCTTTCTTTATTCTGTTCTGCAACAGTGAATTCCACCATTTTGTCTTCCAGGTCACTCATCTGTTCTTCTGCCTCAGTTATTCTATTGATTCCTTCTAGTGTAGTTTTCATTTCAGTTATTGTATTGTTCATCTCTGTTTGTTTGTTCTTTAATTCTTCCAGGTCTTCGTTAAACATTTCTTGCATTTTTTCGATCTTTGCCTCCATTATTTTTCTGAGGTCCTGGATCATCTTCACTGTCATTATTCTGAATTCCTTTTCTGGAAGGTTGCCTATCTCCACTTCATTTAGTTGTTTTTATGGGGTTTTATCTTGTTCCTTTATCTGGTACATAGCCGTCTGCCTTTTCATCTTGTCTATCTTTCTGTGAATGTGGTTTTTGTTCCACAGGCTGCAGGATTGTAGTTCTTCTTGCTTTTGCTGTTTGCCCTCTGGTGGATGAGGCTATCTAAGAGGCTTGATGGGAGGTACTCTCTTCCACGTTTTCTTTTTTTTTTTTTACACACACACACACACACACACACAGTGTATTTTATTTTTACAAGAGATAAATAAACTGACACCAAGCATTGTAAATGAATGACCACAACAAAAGCAACAATGATTGCAATTGCCAAACACGGAACACACTCATACTATGTCATAATATTGACATTCAGTCCAGTAATCCTCCACTGTAACAGCTCCTTTACTTTGCAGTGAAAATTGATTTGTATATTTTTTGCCTCTGCGTCCTTGTGGGATATTTTTTTTATTCAAACAGAAAGTCACAAAAGTTATAATCATCCTCATCAGCTCACTCAGTCCCATGTAATTAATTTTTTTTTCATCTTGATCTTCTGTTAGTACTTTTATGAATTCATCAGTTTTCCATTAGAATTCTGAAAATGCTTATTTATTCAGTTCAGCAGTATAGTCAGTTACCAGAAACTTGTACTTGTCAGAGTCTTTTCCATGAATTCCTTGAAGATGAAACGCTTTTATAGGAACATTTTTGCAAAAGCATCAGAGTATACCCAGAACTGTCTGTAAATGACAAAAGACTTAAAAATGACCACTGTTCAAGATTCTTCCATGTTTTCTGCTATTTCTTTTTTTGGTTGAGTATTTTTAAGTGTTTTGATTTCATTAGGAATTTATTTTAGTGTATGGTGCAATACATATCTGATTTTTTTCTAATGAAAAACCAGTTGTACTGTACCAAAGTCTTTTACTAAATAATTTGTCTTTTCCCACTGCTTGTAACTCTACTATAACAGGAATGGATTTGTTTGTGAGTAACAGAAAATCTGACCAACAGTGGTTTGAATTCACAGGAGTTTGTCTCACACAAAATAAATCTGGGAGTAGACAGAACATGATTGATATTGATACTACACCTCAATAGAGCAAAGACCTACATTTTTTCCATCTCTCTCTGTACCATTCTTTATCTTCATACTGTCCCCTCATGGTTGCAAAATGGCTGTTGAACATCAGCACCACATATGAGTTCCAAATCAGTGAAAAAGGAAAGGACAGAAGGTTGAAAAGGTCATATTAACCTACTTTGTCCATTTTAAAAGGTTTTTTCCACAGGCCTCATCTAGCGTGTTATGTGTTTTTTTCTCCGATATGTCTTGCACATTATTTTCTAGGCTACTAATGTATCTCCCCTCAGTAACCATCCTTTCCTTCAGTTCATCAACTGAGTTTTTTAAGAAATAAATTATTTTAGATATATGCAACCTCATGTTAATGGCAGCATTATTTACAGTAGCCAAACATGGAAATAACCTAAGTGTCCATCAATGGATGAATGGGTGAAGAAAATGTGGTATGTGCGCGCGCGTGCGCGCACACACACACACATACACACACACTCAGAGGAATAGTATTCAGTCGTTAAAAAGAGGAAATCTTGGGCTTCCCTGGTGGCGCAGTGGTTGAGAATCTGCCTGCTAATGCAGGGGACACGGGTTCAAGCCCTGGTCTGGGAAGATCCCACATGCCGCGGAGCAACTGGGCCCGTGAGCCACAACTACTGAGCCTGCGCGTCTGGAGCCTGTGCCCCGCAGCGGGAGGGGCCGCGATAGTGAAAGGCCCGCGCACCGTGATGAAGAGCGGTCCCCGCACCGCGATGAAGAGTGGCCCCCGCTTGCCGCAACTAGAGAAAGCCCTCGCACGAACCGAAGACCCAACACAGCCAAAAATAAATAAATAAATAAATAAATAAAGTAGCTATAAAAAAAAAATTTAAAAAAAAAAAAAAGAGGAAATCTTGCCATTTGTGACAACATGGACGGACCTTGAGGGCTTTACACTAAGTGGAATAAGTCAGAAGGACAATTACCATGTGATCTCACTTATATGTGAAATGAAAATAACAACAACAACAAAACAACACAAAAGAACACTGAGTGAGCTTATAGATACAGAGAACAGAGTGGTCGCCAGGGGTTGGGGGAATGGGCAAAATGGGTGAAGTGGGACAAAAGGTACAAACTTCCAGTTGTAATATAAATAAGTCCTGGGGATGTAAAGCATGGTGACTATAGTTATTAATACTGTATTGCATATTGAAAAGTTGCTAAGAGTGTAGATCTTAATAGTTCTCATCACAAGAAAAGCAAAATAATTTGTAACTGTTTATGGTGACAGATGTCAACTACACTTATTGTGGTGATTATTTTTTAATATTTACAAATATTGAATCATTATATTTTATACCTGGAACTAATGTTATATGTGAATTATACCTCAAAAAGGTGTGTATTTCAGTTCCCTAGAGTTTTGTTTTGTTTTATGCTACATTTGAATCTTTGAAATATACTTATTTTTTATTTAGGTTTTCCTAAATGCTGATTTTTCTGGCTTCCTCTCGCTGTTGGGGCTGTTTAGATAGATTCTTTTCTTTTTACTTTCCTTGGGGCCCAGATCTGGTTGTGAGCACTAAATGGCTGAATCTCACAGTTGGTACAAAGGAAAAGAGGCTCTACCCTGGTGGGCTTTTGTGAAATGGAAGCAGCAGGCAGCCTTCAGAGATACCTTTGAGAAGCATCTCACCTCTCCATCCTGCTACCCTCTCCAGTCTGTGCTCCCACACCCCCAGTCTAAAGAGCAGGGAAGATTCAACCATCCCCTTCAGTTCCTTTTTGATGTCCTATAGAGCTTAGTAACCCACATAATACTCATGTAGTGCCAAAATTAACTTTCTTTGGGGGTATTTGACTGACTGCCAAGCTCTTCCCTATCTCTGCTTTCTGTTCCTTGCTCTTGGGATTTCTTGCTGTTCTAAGTATCACACTAGTTCTCTTTCCTGGGACACCAACAGAGCTCAAGACCTCATTTATAACCAGTTTTCCTAACAGCAGTTTGGCCTAGAAAAGACAAATAGCCACAAATTGAGAGTATTCAGATAACTATGTTCACAGAATTTCTCACTCTCTGCCTTGTGAATTTCCATTCCTCCACCAAAATGTTTTAGGCTAGAGTGGGAAACCTCTGCTGGGTTCAACTGTAAGTTTCGTGTTTTAAAGAAGATAACACAATCTGGTGATACCAAGAGCCCATGCTAGATTTTTTTCTTTGAAAAGTTAATAAATTCACTCCATAAAATAGAGTTAATTGAAAGTTCATAGTAAAATTGGAAGAAATAGGTTTGCAGTTTCAGATGTGAAAAGTTGGTTTTGGACTTCTTAATGAAGTGCTTATACTCTTGAAACTGTCAATTCTTTGAAGTGTCTATTTAAAATAATTGAAAGATGCTATATGTCACAGGTATCATGATTAGTTTGATCTGAATTCAGTAGCAAATATCCTTTCTAGTCTAAACTTCAATTCTTTTTTTGTTTCCTATTTTAAATTATCTCAACTAGGACCCAAGTACAACAAAACTGGAACTATTATTTTGAATGAATGGCTTAGAATAATGGATTAAATACTGGTTGTAAATAATAATTTTGAGCACATTAACAATTATTTAGTTGTCGAAGATCAAAACAAGCAAAAAAGAGAAAGCCATCTTGTGCCCTTTGATTTCTGTCCATATCTACTTTGAGAAGAATGTTCCTTTTCCAGTAGGAGGAAAAAAAACTGATCAAACTTGATGTCATATTTAATATGTTCTTTTTTAATCCCTTTTAGGACAGTGGTGATTACCCCCTTACCATGCCTGGACCTCAGTGGAAAAAATTTCGTTCAAACTTTTGTGAATTTATTGGAGTCCTGATTCGACAATGTCAGTATAGCATAATTTATGATGAGTATATGATGGACACAGTAATCTCCCTTTTGACTGGTTTGTCAGACTCCCAGGTCAGAGCTTTTAGACATACAAGTACCCTTGCTGGTAAGTAACCAACATTTTATTTCCTTTTCAATTTAGTTTTGTTAAATATGTTCTATTCTAGTTAAGCTTTATTTAGATTAAATATTAAATTCATTACTTTGCTCTTGAAAAATACAGTTTTTCTCCAAAATTCACATGAATGGTTTGTATTCTCTAAGTAAAATGTGTGCCTATTTTGATAACTGGCATTTGATAGTCTTGAGAATGAAAATTGAAATTTTCTGGCGAATGTTACCAAATCTTTTTCTGAACATGTGTTTTCCTGCATTTTTATTTTATAACCAAATAAATTTTAGGAGTCCACCAGGCCATGTTCTTTGGTAAACCCGAATAATAGTTGAAATTCCAAATTCATAGTATTTTTTCGACTTAATTACATTGCTTTATAGTTCATTGTTATTATGCATAAATGTATAAATTTTGTTTATATATATGTATTTTTATACAATTCCATCCAATTGTAATAGGTAATTGTGACCTAGCTGGCATTCTTTCTATTCCTAGTGCTGTAATAACCTAAATGTAATGTCTCTAAAATCAGTTCAGGTAGGTAGGCTGAGTCCTGAAGAACTGACAGATTATAGTTTTCACTTTTGCTTTTATTTTAGAATTATCTAGACAAATTCTGAGTCAAGTATGTTCTTTTTCCCCTTGTTTTTCCGTAACAAGGTAATTTTGTTAATTTAGACATCATTCTCAATTCCTCAACGATTTTAACTGTGCTTACCTAAAATGACTAAATGATTGTTCTTTTTCTCCTGTAATACAGAGAGAGAGAGAGTGTGTGTGTGTATGTACACACACATATATTTAAATACTCCCAAATTACATCCTTTTTAATAGCAATAACTCTGGCTATATTCATCTTACACATTACCATGACAAAAAATGAGATTTAATTTAATCAATTGCATTTCATCTTGAATTAAATTTAAATTTCTCATTTATCTACTTTATTGAATGCATTGATTCTTAAACTTTAGCATGCATCAGAATCACCTCCAGGCCTTACTGAAACAGATTGCGTGGCCTTGTCCCGAGTTTAACAGGTTTCTAGCTGATGCTGACACTGATACTTTGGGGACTACACGTTGCAAACCCTGGATTTGAAATTTTATCATTTTCTGGTTTAACCTGTTGCCTAAGGCCAATGTGATAATTTTATATAGAGTCATCCAATATTTTTTTCCACTCCTTTTTCCTTCCTTACTCAATGTGGTTAATCCATATTATTAGTGTCCAGTATTCCCTTAGTTGCAGTTCTATATGGAGTAAATATGAAACACAGTTATTCTTTTGAGGGTGTCCTTTTTCTCACTGGGAAAAGAGGAAGATCTTTTACTTAATTTTATCTTTTTTAAAAAGGTAAAATCATACAATTTATTGTTGAAAAAATTTTCTATATAGAACAAACATCAAACACATTTTATTCTGTGTTTTGAGAGTATCCTCTTCCTCATTATTAGGAATAAAAAGAGATCTTGTACCCAGTTGTAACTTTTTGAAAAGGTACTGTAATATACTATTTATTACTTAAAAGTTATCTAATACTATACAATTTTTCTTTCTAATTTCATCACTTTTAGAATCTTCTGCCCTTTATGTTTGCTTTTTTCTTTTTTTATATTTTCTATTTACTTTTCATCTTTTATCTATGTACAGTAATTCCTGTTTAGCTGGTTTTCAGATGCATAGTAAATGCAGTGATTTGAAATAAACAAAACTTAAACATAAGATAGAAGTTACTTCTGAATAGCCAAAATTACTACCATAAACAGTTATTATCTAGTTTCCCAATGCCAAGAGAGAAAGAGAAGCAAGTGTTAGATTGGAGGGCAAGTGTTAGATTCTGTCCTGCTGACAGAATTGTGAAACGGTAATTTATAACAAAAAAGACAAAAAAAATTTTGCTTACAGATATCAAGATACAGAGCAATCTGGGGCTTCTCTGTAGGGGCCAGCTACCTTTCTTTAATCCAGAAACCTGTGTGCATTTTATATAAAAGACTAAATATATGCCACATACTCTACTTACGAACACAAGAGAAGGAATAGTATATTATAGAAATATACAGAATATTTTGAGTTTTAAAACGTTTCAATTTCCTGAAAAATGCAGTTTAATTCATTTGCATTTGTCCTTCACTGCCATGTAAATGAAATATTACTGTATTTTACTGACTTTATGATGGTCCATTTCAGCTCTTCTTTCCATTGGCCCATTTTCAGTTACTTTTATTATTATCTTGTTTTTCATATATTTATCCCTTTGGTAATTATACATGCTAATTTTACGTATGCTTAAACATATTTTAATTATGGCTTTCCTCCTATTTGTTTTGAGTTGAGTTGCTCCCTCCTCCTTCCAGTGCCTTTCTGTCTTTCTTTTCTCACAATATACCTGTGATCATGATAGCTTTTAAAACTGCCTGATAAATGCCATTTGGTTTTCTCCTAAGCTTTTTTTATATCATCTAGCCTATTTGTATTTGTTAATTACTTTTCAAAATCAGAAATCAAGAAAAATAGAAGGAGATCAACATTATGTTTATACTTACTTTTTAAAAGCTAACCTATTTTTCAACTTATTCTCAAATTTATTTCAAAATATTACTGTAATTTCTCTGTGTACATTAATGATCATGTCTTCCAAAGCTCAGTTGCATAAAAAGTGAGACATCAGTCACCTACCCTTCAACAAAGCACAGAGATCTTGCTGAGAACTTAATTCCAGGCTGGATAGTAATTATCCATCTTTTCAAGGATTATTTTCTTTTCATCTTTGCCCTCTTCTCTGGTACCCCCTCCCTTTTTTTCTTTTATGGTATGTGTATGAGGGGTAGTTTAAAAGATAATCATTTTTATTCACTTTGCAGGACGAGTCTTGGGGACTAGATAAAATGGGCAGGAACATTTAATCCTCTGCTTCAAAGACTATGTGCATGGACAGTTACAAGGCAGTTATGGCCAGATATGATTATCGGCTTTGGAATAAAATGCTCCTTGACATTGCTTATATCTTAGCTAAGAAGAGAGACAATCAGGTTAGTTGTTTTGTAGGGTACAGACAAGACAAGTTTTAGAGCTTTATAAATCATCAGAGTGGTCTTATCAATAGTACTTTTAATCTATTTTCTAAATATCCCGTTTTCTTGTTATTAGTTAATAATATGTCCCAATTGTCAGTGTTTATGCATTGCATTTAATTGTATACTTTTGCCACATTTTTACTAAAATTTTTCATCATTTTGTAGTTCTTCAGGTTTGTTTATTCTCCAGGTAGAAGTAGTCTCATTTTTCCAGTAAACTGTGCTTTCTCCCTTCTTTTTGGAATTCTTTTTACCATTAAATTGAAACAGACTGTTAGCAATTACATTTTGTATTATATTTTCCTTATTTTTTTCTATTTTAATTGGAATTGTAAAGCATACTCTCCTATATGTCTGACTCATCTTAATAAAGAAGCTTTACACTGTAGTAAAGTTTTCATTACCGATTAATCTTCAGAATTAAGTGCCTTTGTTGCTTTTCTAAATAGCTATCTCAGACGTATTAGAACATAGTTTGTGGATTTAATTTATATAAGTAGTATTTTGTCATTATTATTTTGGTGGATTTATAATCTGAGGCTGGCCATATTTTCTTTCCGCAATTTCATGGAATTTTCATGAAAAAATATTTTCCTCCTCCAGCTCAAAAACAAGTAGGATTCCCTTTGTTTTACCACTGTGTTGTTTGGTATTATAAAGATAATTCTACTCTTGAAGGATCTATTTTTAGATTTATAGTTATATTATACATAGGCATTTGTTTTTAAAATGTATGCCAATACTTTAGAAGTTGGTGACTTCAAATTTTTGTTAGATGGCGAGATGAGTAATGTTGGTTTACCTTTTTTATTTTTTGTTATTTTCTCACCTGCATAATTTTCTATGTTACAAATAGATTGATACTGGCTACCTCTCACTTCTAAAGTGAAAATGCTAATTTGAACAAAGGGGGATTAAGACTACAAAATTTTATTAATAATAGCATGGTGATTGATTCTGTTCTATTTTTTTCTAAAGTGAATTATGAAAAAATTAGAAAATGTGGTTAAGATCATCATATGACAGTCAGGTGGCCTCATTATGCTGGGAGGCCGGTCTTTACCACTAGTTAACAATAATAGGTCACCCTCAGATTCTTGGGGAAGTAAACATTTCTTTGTATCTCATTGTTTAACATTATTATATTGGCAAATGGTTGATTTTATATTGACATATGATTTGTTGTTGATTAACATTTTTTTACCAAGTCAGCATCTCTGGACTTTTACTCTGAGAAGAGATAAGCTGTAAGAAATTTCTTTGTTCTCCCATCACAGACTGAAAATTATCTTGCCTCAGTAAATTGATGTCTTTTCTTTGGCTTTCGGTTGCTGAAACCATATAACATAGGGTTCATAGAATGGGTTCTGGACCAGACTGTCTGAATACATATCCCTTTTTGCCTTTTACTAATTGGGTAATTTGGACAAGTCCTTTTGGCCTCACTTTCTTCATATGCAAAGTGGGAAAGATAATGATAGCTACCTCATTAAAAGAAATTAAGAAAGCTTGAACTAGTGCCTGACATTTAGTAAACTGCTGCTGTTATTCTGTAATGACAGTGAGAGCCAGTAGTGTGTGCAGTGTTTCCCTTCACTCGTGTTATTTTTCCTCAGAATTTATTGAACACCTCCTATTTTCGTAGTAGAAGACATTGCAAATGGGGAAATCAGAACAAACAAGTAAATAAACAGATCTTTCAGAAACTGCTATTAAGAAAACTAACGGCATGCACTTTCATTTTTACTTATCTTTTGGCTCTCACATGCCAAATTCTATTTATTAAATTCAGTAGGTATTTTATAACTCTTAACCAGACTGAATATTTCTGGTTGCTATGGTTAGAACCTCACAATTTTAGGTCAATCTGGCATCATCAAAGAGCAGACTATAATCTCTCTTCCTTAATTTCTTTATATTTTATTTTCCTTTTATTCATTAAAGAAATTTTTACTTTCTCATTGCTTTGTATTTTCACCAGTGCATTTTTTTTTTAACTTTAATACCTTTGTGTTTCTCGTTGCTCCTCTAGATATAGCACTCTTTTTTCACCTTTCTAGAATTTGTATGTAGTAGACTTTTGGTGTTCTCATGAGATTAATGCCCAATAATTGACCAAATTTGTGAGTGCCACTATATCATATAACTGTACACATAAAATACAGTAAACTTTTTAAATGTAATTACTCTTTCAAATGTAAATATAGGTATCTAGAGTAATGTTTTACGTTTTCTAGTTACAGAAGTATCATTTTCTTAGATTTATCTCTTTTCTATCATCAGGTATGAAAATTAGTTTTCTTTTGGGGGCTAGTTTTTGTAAAGAAATTATGATTTTTAAAATCATTTTATAATCATGTCTTTTATGTATCAACTTGGTGACCTTGGACAAGTTACTTAACTTTGGTGCCTCACTTTCCTCATCTGTATAGTATTGCTACTAATAGTCCCATTTTATAGGAGTGCTGTGAGGCTTAAATGAAATAATTTGTGTTAAATGTTTCACATATACAAGTTATTCAGTAAGTGTCTGATGTTATAACTGTGATAGAATGACAGAGCTTGCTTGGTTTGGCTCTAAAGAGGACAGAGAAATTGAGAAAATTTCTTGTAGATGTTTCATTAATACTTCCATGTTGTATGTTTAAACATTTTCTGTACATATAAAATTACATATACAACTTACAAAGAATTCAGAAAAGGAGAAAAGTACAAAAATAAAAATTAGCCATAATCATACCATTTCTTAATTTTGTCATGACATGTTGGTGTTTCCTTTTATGTGAGGATTTTTTATTTTATTTTTAAACAAATAATAGAATGTTATAATCAATTTTGTGGGGTACATTTTCTGTACTTTTAATTTTTTATGATTATGTTTGATAAGGCTGCGTTGTTTTCTAAAATCTATATGTCCTTTAAGTTATTTAACTTTTCTGCCATTATTTGGATCCTTTGTCTTTTGTTGAATCCCCTATCTCTGGCTTGCCTGTTTTTTTTGTTTTTTTTTGTTTTAATTTATTCTCTCCTTTTTGGATAGCATGTTTTTTGATAGCTTCTTGAGAAAAAGAGTATTGGAAAAGTATATATTTGAGATTTTACATGCCTGAAAAATTATTATATTCTTACATTTAATTGAACCAATGTAGAACTTATTGAAAATTTTCTTCAGAATTTTTCCTCTTGTTTCCAGTATTGCTGTTGAGAAGTCCAATCCTGTTTCAAAGTTCTGATTCTGATCCTGTTTCTTGTCTTAGGAAGCTTTATGTTCTTTTTGTTCCTGATTTTCTGAAATATCATGGTGATATACCCTAATGTGTGTATATAATTTCCCATTCATTATGCTGGGCACTCTTTATAGAATACATATTACTTGGATGTTAATCTGTTGAATCAATCCTGAGTTTCTTGTTATTTCTCTTTTAGCTTCCATTCCTTAGTCTTTTTGTTCACTTTTCTTGTATTTCTTCAACTTTATTGAGCTTAATTTTCATTATCATTTTAAATATTCTAAGAGTTATTTTGCATTCTCCAAGTCTTTTTTTTTTTAACATTGTTTCATGGATGTAACATTTTCTTTTATCTCTCTTTGACAACGTTAATTATTACTCTGAAGTTTTTTTTGACACCCTACTCTGACGTCTTTTCCAATTCTCTGCTTTTATCAGTGTCTTTCATGTTGGAAACGTTACTTAAGTATCTGTTCATTGGCTTTCTAGTCATTGCTGACAATGAGACACTGAAGAGCTGATTGCCAGTGGGGGTGGGGGGTGGCATGGGTGTGTGTGTGTGTGTTGTGTTTGACAGGGAGGGGCAATGGCTCTGGCCTCTTTGGTGAGCATCACTGTAGGGTGGTCCTGTGGCCACATACCGTTTTCACTGTGGACCCTAAACTCTTGGTATTGCTAATTATTTTTCCCTGGGGAAGTTTAGCTTCTTTGCAGAAGGATCTTTCAATCTCCTTAAGTCTGTTTGCTGTCCACCATTTGGGAGTTACACAGGGTGAAGGAGCACCCAGGGCACTCTGCACTTCACCTATATCCCTCCTCTGTGTCTGATGAGTCCAAATCTCTGCTTTATATTCTTCAGGGAATAAACTTCCTGGACTTCCAAGATGAGTGTATGTTGGGGGAATTGCCTGACTGCCTAGGTTCGAGTGGAGATTTAATTATTTACTATACAAACTTTGAAATAATGCTCCTATTTTCAGACCTTATTTCACTGCATCTTCTGTGGACACCAATACTTCTCCAATTCCTTAATGCTTTTGGGTTCTACAGAGCAAAATTGTTTTTCTTTTTGTATTTCTTTAGATATGGTTGTCAAGCTTTTTCAACCATTTGGTTTGATTTGCATGCTTCATCCATCTGCTTTCCATATACATATATTGATACATTGTGGTTTGGGGGTGCAGGTAATTTTCTGGATTTATTGAAGATGAAAATTGTTTTCTCGTTATTTTGGTTGGGTTTTTAAGAGACAGGGATTGATTAAATGTTTATTATTTGGAAAGTGGAAGTTTGTTGTAAGACTTTTTGTTTTTTTAAATAAGTTTTTTAAAACTAAAGAAGGAACATAATTGCAATGGAATACTACTCAGCCATAAAAAATAATGAAGTAATGCCATTTGCAGCAACATGGGTAGACCTAGAGATTATCATACTAAGTGAAGTAAGTCAGAAAGACAAAGGCCATATGATATCATTTATATGTGGAATCTAAAATATGATACAAATGAACTTATTTACAAAACAGAAGTAGACTCAGACATAGAAAACAAATTTATGGTTACCAAAGGGGAAAGGGGGTGGGGGGGATAAATTAAGAGTTTGGAATTTGCAGATACCAACTACTATATATAAAACAGATAACAGTGTTGAACTGTATAGCACAGGGAACTATATTCAATGTCCTGTAATAAACCATTATGAAAAAAATATGTATATATGTATAACTGAATCACTTTGCTGTACACCAGAAACTCACACAACATTGTAAGTCAACTATACTTCAATTTAAAAAAAAAAAAAGGAATATAATCATACCTCTCTTTAAAATTTAGTTTTGTCCCATTATCATATATATTTCCAGGGTTTATAGTAATAGTTTTCAAAAGTATAGTAGGTATCACTAAATATAAAGGCAGCTTTTTAGTTTTCATTTTTATGTTGAAGAACACATAAATGCAAATTGTTGAATAGTAAATAAAAGGGCCAGTGTCCATAATCTTAATTTTAACCATCCCATTTGCCAATAATCTCTTTTGTTCCAGTTTTTGTCTTATATGTTCCCAGCTCCAACATTGTTTTTCTTCTATTGGGGCTTTAAATTCTTTGATACTCTGTTTTTTAGTGTTCTTGATGTCCTCACTGCCTCCACTTTCCTAGCTTAGATTCTGTTATCCAGACTTATTATAATCATGTCCTTCTCATGAAGGACCCTCAACATCCTTGCCCTCCATTATACCCCCTAGGAAAACCTCATATTACTACCTGTTCCATACCTACATAAGTGGAGCTGAAAGTGGCTATAGAACAACACATAGTTATAATGGCTGGGCATTTTACATTTTTCTCTCAAGTGGACCTTTAGTGCTGCCTAGCAATCCTTTTACAGTATTCTATGCCATGGATATTCCTACTTTCTTATAAGATTATTTCACACCTTCTCAAACCTGTAGCATCTGCTATCCTCTTTTCTTCACAATTAGCTGATTATCTTGCTAGCTTTATAGAGACAGAAGAGAATCCTTCAGTGATTAAACCTACTTATCTAGGTGCATCAGTACACATATACTCTGCTTTTTCTCTTATTACAGTGCTATCTATCTAAGGTTAGTCCTTGCCCTTGTGCAGTGGATCCAATTCCTGTTCACCGCCTCAAGAACTTTACTCTTCAGGGTGTTTTTTCTCTTTGTCCTGCTTCAATTCCCCCATTCCCTTTATCATTATATTAATATGCTATAACAGCCTTTATTTTTTAGAAACACTCTGTATCAGTTAGGGCTCTTCAGAAACACAGAACCATCAGGAGATATACTTAGTTACTTGCTTTCTTATTTGCATACATACATACACACACAAAGATATATATATTTGGGGAGAGGAAGATTTATTTTAGTGAATGGCTCACATAGTTTGGGAGCTGGCAATTTTAAAATCTGTAGGGCAGGCCAGCAGGCTAGAAACTTAGGCAGGAAACTTGTACAGTCTTGAGGCAGAAATTGCTTTTCTAGGAAACGTCGGTTTTTGCTCTTAAGGCATTCAGCTGATTGGATGAGGCCACCACATTATTGAAGGTAGTCTCCTTTACTTACAGATGTTAATCTTATCTACAAAATACCTTCACAGTAACACCTGGATTAGTGCTTGATTAAATAACTAGATACTGTAGCCTAGCCAAGTTGACACATAAGACTGACCATCACACCCTCCCTTGTTTCCACATGCTCCTTAGCTACAGTCTTATTTTTCTCCTTTTCTTTATAGCAAATCTCAAAGAATTATTTCTATTTACTGTCTCTACTCACTCTCTTCTTATTCTCTTTAAACCCACTCCAGTCAGGTTTCTATCTACCTGTTCACTGCCTTTGCTCTTATTGAGGCCAGCAGTTACCTTCTTAGTGTCAGAAAGCACTGGGCAGCTCCATTGTCATCTTTCTCTCTTGAAAGACATAACTACTTCTTCCTTCTTGAAGCACTGTTTTGGTGGATTGTAGAAAGGTAAACTGTAAATACTGAATTATCTCAGACTCAATCTAAAGACCTTTTTATCTTTTCTATCTTTATTCACTCCTCAGTGAATAAAGTGAAAACCAATTCCATGTTTTTATTATTTCTATTAAAAAATAATGGTGGTGAAATCACAGCAAGATCTTTTTGACCCACCTCCTAGAGTAATGGAAATAAAAAGAAAAATAAACAAATGGGGCCTAATGAAACTTGAAAGCTTTTGCACAGCAAAGGAAACTATAAACAAAATGAAAAGACAACCCTCAGAATGGGAGAAAATACTTGCAAACGAGTGAACAGACAAAGGATTAATCTCCAAAATATATAAACAGCTCATGCAGCTCAGTATTAAAAAACAGACAACCTGGGACTTCCCTGGTGGCGCAGTGTTTAAGAATCCATCTGCCAATGCAGGGAACAGAGGTTCAAGCCCTGGTCCGGGAAGATCCCACATGCCTTTGAGCAACTAAGCC
This sequence comes from Balaenoptera acutorostrata, assembly GCF_949987535.1. NCBI lineage: Eukaryota > Metazoa > Chordata > Mammalia > Artiodactyla > Balaenopteridae > Balaenoptera > Balaenoptera acutorostrata. Next base: position 22,557,920 of record NC_080067.1, on the reverse strand, counting down.
CGTGTGCCACAACTACTGAGCCTGCAAGCCACAACTACTGAGCCCGCGTGCCACAACTACTGAAGCCTGCACGCCTAGAGCCCGTGCTCCGCAACAAGAGAAGCCACTGCAATAAGAAGCCTATGCGCCACAACTAGAGAAAGCCTGCGTGCAACAAGGAAGACCCAACACTGCCAAAAAAAAAAACAAGAAAAACAACCCAATCAAAAAATGGGCTGAAGACCTAAATAGACATCTCTCCAAAGAAGACATACACATGGCCAAGAGGCACATGAAAAGCTGCTCAACATCACTAATTACTAGAGAAATGCAAATCAAAACTACAATGAGGTATCACCTCACACCAGTTAGAATGGGCATCATCAGAAAATCTATAAACAACAAATGCTGGAGAGGGTGTGGAGAAAAGGGAACCCTCTTGCACTGTTGGTGGGAATATAAATTGATACAGCCACTATGGAGAACTGTATGGAGGTTCCTTAAAAACCTAAAAATAGAATTACCATATGACCTAGCAATCCCACTACTGAGCATATACCCAGAGAAAACCATAATTCAAAAAGACACATGCACCCCAGTGTTCATTGCAGCACTATTTACAATAGCCAGGTCATGGAAGTAACCTAAATGCCCATCAACAGACGAATGGATAAAGAAGTTGTGGTACATATATACAATGGAATATTGCTCAGCCATAAAAATGAACGAAATTGGGTCATTTGTAGAGACGTGGATGGACCTAGAGACTGTCATACAGAGTGAAGTAAGTCAGAAGGAGCAAAACAAATATCGTATATTAACGCATATATGTGGAATCTAGAAAAATGGTACAGATGAACCGGTTTGCAAGGCAGAAATAGAGACACAGATGTAGAGAACAAACAAATGGACACCAAGGGGGGAAAGTTGGGGGGCAGTGGGATGAATTGGGAGATTGGGATTTACATATATACACTAATATGTATAAAATAGATAACTAATAAGAACCTGCTGTATAAAAATAAATAAATAAAATAAATTTAAAAAAATAATGATGGTGAGAGAGTAATGCTGTCATATGATTTAAAATTCCAGATTTAAAAATGTTATATGGTGAAATGTCAGTGTTCTACCCATGGCTCTCAGCCATCAAATTCCCTTCTCTGAATGCAACCAAAGTTGCCTGTTTCTTGTATATCTTTCCAAAGATTTTATGAATATGATAGCACATACATATTCAGTGAGAGGCAGTATGGTATAGTGGTTACAAACTTAGACTATGGAGCATGACAGCTGTAATCAAATTCTATCTCTGCCAGTTACTGGCTGTGTAATTGCCAAGTCTCTTAGCCAATCTGTACCTCAGTTTTCTCTTATGTATAAAAGAAATAATTATAGTACTTAACTTGATAGAGTTGTGAGGTATAAATGAATAAGTGTGTGTGGAGAGCTTAGAAGAGTGACTGGCACATAATAATAAATAATGCATTCCTTCTTCATGCGTAAATGATATTATAATATACACAGTGACAGGCATCTTGCCTTTTTTTCCCACCAAGAAGTATATTGGCAGACTTTTCTTTACAGCATATAAATCATGCCTCATTTTTTTCTAGTGGCTGAATAGTCATCCATTGAATCGATATGCTATCCAGTTTAATGGCTCTAAAAACCAATATTTTTATGATGATGTATATCTATTAACCATCTCCGCTTAGATAACTAATAAGCACAAGACGTTCTAATTACCCTTGCCTTTCCTATTTCTCTCATTTCCTGTATTATCATATTCTTTTAGCTCTACCTTGAAAATATATTTCAGATCTAACTTTCTCTCCACCTACTGCTACCACTTCAATCCAAGCTAGCATTGCTTTACTGAGTTGCTCAAGGCCAAAAACTTGAGAATCATTATTGTAAACTTTTGGCAAAATATGTTCAGTTCTCTTTCAGTGTTCTTCTATTTGGTCTCCCTTCTTCCACTTTTACTCTTCTATAGTCTGTTCACATAGCATTTAAAAATATAAATCAGACTATTTCTCACCCACACCAAAATTTCCAGTGGGTCTTATCTCATTTAGATTTAATTCTTGAGTCCTAACTAGATCCTAGTAAAACTCTTACAGCCTGGCCTTTTGATTTCCTCCTCAACCTTGTCTCCTGCTTCTGCCTATTTCTGTGCTTCAGCCACACTAAGTACCTTGCTCTTTTATGAGTCCCCTCTCATAACAGTTTACCTCATAACCTTTGCACTTTTTATTCCCTCTCCTTGGGACACTTTCTGTCATATAATCATGCTCATTGCCTCATGCATGCTTAAATATGAGCTCTTCAGAGAGGCCTAGCCACCCCGTTTGCTCTCTGTCCTCTTTACCATACTTTACTTTTTTTAACCATATTTTTTTTTCTTTAACTGATATATTTTTTCATTTGTATATTATCTATTGATATATTATTTTCTCCTCACTAGAATATAAAAATCATGGAAGCAGATACTCTGTCTCATTCACTTTTGTGCTTCTAGTACGCAAAACAGTGCTCGGTACTTATGGATTGGTAAATGAATGAGGAAGCACTAATTAAGTGTTTTTTGAACTCTCTGTGGTGAAAGACTAGTTTTAAAATTATGATCTTAGTGTCATTTTATTACTAGATTCAGTAGACATAAGATTATTCTGTCAGATTGTTATTTCTAAAAACTTACTTTCAGATTTATACTTTTGATGAACTGGTAACAAGCCATTTGTGGTCAGCACATATTTGCAGAACACATTCTTAGTAGCACAGCAGTAGAACAAGTTTGCCATTCTGTAGCCAACAGTTAAAATGTGAAGGCTAAATTAAGTATTCTCCTTGGTAGACAAAGAGAAGGCACTTCAAAGCCCACATCACAGAAACCAGGCTGAATTACTGGATTTATAAAATTCTGTTAGTAATACCAGTAAAACTTAATTAGTGCTCACTCTGTGCAGGAATGAGTTTTTTTCAGTGGACTCAATAATCCCTATCACAATCCCCATGTTGTATCTATATTGTTAAGTTAGAAGTCTCTCTTCAATAGCTGTTTATTTGCTTATATGTTAGTATGTAAAGTGAAAATTTCAGTGAAGTTTAAATTTTACAGGTTCATAAACATCTCAGTAAATACTGCGCTATCACATCTAATATGTTTCTGAAAATGTATTGATCATTTTGCATTTTTTTTGTTTTAGTATGTTGATATATTTTGTTGTTTATATATACCTAGGATGGGAGGAGGGTCATTACACAATGAGATTACACAATGGGATCTGGGTTCCCAAGGAGATATATAGCTGAAGACAAAAAATGATTAAGTTCAAGAAAATTTGTATTTCAGCTTCCGCTGGTGAATTCCAGCCAGGGTTGGTGTTAATTTTAATGTTTTCCAACTCCTTGATCTTCAAGTCATTTTATTTTAGAGATCTAGAAGTATAAACTGAATTAAGGTCCATTTGGGTATGACTTTGTATGCTTAGGACAAGCTCTGTTAAACTGTTATCTGTTATCCCTGACTTGGGCAATTTGAATACACCAGATCCCTTCTGCCTTTGAGCTATTCTCCTTTTTTATACAGATTAATTTTAGAAGTACTTTTAACCTTCAGAGGTATTCTACTGACAATGTGTAAAATGCTGTAAAATCACTAGCCTATATTTTGAAACACAAGAAGATTTCTCAATTTATTATATTTAGATGCTGTATCTCAGGAAAAGGGAAACATTTTCATTTAAATGCATTTCTAACTACTCACTAACTTAAATACATTTTGTTTTTAGGATTTTTGTCTTATATTTTGGTTTGAGGGCAGTAGCAATCGCTAGTAACATGGATTTGACCAAAATGTAGATAGAGTTTCCGAATAACAAATTGTGTGTGTGTGTGTGTGTGTGTGTAGATAGATAGATATAGTTACACTATTATGTATACATGTTTATATGTGTAATTAAAGGGAAATTTTAGAAGTTTTAAAAGAAATGCATGCTCATCTTTAGTTATGTATATGTTTGCAGATGTTTAGATTGGTTCTTCCAAAACACTCATTAATAACTGAACATTCGTATTTGCAGATAAATAAACTAAATGAAAAAAAAGTGAGATCATTTTACCATCACAAACTTTTATTCCTTTACCAGAATTCCCTATACACTTATCATCTCAATGATGAAAATAAATATAAATAGACAAAAGGTTAAGGTCTGTGTCATACCTGTTCCTCAGAGGACTTGAAAGAGAAGTTTGATAATATTTAATTAGATTTACAAATACAAGTGAGTGTTTAAAAATATGTTAACACTGTGACTGGGGAAACAGATCAGCAATTCACAGAATATATTTTTAATGAATTTAATGACTTTGGTAGGTTCAGTCTATTTTTCAGGGATTAGAGGTTATGCCATTCATTGAGGTGAGGAACACAGGGAAAGGACCATCTTTGGGAGTAAAAGTCATGAATTGATTGTAAGCAAATAAGACACCTTTGACGCATCTAAGTAAAGGTATTAAGGAAGCAATTGTATACACAGAATTGGTGGCCAGAAGAAAGGTCTAAAAGGTTTGGTTAGTATGCTCTTACTTAGGTTGTGTATGTTTGAAGGTGAGGGAAAGGGGTTGTTGAAGAGACTACATAAATCCTTCCTGCTGATAATTAGGATGGGTCCGTTTTGGGTTTTTTGGAGTTGTTTTTTTTTTTTTGGCCGCACCGAGCAGCTTTTGGGATCTTAGTTCCCTGACCTGGGATTGAACCCAGGGCCACGGCAGTGAAAGCACCAAGTCTTAATCACTGGACCACCAGGGAACTCCCAGGATGAGTCTGTTTTTCAGTGGGAATGTTAATGAGCCAAGCATATAGGGACACTGAGGCAGAGAAAATTGTCACAGACTAAAATGGTGACTTTATTTCTATAAAATAAGTTTTCGTCTTTCTTATTTAAATTATGCCTAGATTGTAAAACGTAGAAGTTGACTAGTTTCCTTCCATCATCCATTTCTGTTATAAATTTGTAATCTTATGGATGAAATTCTGATTCACAGGTGAATACTATAATCTTACTTTATTTCATAGCCATGAAGCTCATGACTGCTCTGGTGAATGTTGCCTTAAACCTCAGTATTCATCAGGATAATACACAGAGACAATATGAGGCTGAGAGAAATAAAATGATTGGGAAGAGAGCCAACGAAAGGTTGGAGTTACTACTTCAGAAACGCAAAGAGGTAAGGTTCACAGTAACTGTGATTCTTATGTTCTGTAAATGTGTAGTAAATATATCATATGTGTTTTTATTCTCTCTAAAAAGGTTTGTGTGTATTTTTAAAAGTTGTTTTTTAAAGTTAGATTATTTGATCTCAGAGTTTTCAAATGAAATTGGAATTTGCTTCCAGCCAGTGATTGATTATCTGAGTGCTGTCTGAGGGCAGAAGAGAAACACAGAACAACCCTACTTTAGAAAGAAGGTGGTCTGGGAATTAGATAACTCAAAAAGATTATCAAGCTGTGGGCCCAGAAAGCACAGTAAATACTAACATCAGAACTAGGGGCCAGCAAAGATGCATTGCAGGAGAAAGCCAAAGACTATGTATTAGTAGATGTATGAGACATTTCTGTGAATAATAAGATTGGTTCCAATTTTACAGTGAAATTTTCATATACATGTGTTGAAAGAGATTTTAAACTGGATTTTTAGTAGGCAACATTTTTATTCATCCAATCAGAAATTAAATTTTAGATGTACAGTGTTAGTCTGTATTTTAACTTGAAGAAAGAATAATATCTCAGTGCTCTAAATATATTGCTGTCAACAAATGATGGGTTATAACAGGCAGCAGGAAGCAACAAACTTATGATTAAATTATGGTCTGTGCTATATTGGAGTTCTAGGGCTGCTGTAGCATATACCACAAACTGATTTTTCTTTTTTTTTTTTAATTATTATTTTTTTTAATTTTATTTATTTTTGGCTGCATTGGGTCTTCATTGCTGCACGCGGGCTTTATCTAGTTGCGGAGAGCGGGGATTCTCATTGCAGTGGCTTTTCTTGTTGTGAAGCATGTGCTCTAGGCGCACCGGCTTTAGTAGTTGTGACACATGGGCTTAGTTGCTCCACGGCATGTGGGATCTTCCCAGACCAGGGCTCGAATCCGTGTCCCCTGCATTGGCAGGCGGATTCTTAACCACTGCGCCACCAGGGAAGTCCCTGATTTTTCTTTAGAATAGAAATTTATTGTCTCACAGTTGTATAGGCTAGAACTGGCAGATAACTCTAATCTTCACATGGCCTTCTCACTGTGTGTGTGTCTCTAAATTTCTCCATTATAAAAAGGAGACAGTCATATTTGATTTGGGGCCCATCCTACTCCAGTATGTACCCATCTTAACTAATTACACTGCTACAACCCTATTTCCAAATAAGGTTTGAGGTTCTGGGAGTTAAGACTTCAGCATATGAAGTTTTGAGGAACACAGTACAACTCATAGCACATTCTATACTAGAAATAATTGTAAGTTTTGGAACTGTACTTTAGTAAGAACTGCTAACCAAACTGTATCTCTTATAAACTATTTAATTTTTTATATAATAAATGCAGCAAAAGTAGAACTTACAGTAAGTTTCAGTAATTTGAATGATTTACTATAAAAGTATTCCCAAAGTTATTTCAGTAAAACCCAAAACAAAGCATATAGCAAAAGAGAAAGTCTGAAGGAATTTTATTGTCACATTTGTATATGCAGTAAAAGCAAATGTTTCACTGCAGAACAAATTAAAATAAAAACTATCATCTTGAATGTGATTTTGTATCAGTGCTTTTGTTCCTTTTGAGTAGTAAACTCAAACTTTAATTCCGATGTGTAGTATTGCCTGAAATTTATTTATATTTTTTCTATAGTATTTTATTTTGTTGCTGCATTTCACCACTAATGGCTAGTGTCCTTGCTATCTTCTACTGTTCCTCCTATATTGGGAATTTGACCAATGCTCAGTTTGGTGCTAATCAGACACAGAGTAATATTTGGATACTTTAGGTGGAATAGGAACTTTCTTACACAGTGGCAAATATGATAATTAAGGATGATCTGTTACCAAGAAATGTAAAACCAAGCAGGGGACCTGGTTTGGACAGGAGAGGTAAAGAAATTGAGGCCTATTCCCAAAGCAGATGATATTTTGTGGTAGTAATCTGGTCACACTTAGCCACACCACTCCTTTTTAGTTATTGTGTAATACATGTTGAGACAGAAAGAGGTTTTAAGCCAATGTAGAAAAGCTATAGAAATAATGAAAGAATACTGGTAATTTCGGACATCTGTTGCACAATACATGAGAAAAAGATTGAAAATTACCCAGAATGAGAATAATCAGGAATTTAAAACAATTGGAACTCTTTATTGCAAATAAAATGATCAATATTTTAATTTATATTTTTATTTATTTTTCATTTCAGCTACAAGAAAATCAGGATGAAATCGAAAATATGATGAACTCTATTTTTAAGGGTATATTTGTTCATAGATACCGGTAAGGGATTTTAAAAATCATTTAGAACATTTTTAACTTAAATAATTTATTGCTTCTTTGTAGTCCTAGGCAATAAAAATATAAACTTTCTAATTATTTGTTTTGTTAGCTGGAAAACAGCTTTGGGTATAAAAGCTAAATAAATGTACTATTAACTGTGGTCAAAACTGTACCACCACCATCATTGCCACACTCTTCCAGATTCAGAACGTATACTGTTAGAGACATCCTATGTACTTGAATTTGTACTGATGTAATATTAATAAGATATCATTAAGTTAATGTGGCCTTAATAAGATTTGATTGTCTTCATATTTGAAAATATTAAATTCCCTGCTTCCTGCCCTTTTGTACTCATCTTGTTATATGATCAAATTAACCAACAGTGTTTTAAAAATGTGTCGGTGAAGATGGGAGAAATGAGTATGGGAGAGGGCACGCCCTCTGCAGATAATGCAGCATCTTTATAACATCACTCTTCTTTACCTTCAACTATACACAAGAAAATAGGATCAAAGTATTTCTGAAGTATTTTTGTCATGCCCCATTGCAAGTTTAATTTGTCTTTCTGTGAAACGTGTGACCTATTAAAATACTACATGAGCGTATTTCATGGGGAATTAATGAATCATATACATACGCTTGTTGCCTTCTATTAATTAGGCGTGATTTGATATGTTTAAGCAGATAGACACAGATAATAGGTGCACTGTTTTTAGACACATTTGAGACTTTAATTGGCCAGTTAGTTTTAAAAGTTAATTAAAACAGGGAAATTATTTTTTTAAAAGAAAAATTTGTAACTTTGATAATTTACCTTAAAACATTTTGTTTTAACTGAAAATGTAAAACTCTTTTGAAATAGAACCAAGGCTTTTACTTTGAGTATGAATTCTCTGAATGGAGTATCACATCCTCTTTCTGACATAAACCATGCGTGTAATGAATTATCGACAAATTTATTTTCAAAAAAGCAAAAATTTCCATATACCTGCCTTGCAGTCTTTTTTTAAATTACAGCTTTATAGACGTATAATTAACATAAAATAAACAGCACATTGAAGTGCATGATTTGATGAGTTTTCACACACACACACAACACACACACTCCTACCTGTAAAACTACCACAGGCAAGATAATGAATATATCCATTATCCTCAAAAGTGTTCTCCTACCACTTTGTAATTCCTCCTTTGCTGCCACTCTCCCCCTTCCCCATCCTTAAGCAATCAATGATCTCCTTCTTAACTGATTTGTTTACATTTTCTAGAATTTTATAGAAATGGAATTTACATTTTGTACTCCTGATTTTTGTTCGTGTCTTGGTCTGGCTTCTTTCACTAATAAAATTAAGGTCTTTCATCCTTAAGACTTAACTGTAAGTTTTTTATAGATTAACTTTATCTGGTTGAGGAAGTTTCCTATCCCTAGTTTTCTGAGACTTTGTTAGGAATGGATATTGAATTTTGTCAAATACTTCTCTCCATCTTTTGAGATCATTATGTAGTTTTTCTTTTTTAAGAGTGTTAATGTGGTGAATTAAATTGGTTGATTTTTTAAACGTTAACTCAACCTGAACTCCTTGGGATAAAACCCACACACATAATCATGATATATTCTTTTTCTTCATTTAAATCTTTTTATTGCTATTAAGTCATTTTTTTTGAAGTATAGATGATTTACAATGCCCTGTTAGTTTCGGGTATACAGCAAAATGATTCAGATATATGTATAGATATATGTATAGATATATAGATATATGCAGTAAGTCCCCTACATACAAATGAGTTCCATTCCGAGAGTGTGTTCATAAGTCGAATTTGTTAAGTCCAACAAAGTTAGCCTAGGTACCCAGCTAACACAATTGGTTATGCAGTACAGTACTATACTGCAATAGGTTTATAATACTTTTCACACAAATAATGCATAAAAATCAAACACACGCAAACAATAAAACATTTTTCATCTTACAGTACAGTACCTTGAAAAGTACAGTAGTATAGTACAATAGGTGGCATACAGAGGCTGGCATCAAGTGAACAGGGAAGAAGAGTTACTGACTGGAGGAGGGAGAGGAGGTGGGAGATGGTGGAACTGAAGGATCATCAGCAACAGGTGATGGAGGGCAAGCTGCAGTTTCACTCATGCCCGACATTGATGGCACAGGTTCTGGTTCCTTGCTGGATTCAGTTCTGTCTACCCTCTTGAAAAAATGATCCAGTGATGTCTGGGTAGTAGCTCTTTTTTTCTCGTCATAGATGACATGGTAGCACTGGATTGCATCCTGAATGGCTGCTATAACCTTTGTGTACTGTTCCACATTCGGGTCCTGTGCCTCAAAAACTAACAGTGCCTCCTCAACTAAAGAAAATCCCCTTGCCATTTCCTGCATCATAAATCTCTTCAGTTCTTCAGTAACTTGTTCTTCCTCTTGTCTCTCTTTGTCTTTGCTCTGGACCTCCAATTCTTGGTGCCTCTTAGCAGTACCAGCTCCATCACTGCTGCTTTTACACTTGCTTCCGGACATCCTGGGCTTGAAATAAAGATACTGTACTACTATATACATTACTGTACAGTAAAGTACACAAAAGCACAACCACTTGAAGAGGATGCATACACATCACAGTGTACGTCAGACACGTGAACTAACTTACATGATTAGACATGCGAACGCATGTTCGCGTCTTTGAAAGTTGTCAACTTGAAGGTTCGTGTGTAGGGGACTTACTGTATATGAATGTATATCAATTTTTTTCAGATTCTTTACCCTTGTAGGTTATTAAAAAATATTGAGTATACTTCCCTGTGCTATACATTAGGTCCTTCTTGGTTATCTATTACATTTTATACACAGTAATGTGTATATGTTAATCCCATCCTCCTAATTTATCTCCTCCCTGCCCATCGCTTTTGGTAACCAAAACTTTGTTTTCTGTGTCGGTCACTCTACTTCTGTTTTGTAAGTAAGTTCATTTATATCTTTTTTTTTAATTGATTCTTCCAATATTGTAAAAATGACTCTACTACACAAGGCAATCTACAGATTCAAAGCAATCCCTATCAAATTACCAATGGCATTTCTCACAGAACTAGAACAAAAAAATTTTTAGTTTGTATGGAAACACAAAAGACCCCAAACAGTCAAAGCAATCCTGAGAAAGAAAATCGGACCTGGAGGAATAAGGTTCCCTGATTTCAAACTATACTACAAAGCTACAGTCGTCAAAACAGTATGGTATTGCACAAAAACAGAAAAAAGATCAATGGAACAGGATAGAAAGCCCAGAAATAAACCCATGCACCTATAATCAATTAATCTACAACAAAGGATGCAAGAATATACAATGAAGAAAAGACAGTCTCTTCAAGAAGTGGTGCCGGGGGCTTCCCTGGTGGCACAGTGGTTAAGACTCCATGCTCCCAATGCAGGGGGCCCAGGCTTGATCCCTGGTCAGGGAACTAGATCCCACATGCATGCCGTGACTAAGAGTTTGCATGCCACAACTAAGGAGCCCGTGAAATGTGACTAAGACCTGGCGCAACCAAATGAATAAACAAAATAAATTTATATAAAAGAATGAATCATTTAAAAAAAAACGAAGTGGTGCTGGATAAACTGGACAGCTACATGTAAAAGAATGAAATTAGAACATTCTCTAACACCATATACAAAACTAAACTCAAATGGATTAAAGACCTAAATGTAAGACCAGATACTATAAAACTCCAGGAGGAAAATATAGGCAGAACACTCTTTGACATAATTCGCAGCAAGATTGTTTTAGATCTGTCTCCTAGAATCATGGAAATAAAAACAAGTACTTTTTAAATGAGACCTAATTAAACTTAAAAGCTTTTGCACAGCAAAGGAAATAATAAACAAAATGAAAAGACAACCTACAGAATGGGAGAATATATTTACAAACAGTGCACCACCAAGGGATTAATCTCCAAAATATACAAACAGGTCATACAGCTCAATAAAACAAACAAACAAACAAAATACCCAATGGAAAAAAATGGGCAGAAGACCTACATAGACATTTTTCCGAAGAAGACATACAGATGACAACAGGCACAAGAAAAGATGCTCAACATCATAGTTATTAGAGAAATGCAAATCAAAACTACAATGAGGTATCACCACACTCCAGTCAGAATGGCCATGATCAAAATGTCTACAAATAATAAATGCTGGAGAGGGTGTGGAGAAAAAGGAACCCTCCTAAACTGTTGGTGAGAATGTAAATTGGTGCAGCCACTATGGAGAACACCATGGAGGTTCCTTAAAAAACTAAACATAAAGTTACCATATGATCCTGGAATCCCACTCCTGGGCATATATTCAGAGGAAACTATAATTTAAAAAGATACATGCACCCCAGTGTTCATAGCAGCACTATTTACAATAGCCAAGACATGGAAGCAGCCTAAATGTCCATCAACAGATAGATGGAAGATACAAATGAAGTTAATTATAAAACAAATAGACCCACAGACATAGAAAACAAACTTATGGTTACCAAAGGGGGACGGAGGGGGAGAGAAATTAGGAGGTTGGGATTAACATATAAACACTACTATATATAAAATAGATAACCAATGAGGACCTACTGCATAGCACAGGGACCTATACTCAATATTTCGTAATAACTTACAAGGGTAAAGAATCTGAAAAAAATGCATATGTGTGTGTGTGTGTGTGTGTGTATATAGCTGAATTATTATGCTGTATACCTGAAACTAACACAACATTGTAAATAAACTATACTTCAATGTTTAAAAGATAAATTAAAAAAATTTTTTTAATTAAAAAAAAAATTGATTCTTCCAATCCAAGAACATGGTATATCTTTCCATCTGTGTTGTCTTCATTTTCTTTTTGCCAGTGTCTTATAGTTTTCAGAGTACAGGTCTTTTGCCTCCTTTTGTAGGTTTATTCCTAGGTATTTTATTCTTTTTGATGCGATAATAAACGGGATTGTTTCTTTAATTTCTCTTTCTGATGTTTTGTTGCTAGTGTATAGAAATGCAACAGATATCTGTATGTTTTGTATCCAGGAACTTTACCAAATTCATCGATGAGGACTAATAGTTTTCTGGTAGCATCTTTAGGATTTTCTATGTATAGCATCATGTCATGTGCAAACAGTTACAGTTTTACATCTTCTTTTCCAATTTGGATTACTTTTATTTCCTTTTCTTCTCTGATTACCTTGGCTAGGACTTCTGAAGCTATGTTGAATAAAAGTAGCGGGAGTGGCATTCTTGTCTTCTTCTTGAACTTTGAGGAAATGCTTTCAGTTTTTCACCGTTGAGTATGATGTTAGCTGTGGGTTTGTCATATATGGCCTTTATTATGTAGAGGTGTGTTGCCTCTATGCCCACCTTCTAAAGAGTTTTTATCATAAATGGATATTGAATTTTATCAGAAGCTTTTCTGCATCTATTGAGATGATCATATAGTTTTTATTCTTCAATTTGTTAATGTGTCTCACATTGATTGATTTGAGGATATTGAAAAATCCTTGCATCTCTGGGATAAATCCCACTTGATCATGGTGTATGATCCTCTTAATGTATTGTTGGATTCAGATTGCTAGTATTTTGTTGAGGATTTTTGCATCTATGTTCATCAGTGATATTGGCCTGTAATTTTCTTTTTGTGTGATATTTTTGTCTGTTTTTGGTATCAGGGTGATGTAGCTTCATAGAATGAGCTCGGAAGTGTTCCTTCTCTGCAATTTTTTGAAATAGTTTCAGAAGGATAGGTGTTAACTCCTCTCTAAATATTTGATAGAATTTGCCTGTGAAGCTATCTGGCCTGGACTTTTGTTTGATGGGAGTTTTTAAATCACAGATTCATTTCAGTGTTTGTAATTGGTCTGTTCCTATTTTCTGTTCCTGGTTCAGGCTTGGGAGATTGTACCTTTCTAAGAATTTGTCCCATTCTTCTAGGTTATCTATTTTTTTGGCATAGAGTTGCTTGTAGTAGTCTCTTACGGTTCTGTGTATTTTTTTGGTGTCATTTGTCACTTCTCCTTTTTAATTTCTAATTTTGTTGATTTGGGCCCTCTCTTTTTTTTCTTGATGAGTCTGTCTAAAGGTTTATCAGTTTTGTTTATCTTTAAAGAGAACCAGCTTTTAGTTTCATTGATCTTGTCTATTGTTTTCTTCATTTCTATTTCATTTATTTCTACTCTAATCTTTATGATTTCTTTCCTTCTACTAACTTTGGGTTTTGTTTTTTCTTCTTCCTCTAGTTGCTTTAGGTGTAAATTTAGGTTGTCTATTTGAGATTGTTCTTGTTTCCTGAGGTAAGTTTGTATTGCTATAAACTTCCCTCTTAGAACTGCTTTTCCTGTGTCCCATAAGTTTTGGATCGTTGTGTTTTTGTTTTCATTTGTCTCTGGGTAATTTTTGATTTCCTGTTTGATGTCTTCAGTGAACCATTGGTTGTTCAGTAGAATATTGTTCAGCCTCCACATGTTTGTGTTTTTTACAGTTTTTTTCTTGAAGTTGGTTTCTAGCCTCATAGCGTTGTGGTCGGAAATGATGCTTGATCTGATTTCAGTTTTCTTAAATTTACCAAAGCTTGCTTTGTGACCCTGCATGTGATCTGTCCTGGAGTATGTTCCACGTACACTTGAAAAGAATGTGTATTCTGTTGCTTTCAGATGGAATGCTCTCTGAATATCAATTAAGTCCATCTGAGGTGTCATTTAAGGCCTGTGTTTCTTTATTGATTTTCTTTCTGGATGATCAGTCCTTTGGTGTAAGTCAGGTGTTAAAGTCCCCAAATATTATTTGGTTACAGTCAGTTTCTCCTTTCGCATCTGTTATCATTTGCCTTATATATTTAGGTGCTCCTATGTTGGGTGTATATATATTTACAATTGTTATATCTTCTTCTTGGATTGATCCTTTGATCATCATGTAGTGTCCCTCTTCGTATCTTGTTACAGTCTTTATTTTAAAGTCTATTTTGTCTGATATGAGTATTGCTACTCCACCTTTCTTCTGATTTCCATTTGTGTGGAATAACTTTTTCCATCCCCTTACTTTCAGTCTGTATGTGTCTCTAGATCTGAAGTGAGTCTCTTTGAAGGCAGCATACATATGGGTCCTGTTTTTTGCATCCATTCAGCCAGTCTGTGTCTTTTGGTTAGAGCATTTAATCAATTTACATTTAAGGTAATTATCAATGTGTATGTTCTTATTGCCATTTTGTTAATTCTTTTGGATTTGTTTTTGTAGGTCTTTTTTTCTCCTTTCTTTTTTTGTTCTCTTCCCTTGTGACTTGATGACTGTCTTTAGTGTTATGTTTGGATTCCTTTTTCTTTTTTGTGTGTATATCACATGTTTTGGTTTGTGGTTACCATGAGGTTTTTGTATAGCAGTCTATATATATGTTTTTGTTTTAAGTTGTTGATATCTTAATTTCAAATGCATTTTAGATACCCTGCATTTGTACTCTCCTCCCCTCACAATAACTGTTTTTGATCTTATATTTTATATCTAATATTTTTATGTATCCCTTAACTGTTGTTGTTGTTTTTGGATACAAATGATTTTATTACTTTTGTCTTTTAACCTCCCTACCAGCTTTGTATATGGATGATTTCCTACCTCTATTATATGTTTCTCTTTACCAGTGAGCTTTTCAATTTTCTCCTTTTCTTGTTTCTAGTTGTGGCCTTTTTTTTCAGCCTAGTTCCTTTAGCATTTGTTGTAAAGCTAGTTTGGTGGTGCTAAATTCCTCTGGCATTTGCATGTCTGTAAAGCTTTTGATTTGTCCATCAGATCTGAACAGGAGCCTTGCTGGTAGAGTATTCTTGGTTATAGGTTTTTCTCTTTTATCACTTTAAGTAATATTGTGCCCCCTCCCTTCTGGCCTGCAGAGTTTCTGCTGGAAAAACAGCTGGTAGCCTTATCATAGTTCCCTTGTATTTAATTTGTTGCTTTTCTCTTGTTGCTTTTAATACTCTCTCTTTATCTTTACCTTTGTTAATTGAGTACAGTGTGTCTAGGTGTGTTCCTCTGTGGGTTAATCCTGTATGGGACTCTCTCTACTTCCTGGACTTGGGTGACTGTTTTCTTTCCTAGGTTAGCAAAGTTTCCAGCTATTATCTCTTCAAATATTTTCTCAGGCTCTTTCTCTCTCTTTTCCTTCTGGGACCCCTATAATGTGAATATTAGCGTGCTTGAGTTCTCTTAAACGTCCTCATTTCATTTCATTCTCTTTTCTTTTTTCTATTCCATGACAGTGATTTTCACTACTCTGTCTTCCAGCTCACTGATACATTCTTCTGCCTCATTTAGTCTGCTATTGATTCCTTCTATTGTGTTTTTCATTTCAGTTATTGTATTCTTCAATTCTGTTTGGTTCTTCTTTATATTTTCTAATTCTTTGTTAAAAACTTCTAATTTCTCGCTCCATGCATCCATTCTCGTTGCAGTACCTTTTATCATCTTTACAATCATTACTCTGAACTCTTCCTCAGGTACATTGCCTGACTCCACGTCACTTAGTTGTTATTCTGTAGTTTTGTCTTGTTCCTTCATCTGAAACATATTCCTCTGTCATCTCATTTTGTCTAAATTGCTATTTGTATTTTTATGTGTGTGGTAAGTTGGTTACATTTCTCGACCTTGTTGAAGTGCCCCTCTGTAGGATACATCCTATGCTTCCCAGCGGTGCACTCCCCTCTCATAATCCAAGGACCAGGGGCTAGCTGGTCCCAGGGTAATGTCTGGCCTGCATTTCCAAATTCAGTCTGCAAGCTGTGTGACTGTAGTTTTCTTGTTTCTGGTGTCTGCCCCTTGGTGGGTGAGACTGGTCTAGAGGCTTGTGCAGGCTTCCTAGTGGGAGGGGTAGAGCTGGGTTTTGGCCCTCTGATGGTCAGGGCCTTGTCTAGAGGCCTGTCTTTAGGTGGATGTTGGCTCAGGAAGTCTTAGGAATCCTGTCTGGTGATGGGTGGGGATGTGTCCCCATCCAGTTAGTTTTTTGGCCTGAGGCATCCCAGCACTGGAGTCTATAAGCTATTGGATGGGGCCAGCTCTTGTGCTGATGCCCCAAGCCAGATGTTAGCCTCCCCAAGCATTCATGCAAATGAATACTCCCTGATATGTCTATCACCAGTGTCTATGTCCCCAGGGTGAGCTACAGCTGCCCCCCCACCTCCACAGGAGACCCTCCAAGACCAGCAGGTAGGTCTGGCCCAGGCTCCTATCAAATTACTGCTTTTGCCCTTTGCCCCAGTGCACGTGAGATTTTGTATGCACCCTTTAAGAGTGAAGTCTTTATTTTACCCAATCCTGTGGACCTCGTGTAATCAAGCCCTCCTGGCCTTCAAAGCCAAATGCTCTGGGGGCTTCTCTTCCCAGTGCTGGACCCCTAACCTAGACAGCCTGATGTGGGGCTCATAACTCTCACTCCTGTGGGAGAACCTTTACAATACAATTATTCTCTAGTATGTGAGTTGCCCACCCAGGTATGGGATTTGTTTATATTGTGAGTCTGCCCCTCCTGCTGGTCTTATTGTGGTTCCTTCTTTATGTCTTTTGTTGTACAAAATCTTTTCTGGTAAGTTGCAGTCTTCAGTGATGTAAGTTTCATCTTACAACAATCAATGATGATTGTTCTGAAAATTATTGTGATTTTGGTGTGCTCGTGAGAGGAGGTGAGTTTAGCATCTTTCTACTCCTCCATCTTGGCCACTCCTCTCTCTATTATTCTTTCTTTTATCTTGTTGGATGTCATTTGCTGAAATTTCCCTAAGAATTTTTGTATCTGTGTTTAAGAGGGATATATATCTATAACTCTTTTATTTTACTGAGTGTCTCTGACTGCTTTTGGTACCAACGTGATGCTGGCTTTGTAGAATGAGTTGTGATGTATTCTCTCCTTTTTAATTTTCTGGAACAGTTGAATAAAATTGGTATTATTTCTTCCTCTGATAGGAATTAAACCATTGGGTCCTAGAGTTTTCTTTGTAAGGATGTTTTAAGTTACAAATTAAATTTCTTTAGTAGATATAAGACTGTTCAGTTTGTCTTACAAAATAATGATAGATTCATCTAAGTTGTTGAAGTATATTCAAGAAATATCAGCATAAAGTTGTTCATAGTATTGGTGGTTTCATCTCTCACATATCAGTCTGTCTAGAGCTAATCAACTATATTTATTTTTTCTTAGAAAATGAGATTTTGGTTAATTGTACTTCTCTATTTCTCTGTTTTCTGTTTCACTTGATTACTGTTCTTCTCCATATTATTTTCCTTCTTCTGCTTTCTTTGGGTTTCCTTCCTCTGCCCTTTAGTTTCTCAAGGGGGAAATGGAGAAATAAATTTCTTTCTTAGCTGTGCCATAGCTGTAACCCCTAAATTTGGATATGTTGTGTTTCCATTTTCATTTAGTTCAAAATACTTTCTAATTTCCATCTGGACTTGTTTCTTTGAGTCATGGATTATTTAGAAGTTTGGTATATATTTGCAAATATGTCAAAACTTTCTGTTATTGTCTCCTAACTTAAATTCATTTTAGTCAGAGAACATACTTTATGTGACTTGAATGCTTTTAAGTTTATTGACATTTGTTTTATGGCCCACAGTATGTTCTATCTTGATAAATTTTTCATTTGCATAGGAAAAGAGTATGTATCATGGTTTTGTTTTTATGTCAATTAGGTCAAACTTGGTTGATGGTTATTGTTGACGTCTTTTCTATCCGTACTGATTGTCTGTCTTTTTATTCTAACAATTATCAAGAGGGATTTTATAAGAGTACTTTTTGT
The DNA here is from genome assembly GCF_949987535.1 of Balaenoptera acutorostrata. Lineage (NCBI taxonomy): Eukaryota > Metazoa > Chordata > Mammalia > Artiodactyla > Balaenopteridae > Balaenoptera > Balaenoptera acutorostrata. The sequence continues at coordinate 22,539,609 of NC_080067.1, read as the reverse complement.
ATTCTTGATACAGGTGCATTATCACATAAATGATTTTCATATTTTTCCCCAGCCTTTGGCTTTCCTTTCATTTTCTTAATGATACCTTTTGAAGAACAAGTTTTCAATTTGAATGCAGTAACATCAATTTTTCTTCTATGGTCATGCTTTTGATGTCATATCTGTGAACATTTTTCCTAACCCAAACTGTTCTTCTGTGTTTTATTCTAGAAGTTTACATTTAATCATTTAAGTTAATTTATATGAATGATTTTTTAAGTTAATTTTTGTTTATGGTGCGATATAAGGATATAAGGACACTTTTTGCATATAGATATTCATTTTTACAAGCACTATTGGTGAAAGGCTGTTCTTCAGCTGAATTGCTTTGGCACTTTTCTTGGGAATCAAATGACCATGAATGCAAAGTTTTTTTTCTGGATTTTCTAATTTGTCCTTAAACCCTTACCAGCTGTATTGATTACAGTACTTTTAAGGTGTTTTGTAAAAGCTTTGTTGAGATGTAATTGACATATAACATATGTAAGTTTAAGGTGTACAACAAGATCCTTTGAAACACATAATATATTGTGAAATGATTATCACAATAAGGTTAGTTAATACCTCCATCATCTCAAGTAATTACCTTTTTTTATTTAGGTGGTGATAACATTTAAGAATTACTCCCTTAGCAACTTTCAACTGTGTACTACAGTATTGTTAACTGTAATCACCATGGTGTACATTAGGTCCCTAGAACCTATTTATCTTATAACTAGAAGTTTGTACTCTTTGACCAACATCTCCCCAGTTTCCCCCTACCCCAGCATCTGGTGACCACCTTTCTACTCTCTATTTCTATTAGTTTAGCTTTTTTAGAGTCTATGTATAAGTGGGAGCATACAGTATTTTTCCTTTAGAGTAAGTTTTTAAAATTAGGTAGTGTTATGTCCTTTTACTTTGTTTTTCAAAATTGTTATGACTAATAGATTCTTTACATTTCTATATAAATTCTATAATCAGATTGTCAATTTTTTCACAAAAGCTTGCTAGAATTTTGATAGAGAATATAATGAATCAGTACACCAATTTGGAGAGAATTTCCTTCCTCATTATATTGAATTTTGTATTCTGTGAATATAGATTGTATCTCCATTTATTTAGATATTCTTTAGTTTCTCTTAGCAATTTTTATTATTTTCAGTGTACGTCTTCTACTACTTTTGTTAAATTTATTTTGTTTTCATTTTTATTTTGTTATAAATGGAATTGTGTCCTTAATTTTTGTTCTAGACTCTTCCTTATTAATATGTAAAATATAATTCTTTTATTACTGCAAAATTATAAAATACTTTCATTAGTTCTGTAGTTTGGGGGTTTTGTTTTTGTAGATTCTTTAGAATTTTCTACATAAAGGATCATGCCATTTGTGAACAAAGGCACTTTTAATTTTTTTTATTGGCCTATTGTACTGAATAGAATCTCCAGTACAATATTGAGTAAAACTGGTGAGAGAGGACAGCTTTACTTTTATTCCTGATCTTAATGGGACAATAATTAGTCTTTAAAATTAAGTATAATGTCATTAGCTGTAAGTTTTTTATGTCGATACCCTTTAGTAGGATGAGGAGATTCCCTTCTAACCTGGTTTTGTTAGGTGTTTCTATTGTGATTGATTGTTTGATTTCATTTTTTCTGTTTCAGTTGAGATAAAAATACAGGCTTTTTTATTGATATAAGGTATTATATTCATTCATTTTCAGATATTAGACCAATCTTGCAATCTGGGAAAATTCCACACAGTCGTGGTATATAATGTTTTTTCTATGCTACTGGATTTAGTTTGCTAATATTTTGTTAGGGATTTTTGTGTCTACTTTCATAAGGGGTATTAATATGCTTAGTAGCCTCAGAGAACTGGAAAATGTTCCCTCCTGCTCTATTTTCTGAAAGAGTTTATGGAAGATTGGTTTTTTTGGTTTTGTTTTGTTTTATTAATTTGATAGAATTCACCATGGAAGTCCTTTAAGCCTAGGTTTTCCTTTGTGTGAGGATTTTCATTTACTAATTAAACTTCTTATTATAGATCTATCCAAATTTTCTATTCCTTGTTGATTCATTATGGTAATTTGTCTCAGACAATACTTTATTTCATGCATATTGCACATTTGATTGTATAATGTTATTTATGATATTTCTTTATAATCATTTTTATTTCTGTAGTAAGTCTCCTTATTTATTCTTGATTTTGTAATTTGTATCTTCTCTCTTTTTTGTGTTGGTCAGTCAGCCTAGCTAAAGGTTTATCAGTTATATTGATCTTTTCAGAGAATAAACTTTTGCTTTCATTGACTTTATGTATTTTTTTATTTCATTGATTTTTGCTTCAACCTTAATATTTCCTTCCATGTGATTGCTTTAGTTTTAATTTACTTATCTTCTTTTAGTTTCCTAAGGTAGATTGTTGATTTGTATAGCCTTCTTCCTTTCTTATCTGGCATGCTAAGCTATAAATTTCCCTCAAAGTACCGCTTTAGTGACATACCATGACATTTTATACAACAAATATGTTGTATTTTAAATTTTATTCACAACTAAATATTTCCTTATTTTACTTGTGATTTCTTCTTTGACTCATGGGTTGTTAAGTTTTCTTGTTTAATTTCGAAATATTTGGAGGTTTTCCAAATTAATTTCTCTTCTTAATTTCTAGTTTAATTGCATTGTTGTTAGTAAACACACTTTCAGGTATTGATATTTGAATCATTTTATACTTTATGGACCTTGTTTTTTTCTTAATCAGTTGGATTATCCAAAAAAAAATACTACATGTGCATATAAAAAGAATATATTCTGCTGTTTTGTTACATCTTCCTGTAGACCTTTTTATCATTATGAAATGTCCTTTTTTAGTATGACTTTTTTTCTTTTTTTGTCTCAAAGACTTCTTTGCCTGATAATAATATACCTCTAGTTCTTTTATGGTTACTTTTTGTATGATGTATCTTTTATCATCCTTTCACTGTTGTGTGTCTTTGAATATGAAATATATCTCTTATAGACAGCCTAGAGTTGGATCTTGTGTTTTTATCCATTGAACAATCTGTTATTTTCTTTATGGTTGCTACAGAAACTACATCCCATTAGCATGACTAAGTGTAGCATCTTTGCTCCAGTATAGCCCCATTTTCTTGTTCTTCCTTTGTACTATTATTGTCAAATATCTTTTATCTCTATCTGGTATTATCCCAACATTACCATTTTAACTATTATCAGTATATACAATCTTATGATTTTCAATGAAATTAAACAAAGAAGTATTCATGCTATCTTCTCTTTTTACCCTGTTGTTAACATTTCCAGCATTCTTCATTTTCTTCTGTGAATTTGAGTTACTGTATAGAGTTATTTCCTTTCAGTTTGAAGGACTTTCTTTACAGTTTCTTATAAGGCAAGTGTCCTAGCAGTCTTTGTTTATCTGGAAATGTCATTATTTCATCTTCCATATTTGAAAGATAGTTTTGCTGGATATAGAATTCTTGGTGAACAGTTTTATTTTCCTTTAACACTTTAAATGCCTCTCTACCACCTACTAGACTTCATTGTCTCTGAGTAAAAAATTAGTTGTTAATCTTGCTGTTCCCCTGTACATTATGAGTCACTTTTTTTGTAGCTTTTATTTTCTTTTCTTCTTTTTTTTCCCCATTTTTCTTTGGCTTTCAACAGTTTGCTTATGTGTTTAGATATGGACCTCTTTGTGTTTATCCTACTAAGATTTTGTTGACCTTTTTGGATCTGTAGATTCATGTTTTTCATCAAATTTCATAAGCTTTTAGCCATTGATTCTTCAAGTATTTTTTACCCATATCTCTTTGTTTGGACTCCTTTCACACATATACTGGTATACATGATATTGTTTCCTAGGCTTTTGGAGCTTACATGCATGTGTGCTCTCTCTCTCTCTCTCATTTTTCCTTCCTCAATGTTTTTCATCTCTATTCTTTGGGTAATTTCTGTTTACCTATCTTCAGGTTCAGTGTTTTTTTTTTCTGTCAACTCAAATATGCTGCTGAGACCATATGGTGAGTTTTTTATTTCTGTTATTGTACTTTTCAGTTGGTCCTATTTTTATAGTTGCTGTTTCTTTATCATAATCCACTGTTGGTTGAGGCCTTGTCATGTTCTCATCTAGTTCTTTGAATATAGCATCTTTCAATATAATCTGATTATATTTATTGGATCTGCTTTAAGATCGTTGCTAAATTTAACAGCTGGGCCCACTCGGAGACAGTTTCTTTAGACTGTTTCAATATCCAAGTATAGGTATTACTTCCCTTTTTCTTTGTACATCATATAATCTTTTGTTAAAAACTGTGCATTTTACAAAATATATCTTAGCAAATTCGGATTCTGATTTTTTTTTCCCCTGAAGTTTATTGTATTGTTGGGGATTTTGTTTTTGAATAATTTACTTGGACTTAATCTGAGGAATTTATCTCTCCTGGACTGTAGCTTTAGACTAGCAGAACTCTGGTATTTCCCCATACATTTCTTACAGAGTTTGCTCTTTTTATTGAAATCTTCCCTGGGTGTTGGTATTTAGCATGTTGCTACCAATCAAGTCAGCTTCCTCAGCTTAAAACCGTGGTTTTCATGGGCATTCCCAATCCTGCTACCTCCACTACACCTGCTGCTCTGGGTTTTAGTGTGTTTGAAGGGGTTATGTCTATTCAAGAATGCCATAGATTTTTGCTGTTTTTGGCCCAAATTTCATCAGCTTTTTATGAGTAAATGCTTCTCAACTTTTTTGAATTTCTTTCCAGGAAACTAGAAAGATTGTTTTTGTATTTTGAGTTATTTGGGGGGATGGGAAGAAAGGTGTTTTCTCTTAGTATAGAATCGTAGGTTGACTTTTTTTTCAGTCTTTTAGAGGAATTGTTCCATTATCTCTGGTTTGGCTTGTTTCCAACTAGAACTGCTGTCATTCTTATCTTGTGTCCTTTGTAGTTAATTATCTTTTGCTCTGGTTGCATTTAAATTTTTTTGTTTTTGTAACTAGTTTAACCAATTTTGTCATGATGTTCTTCAGGGTTATTTTCTTCATTTTTCTTTTATTACCTCCAGGCTCTCCTCAAGCCTCTTGAACATATGTATTTTGTTGTAACTTTTAATGTTCTGTTTTACTAGTTTTATCATCTGTGTCATTTCTGATTTTGTTTGTTTTGATTACTTTTTCCCCTTATTATGGGTCATTTTCTTCTCTGAATGCCTGGCAATTTTTATTAGGTGCCAACCACTGTGGGTTTTGTTTTGATGTGTGCCAGACAATATATTCTTAAGATATTCATCCACTTTTCTCTGGGACATAATTAATGTTTGATCTTTTCAAGACTTTTTTTAAGGTTTGTTAAGTGGACCAGGGCAGCGTTTAGTCTAAGGTTAACTTTACCTAGATACTAAGATAAAACCATTCTTTGTACTTTTCTTGATGCCCTGTGAATTACAAGGTTTTCCTGCTCTGGCTCACTGGAACACAAAGTATTCCAAGCCCTATGTTTGCTCGAGAGATTGCCCTCTCTGCTCTTTCCATTCTTTCCCCAGCATTGGGTGGTTTGTTCACATGTACATGCTCTTTATACTCAGCTGAAGAGTTGATACGGTCTTTCTGCAGATTTCCAGAGCTCACTCTCTCTGTGCATCTCTGGTGCTGTGCCTTGTAAAATCTAGCCACCTTGTCCTCTAGAGTCCCAGCTCCTTTTCCTCAACTCAGGGAAATACCCAGGCTCTGTATAGGTTCCCCTGCCTATATACCACTGCCCTGCTCTGCCTGATATCCAGCATCTAAAAAATATTATGTATTTTATGCAGTTTTTTCAAGTGGAAGAAGCATAAATCCTGTCCATCGTGGCTCAGCCACGCAATTTTGAATGCAGAATCCATATCATTTTTTATGATTTTACCTCAATCTTCAACACCAAAATAACATAGCCTTTATTTCATTTTAGTGACCCACCCTTTCTGAGTCTTGCCAAAATTTTCAACCTATTATTCTCATAAAAGCAACTTTGTTAATTTCCTACTGTTACCTTATTGATTTTTTTATTTAATCAGACCTTGCATACTAATGTATCACTTTTGATACATTAAAATTTCAGTTCCTCTGGGCTTCCTTGGTGGCGCAGTGGTTAAGAATCTGCCTGCCAATGCAGGGAACACAGGTTTGAGCCCTGGGCCGGGAAGATCCCACATGCCGTGGAGCAACTAAGCCCGTGTGCCACAACTACTGAGCCTGAGCTCTGGAGCCCAGGAGGCACAATTACTGAAGCCCACGCACTTAGAGCCCACGCTCCACAACAAGAAAAGCCACCACAATGAGAAGCCTGCACACTGCAATGAAGAGTAGCCCCTGCTCGCTGCAACTAGAGAAAGCCCATGTGCAGCAACGAAGACCCAACGCAGCCAAAATAAACTAAATAAATAGATAAATTTATTTTAAAAAAATTTCAATTCCTCAAAAGAGGGTTGAAAATATAGGTGAGAGTATGACCTGCCTGCCAAAGTGATCAGCATGTCATGGATACCAACCATTGGTTTTTCCAGAAGTATCACTTAGTCCACTTTATTGATTAAGGGAAAATGTTACTGCATGTACATACTAGAAATAGAAGTGCTGTGGAGAGATGACACTTTCAGTTAATGCTTTTTCTCTCCTGCCGCCCCAACTTCAAAAATTAAATATTAATTACTTAAAATTAAGTTAAGATTAAATTAATTGTTAGATTTAACTACTAGTCCATAGGAAACACAGAAAATAGAAGAGCATTTTGTCTGACTGAATCCTTATGGTATCATTTTAGTCCAGAATGAGGGAAGTTGCATAGATCAAATGACCCAGTTTATTCAACAATTAAATGGCATATAATATGAACAAGTGGACTTAAAAACACAATTTTAAAATACCAGACATGAAAAATATATTAATGGATATATATTTAGTGAAGAAAATATGCTTTAGACTGTTGAAGGGACACTTAGTGAATTAGAATATAATATTGAGGAATTTACCTAGGCATAGAAGATAATAGAATGACATTTCTGAAAAATGGGGGATCGTTTGAGAGGCCTCTTAAGTCCTTTACATAGGATTTCAAACAAAGAGAGAAGTATTGGAAAGAAGTAGTAAAATGAGAGAACTGAAATTTTACAAAATTGATTAAAAAATGGAATGTTCAAATTGAAAAAATTAAGAGTGTTGAGCAGGTTAAGAAAAATGTTTCACATATAGACCTACTGTAGTCAAAGTACAAAACATCAAAGACCATGAGAAAGTCTTAAAATCAAAAAAGAAAGACTTATTTTAGTGATAGTAAAAGAATTTAAAAGTTTGGTTCTTATTATTAACAAATTTAATGAAAGAAGTGATAACAGAGGAAAGATTTCAACAATTTTGAGAAGATGAAACATGAATATTTTTTATATTCTCGTTGAGTCTTTCATCTTTTTATACAGTAGTGAAACATTTCAGAATCATGTTTTCAGAGCTATTCTTATATGATTTATTCTGAGTAAACTGTCATTCTATTATTTTAATCTTCTTACTTCCTAACATTTCACCCTTGACTTAACCTGTGGGTTAAGTTCATAGTTAGAATGTAAATATAAATTAAAGGTATTTTTCTTTGAAAGTTAATGTATCCTTGACATTCAGTTTTTAATGTTACGCCTAAATTTCTGTTAATAGTAGAATATTAAGGAGTAATGCATGATAGCAGATAGCTATGTCACCTGCTCTCTGGGAGACTCTTAGTGATAAAATGCCTTGTATATATTGTCAGTATTTTCTCTAATGGATAATGCAATGAAAGAGATGAAAAGTATTTTTAATTTCATAAACTTATTATGTTTCTGATGCACTTTAAATAATGCTGGTCATCCTGAAATAATTCAATGGAAGATTTGGATTTAGTAAGCAAACCAGGAGAGTTTCAGCTCTTTGGGTCTACAAAAACATTACTGCCTCTCAGAAGCCTTCCTTGACCCCTTCTGTTTCCCTCCATCATTTTACATGCTTCTGTGTTCCTTCTACTGCCCTTTGCTAACATTTAATACTCTATAAGGTAATAGTTATTTTAATCATCTTTCTGCAAGCTATCATCTCTATTCTCAAGTTCTTGTTCACAGTCTAATAAAGGATATAGTATGACTTTTCAGTAACTCCTTCAGCTATTCCTTTCTCCCTTAGGCTTTTTTTCCCCCAATCTCTAAGAGTTGTTCTATTTTGGAAAATGTAAATTTTTTTAGACAAACATTAGTGACAAAATTGGTTGAGTCATGAATTTATTGTGTTGTACAATTTAGATAGTGGCCCTTCTTAGCATTCGTAATTATTTCTTACTCTAGAGCTCTCATGAGATTTCTTGTGTAAGAGAGATAACTGTGTCAAAACATATATATTAACCAAGAATTAGTCTCTGAAATTTGTTTATCAGTCATTTTAATTTAGTCTTCTTCCTTACTGGGAAAGCATCTATAAGGGTAGTACACAAAACATTTAATTAATATTCAGTAGCAGAAAGCAATTTGAATTTCATTTACCAAGAAAGTAATTCAAAACAAAAACTTAAGTCCAGATATTAAATTAAAGGCATACTAACTGAAGATCAGTAAATTAGGTAAGTTTTCCATAGAAATGAACATAATTATTCTTTTATGCTTTAAAAAAGAGCTACAGCAAAGGATTAATTGCCCCAGAATTATTCTTTTCTAGTTTTTTTCTTTCTTTGAGTTTGCAAGTAAAGTGTATTCTGACTTCATTTTTAGTTGTTCATTTCAAGGCCCCAGTACTAGAACTATGAAAATTAGTTCATCGTGTGATTGTCTTTATACATTTCCTCTTGTCTTACTAACTTTTTTGCCCCCTACTTAATCTTTGCTTTGGAAACTTCCAAACACCTGCAGCTAAACGTTATCTTTCTAAATGGAGTGAGACCTTTGGAAATAAAGATTAAGGTGTTAAAAATAAATGTAACATAAAAATCAAAGACTGACGATCTCTAAAATATGAGAAAAATATCTGTATATCAAAAAATATATTGTAATCAAGCCAGGGAATACTTAGAAATATACTGCATTTTCATTTTGTACTTCATTTACTTAAATAGAATGTTAGTTCCTAGAAGGCAAGAAGAAAGCTATCTGTGGTAATAAGAGGATGTGCCATGAATCTTGGAGGACCTGAAAGTTTACTAGAGCTTGAAAGAATAATCATCGTAGGTAATCAGAGTGGAATGAGGGCACTGTGAGTGTAGAAAGCACCACAGACATGTAATCTGTGCAGTTGAGCTACTTGGACTAAAGAACTCATTCATAGACCAAACTAAAAGAAGATTGGTTATGGCTCAGTTGGTAAAGGCCTTTAATAGCAGTGAAACTAATAATATTGGTTATCTTTTGCCATATAACAACTTACCCCAAAACTTGGTACAGTATACGTTATCTCATCGTTACTATGGGTCAAGAATTTGGGAGTGGCCTAGCTAGGGGGTTCTGGCTTAAGTTCTCTCATCAGATTGCAATCAAGACTTTGGTTGAGGCTGCAGTCATTTGAAGGCTTGACTGTGGTTGGAGCATCTGCTTCTCGTATGGCTTACTCACATGGCTGGTGGAAGAAGACCTAGTTACTCACCACATTGAGTTCTCTATAAGGCGGCTAGAATGTCCTTAAGACATGGCAGTTGGCTTTCCTGAGAGAGATTGATCCAAGAGAGAGAACAAAGGAGAAGTCAGTGTGTCATTTTTGACCTAGCTTCAGATGCCAAAATTCATCATTTCCACTGAATTATATTTATTAGAAACAAGTTAATAAGTACACCCATATTCAAGAAAAGAAGCATGTGTCTCCACCAAAGGGAATAGTAACAGAAAATTTGTGGACATTTTAAGACCACCACAAAGAAATACTAATTTTACTGTATAGTCTGTAATTACATAATATAATTACATGTAGAGAATGATTAATAGGGTGGTATCAGCAAGCAAACTAGATTAGAGCTCCAAAACCCAAATAGGAGAAAAATCACCTTAGGGACTTTTAATAGTAGTAGAATGGGCTGTCTTACATACATAGTCAAATTCTAAGTCTAGAAAGGATATTTTAAAAATTTTAAGTTCAAGTGGGAGGCATCAGACTAGCATCTGAAGTAGACAAGGACTGGGATTCCAAGAAGGTAAGCTGTATCAAAATGTTGGCACTGCTTACAGAGAAGAGCTGTGTTCCAAGAACATGAGCTTTTGGCAGTCTAATAAGTGAGAGAAAAAGGTATTAGAGGTTAGGCTTAGACATAGAAATGGTTATGAAAAAAGATTTTGAGCAATATTTTCCTACTGAAATAAATCTAAGCCTTTATATTCTCTAGCCTTGGGAATCAGCCACCCATAATCTCAATACCAGAGGTAATGGTAATACCAATGGTAATGAATGGAAGAATGATTGAGCTATGTATTATGAGTTACTGTACTTAGTAGTCACTATAGTTTTAATCAAAATACCATACCTATTCATTGTGTCCTTAGGCTACTTCCCTGAGCTTGTGTAATAAAAAACTCAGCCTGGTTTTGTTTAATTTTTTTGATTGGTTTGTACAAGCGCATTTCAGCAGAGAATAAGTGTAATTGATCTTTGGGATTTGGGTATTTTGTGGTTATGTTTTGGTTTTCGAGGGGAGCTATTTTATTTTGTTCTATTTTTGCTGTTGTTATTTTTTTTTTTTAATTTGGACAGCCCAGTAGAAGACAAAGTATATGAACTTGTAGTTCTTAGAAGTGGAAATTTATATAAAATAGTAGAACAATACCAAGTGACAGGCAGGGATGAAAGCACTATATGGAGAAATTTGTTAATATCTAATTCAGGTGAAGACGTGTATTTCTTCTCACCCAGTAAATTTCACTTCTAAGTATAACAACAGTGTCTCACAGACTTCACTGACCATGTCCTACATCAAGTACACAGATGTTCCAAGAAAAAATACTTACTTGCTACCCCACGTGAAGCATTTTAGTATTTTCTATCCCAAATACTTTTTTTTCCCCCACTCAGTGTGTATAAATTGCAAAACCTGGTTTGTGAAAAAATCTAATTGGAGAGGATACCTATAAGATATAATGTATGTAAAGTTTCAAAATATATAAAACAATATATATGAAGTTAAAGCATAATAACTTTGTAATGTCTGAAATTTTTCATATTTAGAAAAAAAGAAACACCCTTGAACCATTCACATTCATTATTTTAAAGGTCAAGGAACATTCTTTCAGTTTTTAAGCTACTTTTTATATTGTATCATCTATGAATGTCTAGATTGATGACAGTTAAAAGATTATAATAATGAACATTGATGGAAGGTTTTAGTAGGTACCAGGCACAGTTCTAAGTATTTTATTGATACTTTTATTAAGTGAGTTCATTCTCACAGTAACTGTGAGGTCTAGGTTCAGTTATTATCCCTGTTTTACAGATGAGGAAATCTAAGAAAGAGGGAAATAACTTGCAGCTAGTAAATAACAGAATCAGGATTTGAACTCAGGATGTCTTGCTCCAAAGTCTGTATCATTAGCCTCTGTGCTATAGAATCTCTCCATGAGAAAAAGGTATAAACAACAACAAAAATGTAGGAAAACTAAAGACTGTAATTGATAGTATGGTTTTGAAAGAGAAAGTTTCTCACATTTTTATTCTTTAAGCAATGACATGGACTTAGAAGGAACTAAGATTTATTAGAGCAGAGAATTAAATATTAGAATACTAGCACTCATTTTATCACGAAAGAGAAACTAAGGAAAGCTTCTTGACAGATGATTGCCTTGTGTAAATTGGAGAATTAAAAATTATTCATGTATGGTAACTCAGAAACCTTTAAGATTGATCTACGAAAGAAAGTTAGGATTTATCTTAATTGTATAATATGGGGTTTTTTTAGCCAGAGTTATTAACCTGTTGAAAGATAAGGTAAAAATACTAACACTGTATTTGTTCATGGTTCACAGATTTTAGAGTAGAAGTAATTCCAGGAGGGTTGTAGTAGATGCTTATGGTGAGGTGAAAAGCTCTCTGGGCACAGAGCCAGAGACCTGACTTTTGGGGTTCGTTCTGCTACCACTTCATAGTGTGGTCACCAGGATTGTTCTGTTGTGACTAAATGTGAATTATTCTTCTTCCCTGTGCAGTTACTTCAAGGTCTTGGTTTTGTAAACTACTATACATTTTCAAATAATACAGGCTGCTACAATTTTGCCTCATAGATACTAATTTTTTGTTCATGAAAATTATTTTCTTTTAATTCTTTAGATGTGTACTAGCTTAGAAAGAGTCACGGTTATTTAGAGAAACACGTTTTGAGTTCTCCATTATTCTGTATTTGGATGTTGATACTCTGGTTCCTCAGAAGTTTTAACATGTTTATTGATCCCATAATAATTGTGAGGCTTTCAGAAAGCTCCAAATGTCATTTCCTAGTTCACTGAAAATAGAGCAGTTGAGTCAAAATAAGATGATTTCCAGAAGCATTTTTTTTTCAGTTTGGTATTGGTGGTTTTTATTTTATAGAAGCCATATAAAAAATAGAAGATACTCAAGTTGGAGACCTTTGAGAGTGCAGATATAAAAACAGTATTTGGATAATATTGATATCTATTGCTTGCTGAAAATGAGTATGAAGTACTTTCTAGCTTTGGATATTAATCAGAGGTTTGTCTCTTTTATTCCTTCTCTAGTGATGCTATTGCTGAGATTAGAGCCATTTGTATTGAAGAAATTGGAGTATGGATGAAAATGTATAGTGATGCCTTCCTAAATGACAGTTACCTAAAATATGTTGGCTGGACTCTTCATGACAGGGTAAGTTACTCTGTTCTCGGCTTTCATAGAAGATGTACTTGTCCTAATATTAATACTGGAAAGCTAGGAATTAAGATGGCATTGGTTGGTTTTTCTCAAGAGTTATAATAATATGGAAATTTAAGATGATACAGCTGAATACTGTTTACTTGTGGCCATGATGAAACTTGAGACATCAGCATATGTGTGAAAACCGTGTCTTACTTAGTTGTAGTGCTTTCTTTTTTTTTTTTTTAATTTATTTATTTATTTATTTATTTTTGGCTGTGTTGGGTCTTCGTTTCTGTGCGAGGGCTTTCTCTAGTTGCGGCGAGTGGGGGCCACTCTTCATCGCGGTGCGCGGGCCTCATTATCGCAGCCTCTCTTGTTGCGGAGCACAGGCTCCAGACGCGCAGGCTCAGTAGTTGTGGCTCACGGGCCCAGTTGCTCCGTGGCATGTGGAATCTTCCCAGACCAGGGCTCGAACCCGTGTCCCCTGCATTGGCAGGCAGATTCTCAACCACTGCGCCACCAGGGAAGCCCCTGTAATGCTTTCTTTTTTTTTTTTTTTTTTTTTTAATTTTATAGCTACTTTATTTATTTATTTATTTATTTTTGGCTGTGTTGGGTCTTCGGTTCGTGCGAGGGCTTTCTCTGGTTACGGCAAGTGGGGGCCACTCTTCATCGCGGTGCGGGGACCGCTCTTCATCGCGGTGCGCGGGCCTTTCACTATCGCGGCCCCTCCCGTTGCGGGGCACAGGCTCCAGACGCGCAGGCTCAGCAGCTGTGGCTCACGGGCCCAGCTGCTCCGTGGCATGTGGGATCTTCCCAGACCAGGGCTCGAACCCGTGTCCCCTGCATTAGCAGGCAGATTCTCAACCACTGCGCCACCAGAAAAGCCCCCCGTAATGCTTTCTTAAACCAAGGTTGACAACCTGGTACATCTAAATTTTAAGAGAATGTAGTATCTCAAGAAGCTAATTATAATCTTTTTACTAGTTTGGAATCAAAAGTGATTTCTTGTTTCTCTTAATATGTAGAAACTAAATAAGCTTTCTTATTTTGAATTCTCTAAGGTCATATCATAGTAGAATGTTTTAGCAGAGTTGAATAGATTTGTTGGATTCTAGAATATCTGGTCTTAAAATCTGTCTCTACTTCCACTCTCTTAGAAAAGGCTCTGACTTAAAAGGAATCTCACATTATTAAGTCCTGAGTATGTAATCCTTAAATAACCAAGGATAGGAATGATAAATTGCTGGAATTTTTATAGTGAATGACCTGACATTCTATAACTTGAATTGCCAGGTTTTCACACACAAAAAAGAAATCTTAACAATGATTTCTTTTGAAAGATGTTATATTCCATTATTCGAATTGTTAAAAGTATCATAACTATTGGAAGACATTTTATCTTTTTTTTTATATTATCTTTTAAAATGCAATTATATTCTTAGACTTTTACAGTAATTTTGGTAATAGTCTAAGACTTATTTTCTATATATTACCATTATTAGCCTGTGGAACATTTTTTACTTATTGATTGATTGATTGATTTTTTTAGAGAGCTCAGAGCAATTTATTTTTTTTATAGGTTTGGCATTTTTTTAAATTTTTTTTTTTTGATGTATAGTTGATTTACAGTGCTGTGCCAATCTCTGCTGTACAGTAAAGTGACTCAGTTATACACATATATACATTCTTTTTTTATATTTTCTATTATGGTTTATCACAGGATATTCAATATAGTTCCCTGTGTTATACCTTAGAACCTTGTTGTTTATGCATTCTAAATGTAATAGTTTGCATCTACCAATCCCAAACTCCCAGTCCATCCTTCTCCCTGCCCAACTTGAGTCTGTTTCTGTTTTGTAGATAGGTTCATTTGTGCCATATTTTAGATTCCACATGTAAGTGGTATCATATATTTGCTTTCTCTTTCTGACTTCACTTAGTATGGCACTCTCTAGTTGCATCCATGTTGCTGCAAATGGTATTATTTTGTTCTTTTTGTGGCTGAATAGTATTCCATTGTATATATTTACTACATCCTCTTTATCCATTTCTCTGTCGATGGACATTTAAGTTGTTTCCATGTTTTGGCTATTGTGAACAGTGCTGCTATGAACATAGGGGTGCATGTATCTTTTGAATTATAGTTGTCCAGATATATTCCCAGGAGGAGGATTGCTGGATCATGTGGTAAGTCTGTTTTTAGTTTTCTGAGTAACCTGCATACTGTTCTTCATAGTGGTTGTACCAGCTTCCATTCCCACCAACAGTGTAGGAGTTCCCTTTTCTCCACATCCTCTCCAGCATTTATTTGTAGACTTTTTAATGATGGCCATTCTGACTGGTGTGAGGTGGTACCTCAGTGTAGTTTTGATTTGCATTTGTCTAATAATTAGTGATGTTGAGCATCTTTTCATGTGCCTATTGGCCATCTGTATGTCTTCTTTGGAGAAATGTCTATTAAGGTCTTCTGCCCATTTTTCAGTTGGGTTATTTGTTTTTTTGTTGATGAGTTGCATGAGTTTTTTGTATATTTTGGAGATTGAGCCTTGTCTGTTGCATCATTTGCAAATATTTTCTCCCATTCCGTAGGTTGTCTTTCTTTTTTTTTTTTTTTTTATGGTTTCCTTTGCTGTGCAAAAGCTTGCAAGTTTGATTAGGTCCCATTTGTTTATTTTTGTTTTTATTTCTATTGCCTTGGGAGTCTGACCTAAGAAAACATTGGTACAATTTATGTCAGAGGATGTTTTGCCTATGCTCTCTTCTAGGAGTTTTATGGTATGTTGTCTTATGTTCAAGTCTTTAAGCCATTTTGAGTTTATTTTTGTGCATGGTGTGAGGGTGTGTTCTAACTTAATTGATTTACATCAGCTGTCCAACTTTCCCAGCACCATTTGCTGAAGAAACTGTCTTTTTCCCCTTGTATATTCTTACCTCCTTTGTCAAAGATTAATTGACCATAGGTGTGTGGTTTATTTCTGGGCTCTCTATTCTGTTCCATTGATCCGTATGCCTGTTTTTGTACCAGTACCACACTGTTTTGATTACTGTAGCTTTGTAGCATTGTCTGAAGTCTGGGGAGTTATGCCTTTGTTTTTTTCCCTCAGGATGGCTCTAGCACTTCTGGGTCTTTTATGGTTCCGTATAAATTTTTGGATTATTTGTTCTAGTTTTGTGAAAAATGTCATGGGTAATTTGATAAGGATGGCATTAAATCTGTAGAATGCTTTGGGTAGTATTGCCATTTTAACAATGTTAATTCTTCCAATTCAAAAGCATGGGATATCTTTCCATTTCTTTGAATCCTCTTTTATTTCCTTTATTAATGTTTTATAGTTCTCGGCATATAAGTCTTTCACCTCCTTGGTCAGGTTTATTCCTAGATTTTTTTTGGGGGGGTGCAATTTTAAAAGGTGTTTACATTCCCTTTCTGATATTTCGTTGTTAGTGTAAAGGAATGCAACTGATTTCTGAATGTTAATCTTCTATCCTGCTACTTTGCTGAATTTATTTGTTAGATCTAGTAGTTTTTGTGTGGAGTCCTTAGGGTTTTCTGTATATAGTATCATGTCATCTGCATATAGTGACAGTTTTACCTCTTCCCTTCCAATTTGGATACCTTTTATTTCTTTTTCTTGTCTGATTGCTGTGGCTAGGAATTCCAATACTATGTTGAAAAGAAATGGTGAGAGTGGGCATCCTTGTCTTGTTCCAGATTTTAGTGGGAAGGCTTTCAGCTTTTCATCCTTGATTATTATATTGGCTGTGGGTTTCTCATAAATGGCTTTAATTATGTTGAGATATGTTCCCTCTATTCCCACTTTGGTAAGAGTTTTTATCATGAGTGGAAGTTGAATTTTGTCAAATGCTTTTTCTGCATCTGTTGAGATGATCATATGGTTTTTGACTTTTCTTTTGTTAATGTGGTGTATTGCACTGATTGATTTGCATATGTTGAATCATCCTCGTGAACCTGGGATGAATCCCACTTGGTCATAGTGTATGATCTTTTTTATGTGTTGTTGGATTCTTTTTGCTAATATTTTGCTGAGGATTTTTGCATCTATATTCATCAAAGATATTGGCCTGTAATTTTCTTTTTTGGTGGTGTCTTTGTCTACTTTTGGTATCAGGGTGATGGTGGCTTCATAGAATGTCTTTGGGAGTGTTACCTCCTCTTCAGTCTTTTGGAAGGGTTTGAGAAGAATCAGTGTAAGTTCTTTGTATGTTTGGTAGAATTCACCTGTGAAGCCATCTGGTCCTGGACTTCTGTTTGTAGGAAGTATTTTTATTACAGATTCTATTTCACTTCTAGTGATTGATCTGTTCAAATTATCTATTTCTTATTGATTCAGTTTTGGTGGTCTGTATGTTTCTAGAAAGTTATCCATTTCTTCTAAGTTGTCAAATTTGTTAGCATATAATGGTTCATAGTATTCTCTTATGTTTTTTGTATTTCTGCGGTATCAGTTGAGATTTCTTCCTTTTCATTTCTCATTTTGTTTATTTGGGTTCTCTCTCTTTTCCTTCTTGGTGAGCCTGGCTAGAGGTTTGTCAATTTTGTTTACCCTTTCAAAGAACCAGCTCTTGGTTTTGTTGATTTTTTCCTTTTTTTTTTAATCTCTATTTTATTTATTTCCTCCCTGATCTTTATTATTTCCTTCCTTCTGCTGACTTTAGGTTTTGTTTGTTCTTCTTTTTCTAATTCTTTTAGGTGATAGGTTAGGTTGTTTACTTGAGATTTTTCTTGTTTTTTGATGAAGGCCTATATCACTATAAACTTCCCTCTAAGAACTGCTTTTGCTGTGTCCCATAGATTTTATATGGTTGTGTTTTCATTGTTGTTTGTCTCAAGGTATATTTTAATTTCCTTTTTGATTTCCTCATTGACCCATTGGTTTTTTAGTAGCATGTTATTCAGTCTCCAGCTAATTGTTCTTTTCTCGTTTCTTTTCCTGTGGTTGATTTCTAATTTCATGACATTGTGGTCAGAGAAGATGCTTAAAATAATTTCTGTGCTCTTAAATTTGTTGAGGTTAGTTTTGTGCCCTAGGATGTGGTCAGCCCTAGAGAATGTTCTATGTGCACTCAAAAAGAATGTATATTCTGTTTTTTGTGGGGTGTTGTTGTTGTTGTTGTTTTTGGATGTAGTATCCTGAAACTATCAATTAAGTCTAACTGTTGTATCATTTAGGACCTCTGTTACCTTGTTTATTCTCTGTCTGGAAGACCTGTCCATTGATGTGAGTGGGGTGTTAAAGTCTCCTACTATTGTATTCCCATCAATTTCTCCCTTTATGTCTGTTAGTATTTGTTTTATGTATCGGGGGTGCTATATTAGGTGCATATCCTATATTAGATACATATATGTTGATAAGTATAAAATCATCTTCGTGTATTGATTATTTTATCATTATGTAGTGTCCTTCTTTATCTTTCTTTATAACCTTTGCTTTAAAGTCTATTTTGTCTGATATGAGTATTGCAACTCCTGCTTTCTTGTCATTTCCGTTTGCATGAAATATCTTTTACCTTCCCCTCTTTTTCAATCTATGTGTATCCTTAGCCCTAAGGTGAGTCTCTTGTAGGCAGCATATTGTAGACTCTTGTTTTTTCTATCCAGTCTGCCACTCTATGTCTTTTGATTGGAGCATTCAGTCCATTGACAGTTAAGGTGATTACTGATATGTATATATTTATTGCCTTTAAAACCTTGTTTTCCAGTTGATTCTTTGTTTCTTCTTTGTTCCTTTCTTTTTCTGTTTTTCTTTTTGTGGTTTCATGATTTCCTTTTATTTTATGCTTAGGTTTTTGTGAATTTATTGTATGTTTTTCATTTGTGGTTGCCCTGTTTTTCAAGTATGTTAACCCCTTCCTATATATGCTTGCTTTAGACTGGTAGTCATATAGGCTCAAACACATTTTAAAAAAAGAAAAAGAATCTGCATTTCCTTACTCTCCTTCCCCACATTTTATGATTTTCATGTCCCTTTTTACATCTTCATGTTTATCCCTTTGCTGTTCCTTGTGTTTATCATTGCTTTCACAAATAAGGTTGTTGTTTTTTTTTTCTTTTTGATCTGTATACTGGCTAATTTAAGTGATTTACTTTCCACTTGTGATTTCCTCCTTCCTATTTCTTCTTGCTGCTTCTTTTCTATTTAGAGATGACCTTTCAATATTTCTTTCAGGATAAGTTTAGTATTGCTGTTTTCTTTCAATTTTTGCTTGTCTGAGAAATTCTTTATTTCTCCTCCTATTCTACATGATAATCTTGCTGAGTAGAGTATTCTAGGTTGCAGATTTTTCTCTTTCAAGACTTTGAATATATTTTGTATGCCCTTCTGGCCTGCAGTGTTTCTGTAGAGAAATCAGCTGATAGTCTTATGGGGGTTCCCTTGTAAAGAACTCTTGGTTTTTCTCTTGCTGCCTTTAGAATCCTCTCTTTATCTTTAACTTCTGCCATTTTTATTATAATATGTCTTGGTGTAGGTCTGTTTGGCTTCATCTTCTTTGGGACCCTCTGTGCTTCCTGTATCTGGATATCTGTTTCCTTTTTTTAGTTTGGGAAATTTTCAGCCATAATTTCTTCAAATACATCTTCAATCCCCTTTTCTCTTTCTTCTCCTTCTGGAATCCCTATTATGCATAGATTGGCCTGCTTTATATTATCCCATAGGTCTCTTATATTGCTTTCATTTTTTTTTTTCATTTGGCTTTCTGTCTTCTGTTTTGATTGGGTAATTTCCATTAGTCTATCTTCCAGGTCACTTATTCTTTCTTCTGCATTATTCATTCTGCTGTTCATTGACTTGAGCTCAGCTTTCGTCTCAGCAAATGAATTTTCTAACTTTTCTTGGCTCCTCCTTGTAGTTTCAAGTTTCTTTTTACAGTAATCTGCCTTTCTGTTGATAGCCTTTCTTAATTCCTTCAGTATTTTCATTACCTCCTTTTTTAACTCTGTGTCTATTAGACTGAGGAGGTCTTTTTCATTGTTCCTGCAGGGGAATTTTTTTGGTCTTTTAACTGAGAGTGGTTCCTCTGCTTTTTCATTTTGCTTCTATTTCTCTTACTCTGTGAGTTCAGGAGAAACAATTATCTACTGTGGTCTTGGAGGGCTATTTATAAGCAGGAGAATCCCTGTGTAGCTTGTGTGGGTTCAGTATTTTTTTGACATGAGTGCTGTTTTTGGTTTGGATGCTTGCTGTCTTTTTCTTAGCGTGTGCTGGCTGTTATCCCCTTGATCGGGTTGTGCAGGTGCATGCTCCCAGGGAGGCGGGGGCAACAGTTGGCTCCTGGTCGCAGGTTTCTCCGCAATGGCAGCAGCATGTTATGTGTCCCTCGGGAAGTTGGCCCTAGATCTTGGGACCCTAGGCGGCAGCGGTGTGTTGCACACCCCGTGGAGGTGGGGGCAGTGGTTGGCACCAGGTTGCAGAGCCCTCATCAGCAGTGGTTGGCTGTGTACACTCCTGGGGAAGTTGGTCCCAGTTCATGGGACCCTCTGCAGTGGTGGGCCAAGCTGGCTCCTGGGAAGGTGAGGGCAGTGATCTGCACCCCTGCTCACAGGATCCTTGGCAGTGGCAGCAGCAATGGCAGCGTTCCGCACCTGCCTCTGGAGTCCAAGATGTCAGCCATGGCTCACGCCCGCCCCTGGAGCTCATATAGGCAGTGCCGTGCTGCCTGTGAGCATGCAGAGAAAGAAGCTCCTATGGTGGGCCCACCCCTCTCCTCTCATGCCCCCCAACAATGGTCCCTTGCCTCTGGTGGGCCCAGGCTTCTTCCCAGACTCCCTCAGTTGTGGTGCCCTGTACCCTAACCCCCTCAGGCTGTGTTCACACAGCCAACCCCAGTCCTCTCCCCGGGGTCTGACCTCCAAAGCCCAAGCCTCAGTACCCAGCCCCGACCTGCCCCAGCGGGCAAGCGGACAAGCGTCTCAGGCTGGGGAGTGCCGGTCAGCATCGACCTGTACAGGTCTGTCTCTGCTTTGCCCTCCACACACCTGTTGCTGTGCTCTCCTCCAAGGCTCTGAAGCTACCCCTCTGTCCCCGCCAATGGACAGAGGGACTGAAGGGACTTCCCAGTGTGCGGAAACCTTTCCTTTTTCACAGCTCCCTCCCAGAGGTGCAGGTCCATTCCCGATTCCTTTCTGTCTCTTTTTCTTTTGCCCTGCCCAGTTACATGGAGATTTTCTTGCCCTTTTGGAAGTCTGAAGTCTTCCGCCAGCATTCAGTAGACGTTCTGTGAGAGTCATTCCACACGTAGATGTATTTTTGATGTATCTGTGGGGAGAAGGTGAGCTCTACGTCCTACTCCTCCGCCATGTTGATCCAGTTCCCCGAGCATTTATTTTTTAAATAGTAGTGTGCTAAGTATTATCAAAGAAAACCACAAAATTACATAAATTATAATGACTGTTCCCAAGGGAATTTTATAGGCCATTTTTGCTATAAAAGAGAGTTCAGGGTGTAGGGAGATCATCATAAGTTGGTTGGTCAGTTTCAGTGACTAATTTTTAATTGAGGATTAAAAGGGATTCTTATTTCCCACCTCATTTGAAGGAAAATCCAGTTAGTATGTACATAGTGAATTTTTTCCTGAATATTTATTTTCCCTAGCAATTCAGATTCTTTTGTCTATAGTAATAAATCCCAAACTCGATTTTGTTTTCTTTTTCCAATCCTCATGTGGTACTGGGGACCTTTACATCTAAGCCTCATCTCAGATGCATCCAGTTACATTTTACTGGTGTGAGAGATATTAGAATTACACCTTGTGCCCTCGTGCAGGCATATCCACACTACTAAATCCAAGCAGACAAGCTTTTTAGTAGGAATAGGTTTAAAGTCTTTCATTTTTATGCCCTACTACTACCATACCAGTTTTCCTCCTCTCCTCACCTCCCTAATAGAGTATTCTACTGAATTTCAATAACAGTAACAATTACCAGTTTTAACAGAACTTATGTATGTCCACAAATTCTGGGGAAAACACCGATTTGATGTGGCTTATCAAAAAATAAACAAACATCAATTTAAAACAAATCGCTAAACTGTGTGTGTCTGTAGAAATCCTCTGTTCAGATAAAGGAAGAGGTAGGTTTCTCTTATACATTGTTGATAAAATGATTTAAGGAGTAGTGTTTTCGATAGGATGATTTTATAAACCTCTCCTGTGATCTCCAATTGCTTAACTTAGAAAAGAGTGTATTAAATATTTATTTCTAAGCTTTCCTTTTTGTCATTCCCTTTCTGATCACCTTGTACTTTTTTACTCTGAAGACTAAAGTAATTTCCTTTCTCTCCTTTTAATCATCTGGTTCAAAGTGTTCATTGTATAGGCTGTAGCCTCTGTCTTCAGACTCATCCTGTGCATTTTCAAATGGGCTGATAAAATTTCTTCTCATTTTTTAAAAAATTACATTTTAATTATCAATTGCATTTTTCCATTTTTGTTGAGATATAATTGACATTAAACATTGTGTTAGTTTAAAGTATGTAACATAATGATTTGATATTCTTTCTGTCTTGATTTTAGAATATTAGAGGTTATAACCTAGTCTACCCTCCTATAAATAAGACAAACATTTTTCATACTGCCAATTTGTGTAAGTTCTAAAGTATTAAATTTTGGTCATTAGAAAGACAGACAGCTGTTAGCTCTAACAGCTAAAGGAGTTATTAGAAATTCAGTTTATCTTTCTGTTGACCAAAACTTACTTCTAAATTCCTACCCACTGGTTTTAGTTCTGACATTGAGGGTGACACAGAATAGGTCTAATTTAAATACAGCTTTAGTAATCTCTGTGCTCTGCACTAAGTATCTTACTCTCTTTTTGTATTTATGCTCATGACACTAGATTACCTTTCTTTGTCCTTTCCAGTTTGTAAATATGACTGTACTGTTTTTTGATTTTAGCTTATGTGTACAGTTCTTCTACTTTCTTGCAAATGCTTGATTGCTTATATCAAAATCTCTGAGTGCTTGGGTGGGATTTATTTTCAGTTAGTCCATTTCATTTCCTCATCTTTGTGTTCACTCATCCCATATTCTGTTTCTCTTAAGTTTACCAAAAACCTTTTAGCTCTGTATATGTCAAGCAAATGACATCTGTTGCCTTTGCCCACTGCATACTGATCACCAAGGAAAACACAACACAGTCAAGCATTGGATGGAACAATGCTTTACTCACATGGAGAAGGGACAGAGCAAGATTAGCTTCAGTAGTGTCAGTCCCCCATGGTCCAGCAGTCAACACAGAGCAGTTGCCCTGCATGCACCCCTCTTGTGCCACAGAACTAAGGATCCTATTCTGTCCTCTCAGGGGACAGATTTAATAGTGGGGTTGGCCAGGTGCCATATGATGCACACACTTAAGCAGAACAAAAGAAGACACATTGAGTCTAAAACGGGAATGATATTCCCACACAAAGTGATAAACCCAGCACAGTCCATGAAGACTCTTATCACTTGATAAGGAAGTATTCCAGACCCAAGGCCTCTTCCTGTGCAGCCAAGTGTGGGTCAAAACACTTTGTACAGGAGACTGCCTTTCCCAACAGTCTACCCCTCACCCCTGCTCGACCACTGACATGGTAGATAAAGCATGTCAAATCACCCACCCCAAACTTGAAGGCGGAATTGGGTTCACCAGGGTCCCAGAACAATCTGTTTGGATGTGGAGTGCTCATAGAGCCTCCCTGTCATTAGGAAACAGCACTTTACCAGGCCTGTTAGGAGAGCCAGACCCAGGAAGACAGTCAAGCCTCCCTAGAGGGTGGTCTTCAACGTGGATTAAGCCAGCTAAAGAGGTCAAATTGTGAGTTTGGGGAGACTGCGCATGTACAGCTGATAACCATCTCTCCTGAGCATGGATGTTCATCAGCTCAGTTTTCAACTTCCCCAAATTGTTGACATATACACAGTAAGAAATGCTGACAATAACACAAACACCACCTTGTTCTGCCAGGAGGTAATTGAGGGCTATTTAGTTATCCATCACCACCATGACTAGTGAGTTCAGTGAGTCTCATTGGCTTGGATGGCTTGGGCAGTAGTGTTAGCTATTTCTGCCATGGTTGGGGACAGGCTGTACACCATTTTTTTCTAGGGCCTGCATACCTATTCCCAGTATTAGAATTTGGATAGCAGAATGAAACCAGTGGTTAGTTTGTTTTCCCAGGAGGATACTGTGAGCCACTTTGTAGTACGTCAGCAGAAGGGGTCCTTTTCAGCCCTCTCTGCAGTTGCTGACATGGACAGTCAGCCTTAGAACTCTGAGGCAGCAATCCTTCCCCTGGAGGCAGACATTCTATTGCCCATTGGGGTCCACAGAGAAATACATAACCCAGAGGGGTGCAGGGGACACATGTCAGGGATTTTGTTCTGATAATGCTGGCTAGTCCAGTTATATACAGACTTGGCTTGCTTTTACCATGTGGTTGCAGGGAGAAAAAAATTACATACTGGGCATCCAAGTCCAAAATGTTAGTGTAGATCAGTAATAAGCATTCTTGTACAGGGGTTTTTTTCTGTCACATCATAGGAAATATTAAAGTAAGGGACTCCAGAGCATGCCTGCATCTGGGCCTGTATCAAAGGAGTGACCCAGCTATTTGACCCATTGACAACTTGAAGTTCTGAGCAGTTTTGTGTCAGCCAGGCCATTACAGTGGGAATGCGGAACGAGAAGGAATTCATTCTGTGATGACAAATCCCAGCATTGTTTAAGTTTGCCTCCTCTGACTATGGCTGTTGTTGTAACAGGCACAGCAGATGATTCTGTAAGAATGAGAAGAGGAAAGATTAATGTTTCTACTCCTCTCCCACTTCATGAATCTTCTCAGGCCAGAGCTACTCTGGTCTACTGCTTGTGATACTAGCTGCCCTGGTATTGCAACTCAAGCCTGATGTTACCTCCTCTGTGGGCACCCAGTGCCTTTGTGGCTTGGCACAAACTTTTTGGCCTCAGTTGGCCAGTCTAGGGAAGGACTGCACAAACTTGACATGTCTGTTAACGTCACCCACCTGATTGAAAGGGTCAGTGTGCCCAGCACTACTAGAAGGACCCTAGCTAGCACCCTGATACTCCTTGATTTCATCTCCCACCTTTGTGGTATCCCATAGGAGGGAGGTTCCCCAAGGTAAGTATCACATCCAGACTAGAGTCAAGGGGCCCTGTCTGGGGTACAGTGGTAGGCAGAACTGCAGATCACCCCAAAGACGTACACTCCAATGGGAAAAAAGAAGAAGAAAGAATGACATGTTGAGATTGTGATTTTGCAGGCACAGCCTAAGCACATGGCTGCCTAGGCCACTTCCACCACAACCAAACTCAGTATTTCCCAATGTGTGTTGCAGTGCCTGTTTTCCTTGCACTGGAGTGTTTAGTAGCCATAGTCCCTGAGAGTGTGCCCATTGTTGTCTTGCTTGGGCAGTGAAGGATGTTCCTTGGTCAGAGTGAAGTCCCATGGGGTATCCAAAAATATGACATAAGTTTTATTCAAGGATAGCTATGGTAGTTTCAGCATCCACATGCCAGACTGGAGTAGCTATACAATAGCCTGACTAGGTGTTATGGTAGTGAGGCATCATCTTTGCCTGTGGCTGGTGGTCAGGGGTTTGATGTGAACAATCTGCCAGATCCAGGCGAGTCCCAGTCCTTGGTTAATATGTCCCAGTTCTTCTCTCTGGATGATTTGAGTATACTGACAAGAATCACAAGATTGTACTACATCCTTAGACTTCTGGGTTATCTCTTGGGCTCTGGCCCATTTTTGCATCTGAAGTGGACTCCTTTTTCCATAGATGTACCCACCAGGCAATTGTTGCAGCCCACGGGGCACAAACTTGATTGACACGAGTTCCATTTATGTTTTTATTTTAAAAGTTCCTTTGCAAACACAAGCATGTGGTCCTTCACAAAAACATGCTACTAAAAAAAGAACAAAAAAAGTCAATGAAGAAATTAAAGAGGAAATCAGAAAATACCTCAAGACAAATGAAAATAAAAATACAACTTGCTAAAATCTATGGGATGCAGAAATGCAGCTGTCAGAGGGAAGTTTATAGTGATACAGGCCTACAAGAAACAAGAAAAATCTCAAATAAACAACCTAACCTACCATCTGAAGGAGTTAGAACAAAGCCCAAAGTCAGCAGGAGGAAGGAAATAATAAAGATCAGAGAGGAAATATAAAAATAGAGACCCCCCCCAAAAAAGACAATAGAAAAGATCAATGATATCAAGAGCTAGTTTTTTGCAAGCATAAACAAAATTGATAAGCCTTTAGCTAGGCTCGCTAAGAAAAAAAGAGAACCCAGATAAACAAAATAAGAAAAGAAAGAGAAGAAATTACAACCGATATTACAGAGATACAAAAACCTCATAAGAGAATATTATGAACGGTTATATGCCAACAAATTGGAAACCTAGAAAAAAATGAGTAAATTTCTAGAAATGTACACTTTTCCAAGACTGAATCTGGAAGAAATAATCTGAGCAGACCAGTCACTAGTAGTGAAATTGAATTAGTAATCAAAAAAACTCCCAGCAAATAAAAGTCCAAGACCTCATGGCTTCACAGAGGAATTCTACCAAACATGTAAAGAAGAGCTACTATCTATCCTCAAACTATTCCAAAAAATTTAAGAACACTTCCGAATTCATTCCACGAGGCCACCATTACCCTGATACCAAAACCAGATGAAGATATTACCAAAAAAAAGAAAATTACAGACCAATATCTCTGATGAATATACATGCAGAAATTCTCAACAAAATATTAGCAAACCTAATTCAACAATATATAAAAAGGATCATACACCATGATCAGCTGGGATTTACTATAGGGATACAAGGATGGTTTAAAATCCACAGATCAGTCAATGTAATACACCACATTAGCAAAATGGAGACTACAACCACATCATCATTTCAATAGACATAGAAAAGGCATTTGACAAATTTCAACACCTGTTCATGATAAACACTCTAATCAAAGTTGATATCAAGGAAGCATATGTAAACATAATAAAGGCCATTTATGACAAACCCACAGCCGCCATCATGCTCGACGGTGAAAAGCTGAAAGCGTTTCCTTTAAAATCAGAAACAAGACAAGAATGCTCACTCTTGCCACTTCCACTTAACATAGTATTGGAAGTCCTAGCCATGGCAATCAGAGAAGAAAAAGAAATAAAAGACATCTAAATTGGAAAGGAAGAAGTAAAACTGTCACTGTTTGCAGATAACATGATACTATATATAGAAAACCCTAAAAGTCCACCATTATACTATTAGAACTAATAAATGAATTAAATAAAGTTGCAGGACACAAGATTAATATACAGGAATCTGTTGCTTTTCTATATACTAGTAATGAACTATCAGAAAGAGAAAGCAAAAAAACAATCCCATTTAAAATTGCATCAAATGGAACAGAGTAGGAAGTCCAGAGATAAACCCATGCACCTGTGGTCACCTAATCTATGACAAAGGAGGCAAGGATATACAATGGAGAAAAGACAATCTCTTCGATAAGTGGTGCTGGGAAAACTGGACAGCTACATGTAAACGAATGAAATTAGATACTATAAATCTCTTAGAGGAGAACAGGCAGAACACTCTTTGACATAAATCACAGCAACATCTTTTTCGATCCACCTCCTAGAGTAATGAAAATAAAAACAAAAATAAACAAATGGGACCTAATTAAACTTAAAAGCTTTTGCACAGCAAAGGCTGTGCAAAACCATAAACAAGATGAAAAGACAACCCTCAGAATGGGAGAAAATATTTGCAAACAAAACAACCGACAAGGGATTAATCTCCAAAATATACAAACAGCTCATGCAGCTCAATATCCAAAAAACAAACAACCCAGTCACAAAATGGAAGGAAGATGTAAATAGACATTTCTCCAAAGAAAACATACAGAGGGCTAAAAAGCATATGAAAAGATAGTCAAAATCACTAATAGAGAAATGCAATCAAAACTACAGTGAGGTATCACCTCACACTGGTCAGAATGTCCATCATCAAAAAATCTACAAACAATAAATTCTGGAGAGGGAGAAAAGGGAACCCTCCTACACTGTTGGTGGGAATGTAAACTGGTACATCCACTGTGGAGAACAGTATGAAGGTTCCTTAAAAAACTAAAAATAGAGCTACCATATGATCCAGCAATCCCACTCCTGGGCATATATCCAGAGAAAACCATAATTTGAAAAGATACATGCACCCCAGTGTTCACTGCAGCACTATTTACAGTAATCAGGACATGGAAGCAACCTAAATATCCATCGACAGAGGAATGGATAAAGAAGATGTGGTACATATATACAATGGAATATTACTCAGCCATAAAAAAGAACAAAATAATGCCATTTGCAGCAACATAGATGGACCTAGAGATTGCCATACTGAGTGAAGTAAGTCAGACAGAGAAAGACAAGTATCATATGATATCATTTATATGTGGACTCTAAAAAAGGGTACAAATGAGCTTACCTACAAAACAGAAATAGAGTTACAGATGTAGAAAATAAACTTATGGTTACCAGGGGGTAAGGGGGGGGAGAGATAAATTGGAAGACTGGGATTGACATATACACACTACTATATATAAAATAGATAACTAATAATGACCTACTGTATAGTACAGGGAACTATACTCAATACTCTATAACGGACTATATGAGAAAAGAATCTAAAAAAAGAGTGGATATATGTTCATGTATAACATTCACTTTGTTCTACACCTGAAACTAACACAACATTGTAAAATCAACTGTACTCGAATAAAAACTTTTTAAAATTGCATCAAAAAGAATAAGATACCTAGGAATAAGCTTAAGCAAGATGGAAGACCTATACTCTGAAAACTATAAAACATTGATGAAGATAACTGAAGATGATACAAAAAAATGAAAAGATATCCCTTGTTCTTGGATTGGAAAAATTAATATTGTTTAAATGGCTATACTACCCAAAACAATCTTCAGATTTCAGTCCCTATCAAAATACCCATGACATTTATCACATAACTAGAACAAATAATCCTAAAACATATATGGAATCACAGAAGACCCTGAATAGCCAAAGCAATCTTTAGAAAAAAGAACAAAGCTGGAGGTATCATGCCTCCTGACTTCAGACTACACTACAAAGCTACAGTAATCAAAACAGTATGGTACTAGCACAAAACCAGACACATAGATCAATGGAACAGAATAGAGAGCCCAAAAATAAGCCCATGCACATATAGTCAATCTACAACAAAGGAGACAAGACTATACAATGGAGAAGATACAGTCTCTTCAATAAGTGGTTTGGGAAAACTGGACAGCTACATGTAAAAGAATGAAATTAGAACATTTTTTCACACCATATACAAAAATAAACTCAAAATGGATTAAAGACCCAAATGTAAGACCTGAAACCATAAAACTCCTAGACGAAAACACAGGCAGGCAGGACACTCTTTGACATAAATTGTAGCAGTATTTTTTTGGATCTGTCTCCTAAGGCAAAGGAAACAAAAGCAAAAATAAACAAATGGGACCTAATTAAACTTAAAAGCTTTTGCAAATCTTTTAAGCAAAGGAAACCATCAACAGAATGAAAAGACAACCTACTGAATGGGAGAAAATATTTGCAAATGATATGGCAGATAAGGGGTTAATATCCAAAATATATAAACAGCTCATACAACTCAATATCAAAAAACCAAACAACCTGATTTTAAAATGGGCAGAAGAGCATGGGCAGACTATCTTTTCATGTGCTTTTTAGCCCTCTGTATGTTTTCTTTGGAGAAATGTCTATTTACATCTTCCACCCATTTTGTGACTGGGTTGTTTGTTTTTTGGATATTGAGCTGCATGAGCTGTTTGTATGCATTTTTCCAAAGAAGGCATACAGATGGCAAACAAGCACATGAAAGGATGCTCAACATTGCTAATCACCATAGAAATGCAAATCAAAACCACAGTGAGATATCACCTCACGCCTGTCAAAATGGATGTCATCAAAAATACCACAAGTAGCAAATGTTGTCAAGGATGTGGAGAAAATGAAACCCTTATATACTGTTGGTGGGAATGTAAATTGGTACAGTCACTATGAAAAACGGTATGAAGGTTTCTCAAAAAACTAAAAATAGAACTACCATGTGATGTAGCAATTCTACTCCTAGTTTTATGTCAAAAGAAAATGAAAACACTAATTTGAAAAGATATGTGCATTCCAGTGTTCGTAACAGCATTATCTACAATAGCCAAGATATGGAAGAAACCTAAGTGTTCATCAACAGATGAATGGATACAGAAGATTTGGTATATATACATTGTATGTGTGTGTATATATACATATATACACACACACACATACATACATACATACAATGGAAGATGACTCAACCATATAATAGAATGACATTTTGCCATTTGCAACAACACAGATGGACCTGGAGGGTATTATGCTTAGTGAAATAAGTCAGACAGAGAAAGACAAATTCTGCATTTTCACCTTATATGTTATATCTAAAAAATGAAATGAATGAATATAACAAAACAAACAGACTTACAGATATAGGGAACAAACTAGTGGTTACCTGTGGGGAGGTCCAGGATAGGGGTAGGGATTAAGAGGTACAAACTACTATGTATAAAATAAATAAGTTATAAGGATGTACTGTACAACATAGGAAATAGAGCCAGTATCTTATAACTTTAAATGGTGGATAAATCTATAAAATGCTGAATCAGTATATTGTACACCTGAAAGTAGTAATTATAAACCAATTTTACTTCAATAAAAATTTAAAAATAAAGAAAAGGTCCTTTGTCATGAGTCTCTACATAAGTGACATATGTTTTTTTCTTCCCAGGGAGCAAGCTGCTGCCATAGTTCTTTTCCCCATATGGGGGATCCATTAATAGTCCAGTCTTTTAGTTGCCACTTGCCTGACCAGATGGCTAAGTCATTGGCAACAGCCCATTTGTTGGTGAAAAATGTATCAAGGAATGGTAGAAGAGGTGGCCTGCACTGCCATTACCACAGTGCAGAGCTTGACCTATTGGAATGCCCACACCTGATAGTCAAAAGATGGCCATTTACTGGTTCAGATGGTAGCTGCAACCCAGCAGACCTCATCTGCCTTTAGTTTCACAGAGCTGTCAGTAAACCATGCCATAATGCCATCTTTGAATCTTGGGCCTTAGGAATTGCACCTGCTGTACCTAGGGCGTGGACTTTATCTGGATTATAGTCACGTTGGTACTAATCATTCTGTCAGTGACTAAGTACAGCACTGTAGCCACCATGACATTAGCATTGTAGCCGTGTCGTTAATATAAGGGATGACTAAAATTTCTGTAGCACTTGAGCTTATTGAAGATCAAGCCCTGCCCTCTGGTAGCATATTACAGAAGAATTTAGGTATCCCTGCAGGAGTACAGTAAAAGTATATTGTAGGCTGTTCGGTGTGAACAAAAATTGGTCGTGACCTCATTCTGCAGAGGGATCAAGTAAAAGGCATTAGCCAGATCAGTCAACAGCATACTTGTTTTCCATATGGGTTGCACTGTCTCAATGATGGTGATAATATCAGAAACTGCTAGGGCAAAAGCTGAAACTTCTACATTTATCCTTTGGTAATCTGTCAACCTCCAAACTCTGGAGGCCTTCCTTACTGGCCTGATTGGGCTGCTTGTGTTGTCTCGAATTAACAGAACGATGTCCTTTTCCCCACCGTAGATATAGTATTTTTGTTGAACAACGCTCCATGATTTGGCCAGCTCTGGAGCAGGCTACGAATGCAGCTAGCCCATTATGCTTGAATTTGTCCTTGTTGTGGTACATACCGCTTGAGGCAATGGTGGTTTTCAGTACCGTACACAGCCAAAATGTTAATGCCTATTACGTATTCAGTAGTAGGAACCAGGATCATCAGTACCTGAAATGGTCCAAAGAGTCTCATCCACAAATACATGTGGACTTGTCTTCCATGGGTAACTACATTCTTCCCAGACCTACTATTTTAATTCTACCTCTATGGGGACCTGTCATTTGGGCACCAGTATCCAAAGGCCCCATAAAAGTTTGGCTCCCCTCTCCCCTTTCCCCTTCTATCTTGACAGAGGCATAGGGCCTCTGGTCCCCAGCAGGGACCCAGAGACCTTGGCCCCATCCCTAACTGTGTTATTCAGCCCTAGACAGTTAAAGCCTGCAGTGCCCCTTCATCAAACAGATACACCAACCAGGCTGCATGAGACACCCCTGGCTCCTGTTCATATCCGTCCTTCAGTTTCCATATTTCACTTTCAAAGAAGGACTTCATTTCAACACTTTGTTTTCAGCAATGCCGTAAGGTGGTTTTGCATTGAGTGAAACAGGTTTTATTTGAGGCCTGTAAGCCACCTGGATCAGGTAAAGTTTCCTGCATGGGACCCCTTTACTTCTCTCAGACATCATTTGTGACCCTTAAGACACCTTGAGAGTTGGGGGGTGAAATGGGAGCGCAAAGGTGACCAAGAGCCCAGATTATTGTTTCCCTACACTTTTTAGGACCCATTTCACATTTCCACCCTCATGCATTGCACCAGCTTTTCCCTGTTAACAGAGATATTATCAATATCCCTATTTATCCCCATATGGCCAGAGGGAGGCCAGCACATCAGCACATCACCACCACCCCACCCCCAGAGCCAGCTGCCTAGCCCTTTCATTCTACCATGCCATGGTGTTTTTTGTTGGCAACTGTATCTCTTGGTAAGGCAGTGTTCCAAGGCTAAGGCCTGTTCTTATGGAGCCAAGTGGAGGTCTAAAGACTACATGAACAAGACTCTCTTTCCTAATAGTACATAACAATGTCCCTCTCAAGACTTCTCTTCTTACCAAATGAAAAAGGGGAGGAGGTGTTAAAAGGAAACTTTTGGAAGTGATGAGTATGTTTATTGCCTTGATTTTAATAGTACCATGCATGTATGCATGTGTCCAAATGCATCAAGCAAACGTGAAGTTCTTTGCATGTCAAGTATGTCTCAATACAATTGTCAAAATATAACAACAAAGACTATCTTCTCTGTACTCCCTTCACCCCACCACATACAAACACATCTACTCCTTGACAGGCCACCTGAATTTGGTTCATTTATTCCCATTGTGGTGTACACATTATACATAGGCATTTTAATAACAATCAGCATTTTCTCCTAGAAGCATGAAAATTGTCCCTTTAAAATACAACTCATTATGAAATGATACCATTATGCTACACAATACTTTTTATAGCTCTTAACATTTTTTTCAAAAATAATTTTGCAAAAGTGCTGATAGGTTAGTGTCTCTGACAAATATGCCCAGCTCCCTCCCTCAACAAATTATTTTA
Source organism: Balaenoptera acutorostrata (assembly GCF_949987535.1). Lineage (NCBI taxonomy): Eukaryota > Metazoa > Chordata > Mammalia > Artiodactyla > Balaenopteridae > Balaenoptera > Balaenoptera acutorostrata. The sequence goes on along the minus strand of NC_080067.1, from coordinate 22,506,351 downwards.
TTTTTCTGTGTTTCTTTTTGTTTGTTTTCTTATTTTTATATTATATAGTTATTCATTCAAAAAATATTTATTGAGCAGCAGCTATGGGTTAGGCACTGTGTTAAATAGCATTCAGATCTGAATAAGATTTTGTGTAATAGGAAAACAACAAAACATTTAGGTTTTGTAGTAGAAATACCTTCAGAGTATAGTAGAGCCCCCAAATAAAGAAATTAACAAAAATTCAAGTGGATTTTTCATCTAAGTTATTGTTAGATGTTATTATTAAGTTATTTAATTAAGTCCCTGTAATGTACCAAGATTTGGTACATTAAAGAACCAAGATTTGGGAGGAGAAGTAGTTGATTGGGAGACATCATTGGACAAGGTGTAGATAAAACTCGACTGATGTCTTTGTTCTACCTATAATTTGCTGTGTGAACTTGAATGGATAGAGTAGTTTCATCTTTTCTGGCTTTGTTTTTAAATTTAGAGCTACAAGTAAGGAAACTTCTTACATGCTGTCTTACATCTGGGGTTATGATTTTACTTTGGGTCAGCTATCTTTAGTCTTTTGCTTATCTGTTGTTGATCTCTTGTGATTATAGATACATAATATTTTTGTTGGCTTTCCACATCTTGCCTCCAGGAAGACCATATCTTGTGAGCCATCTCCATAGGTCCCCATGGGCTGCTCTTCAACATTGCTGCCCATTATAATTATTATGCCCACCTTGCATCTACTAGTTAGGTGATGCTACCTTCTTTCTGCTATTCTGTGATCTCATCATCTTCATTGTACTGGAAGCCAAATTCTGTTTGAGTATTTCCTATTGCCAGCTCTAGCCTACAGAATACAGCTGTTATGGAGTTTCTCAGCAATGCCTGTTCCCCCATCACCAGTCTTTTCTTTATTGCCTTGGTAAACAATATTCTCTGGGCCCTCCTGAGGAACATACTCAACTAGTAGGTCTTCTGAGTTCATACAACAGATCCTTTATGGCATGCTTACTTCACTGTGTTTTAAATGCCTTTCTTCACAGTCTGCCACAACGATTCTCGGATCTCTTATTTCATTAATATGCACCGTTGCTTTTTCCAGGAGTCATCCAGCAATGCGTTAGGCCATTTCCATGGACCTTAAATCCTGAGGCAAGGGAGAGTGCCCTATATCCAAAAACTCTCTCGTATCCTGTTTGATATTCCCATTCCCCAGTCCAGTACCCTCAGCAGACACTCTTTTGGTTCTTACTGGTTCAAGTTGGCCCATTCCTGCAACACCTATAGCATATAATCCTTCTCCTCCTTTAGCAGACCCAGTACTTCCCCATTTGGGCTATGCTGAAATTTGACCTTAGCTTGGAGCTACAAGGGAAGGTTAGTATAGAGCATGAGGAGGGCTACTAGCATTGTCCTTAAGGTACTTGCTTCGCTTGAGGTTTCCATATATTCGAGGGGAAGGGTGGGTGGAGGAGGCATGCTACCCTCTAACATGAGACTTATTTGCAGACCCACAAGTTCATGGGAAACTTGGAGTTGAAGGTTCTCAGCTACATCCACCAGTTGTTCTTTGAACTTGCACTTCTTTCCTGTATGGCCCTGATTTTGGCATAGACTTGCCTGGGATGCAAAGTCCCTTAAATTCTGCCACCCTTAAAATTGAGTTCTGGGTCTGGTCTTCAATATGTTCAGCTCTTTGTCTGCAGGAGATAAGGATCTCTTTAAATGTTGCCAGTTGTTGATTTAAACTGGTGATTAATTAGCCTGTCATTTTTTCTCTTTAGCATCTCAGTGACAGCCATAGTCCTTAGTCCATAGTCCTTATAGTTATTAATTACCCTCATCCCTCAAATGCTTGGCATGTTGTACAAGCTAAGTGCACATCTCCATTCACCCGCAAGTACATTAGCAAATGGCTGCTATTCTGTGTCAGAGACTATCGTTAACTTCACTTACAACCAGAAATTGAGTCCTTCCTCATAGTAGTCCTTCCTTTAAGTGATCCAACCTCAGAATCCCATCATTAAGGTCTGCTTCTTAGGACTACTCTTGGTACCAACTGTTCAGGTCACATTCCTTAGAAGCCCAGCCTTAGTCAGAGATTTTTGTGCTAGTGATACATTGAGGTTTGTAGTCTCCTGAGAAGCCTCTAAGAAAGTGAGGAATATAGGATTAAGCAGGAGACACACTAACAGAAATGTGGTTCCAGAAGAAGTTTTGTCTGAGCATCATCTCAGAAGGAACTTTGAAAAATAAATTGCACCTCAGAGGTTGTACTGTCCTGAGGCAAGGAGGTTGGGCTCTTTTACCCTCCTATATCATTCCCCACTGGCTATGAGCCTCATCCTGAAGGAGGGAAAGGGTGTGGACAGGAGAGGCAAGGTAGAGCATAGGAATCTTTGTACCAGGTGGTTCTTTTCAGCCATGGTCAATTCTCCAGAGAAAGATGCAGAAAAGCACCATTAGTTGTCAATACAGGAAGAAGCAGGAAGATTAGCCTTGTATATTAGGATTTGGACATCTGGGCGGGACATCAACAGCATCTACCACAGGTACCTCCTATGTGCTAGAGACTTTACCAGCAAGCATTATCTCATTCAGTGGTGTGCTCGAGCTACCTTGAATCAGCTTTCAAGAGAGTGATTATGCACATCCATTCACTTATATGAGTTCAGTATCATTGGTAGCTTGAAATTGACCATGGAGGGAGTAATCACATCACAGAAATCTGCAAATGCAACAATTCAGGGCCCCATCCTCCAGAGCTGGTTGTTAAAACTTTTACCAGCATTCAAATTTTATAACAACCTTATGAAGGTATCATATTTTATAAATGAGAACACTGAGTATCAGAGTGATTAATATACTTGCCATCTCTCATGTAGCTACTAAGCTATAGAATTGGAAATCTAGCTTTGTCTGATTCCAAAACTTGGACTCCTACTGTTACAGCATATTGCTTTTTTTTTTTTTTTTTTGACTACCCCGGGTCTTTGTTGGGGCATGCGGGAATCTTTAGTTGCGGCATGCAGACTCTTAGTTGGGGCATGTGGACTCTTAGTTGCGGCATGCAGGCTTCTCAGTTGCAGCATGCAGACTCCTAGTTGCAGCATGGGGCCTTCTTAGTTGCAGCACGTGGACTCAGTCCCAGCATGCAAACTCTTAGTTGCGGCATGTGGGATATAGTTCCCCGAACAAGGATCGAACCCAGGCCCCCTGCTTGGGAGCGTGGTGTCTTACCCACTGGACCACCAGGGAAGTCCCCGTTGCTTTTTGAACACAGAAACTTCGTTCTCTTTTTCATCATTTGAGAGTTGGGTAAATTTCTAGATGACCCGGAACGCACTTTGATCACCAACATCTTCTACTCCAAGTTAATGATTTTATTATATTTCCCTAGTAAATAGCAGCCCCAGGACACATCACTCTATCATTTTGCCTCTGTTTTTAAACATTCTTCCCTTTATCATGTTTTCTTAACTGCTCTTTCTGGAAAGTAAAAGGTATCCAGTAAATATTTGTGAAATGAATAAATGATGACCCTTTAATATGAAATTAGATTTTTCTACAGGACGGACAAATTAACATACCCTTCTTTAATTAAAATCGTAGGTCAAAAATTCTCTCGAAGTGCCACAGTATAATGTGGGAAGTATTTCATGTTGAACCAGAGTTGATACACATTTGAAAAAGGTGTAGCTTACTCTCAAGTAACGAAGGGATTTTTAATGCATTTTTAATTAAATGTAAGTGCAAATAGAATTGCTTGGTTCCACCTTATGTTGAATTACAATATGAAGTAAATTGAATGATTAAGCTGAAAATGACTTTAGTCTTCATATAGACTTGAAAATCTTTTCAACTTTTGTGGCATGGAATTGACTGCTTCTGTTGTGTTTTTGTTTGTATTTCTGAAGCAAGGAGAAGTCAGGCTGAAGTGTTTGAAAGCTCTACAAAGTCTGTATACCAATAGAGAATTATTCCCCAAATTGGAGCTATTCACTAACCGATTCAAGGTAAGAATGCTTAGCTTATTTTCTTTTTCATTTTAAAAATGCTCGTTTTAGTTAGTTTAGCAAATGACATTACCATAACAAGTGTTTAGGTCATATTCTTTACAGCATATTGTTTAAATGAACCTGTATTAAATAGATGAATCTCTGCTTTACAAAAGATATTACCAACATGAGTTCTTATTCATTACCTTCAATAGAAGGCTCACCTGCTTAAAATAAGATTTTTTTCATAGATAGCTTTTTTATAGTTATATTAATTTTGCAAGGTAAGGTTTGTCTCTGTTAGAGAATGCCAGTTGATGAAAAAGATTTTATGTTATAAACACTTATAACACCTCCTGTGTGTGCGTAGGACTCTGATAATATGGTTTCAATAGTAAAGCTTTCCATTTAATCTAATCATCATTAGACTAATCTATCATTAGTCTTCCATGAATTCCCCCAAAGACCATTACCTCAGATCTGTCTCCACTTACTTTCTGTTCATGGTTGGTTTGATTTATAACTTTTCTGCAGGATCGCATTGTATCAATGACACTTGATAAGGAATATGATGTTGCTGTGGAAGCTATTCGATTGGTTACTCTGATACTTCAGTAAGTATAAAATTTTAATTTAATCTGCTAATATATTAATGTTTTTTCCCAGCATTATTGATGTGCTTCACATATATAACCCTAATATATATTCTTATCACTTTAGGTTTTACTTTCACATTTTAAGGTTAGGTTTGAAACAAAATGTTTTGTTTTCTCTTTGTTTTTTATTTTGAATATTGTCTATTTCCTTTACATAAAAATTCTTTTATGCAGTATCAGTGAAGTAACATACTTCTGTTTAAAGAGAGAGAAGGCTTCAAAGGGATAGGTTTTTCAAATAGGCTTCTTTGGAATGGTATAGAAGTAGGAGAAAGGAAATAAGGCATTTAAATTGTGTCATTAATATGATAGAGATTTAAAAATAGGAATAGTTTCATCTGTAGAGCTTTGACTAAAAACTAGGAAGAATCTAGGTGAGAGAATGCAAGTCCCGGCAAAGTCATTACAAATCCTCCCCTCCCCGCTTTGTGATGCTATATCTATCATACACCAAACATCATGTATGCCAGGGTCTGTTGTTGTTTTGATCTCTTTTTACCTCTTTCTGCTCTACTACCCTATTCTTTGTTATTGTGGCTTTATACTCTAGTATATGTTGTATGTTATAAATATGGCCTCTTAGTGGTTTGTTCCTTCTTCTTTGCCTTTCTTTTTAAAATCCACTTAGCTACTTGTGGATTTTTTTTTTTCTTCTTTATGAATTTTTAAAGTACTTTTGTCTAATTCCTCAGAAACTTTGGTTGGGAGTTTAAATATTAGAACTCCATTGAGGGACTTCCCCGGCGGTCCAGTGGTTAAGACTCCACGCTTCCACTGCAGTGGGCTTGGGTTCGATCCCTGGTTGGGGCAACTAAGATCCCATAGGCTGCACAGCATGGCCAAAACAAAGAACTGCATTTAATTTTATGAAAAATTTAGGAGAGAATGGAATTTTTTACAATTATGTATTGTTTATACATAAACATGATGTATTGCTTTATTCAGATCTCATTAGGTCTTTTATATAAGGTTTAAATTTTTTCGTAGAGATATTGTACATTATTTACTAGGTTAATTCTTAAATACTGTATGGTTTTATTGTTATTTGATTAGTATTTACTGTTAAAAATATTTTCTACTTAGTTATTGCTAAGGCAAGGAAACCTTTAATTTTTATGTTGGTCTTTTATGTGCAGCCTATTAGAACTTTTATCCATGTTGACGGTTTGATTGTATTGAATTTACTACATAGATTATTATATGATCTGCAAACAATTTCAGTTCTGTCTTCCCCTTTTCTAACCTTAAAACTTTTGTTTCATTCTCTTGTCTAGTTCCATTAGCCAGGACTTTGAACACTATGAAAGTATCACTGATAGTGGATTTTTTTGTTCTTGTTCTAGGAAGGCCATCTAAAGTTATTTCTGAGATAGGTTTTTGGTATGATAAAAGTTCTTTTGTGTTCTCAGTTTTCTGGGATTTTCCTTTCATACATTGTTGAGCCTGAATAAAATTGGTAGATTTGTCTAATGGTAAAACACCCATGCATTTCTAGAATAAATCCTGTTTGAACATGACATATTTGTTTTCATTGTATTTTGCTTAAATGCAATGTTATATTTAATATCCTATTTAGGATTTTCACATCTGTGTTGTGTGTAAATTTGACATTTTTTCTGTTCCTTACCCAACTTTGAAATCAAGATATATACTGTTTGTAAAATATCTTCAGTAGTTTCTCATCCTTTTTCTGTTTTGAAATAAATTTGCTATGACAGATTAATTCCTCCTTGAAATTTTGAGAGAATTCTTTTGTTAAAGCCATGTCAGTTTTAAGTTTCTTTTGAGAGAAAGGTCTTTGATTACCATTTCTACTTCTTCAGTGGTTATCTATCTAAGTTAACCTTTACTTCCTCTTGTATTAATTTTGGCTTTTCATATGATTTTTATAGTATATCAGTTTTATCACAGTTTTCAACTTTATTATTTTATAGCTTATGATATTTTTATTCATAAAACTTTATTATTTCTTTTGTTATTTCTCGTTTACATCGTTCATTTTATTTGTATCCTCTTCTTGATCAGTCATGGCAGAGGTTTGTCCATCCTAGTGTTCTTTTCAAAGAACTAGCTTCTTTTAGCTATTTCTTTCTTGTTTTTGAGCAATCATATTTAAAGTAACAAATATACCTTTAAGTACTACTTTCCTAGTCTCCTAAAAATTTGGACATAGAATATTTTCATAGACAATCAATTATAAGTATTTTGATTACCTTTATGATTTTCAGTTTAATCAAAATTATTCAGTAGTGATTTTTGTTCTCCCTAGATCAGATTGTTTAAAGCTGTTCTTTCTATTTTATTGTATTATTTGAGAATGTGTTCTGAGTACCTTGGTCAATTTTCTGAATTTTCTAAGTATGTTTAAAAACAATACATATCTATGTTGTATATATAGTTATTTATATTCATCACTTTGAATTTATTTAGTGTCATTCAAATTATCTATACCTTTGCTTATTTTTGTCTACTTTTTCAGAAGGATGTGTTAAAGTCTTCAACTACTATTGTTCACTTATCTTTCCTTTTAGGTTGTTGCTTGGTATACTTCAGAGTATATATAGATCAGTACCTCTCTAGTCATGATTTGTACATCTTCTGATAATATTCACTTTATCCTTACATCTCATTCTTCCTTGTCATTTATGAAGAATTTTTTCCTTTTCAATTCCATTTTAAATTATTATGCCCCCTAGTTATAGTTTACTTGTAAATTTCACAAGCTTATCAATGTCTTTCCCTTGAACAAAAAATACCCACATTCCAACCACTTGTCTTTTTCATTGGAATTGTCTAGAGTTTAAAATCTATTGTTAAGGATTACTTTTTTACCCTTTTTTGGGGTTTTTTGCTTCCTTTTTTTATTTAGTTTCAGTAATTGCTCATTTAGATAAGAGTAAACTTTGCTTTGATATTACTTCTTCCCTTACTTCCAAGGAAGAGTAATTCTCTCATAGACTCCTCCAGTATTGTCTTTTCTGGCTAGTTTACTTCCTCAAAGAGTATTTCCAAACCATCTAAGACCTTGTTTGGCTAAAAAAAATCATACTTTCATCATGAATTTAGAAAATGGTTTGGCTAGTTTCAAAAGTCTATTTTTAAGGTTTTTTTCTGTTTTCATTGGAGGAAATAAGGGCAAAACATGTCTTATATAAAAGTATAGTTAGGGCCCTCCAGCTGTGTCAGATGACCTAATTCATTAGGTACATTGGTCCTTTTATGGATTCCTCAGAGAGCTCTCCCTGTTGCAGGAGAGGGAGATGTCATCCTGGAACCTGCAGAAGTCCTTAGGATGGACCTCCAAGTGAGGGTCCTTGGCTTCCCACAGCAACGAGTTTCGGAGCAAACCATAGTAAAGGGAAAGCAAGTTTATTTAGAGAGATACACATTCCATAGGCAGAATGACATCTGTCTCAGAAGGCAAGAGCGGCTCCAGGGCACAGGGTCTTCTGGGAAAGTGAGATCTGCCCAGGGGCATGGGGTCATAGGTTTTTATGGGTTAAGTAATTTCATAGGCTGAGTGGGAGGAATATTCTTGCTATTTTGGGGAAGAGTAGGGATTTCCCAAGAATTGGGCCACTGCCTACTTTTTGACCTTTTATGGTCCTCCTCGGAACTGTCACGGTATAAGAGGGAGTGACTTTTAGTATTTCAATGAAGGTATAATGAGCTAAAGGTCAATGACCCGACTATTCTCAAAGCCACCTTGGTTTGAGCTGGTTCTAGCCTATCTTAGCATCCCAACAGCTGCTCCCCTTCTTCATTATCTAGCATTTTGTGTCCTGTCCCTTTCCCTCTTGTCTCATCCCCACTCTAGGTATTTGTGACAATGGGAAGTTCCCCAGAGTGGACAGTGCCTCCTCTGGCTATTTACTGTGTGACTCAGCGCCTGACTTTCAGGTTTCCTCTGTTTGAGTTGCTTGCCCTATAGGTGTTCTCGTTGGGCAAAATGTCTTTTAAAACTATCCAGGCTGGCTCCCTTTAAGTATTCCATATCTGGCCTAAAGGAAACATGGAAGAAGTATGGATTTCTACTCATTATATTGCTCAATCTCCTAATGTCTGCTTATATATTATTTTTTGAGAAATGAGCTAAGGTTCACAAAACTAACTCTCCAGTCTCTTATAGCATTGCGTGAAATGATCTGGCCTTATTTTTCTTGGCTTGTGGGCTCTCTACCAAAACTTCCCCCAAAACAACAAGTTAAGTCACCTTTAACATCCTGTTATACCATCTTTAAATTCTTTTTCTCTGCATCTGTTAATTCTTCTTCTTTTGGTATAGATTACTTTCCTTTCACTTATGAGCTTAGATTACTGAGATATCTTGTTAAATTTTTTTCCTATGAGTTTAACTTTATCCTGAGGGTATTAGCTAATTGAGTTGATGATATACATGTAATTAAGTGAAGAGGTTAAAACTTAGGCCTTCTTGAGAGGGGGAAAAAAGAGTACTTTAAAAAATGCTTCTATCTGTCTCCCATCCTTGATATTCAGCTCTTTTTCATTCAGAACTAAAGTTTCTCTCTTATACTGTGATGCAGCTACCTTATTCTGCTGCAAAGATCATTCTAATTTATATTTGTCAGATCCCTCAATCTCCTCCTAGCCTCTAGGCATCTCCAGGATTGAATTCTAGAGAATGAGTTTATACCCCTTCATCTTGTCAAGAACCTGTACAGCCCAAGAATTCTATAGTCATCTAGTCATTAATCTATAATCCTGTCAGACATATTTTTTTTTTCCTGTCAGACATTTTTAATCATGTTAATAATCAGGAAATAGATGTTCCCTCTTTGGGAAAAAAATACTTAAAGATACATTCCAGCAAACCAAGAAAATGTTCAAACTTTAAGAATACATGAATAGAAAGGTGGGAAATTTGTGTTAGTAGAGGAGTGGTTATGACTAGTGAATCCATTTTATATAGAAAGAAGACTAAATAGTATTGTAAATATTGTGATAAACTATAATTTGAAATAGACAATTCTGGAAAGAGTTACATAGTACAATAATAATTTAACTCTGTGAAACGGGCAAATATATGACCAGTGCCTATTAACAAAAAACTTATGCACATTTAAAGAAATTGAGCTAAACTGGGCTAATATATATCCCAAGGTATTAATACTCATTGTCCATAGGTGTGTATGGGAAGAAATGTGGACATTTTATTTTCTTTTGTTATCTGTATTTTCTGAATTTTATATAACAATTAAGTGTCTTTTATAGTTAAAGAGAAATATTATTTTCAAAGTCAGACTAAAAAGAGAGGAAAATAAAGTCAGCATGCTTGAGCTTTTATAAAGAACCTTACAAAATTTTAATCAAGGTAGAACTGACAGTAAATATTTTTGGCTCAGTGTTACTTTCTGAATTTTTCAGTGGAAGTGAAGAAGCTCTTTCCAATGAAGACTGTGAAAATGTTTACCACTTGGTATACTCAGCACATCGCCCTGTTGCTGTGGCAGCTGGAGAATTCCTTCACAAAAAGTGAGTTAATTCTCTTTGAAACCAGGTTCCACTTTCATATGTTGTTTTGTCGTTGTTTTACAGTTAATGAAAGAAAGTAATAGTGACTGAAAACAGTGCTAGAAGTGGCCATTGCCCCAAGTTCTGGGGGCTATAATATTCTCACAGCCTACATGCACATTGTGAATCACATCCCTGAGAATGATGTCCCTTGTGATATATTCCTTTGACCTGAAATCTAAAAGGATGGTTCTCAGCTAGTCAGCTTAGGCATGTGAGGGGAGAAAGGAGAAGTGCTTGAAGTTTATAAAGACTCCCCTAAGTAACTGATATTTTATTTCACCAAATTTTTTTCCCTTTTAAAATTCTAAGTTCTCATCTTATCTTCTCAACATTGGTAATCTAAAATTATCCTCAAAACACCTCCCAAATTTTCATTTTTTTCCATTCTGTCAGGATGAAGATTATTTTAATCAGTAATCCATAATGATGCTAAAAATTATATATGCAGTTACAGTTTAAAAGCAAAATCTCATCTATTTTTTGACATAGAGCATAGAGCTATTTTTTTGACATAGAGCATAAAGCATAGAGCTAGTGAGAGTTTATGAATGTAATTAAACATTCTTATGAAATATATTTTTGATCATGGTCTACTGTATATGTTATATAATTTATTAGTAGACTAATTCTTAAAATGTAAACATATTCTTGGGCAAGGGGATGTTTTGCTTTGTTTTTGTTTTTGTTCATAGATTTAACTTAGTGACTTTGACAGGTGAACCCAGAAGTCCATTGCATGTTGTGATTTGTAATTATGCTAAGCACAGATGTAAATCATGCACTGGGCAACTGTTGTATATGGATGATTAACTTTGATAATGAGCAGGCCTGGCCCTCCGTCCAGCATCAGCAACTCAGTGCTGCAGCCACAAACTGTTCTTTACTCACTGGTACCTCTCAAAGTGAGAAAAAGTTGTTTCTATGTGAAAAATCTTTAAGAAGGAAGCTGGCTAGTAGGGCATGCTGGTAATGAAAGTGAGGAAGAAAGTCAGAATTTTTAGGCATGACTTTTAAAATAAGATATTGACTTTGCCAGTGACTCTGACATCATTGGCTAGTAAAGAATAATGCTATTTCCATATTTATCTTGAGGTGTTGTCTATCACAAATATCAAGGGTATACTGTAGTCTTCACTTGCCTTCCTTTTTTATTATATTCTAGTAATAAATTCTACTCTGTTCTCTATTTAACTTTTCAAAAAGCTTTGTGTTTTTTTAGAAAGAATTATTGCTTCTATAGTTTCAAAGAAAAGATAGACTAAAAAGGCTGGTCAGCTACAGAATAGAGGCCATAAACTGGCAGCACTGTAATCAGAAAGAGCCTTTGGATATATTTAATTTTATTTGTATTGTGTTTTTGTAAGTTTGAAACACTTGCTAAAGATTTTTAAATTATAATATTTTACATAAAAATCGACAAATGTAAGCTGCCATTATTTTTTATTTCTTTGTGAAAAGGAAGTCAATTCCTATGCAAATGAAAGCTTCACTTCATAAGCTTGTTTTATGTCCCTGCCCTGAAGATATTCAGTTTGAGAACTTTTGATTCTTAATGATCTCTTTCAGCATTTTCCCACCATTTAATATTGTGATCTGTTAAAATCTTAACAAGTAAACTGTAGACTAGCCCCAGAATTCCATGATAAAGTTTAAAAAAAAAAAAATGTGTGCATACACATAGACTTAGTCTGTTTTTTAGTCTAGTGTATTAAGCTATACCAAGCATCCAAAAAATGGTAAAATGTATCTGAAATGAATATTTTAATGTCATTGAAAATTCTACATTTTAATATTAGAAAAATTAAGCTAATTACTCAGTGCCTTATATACAGTGAATGCAATTATTTAAATTTGTGCATTTTAGAGTAAAGGACGCTCTTATTTTCCATTTGCCCTCCACCTCTGAAAGCTACCCAAATAAACTTTCTCTTAAACCAGTCTGATGGCTGTGCAGATATAGCTTCAAGATAATACTCTAGTCTTCTATAGCCCCTGCCATATACTTTCCCCTTCCCTCCAAAAATACTGTTTCTCAATGCTCATTTTCTGCTTGAAATTGGTTTATATTTTATGTCACATGAAGTTTTTCTTATTTTATTCAATTATTTAGCCTCTCATCTGAGAGGCCTACTATGACTTCCATGTCTAAACTAGCACTCTATATCCCTATTCCTAGACCGTTGTATTTCCTTGTAACACCTGAGGTGGTATATATTGATCTACTGTTTGTCTCCAGCCACTAGAGTGAGAGCTCAGTGAGAATAGGGATTTTGTCTTTGTTCAGTATTATATCCCTTTTACCTGGAGCAATACCTGGGAGTAAGGCACCTTGAGTAGTCCGTAAGTTTTGTTAGAATAAGTCTTCTTAGCAAATTAAAATTTTCAAGTCATTTCTTTGCCATATTTTAGAAGTTTTGCCACTAAGTAGTATTTTTATAAATTTAATGTTTCTTTCATTTTACTCAATACTGTTGGGTTGGTGAATACTGTTTCTAGGTAATAGGTTAGTAAACAGAAAATAGTGGAAGAAGTAAATCATGATTAAAAGTCTGAATTTTTACCATTATTGCTGGAGCCTTTGGTTAAATTCTATAATTACATGACTGTAAAATGGATATTTAAGAAAATAGGACTCTATTTAAAATTACATACTTTAGTATCTATCATAGAGAATAAAAAGTTTGTTTTTCATAAAGATTTGAACATTGATTAGTCATCAGTAAAAAAAGCTTTCTTTTACACTTTATGTGTAGTTGAACTGTATGAAATTGTTTAGATCTAACCACTTTTTTGACCTATAAAAACATCAGTTACATACTTGTGTTGAAACAAATCAATAACCTGATCTCTGATACTGTTTCCTTTTTTTAACACTGAAATAATTTAAACGTTGAAGGAAAAGACTAAAATTCATATCCATGTAAATTTGTAAAGTTCTTGTTTTGTTACTTACTTCCAGGCTATTTAGCAGACATGACCCCCAAGCAGAAGAAGCATTAGCAAAGAGGAGGGGGAGGAACAGTCCAAATGGGAACCTTATTAGGATGCTGGTTCTTTTCTTTCTTGAAAGTGAGGTAAATTTTTAACATAATTCTTTATTTTGTTTTTGTTTTAACATTAGATTACATTTTAAATAAAATTGTTGTTTAATTCATTGTAATTAACGATATTTTTTAATCAAATGAAGACAAGCCTGTTTCTTACAAAACTGCCGCAATGGATATTTTCTTTGGTTTTTTTTTTTTTTGGTTTTTTTTGGCTGTGCCACGTGGCTTGTGGGATCTTAGTTCCCCGACCGGGGATTGAACCAGGGTCCACGGCAGTGAAAGCCTGCATCCTAACCACCGGACCACCAGGGAATTCCCTGCCTCCATGGATTTGATTTTATGATTATGGAATCAGTACTCTGCCTTTTGTGGGAATATGTATGCAAGTGTGGATTAACACTGAATATAGGCTAGCAATTTTTAAAGTTTTATAGTATTGCATTGTAATACTGCATACTTTTTATTGTTGCTTTTTTTTTCTTGAATTTTTGCCCATGCCTTTTAAATTATATTTAGGGAATTCCCTGACAGTTCTGTGGTTAGGACTCCGTGGTTTCACTGCCGAAGGCCCAGGTTCAATCCCTGGTCAGGGACTAAGATCCTGCAAGCCGTGTGGCATGGCCAAAAAAAAAAAAAAATTATATTATTTAAACAGATCATGAATATTGTCAAGCTATTAAAACCATTAGTTCTATCTTGTTTGAAAATTATGTTATTTAAAGAGAAAGAAAAATATGAATTTAGATGTAAATTAGTAGTTGTACAAGTCCATAGCAGTAATTCCATGTGACATTTCCATGTCAGTTTATCAATTAAACAGTTAACATCCATAACATATTATCTATCTAAATCTGTTTGCACAAGTAAACTTTGGTTTGCCCACTTAAATGTTCTTTGATATTAGAACTGTGTTTCCTACTGTTGGTATGACATTGGGGGAATGGCAAACTAAACCTAAAGACCCCCTGAATGAACAAACTTATTGGCTTATAAGTGAGTGGGAACAGAGTTGCAAAAAAGGTGGCGAAAATCTGGAGATCTAGGACCCTGAACTTTACTTGGGGGAAGAGTATTTTTGGTTTGTATTGGAATGTCCAGGAAGAAGAAAAACTTGAGACTGTATGCTCAAGTTTGAAAGTGCTGGAGAAACCCTGTAGGAATGAGGAATAGAGAGACAAACAGGCAGTCTATAAGAAAATTAAAATCAGAGAGAGATGTAAGAACTTACTCAGTGGAAAGAGTGGCATTAGGGCAAAGCAGAGCCAGAGAAGTGGTGAAGGAATTCCCGGTATCTTTTAAGTGAGTTGGGAACAGATAGAGAAAGAATAAAGTCAGAAACAAAACCAGTTGGAGAGTTGCATTTGAGTAAAGGACGTGTTTAAGAATTTAAGAACAGTGTTTTAAATGTGTATACAAATTACGTGGGGTCTTGTTAAAATGCCAGTTCTGATTCAGTAGCTCTGGGTTGGGGTCTGAGATGCTACCTTTCTAACAAGCTCCTAGGTGATGTTTATGCTTCTGGACCAGAAATCCAGGGACCACACTTTGCATAGTAAGGGTTTAAAGCATTATTTTCTTAACAAAGCAAGTGTGGATAGATTATGGAGTAAAATACAGATGTTTGTGAATGTTTAAGGTAAAACACTAAGTACTTAATAAATATCACACTTCTGGTAGACTATGCAAATTAAATCCTTAGCCCTTTAGGTTTTAAAGAAATGGGATTAAAAGTATTTTGCAACAGTCAAGTCATATTTAAAAATTTGACTTTAACAGCAACAGTAATTTCAAAATTTGATAGGGATGAGACACGCATATACTATTTAAACTGCTGAAAAGTTCAGGGAATATGATGATCAGGCTACTTTAACTTGATTATTAATTGAAAGAAAATGTTTTGGATCTCTGAAAGCCCAAGGACTTTACTTTTTGATATATTAAAATCCATAAGTACTTAGTTTTACACAGTTTCATCTTCTGTATAAAGCAGTAATTTGTGATGTGTTATTACTGCTCTATATTTCAAATGGTACTGCTGTTTCGTGTGTTTGCTGCTGTTTACTAAAGTATTACAAGAACATTAAAATATATTTCCCAGTTCTCCTCTGTGGCATTCTTGTCAGCTGCAAAAACAACTGCAAATCATACTTAAGGGTTTCTTGTGTACACCTGGAGCTGAATGCTTATTAAAGCCATATTCTTATAATATGGTGGGCTTCTGATTGTCTTATTCTGAATTCCTCTTGTTTTACTGTAATGTGTGTTTCAGTAATATATTAGACACATAAAAAGTTGAATTGAAAGAGACCTTAGAAATCATAAAGTAGAATAAGTCCACCTTATAGATGATTACTGATCAGTTAACTAGAATTAACTGAATTGAAAATCATTCCTATTCCTTTGTTTTACTGGGATGTTAAATAGTAACATTTTAGTAATAGAATTCTAAAATGTTGAATTGAGAGAGGTTTGTAGTCCATGGAGTAGTAGTCCTCTTTTATATGGGAATTATAGGTGAAATGATGGAGATTAAGAGATCTGCCTAAACTAGTTTTTCTTTCCTTTTTAGCAGTCATTGGTTTCAAGTGAAAAAATACCTTGTGTATTTGAGATACACGCCATATAGTAGGATAAATGGTACTTGCATATGATGAGTCCAGATTTCCCTATATGTAGTGTGACCATAATACTGTACAAACTGTGATGCTTTTCAGAGTGACAAGGCTGCTATTAATAATTATTCCAAAGCACTAATCATAACCCAGAACATTTCTGGACAATCTAGAAGTATGGTAACTGTCCTTCTAGGCATATGGAATGATGAGGTGCATTATGACAGTAATTTAAGACAGAAAGTTAACAGACATATTATTGATATAACCAGGAAATCTCCCCAGAGTGATAACTTTTTGGAGTTCTTTTTTAATATGTTCTTCAAGCTTCACCAATAGCTGGCTCTGCTTCTGCAGAGAATAAAAGCCAATATAAGAGTATTTAGAAATTTTAGGCTTAATAATTTGGAATGGTTATTTGCACTGTAAATGATTTTTCATAAAAGGAATAAGTGTAAGATTCCATTATACAGTGCACTCCTTTAGTGTATTTAACTATTCGACCGAGAAGTGAGCAGGGCAGAAAAAACATGAGGTAAAATATTTATGAGTAACCTTGAAGCCAATTAAAGATAAATGGGAACACACCCAGAAAATTGTAATTAAAGTCACCAGGAGAATAAGATTAGTTTGTTATATACAGGATTAGAGGACACCTATAAAATAAATTATACTTAGATATAGCAAGATAAAGTTCACCTAGACAATAAATATAATTTTAATTTATGTTATATAACTTATACATAAATTTTAATGTAATTCTGATTATCTATTTGCTGTACAATGACTCTTTCTCCATTAATGAGCTACCTTTTTTGTTCATCTAATTCCCAAGCAGTACAAAGAGTGCTTGCAGATGCCTGATTTTCATGCTGCTTTTATAAAATTATGTTACAAAAAACTGTGTTTAGAAAGTAAACTTTTGTGTCGTTGTTAGGGTTCCAGATCCTTTTTTTTTTAAATAAATTTATTTTATTTATTTGTTTGTTTTTGGCTGCATTGTGTCTTCGTTGCTGCCGCAGGCTTTCTCTAGTTGCGTTGAGCAGGGGCTTCTCTTGTCGCGGAGCACGGGCTCCAGGCACAAGGTCTTCAGTAGTTGTGGCGCACGGGCTTAGTTGCACTGTGGTGTGTCGGATCTTCCCAGACCAGGGCTGGAACCCATGTTGCCTGCATTGGAAGGTGGATTTTTTTTTTTTTAACATCTTTATTGGGGTATAATTGCTTTACAATGTTGTGTTAGTTTCTGCTGTATAACAAAGTGAATCAGCTATACATATACATATATCCCCATATCTCCTCCCTCTTGCATCTCCCTCCCACCTTCCCTATCCCACCCCTCTAGGTGGTCACAAAGCATGGAGCTGATCTCCCTGTGCTATGTGGTTGCTTCCCACTAACTATCTGTTTTACATTTAGTATTGTATATATGTCCATGCCACTCTCTCACTTCGTCCCAGCATACCGTTTCCCCTCCCTGTGTCCTCAAGTCCACTCTCTACGTCTGCGTCTTTATTCCTGTCCTGCCCCTAGGTTCTTCAGAACCTTTTTTTTTTTTTTAGATTCCATATATATATATATATATATATGTGTTAGCATACGGTATTTGTTTTTCTCTTTCTGACTTACTTCACTCTGTATGACAGACTCTAGGTCCATCCACCTCACTACAAATAACTCAATTTCATTTCTTTTTTATGGCTGAGTAATATTTGATTGTATATATGTGCCACATCTTCTTTATCCATTCATCTGTCGATGGTCACTTAGGTTGCTTCCATGTCCTGGCTATTGTAAATAGAGCTGCAGTGAACATTGTGGTACATGACTCTTTTTGAGTTATGGTTTTCTCAGGGTATATGCCCAGTAGTGGCATTGCTCGGTCATATGGTAGTTCTATTTTTATTTTTTAAGGAACCTCCATACTGTTCTCCATAGTGGCTGTATCAATTTACATTCCCAGCAACAGTGCAAGAGCATTCCCTTTTCTCTACACCATCTCCAGCATTTATGGTTTGTAGATTTTCTGTTGATAGCAATTCTGACCAGTGTGACGTGATACCTCATTGTAGTTTTGATTTGCACTTCTCTAATGGTTAGTGATGTTGAGCATCCTTTCATATGTTTGTTGGCAATCTGTATATCTTTTTTGGAGAGAAGTCTATTAGATCTTCTGCCCATTTTTGGATTGGGTTGTTTGTTTTTTTGATATTGAGCTGCATGAGCTGCTGGTATATTTTGGAGATTAATCCTTTGTCAGTTGCTTCGTTTGCAAATATTTTCTTCCATTCTGAGGGTTGTCTTTTCGTCTTGTTTATGGTTTCCTTTGCTGTGCAATGGCTTTTAAGTTTCATTAGGTCCCATTTGTTTATTTTTGTTTTTATTTCCATTTCTCTAGGAGGTGGGTCAAAAACGATCTTCCTGTGATTTATGTCATAGAGTGTTCTGCCTGTGTTTTCCTCTAAGAGTTTTATAGTGTCTGACCTTAAATTTAGGTCTTTAATCTATTTTTAGTTTATTTTTGTGTATGGTGTTAGGAAGTGTTCTAATTTCATTCTTTTACATGTAGCTGTCCAGTTTTCTCAGCACCACTTATTGAAGATGCTCTCTTTTCTCCATTGTATATTGTTGCCTCCTGTATCAAAGAGAAAATGACCATATGTGTGTGGGTTTATCTCTGGGCTTTCTATCCTATTCCATTGATCTATATTTCTGTTTTTGTGCCAATACCATACTGTCTTGATTACTGTAGCTTTGTAGTATAATCTGAAGTCAGGGAGCCTGATTCCTCTAGCTCCATTTTTCTTTCTCAAGATTGCTTTGGCTATTTGGGGTCTTTTGTGTTTCCATATAAATTGTGAAATTTTTTATCCAGTTCTGTCAAAAATGCCATTGATAGTTTGATAGGAATTGCATTGAATCTATAGATTGCTTTGGGTAGTATAGTCATTTTCACAATGTTGATTCTTCCAATCCAAGACCATGGTGTATCTTTCCATCTGTTTGTATCATCTTTAATTTCTTTCATCAGTGTCTTACAGTTTTCTACGAACAGGTCTTCTGTCTCCTTAGCTAGGTTTATTCCTAGGTATTTTATTCTTTTTGTTGCAGTGGTAAACGGGAGTGTTTCCTTAATTTCTCTTTCAGATTTTTAATCATTAGTGTATAGGAATGCAAGAGATTTCTGTGCATTAACTTTGTATCCTGCTACTTTACCAAATTCATTGATTAGCTCTAGTAGTTTTCTGGTAGCATCTTTAGGATTCTCTATGTGTAGTATCATGTCATCTGAAAACAGTGACAGTTTTACTTTTCTTTTCTGATTTGGATTCCTTTAATTTCTTTTTCTTCTCTGATTGCTGTGGTTAAAACTTCCAAAACTATGTTGAATAATAGTGGTGAGAGTGGGCAGCCTTCTCTTGTTCCTGATCTTAGAGGAAATGGTTTCAGTTTTTCACCATTGAGAGCGATGTTGGCTGTGGGTTTGTCATATATGGCCTTTATTATGTAGAGATAAGTTCCCTCTCTGCCTACTTTCTGGAGGGTTTTTATCATAAATGGGTGTTGAATTTTATCGAAAGCTTTTTCTGCATCTATTGAGATGATCATATGGTTTTTATCCTTCACTTTGTTAATATGGTGTATCACATAGATTGATTTGTGTATATTGAAGAATCCTTGCATTCCTGGGATAAACCCCACTTGATCATGGTGTATGATCCTTTTAATGTGCTGTTGGATTCTGTTTGCTAGTATTTTGTTGAGGATTTTTGCATCTTATGTTTCTCAGTGATATTGGCCTATAATTTTCTTTTTTTGTGCCATCTTTGTCTGGTTTTGATATCAGGGTGACAGTGGCTTCGTAGAATGAGTTTGGGAGTGTTCCTCCCTCTGCTATATTTTGGAAGAGTTTGAGCAGGATAGGTGTTAGCTCTTCTCCAGATGTTTGATAGAATTTGCCTGTGAAGCCATCTGGTCCTGGGCTTTTGTTTGTTGGAAGATTTTTAATCGGAGTTTCAATTTCAGTGCTTGTGATTGGTCTGTTTATATTTTCTATTTCTTCCTGGTTCAGTCTCAGAAGGTTATACTTTTCTAAGAATTTGTCCATTTCTTCCACATTGTCCATTGTATTGGCATATAGTTGCTTGTAGTAATCTCTCATGATCCTTTGTACTTCTGCAGTGACATTTGTTACTTCTCCTTTTTCATTTCTAATTCTGTTGATTTGAGTCTTCTCCCATTTTATCTTCATGAGTCTGGCTAATGGTTTATCAATTTTGTTTATCTTCTCAAAGAACCAGCTTGTAGTTTTATTGATCTTTGCTATTATTTCCTTCATTTCTTTTTCATTTATTTCTGATCTGATCTTTATTTATTTATTTCTGCGAGCTTTGGGGTTTTTTTTGTTCTTCTTTCTCTAATTGTTTTAGGTATGAAGTTAGGTTGTTGACTTGAGATTCTTGTTTCTTGAGGTGAGATTGTATTGCTATAAACCTCCCTCTTAGAACTTCTTTTGCTGCATTTGTTTATAGGTATTTTTTTATTTCCTCTTGGATTTCTTCAGTGATCTCTTGGTTATTTAGTAGCATATTGTTTAGCCTTCCTGTGTTTGTACTTTTTACTGTTTTTTTCCTGTAATTGATATCTGGTCTCATAGCAAAGTGGTTGGAAAAGATACTTGATACAATTTCAATTTCCTTAAATTTACCAAGGCTTGATTTGTGACCCAAAATATTGTCTATCCTGGAGAGTGTTCCATGAGCACTTGAGAAGAAAGTGTATTGGGTTGATTTTGGATAGAATGTCCTGTAAATAACAATTAAGTCCATCTTGTTTAATGTGTCATTTAAAGCTTCTGCTTTCCTTATTTATTTTCATTTTGGATGATCTGTCCATTGGTGAAAGTGGGGTGTTAAAGTCCCCTACTATTATTGTGTTACTGTCAATTTCCCCTTTTATGGCTGTTAGCATTTGCCTTATGTATTGAGGTGCTCCTATGTTGAGTGCATAAATATTTATAATTGTTATATCTTCTTCTTGGATTGATCCCTTCATCATTATGTACTGTCCTTCTTTGTCTCTTGTAATAGTCTTTATTTTAAGTCTATTTTGTCTGATATGAGAATTGCTACTCCAGCTTTCTTCTGTTTTCCATTTGTATGGAATATCTTTTTCCATGCCCTCACTTTCAGTTTGTATGTGCCGCTAGGTCTGAAGTGGGTCTCTTGTAGACAGCATATATACTGGTCTTGTTTTTGTATCCATTTAGCCAGTCTGTGTCTTTTGATGGGAGCATTTAATCCATTTACATTTAAGGTAATTATTGATATGTGTGTTCCTATTACCATTTTCTTAATTACTTTGGGTTTGTTATTGTAGGTCTTTTCCTTCTCTTGTGTTTCCTGCCTAGAGAAGTTCCTTTAGCATTTGTTGTAAAGCTGATTTTGTGGTGCTGAATTCTCATAGCATTTGCTTGTCTGTAAAGGTGTTAACTTCTCTGTCGAATCTGAATGAGATTCTTGCTGGGTAGAATAATCTCAGTTGTAGGTTTTTCCCTTTCATCATTTTAAATATGTCCTCCCACTCCCTTCTGGCTTGCAGAGTTTCTGCTGAAAGATCAGCTGTTAACCTTATGGGGATTCCCTTGTATGTTATTTGTTGCTTTTCCCTTGCTGCTTTTAATATTTTTTCTTTGTATTTAATTTTTGACAGTTTGATTAATATGCATCTTGGCGTGTTCCTCGGATTTATCCTGTATGGGACTCTCTGTGCTTCCTGGACTTGATTGACTATTTCCTTTCCCATATTAGGGAAGTTTTCCAGTATAATCTCTTTAAATATTTTCCTAGTCCCGTTTTGTCTTCTTATGGGACCCCTATAATTCGAATATTGGTGCGTTTAATGTTTTCCCAGAGGTCTCTGAGACTGTCCTCAATTCTTTTCATTCTTTTTTCTTTATTCTGCTCTGCAGTAGTTATTTCCACTATTTTATCTTCCAGGGCATTTATCCGTTCTTCTGCCTCAATTATTTGGCTATTGATTCCTTCTAGAGAATTTTTAATTTCATTTATTGTGTTGTTCATCATTGTTTGCTCTTTAGTTCTTCTAGGTCCTTGTTAAACATTTCTTGTATTTTCTCCATTCTATTTCTAAGTTTTTGGATCATCTTTACTATCATTACTCTGAATTCTTTTTCAAGTAGACTGCCTATTTCCTCCTCATTTGTTTGGTCTGGTGGGTTTTTTCTTTGCTCCTTCATCTGCTGCATATTTCTCTTTCTTCTCATTTTACTTAACTTACTGTGTTTGGGGTCTCCTTTTCACAGGCTGCATGTTCGTAGTTCTCATTGTTTTTGGTGTCTGCCCCCAGTGGGTAAGATTGGTTCAGTGAGTTGTGTAGGTTTCCTGGTGGAGGGGAGTAGTGCCTGTGTTCTAGTGGATGAGGCTGGATCTTGTCTTTCTGGTGGGCAAGACCACGTCCCTTGGTGTGTTTTGGGGTGTCTGAACTTATTATGATTTTAGGCAGCCTCTCTGCTAATGGGTGGTGTTTTGTTCCTGTCTTGCTAGTTGTTTGGCATGGGGTGTCTAGCACTGGAGCTTGCTGGTCGTTGAGTGGAGCTGGGTCTTCACGTTGAGATGGAAGTCTCTTGGAGAGCTCTTGCCGATTGATATTACATGGGGCCGGGAGGTCTCTGGTGGTCCAATGTCCTGAACTTGGCTCTCCCACCTCAGAGGCTCAGGCCTGACACCCGGCCGGAGCACCAAGACCCTGTCAGCCACACGTACCTGTGGCAGGATGGTTGTCACGATTTCCACTACACACACCTAGACTGATGGTGAGCCCACCTCCTTCAGAGCGAAGTGCTGACCAATAGCACAGACCCCCAGGGGGATGTGGCAGGAGGTCAGGCTGAGTCAGTCCATTGACCTGAATATATCTGGAAACTGGGTGGCTAGTGTTGGAGCATCTGCAGAGGCAGGGGGCAGCTGTGGCTCACCACGTGGACAAGGACACTGACAGCAGAAATTCTGGGAAGTACTCCTTGGCGTGAGCCCTCCCAGGGTCCACCATTAGCCCCACCAAAGAGCTTGGCAGGTGGATTCTTAGCCACTGTGTCACCAGGGAAGCCCTCCAGATCCTTTTGAATCCCAGGGGTTTTTTTATAGCCATCGAGAATGCTTCAAGGCCTTCCTTCTTATAGCTTCATCTTTTGCTACCAATAGAAGGTCCTTGGTATGAAGTGTCTGAAAGGCGATTGTAACCTTTTACCCTATTGGCCACGTTAAAATTTTTTTTTCTTGGACATGGATCTTTTCTTATAGAGATTTGAGAGTAGCAAGTTATGTGGCCATCACACATGCCCCAAGACAGGAAGACTGTATCATAAATATTATATCAAGCCAATTCCTGACAGACCATGTTATACTGATTGTTGTCGCTAATACTGGTGAATTTGAAACTCTTAATCAGAAAATGGGCCAACACATTATCATGTCCTCCTGGTATACACGTTGAGTTTGAAACTAAGTGGTTATTGGTGTTAACAGAATGCATTCTACTAAGCCACCGCCTTACAGTCAGAAAGAGGAAATGCTCAAAGAAGTTTGCATCTATATTGAGAATATACACACAAAAAAATTCTAGAATGATAACATTCTTGAGTTAAATTTTAATATGCCTTGGTTTAAGGCATAGAAAAGTCATCCTTAAAAATGCCAGTGCTAGTGAAATTATACTATTTAAAGCCTTGAATTGTGCCAGCAACTCATACAACTGAAAAACCTCATGATAAAAAAGTCAAAATGAATGAGATATCACCAGTTGACCAGGACAGTGAAGAATTTGTGGAAACTGTAAAGTAAATGACTGTGAATTCCAGTAGAGTTAAGTAACCCATACCCCCACAGGAGACGAAAAGAGGGAAAATCTTTTCGAGATTTTCTGGTAGAAATCTGAAATACTTTAAAGATCAGAGCAACAAAGGCTGGTGAAAGGAGTGAGCTGTCAGTAGTAATTAAGTGTCTGCCCTTTAGAGGAGCTTATTCCTCACTTTAGAAATGCTGGTCCAGGCATTTGGGATGTGGGCACTGGTCTGAGAAGCAAAGTAGTGAATAAATACCCCAGATATATATGGCCATCAGTAGGGAGAGGGAACTTCTGCACTCAAAATGCAAAGTGCATACCTACAATTAGAGGAAAAGCCTACCTGATTATAGATCCCCTTTTTCCACTTTCCTACACAACCAAGGAAGCCAGGACTTTGCAACCAGATTCAAGAAAAGGATTCTAGCTACCAGTATTCCTGAGTCTGGGCTCATTAATATATATGTACCGGCAACCAAGAAACACTGAAGCTTGAAAAAAATCAATATCATGAAAAAGAAACACAAGGCTCAACATACTGATGAATTTTTTTTTTTAATTTTAGGTATTTTAGGTATCTATTTTTTATTTATTTACGATTTTTGGCTGAGTTGGGTCTTCGTTGCTGCGTGCAGGCTTTCTCTAGCTGCAACGAGCAGGGCCTACTCTTCATTGTGGTGCACGGGCTTCTCGTTGTGAAGCACAGGCTCTAGGCGCGCAGGCTTCAGTAGTTGTGTCGTGCAGACTAAGTAGTTGTGGCTCGCTGCTCTAGAGCTCAGGCTCAGTAGTTGTGGCACACGGGCTTAGTTGCTCTGCGGCATGTGGGATCTTCCTGGACCAGGGCTTGAACCTGTGTCCCCTGCATTGGCAGGCGGATTCTTAACTATTGCACCACCAGGGAAGCCCCTGATGAAAATTTTTGATTAATGCCCCCAAATATAAGAAGAAGCAATTATGAAAGAGGAAGAGGCTTCTTAGAAATTAAAAACATGTATTCCAAAATGTAGGTGAGAGGTGGATTATTAAATGACCTGAATAGACATAACCAAAGATTGGGATTTTTGCAGGAAGTAGTGCAAAAGAGGAAAGAAATGAAAAGTATGAGAGATAAATTAAGAGACAGGGAGTACAGATTAAGAAAGTTTATTATATTATCTAGTAGAAACTCTGTAAAGAAAACAGAGAGAATGGAGGGGAGGAACTAATCAAAGGATAGGCAATTAAAATGTTTACTACCTATGTACTCTATATGCAGGGTATTACTTGAGGGTGTTTTCTAGCAAAATGAAAAATGGATGCAATAACAGGAAAATAAGGAATATAAGAAGTATTGGTGAGCAAATAAATCTGAAAAAAATTAGAACTAAGCCTAAATAATATGGTTGTGAAGCTTAAGGCAGGTGTCTGAAAATTATTTTTGGTGATCTTGGTGATGGAAAAAATATAAGTTAGAAAATAAAACTCTGCAGGAAGCACAGCTTAAAAAAAAAGAAAATGTCATCAGGAGAGCACAGGGAAGCAGATGCCAACATCTGTAATCTCAATAAATGTAAATAGACTAACATGCTTTATTAAAAAGGCAGATTGTCATTTAGGGTTGAAATAAAGGAATTAAAATGTTTACAAACACACCTTAATCAAAAATTTAACACAGGAAGTAAACAAACTGGATAAATGCTGGATGTAGTTAACAAAGGCTTACAGAAAGCTGAAAGGACAATATCATATAAGATAAACCAGAATTGAGGGCCAAAAGCATTAAGAGGGGCAGAGAGGATATGTATAGAAGGTATAATCCACCAAAAAATATAATTGTGAACTTTTTTATACCTATTCTACAGACATGTTTAAGTATGTCAGGCATAAAAGCAAGTTTATTCAGCATAGGGTTTTTTTTTTAATTTTGGTGAAATAACAGAATTTACCATTTTAACTATTATTAAGTGTACTCTTCATTGGCATTAAGTACATTCACATGGATGTGCAGCTGTCACTGCCATTGATATCCAGAACTTTTTCAATATTTTCCTACATTGAAAACTCTGTACCCACTAAATAATAACTCCATTTCAGCATAGGCTTAATAGCCTATTTTTTGGAAACTATTGGTTTTTCTGTTTTCTGCTGTTAATTTTCATTTTTGACACCAGATTGTGCACTACTTGTGCCTGTCACTGTTGGAATGATGTTACTTATGGTCTAGGGATATTTTCCTAGGATATGTGATTTAGAAAGTTTGAATAGACCTGGCTGCAAACCTTTGTCCATCTTCTTCCTTAAGCAGAGATGCTAATCAATAGTATCTACTCTGGCTTCGACAAAAAACATTGGGAAACTGTGGGGTGCTGTGTGTGTATGCGTGTGTACGTAGTTTTCCTAAGGCATTTCAGAAGCCAGAATGTGAGATTTGAAATGCAGTGGAAATGAAGTATAGAATGCAAGAGGTCAAATGAGGCAGAGCTTTAAATAGATCATCAAATTTTTCATAGAAGTTAAGAATAATGATAGAATTAGGAATGAGGAAGAAAAGCAACTCACGTGCCAAATGTGCCATGACATCTGTAGATAATCAGTAGGTCTACCAAGGTGACTTCACACATTTTCAGGCCACTCCTTATGATGCAAAAACCATTTTCTCTCACAAATACAAGAACATATAACTGAAATATGAAATAGTACTTAACGTTCTATGTGCTATACACTCATTTTTACTGTGTTTCATTTCTTTGAAACGTTGGTCTCAATACATTAAATTATTCTAACAGCCGGTGAACGGGTTGCAATGTAAAGTTTGAAAAGTGGTTTAGCTGGTTGTCATGAGACTCAGAGGTGGTAGAACGTTTATGCAAGGGTAGAGAAGTTAATTGTAAGTAGCAGAAACCAGAACATGGCCAACCCTTCTACTTACCTTTTCTAAAGAACTTTACTAAAGTAATTAATATTCTTCACAGTTCAATGACTGACAGGTGGTAAAGCGTTCCATGTGAAATGTTTGTTGAGGAACTTGAGAGTGTTGTTTACTGTGGGAACATGGGTTCCAAAGAAAATTGTCAAGAGTAATGAGCAGCAAAAAGTGGAGGTGAGGTGAGATGTGGAATTCATTGAGTTAAGTGGAAATGAGAGTGGAAAAACAGAGAGATGGAGTAACTTACATTTTGACCTTAACCAAATAACAGAGATAAAAAGTAAGTAAGGCTGGTACCAAAGTGTCAAATGGAATTCTGAGAGGAAGTAATTGATTTAAAAAAAAAAAAAAAAAAAAAAAGATCGTTGTAGAGAGAGACAAATAAAGAGTAATGAAAAGTACCCTAAATCCAGCTTATAACTTCAGGAAAATTGTTAACTAGCTGTACTCTCAGTTTCTTCATCTATATATGATGTCATTGAACTAGGAGATTCTTAACCTTACTACTATTTTAAAATGTTTAAGTCTATATATTGCATCCCCATTATCAACAGTGGAATGCAAATGTGTGTATATGTATGTATGTATGTGTGTGTATATATATATATATATATATATATATATATAGTTCTGTAAGTGGCTCTTGGAAACATTGTGACCAAGCAGTTTTAATTATGAAGAAAATGGCTTAATAACTCAATATATTATTACTGATTTCTTCATTAAATGTTCTTCAGTCACATTTGATTTGTTATTTTTAGTTACACGAACATGCTGCCTACTTGGTGGACAGTTTGTGGGAGAGCTCTCAAGAACTGTTGAAAGACTGGGAATGTATGACAGAATTGTTATTAGAAGAACCTGTTCAAGGAGAGGAAGGTATAGTATTTCGATAAGTTGATTTACATATTATTTTGGGTTTGCATTAATTATTATACCACCCTGTATAGATCACTTCTTCCAAATGAGTATATGCAAGCGTACTGTGTATCTTTTTTTGCAAAAAGAACAGTTTGTTTCCTGTAACAAGCAAGGATGTCTCAATAGTGTATAACATCTTTCTGTATTAGGACTACTACCATTCATGCCACACAAGTTTTTTAAATCCTATAAATGTCATGTAGCATTCAAAAAAGTTTTCTTTATGCTGATTTGAGACACAAAGTACTGACATACTTAATGTAAAAAAAAAAAAGGCACATGCAGAATCTTTTTGCTATATATGTGTACTTAACCTTTCACATACAATGATTTAATTAGACCACAATCATCCCCTCTTTTGTTATATCTTTTTAAAAATTAAAATAAAGAAATCAAAAATAAAGTCACTTACCTAGCTATTCAAGAAATAGGGAGAAATAACTGCTGTATTGATAATTTCCAAAGTATGCATCTTATATTACACTTTGTGTAATAACATGAACAGCAAAATGGATATGTATACTTAATAAACCATTTATATTCTAAAAGCTTATATGAATATTAGCTCCTTAAAACTAGCAATGCTTTTTCCTCTGTATAGCTTGTTTTTCAGTCTAGCCCACAACAGTAGTTTAAAGAACTACTATTTCATTTAATCCATACAAAGTCCTAAAATGTAGATGATACCTTGATGTAAGTGAGGCTTGTAATGAACTAAACATGGACTTCAGAATCAAAAGAAACAGATTCAGATTTCTAACTCTGTCCTTTGTGACTTATGTCCTCATTTTTTCTGCTCCTTAGCTTCCTTTTCTTTATAATATAAGGATTCTTTTT
The DNA here is from genome assembly GCF_949987535.1 of Balaenoptera acutorostrata. NCBI lineage: Eukaryota > Metazoa > Chordata > Mammalia > Artiodactyla > Balaenopteridae > Balaenoptera > Balaenoptera acutorostrata. The sequence goes on along the minus strand of NC_080067.1, from coordinate 22,478,001 downwards.
CTTATTTACCTTATATAGTTGTTGTGAGAATTAAATGAAATAGTGTACTATTGATTCCCTATTCTGTTTCCCCTGCTTTTCTATGTAGCTCAACCCTCTGGGATATAAGAGCAGAATGAGCCATCACCTGCAGTAGATTACCTAAACAGTATAGTGACCATCCCCCAGTGTTCTTTCCAAGCAGTGATGCTAATTGGTATTATCTGCTCTGGCTTTGACAAAATTCAGTGAGAGAAACAATAGCTATGCATCATACCCAAATACACTCCAGTAAACTGGCTGAAATTGCTTCTTTTAAATTCAAGATATTTGCCTCACAACCTCATTCTTTTTTTTTTTTCCCCTCATTCTTAATCTGTAACACAAATCCTTCCCCAAAATTTCCCAGACCTTCTTTCAAGGTAGAATTTATTATAGTATATTTGACTCCACCTCTGATTATTATTTACTATATTTGCATGTGCTTTTTTTCCCTCCGTATCTTTGGTAAGAAGACGGGTCTCTTATTAAGTTGACAGGACCTTCTGCTCACTAGGTCAAACTCTCAACTGTACTCTGGATTCCTTTCACTTTTGAAGTAATCAGAGGAACATGAACATACATTCTACATTGTCTTTATTTTGCTCATACATGTTCCTGCTAAGTTCACTGACTTCATAAATCTATTTGTAACTAATCTTAATATTTTCTCTAGCAAAATCAATTTCCTTTCTCATCACTACAGCCCAGTCAACACTTGAGCAAAACACTTGGCATAGTATTTAATAGTACATTTCATCCATTTTCCTTCCTTGCTTGTGGCCATAGAATCAGCAAATTGTCAGAGTAGGTTAGAGCTTCTTATTTATGATTCCAGGCCATTTTTCTTTTTGTCACATATGCTCTATACGGTTATTTCCAAGGATAAGGGAAGCAGGGGACTTAATAAATTAAGGGAAGAAGAGCCAAGGTGCTATGATTTGGTATTGTTAACTTTTTACTCTCATTTAAATAAGATGTGTCAGTCAGAAAATAGTAATTACTCTGTCCGTCAGTCATCAAGGTGTTCTAGATGGATCTGCCTTCTTAAAATAACTATGTATTATTAGGTTTTCTTTGTGGTTTAAATTTAGTTGACATTGGGTTTAACTTTCAGTCAAGAGATTGGTTAGGTTTGGTTTCGTTTGGTTTGGCTTGGTTTGGTTGGTTTGATTTTAGCTAGAAAAGTGAGTTGTAAAATGGGGAAAAAATTTTAAGTCAACCACAGTTTTAGGGTATGATTGAATCTGGGAAGGCAAGGCTGGAGAATTTATGTGTAACAAGTCCAGAACTGTTTTGAAATCATGATTCAACTTTTTTTCATACATTTGTCCATATGTTTGCTGTGCCACATATAAGCTCTGGTATGGAATGGTATCCAAATCAATATTCTGAGCTACTATTTTGCTATATTTTATGATAACAAAATGCCATTAGTGATTTACTTATTTCCTTAAGACTAATTAGAAATTAAGTTATACTTTACGTAAGTGAAGTGTGATAGATATTCCAGTGGAGGAAAGTCTAGTTAGCAGTTGCAAATATAGGACTAAAATTTGGGAAAACAGACACATTGTCAGAGACTACCAATAGCAATTTAAATCACAACTGCTATATATCAGAACAAAACTAACACTCGAAAAGATACATGCACCCCTGTGTTCACAGCAGCACTATTTACAGTAGCCAAGACATGGAAACAACCTAAATGTCCATTAACAGATGAATGGATAAAAAAGATGTGGTACATATATGCAGTGTACCACTCAGCCATAAAAAAGAATGACTTAATGCCATTCGCAGCTACATGGATGGACCTAAAGATTATTATACTAAGCGAAGTAAGTCAGAAAGAGAAAAACAAATACCATATGATATTATATGTGGAATCTAAAATATGACACACATGAACTTATCTACGAAACAGAAATGGACTCACAGACATAGAGAATAGACTTGTGGTTGCTGGCCGGGGGAGGGGGTTGGATTGGGAGTTTGGGACTAGTAGATGCAAACTATTATATATAGAATGGATAAACAACAAGGTCCTATTGTGTAGCACAGGGAACTATATTCAATATCCTGTAATAAACCATGATGGAAAAGAAGAATAATAATAAATAAATCACAGCTGCTGTAAGACTGCCTTGCAGTGTTTTTAAGGGACAGGGTATTTTGGGGGTGTATGTGTATTCTACAGCAAAATCAAATTGCTGGATAAATTTTTAGTGTAATGTGAAGGTCTGGTTAACAAGTAATCAGGCAAAAACAGGGCCGTAACTAAGTCATTTAACTTCTCTGGGTCTTAGCTTCTTCATTTATAAAAAAGGCTCTTTGATTAGATAAACTTCTGTGATCATTTCTTTTTTTTTTTTTTAAACAGTTTTTGAAACATTTGATAGCTTGCAATGAAAGCTAATGATTTCTTTTTTTTAAATATATTTATTTTTATTTATTTATCTTTGGCTGTGTTAGGTCTTCGTTGCTGCGCATGGGCTTTCTCTAGTTGCGGTGAGCAGGGGCTACTCATCATTGCAGTGCACGGGCTTCTCATGACGGTGGCTTCTCTTGTTGCAAAGCACGGGCTCTAGGCATGTGGGCTTCGGTAGTTGTGGCACGTGGGCTCAGTAGTTGTGGCTTGCAGGCTCTAGAGCGCAGGCTCAGTAGTTGTGGCACATGGGCTTAGTTGCTGTGCGGCATGTGGAATCTTCCCGGACCAGGGTTCGAACTCGTGTCCCCTGCATTGGCAGGCAGATTCTTAACCACTGCGCCACCAGGGAAGCCCTGTGCTCATTTCTAATGCTAGAATTCTGTGATCCAGTTGATGGGTGAAGTAATGTGTATAGTGGAATTCTTCAAGTAGGAAATCGTTAATTCACTTATAATTTTAAAATATTTATTGACCACCTTCTATGTGCTGTTATACTAAGCACTGAGGGTGCAGTCTTAAACAAGGTCAGCTCACTGCCCATATGGAACTTACATTCAAGTGGGGAAGGCAGACCAAAACTAAGTGGTCAGAATAATTTCAAAAGTTAATAAGTATCTGTGATGGATAATAACAGTAAGAAGGGGTCCATCTTTAGATTGAATCCCAAAAGGAAGATCTCTCTAAAGAGGCCACCCGTGAGCCAAGAATCTAAAGGATATGGGGGCTAGCCATGGGAAGTGTCAAAAAAGAGCTGCCTAGATAGAGGAAATAGCAATTGCAGAGTATCTGAAGCATGAATGATATTGTTATATTCCCGGAGCTGCAGTAGCTTGAGCACAGTGGGCCAGTGGCACCAGATGAGATAGAGGCAGAGCCCTGATGATGTAGAACATTTAAGTCCATAAGTGGATTTATTTAGTTCATTCTAAGTGTAATAGGGAGCCACTGAAGGATTTTAAACAGGGGAGGGATGTGATCAAATTCGTATTAAAAAAAAGTGCTTTTTGTCAACATGGTTTCTAGTGGTCTCTATGGGATATGATAAAAATGTAAAAGATGAAAATAGATTATAGAAAGAAAAAGCCCATGGTGAGTTCTAAAGATTGTGGATAGGAAGGGGACAAAAGCAGGAAGAGCAAGAAAGAGTGAGAGCAAGCTATATAAAAAGGATAGTAAGAGTTCATTGTACGCTATAGAAGGCCCAGTAAAGAGGGTGTTCAAGAGAGCTATGGTTAATAATATCACGTATTGCAGAGGAGAAAAAGGACTATGCAAAGACCATCAGCTTTAAGTGAAGATTTAGGTTGTTGGTGACTTTTTAGTGTTTCTTTTCAGTGATATTAAGGAGAAAAGCCAGAGTTCAGGGTGATAAGACTGAAATCAATAATGAGAAAATGGAGATGATGTGTAAAGAGGTTTCTGAAGACTTAGAAAGTTGTGTAGGTATTTGGTAATTCATAATGCGAACAGCCACCCTTTCCTTTCTATCATTGTGGCTGTTTGGCTCTTGTCTGTGGCTTAAAGCTTGCTTTGTTTTCAGTTTTATTATTTGGTTTTGCTGTTTTATCCCCAAAGAGATTTCAGTTAAATTTCGAATGTTTTGAGTTTACCATATCTGAATGGATGGTTTCAAATTATAAACTAATAAAATTGATGGCATTGGACACTGTATAAGGTTGAGTTTTTCTTCAACACTAATGTATGGATTTTAGTGTATAATAGTGGAATGTTTCTACACTATGTAAGTTTTTCTCTCCTCACTTTCCATAGAACTAGATTTTTTTTCATAAATAATAGAAAATGCATTTAGTTCATAGACAATCTTGTCATTTCTCTATCCCTAGCCGAACTGAAAAAAATATGAAATTCTAGAATCATAAAATAGAAACTTGATTGTTTTATTGGATCAGGGAGTATAAATAGAAAGCTTAAACTGTTTCTTGTGGTTTTCCTAAGACAAGCTAAAGTTCATGTGCTTTTCCTATCACAATTAATATGTGAAACCAAAAATGATTGAATTAAGATGTACATACATATTCCTGTTCAGGATGATTTTGGTACAGAATAAGGGATAAGATGTTATGCCTTTGTTTGCCTTTTCATTGCTGTTGTCCCAGTTTATTTTCAAATAATCAATACAAACTTCTCAATTTCTAAAGCTTAATATTTTTTTTCTTTTAATTTATGCCTAGTTCTGTCTCTATAATCCCCACATCTATTGGTCTTTTTATTTTTAATTGGTCTTTAACATAAATAAGTATACAGAGAAAAGAACAGAGAGGAAGGAGGGAGGGAGACAGAAAGATAAAATTAAACTATTCAAATTAGTCTCAAAAATGTATCTTTAAAAATACATAGGAATGAATTCAACAAGAAAAGTACAGAATCAGTGTGAAGAAAATCATAATGTTTCATTAAACAATGTCAAATAAGATATCATAAATGAAGAGCTATATCATGTTCCTGGCTGAAAAGATTATTAAAATGTCAGTTCTTCCCAGTGTAATGTATAATTTTCTTAAAAATACCAGTTCAAATTCCAGTAGGTTTGAGAGAGTTCTGGGAGGTGAGAGAAGGAACTAAGCAAAATGATTTTAAAGTTTATATAGACTGGGACTTCCCTGGTGGCACAGTGGTTAAGAATCCACCTGCCAATGCAGGGGACACGGGTTCGAGCCCTGGTCCAGGAAGATCCCACATGCCGCGGAGCAACTAAGCCCGTGCGCCATAACTACTAAGCCTGCTCTCTAGAGCCCTTGAGCCACAACTACTGAGCCTGCGTGCCACAGCGACTGAAGCCTGTGTGCCTAGAGCCCACACTCCGCAACGAGAAGCCCACGCACCACAACGAAGAGTAGCCCCCGCTTGCCGCAACTAGAGAAAGCCCGCGCGCAGCAACGAAGACCTAACGCAGCCAAAAAGAAAATAAATAAATAAATTTATTTTTTTAAAAAAAGTTTATTACGTAGACTCAGTGAAGTAAGTCAGATAGAGAAAGACAAATATCATATGATATTGCTTATATGTGGAATCTTAAAAAAAGGGTACAAATGAACTTATCTACAAAACAGAAAAAGAGTCACAGACATAGAAAACAAACTTATGGTTACCAGGGGGGTGGGTGGGGGAGGGATAAATTGGAAGATTGGGATTGACATATACACTCTACTATATATAAAATAGATAACTAATAAGGACCTACTGTATAGCACAGGGAACTCTACTCAGTACTCTGTAATGGCCTATATGGGAAAAGAATCTAAAAAAGAGTGCATATATGTATATGTATAACAGATTCACTTTGCTGTACACCTGAAACTAACACCACATTGCAAATCAACTATACTCTAATAAAAATTAAAAAATAAGAGTTTATGTAGAATTTCAAGCTTATTTTAAAAAGGTGGTATAGCATAGTGCTTAAGAGCATATAGACCTTGGAGTCAGACTACCTGGGTTCATATCTTGGCTCTACTACTGAGTGCTTTGAAAAGTTATTTAACGTCTCTGTGGCTCATTTTCCCAATCTGCAAAGTGTGAGGATATTAATTCCTATCTCTTGGAATTGTTTTGAGGATAAAACAAGTAAATATACATAAATCACTTATAACCATGCCTTACACATAGAAAATACTTAATTGTTTGCTACTAGCTTTATAGAAATTAGATATTTTTTAGGAAAAGGACTAGATAAGGGAAATTTGTTCAACTAAATATTCCAATTAGTTGAATTAAGTTACCCATTAAGGTATATTATAACATTATAAAGCTGTTATAATCAAAACAGTGTGTCCTTGTAATAGAAAAATAGATTAGTGAAACTAAATAAAGAATCCAGAAATAGATCTAAGTATATATAAGCACCTAAAACATGTTTAAAGGTGACATTTCAAATAAACCAGGGAAAGCTGGTTTTATTTAATAATGGTAGAGGCATAATTGGCTGCTCATCTGGTGGGAATAAACAGACCCATACTTGATACTATCGGCAGAAATAAATTTCAGACAGATTAAAGATGTAAAAGCAAGCAACAGATGGAGACAGAAAAGAAAATATATATCTATAATCTCTAGGAGAAAGGAGATCTTTGAAAGCAATACAAGAAACCCAGAAGCCTTTTTTTTTTTATCAGTATGAGATGATAGATGTTAACTAAGCTTACTGGGATAATCATGTCACGATATATATAAGTTAAATCATTATGCTGTACAACTTAAACCTATATTGTATTGTAGGTCAGTTATCTCAAAAAAACTGGAAAGAAAAGAGAGCAATCTGAAAGCCATAAAAAAAATAAGTACAGATATGACTTTGTAAAAGTTAATAATTTCTGGCAGAAGATACCATGAGGAGTCTAAAAACAAAAGAACAAACTGGGAGAAAATATTTGCATCATTTAAGACAAAGTTAGGGACTTCCCTGGTGATGCAGTGGTTAAGAATCCACGTGCCAATGCAGGAGACACGGGTTCAATCCCTGGTCCGGGAAGATCCCACATGCCACAGAGCAACTAAGCCCATGTGCCACAACTACTGAGCCTGCGCTCTAGAGCCCGTGCACCACAACTACTGAGCCTGTGCTCTAGAGCCCATGAGCCACAACTACTGAGCCTGCATGCCACAACTATTGAAGCCCGTGCGCCTAGAGCCCGCGCTCCGCAACAAGAGAAGCCACTGCAGTGAGAAGCCCACGCACTGCAATGAAGAGTAGCCCCCACTTGCCGCAACTAGAGAAAGCCCACACACAGCAACAAAGACCCAATGCAGTCAAAAATAAATAAAAAATAAAGAATCCAAGAAAGGTGAATAACAATGGAAAAATTAGCAGAGAATAAACTAATAAACAAGAAAATACACTCCACTAATTAGTAGTTAGGCAGGAGCAAAATAACATACCATTTTCAATCATTGGATTGGCAAACATTAAAGGGACTTTATAACATCCAGTGCTGGCAGGGATATGAGGAACCAAACATTCTCATCATTGCAGTTGGAGGTGTGGATTGCAGTAAGTAACCTTTTTGATTTGTCAGTACCAAGATTTTAACCTTTGAGTCATTGCTCCCCCTCTTGAAATGTATTCTTCAGAAATAAAAGTATCAGTTATATAAATATATGTGTACTTATGATATGTATTACTGCATTGTTTATAAACGTGACAAATTTGGGGAAAATTTGCATGTTAATAGAAGGATGAATAAATTGTGGAACACAAATTATGTAATAACTTGTAATTATTTAACATAATTATTTGTACATGTCATGTGACTTGAAAGATATTCAAAATCTATTGTTAATTTTTTAAAAGGATATAGCATGTTCGTTTTTTGCTAAAAAAAAAAAAGATATATGAGCTTTGAAGTGATACAGAAGGAAAATTTTGGCATTGCCTAATTCAGAAGTATATTACAAGAGACCAAGTATTAGAAGAAACCAGAATTTATTGTCTTTTTTACTTTGTATATCTCTTTCTTGTTTGACTTACGACAAGCACATATTATTCTTAAAACAAGAAAAAAGACAAAGAATAGAACTTTAGTCTTTAAGTAATAGACCTACAGTTTTTTATAATTGTGCTCATTTTTGATACATGGCTATTGTAAAACTCTCTACTCATACTAATGTGTTTTGTTTCACTTTAGCAATGTCTGACCGTCAGGAGAGTGCTCTTATAGAGCTAATGGTTTGTACGATTCGTCAAGCTGCTGAGGCACATCCTCCAGTGGGAAGGGGTACCGGCAAGAGAGTAAGTTATATTAGAAATCTACAAAAAAAAAGAAAAAGAAAAAGAAAGCTTTTAATGTAATTAACTGTCTTAAATATTTGAATATTTTTTGTAAATGATATATGCTGTGGTAGTTCATCTTATATTCTGTCTACTCAGGTTCCAAAATAGATTCTTTGCATCCATGCTTCTATAGCACCTATAGCTTCTAGTCTAGTATCTTACGAATTTTCACATTCATATTTGTTAAAGGTACAGAAAGGCTCTGAAGGCGAACTGCCTAGTTTTGGAAGCTCTTCCACTTAACATCTATGTAATCTTTGGACAGTTGATTATTTTCTTTGTTAATTTCCTTACCTATAGTATGGGGCTAATAACACAGGTGTTATTGCTATTCAAGATGAACTGAGATAATCATGATGGAAAGACTGGCTCCAGTAGTGTGAAGAGGTAGGCAATTCCTCTCTGCCAAAAAAAAAAAAAAGTGTAAAACTGGAAAAATTGTCAAAACCCATATCAGGGCTCTGGAAATTAACCAAAGATAAAACAACAAATTGAGAAACATTTATGGGCATATCTTGGAGATATTGTAGGTTCAGTTCCAGACCACTATAATAAAGCAAATACCGCAGTAAAGCTAGTCACATGAATTTTTTGGTTTCTTGATGCATAAAAAGTTGTGTTTACACTATACAATAGTCTATTAAGTGCGCAATGCTTTATGCCTAGAAAAGCAATGTACATACCTAAATTTAAAACTAGTGTATTGCTAAAAAAATGCTGTTATCTGAACCTTTAGCGAGTTGCAATCTTTTTGCTGGTGGCAGTTTCTTAAAATAAGACAAAAATGAGGTTTGCCTCATTGATGGAGTTTTCCTTTCACAAACAATTTCTATGTAGCATGCAATGCTGTTTGATAGGATTTGACCCACAGTAGAACTTCTTTCAAAATTGGAGTCAGACCTCTCAAACCCTGCCACTGCTTTATCAACTAAGTTCATGTAATATTCTAAATCCTTTGTTGTCATTTCAACAATCATCACAGCATTTTCACCATGAGTAGATTACATCTCTAGAAACCACTTTCTTTGCTCATCCATAAGAAGCAACTCCTCATCTGTTAAAGTTTTTGTCATGAGATTTATCACATATTCAGTCTCTGCTTTGAATTCTAGTTCTCTTGCTGTTTTCACCACATCTGCAGTTCCTTCCTCCGCTGAAATCTTGAACCCCTCAAAGTCATTCATGAAGATTGGAATCAACTTCTTCCAAATTCCTGTTAGTGTTGATATTTTGACCTCTTCCCCTTGAATCATGAATATTCTTAGTGTCGTCTAGGACGCTGAATCCTTTCCAGAAAGTTTTCAATGGACTTTGCACAGATCCATCAAAGGAATCACTATCCATGGCAGCTATAGCCTTACAAAATCTCTTTCTTTACTAATGAAACTTGAAAGTCAGAATTATTCCTTGATCCATGGGCTGCAAAATGGATATTGTGTTAGGAGGCATGAAAACATTATTCTCATGGTGCATCTCCATCAGAGCTCTTGGGTGACCAGATGCCTTGTCAGTGAGCAGTCATGTTTTGAAAGGAATCTTTTCTTTGGGCAGTAGGTCTCAACAATGGGCTTAAAATATTCACTAAACCATGTTGTAAACAGATGTGCTGTCACCCAGACTTTGTTGTTCCACTGATAGAGAACAGGCAGAGTAGATTGAGCATACTTCTAAGGGCCCTAGGACTTTCAGAATAGCGAATGAGCATTGGCTTCAACTTAAAGTCACCAACTGTATAGCTATGAAAATCCTACGTGGCATCTTCTTTTAATATAATGCTGTTTTGTCTATACTGCAAATCTTTAGTGTAGCCACCTTTATTAATTATCTTAGCTAGATCTTCTGGTTAACTTGCTGAAACTTCTACATCAGCAGTTGCTGCCTCACCTTGAACTCATGTTATAGAGATGGCTTCTTTTCTTAAATCTCATGAACTAGATTCAGCCTTTTCTTTTGCAGCTTTGTCACTTCTCTCAGCTTTCATAGAATTTAAGAGAGTGAGCACCTTGCTGTGGATTAGGCTTTGGCTTAATGGAATGTTGTGGCTGGTTCAATCTTCTATCCAGATCACTAAAGCTTCTTCCATATCCGCAATAAGGCTGTTTTACTTTCTTATCATTCATGTATTCACTGGAGTAGCACTTTTAATTTCTTTCATGAACTTTTCCTTTGCATTCACAAGTTGGCTAACTGTTTGACTCAGGAGGCCTAGCTTTTGGCCTGTCTCAGCTTTCAACATGCCTTCCCCACTGAGGTTAATCATATCTAGCTTTTGATTTAAAGCAAGAGATGTGTGGCTCTTCTTTTCACCTGAACACTTAGAGGCTTATTAGGGGTTAGTAAGGTTGTTAATTGGCCTGATTTCAATACTGTTGAGTCTCAGGAAATAGGGAGGCCTGAGGAGGGGGAAAAGATGGGGGAACAGCTAGTTGGTGGAGCAGTGAGACACAACACTTATCAAGTAAGTTCCCCATTTTATATGGGTGCAGTTTCTGGCACCCCAAAACAATTAAATGGTAACATCAAAGATCATTGATCACAGATCACCATAACAGGTATAATAATAATGATGAAAAAGTTTGAAATATTGCAAGAATTACCAAAATGTGGCACAGAAACAGACACACAAACACAAAATGAGCAAATGCTGTTGGGAAAATGGTATCAATAGACTTGCTCAACACAGGGTTGTCACAAAGTTCCAATTTGTTTTCTTCAAAAAAGCAATATCTGCAAAGCATAATAATGAGGTGTGCTTGTATTCTTGAAAAACTGCTGAAGCTTCAGGTTAAAGCTGTAGGAGTCTACAGCCTTCCTGCCTAGGGTTACAGTATACACAGAACCCACAAGCTTGATTGGTGACATCTGTAATTTTACCAGAGTGGCACCGTATGTAAAAACCAGCAACTTTGCTGTCAAAGGAAGCAGACTCAATATGGGACAAATGGGAAAAGTCCACAGCTTTGTCAACTAGAAATGGCAGAAACAAATAAGGAAAACCTGTACCTGTGATATTCAGAGATTGTGTGTGCAAGTTGGTAAGAATAGTGAACCAGCCAAGAATCTAACAAAAAAATGCTAGAAATAAGAAAGCCATAAAAGGATTAAACTCTTCATACATCCCTGGCTGACTGGGAAACCTGAGAGAACCCAGTGGAAAATAAAAGTCAAGCAAACTTACACAGTGGCTGAAGTTTGAATGTGCTCTCTATCCCACAAACAGATCAGGTCTCAGAGACTAGGAGCCCTGTAAATTTGGAGCATTTGAGCACCACCTCTACCCAAATCATTGGCTGACTAGTGATCTATTGAAACACAGAGGAGACTCCCAGGAAGACAGGCTGAAAAACAAAAATAAGAATAAAAATTCCCAACAGAAGCCACACATCATGGGAGAGACAAATTACACAGTTTAAGTTAAAGATTAATTTGTTAAAATGACACTTAGAAAAATAATTTTTAAATACATAGTTATTACAGGATATTATCCAAAAATGTCCACTTTTCCAGAAAAATTGAAACCATGCAAAAAACAAAAACACAGTAAAGTGTGACCAGACTCAGGGGAAAAAAGTAGACAGTAGAAATGGTTTCTCAGTAGGCGCAATTGTTGGGTTTAGCAAATACTTCAGAGCCCTTTTTTATAAATATGTTCAAAGAATTATAGGAAAATATGTTCAGAGAATTCCAGGAAAAGATGATAACAACAAATAAGGAATCTCAGTAATTCCAATTTTTCAAATGGAAATTCATGAGTTGAAAAGTACAGTAACAGAAATTTAAAATTTATTAGATAAGCTCAACAGATGTGAGATGACAGAAGAAACAGTGGACATGAAAGATTAATAGAAATTATTCATTCTGAAAAAAACAGGAAAAAAGATGAAGAGAAATGAACAGAGCCTAAGAAATGTGTGAAACAACATCAAGTCACCAAATTTGTGTAATGGAGTGCTACAAAGAAAGGAGTGAGAGAAAGAAACAGGAAGGAAAAACATTTTAAGAATTGCCAAAAACTTCCCAAATTTGATGAGAAATGTTAATCCACAGATCCAAGAAATTTAACAAAACCCAAATAGTATAAACACAAAATATCTACCTCTAGACACAGGGTAGTCACACTGTTAAAAGCTAAAGACATAAAATCTTGAAAGCTGCAAGAAAAAAAATAACTCATGTGGAGGACAACAGCAATAGATTAGCAGTTGACTTATCAGAAGTAGTTAAGGCCAGAAGACAGTAGAATGGCAATCACCAAAAGACAACAAAATTGCCAACCAAGAATTCTAAATCCAGTAAAATTATCTTTCAAGTATGAAAGTGAAATAAAAACATTCCCATATAAACAGAGATTGAGAGACATGTTAGAAGACCCCTGCCTTAGAAGAAATACTAAAAGAAGTCCTTCCAGCTGTAAAGAATGGAAACTCTAATCCACAGGAGGAAATAGAGAGTACCAGAAATGGTAAATATGTGGGTGGATATAAAAGGCTGTGTATATTATAGTTTTTTTAATTTTTAAAGAGACATGAGATTATTTAAAGCAACAGTTATAGCACTGTAGTGTTAAGATTATAATATATATAGATATATGAGAATAACACAAAGAAGGGTAAAGGAAGTAGAACTCTCTTGGAGTAAAATTGCTGTATTTTGCTATAATTAATTCATTATTAATCTGAAGTTAGTTGTAATAAGTTGAAGAAGTATATTGTAATCCCTAGAGTAACTACTCATACCTAAAAAAGGAAAATGAAACCAACAGATAAATTGTAATAGCACACTAAAAAATGTTTAACTGCAAAGAAGGCAGTAAAGGACGAAGAGAGGGGAGAAAAAAAGACGTAAGATATATAGATAACAAATAGCCCAATGGCTGACATAAATTTAACCATATTAAACATTACATTAAATACGAATATAGGAAAGACTCCAAAAAGTAGAGACTGAGAAAACTAAAGACTGGGTATGAAATGATAATAAGGAATTATTGTTTAATTTTGTTGGAGATGTAAAGCTTAATTATTCTTGCATCTTCATCTGTTAGAGACATAATTAAATATTAGGAGTGAAATGATATACAAAGAACTTGCCTTAAAATGCTACAGAACACCATTGTTTCGGGGTGCACAAGGAGAGGGGATTCACAGCACCTCCTAAACCAGCTCCAGAGACGGGCGCAAGCCGCGGCTATCAGCACGGACACCAGAGACAGGTATGAAACGCTAAGGCTGCTGCTGCAGCCAGCAAGAAGCCTGTGTGCAAGCACAGGTCACTATCGACACCTCCCTTCCCGAGAGCCTGTGCAGGCCGCCACTGCCAGGGTCCTGTGATCCAGGGACAACTTCCCCGGGAGAAGACACGGCGCGCCTCAGGCTGTTGCAACATCATGCTGGCCTCTGATACCGCAGGCTCGCCCCACATTCCGTACCCCTCCCTCCAACTGGCCTGAGTGAGCCAGAGCCCCCTATCAGCTGCTACTTTAACCCAACCCTGTCTGAGCAAAGAACAGATGCCCTCAGGAGACCTACACACAGAGGCAGGGCCAAATGCAAAGCTGAACCCCAGGAGCTGTTCAAACAAAGAAGAGAAAGGGAAATCTCTCCCAGCAGCCTCAGGAGCAGTGGATTAAATCTCCACAGTCAACTTGATGTACCCTGCAACTGTGGAATACCTGAATAGACAACAGATCAGCCCAAAATTCAGGCGGTGGACTTTGGGAGCAATAATATATATATTTCTTTCCTTTTTCTCTTTTTCTGTGTGAGTGACAGGGTCTTGGTACTCCAGCCAGGTGTCAGGCCTGTGCCTCTAAGGTTGGAGAGCCAAGTACAGGACATTGGTCCACCAGAGCCCTCCCAGCTCCACATACTATCGAACAGCGAAAGCTCTCCCAGAGATGTCCATCTCAACGCTAAGACCTAGCTCCACTCAATGACCAGCAAGCTACAGTGCTGGACTCCCTATGCCAAACAACTAGCAAGACAAACACAACCGCACCCATTAGCAGAGAGGCTGCCTAAAATCATAATAGGGTCACAGACACCCCAAAACACACCACCAGACGCGGTCCTGCCCACCACAAAGACAAGATCCAGCCTCATCCACCAGAACACAGGCACTAGTCCCCTCCACCAGGAAGCCTACACAACCCACTGAACCAACCTTAGCCACTGGGCGCAGACACCAAAACAACGGAAACTACGAACCTGCAGCCTGCGAAAAGGAGACCCCAAACACAGTAAGTTAAGCAAAATGAGAAGACAGAGAAACACACAGCAGATGAAGGAGCAAGGTAAAAACCCACAGACCAAACAAATGAAGAGGAAATAGGCAGTTTACCTGAAAACGAATTCAGAGAAATGATAGTAAAGATGATCCAAAGTCTTGGAAATAGAATGGAAAAATACAAGAAACGTTTAACAAGGACCTAGAAGAACTAAAGAGCAAACAAACAGTGATGAACAACACAATAAATGAAATTAAAAATTCTCTAGAAGGGCTCAATAGCAGAATAACTGAGGCAGAAGAACAGATAAGTGACCTGGAAGATAAAACGGTGGAAATAACTACTGCAGAGCAGAATAAAGAAAAAAGAATGAAAAGAATTGAGGACAGTCTCAGAGACCTGTGGGGCAACATTAAATGTACCAACATTCGAATTATAGGGGTCCCAGAAGAAGAAGAGAAAAAGAAAGGGACTGAGAAAATATTTGAAGAAATTATAGTTGAAAACTTCCCTAATATTGGAAAGGAAGTAGTTAATCAAGTCCAGGAAGCACAGAGAGTCCCATACAGGATAAATCCAAGGAGAAACATGCCAAAACACATATTAATCAAACTGTCAAAAATTAAATACAAAGACAAAATATTAAAAGCAGCAAGGGAAAAAACAACAAATAATGTACAAGGGAATTCCCCATAAGGTTAACAGCTGATCTTTCAGCAGAAACTCTGCAAGCCAGAAGGGAGTGGCAGGACATATTTAAAGTGATGAAAGGGAAGAACCTACAACCAAAATTACTCTACCCAGCAAGGATCTTATTCAGATCCAACAGAGAAATTAACACCTTTACAGACAAGCAAAAGCTAAGAGAATTCAGCACCACCAAACCAGCTTTACAGCAAATGCTAAAGGAACTCCTCTAGGCAGGAAACACAAGAGAAGGAAAAGACCTACAATAACAAACCCAAAACAATTAAGAAAATGATAATAGGAACATACATATCGATAATTACCTTAAATGTAAATGGATTAAATGCTCCAAACAAAAAACATTGACTGGCTGAATGGATACAAAAACAAGACCCTTATATATGCTGTCTACAAGTGACCCTCTTCAGACCTAGGGACACATACAGACTGAAAGTGAGGGCATGGAAAAAGACATTCCATGCAAATGGAAAACAGAAGAAAGCTGGAGTAGCAATTCTCATACCAGACAAAATAGACTTAAAATAAAGACACTTACAAGAGACAAAGAAGGACACTACATACATTGATCAAGGGATCAACCCACGAAGAAGATATAACAATTGTAAATATTTATGCACCCAACATAGGAGCACCTCAATACATAAGGCAAATGCTCACAGCCATAAAAGGGGAAATCAACAGTAACACAAGCATAGCAGGGGACTTTAACACCCCACTTTCACCAATGGACAGATCATCCAAAATGAAAATAAGTAAGGAAACACAAGCTTTAAGTGATACATTAAACAAGATGGACGGGGGCTTCCCTGGTGGCGCAGTGGTTGAGAATCCGCCTGCTAATGCAGGGGACACGGGTTCAAGCCCTGCTCCGGGAAGATCCCACATGCCGCGGAGCAACTAGGCCCGTGAGCCACAATTACTGAGCCTGCGCGTCTGGAGCCCGTGCTCCGCAACGAGAGGCCGCGATAGAGGCCCGCGCACCGCGATGAAGAGTGGCCCCCGCTTGTCGCAACTAGAGAAAGCCCTCGCACAGAAACAAAGACCCAACACAACCAAAAATAAATAAATAAATAAAATTTTAAAAAAAACAAAAAAACAAGGTGGACTTAATTGATATTTATAGGACATTCCATCCAGAAACAACAGAATACACTTTCTGCTCAAGTGCTCATGGAACATTCTCCAGGATAGATTATATCTTGGGTCACAAATCAAGCCTTGGTAAATTTAAGAAAGTTGAAATCGTATCAAGTATCTTTTCCGACCACAACGCTATGAGCCTAGATATCAATTACAGGAAAAAATCTGTAAAAAATACAAATACATGGAGGCTACAAAATACACTACTTAATAACGAAGAGATCACTGAAGAAATCAAAAAGGAAATTAAAAAATACCTAGAAACAAATGACAATGAAAACACGACGACCCAAAACCTATGGGTTGCAGCAAAAGCAGTTCTAAGAGGGAAGTTTATAGCTATACAAGCCTACCTCAAGAAACAAGAAAAATCTCAAGTAAACAATCTAACCTTACACTGAAAGCATTTAGAGGAAGAAGAACAAAAAAACCCAAAGTTAGCAGAAGGAAAGAAATCATAAGGATCAGATCAGAAATAAATGAAAAAGAAATGAAGGAAGCAATAGCAAAGATCAATAAAACTAAAAGCTGGTTCTTTGAGAAGATAAACAAAATTGATAAAGTATTAGCCAGACTCATCAAGAAAAAAAGGGAGAAGACTGAAATCAATAGAATTAGAAATGAAAAAGGAGAAGTAACAACTGACACTGCAGAAATACAAAGGATCATGAGAGATTACTACAGGCAACTATATGCCAATAAAATGGATAACCTGGAAGAAATGGACAAAGGCTTAGAAAAGCACAACCTTCTGAGACTGAACCAGGAAGAAATAGAAAATATAAACAGACCAGTCACAAGCACTGAAATTGAAACTGTGATTAAAAATCTTCCAGCAAACAAAAGCCCAGGACCAGATGGCTTCACAGGCAAATTCTATCAAACATCTGGAGAAGAGCTAACACCTATCCTTCTCAAACTCCTCCAAAATATAGCAGAGGGAGGAACACTCCCAAACTCATTCTACGAAGCCACCATCATCCTGATACCAAAACCAGACAAAGATGGCACAAAAAAAGAAAACTACAGGCCAATATCACTGATGAACATAGATGCAAAAATCCTCAACAAGATACTAGCAAACAGAATCCAACAGCACATTAAAAGGATCATACACCATGATCAAGTGGGGTTTATTCCATGAATGCAAGGATTCTTCAATATACGCAAATCAATCAATGTGATACACCATATTAACAAAGTGAAAGATAAAAACCATGTGATCATCTCTGTAGATGCAGGAAAAGCTTTTGACAAAATTCAACACCCATTTATGATAAAAAAAAAAAACCCAGAAAGTAGGCGTAGAGAGAACTTACCTCAACATAATAAAGGCCATATATGACAAACCCGCAGCCAACATCGTTCTCAATGGTGAAACACTGAAACCATTTCCACTAAGATGAGGAACAAGACAAGGTTGCCCACTCTCACCACTATTATTCAACATAGTTTTGGAAGTTTTAACCACAGCAATCAGAGAAGAAAAAGAAATAAAAGGAATCCAAATCAGAAAAGAAGAAGTAAAGCTGTCACTGTTTGTAGATGACATGATACTATACATAGAGAATGCTACCAGAAAACTACTAGAGCTAATCAATGAATTTGGTAAAGTAGCAGGATACAAAATTAATGCACAGAAATCCCTTGCATTCCTATACAGCAATGATGAAATATCTGAAAGAGAATTTAAGGAAACACTCCCATTTACCACTGCAACAAAAAGAATAAAATACCTAGGAATAAACCTACCTAAGGAGACAAAAGACCTGTATGCAGAAAACTATAAGACACTGATGATAGAAATTTAAGATGATACAAACAGATGGAGAGATATACCATGTTCTTGGATTGGAAGAATCAACATTGTGAAAATGACTATACTACCCAAAGCAATCTACAGATTCAGTGCAATTCCTATCAAACTACCAATGGCATTTTTCACAGAACTAGAACCAAAAATTTCACAATGTGTATGGAAACACAGAAGACCCCGAATAACCAAAGCAATCTTGAGAAAGAAAAACGGAGTTGGTATAATCAGGCTCCCAGACTTCAGACTATACTACAAAGTTACAGAAATCAAGGCAGTATGGTACTGGCACAAAAACAGAAATATAGATCAATAGAACAGGATAGAAAGCCCAGAGATAAACCCATGCACATATGGCCACTTTATTTTTGGTAAAGGAGGAAAGAATATACAATGGAGAAAAGACAGCCTCTTCAGTAAGTGGTGCTGAGAAAACTGGACAGCTACATGTAAAAGAATGAAATTAGAACACTTCCTAACACCATACACAAAAATAAACTAAAAATAGATTAAAGACCTAAGTGTAAGGCCAGACACTATAAAACTCTTAGAGGAAAACATAGGCAGAACAGTCTGTGACATAAATCACAGCAAGATCATTTTTGACCCACCTCCTAGAGAAATGGAAATAAAAACAAAAATAAACAAATGGGACCTAATGAAACTTAAAAGCCATTGCACAGCAAAGGAAACCATAAACAAGACGAAAAGACAACCCTCAGAATGGGAGAAAATATTTGCAAACGAAGCAACTGACAAAGGATTAATCTCCAAAATATACCAGCAGCTCATGCAGCTCAATATCAAAAAAACAAACAACCCAATCCAAAAATGGGCAGAAGATCTAATAGACTTCTCTCCAAAAAAGATATACAGATTGCCAACAAACATATGAAAGGATGCTCAACATCACTAACCATTAGAGAAGTGCAAATCAAAACTACAATGAGGTATCACCTCACACTGGTCAGAATTGCCATCAGCAGAAAATCTACAAACAATAAATGCTGGAGACGGTGTGGAGAAAAGGGAACGCTCTTGCACTGTTGCTGGGAATGTAAATTGATACAGCCACTATGGAGAACAGTCTGGAGGTTCCTTAAAAAAATAAAAATAGAACTACCATATGACCGAGCAATGCCACTACTGGGCATATACTCTGAGAAAACCATAACTCAAAAAGAGTCATGTACCAAAATGTTCATTGCAGCTCTATTTACAATAGCCAGGACATGGAAGCAACCTAAGTGACCATCGACAGATGAATGGATAAAGAAGATGTGGCACATACATTCAATGGAATATTACTCAGCCATAAAAAGAAACAAAATTGAGTTATTTGTAGTGAGGTGGATGGACCTAGAGTCTGTCATACAGAGTGAAGTAAGTCAGAAAGAGAAAAACAAATACCGTATGCTAACACATATACATGGAATCTAAAAAAAAAAAAATGGTCATGAAGAACGTAAGGGCAAGATGGGAATAAAGACGCAGACCTACTAGAGAATGGACTTGAGGACACGGGGAGGGGGAAGGGTAAGCTGGGAGGAGGTGAGAGGGTGGCCTTGACATATATACACTACCAAGTGTAGAATAGATAGCTAGTGGGAAGCAGCCGCATAGCACAGGGAGATCAGCTCTGTGCTTTGTGACCACCTAGAGGGGTGGAATAGGGAGGGTGGGAGGGAGGAGATATGGGGATATAGGTATATGTATAGCTGACTCACTTTGTTATAAAGCAGAAACTAACACACCATTGTAAAGCAATTATACTCCAATAAAAACGTTTAAAATTAAAAAATGCTACAGAAGAAAAAAAAAACTTTAGGGAAATTGATGAAACAATAATGACAAAATGAGTGTTTTTGAAATTTTCCAAAATAAAAGTTTTAAGAATATGTAATGTCCTAATTTTGAATGACAGCCCCTTCAGGCTGATTTCTTATTGTTTTGACATGTCATCATATTTTGAGTGCTTTCTTTCAGAGCAAAATGTCCCAGGCTCACTTTCTACCTTTATTGCTTATGTTAGTTATCTATTCCTATGTATAAGAAATTACAGTAGTTGCCCCTTACCCATGTTTTGTCTTCCCACAGTTTCAGTTACCAGTCAGCTATGATCCAAAAATATTAAATGGAAAATTCCAAAAGTAATCTATTGATAAGTTTGAAGTTGCATGCTGTTATGAGAAGCATGATGAAATCTCATGCCATCCAGCTTTGTCCCTCTCCATCCTGCCCGGGGCATTGAATCATACCATTGTCCAGTGTATCCCACCAGTTAGTCACTTAGTGGTTGTTGTAAGTCATCAGATTGACTGTCACAGTATTGCAGTGTTTGTGTTCAAGTAACCCTTATTTTACTTAATAATCGCCTGAATGCCCAAGAGTAGTGATGTTGGCAATTTGGATATGTCAAAGAGAAGCCGTAAGTTCTTCCTTTAAGTGAATAGGTGAAAGTTCTAGACTTAACAAGGAAAGAAAAAAATCATATGCTGAGTTTGCTAAGATCTTCGTTAAGAATAGATTTCTATCTGAAATTGTGAGGAAGGAAAAAGAAATTCCTATTAGTTTTGCTGTCACACCTCAAACTGCAAAAGTGATAGCCACAGTGCTTGATGAGTTCTTAGTTAAGATGGAAAAGGTGTTAAATTTATACAGGATATTTAGAGAGAGAGAGACCACATTCACATAACTGTTATTACAGTATATTGTTATAATTGTCCTATTTTATTAGTTATTTTTGTTAATCTCTTACTATGCCTAATTTATCAATTAAACTTTATCATAGGCATGTTTTTATCGGCAAAAAACATAGTATATAGAGGGTTCGGAATGATCCGCAGTTTCAGACATCTGCTGGGGGTCTTGGAATGTATCCCACATGGATTGAGGGGGACTACCATACTTCAAAACTTAGAGGCTTAAAGCAATAAGTATTCATGGTCTCATATAGTTTCTGTGGGTCAGAAATTTGTGAGTGGCTTAGCTGTTCATTTGGTTTAGATTCTCTCATAGGGTTGCAGTTAAGATGTTAGCCAGGGCTTTAACCTCTGAAGTCTTGATGGTAAATTTACTTCTTCCATAACGGTTCATTCACATGGTTGGCAAGTTAGTGTTGATTGTTGGTAAGAGGCCTTAGATCCTTGCCATGTTGACCTCTCAGTAGGACTGTTTCAAGGCTGCCAGCCTCCCCCAGAATGAATGGTCCAAAAGAGAGTAAGGTGGACACTTGTGTGTGTTTTATGACCTCAAGAGTCATACAATATAATTCCCGCAATATTCCTTAGATTACACGTCAGCCTTATTCATTTTCAGAAGAGATTCTATTAAGGGCATGAATACCAGGAGACAGTGGTCAATTGGGAGTCACCTTGTAGGCTGATACTACATTACCCTAGCACAGGAATCTCCCACGAGCCCTTGTTCCTTTTGATATAGAGTAATATGTAAAGATCAAAATCTTGTTACTAGGGATACTCATTGTCAATTGGTTATCATTTCTGCTAGGCACCATTCATACACAGAGCTAAGAAATATATGTATTTCTCTATATACACACATATGTTTAAATCATGCATTCATATTGATATTTCTGACTTAAATTTAGCATAACAGGGTTTTTACCTCTTTGCTTTTATGTTTTCCATTTTTATTTTTTGGAAATATGTAAAAAATTTACATAGTTAAAAAGTCAAAACCATGTAAAAATATATATATATATTTAGAGAAGTCTTTCTTATATGCCTCCCTCTACACCCCTTTGCTACCAGTAACCATTTTTATTTGATTTTGGTCTATCCTTCCAGTGTTTCATTCTGCAAATATAGATAAATGTATGCACACATACAGATATGTGTATTCTTATTCTCCATTCTCCTCCCTCTCAATCTCCTGTCTCCTACAAAGGATAGCATACTTTATATGGTGTTCTGTACCTTACATTTTAATTTAACAGTATATCCTGGGTATTACTCCATAACTTGATTTGGAGATCTTCATTTTCTTATGGCTATATATGATCTATTATGTGGATATAGTATTGAGAGTCTTTTGGGTCAATCTTTTGCTGGAAATAATGTGCAGCAAATAATATTGTGTCATTTCGTACTTGTACCAGGTGTGTTGGTGGGGTAGACTGGTAAAGTGGGACTGCTAGGGCAAAGGAAAAATATGTATACAATTTTGTTGAGTATTGGCAAATTCCCCTTCATAGGTATTATGCCATTTTTGCTGTCCCATCGGAGATATTGTGAGGATTAAATGAGTTCATGTGTATAGAGTGCCTGACACGATGACCGTTTAATCAAAATAGCTGTTACCCTAAAGTCAACATCCTTAGACCTTTCCTACATTGTCAAATGAATTTCAAGACTTCTCAATATCCTGCATACATTTCTAGATATATATTTCACTTTACATGTAGCCCCTTTAATTGCTTTGTGCAGAACCAAACATGACACTTGGTGGTAGATCATTCCAAAATGTTATTTTATATGTTTAAGAGGTTGAAAAACAACCTGAAAGAAGAATCAGATAGGAGGCCCTATTACTTCTTTCATACATTCTCAAACATTAGGGTTTACATTTATAAAGTGGCAATTCACATTGGAATGTTTCTGTCCCATAAAACCATTCAGCATTATGATGGTAAATTCCTTCAAGATAATAAACTGCAGAATACTTTGGGGAAATAATTATCCTAACTGAGCCTGCATTTTAATATTTTATTTTTGGAACCACCTATAGTTTAGCTAGTTGAATACAGGCTAAGGTGAAGGGCTGTAATCTGTTCAGTGATCACAGGCTATACCCTTCTGTCTTGATTATTGCCTAACAGATTTATGGCTTAATTACAAGAACAATCAAATATAAATGAGTCCAGAGACATTGTTAGTATATGCTTTAAAAATAAGTGAAAATTTACTAGCTGCTGATGGTATTAAAAAAGGATTGCTTGCTAAAGTACTTTTAGAATAGTTTATTTAGCCTAGGGGAGATAACTTAATATTTTGAGATTAAAACTGTAGAAAAATTATTTCTCCATTGGTTCCAGTATTTTTATATTCATAACTGTTTTTTTAGAAATGTTTTTGTTTTTATTTAAACAAGTAGTAACTTATCTAAAATAAGTAGCTATTTAATAAAGTAATAGTAATAAAGTAATTTGAATAAAACTAGATGCATTTATTTTAGTAGTTTGTTAAGCTTTTCTGAAAATTCTGTTATATTATCTGCCAGTGCTTCATCATCTTTGTAACATTCTAGATTTATAAATTAGTACATGACACTCTTATTCTTTGCCCATTTAAATTTATTTCTAGGTGCTAACTGCCAAAGAAAGGAAAACTCAAATTGATGATAGAAACAAATTGACTGAGCATTTTATCATCACACTGCCTATGTTGCTATCAAAGGTACAGTTTCATTTACAGTTTTGTGATAATATGCCACTGAGTTTGCTTATTACACTGTACTATTAAAGTAGTTACTTCGTTTTCTTTGCTTCTCCTTCTAGTATTCTGCAGATGCAGAGAAGGTAGCAAACTTGCTACAAATCCCACAGTATTTTGATCTAGAAATTTATAGCACAGGTAGAATGGAAAAGGTAAGACACTATAAAATTGAAATTCTGCTATTATAGTCAGTTTTATTAACTGGATTATTTTATTTTCATGTAATATATAGGCTTATTTGTTATTTGACAGATGCTTTTTTAAATTTTTGTTATTAATCTAAATATCATAGTTTTTCTTTTTTTTCCTCCTCAGCATCTAGATGCTTTACTAAAACAGATTAAATTTGTTGTGGAGAAACACGTAGAATCAGATGTTCTAGAAGCCTGCAGTAAAACCTATAGCATCTTATGCAGTGAAGAATATACCATCCAGAACAGAGTTGACATAGCTCGAAGCCAACTGATTGATGAGTTTGTAGATCGATTCAATCATTCTGTGGAAGATCTGTTGCAAGAGGTCTGTTTTAAAGTTAATGTGTATATATAATGATTTTGGCTAATAATTTTTCAAGGTAGCTGAGTTTTAAATTGTTTCCATTTTAAAATAAAATCTAGTAGAATTCTCTACTCCTTTCAAAACTTAGCAGCATTATTGCAGTTGTTCATTTTATGAAGATCAGCCTTAGTTACACTTCATTTTTATTTTAAAAACCTGTTTCATAAAAGACAGACTTTTTTTTTTCTCTTTTAAGAAAGGTCTGACTTTTCTTAAGTCATTTTTTCATTTTCTATTCCTAGGACCTAATTTGCATTTTAATATTACTGAACTATTATGATGTGCTAATGAATAGAACATAAAAATTGTGTGCTTATAAAGGATGGCTGCTTACCAGTGGTGTGCCCAAGATAGCAGCAAGCATCTCCAACTGGTTATTTTTATAATTATTTCTGTGATTCCTGCCTCTTGCCCTCTCCTTTCAATCTATGTAAGGCAATCTGGAATTCCCACAGCTTTGTATGTCCTGACGGCCAGGCTGATAGGATTTACTTTTAATCCATGTAATCAGTTTTCCCCTACTTTTCATTTTTAATTTTAACTTTTAATTTTTTCAACCATTTTTTGATTTTCATTGTGATTTTGAAGTTACAGATGTAACTGACAATCAGTAAAATCTTTGAAATAACCAATAAAATCTTTAAAGTACCTATCCTTTCACGCAGCAGTTTCAAGGAATTTATCCAAAGGTATTAATCAGAAAATTGTACAAAGTCACGTTTATGACATCGTTTAAAATGCAAAAGTGGTTATTTCTGGGTGTTGGGCTTATGGGTGTTTTTTACTTTTTGTTTTTTTGCTTATTTGTATTTTCTCATTTATCAACAGTGAATATATACTATTTATATAATAAAAAAGAATTTTTCTTTAGGCAGTAAGTATTAATAGACTTTCATGTGAATTTGAGGATGAGTAAATTTATGGTATTAAGGTACTGTCTGCTCTTTTTTTAATAGGGAGAAGAAGCTGATGATGATGATATTTACAATGTTCTTTCTACATTAAAGCGGTTAACCTCTTTCCACAAGTATGTCATTTTATTTAAAGTAGATTTAATGAATAACCTATATTAGTCAACATAAAACAAACTGATTGTAATGTTTAACACCCATGTAACAATGGGAAATTTTAGAGAAATACTGAGATGTTGTGATGTTTTCTTTGTATTATTCAGATTTCCTCCAGATAAATATGAGTTTTTATTATAATTTGATTACTTAAGGAGTAAGATTTATCATTCAGTGTAATGAATGTACACTGTACACTGTAGAAGTTTAAGATAATCAGTATAATTAACAAATTATATGGGCTTATTCTGCAGCTAGAGTTTTTATAGGTATAATTTTCAGTTGATAGCTCTTAGAAATCATACTAAATAAAAATCGCAGCTTTGGAGAAAGCCACAAAATTGTTTCTATAAGCTTTTTTTCCTGAATTGTTCTTGTTTGTCTAGTTTGTTTATTATTGTGTTCATACTATGTAGAAGAACTGTTAGATTTGAATAAGGAAAAAAGGCTCAGATCAGTGAAGTAGGTGTCATTTTCAAATTGTAATTTGCATATTCCTTGTAATGAAACATGCTTATCTTCTCCATAGAGAAAGGAAAATAAAGAACTTTGTTGTGAAAAAGAATGTTTAGGTGTAGCCCTTACTTTAATGAATACTTCAGATTTCAAAAGCAGTGTCTAAAATCTAAGCCTTTTCTGTATACACAAGTACATTTTTGGAATTCCATGGAGAAACAAACTCTTATTTGAAAAAAATATTTTGACATCTGAAAATAAAAGTTGACAACCAGTGTCAAAACTCCTATTTAAGAAAATATTTAAAAAAAAAAAAAAAAAGAAAATATTTTGACGTTTGAAAATAAAAGTTGACAGTCAGTAATCATACTATTTTTAGTAGCAGAGCTCATGAGAATTTACACTGTCAGTGTTATCTCATTCAGAAGTCCTCAGCACATGTAAATAGCTACACTGAAGTTTTTGAACTGTGCCGTATTTCCTTTACCCTGACTTTGTCTTTATTTATCTCCATCTCGTGAATACAAATCTCTTTTTCAAAAATACGCATGTATTTATACTTTGAAATTCTGAATGAATTTGTTTAAATGTGCTTTAAAACATACTAGAAAGAAAGAAATGGTAACCTTCACTTTAACATATGAAGTTTTATTGTTATTAATTTCTTTTAATGAATTCCTAATATCAGCTTCCACTCTGTCTTTCTCTACCCGTCTCCCTCTTCTCTTCTCCCCCTCTCATTCCCCCCTTCCTTCTTTTTTTCTTTCTCTCTTTCTTTGTTTTTTTCTCCCTCTCCCTCTCCCTCTTTCTCTTTTTCTAAGTTTGGGGACTTGAACATTTCCTTATGGAACTTTTACAATTCTACTAGAAAATGAAGTTACTTTATTCTTCCCCCATTGAAACTGAGCTCAACAAATTTAAACCTTTCTCCACTCTAGAATAAAGTTAATGCATTTTTGTTTATTTTAGCGCTCATGATCTCACAAAATGGGATCTGTTTGGTAATTGCTACAGATTATTGAAGACTGGAATTGAACATGGAGCTATGCCAGAACAGGTAGGAGTTTATTGATATTCTTCCTGTGTCATTTTAGAAAGTTTTTCTGATATCGTGTAGGATTATCAAAAGCCTTTCATGGAACATAGTTGATAATTCTTAAACGCAGCCGCTTCCTTTGAGAATTATTGCCATAGTGATTCAGTGTTACAGATAGATATATTATATCTTCAGATTTGAGCAGAAAAAAATAGAAAAAGTTTGCTATAATGTAGCAAAAGTTTAATATTTAATTTTGACATAAACATTATTACTCTTTTAGGGAAAATACCATTACTTACTATAGTAGCAATTTCAAAACTTCATCAGTTTAATATAATGAAAATTTCTGATCATGGCTGTATTTCAGGCACTGTTCTAGGTAATGATAATAGTAAGCCTTAGATATGGCTTAGTTTTTGTGGTGAATCATATTTACATAAGTTTGGATTTTAGACTTTTTTGCATTCATACGCAAGTTGGAGTGAAAAGGGCAGGAATTCAACAAACTTTCTCCAGTCTGGAAGAGACTTGGAATAGTCAACTTAATTATCATACAGAGAATTAAGAATTTAATACTTCTGTATGAGAATTAACTTGTTAATTACTAATTAACAATTATAATTATTGCTAATTAACAGTAACAATCTGTTATTAAGAATTAAGGGTTACTTTATACATTGCAGACATTCATGTAGACCAGAACACCAACCCCATAAGTTAGGTATAAGGTGGTGTTCAGGTGTGAGCTCATCCATTCCTGTTTTGGTAATATGGGATGCTTAGATGACACTTCATTGTACTAAAGTAATCAATAGATATAACAAAATTATAATTTCATGTTAAAAGTTCATCATAGAAACAATGCTTTATTATTGCTATGACTAACTCTTAA
The DNA here is from genome assembly GCF_949987535.1 of Balaenoptera acutorostrata. Lineage (NCBI taxonomy): Eukaryota > Metazoa > Chordata > Mammalia > Artiodactyla > Balaenopteridae > Balaenoptera > Balaenoptera acutorostrata. The sequence continues at coordinate 22,450,409 of NC_080067.1, read as the reverse complement.
ATTGCCTTAATTCATGTCTTTGAGCTCTACTTTATAGCCACTCTTAATAACAAATGTCCCTGATGATGTTAGGTGTTTTATTATAGCTTGTGGGAAAATGCTGAAAATTTGACCCCTTGTTTTTCTTCATTTATTGTTTACTCTTCAGCTTTGATCCTCTTTTCATTTCAAACTTTTCAGTAGCCTAAATGCAATTCACTGATATTCTAAGCTGTGCTTCAGAGTTGAAAGGGAATGATAGAGTTAAGATAATCTTTTTTTTTGGTTTTCACATTTTCCTCAAGAAGAGAATAAGAATAGCACTTCTCTGTTTTATCTGGAGATTATAACTATATCTAAATTTATTTTTAATTCTCCATACCATCATTTATTGTGTTAGACCTGACTTGTTACAGTCTCACAATGTTTTTCTGTGATTATGTTGGTTTTCTGTTATTTATTTTTTTATTTTTTATTTATTTATTTATTTATTTTATTTTGACTGCATATGCACTATCTACCCATTTTTGTTTTAATTTCTTTGAGTAAGAGAGCATTTATGTGACATTTGCTTTAACTTTGTTAACTTCTTAGACACATATTCTTTACTTGAAACGTGTATGAAGTTTGAGTACATCACTACTAGATTGTACACTTATTTATTTTAGCAATCAGAAATTATTTAGCATTTAGCACCTCTTAGAAACATCTCTTTAGATACCCAGTACTGAGAATCCAAAACCTGTATTCAGCCGTTTCTTCATAGGACCATGCAAGCTCACTTTTTTAAATTCCAACTCTGTTCCTTTTAATTAGAATCCAAGAAAATACTCTTTTAGAGCAAGGATATCAAAGAACTGCCAAAATGTTTGCTGTTTGTTAACCCTCAGTTATGCTTAACATTTTGAAGATACCTTAAAACTTTCTAGCTCTTTTGGGGGAGCTGTATTGTCCTTATATGCTTGACTGTTTGTTTTCCATGGTAACCATTTCAACTAGAAGTTTCACAGTCCCACCCTTCAGGATTAACTGAATTCTTTTTCCTTCCTCTTTCTGTGATCTACCTTTTCTCATGTCAGTGCTATTTTAACTATTGTAGTAGAATAGGTAAAACCAAAGTTTAAAAAATTTAGCTATTCTTAAAATACGTTTTTTAAAATTGAATTATAGAAAAGTTATAATCGAAAAATCAGCTCTCTTATTTCCTTCAATTCATCAATTGTCAATAATTTTTCCCATTTGTACTCTTACATGCTTGCGCACCTCTCTCTCGCTCGCTCTCCCTCTCGCTCTTCCTCCCCATATAATATTAATATGCATGTGTACAATAAATATTAATAATATTTTTATAGCAATTTTTCTCCAGCCCAGGATCCAAGCCATAATAGCACATTGTATTTCTTTTTTTTTAGAAAAATTTTTTTAATAAATTTATTTATTTATTTTTGTCTGTTTTTGGTCTTCGTTGCTGCGCATGGGCTTTCTCAAGTTGGCGGCGAGCGGGGCCTGCTCTTCGTTGAGGTGCACAGGCTTCTCACTGTGGTAGCTTCTCTTGTTGCGGAGCACAGGCTCTAGGCACATGGGCTTCAGTAGTTGTGGTGCATGGGCTCTAGTAGTTGTGGCACTTGGGCTCAGTAGTTGTGGCTCATGGGCTCTAGAGCACAGGCTCAGTAGTTGTGGCACACTGGCTTAGTTGCTCCATGGCATGTGGGATCTTCCCAACCAGGGCTCGAACCCATGTCCCCTGCATTGGCAGGTGGATTCTTAACCACTGCGCCACCAGGGAAGTCCCACATTGCATTTTTGTAATGTCTTTTTTTTGTTCTCCTTTAATCTGAATGGTTTTTCAGGCTTTGCCTTTCATGACATTGACATTTTGAAGAGTACAGACCAGTTATTTTATAGAATGTTCTCCATTTACTTTTGTCTGATCTACACATTTAGATTGAGATTATGCATTCGTGGCAGGAATGCTACATAAATGATATTCTGTTTTCAGTGAATCACATCAGGAAGCACATGATGGCAGTTTGTTCAGTATTGGTGATAATTAATTTTGATCACTTTAGTAAGTGAGGTCTGCTAAGTATCTCTAGTGTAGAGTTACCATTTTCTTTTTAGATGAATAAGTAATCTGTGGGAATATTCTTTAAGACTATGTAAATAATCCTGTTTCTTATCAAACTTTGACATAATAATTTGAGCATTCTTTTGTGATTTTGCCTGGCTCGTTTATTATTATGATAGTCACAAAATGGTAACTTAAGTGGTGTTTTTCTAACTGTCTTTTATTTTATATTTATTTGTTGGCCCTCTGCTATAAGGAAGAACTTTCCCTTCTCCCTTTGCTTATTTATGTATTTATTCATTCGTTTACCTTTTTAAATTTTAAATTTATTTTTTAAAATTTAGTATCAGTATGGACTCATGGATTTCTGTTTTATTCCTATTCTGTTCATCTGGTTAAAACAGTACTATTGTTATTCATTTTGGTGCTGAAATTGTTGCAGATTTAGCCAGAGGGAATTTCTTTCCAGCCTGCTCCTATGTGCTTTAAATATTTTTTTGAGCACTTCCATACTTTCTGGCACAAGAATATGTTCCAGGGTCTGTTTATGCCTACCCCTATGCTAATGAATTCTTAACCTATGGAAAATATAAAACTTACTGCAGTTCCTTAACAAATAGTCATTCGTTTGTAAAGAACCCACATTTCAGAATTTATTGTAGTATTTCTTCATACATTTTTTTGTAAAATGAAGGCAAAAAATATTTAAATTCTCCTTATCCTGTTTTATGGCCTTTGTGCCAATTTCCTGTTGGTATATCTGTATATCTGAAAGTTTAAACCTTCTCTTAGGCAACATCTAAGAAAAATTAAATATTAAAATTCTGCTTCAATACATAGTTCCAAGAATATCTTTCCAGATTCTAAAAATTGAAAGCCAATAAAAAACAATTCATAAATTATTTTGGTAAATATATGCTATATAACAAATTAGTGTGATTAAACCCATAAAGAAGGAAATGTAATCATATCAGTAACTTTGGGCCTATCAAGCCATCAATAATAGAAAATTTAAGATTTGTACTTATTATGTACCAGGTACTATTTTAAGTCTTTATGTGCATACATTTCTTGAAGCCTCATGACAACCCTATGAAATATACATTGTTATTCTCATTTTATTGATTATGAAACTGAAACAGAGAGATATTAAATAACTTGCCTAAAGTCTCATAGCTGTTACATACCCACTTTAACCAAGCTTTTAAATTCTTTTCATTGTCCCTTCAAATTTTCTACTGCTAATTTGCTACTACTGTTTATAGTATCCCATGCCTTCTGATGTTTGCCCCATGTCAAACTCTTATTATTTTGTATTTTTATATTTTCCAAACTTCTTTTGTATTGTATTGTTTCAGTGGGAATTGTGGGGAGAGATTAGATGCTGGTACTTAACCTATCATTGTGAACTGGAAATCAACACATTTCTTTAGACAGAACATAATACAGGAGTTAAGTTTAATTTTAGTCCAGTTTTTGCTTATGATTATATTAAGGCTTATTTGTTACTAGCTTCAATGTTTGTGCTTTTCTTCACATTTACTCAAAACTATTACTGCAAACTCTGCTCTTTGCCACACTGATTCTTATTTTTTTAATTATCATACAGTAAAACTGACTTGTCTTCCTTCCTATGTAAAGTTATGAATTTTAACATATGTATAGATGTACGTAGTCACCACCACAATCAGGATTCAAAACAGTTTCATCATCCCCATTACTTCTTCATATTATCCCTTTATAGTCATATGATTGAGCTACTTACAACTCCTGAAAAACACCCATCTGTTTTCCATCACTATAGTTTTGTCTTTCTGAGATTTCCGAATAAATGGAATTGTACATTATGTAAACCCTGAGCATAATGCCTTTGAGATTAATCCAAGTTGTTGTGTGAGTCTGTAGTTGGTTTGTTTTTACTGCTCACTTATATTCCATTGTGTAGATACACCACAGTTTGTTTTATTCATTCAACTGTTGAAAGATATTTGGGTTGTTTCCAACTTTTGGCTATCACAATAAAAAGTGCTGTGAATATTTGTATACAGTCTTTCGTTTGAACATAAATTTTCATTTCTCTAAAGTAAATGCCCAGGAGTATAATTGCTAGGTCTTATGATAAGTATATGTTTAACTTTATTAGAAACTGCCAAACCATTTTCCAGAGTGGCTGTACCATTCTGCATTTCTGCCAGCAATGTATGAGAGTTCCAGTTGTTCTGCATCCTCATCAGCACTTGATACTGTCAATATTTTTTACTCTAGCCATCCGAGTAGATATGTAGTGGTGTTTCACTGTGCTTTTTAATATATATTTTCTTAATGCTAATGATGTTGAACATCTTTTCATGTACTTATTTACCAGGCTTATGCCCTTTTTGGTGAAACCATGTTGATTATTAATTTGTACCTAAAGGCTCTTTTTAAAAGGGAATATTAATGTCACTCATGTTAACCAAGTCTAAATATGATAAAAAGATCAGTTTTGGATATTAGAAGCAGACTAGTATTAAGTTTAGTTCACTCTTTTGTCATGTACTTGTCCACTAAAAAATTTGAGCCTCCTTCCCCTTAAAGTCTCTTGCAAACAGAAAAGTAAAAGAGCCTAAATTTATCCCAGTCATTATGTGGATTTTCAGAATTTTAAACGTGTCCTATATGTGTAGATAACATATATCTACACATGCATTTATTAGTTTCCTGTCAGGTTTTATTTTCAGGCAAATTCAGTTTTTCTAAACTTTAAACACTCTAAGAGTATCTCTTGGTCTTAACTTAGATGTAATAATACAGTTCATCTTCATTTTCAAGATATATCATTAGCTGTAGGTTGAATGATTCTCATTGATTCAATCTGCTAATCAAAGATAGAGAGAGCTAGCTCCTTTAAATAGATAAAAGTAATTATTAAGAAAAAAGGCTAATAAAAAATAATTTTTATGTTGGTTAAGGTAATGCTAGCTGCTGTAATAGATTAATCTCAATATCTCAGAGGCTTAACACAATAGAAATTTATTTCTCACTTACATAACCATAAGGCACAATTAAAGGAAGCGGCGTGTCACTGCACTTTCAAGTCATTCAGGGACCCATGGTCTCTTGGGTTATTGGTATCCTGCTGGCAGATAGGGAAGGAGAAGATGGAGAAGGCAGTCCTGCTTCTTAACTAATTTTTGCCCAGAAGTGTGCAATATACATTACTATGTCCTTCCAGGTACATCATTACCTTGTGGAAAAATGAGGTCGGAAGAGTAGGGTTGGAAGAAATTCTTAGTCATCAGAATAATTGGAATTATTTGAAGATCCTTTCCAGGGTCAGAGCAGTGTTAGTCAAGAAAAGGCAGAAGGACTGTGGTGCTAATAGGTTAGAATAATCTCTTTTGGCTTTTTCAGTTTTTTATTGCTTCTCCTTCTTGTTTTACCTGTACTACAGAAAGATGAAGTTGCTAAATAAATGACTTTTGACGAGTTAGGATAACATTGATAGTATGGGGGATAAAATCAATATGACTGATGTAAAGCCTGGAAGGAAGAGTTCTGAATTTCCTTTTGAAGTGTGATCAACTGTATTGTTATATAATTATACCTGTGAGAAAGCAAAATGTTTCCCAGTCAATAAGAGTGAGCTTTTTATTTTAAAATAATACAGTGGAGCCCTTTTAAAGTAAATGTATGATGAATACCAATATATTGAAAATTAAAATGGAGATGCTCTATTGGAAATAGGTATTGAAGTGACCAATCTCTCTCTTCTCTTATAACCACATCTAAGAAACTTGTGCACAACTTTGGAACACACTTTGAATAATTCCTAGTATATAGATCATAGAAATGTAGAAGGAAAGGAAATGATATTTGTAATGATTAGGATAGATATAACCAAAATCAAGCAGTTCTTCAACATTACTTTTTTCCATATCTTAATTTCCCATTGGTTAATGTTCATTTGTATATCACTCTTCTAGTAATTTAACAATGCAGATTGTTTCAAATTCAAGAAAAAGTTTTAAATCACACAAACCACTTTAGTACTTCTTATTATAAAGTAAAGGTTATCAAAAGGTGTCTCAGAACCAGAGGTGTACCATATTGCATATCCCCTAAGTATAGTAAGATGATTTCTTTAGCATTAATGTTCATAAGTTGACAGTGTTTCAGTAGTCTTGTTTCTGGCATTCTGACATGAATCAATCATTTAATTATCATGTTTAATAAAACCCTGACATCTCATTAGTTTTGTATAAAAAGCAGCACCACTCATCCCTCTAATTCTGATGAGTTATTTTCAGTGCTGAGTAGGTGCATTGGAGATATCTTTTACTTATGTGATCTGAAACCTGAAATTTTTAAAGTAAAACCAGCCAAAATTGTACTTCCTGAAGCATTCCACTTACTGATTTCTCTTTTGATTTTTTCTCTACATTCTCTTAGGGTTTTTAGTTTATCAAGAGGAGAAAATAATAGAGACACTATCATAATGGAATATCATATTATCAGACATGCTTTATTGCAATAAAGATGTACCATGTAGTCAAACAAAAATGTAGTAAAAGACCTATCCAAAATGAAATTTTCTTTTTTATTATGATTCTTAACCAGTTTTTATTTTCCTAAATTCTTCTATTTGTCTCTCTGAAAAATATGGATAAACATTTCACAGAACAGGAATTCAGGCCCAATGAAAAATGAAAAGGTGCTCATCTCCACTGGTAATTAGAAAAATATAAATTAATACCACATTAAGATAATACTCATATATAATAAAATCAGCAGATTTAAAACATCTGATGATATCAAATGTTGGTAAAAACATGGAACCACAGGAACTGTTAAAGACTATTAGATACAGCCACTGTGGACAAAAATTTGGTACCATCTACTGTAAAGTTAAATATACACATACTGTATGACCCAGCGATCCTGTTCCCCGAGCAGTGATCCTCAAAGTGTGGTCCAGGGAGCCTGGGGGAATTTCCAGGGCAGGCTCATAAGGTCAAACTATTTTCATAATAAGAGGAAGATGTCTTTTGCTTTCTCTCACAAATGTAAATTGGAGTATTGGTGTCATATCAAAGAATATCCACATTTTTCTACAAAGACTAATCTGTGACAGTATTTTCTTCATATACTTCAATCATTGTTTTGTATATGTTTTATGCACATTTCTGTATGTGTTGTATTTTATATTAAAAATGCTTTAAAACAAAATAAGTAATCATTTAGGTATAAAATTTGGATAAAAACAATTTCTTCAATCTCCCCTTAAAAATCTGACTGAGCAAAGTATTCTGACAGTGCAGTTTTGTTTAAAGCGTAGTATCATTTGGGTCCATATTTATCGAGATACATTATCTTTATTCTCTAGATTGATATGTTGGTTTTGTCTTTTTTTAACTAAATATTATTTTATACATTCTCATTAATTCTACAAATATTTGGACTTGAAACCTTATTGTAAGATAAAAACTATGATAAATATTGTTCTCTTAATATTGTACAAACGTAAATTATGTCTCATTTGTTTGAATTTTTTATTTGATACAGATAGTCGTACAGGCACTGCAGTGTTCCCATTACTCGATTCTTTGGCAGTTGGTGAAAATTACTGATGGTTCTCCTTCCAAAGTAAGTAAGAGTTTCTGTAGGCAGAAGGGGTACTACTAAAGCAAAATAACTTTGCTTAACTCATTTATTTAATAATTTATTTTTATCAGTTATTGTAACAAATTATAATTTTAATAAAATATATAATAATTATTGTTATCAATTCTTGCTTTATCCTATATATATATTTTACCTCTTTGGAAGATAAACAGTTTTTCGAGCAGTAGACACAGAGTTATATGTATATACAAAGTTTAAATTCTTAATAAGAGATAACTGTTGTTGAAACCACAAGAGCTCTGATAGGTGACATGCTATAAAAAAGAGAATAATAGTGAAAGACAAAAGTATGTAGCTTTCAATTCTGGCATTATGGCACCTTGGGGCCCAAACTAAACAACTCTTTTATTTTTTAAGTTTACATCGTTGGATAAAAATTTTTTTTTTAATCTACACATGACCATGCAAAACAAAAAGGAAAATACAAACCAGAAGTTAAGTGAAACTAGGATCCAAGAGAGTCAAGCATAGTACTAAAGCCTACTTGACCTTGAAGATATTTTCTAATCTAGGCGAATCCCAAGACCCTCGCAAGGAGGAAAGTCTAGTAGGTAGCATGTCTCCTTGATAAATTTGGGATCCTAAAGAGCTACACCCAGCATGAGGGTAAATTAGAAATAAATCCATACCAGTTCCATTCATGGGGGAATATAAGGAAAACAGCCTGTCTTAAAATTTGTCATTAATTAAAGTGGGGAAAATAGGTCACCCATGAAAGTTTATAACCATGAGCTAACTGTCACATAGGTTTGCACCCTAAATTCATACAATTTCTGTGGTCCATTAGAAAAAAAACAACAAACAAAAACAAAATAAGATTTTGATTTAAAATGTTCTGTAGTTGTGGTATCCCCAAGCAACCTAAGACAATCAAATATAAATCCTTTCTGAAGGAACTTGCCTCAAAGAGTTTTCCACAAAGTTTTAAGAAAAATGAGCTCATGGTAAAAAAAAAAAAAAAAAAAAAAAACTCTACTAAAAAGAAAATTAGAAACCATGAAGAGAATCAGACTAAAAAAGTATTTTATACATTGGAATTATCTGACTTAAATATAAAACAAATATGTTTTAATTGTTTTATGAAATCAGAGAGTCTTGAATATATGAGTAAAGAGCAAACACTTGATAATGAACCAAATAAAAACACTATGATGTTTACATATCCTCAGCTTAACAAAGCACAAGCTATTCAACCAGTAAAGAACGTAAATAATACATTTCCATATAGAACCAACTGCTTGATATGGAGCGTTCTTTTCTCGGAGAAAGAATTTCTTTTCTTTTTGTCCTTTCCAATGAATAATTTGAGGATTTCTTTGCCTTTGGAAGTAATTGGGGTTTTTTTTCTATTTTATTAACAGTTTCAGTCTTGAAAAGCAAAAATCAAACTTAACCTCCTTTTATTGGAAACAAAAACCACTTTAAAACTATATTACATTTTCATGTTTTTTAAAATGTTCTTTTATATGGTAAGATTAAAGGAGATGAATATATGTAAGTTAAAATTTGAAAGCAAGTGTTTATATATTATACACAATTACTTTTGTTCTGATTTTTTCCCCTGGTTGACTTTTATATTGTTTTTTTCCACTGACATCATTTTGGTTATCTGAGTTATTTGTATTTTAACTGAATGTTGATAACTACATTTTAGTAAATTTGGAATATACACTAGCCTAAAACTTTAGCATAATTAGTGGTTATTTCCTCCATTTAATTTAAATTCTGTCCCTTTACAACTATGTTCCATAATTAGAGTGAGAATCTCTATTCTTGGACCTACTTCTTTGAATATTTTCTATTTTTTTAATCCTGTTACAGCAGAATTATTTTGAGATTCCTTGCCTTTCTATTTAATTTTCATCTGATACATTCTCCTAATAAAAATAACTTCCTTTTTGTCATTAATCATTCTACAGATTTTGTTGTTGTCATTGCCACAGTGGCAATGCAGATTTTGCAGGCAACACTGATTTTCTTCATTCCAGAAAGAATGCCATAGCATCTTTTAGGTGCTATATTGTTCAGTTGATTTCCATTTGTAGTGTTGTGTGCATTTATATCACATGTGAACTTCTCCTTACTTAGGTGTCTCTCAAGTTGTTTCTTCTCACTTTGAAGTTGTTGATAATTTTTGTAAACCAAAGTATATTTAGTAATCGTGTATCGGTTGCATCTATAGTTTAAAAGTGGTTCTCTCAAAGAGATAATCTTGAAAAACATGAATCTTCAGGACACATACAAACTTGAAAAATTAATCTTTCGTTGCTAATATTCCTCCTTTTAAAATAATTAATGATTCTTACTTATAATAATCACAAGATCAGGAATTGCCAAGCTTTCTAATCCCCTATATGATATAGGATATCTCTGAAAATGCAAGAGCCACATACATCAGCTATGTACACATGTAATCTATATCATTAACATCCCACTTGATAAGATATCAACTTCTTAAGTATAGTCTCAGCCACATCATTAACTTGTAAATAACCTTTAGGCAAGTCACTTAAATAATTTTAAAATAGATAATTTATATCAAAGCGTTTTATCAGTTGTAAAGGGCTTTCCAGGTACTAATAACAAGTGAAAAATCACTTATCTGTGTCTCAGGTTATATTTTATGAAATTTAAAGTTGTATTGGGCCAATTCTTTCTAGCTCTAGAATTCTGCAATCTATGCTAAGGTTAATAACTGCTATACTGAAGATGTCTGGATAAATATACAAGAATCTTAACAGTGGTTACCTCTGGGAAATAGAAGTTCTTTGGGGGCAAGCATACGAAGGAAAGAAATTTACTTTTCCCTTTATACCTTTTGATACTTTTTGAGGGATTGTTTTTGTTGTTGATATTTAAAGTGAATATTAATATCACAAAAATTAATTTTTAAAAACTACTACTACGAAAACTTCTTGATTCTCCATCTTCTAATCATAGGTTTTGGTTTATCACATATAACTCACTGAGTTGTTGGACCTGAATGAATACTAGAAAAGTGCTTAGTATGTTCTGTATCTTATTTGGTGTAGCAGCATTCTTCTGTTGTTTGTAAATGTAATATTAGAGCTATAAAGGAATTTGGAAATAATTTGATGAAACCTGTTTGTTTTAGGTAAGGCCTAAAAGGGGACATTGTTATTTTTACCTTGTTGATATTTTACATTTTGTTAATCACTTTAATATAAATGCTCTAATTTAATTAAATCTGTTTAATAATCCTATAAAGTGGATGTTATAATCCCATTTTACAGATAAGGAACCTAATACTTAACAAAAATTGAGACTTGTCTAAAATCACAGACTTACAGCACAAGTCTTTTGAATCTCACTCCTAGTGTCTTTCTGTTAGTACTCTTTAAAATCTTGTATTATGAAGCTTTTAATACAACTACGTTTATAGAGTTTTGTTGGTGGTGGTTTTCTTAAAAACAGATTTTCTAAGGACACACTGGGTGACTCCTCACTGAACACAAACTAGCAATATCAGTTATCAGTTAGTTGGGTATTGAAAAATTGTCACATGGCAGTTTTCTTTCATCATTCTGTATCCCTAAAGGTATTTAAATGAGAAGTTATGTGATTTTAAATGGCTGAGTTTGTAATGTCAGTGGCTTAGTTAAAGTATATGGAAGACTTTGCTAATGATGCACCTGAAATTCTCTATTCTTTTTTTCCCTTTAATTTGTTTCCTGAAATTTAAATGTAATACAGCAGACCCTTGGGGTCTATATATTTAACATTTGTAATATTGATTTTGTAGAGACAACTTGAAAGTCTTATTACATGAATTAATTTTGGTTTTTTGTTGTGGAATAATTATGTTAATATAGAATGAGCCATTTATCTAGTGAGGGAGCTGGCCACCTGACTGCTCTGTTTTTCTCTACTCATTGTTACATTTATAGAAATTCATTTAAATCTCTGAAGAGGTCACTTACATTTTTAATTAATAAATTATGCTTATTTGTTTTTGGTGTAAAATACAAGGTAGAATGGTTTTCTTAAATTTGAGCTTTCTTACTTGAGTATGTGTTCATTGTAAAGACTATATACATAAAATAAAATTTCCAAATCTTACCACCTGTGGATAACCACTGTTAATATTTTGGTGTATTTTCTTTTAGTACTTTTTCTTACATATTTTTCAATCTTACTGAGATCATGATGTATTTATAATTTTGTCTCTTCTTCGATTAACATAACATTTTCTTCATTTATTAAATGTTTATAGATAATATTTTTAATGTATGCATGGTAGTGCCTAGTATAGCTATACCATAATTTATTTTACCACTCTCCTCTCTTGGATATTTAGGTTGTTTAAACATTTTAACTAATAAAATTAATTCTGTGGTGGACATTCTGGTGCAAAAGCTTGTTCTGTGTTTTGCATTGTTACATCTTATATTCTTAGAAATGGAATTGCTTGATCAAAGACTACATACTTTTAAGGCTTAATACATATTGCCAAATTGCTCTTTAGAGAGTACTTTCTAAAATTTATTTTTCTTCCCTATTGTCATGAACACTGTCATTCGGGGTATTATGAATGGTAGTTATATTTGAAGTTTAAATTCAAATTATAATTTAACTCAACAGTAAACAGTATTCTGTAAATTGAAGTATATGAGACGACTGTATCAAGAACAGGATTAGATCTTTATTTGAAATAGAAGTGCACTGGGTTTCACCAATGGGTATTTCCTCTGTTCCCCTAATTTCCAGAGTTGAAGCTCTTTGGCAGTCTCACAGGTCATGCTCAGTATACTTTGCTCCGGTGCCCCCTAGTGCTGGTCCTGTAGAAGCAGCCTTCAGTTTCTCTTCTCTGTAGCAGAAAACATCCTTCTTCCTTCAGCTCCTTCTGGACATATACAAAGACATTTAAAGAGCCAGGTAAATAAGAGTTAGGGCTAAACTAATGCCCCTATTGCCTTTTTTGGCCTAGGGATCTAGAATTTATCCTCAATTTTGTTTCCTCCTGGGAGGAGCTGTCCTACTCTCTGTAGTCTTAAATTTGTAGTGCTCTCTGCCTCACCCTGCATGTTTCTATGCTAGACAGCAGTAGGAATGGCCTGGGGCAAACATCGCTGCATTCTGGACCCAGGCCTTATCCCTAAGTCTTTAAATTAAAGAAAATCTACCTCCCCCAGAGAGCTACAAGTCAAATTATTATTGAGGAGTATAGCATGTTTACTGTGAAATTTGTTCCTCCATTACCCTCTTGACTGAAGGTTCTCCTCTGCAAATTTCAACTTGTTTACCTCCAAACAAACTGGGGAAAAGAGAAGTTTAGGGTGAAGATGGGACTAGTGGTGGCCAAGCCCCATGAAGAGACATGTTTAACCTTGCTGTGTATAAAAATCTACAGGCTGCTTTCTAGACCTCTTCCTCTCCCCTTCCCAGTCCTTTAGAATAACAATTAATAAGAAAAGAGATAGCTCGCTCAGGTCCTTCCCCCAAATTCCTGTAGTAACAAAATATAGATAGTACCTCTCCATCTGCAGAGTTAACTGCTTTGAAGGGGAAGGGAATGGGGCCAAGAGTTGGAAATAATAGCTATCCCTCTAGGAATGAATTTTTAGTAGTTTATAACCATTTTACTTCATTCTTTTCTAGATCTTTTCCCCCTACCTTTTATTTCTTGAGAAGACTATCCTCAGTAACTATCTAGTTAGTTTTAAGCCTTTCTTTTTGATTGGTCCATGACTTCAGAGTCATTCTTTGATAGCTTTGTTTCTATTAATATATCCTATCTCAAGTGCCTGATTGGCTGGTCTAGGAAAGTTAGGAGAGAAAGATCCAGGACTTGTTTTTACATTCATTTCTTGTTCAGCTCTCAGAATGTTCTTTTTTTAAAATCTGGAATACATAAGTAGATGGCTGTTTATACTGAACTCTGAACTTGTCCAAAGTTTTATCCAACTCTTAACATTCTAAAAACCTGTGGAAGTCAGAAGTAAATATGTTCAACTTAGAAGAGAACTTACAAGTCATGATTCCAACATTCTATTAAGAATTCTATGCTGTGTTTGCAACCCTATTCCTGGGCCTCTACTTTTGGAGCTTTCTATCTGTAAGGAATACCTTCCCACCCCTTGAAGGACAGCATAAGGCTTCCTCAGCTTCCCTAGCCTGTCCAGTTGGATGCTGTTTTTACTTACACAGGGACAGTGGTCTTTAAAGTACCACTTTATAAATACTCTTAACTCCTAAGATATTTAATAGCTCAGAATCTAAGTAATGAGCCAGGACTGAGAAGATCTATTCTAAATAACAATTATTATAATGTAAAAATGTGTTTTAACTGAGTTTATTAGAGGCCTAAAGCAACATTAAGAATATTTAAATGAAACGTTAACACTTCCCACATTTCAGTACAGAGATTGGAGATCTTTCTCCACCAAAATTAATGATAAAAGTTTACTTTCCTGTCAGGCCATTTATTTGAGTAAAAGGAAATAAGTGTTTTAACCTATTTAATATTCCCTGATAAAGTAATGCCTTTTCCTTTCCACAGTAGGTTTTTTATTTTGAAATTTTTTTTTTCCAGTGGTCGTTCCGTAATTACTAAGTATTTGTTTAAACGACTTATTGTTGCTCACCTAATTTATATATATAAAGAAGCTCCCAGTTTATAAATAGGATATATTTCCAGCATTTTTTCTGTTGGAGCATGGTCTTTGGAGTTAAATCCGAGTTTGAATTTTGACTCCATTTCTTACCACCTATGACAAAGGTATGCAAGTTACTTCACATTTGAACTTCAGTTTCCTAATATGTGATATTCACTGCTGGATAGGGTTGTTGGGAAGATTAAATTAAAAGAAATGTTTCAGTCAACAATAATTATTGTTTTGATGGCATTAAACTGCAGTCCTAGTCTGTGCTTTCCTAATCTTCTCCCCTGCCAAAACCAAAAATTAATACTAAATGAACTATTATATAAGGTTATGGGAGCATGTAAACATGCTCAGTATCTACTGTAGGTTTGGAATATAGCATGGTAGATTTTGTCCTCCATCTATATTTTGAAAATCTGGGAATTCAAATCTCTCGCTTTGGTCCTAACAGTCACTACTTTTCCCCTGTTCCTCTGACTCCTTCTTTAGCTTCTTCATCTTTGTACACCACAGAAAAGAGAAATCAGAAGATGTTTTGGAACTACAGTAGGCAGCTTAAGGGTTCCTGGATCATAAGTGGATTAGCCTTTGAGGCAATGGCAGGAGTCAAGCAGGTGGGGATTCAGATCGCCAAGAACAGCAACAACATTGAAAACTAGGTATTACATTTGGGGTTTAAAAATCCAGTAGTTATTTTACTGTGTATTAACAAGAGTGGCACACTCACTCCTTAGCCTCAAAAGAGAAGCTAGTAGCAGTTATTCATATAAGAAAGCAATTTCAAAGATAATCCATAGGGTTTACCCTACCACAATGGTGACACTGATGTATCCCAAGTGAATGAATTTAGTTACATGTGTTTCTATCATATTTACTATGATAGAATGACTTAGTTGAGCTGAAAAATAATTAAATGAGCCTCGTTATATGTTAGTAATGATGCTAAGTACAGATAAGCATAACACAGTTTATACCTCCAAAGAGCTTTGTAGCCCAGTACAGACTGGACAAACTAAATAGCCCATGGGCCAAATCTGGCCAGACACCTGTTTTTGTAAGTAAAGTTCTAATGGAACGCAGTAATGCTCATTCATTTATGTACTGACTAGGGCTGCTTTCTTGCTCCAGTGGCAGAGTTAAGTAGTTCGAACAGAGACATTATGACCCACAAAGCCTAAAATATTTACTATCTGACCCTTTACACAAAAAGTTTGCCAGTCCCTGGCCTAGTAAGGTAACCCCTTGGTCTTGTTTGTAACTAGTTTAGTTTTGTGCCCCATTTTTATCATGAAAACTGATCACTAAATTCTTAACAGGCTTTATTTTCATATTCTAAGATCTTTGGCCTGATCTAGGTCCTTATTTCACACCTTTATCCTGTTTTATTTCTGCCTATTCTAAAAATGTGTATTTGTCAGATAATGTTGAAATAGTTTTATGTATTTACTGCTAGTTTTTCCATGGCTTCAGTTTCTGGCTATGATTATCTTAATGGTATTTCATAGTTGTGGATAAAAGGACAGCTAAATTTAGTCTTTCTCTAGACACATAAAATTGTGATACAAAATGAAAAGAAATCACCCATTTAAAATCTGCATGTTCTGTGTGTTTCAGAATTACACCCTTATCTTTCCTCACTGACTATAATCATATGGAGTACTTAGCTGTTAAGGGGCAACCTACATTTAAGATCTTTTTTTTTCTTCCCAAGATGTTAGGGTATTTTGAGCCTTTGTACCTGTGAGAAAACTTCTAATATAGCTTATATGATAAATTCACCATCTTAATTGTGCCAGCCTTATTTGGGAGTCTTCATTGTTGAGATTTTGCTGGTCGGGGTGTATTTTTAAAACATCATCTTAACTCGTTAAGAGATATTTCTCTTATTTTTGTCAATAGATCACTGAAAAACTGAAACTATTTTAGCCCTTTCACATTAGAGCATGTTAGGTTTCAGTCTTCTAATTCTTGGTTTCACTAGATCTACAGGGAAGCAAAAAAAATTTTAGCCAGGCTAGTGAAGCAACTTGCAAAAGGCATACAAAAGAATATAGCCAAGATATTATAATTTAAATTTCAGTGTAATCTTCTCACCTGACCCATTTGAATTCCTTTCCATAGCTACTTTAGGAAAAAGTGCTCTTAACGCCAAGCTGCTTTCTGAAAATAAGAGAAAATGTTGGTTTCATCTAGGAAAACACATTTGAAAGGAAGCACCATATACTTAGTCTACATTCTCTTATATGGACTGAGAGAGGAGATTACTCTTCTACTCTTTGCCTTCAGTTTCATCCCTATAATTCAAGTACTATGGCTAGAAAGAGTAAGTAGAATTTATTTAAGTAGAATTCCATTGTGTTCAAAGCATTAGAGGCACTCCCTGAACATTCTAGTTGCTTAAAATTGCAGTCTAGATAATTAGCATACCTTGTTCTTGGGTTGTTCTTTTTCAGCGTCTTTTGGGTTGACTGGCATTTTTGTTTATATATAAATATATTTGACTAACTGGAGTTTCAAATTTCTTGCCTCCATAATGCTGCCTGTTTCTTCAATATGTTAATTTTCCCGCATTATAAAAAGAGTCATTATAGCAAAATGGTTAAGAGCACAGACTCTGGAAGCAGACTGCTCTGGTTAATTTACTACTCCACTTACTAACTGTGTCTTTGGGCCTGCATTTAACATTTCTGTGCCTGTTTCTTCATATGTAGAATGGGAGTGATAATAGCAATACCCATCACAGTTGAGAGGATTAGTTGAGTTAATATGTGAAAAGCTTAGATTAGTAACTCGTACACAGTTAAGTGCCAAGTAAACGTTAACTTTATGTAGTGTAAGATGCCAGCATAATGAAGTTTGTAGGAAAATTGTGTTCTGAAATCCAAAAAAACCTAAATTCCGTTCCCAGCTATTCAAAGGAATCTACTATATGAGATTAGCTAACTCTGTTAAATATACAGTAACTGTGCCTATTTACCTAAACCTATTGATTGGTACTTATATTTCTCTCAATGAATTCTGACTGATTACAATTAAGTTAACTTTCTTGAGCATTCAATATTTAGGTTGCATACAAATCTATGCTAAACTTACTGCTAAAGAAGGCCTTTAGCTTCTCTCAGTATTTCCTTGATTACTTCCCATTTCCACTTTCTTCTTAAAATGCTACAATCAGTAGGTTGCTTACTTAGTTGTGATGTTAAATTTACAACTCCTCAGATGAATTGGCAAGTAATCATTTTACATAAGACACATTTGCTTTATGATTGACCTTTAAAGGAATCTTTTGCCTCCAACTCCAAAGATAGCTGATTCCCTAGACTGCTTCAAACTGCACACTAACCATGAAATTTAAGGGAATAAAGGAGCATTAATACCTCCTAGCATTTTTTAATCATATTTATTGTGTGATAAAATGAACACATTACATATTTCTCCCTAGGATTGTGGTATCATCTGTATTATGTGTACTTGGATTTCATTCAGCAAATATTTACTAAACATCTGCCCATGTGCCAAGCACTATTCTATGTACTAGCAGGAACTGAACATTCATCCTTTGCATACTACGTTTACCAGTTAGCACCTGTATGTTCTCATTTGAGTGCCTAAATTAATTCAGCAGAATCACAGAATGCGATAGAACCTCAGAGAATACATAGTTCAACCCTCTTGTTTATAGATTTTTAAAATCTGTAATCCTGGGATATAAGATAATTTCTCTAAGGTCACATAGCTAGTTAGTAGCATGGCCTGCATTTTGTTTTTCTTTCAGTTATTTATTCAACAAATATTCTTAAATCTTTTATATTGAAAAAGTCAACAAAGACGCCAAAAGACCTCTAGCAGCCATCCTATTTTTCTCACTCTTTATTGTTTTTGTTTTTTGTTGTTGTTGTTTTTAATAGATCTTTATTGGAGTAAAATTGCTTCACAATACTGTGTTAGTTTCTGTTGTACACCAAAGTGAATCAGCCATATGCATACATATATCCCCATATCTCCTCCCTTTTGCGTCTGCCTCCCACCCTCCCTATCCCACCCCTCTAGGTCATCACAAAGCACCGAGCTGATCTCCCTGTGCTATGCTGCTGCTTCCCACTAGCTAATTATTTTACATTCGGTAGTGTATACATGTCAATGCTACTCTCACTTTGCCCCAGCTTCCCCCTCCCACCCTGTGTCCTCAAGTCCGTTCTCTATGTCTACATCTTTATTCCTGCCCTGCAACTAGGTTCATCGGTGCCATTTTTAAAATTTTTTTTTAGATTCCATATATATGTGTTCACATACAGTATTTGTTTTTCTCTTTCTGACTTACTTCACTCTGTATGACAGACGCTAGGTCCATCCACCTCACTACAAATAACTCAGTTTCGTTTCTTTTTATGGCTGAGTAATATTCCATTGTATATATGTGCTACATCTTCTTTATCCATTTATCTGTCAGTGGACATTTAGGTTGTTTCCATGTCCTGGCTATAGTAAATAGTGCTGCAATGAACATTGTGGTACATGTCTCTTTTTGAATTATGGTTTTCTCAGGGTATATGCCCAGTAGTGGGGTTGCTGGGTCATATGGTAGTTCTGTTTTTAGTTTTTACAGTCAAACTTTTTTGAAAGAGTTGCCTTCTTTCTTATCTCCTTTCTACCCCTTGCGGTTTGACTTTAGCCCTTTTAATTACTTTGAGAGTGTTCAACCCAAGGTTACTCACAACCTTGAGTTGCTTTATCCTGCAATACTTTCTAATCCTTATCTTGTCTTTTGGTAACATTTGTCATCGTTAAACTATTCCATTCTTTTTTCTTTTTTTCTTTTTTATTTTTTTGGCTGCGTTCGGTCTT
Source organism: Balaenoptera acutorostrata (assembly GCF_949987535.1). Lineage (NCBI taxonomy): Eukaryota > Metazoa > Chordata > Mammalia > Artiodactyla > Balaenopteridae > Balaenoptera > Balaenoptera acutorostrata. Next base: position 22,431,230 of record NC_080067.1, on the reverse strand, counting down.
CGTTGCTGCACGCAGGCTTTCTCTAGTTGTGGCGAGTGTGGACTACTCTTTGTTGCGGTGCGCGGGCTTCTCATTGCGGTGGATTCTCTTGCTGCAGAGCATGGGCTCTAGGCACGCGGGCTTCAGTAGTGGTGGCTCACGGGCTTAGTTGCTCCACGGCATGTGGGATCTTCCCGGACCAGGGATCAAACCCGTGTCCCCTGCATTGGCAGGCGGATCCTTAATCACTGCACCACCAGGGAAGTCCTTCTATTCATTTTTAAATGTTTTCTTTCCTTACCTCTGGGATGCCATGTTCTGGTTTTGTTCTTACTTCTCAGACCATTTCTTAGATTTCTTCATATGCTCTTCTTTCTCATCCGTCTGTTAAATATTGGTGTTCCCCAGGATACTTTTGTCAGCCCTCTTTATTTACATATTCTCCTTTAACAGTCTCATCTACTTCCATTGCTTCTGCTGCCAGCTAAATACAGAGGACTCCCAAGTCTCTACTCTTGCTCAGATTCTTTACCATGGACTTTGAATTCATCCAACTGCCTACTAGACATCTCTAGTAGCATATCTTTCAGGGATCGCAGATCATCATCTTTACATCTTTTCTGCCAACATTTCATTTTCAGGCCCTCATTTTAGATTATTCCCATGGCCTTTGTGATGAACTGTAGAATAATGATTAGAAGCATGGGCTTTAGAGTCAGATAACCCTAGGTTTGGATCCTTACTCTATCACTTAGAATCTGTATGTGCTCTGAACTTCAGTTTCCTCATCTGTAAAATAGGAGTATTAACCACTTACTTCATAGAGTGATTGTGAGACTTCAATTTATGCCCCTTAGAACACAGTATTTGGTACATAATAAGCCCTCAACAGAAGATTGTATTTACTATTAACTAGCCTCCCTATTTTATATCCTTCTCCCTTCTGCTTAGAATATGATTCTTTAACATAAATTATTACAACTTCATGATAAAAATCCTATTCATTAGTTCCTTTATTGCCGACAGGATAATAGCCAAATAATTTAACATGGCATTTTAAGTACTTTCCATTTAAATGGAAAATGGGTCCTCTTTTTCTCTTCAGTTTTCTCTCACCACTCTCCTCCCTGTTTGTGCCTCAACTGCAATAAATTAGCAGTCTCTCAAAAGCACCTCTGGGCTTTTGAACATTCTGTGCCCTCTGGAACACCTTTCCCTATAGGTAGATAATTTTTAGTTGTTCAGAACTCAGCTTACATGTAGTCTTCTTTGGGAACCCTTCTGTGACTACTTTTGACTCTGGGTTAGGCTTTCCAACATAGTACTCCTTACATTCTGTTGCGGTTGCCTGTTCTCTTGTCTGTTTCCCCTAATGCTTTGTGAGTCTTTGAAATTAAAGGTCAAGGAATGTTGAGGTTTGGTTGTTGGATGTTCATCTGCAGGAACATTAAAGGTACTGGAGGCAGTGTCCTTTTTACTACTCTGCACAAGATGATCTTATTCCTTCTTCTGAATATTGCACTCATTTTAGCAAGAGGAAATATGTATAATTTTTAAAGTATCATTATTCGGGATGTGAAGATCCCAAAAAGGAATAAGTACGGTCATCTGTACAAAATAGAGTAGTTTAAAGAATTTTAGTTTCACAGAGTACTTTTTAAAAGTGATTTCTACATCAGCCTATGCTCATTTAATTACTCTTCATTACTATTTTAAATATTGATATCATACTGAGTCATCTGCATGCGTCTTGCTCATTAGTCAGTGAAAAGAATGTGAACTCTGATATCAGACTGTCCTGGTTTCAAACACTTGCTAATAATAACTACTTCTTCTAATCAATATAAATATGAAATTATGTAACAGCCCTCATACCAGTGCCTGGCACATTATAGGTACTTGATAAATTTAAATTTCCTTTTATACTTTTTAAGTGTTTCATTTTGAATATTATATGGCCATCTGATTAAATCCTATTCACCCATCCAATCTTAGATTAAAGGCCATCTTTCTATGAAGCTACCTCCAACTCAGCTCTTTCTGCTACAGTTAGAGTTAACACCAAAAAATTAAACACTTAATTACTCTCTAATTGGTCTAACTCCCTGCTAAGATGTTAACTCTTTGAGAACATGGACACTATCTTAAAGTTATCTTTTCCCCTTGACATTTTGCACAGTCCTGAGAATATGGGAGTACATGTTTATTGCTTAATTGATTTTTTTCAGTATGCTGCTGCACTCTCTCACTTTACTACCAGCTAGTATTTGCTATAGGAATGGCTAAAAATTTTAATATCAGCCTGAGTAAACCATATTGATAAAGGAAAATATGTTGGAGGAAATCATACTGAGCATTCCAAAGCTAAATAGAACTGAGTATTCAGGATTATCAGTTTTGCTGACCCTTCCATTAAGATAACTAGGAAATAACTATATGATTTGGTTCCCAACAGTAAATTTGGTTTTATGAATTTCCTTAACAATAAACGAGTTTGGCTATTTTCCATTTATTATTTCTTCTGGATCAGTTTTCTAGGATATTGTAATTCATGCTTGTAAATTTGAATGTGTCTTACAGGAGGATTTGTTGGTATTGAGGAAAACAGTGAAATCCTTTTTGGCTGTTTGCCAACAGTGCCTATCTAATGTTAATACTCCAGTGAAGGAACAGGTAAGAAATTGTCAGTTAAGCGCTCTCAATAAAAATAACTCAAATGAGTTACTGAAGAACAGTAAGAAGATGTAAATTTTTTTTAAGAAGATGTAATTTTTTATGACAGTTCTTAGCATGCAGGTTTATCCCTAACATTTGTGGCACCTGGGACAAGAATATAGATGTCTGAATATTTAAGTTATAAAGTAAGCTAACCCGTTACACGTCTTTGTACCTTGACAAGTATACTGTCATAATGGCCTGGAAGGCCAGGTTCAAATTTAGAATTCTTGATTCCTAAGAGTTCTATACCAGAACTTAGAGGGTTGGGGAGCTGGCATAGGGTCCACCTTCTCTTCTCACCTTCAGCTCTTTCCCACACCAGGTAGAACTCCTCACACATGCATATGAACAATTCAGCCCCCATATCCAAACTATCAACATCACTTCCCCAAACAGCTGCTCCTTGATAACCCTGGGGCCTAGGAGTACACACTGGGGATGCAGTGTGTCTAGGAAAGATGCCTGTGCACCCCCTGGTAGCAGAATCAGGTCTGTGAGGGCAGGGAATTCCTGAATCCCTGTACCTGGGCAGTGATGTAAAGTAGGGGTGCAGGTGGGCATATCCCATTGGTCCAACAGACTCCTCACCCCTTGGGAAAGGTCGTAGACCAAAGAGGGTCAAAGTGGAGCCCAAGGCAATACCATTTTCACAAAGTGATTTTGTAATCTATTTAATTATACTGTTCTGTTAGGAAATACTTTTATATAAAACAGATACACCTTTTCCATATCGTTTTTTATTATGATGTTGGGCTAGAAAACGAGTCTATATCTAAAAGAGTACAGCAGTACTTACCCTTTGCTATCTCTTCTTACAAATAGGTTATCCAGGTCTCTTCTATATTGAGTTATCAGCATCTAACGTAAATGGGAACGGAAATGGTCTTTCCTAAACCTTATTCTCTAAACCTTCTGAACTCAACCAGTGCTGTCTAAAAAGTACCTAGCTCAGGACATTTAAGCCAAAAATTCAGTGTTTCTGCATCCTCACTGTTTGGTGACATGCAAAAGTATGGCCTCAGTTAAAAATATATATTCTCCTGGATTCCTTTCATGTTCTCCTCTTTTCAAGTGACTCAAATAATGTATTTCATGGCCGTGTACTTAGAGCATGACCTGCCATGAGTCTTGCTGGAGGTAAACAACCAAGTATACAGCCATCTCCAGATACATTCCAAAATTATGTTTTCCCATAGAAGTCAATTTTTAGAAGGGGGTGAGTGGATTGTTTAGAGGTATCAGAGCCCTCAGTTATTCCATAACAAAATCTTTCAGTTTCAATAAACTGATGATACAAGTTTATTTTGTACCATCCATTAAATAGGATAAATGTGGCAACATAACTGTAATACTTTCTCTATGGGGAAATATATTGAAAGTTTCTTTATGTGATTACATTTGTTGGGAAGCTTTCAGTCACTGGTTTTTATGTGAATGATCTTGAATTCAATTTTAACCTACTGTTAAAAATTTTATTTTACAATAGATTTTTTTAAAGAAGAATCCAAAATAGGAGCTTACAGATTTAGAGTACTACATTGTAATTTGTTGAATTATACAGTTTGTGTTAAGATTTATGCTTATTATTTGATTATGCAGTATAAGATTGATTTGTAACATCTGTCATTAATTTATTATATCAATTTTGTATTTCCAGAGTTGAGTTTAACTCATATTTTATGAGTTCAAGTCAAAAATCTCTTAATCAACTGTTTTGAGTTAATACAGCCAAGTAAAAGAAATAGGTTATATTTAGGGGGGTGGAGAGTCTTAAGTATGACTAGTATGTAATGAGACAGAATAATTTTATTCAGTTTGGAAATTAAAATTAAGTAGCTGCAATTTGAATACTCAGAATTTCTATTATGGTACTGTTATTGAGCTGTATTTAATTTAGTATATTTTCATTAACATTGATTTGTAGTTACAGCTACATTTGTACAATATTTTACTGATGAATTTCCTTTGCATTCCAGGCTTTCATGTTACTCTGTGATCTATTGATGATTTTCAGCCACCAATTAATGACAGGTGGCAGGGAGGGCCTTCAGCCTTTGGTGTTTAATCCAGATACTGGACTTCAGTCTGAACTCCTCAGTTTTGTGATGGATCATGTTTTCATTGACCAAGATGAGGAGAACCAGAGCATGGGTATTTGTAGCTATCATTTTGTCAATATTGATCTTGTTTTACCAACCCCAAAAGATATGAGAAAAAATTTCAAATTCAATCCTAAAAAATACTACAATTTCTCTCTTTAAAAAAAAAGTGAATACATTCATGTAGTTCAGAAACCAACAAGAATAAAAATATACACGGTGAGGTGTCCCTGCTTTAACTTTAACTTAGTACCTTAAAGATCTTTCCCCATCACTACATACAGAGCTTCCTTATTCTAATAGCTACATAGTATTTTATTATTTAAATATAGCATAATTTATATTATTCATCTCATATTGATTGACATTTGGCTAGTTTCCAATCTTCTATTATAATCTATGCTATAATGAATAATTGTGTACATTTGTCATTTCCCACATGTGTAAAATGTATATTTAGGATAGATGTTTTTTTTCTAATTGAACTGCTTCCAGGTTCACAATTTTTCTAAAGGAAGGCAATCTGAGTTCCTTTCTGCTTCTGAGTAGTGATCATATATTACTTAAATTAACAAAATGTGACTCTAAGATACTAAGTGCTAAAAGAATGTTATCAAACCTCACCAGTCAAAATTGTGCTGAGCCTGCAGAATGAAAACTTAGTAAAATTAGACTGAATATAAATAATTATAAATAAATATTATATAGGTTATTTGTGAAATAGATAATCTCTAAGATCTGTGGCATATCAGATCCACAGATCTACCTGGTGCTATTAGAATGTTCTTTATTTAACAGAACATTTTAGAAAATACTGGGCTGTGAACAAAGGATCTTTATTTTGAGCTCATATTAATCTCAGGAGATAAAATTTACCTTCTATTTATCTTAAGCAAAAAGATTTCCAACTTCTCAAAGCATTGATGCTTCACAGCAGGACCAGTTAATAGAAAGGGAAAAGTTGAGAGTAAGTTTTTTTATGAATATATACATTCAAAGAAGGGAAGGAAGAACACTGTCCCTAAATAAGGGCATGCCAAAACATGAGAGGGTCAGTACAGAGCCTGAAACAAATGTGTTAACTTTTATTGTCTGTGGCCTTGTGGAGAAATTTTTCTTGGGATTAGAAATAGATAAACCAATAGGGCCTTAGAATCTAAAAATTGAGGAATAAAGACTACTTGTTTGAAAGCATTTGGTAAGGTTTTGTTTAAAAAAATGCATATGTACATTAACATGGTTTGCAAAATATACTTTCTCAGCTTACAGTGTAATGACGTTTAGGACAAGAACTGAAAACTAACTCCTCCATATAATTTCCATTACTCCCCATATATTTTTCTAAAAGAAAACTTTTTCCCTGTGTCTTAAAATTTTCTAGAAATTTCTTCTCTGTAGAAATACATTAGCACATAAGGAATATTCAGATAAGAGAAGACAGCATTTTAAAGGTAAACAGAACAACAGTATTATTATGACGAAAGTATCAGAAAAAAAATCTATATGATTTTTTTACCTTACTCAATCTTTGCTATGACAGTCTCCCAGAAGACAGAAACCTTAGTGCCTACTAAGTGTTTAATAAATGTTTAACTAAATATAGCACCCTAAAATAATGAGTATAACTAACGGTTTTTATCCTATCTAAAATTGAATTGTACCTATTTGTAAAGTTATAAGCTGGTTTTTTATTATGCAGATTGTCTACTTTGTTTTACCTTGGATAAAGGGCCAAAGTTCATAAGTAATTTATTTTCTGTGGTTAGAGGGTGATGAAGAAGATGAAGCTAATAAAATTGAGGCCTTACATAAGAGAAGGAATCTACTTGCTGCCTTCAGCAAACTTATCATCTACGATATTGTTGACATGCATGCAGCTGCAGACATCTTTAAACACTACATGAAGGTATAGTTTTACAGTCTTTTTTTAAACGGGTAAAAGGATATTTATTTATTAAGATAGTAGTTTCATATTCTTATTTTTCTCCTTCCACTTAAGTGGCAGAGAAGTTTGCAATTAAAAATGAAAGAATGATGAATAAGCTAAAATTGACAGCTTTTACCTAAATATTATTGATGATTTTCTGACATATTTAAAATTCCTCTCTTTTATATATGAGCTTTTTATCACTCTATACTATTATACCAATTCCATAAAGTAGGAGTTGCTTACATTTATATGAAAGAATGCCTTTTTATTTTCATGAGGCCATGGACTCTTACGGAAGAAAGCTAACTCTCTTCCCTATGAAATTTCTTCACATATATTTATAAGTATGCCTACTACTGTGTTGCCAGGCACTCAAGTTACAAAGATTTTTAAATTCCTGCTCCAAAGTGGTCTAAAGCTGGAAATAGTCAAGTAATTAGACAATTGCATTTATACAGTATAATAGAAGTACGTATAGGGGTTCCTGGAAATATATAAAACAGATACCCCACTCTTAAGAAATATGAGGGTTAATGAAAACTGCTTAGAAGTGCCTTCTGAGCTAAGTCTGAGACGATAAGCATAAATCAGCCAGTCAAGCAAAAAAGTAGTGGGAGGACTTTTAGGCAGATTGGACTTCGTGTACAAAGCAAAGGAAATGAATTGTTTGGGGGAAATGCAAGTAATTTGATATAGCAACATAGATTGCTTATGAGAATGGAGCCAGAGGTAAGATTTAAAGAAACTGACAGGGTAGACCTTATATGCTGTGTGAGAACTTGGGATTTTTTTCCTGAGGGAGGTAAAGAGATGTCGAAGGGTTTTATACCATTCTTTATATGACAGGATTTTGATAGGTTGTCGCCTTCCTGGCTGCTCTCCTTTCCAGAAGCTGCATTTTGTTTCTGAACCACAAAAAAAGCAGTGCTCAAAAATCTTTGATATAGCCTAAGAGGCACACTTCTCAGTTTATGTATTTTGGCCTTGTTCTTATGTCAGAGACAGTATTTTATTTTGCCCATGTTCAGAATATTGTGTATTCCACTGATTCACATGTTTATGTCCAATTCTAGTTATGACATAGTAACTACGTCATCATATTTTGCTAAACAACTGCAATGTGATGAGCACTGTGTTTGTAGCCAGGGATTTAAATAAGACATGATTTCTGCACTAAGGAGGTTACAGATTAACAGAGAAACTGAAATGTAAACATAATATAACATGCTAATAATGAATAGCTGCCTATGTTCTATGCCATTTATATTTGAGACACTGTTCTAAAGCTTTTACATTATCTTTGTTGATTACAGTAACTCTGTGAGTTAGGAAATAATATCATATTTACAGATAAGGAAATTAAGGCTCAGAGAGGGTAAATAACTTTCGAAGATCCACACAACTTTTTTTTATTATTTATTTATTTATTTACTTACTTACTTACTTACAGACTGCGTCGGGTCTTAGTTGCAGCATGCAGGATCTTTCGTTGCAGCACGCGGGTTCTTCATTGCAGTGCGTGGGCTTCTCTCTAGTTGTGGCACGCGGGCTCCAGAGTGCATTGGCTCAGTGGTTGCGGCACGAGGGCTCCAGAGCACGTGGGCTCTGCAGTTGCTGCACGCAGGCTCTCTAGTTGTGGCGCATGGGCTCAGTAGTTGCAGTGTGCGGGCTTAGTTGTCCCGCGGCATGTGGGATCTTAGTTCCCTGACCAGGGATCGAACTGGTGTCCCTTGCATTGCAAGATCAATTTTAACCACTGGACAACCAGAGAAGTCCCCACACAACGATTAAAGTAGCAAAAACTGGCATTCGATTTTAGGTTTGCCTAGCTTCAAAGCTTAGGTCTTTCCACTAAACCATAAAGCCTCATCATGATTACTGTAGTGATAGATGTATAAATTACAAAGCAAGCACAAATAGAGACAAGTGAGCAACCAGAGAAGGCTTCCAAAAGTAATGTCGAAATGGGGTTTGGTTAGATGAATATGAGCTTAATATGGTTTTCCTTGTCATCCCTTAGCAATACTGTCTTGGTTTCAAGAAATAAGCTTTATCATCCTTAGCAATTTTTACACTCCTCTGTTCTTTCTACGCTTCAATCTTTTTGTGAATATTCTAATAGTTGTTTGCTATTCTTTATTATACATCCTTGTCTATTTGGCTTTTTGCCTCATTTCTCTGTGTGATCGTTAAAAATCTGAATTTATTGTTGATCTACCTGTCGAACCACTTTAGTGTTCTCATATATCTTTCTCTTTTTATCTGCATTGAGATAATTTTTAATTGCACTGAAAGGATGATTCTTTCGAGACATTTCCCCTTTTTTTTGCACCTCACATCATGGAAGTATACTCATCTTCTTGAAGATTATAAAAATCCAGTTGTCAGGCTAATATACTCACTTCTTTACATAGGTTATAGGTTTTATGCTCTAGCTTGGAAGTAACATCCAGATTTAATGGTCTCAAAGTTTTTCCTAATTATTTACTCACAAGGAAAACTCTTTAAATCCTGTGTCCAAAAATTGAATTATAAAGAAATTAGTTGAATTTTTCTTAATCACTGTTAAAGAAGTCAGTGTTTTTATTTTTTATAATGGTAAAATATAGACATGTTATGGGGGATAATGAGTGCACAAAAGTATTCAGTGAAAACTTAAATCTATTACTGTAATCTACCCTTCCCTTTATTTAGGCCTACTCCCCAGAAGTAAGCAAGCAATTTTAACTGTTTTGATTTTAGCTCTTTAAGATGTTTCTGTCAGAGTTCTATTTCTTGATTTGTCACCTTTTAAATCTATTGAATCCATGTTGTAAAGAATGAGGAATTTTGCTCACCTATATCACTTCTTCTCCTCTTGGAATTCCCAATTTTTTAGTTTTATTATTATTAGTTATTTCATAATTTTAAATATCAAATGTGTATTCCTTTAACTTTAGACAATATCTTTTAACTCTCATTAGGTTTTTAAGATGAAAAATTAAACACCTCTGTACTCACCTTTCCATTTCTTTCATCAGCCTATTATTTATCTCATTAAATATCAACGGTTTTAAAACTATGTTTTTTTCTTTTTCTCACAGTATTACAATGACTATGGTGATATTATTAAGGAAACACTGAGTAAAACCAGGCAGATTGATAAAATTCAGTGTGCCAAGACCCTCATTCTCAGTTTACAGCAGGTAAGAAATTTGAAGGGAAAGAGATGAAGAGTAGAATTAATATTATTGAGTACTTCCATGTGCTTATTATTATGTGCTAGGTATCTTACCTCATTTAAATTAGGTCATTACATTAATACATTACTATGGATACTTTCTGGTACAAAGATGTGTTATGTGTCTTTTCTTTAGGAAGACAGTCCTATAGTTCACATTTCAAATAGATGAAATCCTAAGGTGATCTATTCTTAGACCAGATGAAATGCCAAATTGGATATTTTGCAAGTAATCATTTTTAAAGAAAAAATTTAAAAATACATTTTTAAAGTATTTAATAAGGGAAGGGGCAACAATAGTATCCAAAGAAGAAAATATGTCACATGTATTGCCTAACTAAGATCTCTAGTAAATGCCTAGTATTAACGTAGAGATGGGAGAGTTGGGGATGGCTGTAGGTATGTATGTATATATTTAGCCTATGATAAAGGTCAGTGGGGAAAGGATCAGGCCTATTCAATAGGTGATAGCCCTACATAACATGTACCCAAAATAACTACTAGGTGGATTACATATAAATGTTAAAAATTAAAAGTTTATAAGAAAACAAAAGGATATTTTTATGTCCCGGAGTAGGGAATTCCTCAAGGAAAGAAGCCACAATGTAAAAAATTGATTATATATATATACTTACACAGATTTATACATCAACCAGCACTCTGAACAAAATTAAAAGAACAGTGACAGATTGTGGGAAAATATTTTTAATCATACATAGCAAATCCTACAAATCAGTAACAAAGGTAGATAAATCCCGTAGAAAAGTGAGCAAATGAAAAGCCACTTTTCAGAAGAGGAAACTTTAAAAAGCAGTAAACACATGAAAAGAGGCATAACTTAATTAATAATTAATATAATACAGATTGAAACAAAGAGACATTTATCACTGCCAAATAGACTGGCATGAATTTAAATGATAGATAATACCAATGATTGTTAAAGATGTGGCAGGAAAAGGTCCCTTGTGAAAGCAATTGCTCTTACCTTCTTGGAATACAATTTTGCAGTATATTTCAAAATTTAAGGTATACATTCCTTTTAAACCAGTATTTTTGCTACTTAGGTATCTACGTAGATACATGCAGGTGTGCACAAAAACGTATATGTGAAAGATGTTGTACTGCAAGAGTCTGTGTAATATTGCAAAATTGGAAATAGTCTAAATGTCCATCAACAGCAGAATGGTTAAATAAACTGATACTCTGAAGTAGCTAAACGATTTTTAAGACAAAATATTAAGTGAAAAATAGCAAGTTTCAGGATAAAATATATAGTACAGTACCATTTGTGTAAAAGTTAAAACTTTATATATGTAATATATTAATGTGTCTAAATTAGTCTAGAAAACTTTCAAACTTTAACATTGATTATCTTTGGAGAGAAGAATGATATATAATGGGAAAGAGAAAAGAGAACTTTTACTTTGATATTTGTACAGTGAAATATATTCTTTGTAATTTATTTTAAATGTAAATTTTAAAGTTAAAGGCTTGTATACAATTATCTGTGAAAACATTTTTAAGTTTAAGAATTTATAAACAATTATCTATGTATAAATTTGAAAATCTCTGGAAGAACTGCTGTTTCTAGTCATGGCAGAGTAAGTAGTTTAAGCTGGTCTATTGCTAAAGAAACCTAAAATGGTAGACAACATAATTAATAGAAGATAAGAGCTATTTCAGTGAAATGGTGTGATTAAAGTGTATTGAGAGATTGGGAGATGAGGAAGTGAAGAAAACAAATGTAAACAATACTCAGGATCTTTGTGTAAAGAGAATGAGAAAAACGTGTTGGTAGCTGGCAGAAGAGATGGAATTAAGAAGTTAGGGTTGGTTGTTTGATTTTTAAGATGCATGCATCTAACAGAGAGGGAATAGTTAATGGATTCAGGAGAAAGCAGTAGCTCAGGACCAAACCACTAAGTAGGTAAAGGACAGGGAGATTCAGTACATAAGCAGGGAGTGGCTTTAGATGAAAGCTTGGGCTATCTGTCTCTCATAATAGAAGGGAAGGCAGATAATCTTGTGTCTGACTTTGATGACAGAATAATGATTGCTTTTATATTCTTTAGTACTCCAGAGTTTTGTTTCTGTTATTTTGATACAATATATGTAATGTCTATGTAATTATAAAACCTCTTCACTCAGTTTAAGAACTTTTTTGTATATTTTGTTATTGGGTGGGAAAAATCACCCCATATATTTTAATGGTCTTCTTTTACATAATGTTCCTGTGTAAGATGTAATAAGTGAAAAAACAAAGTTCTGAGCCCTGTATTTCATATATTACCATTCCTGTGAAAACAACAAAAAGAATACATAGATGTTTATGAATACATAGTATATTTTTGTAAGCATATTTCCTTTTCCCAACCCAAAATGTGTTCCTTTTTGATAAAAAAGAAATTCCGGTTTGCACTTAATCACACAACTAGCATGAAAATGAGCTCAAGAAATAGTGGATGACTTGGAGAACAGGAACAGTGTGGCTACTGTTAGTACAAGGAGGGAAATATGTATTTTACCATATGGCTTTTAAATATTTTTAAATTATATTACTTATTCTAACAGTAAATAAATATTTCTTAACTATAGGTTTTTTCCTCTTTTTTTTTTTTTTTCTTTCTACCAGTTGTTCAATGAACTTGTTCAAGAGCAAGGTCCCAACCTAGATAGGACATCTGCCCATGTAAGTGGCATTAAAGAATTGGCACGTCGCTTTGCCCTTACGTTCGGATTGGACCAGATCAAGACACGAGAAGCAGTTGCCACGCTTCACAAGTGAGTGAGCTAAATAAACACTCCGTTATATACAGTCTGGTTTACTGGAGTTTACCAGAAACAACTATTATATGACCAATTTTTAAAGTGACAAGTGTTAGAATTTTCAAGTTATGAGAACCTTAGAGGTTGTCTAATCTAGTGATTCTCAACCAGGAGGGTATTTTTAATTTGAAAAATAGTTACTTACTTCACACATTTTTTTCATCTTATAAAGTATAGAAAGGAAAGTTTAACAAGATGTTCTTATCTGGTCTATTGGTGAGAAAATGTTGTGGGAGACATAGGTTTAAAAGCACTGTGCAACTTCATTTCATAATGGAAACCTCATTTCATAATGGAAAACTGAATGACAAAAAATTTTAGGTATCTTACAAAAACTCAGACACCTGCTTGGTACCATGACCAACTCTAAGAACCAAATTTTCTAACAATCTCAGTATCTTTCCAGGGTTATTCTGTTATCTCTAAAAGCTACACAGGAATTTAGCTTTGTGGGTGTTTAGCTATTTCTTATTATTTTTCCCAATATAAGTTGTGAAATATATGTTCACAATATAAGTTGTTTTCCACTGTAAATAATAAAATTAAATATTATTATGCAACTATGTCATACAAATTAACATTATTTTACCATTTGAATTTGTCAGGTTTTACTACCTTCAGTGATGATTTTGCTGCCTTCCCAACTATTTTTGAAATTCTAGCCCATTGAAGAATTATACTAGCTGTTTGGAAAAATAAGACAAAATTTTCTTTTATTTCAGGGATGGCATAGAATTTGCCTTTAAATACCAAAATCAGAAAGGACAAGAATATCCGCCTCCTAATCTGGCTTTCCTAGAAGTACTAAGTGAATTTTCATCTAAGCTTCTTCGACAAGACAAAAAGACTGTGTAAGTTGCACGTTGCAGGACAAGTGGCTTTTATCATGACACCATTATAATTTTAAATGTTTAATTTTTGAAAAAAATCATCTAGATATAATTACTCTTGGTAACTTAGGCTCTGATAGGTTGTTTTAGGGAAGTAGTCCCCAACCTTTTTGGCACCAGGGACCGGTTTCGCAGAAGACAGTTTTTCTACGGATGGGGGATGGGGGTGGGGAATGGTTCAGGTGGTAATGTGAGAGATGGGGAGCGGCAGATGAAGCTTCGCTTGCTCACCCGCCGCGCACCTCCTGCTGTGCGGCCCGGTTCCTAACAGACCCGGGGGTTGGGGACCCCTATTTTAAGGGACTATAATTTTCTTTCAAACTTTTATATAGTTTTTCTTTGATTGCTTACCTTTCAGTACCCTAGAATTTGCAAGTGGAAATGACTTCTTATTCTCTAATTCAAAGATCTGTGAACACTGGCTTAACTATTGTGGAACACTTTCTTCTTTCCTTTTATATTAATTATATTTTAGTTTTATTTTGTTTTTGACTTGTTTCAAGAAGATTGAAGGTCCATTTCGCTTATAGTTTTTTTTAGGATGCTGTTCAAGTCTTCTATTTTCTTTTGTTCAGTTGTTCTATCCATTACTGTAAGTGGGGTATTAAAGTCTCCAACTATTTTTACTGAATTGTTATTTCTCCTTTCAGTTCTCAGTTTTTGCTTCATGTGTATTTTGGGGCTCTGTTGTTAGGTGTATATATGTTTATAATTGTTATGTCTTCCTGGTGGATTGACTCTTACTTATCACTATAAAACGTCCTCCTCTGTCCCTAGTAATTTTTCTGTTAAAGTCTATTTTGTCTGATACTAGTGTAACCACTCCAGCTCTGTTTTTGTAACTATTTGCATGGTATAGCTTTCTTTCCATCCTTTCACTTTCTGCCTTTTTGCCTTTGAATCTAAAGTGTGTTTCTTGTAGACAGCATATACAGGCATACCTCAGAGATATTGCAGATTCACTTCCAGACCACCACAAGAAAGCAAATATTGTAATAGATAAAGCAAGTCACATGAATTTTTTGGTGTCTCAGTGCATAGAAAAGTTATATTTACACTCCACTGTAGTCTGTTAAGTGTGCAATGGCATGATGTCTTAGAAAGTGTCCATACCTTAATTAAAAAATACTTTATTGCTTAAAAATGCTAACCATCATCTGACAATGCAGAGTTACTGCAAACCTTCAATTTGTATAAAATGTAGTATCTGCAAAGCACAGTAAAGCAAAGCACAATAAAATGAGGCACGCCTGTAGTTAGATCATGTTTTTACTTTTGAAACAATCTCTGCCATAGTAATTTCTATTTTTTATATGTCTGTGCCTTTGTTTTTTCCCTCTTTTATTGCCTTCTTTTATATTAAATGGCTATTTTCTAGTGTAACATTTTAATTCCTTCAGAGACCTTTAATTATATTTTTTAGTTATTTTCATAGGTGTGGATATGAAATACCATCTGCTATCATTTCCTTACTCTAATACATCTTTGCTGTCACACACTTTTTTTGTGTACATTGTCAAATACACATTTCTATGTTATTGTCCCAGTGACAGAGCAGTGCATAGTTTTATACAATTGCTTTTTTAAATCAGTGAAAAGGACAAAAGATAAGTATATATGCAATTATATTGTCCTTTATGACTACCTGGTAATTACCCTTCAGCACTCTGTTTTTTCCTGTAAATTCAGATTACTCTCTGATTTGTTTTTAGCCTGAAGAACTTCCTTTAGTATTTCTTGTAAAGCAAGTAAGCCAGCAACAAATTCTCTAAGCTTTTGTTCATCTGAGAGTGTTTTTATTTCATCTTTAGCTTTGAAATATAGTTTTCTAGATACAAGATTTTGGGTTGATAGCGTTTTACTTTCAGCACATTGACTATGTTATCCTGCTGCCTTCTGGCCTTTACTGTGTCTGATGAGAAGTCAGCTTTTAAACTTATTGGGCGTTCCCTTGTGTGTAGTGAGTTACTTTTCTCTTACTATTGATACTTTTCAAGATTTTTTTAGTCTTTGGCATTCAGCATTTTCACTGTGATACATCTGGTTGTGGATCTCTTTGCATCTATCCTGCTTGGACTTTGTTGAGCTTTGAAAATGTGTAGATTCATGTTTTTCATCAAATTTGGAAGTGATTAGCCATATTTCTTCAAATTTATTTCTACACCTTTCTTCTCCTGGTACTCCCATTATACATGTCAGTGTACTTAATGAATCCCACATTTCTCTCAGGCACTGTTCATTTTTCCTCATTTTTTTTTTCTCTCTGCTCCTCAGATTACATAATCTCTATTGATACATGTTCAAGATTACTGATTTCTCTTCTGCCAGCTCAGATCTGTTGAGCACCTTTAGTGACTTTTTAATTTCTGTTGTTGTACTGCAGAATTTCCATTTGATTCTTTTTTTTATATTTCTATCTTCTTTTTCATGTTCTCTATTTAATGAGAGATAGTGTTATTATACTTTTAATTCTTTAGACATGGTTTTCTGTAGTTCTTTGAACACAAGTATAATAATTGCTTTGCAGTTGTTGTGGGCCAAGTTTCTATTGCTTGGGGGGTTTTTCCTACATATGGATTACATTTCTCTGTTTCTTTGTCTGTCTCATAATTTTTTGTTGCAAACTGACCATTTTAGATAATATATTGCATATGTGATACATTGTAAAATAATAATTTAGCTACTCTTGATATTCATTCTTTATCCTCCTAGAGATTGATGTTGTTGGTTGCTTGGTCATTTATTTGGAGTAACAGACTCTGTGAGGTCTGTTCTCTTGCAGTATGCAGCCTCTGCTGTCCCTACTCAGATCTTTTTTTCCCTTGTTTTTTATCATTTAGCCTGTGTCTGCCCCTTATTAATCAAAGGTTGTGCTTAAACCTCCTTAGCAAGTTGGATTTTTACTGTTGGATGTGGGTGTGGCTTTTGAAAGCTGCTATCACAGTTCAGGGTGTTTCCTTTGCCCCATGGTCAGCCAGGGGACTGGCAGCTTAGAAGGTCCCTCTCTGATTGCTCCTGAGAAGGGCAGTCTTGGGCCATGTACAGTCTTCCATACTAACAGGAAAACATGTGATTTAATTTATTTATGTTATTTATTTTAACTTTAATTTTTTAGAGCAGTTTTAAGTTCATAGCAAACATGAGAAGAAGGTACAGAGAGTTGCCATCCCATAGACGCCCTGCCTCTACACGTGCATAGCCTCCCCCACTATCAACAACCAACACCAAAAGGGTTGTTTTGCTGGGGAAAGGGTACGCCAAGCTCCTCACGTCACCATTCTAGAAATCCTGCCCTGGCTTGAACACTTTAAAAGAAAATTCAATAACCTTTTTGAGCCAGACTTCTGATTTTTTTTTTTAAACATTGGTATTTAAAAACAAAGAAAGGAGTAAGGGAAGAAATACACATACACCCTTAGTAATACATTTGCTTGTTTAAAAGTATTCCAGGAATTTGTGAAGCAAAACTTTAAATTCTCAATCCCTCTCTTTCTAAAGGTAACCACTGTTAATAGTTTAATGTGTGTCCTTAAGGATTCTTCAGAACCTTCAGAGAGAGAGAGCCTCAGGTTATGAAAAAAAATGAAATAAGTGATGCATGAACTACTTCCATAAAAATGACTGCTGCTTTTGTGTTTCTAGTCACTCATACCTAGAAAAATTCCTAACGGAACAGATGATGGAAAGGAGGGAGGATGTATGGCTTCCACTCATCTCCTATAGAAATTCGTTAGTCACTGGAGGTGAAGATGATAGAATGTCCGTGAACAGTGGAAGTAGCAGCAGCAAAACCTCCTCAGTAAGGAATAAGAAAGGACGACCTCCACTTCACAAAAAACGAGTAGAAGGTAAGTGTGCCTTTATACTATGAGGCAAATAGTGTGCCTGATAGTATCAAGATAAATAAAGTGGTAAATAATCCATTGAAGCAAGATAATACTGTTAAGCACATTATTTCCTTGTATGTTTCATATACACTGAGAGGTTCAGCCACAAAGGTTGTAACAGACAAAGTGGGACAGAAGCGGGTCAAGGAAAAGGAGCTTGAAAAAGCACTGAACACAGAGGAAGATAGGCACAGAGAAAAAGAGGAGACAGGAAGGTTTATAAAATTGATCCCCTTACCATAGATCTCTAATACATTAAAATTTAAAATAAGACAGTCATAATGTTATTCTATCAAAATGCATCCTAATATAGGAGATATTTTGGTAAGTTGAGGATGGAACTCTGCAGCACATTGAATATACGAGAAAACTTTCCATTTCCACCACTTGGTTGGATAATTTATTTTTGTATATTAAATTAGTGATGGCCAGATCTGGTTTTTTAACCCTCATAGGCTATGGGGAACAGGGAGTTGAACTGTTATGAAAATGCGATCAATAATAGATATTCCTATATCCAAAAAGACTAAAGATTGCTTTATTAAAACAAAGCATTAGTCTTAAACTAAGAAAACTCAAAGTAAAAATGCTTATTTCCTCAAATAATCTTGCTCCATCTCCATGCTTCTCCTAATAAAATCTCTCCAAAGCAGGAGAGGACAGTGATCTGAATCATGCCGTGGCCCCTTTTCACAAACTTCTGTTTACCTCTGCTGCCTAAAAAATAGTGACTCATCAAAGACTTTGCTGAAATCTGTAGCAAAATTAATTAGAATTTAAGTCTAATGTTTCTTTCATCACTGGGGAGGCAGTATTAACTACTGAGGAAGAGCACAAACTCTAAATTCAGAGTTCTAGGATTCAGACCTGGCTTTCTCGTTTTTCAGCTGTGTAACCTTGGAGCATGTTACTGAACCTCTCTAAGCCTCAATCACCGATCAGATGAAGGATGATCTAAGTATCTATCCTGTTAGCTATTGTGAATATTAAATTAGATACTTCCCCAAAAAAACTTAGCACACACACAGTGATGACTTAGCACAGTGCTTGGCACACAGGCAGCATTTGATAAATGTTAGCTGCTGTTGTCAGAATGTTGTCATCATATAGTAATGCCCCTTTTCTTGCATCAGTCAGTAGATTAGGTTGAATGTATATTTCGAAGAGAATAAAAGATTTGAAAATATTTACAGACTTGATGGTAAAGTTTAAGATTACCTTTCAAGTTTCAGCTTTGGGGCTTAAAGTCTTTTTGGTTCAGAAAATGAAAATACAAAACCCTGTCTTTATAGTATAGGATCCTGAACTGTTCTCTAAAGAATGATGCCAGTCATTTCCTTTCGGAAATGTCTTCTAGAGCAGCCTTTTTATCAGGGCATCCCACATCTATTCCTCTATCTGTATTTTTTTTCTGCTCACAGCTTTTCTTAGATGTAATAGTCATCTTAGCCAGCGTTCATCAAATCCTTGCTATACCAAGAATGTGTTTTACATGCATTACATCACTTAATCATTTATTTGACTAATATTTGTAAAGCACTTAGGTCAGTCCCTGGCACATAATAAATGCTGTATAGATGTTTTATAAATCAATTCTGAGTTCAACAGTATTATCCAGGTTTTACACAGAAGAAACCAAAGGCTTAGAGAATTTAGATAACCATTTATCTATACATTAATGGAGCAGTTAGTATTATCGTCCTCAGGACGGAGAAGCATATATGGACCAGATAACCTAATCTGGTAATCATTAAATTGCAAAAAAGAAAACTTGCTCCATATCAGTTTCAAATTTACCAAGTAACTAAGGTAAGTTACATGTCCAGAACCCTTAGGCAACAGAGTTTCATCTGTTTGGAATGAAGATGAGAGAGCTTTGCAAGAAGTGTTTTCATTGAGGAATCTTGAGGGTTAGGAGGATCTCTTCAAGAAGAGCAAGTTCTTCCTGAAGTTACTCTTTTTTTCAGTAAGTCTTTACCAAGCACCTTCCTAAGAACTGTACTAGATGCTGGAGATTGGGTATTAATTCCCAGTGAAGAAAGGGAGACAGAGAAGCAGGCAATTTCAGTTCAGCATGGTGAGTTCTCTGATGGGCCAAAAAGGTTCTCTGGAAACATACAGGGAGTGACCAAACTCGTAATGAATCAGGGAAAATTTTCTGGGAAAGATGACATGTAGTAGAAAGCTGAAAGATGGTTTACCAGGTTAAGAACCTAAATGAAACCATTCCTATGATCATAAAATTTTAAGTGCAGCAGAGAATAAAAGTTTTGAATTAAATGTTGAATGAAAAGTGTTAGAATAAAAGAAGATGTAACATATCTTTGCTGAGGAGATTCAGTAGTGAGCTTTAGATCAGTGGAATGACCTTAACCAGACAATAGGTAGGTATTTCCAGGAACAGAAAAGCCTATCCGGAACATACATGCGTCTGACAAAATTTTAGAAACTGGAGAATACACTGAGAGAGAGAGAATGCTTGATAGCAAAGGAGGAGCCTCACATGCACATGTCTCTGAGACTTATTGGGGGAGGAAAAACAATGGGATTCATACTACATTTTGTGATTAAAATTCTTCAGAAGGAAACACATGGCAGTAATACTATTTTTTAAGTCTTCCCACATCAAGAACTTGCAGTTGACCTAGAACAGTGGGGTGAGGGGGAGCATTAGGGGCACCAACCACCTACAGAGTTGAAAATCCATATCTAACTTTACAGTCCATGTACTTGGTTCCGCATCCGTGGATTCAGCTAACTGTGGATCGTGTAGTACTGGAGTACATACTTATTTTTAAAAATCTGCGTTTAAGTGGACCCATGCTGTTGAAACCGTATTGTTCAAAGGTCAACTGTAATTTAGCATTTTGTAGGTAGAACTTTATAATTATGTAGTATTTTATCAGGATTCAGATATGCAAATAACGCTATAAATAGTCATTTAATCTGTTCAAATCTTTATAAATGATCTTTAGAAGAAGGAAAAAATAGTTCCTGATCTCTTGAAGAAACTCAAATCTAATTACAGAGATCACATATACACACGACAGATCACCTGTCAGTGCAGGACAGTGTATAATTAAGCCCTAAGTGAGCAAGAATGATTTTGTTTCCTCTAGAAGCTAAAAAAGAATGGTAAGTGGGGGCTGAGTGGGGTGATCAGAGAAGACTTCCCTAAAGAGGTAGAAGTTAGAGGCATGAAATCAGTGAGTCCCTCAGTCCAGCCCCGCAAGTATAACCTGGCCAAAGAGTTACTTCTCTGGTGACCAGTGCCTAATTGTGTAACAGGATTTGCTGATTTCTCAGTAAAGGCCAGCCAGATTTTAAGTGCTGCTGCCTGGGGCCCCTCTAAGACCCAGTAAATAGGCCTTTTATTGCTTGAGCAAAAGGAAGGTTAGAGGGGTCTGTCTGGCTGGCCACATTCTTCCCCTTCTATAAGGATGGAGGGACTTGGAAGAGATGATAATGTAGGATAGCTAACATTTGATGTTTACATACATTACCTTATTTAAGCCTTACAACTCAATGAGGTCAGTTACTGATATCCCCTTTTGTATATGAGCAGACTGAATTTTGGAAATTTCATAGCTTATACAAAGTCACACAAGTGAGTGGTGTAACTGGAATTCAAACCTAGGCAGTCTACTCCAGAGCCATGCTCTCTAAATCTATGCTATAACTTCTACCAGAGTTCATTCCACCCATGACATTCTGTGACACTCATTAACTGTAATTTTACAGATGAAAGTCTGGATAATACGTGGCTGAACAGGACTGACACCATGATTCAGACTCCTGGCCCCCTGCCAGCACCACAGCTCACTTCCACTGTACTGCGAGAGAACAGCCGGCCCATGGGAGAGCAGATTCAGGAGCCTGAGTCTGAACATGGTTCTGAACCTGACTTTTTACACAAGTAAGTAGTAGAAAAATTATTTCATCCGAGCCTATTGTTTTCTCAGTTAATGAGAAAACAAAACCACAAATAGAGTTTAAATAACTTATATTAGAAGATGTATAATAAGTCTGCAAACTCTCAGTTCCTCCAAGTCCAGAGACCGATAAATGCATGGTGTCTTACTAAGCGCTGACTTCAGCTGGAGTTTGCAGATTCACTGGGCAGGTCTGTTTCTTCTCAGAGATTTGCCAAGAACACATGCAGGTTTACTTCCTTGGCGAGAGAGCCTAGAAGAGTCTCTGCTAAGGTTGTTCCTAGTCTGAACACCAAATAGACTTATTACTTTTATCAGCCATTTAATTAATAGTACTTTGTCTTGGTTAAGTTTCTATTTTAAACTTGAACTGTTCATAGATTAAGAATTGTTAAAGCAGTGATAAATTCTGAGAATAGCGGTCCTTTCTGTAGGAGAATCAAGCTCTTAACCTTTTACCGCACTAGCAATTAAACTGTTTTCTAGTACCACGGCTCTGAAAATCATGGAAAAGGCAGGGTGATGGCATGACTTTTGCTTTGAAAACCTTAACTTTTTCTTTGTTATTTTCCATTCAACTTTGAAAGTCTCTAAGCTCCTCACTTGTGTTTCTGTTCATATTAGAGTAATGCTGTGAATTACTCTGATGGATAAGAGAGAATTCTCATTAGAACTCAACAAATTTAGCAGGTTGAAAATAGAAAGGGGCAGTGTTAGAAGAATTCAGATCCTGGGTTTTCATAAGGAATCTTTGCTCTGAGGATCTGCCTTCGTCAAAGCTGAAAGGATCATCTTTGTCAGCCACTGCATAACTGGGCCATCTTAGAGGGTAGTTTGCCTTATGACCAGCACTCCCACTCCATTTCCTACTGGGGGAGGGGGGGTATCCTCCTTATTTGAGCCTTGCTTCCCTGACCTTACCATGTCAGTCCCTCCTGGCTGTGGTCTGTCGTCTTTTTCCTGCTACAGATTTATAGGTTGAATCAAGGTGGTAGCCTAACATGATATAAAGACAGCTGCTTCAAGAGAACTTTATGCGGCAGATTTTAGCTACCAAAAATCGTTCAAGTTTCCATCCTATAAAATTCCCAAGAGTCATGTTGATTTTATGCAAGTGTCCATGTGCCAGTAAGGATAGAGTGCAGGTGGAGATTTGGCTCAGCATGTACCTGACTCCAAACTTCCTCAGAAGGACTGAGAAAAAATGTGATCTACCCTCCCTTGTTCAACTCTGGAGAGCTCTGAGCCACGAAGCCAGCATCATTCCTGTCCCTTCGGGGACTGAGTGTGCAGCTAGGAACCCTTGTAAGTAGGGCAGCAGCTGGATACAGAAGTGTGAGAAGTGCTCTGGTTTAGCAGGGATTTGGGGAAAGAAGCTGATAATTTAAGCACCTGTGGGAGAGGAAAAAGTTTTCCTCAACCTTCTTAGGGCCCCTGGCTGGGTCTAAAGATTAAACTGACAAAGACAGATTAACAGGAGAAAAGCATACAAATTTTATTAAATTTTTACATGTACATGGGAGCCTTCACAAGAGAATGAAGACCTAAAGAAGTGACCAGAGCAGGAAGCTTTTAAGCCTTTTAGACAAAGAAACAATAAATTTGTGAAGAAATGACAAGACAAACGAGTTTGGACTAGGGGTAGTCCAACTAGGGCTAGGTAGTCCTCATCTTAACTAGGAAGATAAGCATTAGTTTAGCAGGGTTTGTTTGCACGTTCCTCTGGTGCCACCTCTGGGCTGATAAGAGTCTGTCTCCAGTAAAAGGAGAACTTACTTCCTGCCTTTAGGCAGAAAAGGGGGAACTTTTTCTGTGTTTTACTACTTCTTAATTGCCTTCAGCTCAAAACAATTTTTATCTCAAAGAAGCATATTTTGGGGTGACATATTCTGATTGCCTTCACACTTAACAACTAGCCTCCACAGCCAGCTTCTCTTGGAGACTTAGGGATCTCCAGTTTACTGCCATTTCTGCAAAGACAGGTCCTTTGATAATGATCTCAACCTTGACCCTGGAATAAATCCAGCTAACTCCCCTTACATGGGGATTAGGCCAACCAACTGTGGCCTTTTTAGCATGGGCCTGATTGCCTAAATTCCTCATCTGCTGCCACAAAATGAATAATAGTACCCTCTCTTAGTCCTCAGATGCAGATCTCTTGGTTAGGCCAGCCGAAATTAGAAGACTTAAATCGGAAGGACAGAACAGGAATGAACTACATGAAAGTGAGAACTGGAGTAAGGCATGCCGTGTAAGTGTTACATCAAGTGTCACAAGAACATGATCACTGTGTGATGGTCATTTTGTGTAACGACTTGGGTTTCTCTGATGTTTGGTCTTAGGAGTTAAAATCATAATTCAGGATATGCTATGCAGCGTAGGATAGGAATGGAGGACATGGGTGCTTGAGGCTTTCAGCATTTAAATCCTTGTGTGCCACTTGCCAGCCGTGTGGCCTTGGATAAGCTTTAAAAACCTCTGTGCCTCTGGTTCCCCATTTGTAAATTTGGGATAATAATGGCAGCAATCACTTAGAGTTCTGTGGGAACTGACATGACACATAGCTAGCTAGTAATATTGTTATTGCATTTAAATTATACTTCCTTCTGATGAGTTGAGATGAAATCTTGAGTTAACCAAATGAATGATTCTTAATTACCTTAGAGTTCAGTATCATAATTTGTGCAGTCTATTGGTTGTAATTGGAAGGTGTGCTTTCATTGCTTAGAAGACCCAGTGTAAGAGCCAGAACTCCAGGTTCTATCAGTCTGAACAGCTTTCTGACTGTGCTTCTTCTGTATCAGACGGGGTCTAATGGAGGAAGATGCTGAGCCCATCTTTGAAGATGTAATGATGTCATCCCGGAGTCAGTTAGAAGATATGAATGAAGAATTTGAAGATACTATGGTTATTGACCTGGTAAGGAAGTTCAATACATTTTTCTTCTGTTAAAATATGTGAAGGTGTTGGTGTAAGATGATGCTCTTGTTTTCAGAACCCTGTGAGAGGAAGAGGAGGAGGAGGCAACATTGACCAACAGTGGGCAGGGCCCGTGTAGCGCTTGTAGCACTGCTGGGCATTTGGATGAGCTTATGTTTTTCAAGCCTGTTTTCAAAGCAGTCAGATTTTCAGTTCTGGCAATAACAGGAACTGGCTCCTTCTTATTACCTTCATGAAAAACAGCTTACACTAGATCTGTCTTTCAGTATAGCACGTTCATCTGGCCTCTTGTACTTTAAATTGGAGTCTATGTACACTGCACTCCAACATAGCAACCAAATGCAGAATATGGACCTTATTTGTTCAATGTGAAGAGACATGTTTAAAATAAGGAAATCTGAATATGGACTAAGTGTAGGTGATATTAAGAAATTTTCTTTGTCAGAAATAGTAATACATGGTGGTTATGTTTTTTAAAAGTTTCCATCTGTTAAGAGATACATACTGAAGTGTAGTCATAGGTGAAATGACACGGAGAAGAAGAAAACAGGAATTCAATGGAAAAGGATTGGCCAAATGTTCGAAAATTGTTGAAGCTGGGTGATGGGTGTATGGGAGTTCATCATACTGCTTTCTCTATGTATTAATTTGCTAGACTGCCATAACAAATACCATTGACTGGGTGGCTTCAACAGAAATGTATTTTCTCACAGTTCTGGAGGCTAGATGTCAGAGATAAGGTGTCAGCAGGATTGATTTCATTCTGAGGCCTCTCTCCTTGACTTGTAGATGGCCATCTTCTCCCTTTGTCTTCACATGATCTTTCCTCTGTGCGTGTCTCCTCTTCTTATAAGAACATGGGTCACATTGGATTAGAACCCACCCATACGATCTCCTTTTACTTACCTCTTTAAATGCCCTGTCTCCAAATACGGTCACATTCTGTGGTCTAGGGGTTAGGAGTTCAACATATTAATTTGGGGGGGACATAATTTACCCCATAGCATTCTGCTTTGTATGTTCTGAATTTTCCATAATGAAAAGGTTTGGTAAGAAATGTAAATGAGACCATATCCAATCTGTAATCTCCCTCAACCCGCCCATCAGTAGCTCTCCATCTACCTGCTTTGGGGAATTTAGTGAAGTTTTGTCACCTAGTGTTTGATCAATCTTATAATTATTCCATGATTGAGAGGTATGTTCTTTGTTTATAGGCCCAAAAATTATTCATATGCATTTACACATTCATGGTAATTTGAAAGCCTTTTTTTATCTAAGTGATAATTAAAAGCCAAATACTGTTACATTTTTCTTTAATGTATGCTCCTGTAAAAGCCAGATTCTTTTCCTTTCAAATTGACCCTTAACAGTTCTTTATAATTATGATACTATTAGAAATATTAGCTGATTATCACAGTTCATTGTCTTAATGTATCTCAGGAAAAAATTAAGTATCTGGCTTCTCTTTCCAGCCCCCATCAAGAAATCGGCGAGAGAGAGCTGAGCTGAGGCCAGATTTCTTTGATTCTGCAGCTATCATAGAAGACGATTCAGTAAATGTTAAATTATTACTGTTCTTTATTATGGTTTCTGGGTCTTGTTTATGCATGAATTTAATAATTGTGTTTCACTTTTTCTAGGGATTTGGAATGCCTATGTTCTGAAGTCTG
Source organism: Balaenoptera acutorostrata (assembly GCF_949987535.1). Lineage (NCBI taxonomy): Eukaryota > Metazoa > Chordata > Mammalia > Artiodactyla > Balaenopteridae > Balaenoptera > Balaenoptera acutorostrata. The sequence goes on along the minus strand of NC_080067.1, from coordinate 22,405,139 downwards.
AAGAAAATTTACAAATCTGGAACTCTATTATTTAGAGCTAGAGGCCTATATACTGTGATAGCTTGTATGGGGAAAAAAACACTTTTGATGTGATCTGATTTGTTTTTTAATCAAATGATTGAGGTCAATCCCTTTTTGCAGTGACAGAAGAGGAGCATGTAAATTACCCAAGAGAATGTTGGTGAATGTCACCTCAGAAAGACTGACCTGAAAAATCATTTGTGTCCTATTATTGGACTTATCCCAATACAGATGTGTGTGTTTTTCTGGAGGGAGGAAGAAATTTTAAATTTTTAAAACAGCTGTCAAGATAAACACTGTAATACACCTGTTTTATGAAAACTCAGCATTGAGTAAAAAAAAATATTTTTAACTTTATTTTCCTGTTGTACAATTTAAAAACCGTTTTAACATTTTGCCTTTTTATGTTTTAAAAGCTAACCATTTTTATTAAACCTATGAGTAAAGCAGCTCATCCTAATTGCCGAAGAGTGTTTTGGAGCTCACTGGATTTGGTTGGACCTTGTGGAATACAGAAATATGGAGGAGCAGAATACTGACAAGCTAAGATGAAACTCTGACAGTGCATCGCTGCCAAAAACCATACACCCTCTGTGGACATAGATATGAAATCCCCGATTTTATATACTCTTGAATAAAAAGGTTTATTTTTATTTATAAGGGGGCATAAAATAAGACATGTCCAAGCAGCCATTTTTCCAACAGATGCTGTACACCATTCATTTTATATAGATTAGGGAGATTCAAATACAGTACATTTTCTATTGGTATTTGTTCTGTGCATTTTTAGCAACTTCTACCAGCAAATAAAGTATTCTCAGTAAAACAAAAATGGTTCTCAAGTTATCAGTTTGCCGTTTTTAACCACTTATTTCATGCCCTGCCAAATTCAAGTTACATGGACTTCCATTTTCTTAAAAAGATAATCATGAAGAACTCCTTCGCCATTCAAACGTAATTTTAAGTGTAACATAACCGTGTCTACTTCCCATGCACTTAATACCCTTATGCACTAATTTTGTGAATTAAGTTTACCGATTATAGAAGTGTGTGCTGCATAGAAGTCTGTGCTTAGAGGGTGAAGTACTTAAGCTTACCTTGAAATACAGCAACATTTCAGTGTTAAATGTGCATATTAAGGATAATTCTTTTTGGGGGAAAGAAATTACGAATCTTCAGGACAGCCTTTAATGGTTTAGAGTTACATTCTGCTTAGACTTTTATGACTTGCTGCTACTGTTATTTTAAAAAGCCCACTTACTTACTTTCTTCCTTTCTGATTTTTAAAGTAAGCCTCAGAACTTCCAAACCAATCCATCCATAGCTGTTTCTGGGCTGGTTTTTAAAGTAGCTGCAACAGAGTGATGAGGCTTTCCCTTTTTACCAAAAAACAAAAGCATTAAAAAAAAAAAAAAAATCTGTGCACCCAGTGACTATGTGGGAAAGCAGAATGGATTACTTTATTCATCCTTTTAGTAAACAGACAAAACAAACTTTTCTCAACATTTGTACAGTTCTGAAAAAAACTTCTTGGTCATCAAAAATGTTTTATCTGCTGATTGAGCAATTCCTGGGCTCCAGTTGGGGCTGGGGTCTCGCTTTCCTCCAGAAATGTGGGTTTCACTGGAAGTGAAGGGGCGGGGATGATTGATTGGACTGTCCACCACGCCAGCCCTGCCCGCCTGTGGTTCTGGCCAGGGAGCAGGCTGGGAAGTGCCCTGGCACCTGCACAGATTGATCCTTGGCTTGACAGTTTCACGTGGAAAACAAACAGATGCTGACTTAGAATTGTAGACTACCATGCAACAGAAAAGGCATAATATCGACTCCAATGGGTTTCCAGTTCAGTTTGAAGTCAATCGAATTTTTGTATTTTCAGTGTCTCCTTGATTGGTTTTGCTAGTAATTCTGTAAATTGTACATTTGCAATATGAGGTTTTTTTTCCTTTTGTACAATTTGAAACTGATGCTTCACCTTTCCTTTAATAAACTATTCAAAATCAGGCTTGTGGTAGTCATCCTATTGTTCCTACTAGGTAAAGCTTTAAAGAGGTGATTTCTTTTCCTGTCGACAGAATGATGAAGCTTTCCTTTTTTACCAAAAACTGAGAGTTTGCTCTTTCAGATCATTTGTTAAATGATTGATGGCAAAATTCCTGTATCAATGAGGCTTTACTTCTTTAAGCAAGCATTATCTTAGGACTAGCTCATCAGTTTTCTTTCATTCTTTGTATTTCCTTGGAGAGAGTGAGAGACTAGCTAGGCCAAGTGGTCTGTGATTCAAGAGGAAGCCTCTCGTGGGCTGCGTTTTGGAGGAGGCATTCAGGGATTATCAACTGGTCTGAAGCCTGGGTGCTTCCCCCACCTGAGATCCAGACTCAGCACTTCTGCACGGTTGCCCCCTAGCAGTGCCCTGTAAAGATCACTTGTGTTCTGCATGGCTGCTGAAGTGAGGGTTTCTCTTGACATTGCTGCCAGGTGTCACTCTGAACAAAACTGTATCCTACACTTTATGGGCCTGACCGTGTTCTCTGGGCTGTGTTCATTAGATGGCCTAAGATGGCTGTGCAGAAGAGGCAGGAATGCAGGGGATAAATCGGCAGGTGAGCTCTCCAGGCAGCCCAGGAGGGAAGGTGATGAGGGCGGATCTCTGTAGCAGCTCATCTTGAAGGTTATGTGCTTATGAGATAAGACCAGGGCTTTGCCCATGTGTGACTCTACCTTCGGACAAGCTTGCAAACCTCCCAGATGTGACTTGACTGTGACTCTCTATTGGCCCTGCTCTCAGAAAAGAATCTATCAAACAAGGAGCAGTGTCTTCATGGGAAACAAAGGCTTAGTGCCTGCTCAGGCTACACATATCAGACCAAACTCAGGTAAGGTTCCATCCATGCCCTCCTAAGTGCCTTGCTCTGTAGGGGTCTCCACTGGGCATCACGTCTTGAAGGATAGCTTTCTGCTCCCAAGGACACATAAATGAGGCATTTCTCATCACCAGGACAGTAGGGACATGGTCAGTACGTACCTACTAAGGCTGCCACATCTGCCCAAATGTGCTGGCTGGATTCCACACAGGCCCCAGACTGAGGCTCCGCCCACTGAGTAGCCACAGCTTCCGCTTGGAATGGTGGAGATCCCATGCTGACAGGGAAGCACGAGCATGAGGACCTGTAGTTTCACTAAAATATATATATAATAAAGCCACAGCTCTCCAGAAATCCTTTGAAACCAGAAGGACTTAAAGTTCACATCTGTCAAACAGGTGGAGTCTGGGTTGATTCAACAACTCCATCAAGGGTGTTAAAGTCAGTGTACTGGGTGAGTGTCCTTCACAGGCTTCTCTGACTCTGGGCAAACCACATCTCAAGTGCCAGCAAAAAGCATCAGTGCATCCAGAAGCAGAGAATTGGGCTGGGGAGACCAAGACGTGGTCAGAAGAGAGGCTGGAAAGACTTCACACAACAGAAGCACTGGACGGCTGCTGGTGGATGTGCGTGCTCCCGTGATTCCAGCCGCTCAGAGGGATGCCGTCATGCATGAGGCGGGAAAGTTCTCCAAGTTTAGTAGCTCTTCAGGTTGATACAATCCCAAGTGGAGCCGACCACCACCTTTCTCACTCCAACCCTTTGGGATTCAGACAGTACTGCCTGGGTTCAAATCCCAGCTTCACCCCTCATTAGCTGTGTGGTTCAGGACAAATCGGTTTACATACTTAGGGCAGGGACAGTTACAGCAGGACACTCACAGAGCCTCCTACCTCCACCACAACTCGCTGTATTATCTGCTCTCGGTCTAAACACGCATTTGCCAGCGCTCCACTCAGTACACCCAAGTCCTCTCTAGTTACAAGATTTAGCATTTTTCTCTCCGTTTAAGACGAGACCACCGTTGGGAATGGCATTCCTAAGAGCAGCTGATGAGAAAACTGACTGCTGCTCTGCAACACACAGAGGCTGGTCTACTTGACAGAGCTTCCAAGGTCTTGCAGCTCTGTGTCTCCGCCACCAGCTTGGTTTTCAGATGGGCCAAATCCTAGCTTGGCAGACCCCAGAAATCGGATTGGCCAGGCAACTTTAAGCTATTGAGCCACATGCTAACCAACCTGTATGGTTCTCCCTCAGCCAGGAGGCCTCTAAAAGACCAGGAGTCTGCCACCACTCCTTTCCCAGCTCCAATGGCTTACAGTCTTACTGCTGGTGCCAAAGAGAAGTACAAGGAGCCTCTGGCCAAACATCTCTGCCCCCTAGGAACTAACCACCTAGTTCGGAAGACAAAAATATGTTTCAGGCCATATGTTTGCTTCTAAATTTCATCTACTAAAAGAAACCAGGGCTCTTAGAGAAATCACTAAATCCGGAGCTGGGTGAGGAAAATATAAGATGAACCTGGTACATTACCCTGTGTCAAAAAATAAGGAAGTGCACAAAAAATTATTGTGACATATCAAAAGGACTGAGGAACCAGCTTGAAAGAGCACCCCTCTGGCCGTATCAGGAAATTCTGAGCATCAAAATGAGTAACATTAAATTTTTAAAGAACCCATGAGTCTCTATTTTTTCTTGATTGAATGACTGAATATATTCATTCACTAAAACATTTATGAAACACCTACTATGTACTAAGCCCAGGTTTCAGTTATGAAGAATATTAATATATGATTCTCAATAAACTAGTATAATGTGCATTTGAAAATTTGATAGGGTGATAGCATAGTAAGAAAAATATATTATTTCAAGAAAAAAATGTTTAAAAATGAAAAAATAATTTATGCATCTAAATTGATACTAAAAACTTAAAGAAGAGAAAGCTCTTTCTTCCTTCCTTGTGGATATAATGATAGGGTTAGAAATACAGTATTTTACCACCAACATAGAACAGCTGATTGAGGCAAGAATCATAACGGATACTAAAAAGTAGTGGACGGAAGTGTGCTGACAGGCTTAAAGAATGCTGATCAGACTCAATTTCATCAATAATGGAAAAACCTAACGTGTTTCCTAATGTAATACAAGGAAAGAACACTCTTGTGTATTACTCCTACCTGGATCTAAATGTCTGTAAACAATCAGACAAACCCAAACTGAGGGACATTCTACAAAATAATTGGCGAACATGCTTCAAAAATGTCAATGTCATTAAAGACTATGTAAGACAATGAGCCTTGTTTCATATGAAATAAGCAGTGACATTTGGGGGGACAAAGGGTCATGATTCTGCAACTTACTCTCAAATAGGTCAGTAAAAATAGTAATTATATATTTATATAAAAGATGAATCAAATATAGAAAATGTTAACTGGGTAATCTAGGTGAAGGGTATACAACTCTTGCAACATTTCCACAGGTTAGAAATTTTCCAAAATAAGTTTTTTAAAATGTGAGAACACGTTTCTGGAAAGAAGTTAATATAGGGTAAGAAATTAATATAGGGTATATGCCTTACTTAGCATCTATTCTGGTAGACACACACACACACACACAATTACAAACATCTCCTTTAATCCTCAACAATTCCTGAAGGAATTGAAAGGATAGGACATATCATTTAACTGTTATATTATTTAAAAGTAAGAAAACTAAAAGCCTAAGCAGACAAGTACTTCACCCTAAAAGCTTATTATCTCACCTTTAGAGAAAAAAATTAATTCTTGAGAAAAGAAAGGAAAACAATACACAGAGGTGTTAAATAAGGGTCAGCTCTAAGTGATAATACTATATGTTTTCTTTAGTTTTCTTCATTTTTCAGATTTTTACCACAAAAAAATAAGATTTATGCTCAAAAAATATTAGTTAGGATTTTTAATAAAACAATTTTATAGGAAGGCACAAATGAAATCTTTCTAGAATTTAATAAACTTAGCCAAGTTATTACTGGTATTTAGATTCCCAGGTTTCATGACTGCAGAAGGCAGGGATGGGTGCAAATGGCCAGGCAGTAATTTACCCTTGGTACATTTACAGTGGAATATTTGCATGTTTCCTCCATGGGCGCTGTACCTTCTTGCTGGCCAAGACATCCAGGTCACAGCAGATTCGGGCACGTGTAGAGGAAGGCTGGATGATGTCATCCACAAACCCTGGGGAAGCACAGAAACGGAAGCAGATCATCTGCGGCCCCAGATGCTGCCACCCACCCGACACCCACACAGTGCTCAGCCAGGGCACTATCTTCTGCGGCCAACGGTGTGAGCAGGGCCCAACCCGGCACAAGAGGAGCTGGGTCCTGGAACCTTCCCCTGATCCCAGGAGCCCCCTGTTCCTCTGGCAGGTCCCAAACTTCTGGCCTAGGAACACTCGGCAAGAAAAGGAAAATGTGACCCCCTCCCTACCAAGATGAATTCAACAGGGAATCAAATTAAGAAAGTGCACTTTTATTTTTTTTTAAATCACTACAACAATTCCTCCCATCCTGTACATAAACCCCTCTGCAATGTTACTATGCCACTCCTCCCATCAGGAAGTGGATTGTATTTCTTCACCTGGCCTTGTAACTTGCCTTGGCCAACAGAATGTGGCAAAAGTAACACTGCAACTTCCAAACCTAGGCCTCAAGGCACCTTGCAGCTTCCCCGCTCTCCCTCTTGCCCTCAGGACACCATGTAAAGCAGTGTGTGGACTAGCCTCCCTAAGAATAAGAAGCCACATGGAGACAGAGTCTACCTGACAGCCAGCACCAGCCATGTGAGTGAGGCCATCGTGGACTAGCCCCAGTCAGACCGCCAGATGACACAGCTGCATGACTGATCCCAGGCCCAGCCAGCAGAAGAACCACCCAGCTCAGCCCAGACCAAACTGCTGACCCTCAGAACTATGAGGGAAAACGAAACAAAACAAAACAAAACAAAAACGGTGGTGGTTTTAAGTCACTTTGTTTTGGGTAGATTTTTCACAGCACTAGGGTGACTGGAGCAACACTAAGAGACTCAGCCATTTCAGCAATGTTGTTTTGATTCTGGTGACAGAGCAGCGTTCTTAAGTGATGACTGCTCAGGGACAAGCCAGCCCTCACTGGTCTCCAGATTAAACTGGAAGGGCAAAGGCAGACTTCTGGAGTAAAATAAGAAGCAAGTGACCCAACAAACAAACGGAGCTGCCCTCCCCACCACAGGCCCTACCTCTCACGGCTGCAGGAAAAGGGTTGGCAAACTTCTCGATGTACTCTGCCTGAGCGGCCTCCACATTCTCGTGCCCTTTGAAGATGATCTCCACGGCGCCCTGTCACGAGAGGAGTCAGTGAACGCCCCTGGAGGCCCCTGGAGACCTGGGCAGGCCTCCCTCAGCTCATCATCGTGGGCGTGGTTGCCAGTGTCCTGGTAAATCAAAGTGTACCAGAGACAAGTGCCGGCTCCAGGTGCCTGGAGGTGACCTCCGTGACGCCGGGGGCTGTGATGGGTGCTCAGCTGCGGCCCCAGGGACGAGCAGCCCAGGCTAAGCCAGGTGTTTGCCTCCCCAGATTCTGTCCTGCTCTCTCCAACTGCATTTATCCTTCTCTGAGGCCAAGATATTTGGCCTAGTTTCCACTGTTAAATCCACAGTTCCCTCACTGAGGGAAGCAGAGTGCTGTTTTCCTTTTTCATGATTCTGAGCCCTGAGCACACAATTCAATGGCCAGAGGTGGAAAGACTGAAATGCAAATGTAGAAAAATGAGGACTGAAAGATGAGCCTTCACGTCAGAACCCTTGAAAGTCAGCTTGGAGAGGCGGGGGCACGGGAGTTACCTGGATCAACTGCACCAGCTGTTTTGAAGCAGGAAAGGAGTGGGGAGCAGGCACAGCAACAGGAAGTACCTGCCCTAAGTCAGCACCTGGGGGCTGGGGGAATGTCCAGGCCTCCAAAGGCCAGTTCAGCCCCTTCCCCTTTACTGACGTCTCAAAACCCACTCTAGGCTCCTCCCACCTGGGCACGAAGATGGCGGCACACGCCTGAAGTGAGAGGGCAGGAGGCAGGCTTGCCAGGGTCTAGACCCCAACTCCCTGGAGCCCTGGCCCCTCTCCAACATTTCCCAGACGCAGAAGGGAAAGCCAGAGGGCCTCACCTTTGCTCCCATGACTGCAATCTCTGCTGTGGGCCAGGCGTAGTTGGTGTCACCACAAAGGTGCTTGGAGCTCATGACATCGTAAGCTCCACCATAGGCCTAGAACAGACCCAAATGCTGAATGTTAGTGCCTGAGTCACCCACGTCATGTCCCTGCAAGACCCCAGAAAGCCAAGCAAAATGAGGACAAAAAGCAAGAAGAGTCCTCCTGGGCTGCTAAAGGCCCAGTGTCTGTGAGGCCAGGGAGCCGGAGCACAAGGGCACAGCCCACAGGCCTTTCACAGTTCATGGTCACGGTCTTTCCCGGCTGCTTTTTCCCACTGCTGCTTTCAGTTCCCAGATGACCAGGGACACCTCTGCAGGGCGTGTCTGCAGGGCTGTCCACGCTGTGCTGTCCTCCAGAGCCTTTTAAGGGGAGCGAGGCGTAGTCTCCCTCCAGCGCTGCTGAACCTCTCAGCCAGACTTCCAGCCACGACCCTGCCGTGGGAGTGAGTGAGCTCACAGCCTCCGGAGTGAGTTCCTCACCTTCCTGGTGATGACTGTCACTTTGGGCACAGTTGCCTCGGCAAACGCGTAGAGAAGCTTGGCGCCGTGCCGGATGATGCCCCCGTACTCCTGCGCAGTGCCTGGGTCACGAGGAAGAGTTACTGGATACCCACAGAATCCTCAGGAGGTCGGCCTCTGCTCTCAGCTGGGAGGTCTTCCCCCTCCCCAGAGGGCCACCCCTCATACAGCCGCACCATCCAGACACCCACAATATGGAGACGTCACAAATCCTGAGGGAATTTTGCAAGAAGATCTCCAAATAAAGTGGGTGCCTTGCTGGGCAAAACCGCCTCTCCTGGCCCCCACCTCTGTCAATGACTCACCAGGGAGAAAGCCAGGGACATCCACAAACGTGATGAGTGGAATATTGAACGCGTCACAGAATCGGACAAAACGAGCCCCTTTCACGGATGAATTAATGTCCAAGCATCCTAGAAAAAGACAGATTATCCAGGCTGAGCTTCTGGGCAATTCCCAGTCCCACCCACACTGGGAATGTGCCCTCAGCAACCATTCAGAGCTGGTTACTAAGGAGGCACCAAAGTTACCTCCTCAGAAAACAGCTAAGGGGATCCTCACACTCCAGGAAAAACTGCGAAGACAGGAGAACCCACCTGGCACTTGCCAGAGGGCCAAGGAGTGGCGCCGCCCCTGAGGGTCTGGCAGCAAAGCCCAGGGCAGGCAGCCAGTCTCGGCCTCGTAAACTGAAGGGCTGCTTGCTGCCACCTGATGCACAGCCTGCCTCGCCCCTGCAGCCAGTCGTGGGAGGTGACATTCAGGGGCTGGTCTTACAGAGTCCCTGTACCCTGGAATCGGATTCTGGCTTCACCAGCTATAGCCATGTGTCAGGTTAATTACTTCACTTTCTGAGCCTGAGATTCACCACCTGAAAGGCAGGGGTGTTACCCCTCTCCTACCACAGCTGTAAGGATTCCAGGAGACGGGATCTGTGAAAGGGCACAGAATGAGAGCTGTTACTAGTAAACCCTCTCCTAGCACGGCTGTAAGGATTAAAGGAGACGGGATCTGTGAAAGGGCACAGAATGAGAGCTCTTACTAGTAAACCCTCTCCTAGCACAGCTGTAAGGATTAAAGGAGATGGGATCTGTGAAAGGGCACAGAATGAGAGCTCAGTTACTAGTAAACCCTCTCTTACCACACTTTGCAAAGTATTTTATAAAGCCAGCATTACCCCGATACCAAAACAAGAAAAGGACATTACAAGAAAATGCAGACCAAAATCCCTCAAGAACATAGATACAAACAGTCCTAAGATATTACCAAATCAAATCCAGCATTAGATAAAAACACTGATGCATCATGACCAAGTGCAGTTATACCCAGGAATTCGGACTTGATTTAATGTGTGAAAAGCAATGAAATTATTAAAGGAGAACAACCATATGGTCACTTCAATAGATATAAACATCTGAGAAAATCCAACATTCATAATTAAAAACTAGCAGTAAACTAGGAGTACAATTGAACTTCCATTGTCTGATAAAGAATATCTACAAAAAAACTTGGATTAGAAGAATAAATCCCCAAACTGATCTACACCAGTGCTGCCCGAAAGAGCTTTCTATGATGATGAAAATGTTCTCTGGCTTTGCTATTTGTCGACATAGTAGCCACTAGCCACATGTGGCTACCGAATACTTGAAACAGGACTAAAAAAGTGAGAGACTAAGTTCCTAATTGTATTTAATTTTAATTACTTATACTATTTTAATTATTTTACATTTAAAGTTTAATAGCAAGTATAGTGGAAAAATCTGTATTTTTCAAGCAATTCCTATCAAAATCATAGGAATTTCTTTTGTAGAACCTGATAAGCGGATTCTAAGATTCACATGGTTAATACAAAGGAGAAAGTATGGTCAAAACGGTATTTTCTTTTTTAAAATATCAGTATAGGAAGACTTACACTAACTGACTTGAAGACTCACAAAAGCAGGGTTTCTCAGTCTTGGTATTATCAACAATTTGGACAGGATAATTCTTTGCTGTGGGTGTTTGACTTCTGCACGTAGGATGTAGAGCAGCATCTCTGGCCTGCACCCACTAGATGCCAGTAGCACACCCCTCCACCCCTCATCCCCACTGTGACAACCAAAAGTGTTTCCAACACTGCCACATGTTCCCAGGATATTGAAATTGTCCCTGGTGAGAACCACCAAGAACTACAAAGCTATAGTAATCAAGACAGTATGGCAGAGGCAAAGAGGTAGGCAAAAACAGCAATGAAACAGGATAGATTGTGAAGAAACAGGCCCACACAACTGATTTTAGACCAGGCACCAAAACAATTCAGTGTGGAAAGTAAGTCTTGTTAACTAATGGTGATGGAACAATTAAATATCTGTATGGAAAAAAAAGGAAGTAGACTCCTGTTCCACTCTATACTCGACACACAAAAATTAGCCCAAAATGGATTGTAGACCTTAACATAATCCACAACTACAAAGCTCCTAAAAGATGATGTCGACTATCTTTGAAACCTTGTAGTAGGCAAAGATTTCCTGGAAAGGACACAAAAAGTTCTAATCAGAAGTAAAAACACTGATAAATGGGACTTTACCAAGTTTTTTAAATAATGTGAATCAAAAGACACCATTAATTAAATGAATAAATAAGTCACAGACCACGAAACAAATATTTAAAATACACATATCTGACAAAGGATTCACATCCAGAATATATAAAGAACCCTACAAATCAACAATAAAAAGACAACTCAAAAAATAATAGCAATAGGCAAAACTTCCCTCTTGCCTAATGCATTTTCTGAGATGATAGAAATGTTCCATATCTTGCTTTGAATGGTGAATACAAGGTTGTATAAACTGCCAAAACCCATCCCAATGAACATGTAATTTACTGTGCCTAAATTGTAACTCAATAAAAGAAAAATCTATGTTAATGACTTGAAATAAAGAATGTGAGTGATGAGTCCTGGGATGAAGATAATTCTAAATTAAGAAACCACAAGAACTACAAAGAGGCCAGAATAAAAATCAAAATGAAGAAAAATACAAGCAATGACAACCAAAACGAGATAAAATCGTTGGGGAAATGAACACAGTCAGAAATGGAAAACCTGTGGCCCTGAGCTGCCAAGAGTGGGCCCCAGGTCCACTAAGATGATGGCCTCATCATCTTAGGCCCTAGTCCAGACCTGACAGAGCACCTGGCACCCAGAGAGCCCAATGAGCCCTGGCTAATTCCTACAAGGAAGAAATGAGAACCAGTGTCAAGGGGGAGGAGGATTTGGGGAGGGAAGGATCGGGAGTTTGGGATTAGCAGATGCAAACTAGTATATATAGGTTGGATAAACAACAAGGTCCTAGGGTATAGCACAGGGAACTGTATTCAGTATCCAGTAATAAACCATAATGGAAAAGAATATATATATGTAGAACTAAGTCACTTTGCTGTAGAGCAGAAATTAACACAACACTGTAAATCAACTATACTTCAATAAAAAAGAAAAAGGGGGCTTCCCTGGTGGCGCAGTGGTTAGGAATCCACCTGCCAATGCAGGGGACACGGGTTCGTGCCCCGGTCCGGGAAGATCCCACATGCCACGGAGTGGCTATGCCCGTGAGCCACAACTACTGAGCCTGCGCATCTGGAGCCTGTGCTCCGCAACGAGAGAGGCTGCGACAGTGAGAGGCCCGCGCACCGCGATGAAGAGTGGCCCCCGCTCGCCGCAACTGGAGAAAGCCCTTGCACAGAAATGAAGACCCAACACAGCCAAAATTAAATAAATAAATAAATAAATAAAAAGAGTCAGAACCTATCACACTTATAAAAAAATAAATAAATAAATAAAAAAGAAAAAAAAGAAAAAAAAAGAAAAAAGAAAAAGAAATGAGAACCAGAAAAGAGGCCTCCTCTGTGAGCCTCTAAAGCTGCTTTTTTTGACACCCCATAAACATCACAAAGAATTACTGAGTCAAGAAGGAGGGAAGCTGAGGAACCACAATGGAACCAAGTATTCAGACTCCAGCCAGGGCTAGGGCAGGCCCCTAGGATAGACATTCTAAGTATTTGTAGATAAAGTTTCCACAATGAGCCAAGGAGTTTCTTAAAAAGTGAGCTTGTGAAAGTGCACCTGTACTGGAGGGTGCCAGAACCTGCAGACATAGTCACAGGACAAGAAGTATCTTTGAGCAGACACAGAAAATCATGTGAAGTCCACACCAGGGACAGACACAGCGAAGAGGAGGAACTAAAGAGATACGTGAACAGCCGAGAACTTACTGTAGGAACAAAATGCATTTTCAGTATGTGTAAATTCCTAACTTTAAACACTATTCCTAGACAACAAAATGGTGGAATAGGCAGCTCCAAGCTCCTGTCTGCAAACAGAAACATCAAAACACAGGCAGAAACTGTCAGAACCAACTTTGTCAAAACTCTGGAACAGGAAAAAGTTTACAACTAAGTAAAAAGCTGAATCAGGAAAAAGGCAACTTAGAAACTGTAGGGAAGCTCTGTGGCGTTTTGAATTACACTTGCCCCACACTTCCCTGGTTCTAGAAGAAGCAAAGAAGACCTGAGGCACAAATCACCATGTAGGTCTGTTCTAACTTGTCTGGGGGCTACCTGAAAGATGGACGTAAGCCTTTCATCACTTCACCTAACTCAGAACTCACTCAGGCCAGAAAAGTGGCAGGCATTGCTCACTGTAAGACAAAAGAACCACTTATAGACATCTGGGGTGAAAGATTACAGTTGAGATTCCCTAAGGCCTGGGAGGAAAAAAACAGGGAGAGAGGGGGTTTGGGGGGGAAATTAGGTCATTCAAGAGCACCTGTGTATACAAGGGACTTCAGAAAGACGCAGATATGCCTAGAGCCAGATGCATGCTCAGAAAAGACCTGAGAAGGGAAATTAGAAAATACCTTGAACGGATCAGTGGAATGGAATAGAGAGCCCAGAAATAAACCCACATACCTAGGGACAATTAATCTTCGACAAAGAAGGCAAGAATACATAATGGGAAAAGACAGTCTCTTCAGCAAGTAGCGTTAAGAAAGTTGTACAGCCACATATAAATCAATGAAGTTAGAACACACCCTCACACCATACACAAAAATAAACTCAAAATGGCTTAGAGACTTCAATACACGACAAGACACCATAAATGTCCTAGAAGAGAACATAGGCAAAACATTCTCTGACATAAATTGTACCAATGTTTTCTTAGGTCAGTCTCCCAGGGCAACAGAAATAAAAGCAAAAATAAACAAATGGGACCTAATCAAGCTTATAAGCTTTCACACAGCAAAGGAAACCATAAACAAAATGAAAAGACAACCTACAGACTGGAAGAAAATATTTGCGAATGATGCAACCAACAAGGGCTTAATTTCCAAAATATACAAAGAGCTACAATTCAATAACAACACAAAAACCCAATCAAAAAATGGGCAGAAGACCTAAATAGACATTTCTCCAAAGAAGACATACAGATGGCCAATAGACACATGAATAGATGCTCATCATTGCTAATTATTAGAGAAATGCAAATCAAAACTATAATGAGGTACCACCTCACACCAGTCAGAATGGCCATCATTAAAAAGTCTACAAGTAATAAATGCTGGAGAGGGTTTGGAGAAAAGGGAATCCTCCTACACAGGTGGTTGCCATATGATCCAGCAATCCCACTCCTGGGCATATACACCCAGACAAAATTATAATTCAAAAAGATGCATGCACCCCTATGTTCACAGAAGCACTATTTACAATAGCCAAGACATGGAAACAACCTAAATGTCCAGTGACAGATGAATGGATAAAGATGATGTGGTATATATATAATGGAATATTATTCAGTCACTAAAAAGAATGAAATAATGCCATTTGTAGCAACATGGATGGACCTAGAGATGATCATACTAAGTGAATTAAGTCAGGCAGAGAAAGACAAATACCATATGATATCACTTATATGTGGAATCTAAAATATGACACAAATGAACTTGTCTACAAAACAGAAACAGACTCATAGACAAGAAAACACACTTGTGGTTGCCAAGGGGAGGTGGGGGAGGATTGGGAGTTTGGGATTTGCAAACTATTATATATAGAATGGATAAACAACAAGGTCCTGCTGTATAGCACAGGGAACTAACAATATATTCAATATCCTGAGATAAACCAGAATGGAAAAGAATATGAAAAAGAATATATATGTGTATAACTGAGTCACTTTGCTGTACAGCAGAAATTAATACAACATTGTAAATCAACTATACTTCAATAAAAAATTTTTAAAAAAGAAAATACCTTGAGATGAATTAAAATGAAAACATAACATTACAAAAGACTTGAGAAGACCTTAAGCTTTAACCTTGGGCTGATACCTAAACTCAGTTTAAGTCTGGCTACATGTTGAAGAACAGCCTCAGTACAGAGCCAATTTGCAAAGACTAGGAGAGATGTTTTCTTATTTGTCTGTTTTGGCACCTGGTGTTCAAGGTAATCTCTGTTAAAACAATAGCTGGACACAAGCTAAGGAAAACAACAAGGAATATAGCCTCTGCAAAAATAGTTGGGAAAAGTCACTAGACAAATGGACTACTACAGCATTCAACAATCAAAAAACAACAACAAACTCTGGAAAAAGGGGAGAATATGATTTCCAGAGTTACCGCATTATAATATTCAAATGTTCAGTTTCCAACAAAAAATAACAAAGCATACAAAGAAACAGGAAAGTACAGCCTTTCAAATGAGCAAAATAAATTAAAAGAATCCATCCTGCAGAAGCCCAGACAATGAACTTACTAAACAAAGATTTTAAAACAACTGTCTTAAATATGCTCAAGGAGGTAAAGGAAAACACGAAGAACTAAAAAAATCATGAAAAAAAAAAAGTATGAACAAAATGAGAATATCAATAAAGAGAAATTATAAAAAGAAACCAAACAGAAATTCTATGGCTGAAAAGTACAATAACTGAAATGAAAAGTTCACTACAGGGGTTCAACAACAGACCTGAGTAGACAAGAAGGGTAAGAAAACTTGAAGATAAGAAAACTTAAATAATCCAGTCTGAGGAGCAGAAAGAAAAGAAAAAATGAAGTGAACAGAGACTAAGGGACCTATGGAATATCATCAAGTGAACTGACATATACCACATGGCAGTACCAGAAGGAAGAGAGAGAGAGAGAGAAAGGGGCAGAGAGATTATTTGAAGAAATAATGTCCAAAAACTTCTCAATTTTGGCACAAGACATGAAGCTACAAATTCAAGAAACTCTAAGTAGGATAAACTCATACACACCCATACTGAGACACACTATAGTCAAATTATTAAAAGACAAAGACAGAATCTTGAAAGTAGCAAGAGAGAAGTGACTCATCATACACAAAGAATCTTCAATAAGCTTACCAAATGGGACACATATTTAAAGTGCTGAAAGTTCTATTTTTTATGGTAGTTCTATTTTTAGTTTTTTGAGAAACCTCCATACCGTTTTGCATAGTGGCTGCACCAATCTACATTCCCACCAGCAGTGTACAGGGTTCCCTTTTCTCCACATCCTTCCCAACATTTGTTATTTGTGTTCTTTTTGATGACAGCCATTCTGACAGGTGTGACGTGATATCTCATTGTGGTTTTGATTTGCATTTCCCTGATGATTAGCAAGGTTGAACATCTTTTCATATGCCTATTGGTTATATGCATTTCCTCTTTGGAAAAATGTCTATTCAGTTCTTCTGCCACAGTAATTCCACTCCTAGGAATATATCCAAAAAAACCAAAAACACTAATTTGAAAAAATACATGCACCCCAATGTTCATAGCAGCATTATTTATAATTGCCAAGATATGTAAGCAACCTAAGTGTCCATCAACAGATGAATGGATACAGAAGATGTGGTGTATATATACAATGGAATACTACTCAGACATAAAAAGAACAAAATTTTGCCATTTGCAGCAATATGGATGGACTTGGAAGGCATTATGCTAATTGAAGTACAGTAAGTCCCCTACATACAAACAAGTTCCGTTCAAGCGTGGTCGTAAGTCCAATTTCTTCGTAAGTCCAGAAAAGTTAGCCTAGGTACCCAACTAACACTATCAGCTATATAGTAATTGTGGTAATAGGTTTATAATACTTTTCACACAAATAATACATAAAAAACAAACACAAAAACTAAAGAAAACATCTTTAATCTTACGGTACAGTACCTTGAAAAGCACAGTAGTATAGTACAACAGCTGGCATACAGGGCTGGCATCGAGTGAACATGCGAGAAGAGTTACTGACTGGAGGAGGGAGAGGAGGTGGGAGATGGTAGAGCTGAAGGATCGTCAGCAATAGGAGATGGAGGGCAAGCTGCAATTTCACTCACATCTGACGTTGATGGCACAGATTCTAGTTCCTTGCTGGATTCAATTCTATCTACCCTTTTGAAACAACGATCCAGTGATGTCTGGGTAGTAGCTCTTTTTTTCTCATGATAGATGACACAGTAGCACTGGATTGCATTCTTCACGGCTGCTGCAACCTTTGTGTGCCATTCTACATTCGGGTCCTGTGCCTCAAAAACTAACAGTGCCTTCTCAAATAAAGAATATTCCCTTGCTATTTCCTGCATCGTGAATCTCTTAGGTTCTTCAGTTACTTGTTCTTCTTCTTGTCTCTCTTCATCCTTTCTCTGGGCCTCCAATTCCATCAGGTCTTCATTAGTAAGCTCCCGCGTTGCACAGCAAGGAGTTCAATGAAGTCGTCCTCTTGCAGATCTAGCTCCAGCTTCTCGCTGAGGATCACTAAGTTGCTGAAGACCTCTTTGGACTCCTCATCCACCTTCTCAAATCCATGAAAATTGTGAACAAACTGCGGGCAAACGTTCTTCCAAACCCCATTCACGGTGATGCCGTAACCTCATGCCACGCAAAGTCAATGTTTTTTATGGCCTTGTAGATGTTACAGTCCTTCCAAAATTGTCGCAAGTTTGTTCCTGATTCATCACTCGCCTTTACTGCCTGATGAAAAGTGTGACATAAATAATATTTCTTGAGGGCTTCCCTGGTGGCGCAGTGGTTGAGAATCTGCCTGCTAATGCAGGGGACACGGGTTCGAGCCCCGGTCTGGGAAGATCCCACATGCCACGGAGCAGCTGGGCCCGTGAGCCACAACTACTGAGCCTGCGCGTCTGGAGCCTGTGCCCCGCAACAGGAGGGGCCGCAATAGTGAAAGGCCCGCGCACCGCGATGAAGAGCGGTCCCCACACCGCGATGAAGAGTGGCCCCCACTTGCTGCAACTAGAGAAAGCCCTCGCACGAACCGAAGACCCAACACAGCCAAAAATAAATAAATAAATAAATAAAGTAGCTATAAAAAAATTAAAAAAAAAAAATAATAATAATAATAATAATAATATTTCTTGAAAGTCGCTATAACCCCTGGTCCGTAGGTTGGATGAGCAACGTAGTATTCGGTGGCAGATGCACTACAGGACATTGGAATGAAAGTTGTCCATGAATGGGGGATGGCCCAGGGCATTGTCGAGCAGCAAAAGAATGTTGAATGGGACATCCTTCTCCAAGCAATATTTCTCCACATCTGGGATAAAGTGGTGGAAAAACCAGTCCTGGAAAATGGCCTGTGTAACCAGGCTTTGGGGTTACTCTTCCATACAACAGGAAGAGAGCCCTTGGCTATGTTTTTAAGGGCTCTTGGGTTCTCTGAATGATAAACTAAGAGAGGCTTCAGCTTTATATCACTGGAAGCATTGCCAGCAAACAACAGAGTTAGCTTATCCTTTGCTGCTTTATAGGCTGGCATCAACTTTTCCTACTTACTGATGTAACTTTGGTCTGGCCTCCTCTTCCAGTACAGTCCTGTCTCATCCACATTAAAAACCTGCTTGGGTGAATACACGCCTTCATCAAGAATTTCTCAAAGCATTTCAGGAAATTCCTGGGCAGCTACCATATTGTGAAGGTTGGCTCTATTTTTGAAGCAATGAAACCAGCCATGGCTGGCATTAAAAGATGCACCCTCTGATTCTTCGCCGTGTTTCTTCTTCAAGTTTTCATAACGACTTTTAGCTTTCTCTTGAATCAGCATTAAGCTGAACAGGACTCGACACTGGTGCTGATCCTGCATCCACACACTGAGAAGTTACTCATCTCCTCCATCACTTTTCCACGCTTCTTCGATAGTATTGTTGACATCATCAGCACAGCAGACTTCATGTTCCATGATCTTGTCCTTGTTATTTAGAATTGTGCTGATGGTTGAACAATTCATGTTATAAGAATGAGTGATGTCTACCATCTTTTTGCCTTGCTCCACTCTCTCAATTATTTTCATTTTTCTTTCCACTGTTATCGCTTGGCACTTCTTAGCAGTACCCACTACATCACCGCTGCTTTTACACTTAGTTCCGGACATCCTGGGCTTGAAATAAAGATACTGTACTACTGTACTCTATACCGTACTGTACAGTAAAGTACACAAAAGCACAACCACTTGTAGAGGATGCACGCACGTGACAATGTACGCCAGGCACGTGAACTAACTTATGTGATTAGACAGGCGAACACACGTTCGCATCTTTGAAAGTTCACAACTTGAAGATTCGTATGTAGGGGACTTACTGTAAGTTAGAGAAAGACAAATACTGTATGGTATTACTTATATATGGAATTCTAAAACTACAACAAACTAGTGTATATAACAAAAAAGAAGTGGACTCACAGATATAGAGAACAAACTACAGGTTACCGGTGAGGAGCAATAAGGGGGGGAGGGGCAATATAGGGGTAGGGGAGTAAAGGACACAAACTACTAGGCACAAAATAAGATACAAAGATATATGTATAACATGGGGAATATAGCCAATATTTTATAATAACTATAAATAGAGTATAACCTTTAAAAATTCTGAATCATTATATTGTAAACCTGTAATATATAATATTATACAGCAACTATACTTCAATTAAAAAATTAAAAAACAAGATGCTGAAAGAATAAAACGCAACCAACAACTCTATACTTGGCAAACTGTCCTTCAAAAATGAGGGACAAATAAAGACATTCCTAGATAAACAAAAGCTGAGGAGTTCGTTACCACTAGGCCTGCCCTACAAGAAATGGTAAAGGGAGCCCATCATGTTGAAATAAAAGGGTAGTAGATGGTATCACAGAACTGTATGAAGAAGTAAAGATTTCCAGTACAGGTAACTACATGGGGAAATATAAAAAAGCCAGTATTATTGTATTTTTGGTTTGTAACACCACTTTTTATTTCTTACATGATTTAAAAAACAAATGCAGGGAATTCCCTGGTGGTCCAGTGGTTAGGACTCCACGCTGTCACTGACAGGGCCTGGGTTCAATCCCTGGTTGGGAAACTAAGATCCTGCAAGCTGCGTGGCATGGCCAAAAAAAACCAAACCAAACAAAAAAAAAATGAAGCCCACAAAGGTTCACTGGTGAATTCTACAAAACCTTTAAAAATGAAATTACACCAATTCTCTACAATCTCTTCTAGAAGACAGAATCAGAGGGAATACTTCCTAACTCATTCTATGAGGCCATCATCACCCTAATACCCAAACCAGGCAAAAACATCACAAGAAAACTATAGACCAGTGTCTCTTACAAACATAGATGCAATAATCCTCAACAAAACATTTAACAAATCAAACCCAGTAACATACAAAAATAATTATACACCACTTCCAAGTGGGATTTATCCCAGGTATGCAAGGCTGATTCAACATATGAAAAACAATTCAGGTACTCCATTACATCAACAGGCTAAAGAAGAAAAATCACATGAACGTATCAATAGATGCAGAAAAGCATTCACAAAATCCAACACCTACTCATGATAAAAACTCTCAGCAAACTAGAAATACAGGGGAACTTTCTCAGCTTCATAAAGAACATCTACAAAAACCTATAGCTAACATCATACGTAATGGTGAAAAACTAGAAGCTTTCCCACTAAGATCAGGTATAATGCAAGAAAAGTGCCCTCTCACCACTCCTTTTCAAAACTATGCTGGAAGTCCTAGCTAATACAATGAAACAAGGAAAGGAAATATATAAAAGGCATACAGATTGGGAAGGAAGAAATCAAACTTTCTTTGTTTACAGATGACATGACCGTCTATGTAGAAAATCCTAAAGAACAAAAGTACTGCTGAAACTAATAATTATAGCAAAGCTGCAGAACACAAAGTGAATTTATTAAAGTCAATTGCTTTCCTGTATATCAGCAATGAATTTGAAACTAACAACAGAATACCGTTTACATTAGCACACCCCCACCCCCCCAAAAAAATACATAGGCATAAATCTAACAAAACAAGATCTATATGAGGAAAATTACAAAACTGATGAACAAAATGAAAAAGCTAAATAAGTAGAGAGATATTCCATATTCATGGATAGAAAGACTCAATATCATCAAGAAGTATGGTATTGGTGAAATAAATCAATGGAACAGAATAAAGAGCCCAGAAATAGACCTACATAAATATAATCAACTGATCTTTGACAAAGGACCAAAAGTAATACAATGGAAGAAAAACAGTCTTTTAACAAATGATGCTGGAACTACTGGACATCCACATCCAAAAAAACTGATGTAGACAAAACTTATACCTTTAACAAAAATTAACTCAAAATGGATCCACAGACCTAAATGTAAAACACAAAACTATAAAACTCATAGAAGATAACATGGGAGAATACCTAGGTGACCTTGGATATGGCAGTAACTTTTTAGATACACTACTTTCAAAGGCATGATCTATGAAAGAAATAATTGGTAACCTGGACTTCACTAAAATTAAAAACTCCTCTGTGAAAGACACTATCTAGAGAATGAGAAGACAACCATCAACTGGGAGAAAATATCTGCAAAACACACAATCTGATAAAGGACTGCTATCTAACATATACAAAGAACTCTCAAAACTTGTGAAAGAATTTCAATCTAAAATAGAACTGGAGGATGTAATTGGAAAATCTCACACATGTGCCCTCAGGAAGACAAAACTTAAGGACTAAGAAACTGATTTCCTTTAAAGGCCTGATTTACAGAACACTGATAGTGCCAAAATTTTCTCAGATGACAGGGGGTTGATCAGGGGTTATCTCATATCAACCTTGGGAAGTTTCATGAATGGGAGATGACCCAGGTCAGGATGGACTCACAAAGTGGGCTGAATTGAGTTTTGTTTCTGTGACTGGACTGATTTTATCTGCTCAGGAAGTTTTCAAGGCTGGTCTCCATTTGTTGTTTATTTTTAACTGACTCGAACTGGACTACCCCCCAACTCTTTACATTTCCTGTCCATAAATACAACCTGCCCCAAACCCTCAATGGACTCACCTGTAGCTTGCTACAGTTTGCTTGTCCTGAACTACAGTTCCTCTGCTATTCCTGAATAAACTCATCTTTTTGAGTTTACCTCTTTGTTTAGGTCAAACAAACACAACAATAAGAAAATGACCCAATTAAAAAATGGCCAAAGACCTGAACAGATACCTCACCAAAGAAAACACAGACAGGGCAAATAAGCATATGAAAAGATGCTCCACATCATACGTCATCAGGGAAATGCAAATTAAAATACACACTTATCAGAATAGCCAAAATGCAGAACACTGAGAACACCAAAAGCTGACAAGGATGTGGAGCAATAGGAACTCTCCTTCACTGCTGGTGGGGATGCAAATTAGTACAGCCACTCTGGAAGACAGTTTGGCAGTTTCTTACAAACTAGACATACTCTTACCATTTGAGCCAGCAATCATGCTCCTCGGTATTTACCCAAATGAGTTGAAAACTTACATCCACATAAAAACCTGCACAAGAATGTTTTTAGCAGCTTTATTAATAACTGCCACAACTTAAAAGTAGCCAGGACGTCTTTCAGTAGGTGAATGGATAAATGAACTGTGATATATCCAGACAATGTAATATTAACACTAAAAAGAAATCAGCTATCAAGCCGTGAAAAGACACAGAGGAAACGTGAATCATAGAGTATGTGGCCTTATCAGACCAGCTTCCTCCATATAACTAACTGGAAGAGGCTGATCTGAAAAAGCTACATACTGTATGATTCCAACTATATGACATTTTGGAAAAAGAAAACTATGGAAACAGTAGAAGGATGAGCGGTTGCCAGGGGTTATCAGGCTAACAGGGTTAGGGGGAAGGGAGTGATGAATAGGTGGAGCACAGAGGATTTTTAGGGCAAGTGAAACTATTTTATATGATGCTGCAAATGGTGGATACATATCATTACACATTTATCCAAACCTACAGAATATCCAACGCCAAGAGTCAACCCTACAGTAAACCATGGACTTGTAATGATGTATCAATGTACATTCCATAATTGTGACAGACATACTGCTCTGGTTCAGAATACTGATAGTGGGGTAGGCTGTATATGTGTGAAAACAGAGTATATATGGGAATGCTCTGTTGTTTCCACTCAATTTTACTGTGAACCTAAAAGAAGCTCTAAAAAATAAAGTTTATTTAAAAAAAAAAAAAAGATTAGACACTATGACCAAATGGGATATATCCCAGGAATGCAAAAGTGGTTCAATATACAAAAAAATCAATCAGTATAATACACCACATTAATAGAACAAAGGACAAAAGCTACATGATCAACTCAACCAACATAGAAAAGCCATTTGGCAAAATCTATCACCTTTCGTGATAAAACACTCAGAAAACTACAAATAGAAGGAAATTTCCCCAACACGATGTAGACCATATATGAAAAACCCACAGCTAACATCATATTCTATAGTGAAACACAAAGTTCTCTCCCTAAGATCAGGAAAAAGACAAGGATGCCCACTGGCACCATTGCTATTCAACACTGTGCTGGAAGTTCCAGCCAGAGCAATTAGACAAGAAAAAATAATAATAAAAGGCATCTAAATTGGAGAAGAAGTAAAACTATCTTTATATGCATTAAGTATGATCTTATATGTAGAAAATTCCAGAGAATCTACAAGAAAGCTACTAAAGCTAATAAATTCAGCAAAGTTGCAGGTTACAAGATCAGCAAACAAAACGCAGTTGCATAGTTGTCTTTCTATATACCGATAATGAACAATCCAAAAAATAAATTGAGAAAGGAATTCCATTTACAATAGCAACTAAAAGAATAAAACAAGAGTAAATTTAACCAAGATGTTAAAGACCTGTGCAGTAAAAACTACAAAACACTGCTGAAGAAATAAAAGAAGACCAAAATAAATGGAAAGGGGACTTCCCTTTTGGCACAGTGGTTAAGAATCCGCCTAACAATGCAGGGGCCGTGAGTTTGATCCCTGGGCTGGGAAGATTCCACATGCCACGGAGCAACTAAGCCTGTGCACCACGACTGCTGAGTCTGTGCTCTAAAGCCTGCAAGCCACAACTACTCAGCCCACGCACCACAACTATTGAAGCCTGCACACTCTGGGACCTGCATGTCGTAACTACTGAGCCCACGTGCTGCAACTACTGAAGCCCGTGCACCTACAGCCCGTGCTCAGCAACAAGAGAAGCCACTGCAATAAGAAGACCACACACCACAACAAAGAGTAGCCCCTGCCCATCACAACTAGAGAAAGCCCGAGCCTAGCAATGAAGACCCAACACAGCCAAAAATTTAAAATAAATAAATAAATAAATAATAAATGGAAAGACATCCTGTGTTCATGAGTTAGAAAACTTTACATTGTTAAAATGTCAATACTTCATAAAGTGATCAGCAGATTCAATGCAATTGCTACCAAAATTCCAACAACCTTTTTGCAGAAATGGAAAGGCCAATAGTCAAATTCATATGGAATTGCAAGGGGCCCCAAAAAGCCAAAATAATCTGAAAAGGAAGAACATGAGAAGACTCACACTTCCCAATATTAAAACTTACTACAAACCTACCGTAATCAAAACAGTGTGATACTAGAACATGGATAGACTTGCAGACCAAAGGAATAGTATTGAGACCCCAGAAATAAACTCATACATCTACAGCCCACTGACGTCTAACAAAAATGCCAAGTCCATTCAATAGGGAAAGAATAGTCTACTCAACAAATGGTGCTGGGATAACTGAATTTCTGCGTGCAAAAGAATGAAGCTCACCACAAATGCTAATGCATATATATGGAATATTAAAAAAAAATGGTACTGATGAACCTAATTGCAGGGCAGGAATAAAGATATAGACATAGAGAATGGACTTGAAGACACAGGGTGGGAGGGGGAAGCTGGGGTGAAGTGAGAGTAGCATCAACATATATACACTACCAAATGTAAAATTATTAGCTAGTGGGAAGCATCAGCATAGCACAGGGAGATCAGCTCAGTGCTTTGCGATGACCTAGAGGGGTGGGATAGGGAGGGTGGGAGGGATGCTCAAGAGGTAGGGCATATGGGGACATACGTATGCATATGGCTGATTCACTTTGGTGTACAACAGAAACTAACACAATATCATGAAGCAATTATACTCCAATAAAGATCTATTAAAAAAAAAGAAGAATGAAGCTGAACCCCTAACTTACACTATATGTAAAAATAACTCAAAACTGATCAAACCTAAATGTGAAAGCTAAAAGCATAAAACTCCTAAAAGAAGACATAGGGGAAAAGCTCTATGACATTGGATTTGCAAATAAGTTCTTATAATATGACTCCAAAAGCACAAGCAACCAAAAACAAAGAGAGAGAGAAAGAGAATTAGACTTCATCAAATTTTATAACTTTTGTATATCAAATGACATTATCTAGAAAGTGTAAAGACAACCTACAGAATGGAAGAAAATATTTGCAAATCATTTATCTGATAAGGGTTTAATATCCAGAATATACAAAGAATGCTTGTAACTCAACAACAACAACAAAACTCTAAGTAATTAAAAATGGGCAAAGGACTTGAATAGACATTTCTCCAAAGATATGCAAATAGCCAATCAGCCTAAGAAAAGATGCTCAACATCCCTAATCATTAGGGAAATATAAATGAAAACCACAATGGGATAATACATCACACCCATTAGGACTGGCTATTATCAAAATATACCAGAAACTAACAAGTGTTGACAAGTATGAAGAAATTGGAACCCTGTCCATTGCTAATGAGAATGTAAAACAGTGCAGCCACTGTGGAAAACAGTGTGATGTTTCCCCAAAAAAGTAATCCTAAAATTACCATATTACTCAGTAATTCCACAACTAGGTATATACCCAAAAGAACTGAAAACAGGGTTTCAAACAAATACTTGTACACCAATGTTCACTGTGACATTATTCACAATAGCAAAAAGGTGGAAACAACCCAAGTGTCCATCAACAGATAAATGATTAAACAAAATGCAGTTATACACATGCAATGGAATATTATATAGATATGAAAAGTTAAAATGAAGTTCTGATACATGCTACAATATGAATGAACCTTGAAAACATTATGCTAAGTAAAACAAGCCAGACACAAAGGAACAAATATTGTATGATTCCACTTATATGGCATATCTAGAATAGGTAAATTCACAGAGAGTAGATTAAGATTACCAAGGGTGGGAGGTAGGATGGAAATGAAGTGTCTATTTGGGATGATTTGAAATTTTGGGGGGAAAGTTAGTGGTAATGGGCTCACACATTGTGAATGTAATTGATGCCACTGCACTGTACCCTTAAAAATGGTTAAAATAATATCAAAACAACAAACAACCCAATCAAAAAATGGGCAGAAGACCTAAATAGACATTTCTCCAAAGAAGACATACAGATGGCCAACAGGCACATGAAAAGATGCTCAACATCACTAATTATTAGAGAAATGCAAATCAAAACTACAATGAGGCATCATTTCACACCAGTCAGAATGGCCATCATCAAAAAGTCTACAAATAATAAATGCTGAAGAGGGTGTGGAGAAAAGGGAACCCTCTTGCACTGTTGGTGGGAATGTAAGTTGGTGCAGCCACTGTGGAAAACACTATGGAGGTTCCTAAGAAAACTAAAAATACAGCTACCATATGATCCAGCAACCCCACTCCTGGGTATATATACAGAAAAGACAAAAACTCTAATTCGAAAAGATACATGCACACCAATGTTCGTAACAGCACTATTTACAATAGCCAAGATATGGAAGCAACCTAAGTGTCCATCGACAGATGAATGGATAAAGAAGATATGGTGTGTGTGTATATATATATATATATATATATATATATATATACACACATATACATACAATGGAATATTACTCACCCATAAAAAAGAGTGAAATATTGCCATCTGAAGCAACATGGATGGACCTAGAGATTATCATACTGAGTGAAGTAAGTCAGACAGAGAAAGACTAATATTATATGTTATCACTTATATGTGGAATCTAAAAAATAATACAAATGAACTTATTTACAAAACAAAAACAGATTCACAGACATAAAAAACAAACTTATGGTTACCAAAGAGGAAAGGGGAGGGGGTGAGGGATAAATTAGAGGAGTATGGGAATAACAGATACACACCACTATATATAAAATAAACAATAAGGATTTACTGTATAGCACAGGGAACTATATTCAATATCTTGTAATAACCTATAATGGAAAAGAATCTGAAGAATTTATATATATACACATATGGCTGAATCACTTTGCTGTACACCTGAAACTAACACTATATTGCAAATCAACCATAGCTTAGTAACAAAAAAAAAAGGTTAAATTGGCAAATTTTATGTTATATATATTTTACCACAATAAAAAACATTTTTACAAACCTTTTTCTAAAGACAAGGAGAAACTGCCACAGAAGAAATAAAAGATGAGGCTAGGTCAAAAAGGGAGGGTGTATGTGTCCACATAGGGATTCAAAGGAAACCTAAGAAGGAAAATAGTAAGGAGGGAAGCAGTATCCAGAGTCCCCAACCCCACTCAGAGCACAACCATGGAAGAGTCCCCACACCCTGGCTGTGACTCAAGTCTGACCATCTCACCAGAAATCTGCGGGGTACAGACACAGCAAGATGCTGTTAACTTGTCATGGATCGGGGACTTCCCTGGTGGCGCAGTGGTTAAGAATCTGCCTGCCAATGCAGGGGACACAGGTTCAAGCCCTGGTCCGGGAAGATCCCACATGCCACGGAGCAACTAAGCCCGTGCGCCACAACTACTGAGCCCGCATGCCACAACTACTGAAGCCTGCATGCCTAGAGCCCGTGCTCCACAACAAGAGAAGCCACCAAAATGAGAAGCCCACGCACCACAACAAAGAGCAGCCCCTGCTCGCTGCAGCTAGAGAAAGCCTGTGTGCAGCAACGAAGACCCAACGCAGCCAAATTAATTAATTAATTAATTTTTTAAAAAGAGTATATAACTTGTCATGGACCAACTGTTCTCCTGGCACCATCAAAGGCACTAGAGAGAAAACTGTGAATAAGACACTAACACCCCTGGCCTCAGGGGGCTCATAGTTTAGTGGGTCAGTCATAATGTAATTAGGGGGACAGAAAGCAGGCTCTGAAAAAGTAAAGACCTTAAAAGTCGAGGAGGAAAGTTATCTATAAATCCTTAAAAAATTAGAGAAGCATGAAAGAAGCATTTTCAGATGCTTATGTTAATTTTGAGAAATTAAGAGACAAAGGAGCTTTCACAACTTCAGCTATTGATATTTGAGTGTTTTTCTCTGGCCACAGAAGGCCGTGTCTGAGGAAAAGGCAGAAGATGGGCACCTTGGGCCCAGGCAGCCCTGGCTCCCAACCACCCCCCAAGGTCTATGAGAGCATCTCCCTCCTACCTGAAGCCACTTTAGGTTGGTTGCCAACAATTCCAACAGTCCTCCCATTCATTCTTGCAAAACCAACAATGATGTTCTTGGCATAACTGGGCATGATCTCAAAAAATTCTCGCTCATCAACAACCTGCAGGGATAAATTTACTCCTGAGCTCAAAATGATAAACAATATCCAACTCCATTATAGAATGACAGACATTTACAGAATTACAGGCCGGATAGCTGCTCCCTACCACAGGTTCTACCAGGAAGCAGGACAACGGGCAGAGGCAGTACCTCCTCCCTGCTGGAAGGGAAAACAATCTCGTACACAACTGGAAGAGGATAAACCAGTACAGTCTTTTTTAAAGGTTCTATTTGAACTTGGCATATTTAATACACTTTTTTTTTTACCTTACTTTGAAATCATTTCAAACTTCCATAAAAATTTCCAGAATAATACAAAAAAATTTAAATATCCTTCACCCAGATTCCCCATTTATTAACGTTTTACCATGTAAGCTTCATAGTTCCCTCTCCCAACCTGCCTACCCTGCTTTTCTCTCTGTCTCTTAAGTATGTGTCTGTATATATATTCTCTAACTATACATATGTCCATATACACGACTTTTTTCCTCAACTGTTTGAGAATAAGTTACAGACACGACACCTCTTTACCTCTAAGTACCTATCTGTCTATCTCCTAAGAACAGGACATTCTCTTATATAACTTCAGTGATATTATCAAAATCAGGAAATTAACATTAATATATTATTATCTATTATAAAACCTTATTCAAATTTCGCCAGTTATTCCAATAACATCCCTTATAGCAACAAAAATCTGGTTCTAGAACCTGACCCAAGATCACCTGGTACTCTGAGTGGTCATGTGGTCTCTTTAGCCTGCCTTGATTCTTTCCCCTCAATCTTTGTCTTTCATGTTCATAACATCTTTGAAGACTACAGATCAGTTACTTGGTTATTTGGGTTTCATGTTTGTTCATGTTTAATTTCAGGTAAAGCGTTTTTGGCAGAATATCACAGAAGTGACCCTCTCAAGTGCATCACATCAAAAGGCACATGATGTCAATTTGTCCATTAATGGCGGTGATATATGTCAGGTTTCTCCCCTGTAAAGTTACTATTTTTCCACTTGTAATTAATAAGTATTTTGTGGGGAAATATTCTGAAATTATGTAAAAATCCTATGCTTCATCAAGCTTTTACCTAGTAGGTTTAGTTAGCATTCATGGATGATCCTTGCTTATTAACCCAATTACTGCCATGATAATTGCCAAACAATTTTTCT
This sequence comes from Balaenoptera acutorostrata, assembly GCF_949987535.1. Lineage (NCBI taxonomy): Eukaryota > Metazoa > Chordata > Mammalia > Artiodactyla > Balaenopteridae > Balaenoptera > Balaenoptera acutorostrata. The sequence goes on along the minus strand of NC_080067.1, from coordinate 22,375,422 downwards.
AACTCCATTTTTCCTTCTCCATTTATTACTTGGTATTCTGTCAAAAATGTCTTTGCCTTTCCCATTTACTTATGAGAAATCCACAGTATGAAGGTATAGATTTTTGTTTTATTATGTGGATTATAATCTTTACCACCATTATTTATTTTATGTTCAAATTGTCCCATATTTGACAGTGAGAGCTCATTCAAGGTGGATCCTATGCCCTTTTGATGATTCTCCATCATTCTTTGAGCATTACCTTATTACATTCTGGAATTACCTTACTTTCAGGTTCATCTTGTATTTTTTTCCTGCCCCTAGCCCTAGAATCAGCCATTTCTCCAAGGGAACCAGGTCCCAAGGGTCGGGGGTAGAATAAATGGCTGCTTCTAAGAAGCTAGCCCAGAGCACAGAGCTAGGAGATCTACATATACATACACATATACATACATACATACACACACACACACACACACACTTATTTCTATAAGTAATATGAAAACCAGGAGTTCATACTGATAACTCCAATTCCAACTTCCAATTCAACTACAGGGTTCATTCTCGTATCCCCCTTTCCATACCATAACTCCTTTCTCCTACAGTGGACATCTAACTCCCATTATCCTCAAAACGTACTTATTATTCAATCCTCAAATGTAAATGAAATGGTTTCAGAATTGCTAACCCATATGACAGCAAAAAAAAAAAAAAAACACCTAATATTCAGTATTTCTTTATAACTATTTCTGTCATTAGACTAAAGGTATATAGTCAAAATACTGTGTTCAAAAGTTATTCATTTGAAACACAGTCAGGTTCATTTGTTTTTATTTCAAAGGTTTACCCCCACCCCATCTTGATTTTATTTTTAGTATGTAAACATTAATATAGGTTAATAGTGTCACTCCCCGTCCCTTCTACTCACCCTGTTTTTGTTTTGGGTTTTTTTTTTGCAGTGCTGCACAGCTTTCGGGATCTTAGTTCCCTGACCAGGGATCGAACCCGGGCCCACAGCAGTGAAAGTGCTGAGTCCTAACTACTGGACCACCAGGGAACTCCCTCACCCTGTTATTAATGTCATCACTTTCTGAGTTATCCTTTGTGTGTGCACTGCAAAAATGAGTAGATACATTTATAGCTTTTTAATTCCCCTTCCACCTTAGATGGAAAGTAACAAACTATAGATACTCTCTCACACTCTGAGTTTCTCTCTTGCACTCTGCGTTTCTTCACTTAACAATTTATCCTGGAAATCACTCCATATCAGTTCATAGAGCTTTTCCTCACTCTTTTTCACTCCTGCATAGTACTCCATTGTGTGGACGTACCAAAGTTTATTCAACCAATCTCCTATGTGTTGTGTATATTATTTTGACACTTACATTCAGGTTGTTTAGAATACTTTGCAATTATAAATAACACTGTAACATTAGGAACCTTGTGCATCTATAATTGTGTAAAGTGGGAAGTGTATCTTCAGGGTAAATTCCTAGAAGTGGGACTGCCAGGTCAAACTCTCAGATATTACCATAACTCTTACCAGCAACGCATGACAGTGTCTGCTTCCCCATAGACTTACCATGGAAAGTATTTTCAAGTTTTGAATCACTGGCCAATCTGACAAAGGAGAAATAACTCAGTATAATTTTAAGTTGCACTTCTAGCATTATGAGTAAAGCTGAACATCTTTCCAATATGTTTAAGGTCCATTTTATATCTTCTTTTGTGAGCTATCTATTCATGATTTTTGCCTGCTTTTCTATCAGTTTTAGTCTTTATTCCTTCAATTTTTTAAAAAGCTCTTTACATATTAGGGATATTGGTCCTTTACTTGTGATATATGTTGCAAATATTTTCTCCCAGTTTGTTGGTTGTCTTTTTTGTTGTTGTTGTTGTTGTTGTTTTGGGGGGAGGTCACACCCCCCCAAAACAACAACATACGGGATCTTAGTTCCCCAACCAGGGATTTAACCTGTGCCCCCTGCAGTACAAGTATGGAGTCCTAACCACTGGACCACCAGGGAATTCCTGGTTGTCATTCATTCATTCATTCATTCATTTATGGCTGCACTGGGTCTTTGTTGCTGTGTGAGGGCTTTCTCTAGTTGCAGCGAGCAGGGGCTACTCTTTGTTGCGGTGCATGGGCTTCTCACTGTGGTGGCTTCTCTTTGTTGCAGAGCACGGGCTCTAGGTGCTCAGGCTTCAGTAGTTGTGGCACGCGGGCTTCAGCAGTTGTGGCACGCAGGCTCAGTAGTTGTGGCTCGCAGGCTCTAGAGTGCAGGCTCAGTAGTCATGACGCACGGGCTTAGCTGCTCCACGGCATGTCGGATCTTCCCGGACCAGGGATCAAACCCATGTCCCTCACAATGGCAGGTGGATTCTTAACCACAGTGCCACCAGGGAAGTCCCCGTGGTTGTCTTTTAACTTCATGTATTTTTTGCTATGCAGAGTGGAATTTTTAAAGTTTATACAGTCATATTTATCAATTTTTAAACTGAAACTGAATTTTAAATCACAGTTCAAAATCCTTTACCTTCTCCTAAAGTTAGAGAAATTCATCTATGCTTCTTTAAATATTTCACTTATTATATTTAGTTCTCTGATCTATTTGTAGTTTATTTTTGTATATAGTATAAACTACAAATAAAATTTTATATTTTCCTAACCAGCTATCCAGTTGTCTAGCACCATTTTTTATTTATTTTTTTTGCAGGGCCACACTGCACGGCTTGTGGGATATTAGTTCCCCAACCAGGGATTGAACCCGGGCCCTTGGCAGTGAGAGAGCAGAGTCCTAACCACTGGACTGCCAGGCAATTCCCTAGCACCATTTATTAAAAAGCTAATCTTTGCCCCTGGAATTTGACATAATACCTTTATCATATGTACCAGAATTCTATATGTACTTGAATCAACTTCTAGCTTTTCTATTCTATTCCACTGATCTATTTATGTGCCAGGACTACACTGTTATAACTATAGTATGCTTTAATAAAGGATATGGCCATAGCTTTTCTTTTGATGTTCTGATATTAACTCAATATCCAGAAACAAGGGATGTCTCTGCATCTGTTCAAGTCTATTTTCATGGTTTTCAGAAGTTTTAAAATTTGCCCCATAAGTTTATTACTAAATATTTTATCTTTATTGCTATGCAAAAGGAGTTTTTACATTACCACAACAGAATTGGTTACTGTTTGTGTATATGAAGACTATTCCTAGGTTAATTTTATATCCTGTTCCCTATTTATTGTTTCAGTCTTATCACGCATTCCCTAGGATTTTTAGCATATTATGTCATACACAAGCATAGGTCAACTTTTGCAAAGCTTTTTGCCTCTAATTGATCTTCTTCTTTATCTAACTGCATTGGCTAATACCTCCAGTACAATGTTAAATAATAGTGGAGATAGAGAGCATCCTTGCCTTGTCCCAGATCTTAGTGTAAGTATTTCCATATTAAGTAAGATGCTTGGTTTTGGAAAAGTGTATATTAAACTCTATCATGTTAAGTATTCATCAATTCCTACTTTCTTGAGTGTTCCTATTAGAAATGGGTGTTGAATTTTCTTAAAGCCTTTTCTCAGCATGTATGAAAACAACCATATAATCTTTCTCCTGTCTATCTATTAATGCAGTACATTATAGATTTTCTAGAACCAACCTTGCACTCCTACAATAAATCCCACTTGCTTATGGTATACAATTTTAACATGGTGTTGGAGTCTGTTAGCTAACATTTATTTGGTATTGTTGCATCAATATTGGTAAGTGATGCCAATCTGAAATCTTTTTCAGTTCTAGCTTTATCAGGTTCAGGTATCAATGTCATACTTGTTTCATAAAAAGAATTTGTAAAGGGTGTGTGTGTGTGTGTGTGTGTGTGTGTGTGTGTGTGTGTTTACTGTCTATGATCTGAAATAATTTATGTAGCACTGTGATTCTTTGGTCTTTGAAGGTTTCATAGAATTCCCACATGAAACTATCTGGGCCTAGTGCTATTTTTGTGAAATAACTACTATGTAATTTGGTCCACTTAGGCTTTCTACCTCTAATGGGGTCAATTTTGGGTAAAATGCATTTTCCAAATAAAATGTCCAATTCACCTAACCTCTTATGATTTTTAAATTTCTTCTATCTCTATCATTTCTCCTTTCCACTTTTTACTTGTGCCTTTTTTTAAAGTTAGCTAGTAGTTACTCTATTCCATTAGTTACAGCTATTTTTCTATTTCCCAAGTCATAAAATTTCTGCTTTCATCCTTATTAAATCCTGTCTTGTTATTCTTTAGAATATTTTTCCCCAGCTTTTTGAGTGGAGAATTTAGTTTCTTTTCCTTCTTTCATTTTTTACTAAGCAATTAAGGCTATACATTTTCCTCCTCTCATAGATAGTATTCCATAGATTTTGATATGTAGTGTTTTCATTATCTTTATTCTCTTAGAATTCTGTCATTTGGCTTATATTTTCTCCTTTTATTCAGGAATTAACAGAAGATTTATTTTTAAATGAGACACTGCTTTTATTGTTGTAGCTATAAATTTCTAGTAATTTCTAGTCTTAATCATTGTTTTTGTAATATTTTGCTTTATGGACTGCTAGGATGCTTTCTTTCTGACCAAATATGTGATCAACTTTTGTGACTGTTCCATGTGCACTTGAGAATAAGATTCATTGCCTATTACCAGGCTGTAAAGTCTGAAACAGATCTTTAATATCTATCTGTGATGTTATTGAGGTCTTCTATATCTTACTTATTTTTGTCCATTTGACATACTTTGTACTAATTATGGTGCATTTAAATCTATTATTATTTGTTTCTACCTATGTCTCCTTGGACATCCTATAGTTTCTCCTTTTTAAAGATGGTAGTTGTATCATTTAGGGCATAGATCTTTTACATCATCACTGTGAATTATGGCTTTTAGCATCTGAAAATGTCTTTCCTTGTCACAGTAAATACTTGAATTTCACATCACCCAATATTAGGCTCACACACACACTGCATTGTTTCTGTTCTCCTGACATACCTTTCCCCATCCCTTACGTTTAACTTTTCAGAATCACTTTGTCTCTTGTACACCACATATAGTTGGTCTTGCTTTATGAGGGAAATTGAACATCCTTTTCTTTTAATAAATGAGATAAACAAGTTTAATAAATAAGTTAGGCCATTCATATTTATTGCTATTTCAGATGTTTTTTATTCTTGTAATTATTCTGTGTACCATGTTATATTTACTGTTCAAGTAATATGCTTTATGTTGCTGTTTACAAAGATTTATATTTTTGGTCTAGTGGTTACCTTTGTAATTATACCTTTTTAATGCCCTTAGTCTGTTTCCTCATTTAATGTCTTATTAACGGGGTTGTCTACTATTAATATCTGTTGAGTCACAACAATCAGTATACTTATTCTGTTATACTCTTTCACTCTTCCTTCTCTTCCATCTTTCAGTGGCATTTTTTCTGCAACTGAAACATAGCATTTATACATTGTTCTCTACCCTCATTCCCAACCTTATTTTAGTCTTATAATTAAATAAGCACCATCGATTCTTTTCCTAAAATTTGTCCAGTAATCTTTTGGTTGGATGAAACTCATCCTCTAGTAGCTTCCTCAAGAAGAGCCTGGGAACACAGAATTCCCTCAGTTTTAGCTGGTTTTCTTTAGTCTTAATACATGAACATCAGCTTGGCCAGATATAAAATCCTTAGTCTTTCCTGGAGTCTCCGGGAAGTGCTTCTCTATTGTTGCCTTGCTTTGTTGTTGCTTTTGAAAAGTCTGATGCTACTCTAATTCTCCCATCCTTGTAAGTTATTTGATCTTTTTGCCTCAAAGTCTTGAGGATTTTTCTTTTCAAAATCTTATAGTGGGACTTCCCTGGTGGTCCAGTGGGTAAGACTCCATGCTCCCAATGCAGGGGGCCTGGGTTCGATCCCTGGTCGGAGAACAAGATCCCGCATGCATGCTGCAATTAAGAGTCCACATGCCACAACTAAGAAGCCCACAAGCCGCAACTAAGAGTCCACATGCCGCAACTAAGAAGTCTGCATGCCCCAACTAAAGGTCTCACATGCCACAACAAAGATCCCACGTGCCACAACAAAGACCTGGTGCAGCCAAAAAAAAAAAAATCTAATAGTTATATGTGGATATTTACTCGAGTTTGATCATTCTTGGTTAATTTTCCCATACACTCAGTGAGCTATTTCATTATGTAGCTCTGGGTCTTTTTCTGGGATGTCTTCTTGGATTACAGTTTTAAACATTAATTCTCTTCCTGTTTGTCCTTCGCCAGACACTCCAGTTATATGTATGTTCAGTCTTCTTTGCCTATCTTCCATTTTAGTCACTTTTTTCTGATTTTTTTTACCTTTTTCTTTATGTTTTTGGTTGTTTTCCCACTTTTCTTCAACATTCCTTATTAAATTTCATTCAAATACACTCTCCCTAGAGCACTTTATAATTCTGTCTTCATTTCTGATATATGATTTTGTCCTCCCCCCCATTTTAATTCAGTTACCTCTAACTGTACTTCTTCCTATTTTATGTCCATTCTGTCATTAGTTTCTGAATTTGATTTTCATAACTCAGGTGATGATTTGAGGCTACTGAACTCAACTGCAGTGTGATCATATGCTGAATGACTAACTTTTACAATGAAGGGAGTTTTGTCAAGTGAAGTTTTTTATTCTCATTTTTGGTTTTCTTATCTTAGTAGCTCTGTATAGATAAACTACTTGTATCTGCATTTTGTGGACAGGGTTGACAGTTTGGGATGGTGAACAAGATTCCCAGTTCAAGAGCGCCCTCTTCTGTCAGTATAACAAAGTGCCACTTAGTTAATGGGTGTCTTGATATTAGAGAGGGTGGTAGGGAAAGGGGTAGTATGACCTTCAGTTTTTTGTTTTTATCTTGCAGACACATAAATTTACCTCTTTCTTCATTTTTCCTTCACTTCACAATTTCCAAAGGTGCCTCTCTCTTCCTTTTTAATTTTTTCTTCCCTAGAAGGAATGCCCTTCCAGGCTTTCTTAATTCTTGTGCATGTTTAAGTCCCTCCCCTTAAGTAACTCTTCTAACCTAACAGGACTCTTTTCCAGTATTTTCACTCTTATAGTGAAAAGAGTGAACTTTCTCTCCCTGAGTGATTTCTTCTAAATTCCCTTCTCTTTCTTCTGAGCAGTGTCTCAACACTTCTTCCAGCTCTCCACAGAGACTTGTTGCCAAAATTCAAGAAACAGTCCTACTAGAAAGTGGTGTTTAGGGACTTCCATGGTGGTCCAGTGGTTAAGACTCTGAGCTTCCAATGCAGGGGGCCTGGGTTAGATCCCTGGTCAGGGAACTAGATCCCTCATGCATGCCACAACTAAGAAGTCTGCATGCCACAACTAAGAGTCCACATGCTGCAACTAAAGATCCCGCATGCCACAACTAAGACCCAGCACAGCCAAAAATAAATAATAATAAATTTTTTTAAAAGTGGTATTTATTGTTCTACTTATTGTTATATGAAGTTTGTAGTTTCCTGTCTTACAATTATGATAAAGGAATGGAAATGGTAGTTTTATTTTTTCTTCTTATTGACCTACATATAGTTTTTCAAGTATGTGTAGAGTTTTGGATTCAGGAGACTTTGACTACCCAGAAATACCACCTTCCCCCTCTTTTTTTTTTAAACAATTTTAAGAATTCATGCTCATTGACAAAATTCCATTACTGAGTTCTGATCCAATGGATATAGTCACAAAAACATACTAATACACACAGATGTTTACTGCAGCACTGCTATAACAACAAAAACTGTAAAAGATTTAAATGTCCATCAGTACAGTAATGTTTAAATAATGTTCCATCCATACAATGGAGTACTATACAGTCATTATAATGAATAAGGTAGACCTGTATGCCATGATAGGGAAAGAAAGTGAAAAAAGAGTAAGGTGTGAAAGTGTCTATAATACAATCTTTTTTCAGTTAAAAGTAAATATATTGATATATATTTGACATATAAATAAATTTTTTTCTGGAAAGATACACAAGAAACTTAATAGTGCTTTGCTTACCTCTGGGAAAGACTGATAAGAAAGAGAGAGAAAATATTTGCATTTCATTTTACATGTTTCTATACTTTTTTTCCTTTGTACATATTATTCGCTTTTATTTAAAAAGGATTTAGAGAGTGTAGCAGAGACTCCTAAGTATCCACCAAAAATCCAGCTTCTGTTTCTACCACTGTAAAAGAAACGATGGGCAAATGCCTATCATATTTCCTAACCTCCCCTGCAGTTAGATGTGGCTATTTGACTATGTTTTCTACAATGGACTTAAATACAGTATTAAAAATGAAACAGAATATATTTATTAAACTTCTAGCTCAAAAGTTCAAGAAGGAAAAAAAAATGATTAACTGAAAGAAAGCACAAAAGGAATTAATCAATAAAAAAGTAGAAAATACACAGCTTTAAAAAGAAACAAAAATTAAACAAAGAGTTGATTCTCTGAAACACATCAATAAAATATTTCAACTACTAGGTAACTATCAAAAAAATATAAAACAAGAAATGTCAGAGAAAACCACTGAAACAGATTTTGCTAATCTTCTGAGACTATATAACCCTGCATAATCCTATGCAGGTAAAATTTAAAATCTGGAATAGGTAATTCATAGAAAAAATATATATAGTTTACCAAAACTGGCTCAGTAGTTGCGGCACACGGGCTTAGCTGCTCCGCGGCATGTGGGATCTTCCTGGACCAGGGACTGAACCCATGTCGCCTGCATTGGCAGGCAGACTCCTAACCACTGCACCACCAGGAAAATCCCTCCAGATCTTCAAAGAGCAGATAATCCCAATGCTACTTCAATTGTTCCAAAGCATAGAAAACTTGCAAATTCTCATTATGACACTTTATGAACTGAACTATGTACCCCCACCCCCAAAATTCATACATTGAAGCCTAACCCCCAATGTGATTATGTTTGGAGACAGAGCCTTTAAGGAGATAAAGTAAATGAGGTCATAAAGGTTGGGGCCCTAATTTGAAAGGCCTGGCGTCCTTTTAAGAGGAAAAGACACCAGAGATCTCTCTTTCTTGCGCACAGAGAAGAAAGGCCACATCGGGACACAGTGAGAAGGCAGCCATCTGCAAACCAGAAGAGAGGGCTCACCAGAAACCAATTCTGCTGGCACCTCAATCCTGGACTTCTAGCCTCCAGAACCGCGAGAAAATTAATTTTTGTTTAAGCAATTCAGTCTGTGGTATTTTGTTATGGCAGCCCTAGCAAACTAATAAATGATGCAAGAGCACTGACACCAAAACCTGATTTTAAAATAACACCACCTCCTCAAAGAAGGGACAGTCTGGGAGTTTGGGATCGACATGTAAATACTGCTATACTTAAAATGGATAACCAACAAGGCCCTACTGTATAGCACAGGGAACTCTGCTCAATGTTATGTGGCAGTCTGGGTGGTAGGGGACCTTGGGGGAGAATGGATACATGCATATGTATGGCTGAGTCCCTTTGCTGTGCACCTGAAACTATCAAAACATTGTTAATCGGCTATACTCCAATATAAAATTAAAAGGTTAAAATAAATAAAATACCCCCAAAATCAGCTAACATTCCATGATATTGATGTAAACATTCAAAATAAAACATTTATAAAATATAACAAGTATTAAGATATATTTACAAATAGAACTAAGAAAAATCATGTGATTATCTCTATAAATGCTGAAAGGGCATTTAGCAATGTTCAATACCCATCCGTGATTTAAAAAGAAAACAAGTAGGTAACAACAAAAATTAAAATAGGAACCAGTGTGGGATAGGGAGGGTGGGAGAGAGACGCAAGAGGGAGGGGACATGGGGATATACGTATACATATAGCTGATTCACTTTGTTATATAGCAGAAACCAACACAACATTGTAAAGCAACTATACTCCAGTAAAGATGTTAAAAAAAAATAGGAAGCAGTGGTAGCTTTCTTAACATGAGAAAAAGATATAAAATTAGGAAACACTAATGACAGTCTCTCTAAAGTTAGGAACAAAACAAAGATGCCCACTATGACAACCACTGCTTATCACTGCATTTGATAATATATGGAGGTACAGTCAATGCAACTGAACAAGAGAAATAAATGATATAACATAACTGGAAAGGAAAAGACAAAACTATTTGTATGTAGGCAATATACTAATATACTTGAAAAAGCCAAAAGAATTAACAGTGAAAAACTATAACAAATAATAAGAGAACTTAATAGGTAATTGGATACAAAATTGATAAACAGAATCAAAAGCTTTCATATATACCTAAAAAACAACAGAAGATAGAAAAGACCCCATCTACAATAAAAAGATACTTAGGCATAAACAAGGAAATCTTTAAAATAGTCAAGGAGAAAAAAGTACAGTTTAACAAATAAAAATGCAAACTGTGTTTTTAGATTGTTTCAGATTCATAAGGATGTCAATTTTCCCTAGTTAGTGCATAAATTTAATGGGATCCCAATAAAAACAACAAAAGGATACCCTACTTCCACCCCCCGCTTTCACCCTAAAACAAGACAAACTGATTTCTAAATTTCATATGGAAAAATAAACAAGACTAGGCAAGAAAATTCCAAGAAAAGAATAATCAAGAGGAACTATCTCTACCAGATGTGAAAGCGTACCATCAACTGAATAATTAAGGCAGTATGGTATTGGTCAAGTGTTGGTGACAATGTTAAGGCACCAGAACTCTCAAATGCTGCTGGCAGGAGTGCAAACTGACTCAGCCTTTGAAGAACCCTTGGGCAGGGTCCACTAAGGCTCCATGTATGCCTGGCTATGAGGCGGTACTTCCACTCCTCACTACAGATTCAACAGAAATGTGGAAGCTTGTTTATTCGTTTATTTACCAAAATTGCATAATAGACTGATCATATCAGAACTATCTGTAAAAATCCCAAACTAGAAATTACCCAAATGCCCACCAACAGTAGATAAACTGTGGTCTGTTCATACAAAAGACTAAGGAGAGCAGAGGGCAGACAGCAGAAGCAAGAAGAACTACAATCCTGCAGCCTGTGAAACAAAAACCACATTTACAGAAAGACACACAAGATGAAAAGCCAGAGGGCTATGTACCAGATGAAGGAACAAGATAAAACCCCAGAAAAACAACTAAATGAAGTGGAGATAGGTAATCTTCCAGAAAAAGAATTCAGAATAATGATAGTGAAGATGATCCAAGACCTCAGAAAAAGAATGGCAGCAACGATCGAGAAGATGCAAGAAATGTTTAACAAAGACCTAGAAGAATTAAAGAACAAACAAACAGAGATGAACAACACAATAACTGAAATGAAAAATATAGTAGAAGGAATCAATACAAGAATAACTAAGGAAGAAGCACGGATAAGACACCTGGAAGACAGAATGGTGGAATTCACTGCCATGGAACAGAATAAAGAAAAAAGAAGGTAAAGAAATGAAGACAGCCTAAGAGACCTCTGGGAGAATAAACACAACAACATTCACATTATAGGGGTCCCAGAAGGAGAAGACAAAGAGAAAGTACCCAAGAAAATATTTGAAGAGATTATAGTCAAAAACTTCCCTAACATGGGAAAGAAAATAGCCACCCAAGTCCATGAAGCACAGAGAGTCCCAGGCAGGATAAACCCAAGGAAAATCACGCCGAGACACACAGTAATCAAATTGACAAACCTTAAAGACAAAGAAAAATTATTGAAAGCAACAAGGGAAAAAAGACAAATAACATACAAGGGACTCCCATAACGTTAACAGCTGATTTCTCAGCAGAAACTCTACAAGCCAGAAAGGAGTGGCATGATATATTTAAAGTGATGAAAGGGAAGAACCTACAACCAAGATTACTCTACCCGGCAAGGATCTCATTCAGATTCGACGGAGAAATCAAAAGCTTTACAGACAAGCAAAAGCTAAGAGAATTCAGCACCATCAAACCAAATCTACAATAAATGCTGAAGGAACTTCTTTCAGTGGGAAACACAAGAGAAGAAAGGGACCTACAGAAACAAACTCATAGGGCTTCCCTGGTGGTGCAGTGGTTAAGAATACGCCTGCAAGGGCAGGGGACATGGGTTCGAGCACTGGCCCGGGAAGATCCCATGTGCCAAAACTACTGAGTCTGTGCTCTACAGCCCGCAAGCCACAACTACTGAGCCCACATGCCACAACTACTGAAGCCCGCGCGCCTAGAGCCCGTGCTCAACAAGAGAAGCCACGACAATGAGAAGCCCATGCACCGCAACAAAGAGTAGCCCCTGCTCACAACTAGAGAAAGCCCGCACACAGCAACGAAGACCCAACACAGCCAAAAATAAATAAATAAATAAATTTATTTATTTTTTTAAAAAACAAACAAACTCATAACAATTAAGAAAATGGTAATAGGAACATACATATCGATAATTACCTTAAACGTGAATGGATTAAATGCTCCAACCAAAAGACACAGGCCTGCTGAATGGATACAAAAACAAGACCCATATATATGCTGTATCTACAAGAGACCCACTTCAGACCTAGGGACACATACAGACTGAAAGTGAGGGAATGGAAAACGATATTCCATGCAAATGGAAATCAAAAGGAACCTGGAGTAGCAATACTCCTATCAGATAAAATAGACTTTAAAATAAAGAATGTTACAAGAGACAAAGAAGGACAGTACATAATGGTCAAGGGATCAATCCAAGAAGAAGATATAACAATTATAAATATATACACACCCACCATACGAGCATCCCAATACATAAAGCAACTGCTAACAGCTATAAAAGAGGAAATCAGCAGTAACACAATAATAGTGGAGAACTTTAACATCTCACTTACACCAATGGACAGATCATCCAAACAGAAAATTAATTAGGAAACACAAGCTTTAAATGACACAAAAGACCAGATAGATTTAATTGATAGTTATAGGACATTCCATCCAAAAACAGCAGATTACACTTTCTTCTCAAGTGCACACGGAACATTCTCCAGGATACATCACATCTTGGGTCACAAATCAAGCCTCAGTAAATTTAAGAAAATTGAAATCATATCAAGCATCTCTTCTGACCATAATGCTATGAGATTAGAAATCAATTACAGGGGCTTCCCTGGTGGCACAGTGGTTAAGAATCCGCCTGCCAATGCAGGAGACACGGGTTTGAGCCCTGGTCTGGGAGGATCCCACATGCCGCGGAGCAACTAAGCCCGTGAGCCACAACTACCGCGCCTGCGCTCTAGAGCCCGCGAGCCACAACTACTGAGCCCGCGTGCCACAACTACTGAAGCCTGCGCACCTAGAGCCCGTGCTCCGCAACAAGAGAAGCCACCGCACCGCAACAAAGAGTAGCCCCCGCTCAGTGCAACTAGAGAAAGCCCGCGCACAGCAACGAAGGCCCAACACAGCCAAAAATAAATAAATTTTTAAAAAAATCAATTACAGAGAAAAAAACGTACAAAACACAAACGCATGGAGGCTAAACAATACGTTACTAAATAACCAAGAGATCACTGAAGAAATCAAAGAGGAAATCAAAAAATACCTAGAGACAAATGACAACGAAAACATGACGATCCAAAACCTATGGGATGCAGCAAAAGCAGTTCTAAGAGGGAAGTTTATAACAATACAAGCCTACCTGAAGAAACAAGAAAAATCTCAAATAAACAATCTAACCTTACACCTAACGGAACCTTACACCTAAAGAAGAACAAACAAAACCCAAAGTTAGCAGAAAGAAAGAATTCATAAAGATCAGAGCAGAAATAAATGAAATAGAAACAAAGGAAACAATAGCAAGATCAATAAAACTAAAAGCTGGTTCTTTGAGAAGATAAACAAAATTGATAAACCATTAGCCAGACTCATCAAGAGGGAGAGGACTCAAATCAAGAAAATTAGAAATGAAAAACGAGAAGTTACAACAGACACCGGAGAAATACAAAGCATCCTAAGAGATTACTACAAGCAACTCTATGCCAATAACATGGACAACCTGGAAGAAATGGACAAATTCTTAGAAAGGTATAACCTTGCAAGACTGAACCAGGAAGAAATAGAAAATAGGAACAGACCAATCACAAGTAATGAAATTGAAACTGTGATTAAAAATCTTCCAACAAACAAAAGCCCAGGACCAGATGGCTTCACAGGTGAATTCTATCAAACATTTAGAGAAGAGCTAACACCCATCCTTCTCAAGCTCATCTAAAAAATTGCAGAGGAAGGAACACTCCCAAACTAATTCTATGAGGCCACCATCACCCTGATACCAAAACCAGACAAAGATACTACAAAAAAAGAAAATTACAGACCAATATCACTGATGAATATAGATACAAAGATCCTCAACAAAAAACTAGCAAACAGAATCCAACAACACATTAAAAGGATCAAACACCATGATCAAGTGGGATTATCCCAGGGATGCAAGGATTCTTCAATATATGCAAAATCAAAGTGATACACCATATTAACAAATTGAAGAAGAAAAACCATAAGACCATCTCAATAGATGCAGAAAAAGCTTTTGACAAAATTCAACACCCATTTATGATAAAAACTCTCCAGAAAGTGGGCACACAGGGAACCTACCTCAACATAATAAAGGCTATATATGACAAACCCACAGCAAACATCATTCTCAATGGTGAAAAACTGAAAGCATTTCCTCTAAGATCAGGAACAAGACAAGGTTGTCCACTCTCACCACTATTATTCAACATAGTTTTCGAAGTCCTAGCCACAGCAATCAGAGAAGAAAAAGAAATAAAAGGAATACAAATTGGGAAAGAAGAAGTAAAACTGTCACTGTTTGCAGATGACATGATACTAGAGAATCCTAAAGATGCTACCAGAAAACTACTAGAGCTAATCAATGAATTTGGTAAAGTTGCAGGATACAAAATGAATGCACAGAAATGTCTTGCATTCCTATACACTAATGATGAAAAATCTGAAAGAGAAATTAAGGAAACATTCCCATTTACCACTGCAACAAAAAGAATAAAATACCTAGGAATAAACCTACCAAGGGAGACAAAAAACCTGTATGCAGAAAACTATAAGACACTCATGAGAGAAACTAAAGATGATACCAACAGATGGAGAGATATACCATGTTCTTGGATTGGAAGAATCAATATTGTGAAAATGACTATACTATCCAAAGCAATCTACAGATTCAGTGCAATCTCTATCAAATTACCAATGGCATTTTTTTACAGAACTAGAACAAAAAGTCTTAAAATTTGTATGGAGACACAAAAGACCCCGAATAGCCAAAGCAGTCTTGAGGGAAAAAAACGGAGCTGGAGGACTTCAGACTATACTACATAGCTACAGTAATCAAGACAATATGGTACTGGCACAAAAACAGAAATATAAATCAATGGAACAGGATAGAAAGCCCAGAGATAAACCCACGTAGCTATGGTCAACTAATCTATGACAAACGAGGCAAGGATATACAATGGAGAACAGACAGTCTCTTCAATAAGTGGTGCTGGGAAAACTGGACAGCTACATGTAAAAAATGAAATTAGAACACTCCCTAACACCACAAACAAAAATAAACTCAAAATGGATTAGAGACCTAAATGTAAGACCGGACACTATAAAACTCTTAGAGGAAAACATAGGAGGAACACTCTTTGACATAAATCACAGCAAGATCTTTTTTGATCCACTTCCTAGAGTAATGGAAATAAAAACAAAAATAAACAAATGGGACCTAATGAAACTTAAAAGCTTTGCAAAGCAAACTACAAACAAGACAAAAAGGCAACCCTCAGAATAGGAGAAAATATTTGCAAATGAATCAACGGACAAAGGATAAATCTCCAAAATATATAAACAGCTCATGCAGCTCAATATTTAAAAAACAAACAACCCAATCAAAAAATGGGCAGAAGACCTAAATAGACATTTCTCCAAAGAAGACATACAGATGGCCAAGAAGCACATCAAAAGCTGCTCAACATCATTAATTATTAGAGAAATGCAAATCAAAACTACAATGAGGTATCACCTCACACCAGTTAGAATGGGCATCATCAGAAAATCTACAAACAACAAATGCTGGAGAGGGTGTGGAGAAAAGGGACCCCTCTTGCACTGTTGGTGGGAATGTAAATTGATACAGCCACTATGGAGATTCCTTAAAAAACTAAAAACAGAATTACCATATGACCCAGCAATCCCACTACTGGGCATATACCCAGAGAAAACCATAATTCAAAAAGACACATGCACCGCAATGTTCACTGCAGCACTATTTACAATAGCCAGGTCATGGAAGCAACCTAAATGCCCATCGACAGGCAAATGTATAAAGAAGATGTGGTACATATATACAATGGAATATTACTCAGCCATAAAAAGGAACGAAATTGGGTCATTTGTAGAGACGTGGATAGATCTGGAGACTGTCATACAGAGTGAAGTTAAGTCAGAAAGAGAAAAACAAACATCGTATATTATTGCATATATGTGGAACCTAGAAAAATGGTACAGATGAACCAGTTTGCAGGGCAGAAATTGAGACACAGATGTAGAGAACAAACTTATGGACACCAAGGGGGGGAAGTGGTGGTGGGGGGTGTTGGTGGTGGGATGAATTGGGAGATTGGGATTGACATATATACACTAATACGTATAAAATGGATAACTAATAAGATCCTGCTGTATAAAAAAATAAATAAAATTCTAAAATTTTTTTTAAAAAGCATCAAAAAAAAAAAAAAAGGCTAAGGAGAACCATGAGAATAACATGCATTGCAACAATATGGACGAATTTCAGTCATCTCATTGAATGAAAGCAGCCAGACGGAAAAGACTACACACTAAATGATTCCATTTATATAGTATACAAAACCAAGAAAAACTAATTTATGCTGTTAAAGGTCAAGATGGTGGTTTCCCTCAGGGGCTTGGTGGGAAAACAATGCCTGAAAGAGAACACTGGGGAGGCTTGTCTGTTTCTCTATGTGATGCATTTATTTGATCTATTCTATATAAATGTTTCTGTTATTTAGGAGGATTTATATTTATTTTAATAATGGTTACCTCTGTAACTATACCTCTTTAATGACCTTAGTTCCCTGGATTTAGCAATTTGGAGAGGCCATTAGGAGAGCTGTCATACAACAGAGGGAGAAAAGCAGAAGCCAGATTCCAGAGAGGAATAAAGGAAGAAGAGACAAGAGGAGTTTAAGGAAAAAGGCAGAAAAGACTGTGGACATCAGTTAAACAGAGATTCAGGTTAAGAAGGGTTTGGTTTAGCAGACAAGAAGTCCATACATGTTCAAACACATTTATTGCCAAGAGGAAGGAGTTAAGAGAGGGAGAAGAAGTTAAACCAGTCAAGAAAGCAAGATGCCAGATAGGAAGCAATGGAGTGAGGAGCCCAGGTGAAGGCACCTCATTCTTTGAGCCTGGGGAGACACGGAGGGATGGTGGAGAGGGAGAAACAGGCACCTACGGAGAGTGATGAACCTGATGCTCTCAATTTTCTCCATGAAGGAAATGCTGATGTCATCTGATCAGAGTGGGGAACAGAGAAGGAAGTTAGGGTTTCGATCAGGGAAAGTGAAGAAGATAAAAACAGGAGCTGAGGGGAGGTTCACGGCACATATTCAAGCCAGAGACCAGAGAGGTGAACCGAGGGCCCAGCTCAGGCTGGAGCAAGGCTCCGGGGCTTTCCTCTGGCAGGCTCAGGCCCCACTGGCAACATGGGTGGGTGGATGAATAAGTGACTGGATGAATAAGTGACTGGATGGATGGATGGATGGATGGATGGATGGATGGATGGATGGGTGTGTGGATGGATGGATGGATGGATGGATGGATGGATGGATGGATGGGTGTGTGGATGGGTGGGTGGATGGATGGATGGATGGATGGGTGTGTGGATGGATGGATGGATGGATGGATGGATGGGTGTGTGGATGGGTGGGTGGATGGATGGATGGATGGATGGATGGGTGTGTGGATGGATGGATGGATGGATGGGTGTGTGGATGGGTGGGTGGATGGATGGATGGATGGATGGATGGGTGTGTGGATGGATGGATGGATGGATGGATGGATGGATGGATGGATGGATGGGTGTGTGGATGGGTGGATGGATGGATGGATGGATGGATGGATGGATGGATGGATGGGTGGGTGGGTGGATGGATGGATGGATGGATGGATGGATGGATGGATGGATGGGTGGATGGGTGTGTGGATGGGTGGTTGGATGGATGGATGGATGGGTGTGTGGATGTGTGGATGGATGGATGGATGGATGGATGGATGGCTGCAGCCTTGAACCAGGGATGGGACTCCACAGGGCAAAAGGAGAATTGGAGCATGGATGACACAGACCCCATTTTACCTTCTTCACACTATTCTTGGACCTAAAACTACCCATGCCATGTATGCTTTTGTTCTCTGAATCTCTCAAGCAAATGTGAGGTCGCCGAGGCAGGGTTTCTGTCCATCACAGTGTCACACAGCACCAACACTGAGAACAGGGCCTGGCTGTTAACATCTGGCACAATGGCAGAGTCCAAGCTGGGCCAGGAAGGCAGAGGCCAGGAGGGGCAGAGGGCTCCAGAGGAATGGGATGATTGAGGGCTGGAGAGTCCAGGAGCAGAGGTGGTGAGAGACGGACAGGACAACTGTGAGGGTGTAGAGAGTACTGAAGGCTAAGGTCAGAGGAGGACATGCTGGTAGAATCGGGCTCAAATGGTGCTCAGCAGGCTAAGAACCCAGCAATGAGGAGGGGCAGAGCCCGGCCACGGCTGCTGACTCACGCTGACTCCCCACAGCACAGGGAGGAGGAACAGGTCACTGGGAGAGCCAGAACCCCGGGAGAGGCCGTGCCCACAGAGCCGTCTGGGTTCAGTTAAGCGAGAAGAGCTAAGAGCACAGTGCGTGTAGGAAAGTATGAGGGAGACAATGGCCATCAACAGATGCCCCCAGTTCACCCCAACACTGTCTCTTCACTTAATGACCCAGGAACCTGCTACACCAAGAAAAAGGTTACAAACGACTCCCGTCCTCCTCCGACCTACACACACACCCCTCAAGCCTGTCACAGGACACCTTGTGTACTCTCTTTTCTCTAGAGAAAAAAAAAATGCCCTCTGAGCACGAGGCTCCAAACAGAGGTACATGAAGAGTCATCCTACCTCAACTCCAGGCTCTGGAGACACGGCCCTTTCTCTATGGGTCTCAGAGTGCCAGCTCAAGAGCCCTGAGCTCTGCGGACCCACCTGCCACACCCCCAAGCCCATCCAAGCCAGTAGGGTGGCCACAGCCACTAGCTCTTCCCATAACACACTACTCAGTGCCCTTGTTCTGTGCCACCCCGTGCCCTGCCTGTGTTGCCCAATGGTAAGGCCTGTGGGTCCAGCACTTCCTCACTGAGCCAAAGCACAGTGACATGCACATGGCTGAGCCAGCACAGACAAGACAGACAGATGTGGCACTTACAGAGTGTATGATGTCCACCATGTTGTAGGCTTTGGTAGATTCCAAAGGGACAATTGTATCAAGCTCAGGAACCGGACGGTCACTTTGGATAGAAAAAGAAGCAGGTATAATCAACATGGAAGAGCCCGTTGCCTTCTGTGGGTGGGGAATGGGGGAGGAAAAGGGGGACACACAGCACGGGGGCTGGGCTGATTCTGTCCCTGCTGGGCTTGCAAAGCAGTCCCCAAAGACACATTCCTTTGTTACCACCATATTAAACTGAACCTGAGCTTGATATTAACCCAGAAGATCTTTCTGTTTTCATTCAGAGGGAAAAAAAATGAGCTTATTCCCCTGAATGTGGAGATTCCTTCATTTATCCTCTCTGAACACCTCCTACATTCTAAGTATTGTATGGAGCACCAAAGGACATTGTAGTGAACAAGCCACTGTACCATCAAGCCCAGCTTCCCAGAGAGCTCGGCACCAGCGTCTTGGGTACAGCCCCACCCAGTAACAAAGTCCTCCCTTACTTTTCATGTGCTGTTTACACATATGCATACAGCTTCCCTGGGACTGAATGAAGAGGAGGTATGGCTGGGCCAAAGCAGGCTGTTCAGACATGTCTGGGCCCTTGGACCATAACACCTTCAAATGATGTCCTAAACCTTTCAAGAACCCCAAACAGGGCTTCCCTGGTGGCGCAGTGGTTGAGAATCTGCCTGCCAATGCAGGGGACATGGGTTCGAGCCCTGGTCTGGGAGGATCCCACATGCCGCGGGGCAACTGGGCCCGTGAGCCACAACTACTGAGCCTGCGCGTCTGGAGCCTGTGCTCCGCAACAAGAGAGGCCGCGACAGTGAGAGGCCCACGCACCGCGATGAAGAGTGGCCCCCACTTGCTGCAACTAGAGAAAGCGCTCGCATAGAAACGAAGACCCAACACAGCCGTAAATAAATTCAAAAAAAAAAAGAACCCCAAGCAGTACAGCAGCTCGGAAAAGGAGGCTGTGCCCATCGCTTCTGGGCCTTGTGACCACCCTCCCTCTCATGACTACACACAGTGGGCCACTGATTTTATCCCCTGAGGAGTGAGGCCGAGGCAGACAAGGAGGGGCCCTGGGGACATGACTCTTCAGAGCATCCCTGGCCCAGACACGGCCCCATAGGTAGAAGCCCAGGGCAGTGTCTGAAAACGGTTTCTTCCCGAGGGACACAATTTCAAGTCCTTCTGCAGAAGTATTGCAGGCCAAGTGAGTGCTTCAAAATCAGAGAGGAAACAAAATGGAGAAGACAGCAGCCAGCGGTCTGGAGCTATAGTTCCCCAGCTGGGCTTCTGGCTTAATCTGCGGTGCCCCCCACATCAAGCAGTGGCCGAAATAGCAAGAAGGAAAGAAGGTCTTCACTAGGTGGTCAGCAACACACCCTTCCCCAGGAATGCCCCAGCTTCTGGCCACAAGCAGGCGTGCACAGCACATTTCCTAAAGGGCATGCTGTCTGAATCATTTCACAGTGATTTATTTCATGTTAAGACCAAAAAAAAAAATCTCTCTCAATTCTGGACAAAGACTCAGAAATAATATTTTTTTTGGCCACTTTTTACTCCCAAGCTACTTGTCAGATATTACAGAGAGGAAAAACGTGAATAAAAATAAAATCTCTTGGGATTTCCCTGGCAGTCCAGTGGTTAAGACTCTGTCTGAGCTTCCACTGCAGGGGGCATGGATTTGATCCCTGGTGGAGGAACTAAGATCCTGCATGCCACACAGCGTGGCCAGAAAATTTTTTTTTAATTTCTTTTTAAATCAGTAAATAAAATCCTTCATGGCTCCTATACCCAGACATGCCACCACCATGCCTACACCTGACTCCACTGCACAGTCTACTCCAAGCTGCCCACCAGGGCAGACCCTGGAGGTCCCGCCAGGGCACAGGGGCCAGAGGACAAGCCAACCTGCAAAACGAGAGAAAGAGCTCAGGCCTGCAACTCACCTGGGATCATGGCACTCACGGATGGGGGCCGGGTCCTGATTGCTGAGAGGCAAGTAGTTGAAGAACTCCCGGAGATTACACAAGGCGTCAACGTCGTTTTCAAAAGCTCTGTGGGCCACGCCTGAGAAAACAGGGAGTATATAATGGGCCAGGGCGCCTGTCAGCCCAGAGACGCAGCTTCATGCCCACCTGCCCCCTCTAGGGTGTGTCTGCAGCCGCCCCTCCACTGAGGATGGTACCACACCACACACCTTCAGGCGGACCCTCAGTCCACGCAGCCTGTTCTCTCTGCAAGGGTCACTCCTTTCATCATCCAGGTCTTTGGCCTAGTGTCGCCTACTTGCCGAGGCTTTCCCTGCCCCTCTCCAGAGCACAACTTTCCCCACACCCCTCACTCTCCATCCCTGGACCAGGTGGGAATTCTCGGCACACTTTTCCCTGCAGCACCTATTTCCCTGTTTACTGCCTTACATCTCCCCGAGAGTATCAGCTCCAACGGGGTAGAGGCCAGGCCTGTCTTATCACTGCAGCCCAGCAACTGGAATAATGCCTGGTTATATGTCCATTAACACTCAAGAAAGCTGGACAATAAAAAATAAAAAGGAAAACAGCTGGCACATGTCATGGTACTCAGCAATGGCAGAACAAAGGAGGAAAGAAGGGGAACCACGTGGCCCTGGTAAGGAATCAAGCCATCATTCCTCAAGAACACTCTGAAATCACAGAAGAGCCAAACAGGGCCATAGACATGATAGAGAAAGTGGGGCAGGAAACTCCCTCTCAGGTTCACCCCACCAGACTCCCTGCTTCTACCGCTGCCCCCAGAGTCTCTTCTCTACCAGGCAGCCCAACGGAGCTTTTAAAGTCAGATCATGCCATGTGTCTAATCCAACCACCCTCCTTGCCACTCACCGAGCACACCAGCCCCTCTCCTTCCTCAGAAGCCTCTGCCTGCGATGCTTCTCCCCTAGGTATCCACGCAATACACTCCTTCAAATCTGCTCAGATCTATTGCCCAGTGAGGCCTGTGCTTACCACCCTCATTAAAACTGCAACAATCCCAACCCCCTTTACCCTGTGCTACTTTTTCCACAGCACACATACTTTTATGAATCATAATTCTTATAACCATCATTCTAGTTAGCTCAAAAATTTGAAAGACTATGAAAGCATTAGTAGTAGCCTGTAATTTAATTGAACAAATTTGAGATATAAATCCACCTTTATTACTATACCTGTAGACAATACATGACACTACAGTCTATTCAAAGAAATTCTGTCAGTGAAGTGGTATCTGTAACAGACTATCACTTCTAGCAATTCCTCTTCTCAGTGGCTGACAACAGTAAGTAAGCTTCGAGGCCTCTGACCTGACATGGTGGTGTGGGTCCTGGCGCCCCCGAGCCCCTCCTGGGTAACGTCCTCATTGGTGACAGACTTCACAACATCAGGGCCAGTGATGAACAAGTAGGAGGTGTCCTGAAACCAGAGAATTCCAGAAAGTTCAATCTCAGAGCACCAGAACTCAATGGGGCCATAGAGTTCACACAGCCGAGATGACAAACGCAGAGAAGATAGTGACGTGGTGGCAAAACCAGGTTAGGACGCAGCTCACAGATGCGTATCCAAACTAAAGACCCACGTTTTCCCTGCCTCACTGTCTATCAAAAAACCTTCGTTGCCTGGTTCTCTCCCAGCAAAATGGCCTGCAGTGTGGCTACCAATCATTCATCTGTAGAACACCCTAACAGGTGACCCTTATTCAGAGCTTGCTGCACACCAAGAATTTTTCTAAGCATTTCATGGGATTGTGTCATTAAAGCCTAGGTACTATTATCACCCCATTTACAGATCAGGAAACTGAGGCACTGTGATAGTGTGCAGCTTGCCTAAAATTAATCAGTCACTTTAAGTGAAGCCATCTGGAGACAATGATAATCAATGTTTGGTGCTTTGAGAGAGTGACAGGCTTTAATTTTTAGTTTCTAACTTAAAGATGATAAAGACATATTGTAAAAAATTTAATCAGAATAGGAGATACAGTAGAAAGTAAGTCTACATGCAAGCCCTTATTTCCAGCCCTCTAATTTCCATCCCCAAAGGCGACCACTGTCAGTTTCTCTGACATCCATGCACATGAGCATTTACATACTTTTCCCCTCTTATTTTCTCTCTAGCACATTGTCCTACACACACTGTTCTCAAACTTCTTGAAGATTATTCCGTATCAGTATAGTAGGATATGTATCACAACTTACTTAACTGTCACCTACTGATGGTCCTTTAGACTGTTGCCAGTGTTTTACTTACAACAAGCAATGCTGCAATAATTATCTTACTACAATCATCTCTGTCAGCTCATTGTTCATGTTCTTTGCCCATTCTCCTACTAGATAGTTGTTTTTATATACTAAGGACATTAGTCCTTAGACTATTATCTGTGTTGTATCAGTCTTTATTTTATGGCTCCTTGGTTTGGAATCTTGCTAGAATGGCCTAGCTAGAGAGGTCTATCTTCCACACTCCACACAAAGACTCAAACAAATGTTCATAAGAGCATTACTTGTAACAATCAAAAACTACAAACAGAGACTTCCCTGGTGGCGCAGTGGTTAAGAATCTGCCTGCCAATGCGGGGGACACGTGTTCAATCCCTGGTCCGGGAAGATCCCACATGCCTGAGCAACTAAGCCTGTGCACCACAACTACTGAGCCTATACTCTAGAGCCTGCATGCCACAGCTACTGAGCCCGAATGCTGCAACTACTGAAGCCCACGTGCCTGGAGCCTGTGCTCTGCAGCAAGAGAAGCCACCACAATGAGAAGACCACGTGCTACAACAAAGAGTAGTCCCCACTCACTGCAACTAGAGAAAGCGTGCACGCAGCAACAAAGACCTAACATAGCCAAAAACAAAAAAACTAGAAACAGCCCAATTCCATCAACAAGTGAATCTCAAAATAATTATCCTAAGTGAAAGAAACCAGCCCCGTCAAAAAAAAAAAAAAGAGTACATACTTTTTGTATATATTTTGTACATATACAAAATGTCATTTTGTATGGTTCTGTTTATATAACATTCTAGAAAATGCAAATTAATCCTGTGTGATAAAAAGCAGATGAGGGCTTCCCTGGTGGCACAGTGGTTAAGAATCCGCCTGCCAATGCAGGGGACACGGGTTCGATCCCTGGTCCAGGAAGATCCCACATGCCGCGGAGCAACAAAGCCCGTGCACCACAACTACTGAGCCCATGTTGTGCAACTACCGAAGCCCATGCGCCTAGAGCCCGTGCTCCGCAGCAAGAGAAGCCACTGCAATGAGAAGCTCGCGCACCACAACGAAGAGTAGCCCCCGCTCGCCGCAACTACAGAAGCCTCCGCTCGCCAGAGCAAGAGAAAGCCCGCGTGCAGCAAAGAAGACCCAACACAGCCAAAAATAAATAAATAAAATTTAAAAAAATTTTTTTAATTAAAAAAAAAAGCAGATGAACAGCTACCTAAAGACAGGGCTGGGAGGTAGGAAAGAAAGAATTACAACAATACATGAGGAAACTTTGGGAAGTGATGGTTATGTTCATTATCTGAATTGTGGTCATGGCTTCATGGTTGTATACACGCATCAAAGCTCTAATTGCACAACTTAAAAGTGTATGCAGTTACACCGTATGTCAGTTATATCTCAAAGTTGTAAAAAAAAAAATTGTGGAAATGCAAAGGGTCAAGAATATCCCATATCCATACCACTTAAAGAAAATACGGAAGGACAACTTGCTGTACCAGGTATCAGCATTTGTCATAAAGCAATTGTAATTGATAGTATGGTACTGACTGGCACAGAGATAAGCAAACAGACCAAGAAAGCTCAGTGAAACACTCGATATATGGACGCTTGATTCACAATATAAATGACATCACAGAGCAGGAAAGATTGTTCTTTTCAATAAAAGGCTCTAGGTCAACTAGGTGTCTATACTGGAAAAAAATTTTTTTTAAAATCAAACTAGCCTCTATTTCATACTATGTGTAAAAATCAACTCCAACTTTAGATGCAAACATAAAAGGCAAAATAATAAAACTTTTAGAAAATAGAAAGTATCTTCGTGACTTCAGGGTAGGAAAAAGTTCAAGAACTAAAACACACTACCCATAAAGTATACATATGACATTGGTTCTCCTATCAAAAGAGCACAGAAGCCAGCTTACAGGGACTCCCACTGGCTAAAGGAAGGATAATTTGAGCATCAAAATAATGATAGTACTGTAATGGAATATAAACCACAGAGTAAAATAGGAAATCCATGAACCCATATTAAGTCAATGAAATACACAAATGCCCAAGAAAAGCAGGGCTCGTCCTTAGAGTAGATCACCAACTGATATGAAGCAAGTGGTGGAGCTGGAAAATAACCATCTTGTAAAGATTGGTTTGGACAAGAATCATCAATAGATACTAAATCAAGGAAAAAAAGTATAATGTGGAACAGCATACTTGTATGGTCTCAAAGCATCTCCCCAGTGAGTATCAGTTACAAAGAAAAAACAGTAACTACACAGTGGAGAAACCAGACAACACCTCAACAATGATCAAATTAATGTCACCAATGAAAGGCAGATGGCCATCACTTGCCTCCAGATGTGATCATTTGAGCAGGATACAACATCACTAATGTAGTAGACAGGCTGGGATACCTAATCTGAATCTGATCGTGAGGAAGTACCAGATAAACCCAAATTGAGCAACAATCTATGAAATAATTCATTCTGTAGCCTTCAAAATGTCATGACAAAGAGTCTGAGGAATTGTCACAGAGTAAAGGAAATTAATGCAACATGACAACTAAATGCAATATGTGATCCTGAAATGGATCCTGTACTGGAGAAAGAAAATGCCATTAAGGACATTTTGGGGACAAGTGACCAAACTGGAATCTAGATGGTAGAGTAGACAACAGTATTATATCGGATAGACTACATGTTAGGCATATGTGAAACAAGTCTTAATAAATTTAAAAAGATTGAAATCATACAAACTATCTTGTTTGATCGCAATGGAATGAAACTAGAAACAAGAAAAACTGGAAACTTACAAATATGTGGAAATTAAACATCACACTTTTTTTTTTTCATCACACTTTTTTTTAAATAAATTTATTTTTGGCTGCGTTGGGTCTTCCTTGCTGCGCACGGGCTTTCTCTACCTGCGGCGAGCGGGGGCTACTCTTTGTTGCGGTGTGCGGGCTCCTCATTGCGGTGGCTTCTCTTATTGCAGAGCATGGGCTCTAGGCACGTGGGCTTCAGTTGCTGTGGCGCACAGGCTCAGTAGTTGTGGCTCGCAGGCTCTAGAGCCCAGGCTCAGTAGCTGCGGTGCACAGGCTTAGTTGCTCCGCAGCATGTGGGATCTTCCCGGACCAGGGCTCGAACACGTGTCCCCTGCACTGGCAGGCGGATTCTTAACCACTGCACCACCAGGGAAGTCCCAAACATCACACTCTTAAAACAGCCAATGGACCAAAGATGAAATCAAGGGAAATTAGAAAATATTGAGAAATGAAAATGTACAAAAACTTACGAGATGCAGCAAAAACAGTGCTAAGAGGGGAATTAAAGCTGTTAAACACACTAAGGAAGTAAGTTCTCAGGGCTTCCCTCGTGGCTCAGTGGTTAAGAATCCACCTGCCAATGCAGGGGACATGAGTTCGAGCCCTGGTCTGGGAAGATCCCACATGCCGCCGAGCAACTAAGCCCATGCACCACAACTACTGAGCCTGCGAGCCACAACTACCGAGCCTATGTGCCACAACTTCTGAACCCTGTGTGCCTAAAGCCCATGTTCTACAACAAGAGAAGCCACCAAAATGAGAAGCCCACGCACCGCAACGAAGAGTAGCCCGTGCTCACCGCAACTAGAGAAAGCCTGTTCGTAGCAACAAAGACCCAATGCAGCCAAAAAAATCAACAAGCAAAAAAAAAAAAAAACAAAGAAAGTAACTTCTCAACCTAACTTTACACCTTAAGGAACTAAAAAAAAAAAGAAAAGAAAAGAAAAGAAAAAGAACTAAACCCAAAGTTAGCAAAAGAAAGAAAATAAAGATTAGAGCCAAGATAAATGAAAAATAGAGGGAGAAAAAAAAAGCAGTAAAACCAGAACTTGGTTCCTCAAAAAGCTCAATAAAATTGACAAATATTTAGCTAGATGGACTAAGAAAAAATAGACTCAAATTACTAAGATCAGAAATGAAAGTGGGGACATCACTACCAATTCCACAGAAATAAAAAGATTATAGGAGTACTATGAACAATTCTATACAACAAATTGGATAACCTGGATGATATGGACAAATTCCTAGAAACACACAACCTACCACCAAGACTGAATCATGAAAAAATAGAAAATCTGAATAGACCTGTAACTAGTAAGGAGATTGAATCAGTAATCAAAAACCTCCCAAAGAAAAGCCCAAGACCAAATGGCTTCACCAGTGAATTCTACCAAACATTTTAAGAAAGATTAAACACCAATCCTTCTCAAGCTCTTCCCAAAAAATTAAAGAGAAGGAAATACCTCCTAATTCATTCTGAGACCCAGCATTACCTTAATACCAAAGCCAGACAAAGACACTACAAGAAAAGTACACATCAATATCCCATATAAATATTGATGCAGAAATGCTCAACAAAATACTAGCAGATCTAAATCAACAGTTTATAAGGAATTATACACCAAGACCAAGAGGAATTCTTTCCTGAAATGCAAGGATGGTTGAACACACCAATATCAATACACCACATTAAAAGAACAAAGGGAAAAAAATTACATTATCATCTCAATGCAGTAAAAGCATGACAAAATTCAATATTCTTTCATGATAAACATACTCAGAAAACTAGAAAGAAACTCCTTCAACATGATTAAGGCCACATATGAAAAACCCACAGCTAACATTATACTCAATGGTTAAAGACTGGAAGCTTTTCCTCTAAGATCAGGGACAAGGCAAGGATGCCCGCTTTCTCCACTTCCATTCAACACAGTATTGGAAATCCTAGCCAGAGCAATTAGTCAAGAAAAAGAAAAAGGCACCCAAATCAGAAAGGAAGAAGTAAAATTATCTGTTTGCAGATGACATGGATTTTATATGTAGATAACCCCAAAGATGCCACACACACACAAAGTTAGAATAAACAAATTAAGTTGCAGGATACAAAATTATTTTTTTAAATTTTTTTTCTGCCTTTATATTTTTATTTTTTATTTTTAAATTTATTTATTTATGGTTGTGTTGGGTCTTCATTTCTGTTCGAGGGCTTTCTCTAGTTGTGGCAAGTGGGGGCTGCTCTTCATCGCGGTGCACGGGCCTTTCACTGTCGTGGCCTCTCTTGTTGCGGAGCACAGGCTCCAGACGCGCAGGCTCAGTAGTTGTGGCTCACGGGCCTAGTTGCTCTGCGGCATGTGGGATCTTCCCAGACCAGGGCTCGAACCTGTGTCTCCTGCATTAGCAGGCAGATTCTCAACCACTGCGCCACCAGGGAAGCCCCAGGATACAAAATTAACACACCAAAATCAGTTGCATTTCTGTACGCTAACAATGACCAGTCTGAAAAGGAAGTTACAAAAGCAATTTCATTTACAATAGTTTCTAAAAGGATAAAGTACTTAGGTATAACTTAGCCAAAAAGGCAAAAAAAACTTGTACAGTGAAAATTATAAAACATTTCTGAAAGAAATTAAATAAGACAGAATGGAAAAGATATCTTCTATTTATGGATTGAAAGACTCAATACTGTTAAGATGTAAAAACTACCAAAAGCAATGTACAGATTCAACATCCTCCCTATCAAAATCTCAATGACATTTTTGCAGAAATACAAAAATCCATCCTAAAGTTGATGTGGAATCTCAAGGGACTCTGTGTACAGCCAAAACAATTCTGAAACAGAACAAGGTTGGAGGTCTCACACTTCCTGACTTCAAAACCTACTAAAAAGCTACAGAAATCAAAACAGTGCGGTACTGGCATAAAGACAGGCATATAGACCAATGGAACAGAACAGAGAGCCCAGAAGTAAACCCTTCCATGCCTGGTCAAATGGTTTTCAACAATGATACTTAGACCATTCAATGGAGATAGAACAGTCTTCTCAAGAAATGGTGCCAGATCCCACTCCTGCGCATATATCCAGAGAAAACTCTAATTCAAAAAAGATAGGTGCACCTCAGTATTCATATTTATAGCACTATTTACAATAGCCAAGACATGGAACCAACCTAAATGTCCATCAACAGATGAATGGATAAAGATGTGGTATATATATACAATGGAATACTACTCAGCCATAAAAAAGAATGAAATAATGCCATTTGCAGCAACATGGATGGACCTAGAGATTATCATACTATGGAACCAAGTCAGAAAGAGAAAGACAAATATCATATGATATCACTTATATATGGAATCTAAAATATGATACAAATGAACTTATTTACAAAACAGAAACAGACTTCCAGACATAGAAAACAAACTTATGGTTATCAAAGAGGAAGGGGTGGAGAGAGGAATAAATTAGGAGTTTGGGATTGACAGATACACACTACTATATATAAAATAGGACAACAATGACCTACTGTATAGCACAGGGAACTATATTCAATAACCTGTAATAAACTATAATGGAAAAGAAAAAAAATAGTGCTAGGAAAATTGGATATCCACGTGCAAAACCATGAAGTTGGACCTTATGTTACATCATATACAAAAATTAACTCAAAATGGATCAGAGAACTAAACATAAGAGCTAAAACTACAAAACTTAAAAGGAAACATACAGGGAAAGTCTCGTGACACTGGATTTGGCAAGATTTCTTGGGTATGATAATAATAGCAGAGATTACAAAAGTAGACAAACTGGACTTCATCAAAATTAAAATCTTCTGTGCAAAGAACACTAACAGAACGAAAAGGCAGCCCACAGAATGGGAGAAAATATTTTCAAATCATGATCTGTTAAGGGGTTAATATCAGAATATATGAAGAACTCCTACAACTCAACAACAACAATAAAATGATCCAATCAAAAAATGAACAGAAGACTTGCATAGACATGTCTCCAAAAAAGATACATCAATGGCAAATAATATGAAAAGAGGCTCAACATCACTAATCATTTGGAAAATATAAATGAAAACCACAGTGAGATACTACTTCACACACATTAGGATAACTATTATCAAAACAGAAAACAAATGCTGGCAAGGATGTAGAGAAATTGGAACCCTTTGTGCATTGCTGGTGGGAATGGAAAATGGTGCAGCCACTGTGGAAAACAGTCTGATGTTTCTTCAAAATATTAAACAGAATTACCATAATACCCAGTAAGTCCACTCCTAGGTGTATGCCCAAAAGAACTGAAAACAGGGATTCAAACAGATACATGTACACCAACTTTTATTACAGCATTATTCACAGTAGCCAAAAGGTGGAAACAACTCAAGTGTTCATTGGCAGATGAATGAATAAACAAAATGTAGTATTACATACAAAGGTATATTAATCAGTCTAAAAAAGGAAGGCAGTTCTGAAACATGGTACCATATGGATGAACCTTGAAGACATTATGCTAAGTGAAATAAGCCAGTCACAAATGGACAAATATTGTATGAGTCCACAAATTCCGCAACAGAAAGGGCCTGGGGGTAGGGAATGGAGAACTAATGTTTAATGAGTACAGAGTTTCAACTGGGGTAGATGAAAAAGTTCTGGAGATGACTGGTGATGATGGTTGCACAAACAGAACTGTAACTTAAATCTTACCACTTAACCATTTCTTATGTATATTCTACAATTTTTTTTAAAACGTACTGTATCAGTGTTAAACTTCTGGAATTTAACAACTGGTTATGTAAGAAAACATCCTAGTTCTTAATTATATACTGGGGACTTCCCTAGCGGCCCAGTGGCTAAGACTCCACACTCACAATGCAGGGGGCCCAGGTTCGATCCCTGGTCAGGGGACTAGATCCCACATGCTGCAACTAAGAGTTCGCATGCCACAACTAAGAGTTTGCATGCCACAACTAAAGATCCAGCATGCCACAGCAAAGATCCCACAAGCAGCAATGAAGATCCTGCGTGCCGCAACTAAGACCTGGCACAGCCTAATTAATTAATTAATTAATTTTAAAAAAAGAATTATATACTGAAGCATTAAAAAGGTAAAGGGACATGATATATATAACCCACTCTCAAACAGTTAAGAATTCTGTAAATTTGAAATTTCAAGATAAAAAGATTTTTTAAAAATTCTGCTCAAAGGATAGCATTGAGAAGAAAAAAACTGAAGTCACAGAGTGGGAGAAGACAGGTGCAATATATATAATTGATAAAGAACTTACATCCAGAATATACAAAGAACTGCTAAAAATCAGTAAGAAAAAAACAAAAACCTCTTTTTAAAAATGGGTAAAATAGATGAACGGCCATGCCATGAAAGAAACATGAGGGAATTCCCTGGTGATCCAATGGTTAGGACTCAGCGCTTTCACTGCTGAGGCCCAGGTTCAATCCCTGGTCAGGGAGCTAAGATCCCGCAAGCTGCGCAGCACAATCAAAAAAAAAAAAAAAGAAAGAAAAAAAGAAAAAAGAAACATATGAAAAGGTGTTCAACCTCATTAGTCATGGAAATGCAGATTAAAACAATGAGAGGGCTTCCCTGGTGGTGCAGTGGTTAAGAATCCGCCTGCCAATGCAGAAGACACGGGTTTGAGCCCTGGTCCAGGAAGATCCCACGTGCTGCGGAGCAACTAAGCCAGTGCGTCACAATGACTGAGCCTGCGCACCTCAACTACTGAGCCCACAAGCTACAACTACTGAAGCCTGCGTGCTTAGAGCCCATGCTCCGCAACAAGAGAAGCTACCGCAGTGAGAAGCCCACGCAGTGCAACAAAGAGTAGCCCCCGCTGACCGCTACTAGAGAAAGCCTGCACGCAGCAACAAAGACCCAATGCGGCCAAAAATAAATAAAATTAAAATTAAAAACAAAACAGAAAAAAAAAATGAGAGATCACACCACATGCAAACTGGCATAATTAAATTATGTCAATAAAAGTGCTGGCACGGATGTAGAACAAGTGAAATTCTCACACACTGCTAGTAGAAGTGTAAATTGCTGCAACTTCTTCAGCAAACAGGCATTACATAGAAAAGCTGAAGACATGTATATCCCATGACCTAACATTGCCCCACCTTGAGAAACTGAAATATGTATGTGCCAAGATACATGTATAAGAATGCTTATATCAGAATCATCTGCAATGACAAAAATCTTGAAACACAAATATCCATCAACAGTAGAAAGAATGAGGATCTTAAGATAATATACTACACAGCTATTAAAATGAACTACATTTACAAAGAACATGGATAAATCTTATAAACATGCATCACAGTCACGCACAAAAGAATGCATATTATATGTTTCACTTTACATTAAAGGTCAAAATAGGCAGCATTAACCCCATTGTTTAGTGAGGCATAATTAAAATTTTAAACTGTAGAGCAAAGCAACTTTTAAAATTACCATAAAAGTTGAGACAAATATTTCTAGGCAGGATGGAAGGAGACAATACTGATTACGAGGGTAATGGGGGCAGGCTCCTGGAGGGCCATTTCTTGATCTGGGTATCATTTACATGGATCTGTACTTTATAATAATTGCTAAACTTCATGTATTTTATGTACTTCCCTGAGTATGTATTACATTAGAAATTTTAAATTGTTTAAAATTTTTTAATTAACTGGGAGAGGAGGCAGAGACAGAAGCAGGAAGACCAGTTAGAAGGATTATGCAATAATCCAGGTGAGGTGCTTGAATCTAAGTAATAAGAAGTACATAGGAATTTTATTATATTTTAGATTATGTCCTAAAATAGAGCAAATATGATTTTAGACTGATTGAACTCGGAATGTTACAGAAAAATGAGTCAATGTTTTTGACCTGAGCCACTGGAAGGCTGGTCTTGCCATTTATTGAGATGGGGAAGGCTATAAGAGAGCACTTTGGGAGGCGCTCATTAGAGATCAAAACCTATCAATTTTGAGAAACCCATTAAAGTCCAAATGGAAATTTGATAGGCAACTGAATGTTTAATCCTGGAGTTCAGGAGACCGTTCCATCCTGAAGAAATAGGTTTGAGAGTTGTCAGCATATACATAGATGGATATTTAAAGTCTTGAGGTAGGATAAGATCACCAAGGGAATGAGAGAATTGCTAGGAGAAAACCAAGGGAGTATAGTGCCCTGATGTTTCAAAGAGGAAGAAGTGATGACATAGGTCAAATGCTGCTGGAAGGTCAAGTAAGATAGGACTGAGAAATGTCAATTGGATTTAATGATATAGAAATCGTTGGTGTCTTTGATACAAGAAAGTGCATTATCAGTGACCCTGAATAGAACAATATCCTTTCCATCATAAATTAAATGTCTAAATATATTTAGATCTATCTGTCAATTCTGTTCTGTTTCTCAATTCTGTTCTGTTCCCTGGTCTATTTATTTACAAATTGAACAAATAGTTTTAGTTATTTTAGCTTTATAACATATTTTCTCACCTGGCAGGGCTAGCCCTTCATTGCACTTCCTTCATGGAATGTCTACTCTTACATTGTAGTTTTCTTGTTAATATGAACTTGTCTAGACCTTTAAGAAAGAATCTGTTAGCATTTTTATTGTACTCTCATTAAGCACATGGAATAGTTAAGATGTAGAATGGTTAAGGCTTAATGATTAGTTGCGGAGGACAAGAAAGAGGAGGTGGTGCCAATATGCAGGTATTAATTAAAGTTCTGCAAGTGGAGGATGGGATTGCTTAGGATGAAAACACAGGATTAAAAGATACAGCGTACAAAAAGTCAACATACAGACATCAGTTGTATTCCTATACACTATGTACAAAATATACACTATATAGAAAATATCTGAAAAAGAAGTAACACCTGCCCATTCACGATAGCATCAAACATTACAAAATACCTATGTATAAATTTAACCAAGGAGGTGAAAGATCTAAACACTGAAAATTATAGGACTTTGATGAAAAACACCAAAGATGACACAAGTAAGTGGGAAAAAAACCCCATGTTTATAAAAATATTGTTAAAATGTCTGTACTACCCAAAGCCATCTATAGATTCAATGCAACTCCTATCAAAATTCCAATGTCATTTTTCTACAGAAGTATGGTGTCACATAAAAAGAAACACAGACCAATGGAACAGAATCAAGAGACCAGAAACAAACTCTCACGTATACAATCAACGAATACTTGACAAGGGAGCCAAGAACACTAAATGGGGAAAAGATAGTCTCTTCAATAAATGATGGTGGGAAAACTGGATAACCACATGCAGAAGATGAAACTGGACACATATCCTACACCACTCACAAAAATTAACTCAAAATAGATTAAAGACTTAAAGACCCGACTCCGTAAAACTCCTAGAAAAAAACATAGGAGAAACACTCCCTGACACTGCTCTTGGCAATAATTTTATGGATGACACCAAAAGCAAACACAATAGAAACAAAAATTAATAAGTGGGACCAGTGCAAACTAAAATGTTTCTACACAGCAAAAGCAACAATCAACAAAATGAAAAGGCAACCTACCGAATAGGAGAAAATATTTGCAAATCATATATCTGATAAGGGATTAATATCCAAAATAGATAGAGAACTCGTAAAACTTAACAGCAAAAAAAAAATTTTTTTGATTAAAAAATGGGTAGAGGGGCTTCCTTGGTGGCGCAGTGGCTGAGAATCTGCCTGCTGATGCAGGGGACACGGGTTCAAGCCCTGGTCTGGGAAGATCCCACATGCCATGGAGCAACTAGGCCCGTGAGCCACAACTACTGAGCCTGCGCGTCTGGAGCCTGTGCTCCGCAACAAGAGAGGCCGCGACAGTAAGAGACCCGCGCACCGCGATGAAGAGTGGCCCCTGCTCGCCGCAACTGGAGAAAGCCCTCGCACAGAAACGAAGACCCAACACAGCCAAAAATAAATAAATAAATAAATAAATAATTTTAAAAAAAAAACAACTCACATTATTTTTTTAAAAAAATGGGTAGAGGATCTGAATAGACATTTTTCCACAGAAAACATACAAATGGCTAATGAAAAGATGCTCAACATCATTCATCATCAGGGAAATGCAAATCAAAACCACAATGAGGTTTTAGCCTCACACCTCTTAGAATGGCTATTATCAAAATGACAAGAAATAACAAGTGCTAGTAAAGTTCTGGAGAAAAGGGAACACTTGTGCACTCTTGGTAGGAATATAAATTGATACAGCCACTATAGAAAACAGTATGGAGGTTCCTCAGGAAACTAAAAATAGAACTACCAAATGATCCAGCAATCCCACTTCTGGGTATATATCCAAAGGAAATAAAATCAGGACCTCAAACAGATGACTGCATTCCCATTTCACTGCAGCATTATTCACAGTAGCCAAGATATGGAAACAACCTAAGTGTCCATCAATGGATGAATGGATTAAAAAAAAATGTGACATACATACAAATACACATATACACACAGAATTATCCACTGGATATCCATATCAATAAAAAAAAGTGACACATACATACACACAGACAAAAACAGAGAAATATTATTCAGCCATAAGAAAGAAGGAAATCCTGCCATTCGTGACATGAATGGATCTTTAGGGCATTTCACTTAGCGTATGCTAAGTAAAATAAGTCAGACAGAGGAAGAGAAATACTGTATGATCTCACTTATATGTGGAACCTAAAACAGCTGAACTCACAGAAAAAGAATAGTGGTTACTAAGAGCAGGGGCAGTGTTGGAGTGAGGGGAGATGTTGGTCAAAAGATACAAACTTCCAGTTATAAGATGAAGAAGTTCTGGGGATCTAATGTACAACATGGAGATTATAGTTAACAGTACTGTATCACATACCTGAAAACTGCTAAGACAGTAGATCTTAAACGTTAATCACCACAAAAAAGAAATGGTAATTATGAGAGCACTATGGGGGTAATCATTTTACAATATGTAAGTATCAAATCAACACGTACACCTTAAGGGGGCTTCCCTGGTGGCACAGTGGTTAAGAATCTGCCTGCCAATGCAGGAGACACGGGTTCGAGCCCTGGTCCGGGAAGATCCCACATGCAGCAGAGCAACTAAGCCCGTGCGCCACAACTACTGAGCCTGCGCTCTAGAGCCTTCGAGCCACAGCTACTGAAGCCTGCGCGCCTAGAGCCTGTGCTCCGCAACAAGAGAAGCCACGGCAATGAGAAGCCCATGCACTGCAACGAAGAGTAGCCCCTGCTCACCTCAACTAGAGAAAGCCTGCGCACAGCAATGAAGACCCAACGCAGCCAAAAATAAATAAATTAATAAATTAATAATTTTTAAAATGTACACCTTAAACTTAAACAATGTTATATGTCAATTATATCTCAATAAAACTGGGAAAAAATGTTTTAAAAATAAGACAAAGCAGGGCTTCCCTGGTGGTGCAGTGGTTAAGAATCCGCCTGCCAATGCAGGGAACACGGGTTCGAGCCCTGGTCCAGGTAGATCCCACACTCCGCGGAGCAACTAAGCCCATGCACCACAACTACTGAGACTGTGCTCTAGAGTCTGCAAGCCACAACTACTGAGCCCACATGCCACAACTACTGAAGCCCACGCGCCTAGAGCCCATGCTCCGCAACGAGAAGCCACCGCAGTGAGAAGCCAGCACACTGCAATGAAGAGTAGCCCCCACTCGTCTCAACTAGAGAAAGCCCACGCGCAGCAATGAAGACCCAACACAGCCAAAAAAAAAATGAATAATTTAAAAAAAAAATAAGAGAAAGCAGTTTAGAATTTTCCAGCATGTATGTAGGGAGAGGAGGAAAGAATGGCCTTAGCCAGAGAAATTGATCCCACACCTCCATTCCTGCCAGGTAGGAAGACAACTGGGGTAGCACCACATAGGTATGGCATATATAGATTTAGTGGGCAAAGTTCAAGGAATCCTGCTTTGCTCAGGAAATAAGAGATGTGGTCATCTTAATTTTTAAAGTCCACCCTAAACTGAACATTGAACATTTAGGTTGCTTTTAATCTGTCACCAAGAAAGAATAGTTGAGTCAAGGGGTAAGCACTTTGCTAAACTTTAATTCCTACTGCCAAACAGAAAAGCGTTTCCTATTCACGCTTCCTCTATTTACACTGTTTTCATACTGGATGACTCTCTTTCCTTTTTGCCCCCTAATTTGTCTTGACATTTATTGCTCATTATGGTTAAAAATATTTAAGAGGAAAAGACTGATTTTTTTTTTAAGTATCAGGTTAAAGGTAATTACCCATGTATGATTTCAAATAGGCTTCTTTTAAAAATCATTTTAAAATATCATTTCATATAAATCATGTAATAAAGATATGTACCTCTTTACAGTGAAGTTGGAGATCAGATTTACCATTACCATCACAGACAAAATGTAATAAAATGGCAAACAGCTGAAGAAATAAAGGTGGGACATAAGAAACAACCTCCTAGTGAAGCAGTTTACAGAAAAGCTTTCCATGAGAAACTTTCTGAATAGGATTCAGTAAACGATCATCTGTCTGAGTAGAGGATAGGACCTTTGATTACCTGAAAATCATTTGCAATTCAGATCAACAAGTAAAATCACCCACCAATGAAGGAGACAAGCACATTCTGCCACTGAACCCACACAAGCTACAGTCTTCATGCCAAAACCTTCTCTCCACCAAGACCTTATCAGCACTGCATTGAAATCCAATAAGCCTGCAGATAACAACCCAGATCTGGGTCAGGAATTATTGTTATTTCAGGTGAGGTACTGCACAACTCTCAAAGGGCAGGAGAACCAGGTCCTTCTTTCTTACCTTTACCATGAACGTGAAGTCTGTTAGGGCCGGGGAGTAGACAGCCCCACCAGCACATGGGCCCATGATCAGAGAAATCTGAGGGATGACTCCAGATGCTGTGACATTCCTCTGCCAAAAGAGAAAGGCAAAGGCATCTGGTTACAGAGGTGTTCAAGGCATTACCTGCAGAAAGACAGAGGCAACAATAAAAACACATTTGGCTTTTATTCACAGAAATTCTATCCTAGAGACAAGAGGCCTAATCTGTACAGTTTCTTCCAGAATTGTATATGCAACTTTTCCCCATAACTGGTGGGATGGTTGGCATATTACTTTCTGGGGCAAGTAACCTCTTCTCTCCTTGGCAGGGCAGTAGTTCCCCCAAAGCTCCACCAGGACATGAGCTCAGAGAGAATCCTACCACTCTCACCCCAGCTCTAAACACACCTCAGGCCAGGACCCCTGTCTGTACAAAACTGGCTGGAAGAATCAATGAAAACCTTAGGTGGAATATACAGGGCCAACACTTACCCTGGATCCATGACCTCTACTTGCAGCCCCTTCACACCCTCCACAGAGGATGCCCAACAGTTACAAGCCAAGGCTAAGAGACAGGTGCTATTTTACTCAGTCTTCAATGTCTGCCCACCCCTACACAGGGCAGATGGGCAATAGGGAGGTGGCAGAAGGCAAAAAGGTTCCATAGGGACAAAGGTGTTGTGAAGAGCCAAGCCTCAGGCCACCTTCTAGGAAAAACAAGGTTTCCCAGGGGGCTGGAAGACCCAGGCAAGATAAGAGCCCAATGACTCCTTGCCCATCCCCCAGCTTCTATCCTTCCCTGAACCCCATCAGCTTAAGAGAAGTATGTCCACTTTTAGCCCTGCCCTGGGTCTGAGACCAATTTCTATAATTCACAGGACATAGCTCAGGACAGCACAAAAAGGCATCCACAGAGAGGATTCTGAGAAGATGGTAGAATGGGAAGCACCAGGAATCTGTCTCCCCACCTGGACAAAAATTACACTGGCAGAATCTCTCTGATGTAACTTTTTGGAACTCTGTTAAGCCTACTGAAGGCTTATCATCCACAGGAAGATTTGGAGGGCAAATCGCGGTTAATTTCAATCAATTTCAACTGGTAGCACAGTAGCAGCTACCCCTACCCACCCCCTACCCCCAGCCATGAGGCATGCAGCCGTGCATGTGTTCCTGGAGTGGCTTACACAGAGGCAGACAAAAAGGACCCTGCCCTCCAAATATCGGAAATCTATGCTCTGACAGCCGGTTGTTGATTCTGATCAGAGGTGAAGCTAGGAAGTTAGGCAGCCATTGTTGTTGCACCTCACCCCACTGCTGCAAGCTCCTCCCCCTCCAGCTCAAAATCACTTGCATTAGGAAAATGCAAATCAAAACTAGAATGAGATACCACATCACACACATTAGGATGACTACTATCAAAAAAACAGAAAACAAGTGGTGTTGGTGAGGATGTGGAGAAAGTGGAACCCTTGTGCACTATTGGTAAGAATGTAAAATGGTACAGCCGCTGTGAAAAACAGCATGGTGGTTCCTCAAAAAATTTTAAATAGAATTACCAAATGATCCAGAAATTCTACTTCTGGGGATATACCAAAAAGAATGGAAAACAGGGTCTCAAAGAGATAACTTGTACACCCACATTCATAGCAGCATTACTCACAATAGGTGAAATGTGGAATCAATCCAAATGGCCATCAATAGATAAATGGACAAACAAAATGTGGTATATCTATACAGCGGAATATTATTCATCCTTAAAAAGGAAGGAAATCCAGTCACAGGTTACAACATAG
The DNA here is from genome assembly GCF_949987535.1 of Balaenoptera acutorostrata. Classification (NCBI taxonomy): domain Eukaryota; kingdom Metazoa; phylum Chordata; class Mammalia; order Artiodactyla; family Balaenopteridae; genus Balaenoptera; species Balaenoptera acutorostrata. Next base: position 22,335,193 of record NC_080067.1, on the reverse strand, counting down.
ATGAAACTTGAGGACATTGTGCTAAGTGAAATAATAAGGCAGTCACAAAAAGACAAACACTGTACGATTTTACTTAAGTTATTTAGTCAAAATAATACAGACAAAGTAGAATGGTGGTTACCAGGGGCTGGCAGAGGGGATAATGGGGGGTGATTGTTTAATGGGTATAGAGTTTCAGTTTTTGCAAAACAAAAAGTTATGGAGATGGCCCCTGTCCACCTCCCTCCGGCTGCCCCGCTGGCTGAAAAGTTTCTCCAGGTGCGGAATTCCAGGCTACCACCAGCACAGAGCGTGCACGCCAGTCAGGAACCAGCCCACCCAATGGCCCAGGGGCAATGAATATGTCAGAAACTGAAGCAAGAAAGAACTCAGCAGAGGGGGGAGTCAAGATGGCAGACTAGGAGGACGCAGAATTCATGTCTCTGCACAACTAGGGCACCTACTAGGCACCGGTGGGGGACCACAGACACCTAAGGGGATGGGAGGAACCCCCAGCGACAGGGTCCTAAGCAAAGGCCCCGCCCCATGCTCAGGTGTCACCCCCCCCCACGGGCCTAGGTCCTGCCCCACCCTAAACCCCGCCCCTGCCTATGTTCCACCCCTCCTAAACTCCGCCCCCAGAGCCAAGGCTTTTTTTTTCTTTTTTCCTCTTTTAGATTGGGGTTCTGTTTTACCTTGTTGATTCACTGTTGTTGATTCATTAATATTTTTATTTTTCCTAATAAACTTTTTATTTTCTAATTTTATTTTATTCTTCATACTTTGTTACTGTTCTCTCCTTTTGGCTTATTCCCCCCGCCCCCCAACTTTTTTTCTCTTTTTTCTGTTGTGATTTTATTTTACCTTGTTGCAGTTGTTTCAATTATATTTTTATTTTTCCTAATATATTTTTTATCTTTCTAATTTTATTTTGTTTTTTATTCTTTGATATTGTACTCCTCCTTTTCTTTTTTTTTTTTTTCTTTTTTTTTTGCCACACCACACAGTTTGCGGGATCTTGGTTCCCAGGCCAGAGGCTGGGCCTGAGCTCCTGTGGTGGGAGCTCTGAGTCCAAACTGCTGGACTAACAGAGAACCTCAAGCCCCAGGGAATATTAATCGGAGTGAGGTCTCCTGGAGGTATTAATCTCAGCACCAAGACCCGGATCTATCCAACTGCCTGCAAACTCCAAAGCTGGACGCCTCAAGCCAAACAACCAATAAGACAGGAATACCGCCCCACCTATCCAAAAAGAAAAAACAAAAATGAAACAACAAAAAAATATGTTACAGACGAAGGAGCAAGGTAAAAACCTAAAAACCCAAATAAATGAAGACAAAATAGACAACCTACCTGAAAAAGAATTGAAAATAATGACAGTAAAGATGTTCAAAAATCTCGGGAACAGAATGAAGAAAATACAAGAAACATTTAACAAGGATCCAGAAGAACTAAAGAGCAAAGAAACAGTGATGAACACAATAACTGAAATTAATAATACTCTAGAAGGAATCAATAGCAAAATAACTGAGGCAGAAGAATGGATAAGTGACCTGCAAGATACAATAGTGGAAAGAACTGCCAAGGAGCAGAATGAAGAAAGAATAATGAAAAGAATTGAGGACAGTCTCAGAGACCTCTGGGACAACATTAAACACACCAACATTCGAATTACAACGGTCCCAGAAGAAGAATAGAAAAAGAAAGGGTCTGAGAAAATATTTGAAGAGATTATAGTCGAAAACTTCCCTAACATGGGAAAGGAAACAGTCAATTGAGTCCAGGAAGCAGAGAGTCCCATACAGGATAAACCCAAAGAGAAACACACCGAGACACATATTAATGAAACTATCAAAAACTGAATACAAATAAAAAATATTAAAAGCAGCAATAGAAAAGCAACACATAACATACAAGGCAATACCCATAAGGTTAACAGCTGATCTTTCAGCAGAAACTCCACAACGAAGAAGGGAGTGGCAGGACATATTTAAAGTGATGGAAGGGAAAAACCTACAAGCAAGATTACTCTACCCAGCAAGGATATCATTCAGATTCGACAGAGAAATTAAAACCTTTACAGACAAGCAAAAGGTAAGAGAATTCAGCACCACCAAACCAGCTTTACAACAAATGCTAAAGGAACTTCTCTAGGCAGGAAACACAAGAGAAGGAAAAGACCTACAATAACAAACCCAAAACAATTAAGAAAATGGTAATAGGAACATACATATCGATAACTACCTTAAATATAAATGGATTAAATGCTCCAACCAAAAGACATAGACTGGCTGAATGGATACAAAAACAAGACCCATAGATATGCTGCCTACAAGAGACCCACTTCAGACCTAGGGACACATACAGACTGAAAGTGAGGGCATGGAAAAACACATTCCATGCAAATGGAAATCAAAAGAAAGCTGGAGCAGCAATTCTCATATCAGACAAAACAGACTTTAAAATAAAGACTATTACAAGAGACAAAGAAGGACACTACATAATGATCAACAGATCAATCCAAAAGAAGATATAACAATTATAAATATTTATGCACCCAACATAGGAGCACCTCAATACATAGGGCAAATGCTAACAGCCATAAAAGGGGAAATTGACAGTAACACAGTCATAGTAGGGGACTTTAACACCCCACTTTCACCAATGGACAGATCATCCAAAATGAAAATAAAAAAGGAAACACAAGCTTTAAATGATACATTAAACAAGATAGACTTAATTGATATTTATAGGACATTCCATCCAAAAACAACAGAATACACTTTCTTCTCAAGTGCTCATTGAACATTCTCCAGGATAAACCTATCTTGGGTCACAAATCAAGCCTTGGTAAATTTAAGAAAACTGAAATTGTATCAGGTATCTTTTCCAACCACAACACTATGAGACTAGATATCAATTACAGGAAAAAAAAACTGTAAAAAATACAAACACATGGAGGTTAAACAACACAATACTAAATAACCAAGAGATCACTGAAGAAATCAAAGAGGAAATCAAAAAATACCTAGAAACAAATGACAATGAAAACACAACGAACCAAAATCTATGGGATGCAGCAAAAGCAGTTCTAAGAAGAAAGTTTATAGCAATACAATCCTACCTCAAGAAACAAGAAACATCTCAAATAAACAACCTAACCTTACACCTAAAGCAATTAGAGAAAGAAGAACAAAAAACCCTCAAAGTTAGCAGAAGGAAAGAAATCATAAAAATCAGATCAGAAATAAATGAAAAAGAAATGAAGGAAACAATAGTAAAGATCAATAAAACTGAAAGCTGGTTCTTTGAGAAGATAAACAAAATTGATAAACCATTAGCCAGACTCATCAAGAAAAAAAGGGAGAAGACTCAAGTCAACAGAATTAGAAATGAAAAAGGTGAAGTAACAAATGACACTGCAGAAATACAAAGGATCATAAGAGATTACTACAAGCAACTATATGCCAATAAAATGGACAATCTGGAAGAAATGGACAAAGTCTTAGAAATGCACAACCTTCTGAGACTGAACCAGGAAGAAATAGAAAATATAAACAGACCAATCACAAGAACTGAAATTGAAACTGTGATTAAAAATCTTCCAACAAACAAAAGCCCAGGACCAGATGGCTTCACAGGCGAATTCTGTCAAACATTTAGAGAAGAGCTAACACCTATACTTCTCAAACTCCTCCAAAATATAGTAGAGGGAGGAACACTACCAAACTAATTCTACGAGGCCACCATCACCCTGATAGCAAAACCAGACAAAGATGTCACAAGAAAAGAAAACTACAGGCCAATATCACTGATGAACATAAATGCAAAAATCCTCAACAAAATACTAGTAAACAGAATCCAACAGCACATTAAAAAGGTCATACACCATGATCAAGTGGGGTTTATTCCAGGAATGCAAGGATTCTTCAATATATGCAAATCAATCAATGTGATACACCAGATTAACAAATTGAAGGATAAAAATCATATGACAATCTCAATAAATTCAGAAAAAGCTTTCAACAAAATTCAACACCCGCTTATGATAAAAATTCTCCAGAAGCAGGCATAGAGGGAACCTACCACAACATAATAAAGGCCATTTAAGACAAACCCACAGCCAACATCATCCTCAGTGGTGAAAAACTGAAACCATTGCCTCTAAGATCAGGAACAAGACAAGGGTGCCCACTCTCACCACTATTATTCAACATAGTTTTAGAAGTTTTAGCCACAGCAATCAGAGAAGAAAAAGAAATAAAAGGAATCCAAATCAGAAAAGAAGAAGTAAAGCTGTCACTGTTTGCAGATGACATGACACTATACATAGAGAATCCTAAAGAGGCTACCAGAAAACTACTAGAGCTGATCAATGAATTTGGTAAAGTAGCAAGACACAAAATTAATGCACAGAAATCTCTTGCATTCCTATACACTAATGATGAAAAATCTGAAAGAGAAATTAAGGAAACAATCCTATATACCATTGCAACAAAAAGAATAAAATACCCAGGAATAAACCTACCTAAGGAGACAAAAAATCTGTATGCAGAAAACTATAAGACACTGATCAAAGAAATTAAACATGATACAAACAGATGGAGAGATATACCATGTTCTTGGATTGGAAGAATCAACATTGTGAAAATGACTCTACTACCCAAAGCAATCTACAGATTCAATGCAATCCCTATCAAACTACCACTGGCATTTTTCACAGAACTAGAACAAAAAATTTCACAATGTATATGGAAACACAAAAGATCACGAATAGCCAAAGCAATCTTGAGAAAGAAAAACGGAGCTGGAGGAATCAGGCTCCCTGACTTCAGACTATACTACAATGCTACAGTAATCAAGACAGTATGGTACTGGCACAAAAACAGAAATATAGATCAATGGAACAGGATAGAAAGCCCAGAGATAAACCCACGCACATATGGTCACCTTATCTTTGATAAAGGAGGCAAGAGTATAAAATGGAGAAAAGACAGCCTCTTCAATAAGTGGTGCTGGGAAAACTGGACAGCTACATGTAAAAGAATGAAATTAGAACACTTCCTAACACCATACACAAAAATAAAATCAAAATGGATTAAAAACCTAAATTTAAGGCCAGACACTATAAAACTCTTAGAGGAAAACACAGGCAGAACACTCTATGACATAAATCACAGCAAGATCCTTTTTGACCCACCTCCTACAGAAATGGAAGTAAAAACAAAAATAAACAAATGGGACCTAATGAAACTTAAAAGCTTTTGCCCAGCAAAGGAAACCATAAACAAGACGAAAAGAAAACCCTCAGAATGGGAGAAAATATTTGTAAATGAAGCAACTGACAAAGGACTAATCTCCAAAATATAGAAGCAGCTCAGGCAGCTCAATATCAAAAAAAACAAAAAACCCAATCCAAAAATGCACAGAAGACCGAAATAGACATTTCTCCAAAGAAGATTGCCAACAAACACGTGAAAGGATGCTCAACATCACTAATCATTAGAGAAATGCAAATCAAAACTACAATGAGGTATCACCTCACACCAGTCAGAATGGCCATCATCAAAAAATCTACAGGGCTTCCCTGGTGGCGCAGTGGTTGAGAATCTGCCTGCTAATGCAGGGGACACGGGTTCGAGCCCTGGTCTGGGAAGATCCCACATGCCACGGAGCACCTGGGCCCGTGAGCCACAACTACTGAGCCTGCGCGTCTGGAGCCTGTGCCCCGCAACGGGAGGGCCCGCGATAGTGAAAGGCCCGCGCACCGCGATGAAGAGCGGTCCCCGCACCGCGATGAAGAGTGGCCCCCACTTGCCGCAACTAGAGAAAGCCCTCGCACGAACCGAAGACCCAACACAGCCAAAAATAAAAATAAATAAATAAATAAAGTAGCTATAAAATTAAAAAAACAAAAACAAAAACAAAAAAACAAAAACAAAAACAAAACAAAAAAATCTACAAACAGGGCTTCCCTGGTGGCGCAGTGGTTGAGGGTCTGCCTGCTGGTGCAGGGGACACGGGTTCGAGCCCTGGTCTGGGAGGATCCCACATGCCACGGAGTGGCTGGGCCCGTGAGCCACAGCTGCTGAGCCTGCGCGTCTGGAGCCTGTGCCCCGCAATGGGAGGGGCCGCGATAGTGAAAGGCCCGCGCACCGCAATGAAGAGCGGTCCCCACACCGCGATGAAGAGTGGCCCCCGCTTGCCGCAACTGGAGAAAGCCCTCGCACGAACCGAAGACCCAGCACAGCCAAAAATAAATAAATTAATTAATTAAAAAAAAAAAAATCTACAAACAATAAATGCTGGAGAGGGTGTGCAGAAAAGGGAACCCTCCTGCACTGTTGGTGGGAATGTAAATTGATACAGCCACTATGGAGAACAGTATGGAGGTTCCTTAAAAAATAAAAATAGAACTACCATATGACCCAGCAATCCCACTATTGGGTATATACCCTGAGAAAACCATTATTCAAAAAGAGTCATGTACCACAATGTTCATTGCAGCTCTATTTACAACAGCCAGAACATGGAAGCAACCTAAGTGTCCATCGACAGATGAATGGATAAAGAAGATGTGGCACATATATACAATGGAATATTACTTAGCCATAAAAAGAAACGAAACTGAGTTACTTGTAGTGAGGTGGATGGACCTAGAGTCTGTCATACAGAGTGAAGTAAGTCAGAAAGAGAAAAACAAATACAGTATGCTAACACATATATATGGAATCTAAAAAAAAATGGTTCTGAAGAACCTAGGGGCAGGACAGGAATAAAGATGCAGATGTAGAGAATGGACTTGAGGACACGGGGAGGGGGAAGGGTAAGCTGGGATGAAGTGAGAGAATAGCATTGACATATACACACTACCAAATGTAAAATAGCTAGCTAGTGGGAAGAAGCTGCATAGTACAGGGAGATCACTTCGGTGCTTTGTGACCACCTAGAGGGGTGGGATAGGGAGGGTGGGAGGGAATGCAAGAGGAGGGGATATGGGGATATATGTATGCATATGGCTAATTCACTTTGTTGTGCAGCACAAACTAGCAAAACATTGTGAAGCAATTATACTCCAATAAAGATGTTAAAAAACATTAAAAAAATAGAATTGACACTTAAAAAAAAAGTTACGGAGGTGGACAATGGTAGGTGCATAAAATTATGAATGCATTCAATTCCACTGAACTGTACATTTTAGAATGTCTAAGTTTAGGGACTTCCCTGGTGGAACAGTGGATAAGACTCTGTGCTCCCAATGCAGGGGGCCTGGGTTCGATCCCTGGTCAGGGAACTAGGTCCCACATGCATGCCACAACTAAGAGTTCACATGCCACGACTAAGGAGCCCAGCGAGCCGCAACTAAGGAGCCCGCCTGCCACCACTAAGACCTGGTGCAACCAAATAAATAAACAAATATTAAAAAATAAATGTCAACTACAATTGGCACTTGCCATCTACCTCTACAAGGATTAAATCTTGTGCATTTGCAGCTGCTGACTTTCAACACCACCCCGAAAGGAGTTCAGGGTGGAGAGCTGAAATTAGGAACTCCGTGCTCTGGGAAAAACTGGCAGAACAGGTCTTCAGAATGTTAGATATTTTCAGGAGCCAATTTTATGAGATCAATTCTTTTTTTTTTTTTAATATTTATTTATTTATTTATGGCTGTGTTGGGTCTTCGTTTCTGTGCGAGGGCTTTCTCTAGTTGTGGCAAGTGGGGGCCACTCTTCATCGCGGTGCGCGGGCCTCTCACTATCGCGGCCTCTCTTGTTGCGGAGCACAGGCTCCAGACGCGCAGGCTCAGTAATTGTGGCTCACGGGCCCAGCTGCTCCTCGGCATGTGGGATCTTCCCAGACCAGGGCTTGAACCCGTGTCCCCTGCATTAGCAGGCAGATTCTCTACCACTGTGCCACCAGGGAAGCCCCTGAGCCCAATTCTTGCATCTCCTCATATCTAGAAAAACACTAAAATCCTTCATGGTGACATCTGCTCCTTGTGACTAGCAGTAACTTTCATGAGACTAGCAGAAAACTTCTACAAAAAATATGTGCTTGATTACATGTTTTCCCCCTTCACCAAAATCACATATATACAGACCTTCCCTCCTACCTCTTTGGAGCAGTTTCTCAGAGCTATCTGGGATGCTGTCTCCCGAGCTGCAGTCCTCATTTTGCCCCAAATTAAACTTAACTCGCAACTCTCACATTGTGCATTTTTTTTTAAGTTGACACAACTTTTAGTTTGTGAACAGTTTTTAAGTCCACAACTCTGAGGAACAGCAAAAAAAAAAAAAGGAAAAAAGAACAGAGGCTGAGGGACCTGTGGGAAATCAAATGTACCAACATACACATTATAAGACTATCAGAAAAGAAAGTGTGTTTCTGATGTAAGGATAAGCGTATACATCAATGGAAAAAAACTGAGTCCAGAAATAAACCCTTATATTTATGGTCAATTGATTTTCTTTCCACCAAAGTGCCAGGACCATTCAGTAGGGAAAGAATAGTCATGTCAATTAATGGCGGTGGGACAAGGATGAATTTGGACCCGACCTCACACCATACTCAAAAATTAACTCAAAAGGGATCACAGACCTAATATAAGGCCAAAAACCTATAAAACCCCATGAAAAAAAACTGAGACAGGCTGGGAGCTGGGACCCTTTGCTGCAGTGCTGCAGTGCTTGCACGTGGACACACCTCTCCTCGAGCAACAAAATACAAGGAAACTACATGGGACTAAAAATAACTGCATGCAGGTGCAATCAGGGCAAATTCTGGACAAAAGATACAAAGAGACCAAAAAACGCAACTGCCACTTTTGAAGAGCCCGGAGCTAAAGCAGGGCACTGCACATGCCCCCTGCACACAACACCACCTAAAGGGTGGGCAGACCACCTAAGCCACCCCTCCAGCCCGACTCCCAGACACACCCCTACCCTCACCCCATGTAATGAAAAAGCTCGCCTGCACCCCCCTCAGTGAGCAAGCAAGCAAGGGAACCTGTTGTTTGTTCTCGCTCCCTCCTGCTGCAGCAGGGGCCCCAATAAAGCCTTGCCTGAATTTCTTGTCTGGCCTCTGACCAATTTCTATTGATTAAGGAGGCCAAGAACCCTGGTTGGTAACAAAACCACTAGACAAAATCTTCATGACTTTGTATTGGGCACAGTTCTTATATGAGAATAAAAGCATGACCTACAAAAGAAAAAAACTGATAAACTGGACTTTAAGATTTAAAACTTTTGCACTTAAAACGCCACCATTAAGAAATAAAAAGCCACAGGGACTTCCCTGGTGGCGCAGTGGTTAAGAATCCGCCTGCCAGTGCAGGGGACACAGGTTCAAGCCCTGGTCCAGGAAGATCTCACACACCGTGTAGCAACTAAGCCCGTGTGCCACAACTACTAAGCCTGTGCTCTAGAGCCCGCGAGCTACAACTACTGAGCACACATGCCACAATTACTGAAGCCCGCGTGCCTAGAGCCCATGCTCCACAACAAGAGAAGCCACCGCAATGAGAAGCCTGCGCACCGCAACGAAGAGTAGCCCCCACTCCCTGAAACTAGAGAAAGACCACACACAGCAATGAAGACCCAACACGGCCAAACATAAATGATAAATTAATTAATTAAAAAAAAATAAAAGAAATAAAAAGCCACAGACTAGTAAAAAATATTTGAAAATCATATATCTGATAGAGGACTTGTATCCTGAATGTATAAAGAACTCTTACCCAAAATCCAATTACAAAATGAGCAAAAGATCTGAACAAACATTTCAGCAAAGAAGATATACAAATGACTACCATGTACATAAAAAGATACTCAACAGGATTAGTCAGATGGGAAATGCAAATTAAAACCACAGAGAGATACCACTACTTACCACTGAAATGGCTATAATGGAAAAGATTGACAATACTATGTGTCAACAAGGATGGGGAAAACCTGAAACCTTCAATTACACTGCTTGTGGTAATATAAAAGGGTACAGTCACTTTGGGAAAAAATTTGGCAGTTTCTTAAAAAGTTATACATAAACTTACAATGAAACCGAGCAGGACCCTGTGAGGCCCTCCCAAGTACAAAAGCCTTTCTGTGTCCCCCATTTCTTGTTTGTAGGAAAAAGGTTTTAGCCTCCTAGACCTTCCCTGAGTTCCAAAGGACAGACTCAAATAGTTACTAATTAGGGGATTGAGGGAATGCAGAAAGAAATAATAGTGCGGCATGGGGCCTGGGCCTGGTTCCTCCTCAGAGGATGTGCATAACAATTTGATACATATCTCTGAGTTCTTCTACAGGAACTCAGGTCCCCTGAGCACAAGCATGCGGACCCCAGACTGGTTGGAACCGGAAGGTTGATGACTGAGATTCCTGAAACACCACCCTGCTACCTCACCACCAACCAATCAGACACACACACCCTGCTACTCCCCTCCCTCACCTTCCCCTTAAAAACTCTTCCCTGAAACCCATGGAGGAGTTCAGGTCTTTGCTTGGCCCTACAATAAACTTTTCTCCGCTCCAGTCTCCGACATTTCCATTTGTTTGGCTTCACTGTGCATTGGGCACAAGAACTTGGGTTCAATAATTTGATCCAACGATTTCACTCTTAGGAATCTACTCAAGGGCTATGAAAACATATGTCCACACAATGAGTTATATACAAATGTCCATAGCAGCATTATTTATGACATTCAAAATGTAAAAACTACCCAAATGTCCATCAACTAGTGGATGGATAAACAAAATATGGTATATGTATATAATATTATTCAGCAATAAAAACAAACCACTGATACACAGTACAATATGAATGAACCTCAGAAACATTATGTTAAGTGAAGAGAGATGAAAAAACTGTAGAGGCAGAAAGCTGATCAGTGGCTACCTAGGGCTGGGTAGGAATTGACTGAAAACAGGCAGGAAGGATCTTTTTGGAGGGAAACATTCTAAATTGTAGACTGCGGGGATGGTTGCACAAGTTTCTTAAAAATCGTTGAAATGTATGCTTACAATGGATGGATTTTATGCTTCGTAAATTATACCTCAATAAAGCTGTTTTAAAAAAAAATCAAAAGTCATAGAAGACAGAGAAATTGAGAAAATGCTCCAGATTGAAGGAGATTAAAGATATATGACAACTAAAGGCAGTACTTAATCCTGGATTGGGGGGGAAGGGCGGGGAGGGGGGATAACTATAAAGGCCGTTATTAGGATCATTTGATGAAATATGAATAAGGACCACGAATAAGAATAATACTGATGAATCAATATGAAGTTTCCCAATGACTGTACTCTGTTTATATAAGAATGTCCTTGTTCTTAGAAAACATACAATGAAGGATTTAAGAGATAAAGGAGGCACAATCTCCAATTTACTCTCAAATGTTTCAGAAAAATATAACGTGCAAATATGTGCATACAGAGAGAAAATGATAGAGCAAACAGGCAAAATGTAAACAACTGGTGAATGTGGGTAAAAGACATACAGGAGTGCCTTTACTCCCCAGTGGGCTATCCCCAGAGCTCAAGTTTAAAGATTAAAAAGTAGGTTTAAGATCTACAAAGTGGCTTCTCAACGAACACAAGTACTCCCACAACTACCAGAGTATCGTACACAAAGTAAACACACATTTTTCTGACTGATCACAAAGGGCAGTGGCAGGGAATAAAACCCTCATAAGCCTGCAGGCCAGGGGATGTGATGGCAAGAACAGCTGGCCTGATTAGAAACAATGTCTGCCTGTCTCTGTCCTTTCTTTCCTCCCCTCCCTGGACATGCTGATCTGTCCCTTCTCTCAAGTTCACATCTGGCAGTATCTCTCCCTCACCCCAACCTCCCTTACTATACTCTCACAATGCACTTCCTACACAATGCACTTCCTACTTCAAATAATGCATTTAATGCTTGTGTTTCTTTTCATTTCTTTCTCTTTTAGTCTGTAAGAAAGCAGATATCTGAAATGATGTTCACCAAATGCTTCTGAATGGTGGGATCTCGGGTGATGGTGGGATTTCTTTCTTCTTTGTACTACAGCTTGAACTTTGTATAATGATCTTGTAATGTCTTAACCAAAACAAAAAAAAATAAAAAACAAAAAACATTGCTTTTTTAAAAACTGTTAATTCTATAGATACATGTATATGTATAACTGAATCACTTTGCTGTGCATCTGAAACTAACATAACATTGGTCATCAACTATACTCTGATATAAAGTAAAGTTAAAATAATAATAATAAAATTCTTAATTTTTAGCAAGTCAGTTCATTTTAATCTTTTATATTCCCTCCTCCTTGCTTTTGAAAAAAAAAATATTTAGGTGACTTTCCCTTCTGAATAATCTTTAATTTTGTTTTCCCCTATAAGTATCAGTGGCCTCTATGAAAGAAAAAGAAAGATAACCCTCCCCACCTTATCAGTTCCCCCGACCAGGGATTGAACCAGGGCCACAGCAGAGTCCTAACCACTAGGCCACCAGGAACCCCCATCTCTCTTGCTTTCCATCCACCCTTCATGCCACCCCAATGACACAGGAAGGAGCCACAGGACACAGTGAGGTAAGATGGGGAAGCTCTGACCAGGACGCAGCTTAGAGAACTCTCTGTACTCTTCCATTCTCCATTAACGGTTTCTCACCAGAAAGATGTCTGCGTAGCCAGCCAAAGACTCTACTCCCTCTTGGATCCGTGCTCCTCCAGAGTCATTCAGTCCAATCACCGGAGCCCCCACTGTCATGGCTTGGTCCATGATCTGAGATAGCAGAAAAATCTTTTGTGAGACAACTGATCCTGTTATGAAAAACAGCATTTACAAAGCACCATGGTGGTTTTCTGGAAAATGTTCTGAGTGTACTTTTCAAAACAGGAGTCCATAACGCTGGCTCCATTCCACATGATGATTGGGTACCTCGTGGAAGACAGAAAATCAGATATTTAAACCGCTGATTAAAGCCCCCCAAGCAGCCAAGAGCCAAAGCACTTCCCATTTGCAGGGGCGAAGACTGTTCATGGCAACCATTTCTAGAGCCTCAGGTCCAGGCTGTAATATTTTTTCAGCCTGGGCCTGAACAAAATAATATTTTGAACTGATAGACAGAATGGCAAAGCAGTATTTTTGTGAAAGTAAATGTGGACCCATCTATTAACTGGAGGCCAGGCCCAGGCCTTTTACTTCTAATAAGACAGATTTTCCTCGTGGGTCAGTAGTTGACAGCCTAATGAGCAACATTTCTAACAGTCCTTGAGAATTTACAAAGCACTTTCACTTCCATTATCTCATTTAGCAATCACAACAGAGGCAATAAGAAGGGGAAATTAGGAAGGTTTAAAAGTTTAGTGATTGGCCCAAGGTCTCAGGAGTAACACATGACAGGACCACACCGAGAAGCCAGGTATTCCATTACACAGGGAAGCCCTGCCCAGCTACTAAGAGTCAACTCTACCTTTATTCCAAAACTCCCCAAATATGATCTACACTTTTATTCACCACCAGAGCATCTCATCTGTAGCAGCAGTTTTTAAACACCATCACGTAATCCTTGCACTGCTTTTTTAGTACCTGGATTCTCCACCTAGACCATGGGTTCTTTACTTGGGGTCCTCAGAGCTTGTAAGGAGCCTGTGAGTAGATTTCAAGGAGTCCATGAACTTGGAAAATTTTACATTTTATTAACCACAGCAGTATTAGAAATACCTGTGACTTTGTCATTAATAGAAGCCACAGATTTTTATGCCACATTAAAGTTGCTGCAAATATCTTTTTTTTTTTTTTTTGGCCACACCGCACGGCATGTGGGATCTTAGTTAACCTCTGGACCACCAGGAAATTCCCACTTTCTGGTGGGTCCCACTTTCTGGCAGATATTTTGAAATATCGTTTTCAACTCATGCCAACTTTGAAATTATAGCAGTTTATCCACTGCTAAATCTCGTTATTTAATTCATTAATAAGGAAGCATATATATTACAAATGTGATTTTTTAATTTTCAATCTCTTGTAATCCTACATTTTACTTTATGCATGTGTAAAAATGAGGGTCCAGGGACTTGCCCAGCAGTCCAGTGGTTAAGACTTCACCTTCCAATGCAAGGGGTGCAGGTTCAATCCCTGGTCGGGGAGCTGATATCCCACATGCCTCATGCCAAAATACCAAAACATAAAACAGAAGCAATACTGTAACAAATTCAATAAAGACTTTAAATTTTAAAAAAATATAAAAAATGCGGGTCTGGCTTCACCAGCCTGCCAAAGGGATCCATGCTACAAAAAATCTTAAGACCTCCTGCCCTGGACTGAGGGCACCTTCAGGTCAGCACCACATCCTGCACACCTCTGCCCCACCCCATGTGACTGATAAAAGTATTGAGTTTGTTTTCAATATTAAATACTTACTTTGGGGGCTTCCCTGGTGGTGCAGTGGTTAAGAATCTGCCTGCCAATGCAGGGGACACAGGTTCGAGCCCTGGTCTGGGAAGATCCCACATGCCGCGGAGCAACTAAGCCTGTGTGCCACAGCTACTGAGCCTGCGCTCTAGAGACCGTGAGCCACAACTACTGAGCCCATGTGCCACAACTACTGAAGCCCGTGCGCCTAGAGCCCACGCTCTGCAACAAGAGAAGCCACCACATTGAGAAGCCCGCGCACCACAACGAAGAGTAGTCCCTGCTCACCGCAATTAGAGAAAGCTCGCATGCAGCAACGAAGACCCAACACAGCCAAAAATAAAATAAAAATTTTTTTTAAAAAAGAAAATTTATAAAAAATAAATAAATACTTACTTTGCAGATCTTTTGGGCATGTGCTCCGGACAGGCTGCCTCCAAAAACTGTAAAATCCTAAAAAGAAAACAAATCAAAAAATAATATGGAGTGACTAGCCAGAGATGAAGACCCAAAAGGAGGAGGAAATGGAAAATTCATAGATAAAAGTTTTTAAAGGATTTTCAGAAGTTTAAAAGATTAGGGGAAAAGTGTGACATAAAGTATTCCATAGAATGAATAGTGAATAAAATGTCTTAAAAGGAGTTCATGTAATGTGAAGAGCAAAAGACCTAGTCTTTGTATACAAAAATGACTTGTAGCTCTGAGGGAAGGAAAACTTTTCAGGCAGAATTAACCCAAAAAAATCAGATTCTGTGGAGGTCAAACAGACATTTCTATTACTAGGAAATATCTGCTATTTTGACAAAGGAGGTGAAAGAAGTGAATCAGAGTCCTCACTGCTTCTTCTTGCTTCTGGATTTTCATTACCTTCTGATATAAAAAGCTTCTTGCAGGAATGACCTCCTTCCTAAACTCCCATCAAAAAGATAGTAGGGAATTAAAAACACATTCAGCCCATGAGGACAAAAAAAGGAAGAGGAAACAACAGCAGAAGAGAGTGAACAAATGAGGGAAGTGAAAGCACAAGAATATCTGACTTGGAGCAAATGGAAGCCTTTACACCTGCAGAGGGAGTAACCACAGGAGGGGACAGCCCAGGAACTACAGAAAGTGCGGTGGAAAGCAGACTGACAGAAGTCTGTGTTGGGAGCAGTTAGACCCCACAGGGCCTCTTCTTCACCTGGAGAGGAGAAAGGAGGTTTACTCTCTAAAGAAACTTAACCAGAGGGCTTCTGGAGTCACAATCCCCAGGCACAAAAGGCAGCAAAGGCAAGGCTGAAAACAGGTGAGATGCCTAATCTGTACAGTGAATGATGAGCCACTGCTGGCCCTTCCTTCCTCCCACCCACCTCCCCCAGAACACATCTAAAGCCTATTTATCACACAAAAGACTGCGACTGCTTCTCTGGAAAAACAGAAGCTCCCCGCAGAAAAAAATGCCTGCAGATGTTAACATTTGGGGGATCACTACAAAAAAGCTGACCCATCACTCCTCCCCCGCAGTATCCTTCAGGGCCTACTTCACATGCCCCATTTTCCCTAAAGCTTTCCTGGATCTGGATGTGATCTTCCCTTGTCCTGAGCCCATGGCACTTGCCCAGAACCTCTCACCGGCTATCGGTAACTGTAGCCACTCCTGTTCTGCCCCATTCTACCTACAAAATGATTAGCTTCTCCAGGGCAAGAACTGTCTCAGTCATCTCCACCTCCCCCTCACTCCCACCCAAACCCACGGGCGTAAGAGGTGCTCCAAAGCATCAATGCAATGAATTTTTGTTATCTCCTTAATAGTTAAGGGAAGATTGTGCCCAGAAAGCACAATAGCCTTCTTTGTTCTAGCTATCTTACTAATGGTTCCTTCTATACAATTCTTTGCCTAGCTCTCATAAATTACAGAAGAGAGATGATCCCTTCTAGTTAGGCATTCGGCAGACCCATTTAGAACACAGTTTTAAAATATTTTAAAAGTAATTCTATTAGCAAATGAGTACTGTCTAAATAACTCTTAAAATGATCAAGTATAATTATTTTACTCTCAAACACGGAAAACATTCTAGGTTCCTAAATAAGCTCTATACCTTTAAGATCTGTAAAAGAAACTAAATATTTAGAATTATACACATATTTCCAACTCTTAGTGGAGAAAAAAATCAAACAAAAAATAGTATACAATATGTTCTTTGTGTTAGTTTTCTACTGCTGCTGTAACAAATTACCACAAATTCAGTGGCTTGAAACAACACACATTCATTATCTTACAGTTCTGTAATTTAGAAGTCCTACATGAGTCTCAGTGACCTAAAATCAAGGTTAGCAGGGTTATGCTCCTTTCTGGAGGCTCCAGAGGAGAATCTGCTGTCTTATCTTTTCCAGCTTCCAGAGACCATCTATTTACATTCCTCACCTCATGACCCCCTTCCTCCCTCTTCTAAGCCAGCAACGGCAGACCAAGTCCTTCTCACATAGCATTACTCTGACCTCCCCTTCTGCCTCTCTCCCACTTTTAAGGGCCCTTGTGATTACACTGGGCCCACCTGGATAACCCAAGCTATTCTAAGGTCAACTGATTAGTAACATTAATTCCATCTGCAAGCTTAATTCCCCTTTGTCAGGTAAAATTACATATTCACGGGTTTCAGGGATTAGAATTTGGATATATTTGCAGGCCATTATTCTGCCTACTACATTCTGCCTACTACATACATCCTATGGTGTCCGTGTGAAGAGACTGTATGTCTTGATGCAGCCTAACAAAAATTGTTTGAACTCTTTCATGAAAGCCTAAAACTCAAGGGGCCTGTGGCTCTGAGAGTCAAAATCCCCTCTGCCCAAGCTGCATCCGCTGCACTCCCTCAGGTCCACACAACCTGCCCAGGACACGGCTGCCCTCCCGGCACGCACCCAACATGCCAAGAGGAATCTCACTCACTTGGATAAACTCCTGGTTCCTGGGACTTCTTAGATGACTACTGCCCTGTGATCCTCCCCCAAACCGACTAAGGAGTCTTTCTCCCTAATTAAAAACACCCTATTACATTATAAAAGTGTAATACGCTGGACATACGCTCTAAGAAACAAAGTAATTCCCTCACCTGCCCCAACTACGGGCAAGTTTTCATTCCCCAGGACTGTTTTCTTCTCACATATTTTGTTCCTGGCTCTGCCCTCGAGGAAACCTCAGCCAATTAGAGTATGAAATACCTGACTGAAGACATAAACCAATCTTCCATTGATTCGGCCCCGTCCAGTGACCACACTGTCTCCAGGAAACTACCAGAAAAATAGAAAAATAAAAGTTAAAAAAACCAAATACTTCTCTTAATTAATTTCGCAGTTATGCCCCAAGGAAAGACTCCCCCTAAAAAAAAAAAACTACACCCCAAATTCCTTAAAATTCAATATGAATAAAGAACATGAAGGAATCCCCGCTTCCCCCCTCAGCTCTGCAACAGCAAGCATTGGGCTACTGCTTCATCAACAGAACACTGTAGTCTTGGGCCTCACCCTCCTTCCCAAAAGCAGAATAATCAGGGGACCCCCTAGGGACGCCACTACCAAACGCTCACAGGAGGAAGGAGAATATATAACAAAACATGGCAACTTCTACAGAGCCACACATCCCACCCCCAAACCTTAAAAAGGCAAACCTGTCATTTTGCTTGGAATTCTGACAGTCACTGTGTGGCCCATAATGGCTCAAATGGAGCCAGCAAGTTTAGTGCCAAGGTTACAAATCTTTGATCATAGTCTTGAAAATAAATGAACCAAAAGCGAGTCCAAAGAACTCTGTGCACCATGGAGAACACCCAACTAAAGGAACAAGTGTTGGTAACTCTGACCTCCAAAACTCCAAGGCATAAACTTAAAGTATGTCAAAAGAGGCGACTGGTTAGCCTTTAGGGGTCCCTGGTGCCTAGGCAGACCAGAACACAATCAAAAAAAATTCTCAACTCTCCTTCTAAGTTTGTCATTCTATACCAGCGAGAACTGTGAACCCACACCGGAGCCCTGGGAGCTGGGCCAGAGTCACCCTGCACAAGGTATGAGTAGTGCACCCACATTCCTTCATCTGTAGACAAAGTTGAGTGGGGAACCTGGAGGCCCCAGCAGTGCTTCTCAAGAGGCACTTCTGCAATTCCAGGGCCCCACGCTTGAAAATGTTTCAATGTATCCTGAAAGGACTTCATTAATCTAGTGTGTCGAACTGCAGGGCCACAGCTGGTAAGTGAAACCTGGAGGCTTGCACCACCACTGTGAACAGATACCTTATTCTTATCAGCAGCCATTCCAAAATCTGCACATCTGTGTTCCACAAACATGTCGCTCTCAACAAAACTGCCGGGGTCCAGCAAGAGACTGATCCGCTCTCTGGCCGTTAGCTTTCCCTAAAATGCAACAAAAATCGCTCAGTGATGTCATCGTAGACAAAAGTCAGTAAGCGAGGAGTGCTCATCGGAGGGCCAGGAGGACTAGTTTTTGCCTTCACCCCATGTGAAAGCCTCTGTTCCATAAACCTGCCCAAGAGAAAGGTGTTATCAGTAGAATTCAGCCAGTAAGGAAATCAGGGCAAACCGGCTGTTCCAGGAGCCACTAACTGTGGAAGCAAATTAAGGGAGTAGGAGGAAAAGGCAGAGAGGAGAAGTGGGGGTAAGGAGAGCCTGACCCTGGAACAAGATAACGAGTTCTACAAACATTTACTGGAGACCCAAGGAGCAGTAAAAAGGAGAACGCAGAAGCAGGAGATAGAAAACTAAAGCAGGCTTCACGAAGGGTCTGAGGCTACACCCCCAGGTTCACAAGCTTCTTCTAAGGAGCCCCACAGAAGCTCACCTCACTAGGGTCCAGCCCCAAGGACACTTCCTGGTTCTTCTCCTGCCTCCTCCAGGGTCTTCTCCTACATTGGGGGCCCTGCTTAGGGACCCTACCCCTGACAGTGACTCTGTGATACACAGACAACCCCACAGCAGAGAGTGGCTTAGTAGAAAAAGAGTGGGACAGAGAGTGCTAAAGAGCTCACTTGAGAGGAGTTAAAAAGTGGTTCTTGGAGGGGGTGAGGTTGGAGACCTCAACCTGTCAAGAGCCTCCATTGCTTGGGCTCCCAAGCGCTTAGACCAAGACCAATAACCAGGCCCATTGTCTATCCCCGACCCCTGTTAAAAAAAAAAAAAACACCTCTAACTAGCTATATTTTCCCCTTAAGAAGGAAGCCAATGCCAGTGAGGTGGTATTAAAACAAAAAGGTAATCCTCTACACTACTGTGTAAAATAAGTTTTCAAGAAAGCAATTTGGCAACATATATCAGTGTTAAAAATATTCGTATCTTTCGACCCAGTAATTCCATTTCTGGGAATCTATCCTATGGAAGTAGTCCAAATATTGTGTAAAAGGGTATGGAGTAGGAGATTTAAACCAAGTAAGCCTCCTGACTAAGTCAGCCTTGGCAAAAGAAAAACAGTTTCTGGAGGCTGCATCTAAATCCAGTAAGATCCGTCTGGAAATGGGTGGGATGATGTTCCAGGGAGGGATTGAGCCATGGGCCCCAACAGAAAGAGTGCAGGGAGCACTGACAGGCCTTTCCAGAGGATAATCTAAAGTTCCCTCACAGAACTTCCCTGGAGGTCCAGTGGTTAAGAATCCCCGCTTCCACTGCAGGGGGCACCCGTTCGATCCCTGGTTGGGAAACTAAGATCCCGCATGCCAACTAAGATCTCGCATGCCGCTCAATGCGGCCAAAAAATAATAATAATAAAATTCCCTCACCCCAGACACTGCCACCCCAGGGACCTCAGGGGAGGGAGGAAAAGCACTCCGGGCACCAGACACTGTCAACCAAATTTACATCTCACTCCCAAATGGCAAAAAGGAACTGTCACCTTCAGGCTCTTGTCAAATGGGCATTTACAACATCTAAATTAACACTCAAATTAGAGTTAATAAAGGGCCAGTGCAAATGTCCTCACTAAAGACCCCACTACCCCCACGCCTGTAAATTTATGCCTCAGTGTCCTTCACCTCTAAAAATTTCACTTTTGCATCTTCCAGGTTGATTATTTAACCTATCCAGCACATCAGGCCAGACTCACACGTGTCCGGGACGCAATGAGCAAGCCTCGTTTCAAGTCCCAAGTCACCGATTTGGGCCTCGCAGTACCCCGGGGAAGTGGGTGGCAGTGCCTCAGCTGCTCACTCCAGCCAAACTCTCAGAGTAACCTGAGCACCCCCAGGAAAAAACACCTGCTTCCGAAGGTGTCTTTCCTACCCAGCAAGAACGCTGATACCCTAAAGGAGGTTCGGCTGGCATTCGGGGGGCAGAGTTTCCACAAGTTCCCTGCGCACACCACACAGCCACCCCAGACGAATGTGGGTTTGCCCATGTAACTTCCCCTGCCAAACGCCTTGATTTTCCTGCTTCCATAATGGAGCAAGAACCTACCACCACTCTTTCATGGGGCATGAGAAGAACAAGGTTTTTTTTTAAATTAAGTGCCTATCATTGCTTCACTGTCTTATTCCAGTAAGGTTACAAGGGGAGAATTATTACCATCTTCTATTTAGAATAAATTGACTCCAAAGGAGTAACTTGTCCAAAAGTTCATAGTTGTTAACTGGTAAGCAGCTGGAGCCCAGCCAGACCCGTCTAAAATTCCAAAGGGAAAGCAGACAGTGACAAAGCACAACCGTGCTTGTCCTGATTTCACCTGCCCCAGTATAAGGCAACAGGTTCACAAGGTGAACATCCTCGGCTCCGCCCCGCCCCTCGCGGCATCGCGCGGATTGGCTGGGAGGCCCCGTACGCCGCGAGCCGCGCACGCTGTGATAGGCCGCGACCGCCGGAAGCGGGCTGGCCTAGGACTCACTCGCTTATGCTGCGCGTCGATGCGGCGCTGCCCTCCTCCCAGTAGTGCGGCTTGACGCTTGTTCTCGATGCGCTCATTAACAGAGACAGGCTGGGTGCACACGCTGCGCACCGCGGCCCGGAGACTTCTCACTACAGCACTGAGCCTGATTCCGGGTGCCGCCACGCGCATTGCCGCCGCCGCCATTTTTGCCTTACCAGCGCACCTGAGTGCGCATGTGCGTTGTGTGCGCACCGCGAAGTCTGCGCCTGCGCAGTGTCGGCGGGACGTAGGGAGCCTCTGGGCTGGAATGCGGAGCGCGTTTAGCAGAAAGGCAGGAGAGTTCGAGACCCGAGGCTGCGCTAGGGCGTCACCCTGAGATGTGTGGGCCTGGTCAACCGATGTTGTGCCCGCCAGGCGGCACAGAAGAGCGACTTAGCCCTTGATTTTCTCTGGCTACCTAGACCCCTAGTTTTGTCCTCCCACTTTCTTTAGAAAATAAAGTTAACCAACGTTTGTTGAACACTGTACCAAGTGTTGCTTTAAGCATTTACCTGCATTAGCTTACTATCCTGATTTCACAGATGTAGCAAATGAAGCACAGAGAGGTAGAGTGATTTGATCAGCCAAGACTAGAGATGTAGTGGAACCAGGATTCAAACACAAATGTATTATGTACCACTTACTGAGCACCAGGCTTCAGCATCACCTGAAAGCGAGTTGGAAATGCAAACTTTCAAATTCTCAGGCTCCATCCAAGACCTACTGAATCAGAAATTCTGGGGGTGTTGCCAGCAATCTGTTTCAACAGATGGCCTGTAGGTGATTTTGATGCTTGCTCGAGTTTGAGAACCACTGCTCTAGGGATTTAGAACTGAACTGTTGGGAGCTTGTCCATCTGTTTCCCCAGCCAACAGTCAGCTCTTCAAAGCAAAGAACAAGGTGTATATTTCACATTCTTAGCCACAGAAAACTGCCAAAGTTGATCATTAACCCCGCCGAGCTCCAGCTCACAGCCAGGGCCTTTGTAAAGTCCAAACTCTGGCCTGAGACTTTAACGTTAATAGAACTCAATTTAGCAAACATTTTTGAGCAGCTGCTATGTGCCAAGAACTAACCACTAGTATTTATTACTTTCCTGGAGTAGGAATTGTTCACCTACATATGCAGTGAAGCTGAGGGTCTAAGGCTTGAAGGCATGTGGCTGGACAAAGCCCACCTGCATCTCTCTGACTCCGTAGTAGATGCTCTTGGCCCTGCATCTGGGTCCCTGCTTTAAGGACCTTTCCAATCTAGACAGGTAGACAAAGGACCAGCCTGGTAGCACAGGGGAGAATTCAGGCAAGGCTGGGTGTGTAAAGGAGAGTTATCTCTGAGAAGGTAGCTGCATGCCAGGAATAATGGCCTGTTCAGATTCACACACATGGTTGAGTCCCCAGCTTTTGGAGAATGGTGGTACATGAGCCCGAAAAGCAGGGATGTAGTTACAGTGCGAAGAATTTTGCCATATTCAGACGCTGGGACTTGATTCGGGTTGGGGCATTGGAGCTCCTTTGTCCTAAGATGCTTTGCAGATCCCTCTCCTGTGGCACATCTCACACGGTGTTAACATTGTTCAGAACTCTTCCCAACTAAATTCCCAAGCCAGAGGGCAGGGACTGTGGCAGCTTGCTCACCACTGTGGCCCTTGCACCTGGAACAAGGCGCAACACACAGGAGGCCTTCAGAATGTATTTGTGGAATTGAACTGAGCTAGCAAATAGACAATAGCATGTTTTCTTCTATGCCTATTCATCCTTCCAGGCTCTCCTCAGGTATTTCCTCAAGGCAGTCTACACTGATCCTCCCTCTACCTGGGTTAGGGAAACTACCGGTCCCTCAGGAAGCAAGGAAGATTTTTTTCTTATTTAACTTGGAGTAACCAGCATTTAGCAGAAAGCCCAGCACAGAAGGGATCCAGAAACAACTGTTAGACTGAACCTAAGTGCTCCGTCCAGGTAGTTCTCTTTCCCTCCCCTTCTTTCTCCTCCCAGTCTTCTTTTTTGCTGTACTAGTGCCCCACCCATGGGTGCTCAATACAGAATTCTAAAGATCTATCATGTTATTTCTCCTACTTCAGATGCAAGACCCGGCCTAGGGTGGGTGGGAGGAGGAGGAGGAGGATTTATTTACCCAACAATTGCCCTTTGGAATCCTTGCATGCTCTGGCCTATTTTCCTGTCCCTAGTGCCCCTTCACTGAATTACTATGTCTGAGTTATTTCTACACTTCAAGACAGGAGTCACCCTGATCTGGCCATCCTATTCTTGTCAATGACCACTGTCAGCAAAAATGGGTGAAATAGAAGGAAGGAGTAAATTTGGAAGAGGTACCATATTTGGGAGAGTGTGTTAGTCTGAATCTTCAGAGACGCAGCTGCCAAGAGGGGAATTGAACATGTAAGAAATCAGTTAGGGGACCACCTGTGAGAGAAAATGGAGCAAAACCTGGGAGAGGCTGGGAGAACTATCAGTCAGGTTGCAATCCAACTCTGAACCCCAGTCAAGGAGAAAAAGAAGGAAGAAGGGGACTTCCCCGGTGGCGCAGTGGTTAAGAATCTGCCTGCCAATGCAGGGGACACAGGTTCGAGCCCTGGTCCGGGAAGATCCCACATGCTGCGGAGCAACTAAGCCCATGTGCCACAACTACTGAGCCTGTGCTCTAGAGCCCACAAGCCACAACTACCGAGCCCACATGCCACAACTACTGAAGCCCACGTGCCTAGAGCCTGTGCTCGGCAACAAGAGAAGCCACCACAATGAGAAGCCCACGCACCGCAACGAAGAGTAGCCCCTGCTCGCCGCAACTAGAGAAAGCCCACACGTAGCAACAAAGACCCAGTGCAGCCAAAAATAAATAAATAATAAAAAAAAAAAAAAAAAAAGAAGGAAGAAGGGTGACTAGGAGCTTTTTAGACTACTATGCAGTTTTAAGGAAAGTTCAGCAAGGCTGTTAAGTCCTGGAGCCAAAATATTTCTGCCCCTGATTGGATGGGAGCAGCCTGTGAGAGGCGTGGCCTCAGTGCAAATTCAGCAGTTAATTTCAGAATAAGGGCCAGAGCTCTCCGTCAATTAGGTGTAGTGCAGTACCGGTGTCTTCTCACCTTAGTGAGGTTTGCGTGGTAGGAGTAAAGAGTGTTAGAGGAAATTTTGGAGAGCAGCTACCATCCACGTGGGGGGAGAGGATTTTTTAAATGTTTCTTGTGCATTATGTATGCACTTCTCCCTTAGTGTTTTATTTTAAAAACTGAAGGGAAAAAAAGAAGTATTTTAAATTCACATTTTTTTCCCCTGAACTGTGTTTCTTTGGCTACTAAGATTGGGTTACAAGAGACCTGGCTTAAATTCCAGTTAAAATTGTTATCAACATGTGGAACCTGGTTTTCCCCAGACCACACACATTTTTCACACCATCTTGGAAAATCTTCGTCTTTTCTGGCTCCTAGGGCTCTGTGGGAAATGAACAGAACTGCCCTATCTTTTTTTCCAGAGGCAATTCCAGACATCCCTTCCACCCTTGCTGAGCTGCTCTTGCTTTGAAGTTTTTTTTTTTTTTTTGGCTGCATCGGGTCTAGTTGCGGCATGCAGGCTTCTCTCTAGTTGTGGCGCACGGGCTTCTCTCTAGTTGCGGCACATGGGCTTCTCTCTAGTTGTGGCATGCGGGCTTCTCTCTAGTTGTGGCGCATGGGCTCCAGAGCACATGGCCTCTGTAGTTGCGGCACGCAGGTTCTCTAGTTGTGTGTGGGCTCAGTAGTTGTGATGCGTGGGCTTAGTTGCCCTGTGGCATGTGGGATCTTAGTTCCCTGACCAGGGATCGAATCCACGTCCCCTGCATTGGAAAGTGGATTCTTAACCACTGGACCACCAGGGAAGTCCCCCTTTGAAGTTTTTGCCATCTGTTGGTACCACCTTTCAGCATTCCCTGACCTCTACAACACACCCTCCTGTCCCTTCTCTCATGATGTCTGTGTCAGGCTCACTTTTTCCCTCTAGTCAGGATTTTCCCTGTTAGTCAGGATTAGGGTTCTCCAAAGAAACAGAACTTTTAGGTGATAAATGATAGACAGATAGATAGATAGATAGATAGAGAGGTTTATTATAAGAATTGGCTCAAAACAACAATGAGGTACCACCTCACACCAGTCAGAATGGCCATCATTAAAAGTCTACAAATAACAAATGCTGGAAAGGGTGTGGAGAAAAAGGAACCCTCTTACACTGTTGATGGGAATGTGAGTTAGTGCAGCCACTATGGAGAACAGTTTGGAGGTTCCTCAAAAAACTAAAAATAGAGTTGCCATGTGATCCAACAATCCCACTCCTGGGCATATACCCAGACAAAACTATAATCTGAAAAGATACATGCACCCCTATGTTCATAGCAGCACTATTTACAATAGCCAAGACATGGAAACAACCTAAATGTTTCGTGACAGATGAATGGATAAAGAAGATGTGGTGTATATATACACAATGGAATATTACTCAGCCATTAAAAAGAATGAAAGAATGTCATTTGCAGCAAGAAGGATGGACCTAGAGATTATCATACTAAGGGATGTAAGTCACAAAGAGAAAGACAAATACCATATGATATCACTTATATGTGGAATCTTAAATATGCAAATGAACATATCTATGAAACAAAAACAGACTCACAAATATAGAGAACAGACTTGTGGTTGCCTAGGGTATGGGTGGCGGAGGGAAGGATTGGGAGTTTGAGATTAGCAAATGCAAACTATTATATATAGAATGGATAAACAACAAGGTCCTGCTGTATAGCACAGGGAACTATCAATATATTCAATATCCTGTGATAAACCATAATGGAAAAAAATATGAAAAAGAATAAATATATGCATAACTGAGTCACTTTAGTGTACAGCAGAAATTAAACATGACATTGTAAATCTACTATACTTCAATAAAATTAATTTAAAAAAAAAGAATTGGCTCATGTGGTTATGGAGGAGGAGAAGTCCCACTATCTACTGTCTGCAAGATGGACCAGAGCAATTAGGCAAGAAAAAAAAAAAAAAAAGGCATCCAAATTAGAAAGGAAGTAAAGCTGTCACTATTTGCAAATAAAATATTATATATGGAAAACACTAAAGACTCAACCAGAAAAACTCAGTAAATAAATGAACTCAGTAAAGTTGCAAGGTATAAAATCAATGTGCAAAAATGTGTTGCATTTCTTTAAACTAATAACAAGTTATCAGAAAGAAAAATTAAGATAACAACCCATTTACAATTGCATCAAAAAGAATAAAATACCTGGAAATAGGGTTTCCCTGGTGGTCCAGTGTTTAAGACTCTGTGCTTCTACTGCAGGGGGCACAAGTTCGATCCCAGGTCAGGGAAGATCCCACATGCTGCATGCTGCAGCCAATAAATAAATAAATAAATACGTGCATACATACGTACATACATACATAGATACCTGGGAATAAATTTAACCAAGGAGGTAAAAGACCTGTACATTGAAAACGATAAGATATTAATGAAAGAAACTGAAGAAGACACAAATTAATGGAAAGATATTCCACACTCATAGACTGAAAGAATTAATGTTGTTAAAATATTCATACTACCCAAAGCAATCTATAGATTCAACACAATCCCTATCAAAATTCCAATGACATTTTTCACAGAAATAGAACAAACAATCCTAAAATTTGCGTGGAACCACAAAAGACCCCAGTAGACAAAGCAATCTTGAGAAAGAAGAGCAAAGCTGGAGGCATTGTGCTCCTGATTTCAAACTTTATTAAAATCTATAGTAATCAAAACAGTATAGTATTGACATAAAAACAAACGTGTAGATCAATGGAACAGAATCAAGAGCCAACAAATAAACCCCACATATGTGATCAATTAATTTATAACAAAGGAACCAATGATATGCAATGGCGAAAGAACAGTCTCTTCAATAAACAGTGTTGGGAAAACTGGATATCCACATGCAAAAGAATGAAACTAGACCACTACCTTACACCACACACAAAAATTAACTCAGAATGGATTCAAGACTTCACTGTAAGAACTGAAACCACAATACTTCTAAAAGAAAACATAGGCAGTAAGCTCCTTGACATTGGTCTTGGCAATGATTTTTTGGATTTGACACCAAATACAAACGCAACAAAGCAAAAATAAACAGGTGGGGCTACATCAGACTAAAAAGCTTCTGCACAAAAAAAGAAACAATCAACAAAATGAAAAGGCAACCAACCGAATGAGAGAAAATATTTGCAAAACATATATCTGATAAGGGGTTAACATCCAAAATATATAGAAAGGGACTTCCCTGGTGGCACAGTGGTTAAGAATCCGCCTGCCAATGCAGGGGACACGGGTTTGATCCCTGTTCCAGGAAGATCCTACATGCTGCAGAGCAACTAAGCCCCTGAGCCACAATTACTGAGCCTGTGCTCTAGAGCCCGTGAGTCATAACTGCTGAAGCCCATGCACCTAGAGCCTGTGCTTCACAACAAGAGAAGCCACTGCAATGAGAAGCCCACACACCGCAACAAAGAGCAGCCCCCGCTCGCCACAACTAGAGAAAGCCCGTGCACAACAACAAAGACCCAATGCAGCCAAAAATAAATAAATAAAATAAATAATTTTTTTAAAACATAGAGGAGTCAGCATTTGCAATAAATATTAAAGGATGGATGGAATTTTTAAACAATAAAGTAACATGAATATTAAAAAAATAGAGAGTGAGAACTCATAACTCAACAGCAAAATAATAATAATAATCTGATTAAAAAATGGACAGAGGATCTGAATAGACATTTTTCCAAAGAAAACATACAAATGATTAATGGGTACATGGAAATATGCTCAACATCACTAATCATCAGGGAAATGCAAATCAAAACCACAATGAGGTTTTAGCCTCACACCTGTTAGAATGGCTATTACCAAAAAGTTAAGAAATAACAAGTGTTAGTGAGGATGTGGAGAAAAGGGAACACTTGTGCACTCTTGGTAGGAATGTAAATTGATACAGCCACTACGGAAAACAGTATGGAGGTTCCTCAGAAAACTAAAAACAGAACTGCCACGTGATCTAGCAATTCCACTTCTGGGTATTTATCCAAAGAAAATGAAAACACTAATTTGAAAAGGTATATGTACCACCATGTTCACTGAAGCATTATTTACAATAGCCAAACTAGCTTAGGCAGATGGAAACTGCCTAAGTGTCTACCAATCGATAAATGGATAAATAAAATATTATATTATATATGTATATTATATATATATGAATATTGTTCAGGCATGAGGAAGAACGAAATCTTGCAATGGGTGGACCTTAAGGGTTTTATGCTAAGTGAAATAAGTCAGTCAGAGAAAGACAAATACTGTATGATCTCATTTATATGTGGAATCTTAAAAAAAAAAAGAGCTCAGATTGGTGGTTACCAGAGACAGAAGGGGGGGGGGCAAAATTGGTGAAGGGGATCAAAAGGTACAAATTTCCAGGAATAAAATAAATAAGTCATGGGGATGTAATGTACAGTATGGTGACTATAGTTAATAATACTGTATTTCATATTTGAAAGTTGCTAAGAGAGTAGATCTTAAAAGTTCTCATCACAAGAAAATAAATTTGTAACTATGTATGGTGATGTATGTTAACTAGATTTGTTGTGGTGACCATTCCACGATATATACAAATATAGAATCATTATGTTGTATACCTGAAACTAATATAATGTTATATGTCAATTATATCTCAATTAAAAAAGAAAACACTCTATAATATTCATAGTGTATTGCATGTTTACACATGTATCAATGAATATTAAAGATTATATGGTCTTATTTTAAAAAAAAGAAAGAAAGATGGAGAACCATGAAAGCCTGTTGTGCAATTCAGTTTGAGTCCAAAAGTCTTAGAAAAGGAGACTGGAGAGTGAATGATGTAAGTCTCCACCTGGGTCCAAAAGCCCTAGAATCAGGAATGCAGATGTCCTAGGGCAGGAGAAAATGGATGTCTCAGCTCAAGCAGAGAATTTGGCCTTCCTCTGCCTTTTTGACCTACTCAGGCCGCCAATGGATTGGACGATGCTCACCCACATTGGTGAAGATGATCCTTTTTTACCCAGTATACTCAATCAAATACAAACCTCTTCTAGAGACACCTCACAGACACACCCAGAAATAATGTTTACCAGCTATCTGGGCATCCCTTAGCCTAAACATAATTAGTTTCACACATCAAATTAACCATCACACCTGCCTTTCACCACTATTCTCAGAGAGTTCATTCAGCCTTTATACCAATATCTTCTGGCTACCTGGCCTGAGAATGCCTCAGCTTCCTCAACAAGAAGGGTCTTCAGCTCTGTTCCACTTCAGCCACCCACAAGCTGGGCCTTGTAATCACCAAGAATTGCTCCACTTCCAGAACCTGGAACCCGGAGGTTCTCTCTACCACCCCTTTCATCCTACCTTCCCCCAATACCCATTCTTCATACTGAATCTGGTCCATTCCCTCAATAGAACCTTTTAATTCCCACAGTATAACTATTTAAACTCTACCTACTCTAGCACTCTAGCCTCCCTCAACTCCTTTCCATCACGATCACCATGCCAGGACCTCCCTGGTGGTCCAGTGGCTAAGACTCTGCACTACCAGTGCAGGGGACCAGGGTTCCATCCCTGATCAGGGAACTAGATCCCACATGCCGCAACTAAAGATCCTGCATGCTGCAATGAAGATCCCACGTGCCGCAACTAAGACACGGCACAGCAAAATAAATAAATATTTATTTTAAAATTTAAGAAAAGATCACCATGCCAAGGCCCAACCCTGGGTCACCGCTTCCTTTGGATCACTCTGATTCTGCTCACAGACTGCCCACAGTTGCTGGAAGAAGTCAGAAAAATCATACCAGGTACATTAGTTTCCTAGAGCTGCCGCAACCTATTACCACAAAATTGGTGCCTTAAAACAACAGAAATTTATTTTCTCACAGTTGTGGAGGACAAGAGACCAAAATTATGGTGTCAGCAGGGACAATCTGCCTTCAAAGGCTCTAGAGGAGAATCTTTTCTTGTCTCTCCCAGCTTCTGGCGGTTCCTGGTTGTTCCACTTCCAGGACCTGGAACCCGGAGGTTCTCTCTACCACACCTTTCCTCCTACATTTCACATACCCTTTCTTCATACTGAATCTGGTCCATGCCCTGGTGTTCCTAAGGTTGTGGTAGCATCACTCCAATCTCCATCTTCACATGGGCTTCTTCCCTGTGTCTCCTTGTCTGTGATCTCCCTCTTCCTTTTCTTGTTAGGGTAACAGTCACTGGATTTAGGGCCCACCCTAAATCCAGGATGACTTCATCTCGAGATCAATAACAAGATTACATATGCACAGATCTATTTCCAAATAAGGTCACATTCACAGAGGTACCAGGGGTTAGGGCTTGGACATACCTTTTGGGGGGACATCATTCCCAACACTACACTAGGTCACTGCAGATTCTTGCCTTGCTGTTCTCCTCAATGCTATCTCTGCATGTCCAAATCTAATGCCTCCAGTTTCAAGCACCATTTCTTCCGCAAAACATTTCCACAATTTCCCATTATAAGCAACCTCTTCTTTCTCTAAACTCCCATCTGTTTTTTGTTCCTAATTTATAGCTTTTATCAATTTCTACCTTCTATTGATGATATCTGTGTAAGAGAGCCTTACACTTTCTCTGGTTACCTGGGTTGCAGAAAGTGTCTCACTAGCAGACTTCAGTGTGGAATCTTAGCTCTGGCTTGAATCATTTATGTTGTTCCTGCCGCCATTGAACATGCTGCCCTGGCTCCTCTATCCTAAAGGTCCTTGTCTTTCTCAACAAAAAGAGGCTTATGATTCTTAGTGATTCTTATTCCCTAACCAGTTCTCTGTCTTCCTACCTCTTTGCTTCTGCTTTCCCTCAGTGCTCCGCTCAGCAACCTGTCCCTTTTCTACTTCCACCTCTCAATCTCCCACCTTGTTCAGCCCTATGAAGCAAAAATCTGCCACTTAGGCCGCTGATGGCTTTCCCTTTTCTCTCCTCTACCAGTTCAGTCCTTTGCTTGGGGCTTTCTCCTACCCCCTACACCTGGCCCACTAGATAGCCTTAACTTTCTTTAAGAACTCTCCCTTCCCCTTCTTGCTTTTCCTGATGGCCTTAGTGCCCTTCCTTCTAATATCCAACATGATTTCCATCCCACAAAGTTACTGCATTTTTCTTTTGTGTTCCCATGGTTTGTCCCTACTTCTATGACAGTACCTTCTTGATCAGTTGCATTAAAATTACTTGTTCAGGTTTTGCTAACTTCGCCTTTCCCACCCACATTACACTCCAATTCTATCTGTATTTATACCTGGCAATGGGTTTGGGATGTATGTGTTCAGAACTATGGTATACTGGGTACAGACATCCAACTGAAATGGTAGAAGATAAGAAAAACGATGTGGATTCGAAGAAAGAGCCCTTGAGCTCACAAGAACAGTTCCAGTATTGCCTTCTGAGTATACTGATTCTACTACCCTTGAGGATGGCCTTTTCCATTTCAAACAAAAGAGTCTTAATGATTCTCCCCATTTCTGGATACTGGGTTGCATTTAACTTAAAATGCAGCCATGATACAAGAAATATTCTTTCATTTCCCCTCATCCTCCTCC
The DNA here is from genome assembly GCF_949987535.1 of Balaenoptera acutorostrata. Lineage (NCBI taxonomy): Eukaryota > Metazoa > Chordata > Mammalia > Artiodactyla > Balaenopteridae > Balaenoptera > Balaenoptera acutorostrata. Next base: position 22,303,273 of record NC_080067.1, on the reverse strand, counting down.
TTTCTAGCCCTCTTCCAACTGTTCAGAAAATTCTAAGACAAGAGTCATGGTACTGGATTAAGAAATGTCTCTTTTAATTAGTGGCTTCTCCTCACTTCTTTTTCTTTTATAATTCCTGCTATAATTCTAACAGGTTATATGATCTATGCTAATTTCACAATTATTTCTATTATAATGGATGGTTTAAAGCATTTGGTATGAATTATGCTGTTCTAAAGCAATTAAAGTTAACATCTAGAAACTGGAAAAGATAACTATTAATATATGACTCTCCGCTGGACTATAAGGTTGTTTAGGGTAAGGATTCTATAATTTTTATTTCTATGTTTCTAGGACGAATGGTCCCTAATACAGGGGAGGTATTCAATCACTGAAAGACTTTGTCTCTCCCTACTCCAGTTTCTCTGGGAAAATGGAACTATCTGACCCTCAGCTCCATCATAAAAGGCAGTTTCTTTTTCGTGGAGCACAGGAAACCTATACAGTTTCCCAAGGGTGTTGTTGATATTTGAGACATACTTAGTGAGGAATATCAAAAGTAATAAAGATAATCACTTTCCATTAGGGTATGGTGCACCCAACCTTATGATTGATGCAAGTGTGAGTGACCCTAAGTGAATGAGAGAAACAAGGAAGGAAGGTTGGGAAGAAGCATCTTAGATTGCAGTGCATTCTAAGGAAAGTCAGCTCCCCTGGAGCTGACTGAAGTGATGCCACCATGTACTATCTGCTATCCCACATGATTTGTTGTTTTGTCAAGGAGGAAGGAAAGAAGGAAGGAAGGAAGGAAAGAAGGAAGGAAGGAGGGAAGGAAGGAAGGGAGGGAGGGAGGGAGGGAGAAAGGGAAGGAGGAAGGGTAAGAGAGAAAGAGAAAATAAGGAAGGATGAAAGGGAAGGGAAGGAAAAGGAAGAAAAGGGAAGGGAAGGACAAGAAAGGAAAAGAAGAACACATACTCTTTGAAACCTTAGAAAACAGCTGCAACAAGAAAATTTTCTTTACAACCGCTTCTATGTATAGGAAAGGATTAAGTAAATATTGATATTATTCCATACTTCCAGAATCAGATGATCGTAGGCCATAAGAGGCCCTAGAAAGAAGCACTGCAGTAATTAGGAGTTGGTGAATGGTTTCTGGTGCAATGGAAAAACATGCTTTGATGCCATCAAAATTGAATTCCAAGTAACACTCACAAGCAGTGAAAAAATCAGTTAATCTCTTTGAGCTGCAATTTTCCCATTTATTAACAGCAATAATAATACTGACCCTATAGAAGAAATGGAAGGATTAAATTGTGGGACAGCATATTTAGAGTGTCTTTCACAGTGCTGGGTGCTTAATAAATGGTCAACCTGTTGACTCTAGCTTGGGAGGAGAGGCCAGTGTAGATAGGAAAGATAGTGTAGATGAAACAAATTCTGGAGCTTTGAAGAAGATAATTAATTATTGCAAGGAAGGAATTGTCAAGAAGGATGAAGAAAAGTGAAAAAGCAAGTGAATCTAGAAGCAGGAAAACACAGCAAAGGTCATGCCACAAGAACAGTCTTGTTAGGACTTTGACCTAAAAAACATTTTTGCCAGGCCTTGCTGCCACTGCCCCGGATTCTCAAGGCCATACCACTACTGTGAACGGTTTCTATACTGTCATGTATCTTTGCATTACTCCCACATTCAGAGTCTTGAGTGGGAATGTGTCAGATTGTCAGAGACTAAGTAACATGCCCACACCCTAGCATGAGAAGGATCTAATCCGTTTGTCCTCAAGAGTCCCATAAAAGGACACTCCCTCTAAGTAAAAGGGAGTTAAGATGGTGAGTGGCCAAGAAAAGGACAAATGATTTCTGTATTATTTAGAATAATGCTAGCAACTGTAAAAAACAACCCCCAAATTTCAGTGACCTAACATAATAGAAGCTTATTGTTCACTCATCCAACATTCCAGTGTAGGTGTTCCTCCACATGGTAGGCAGCTTGCCTCCACATGGTGATTCAGGGACCCAGACCTCTTCCATCTTGTGACCTCACCATCCCTACCCGTATTCAACTGGAGAATGGGGAAGGAGACAAGTGGAAGAGGAGTCCTGCCTCTTAAAGATCCCAGCTACCCCTGGATACAGGAGCAAGCTTGGCAATGTGGCCCCTGCCTGGCCAGCCTCTTTTTAGCAACAACTCCACACTACAGAAAGGGGGTCACAAAAATTTGGTTGCCAGGTAGCTGTCTATGCCACATCCTCTACTGAGTCAATGTATGTGGTAAAATGTATGGGGTTTGGGGACAGGAAACTAAAGATAAAACCACCCTGAAAAGATGGGGAACTCTTTGAGTAGGGGATTTGGAGAGTGGAGAAAGCTATAGTACACCAGGAACTTGAAGTAAGTGGGGAACATCAATCCTGGGGTGCAAGATAGTCTGAACAACCCAGCACCCCTGACAACCTCTTTCCTATGACCGTTGCACTGAGTTCTTTCTCGGTATAGGGCACTTGGTAAAGTGCAGAGGTTGACAAGTGTGACATAATGGTAGCTATCTCCAAGAGACTTCTAAACTAATTGGGAAGATGTGGGCATGGAAGGATAAATTTTGTTTTCTAGGTAGCATTTGGGAAGTGTCAGGTGAGCGGTGGGGGCAAGTGCTATAAAAGTTCAAATAGGAAGTTATCACGGACTGCTGAGGGCTTAGGGCAGGGGTTTAGTACAAGTCTTCCAAGAAATTTACACCCAGACAGGATTGAATATGTAAGAAATGTATTAAGGTGATGCCTGTGAGAGAAAATGGGGAGAGAGCCAGGGGAGTCTGGGAGAGACTCTAGACTGTAAGCATAAGGTAAATCTGACCCTGAGTGAAGGAGAGAGGAAAGGACCAGAGGTGGGCTGGGTGGAAGCATCTTAAACTGCAGAGTAGGTTAAGGAAAGTGGAGCAAGACCATCAGGGAGTCCTTAAGCAAAGTCACCCTCAAGATGAGTCCCCCATCTCCCAGGAACTTCAGTTTCTCTGCCACACTCAGTCATTGGCTGGGAGCAGCCTGCAAGATGTGTGGCCTCAGAGTGAATCCAGCCATGGAATTCAGAGAGCAGTAGCTGGGGCCCTTGGTCAATTATACTCCTTGCAGTTGGAGATCTGTAAGGTACATTCTCACAGCCACCATAGTCTACCCTCAGCCTCACACGGATCTACCTCTTCCCACAGGTTTGGGAAGCAGTTCCTCTCTGTTGCTGTGGGCCCTTCTTCCTGAGAGGAAACTCAGAAGAGGGCATTTAGTAGCACAAGCTATAGTCTGTGTCGCTAGAGTTGATCTCAGAGCCACAACTGGTATTCATCCTCTCCCTCCTTTACCATCCATTCACAAATCCCCTCATCCTCAGCAATCGCCTCGGCTGGTCTTGTTGACTTACCTGGTGATGTGACCCAAACTTTCATTCTGGAAGGGTCTGAACCATTGGTAATCATACGTTTCCCAGGCCGGGTTGCATTGTATGTCCATTCATGGCTACAACAACAGCACCAGGAGGCACCCAAGTGGATCGCTGGCTTCCACATGTGTTCCTGCTTGTCCCTTTTGTGTAAAAGCAGCCCCCATGCTGATCAAGGTCAACTACTCCTGATGGATAGTCATTCTTCTCGCTTGCTGGTGCCTGGACACACCGAACTCAAAGCGCCCTGGCAGCAGCTGCAGCTTGTAATTCAATGGGGTCCTTGTTATAGCCTCTGGCACAGTGTGCCCTCTTTGGGGACTTGGACGCCTAACCTGCAGAATCAAGAGTTGTGGGTACAGGAAGCACAAAATTCCTCGGTGGGGCATTGGGTGTCATAGTAAGTGGGGTCACTTCTGCTTGGTTCCCAGACCCATGTATCCTTCCTAATGAGGACACAGCGCCATATAGAGGTCTCTGATTAATACACACACTGTGTCTTGAAGGCAGGCGCCCCATCCACCCAAACCCTATACTGTACTTGCTACCTCTATCCATTACTTCAGTGTCCTTGGAAGGCTATTGCAGACCTGCCTTAGCTGAGCATTTTAATGTCTCTAGAGCTCTGCTACTCTAACAATTAGGTCTTCATCCTGCCACTCAGCTGTGTATTCCCTTCCCCTGATGGAGATAAAGGTCTCTTTGTAAGCTATCCCAAAGGCCTATGGCTCTCTCACTTAACCAAAAATTGCTTGTTGTTAATGGCCTTCAGTCTCTCGTGATTTCTCTGCAGGCATCAATACAACTTGGTAGTAACTACCCAATTTTACTATCTTTGTAGGCATTGTTCCTTCCCATGTTTTTCAAATGCCTGTGTCATCACATCTGCCACAGCATTCCCCTCCACTGGGCCATTTTCCCAGGTTAACACTGGTGGAATCTTTAGCAACTGAGCTACCATCTTGTGCCAGGAACTACCTATGCCCCACCTACAAACCATGTTGGCATTCTCTTTGGATGGCAGTAGATGAGTCAGTCCAAGTTTCTATCTTACCACCTGTTTTCTTGGACCACGTCTGGTACCACTTGTGTAAGTCCAGGTCCCTGAGAAATGATGCAAAACAAGATTAATCATGCAAGAAATGTGCTAGGGGAAATGACTATTGGAGAAAACGGGGAGGCAAAAAAGGGAGACTGGGAGAGCCATCAGATTACAATGCAAGTCTGATTCTGAGTGAAAGAATGAGGGAAGGAAGATTGGATGTAAGCATCTTACACCCCAGTGCAGTTCTAAGGACAGCTTGGACAGTTGTTTTAGTATTTCTCAGAGTCATCTGTCAGAGGAGTCTGGCATCTCCCAGGAATGGGCCTGCCTTAGTATCTGTGCCATGCTCAGTCATTGTCTGGGAGCTGTCCATGGGAAGCAAAACCTTGGTGCAAACAGTGATGAATTGCAGAGGGCAGTAGCTGGTGCCCTCATTCAATTATGCTCACTGCAATCAGAGATCTGAGAGGTGCACTCTAGTGGCCTCCACGGCAATCTTCGTAGAGGAGGTGAAATAGGGTCAGGGCCTAGAAAATAGGTAGTAATTAGATAAGTAGCAGTGGGCAGAAGATACATGCAATGGTGATTGGTAGGCAGAGTGTTCTAGATAAAATAAATGGGGCACTTTATCTGAAGAGCACCATATCTAAAAGGCTCATTTTAGCGATGTCATGGGAAAAATGATGGAAGTGTATGTAAAAATAAAATTGTTGTGGGCCTTGAATACCAAGGTAAGAAATTCAGACTCTATCTTATTGGCATTGGGAAGTGATGGACATATTAAATCTACATTTTACCCACCTTCTCAGTAGCCTTGAATACTAATGGTCACTCTCTTCTTTTTCACTTCCTCCTTCATGAAAAATTCTCTTGGCTTCTTTGACATCACATACTCCTAGTTTTTCTCCTGTATCATTGGCCACTCATTCTCAGTCTCCCTTGTGCAGTTACTCATGACTTGAAATTGGGTGGTTTGCCCAGAGGAGAATATAAATGGGGAAGAGCAAAAGTCTAAGGGTAGAATTAGCTAGTTAGTTAGTTAGTTAATCCATCTAAGCAACTATTTCATGATTATGCCATTCTCAAACCTAAACTCTTCAATGGATTCTCAATGTTCATATGATAAAGACAAACATTCTTTTTAAAAATATTTATTTATTTATTTATTTATTTATTTATTTATTTATTTATTTATTTATGGCTGCATTGGGTCTTAGTTGTGGCACGTGGGATTTTTCGTTGCAGTGGGCAGGCTTCTCTCTAGTTGTGGCATGTGGGCTTCTCTCTAGCTGTGGCACGTGGGCTTCAGAGCACATGGGCTCTGTAGTTGTGGCACGTGGGCTCTCTAGTTGTGGTGTGTGGGCTCAGTAGTTGCGGCACATGGGTTAGTTGCCCCATGGCATGTGGGATCTTAGTTCCCCTACCAGAGATCGAACCCATGTCCCCTGCATTGGAAGGCAGATTCTTAACCACTGGACCACCAGGGAAGTCCCGACAAACATTCTTAACATTGTCTCTAAGACCCTGCACGGCCTAGATCCTACTAATCTCTATGACTCATCTAGTACCATCCCCCCTTCTCTCTGCTCCAGCCAAACTGGTCTTCTGTCAACTCCTCAAAATCACCATGCTTCTCTTCTGCAGGGTCTTTGTCTTCACTGGGTAGAAGGTTCATCTCTTCCCTTTTCAGTACTTAAGGTCTACTCATCCTTAAATTTCAGTTTAACACTTCCTTAGAGAAGCCTTCCCTGACTTCTTTAAATCAAATGCTTCTGTTATATGTCTCTTATACCCTCTCCTTTTATTTGTAATTATCAAAGTTGTCATTTTATATTTATTTGTGTTAATGTTTGATTAATGTCTGTTTTGTCAAAGTCTCCAACAATACTATAAAGGTACATGAGGGTAAGGACTGTGTCCATGTTATTTTTCTAATATCACTTAGGACAGTGACTGAAATATATTTAACACAGTACCTTAAATAATGAATGCATGAATGAATAAACAGTAGTAGTTCTTGAGCAGAGGAGGGTGGTGAGATTTGTGCAAATTAGAGACTTAAATAGCTTAATAAGTCAATACTGAGTAAGATAAATTATAGGTCTAGGAGGCTTACATTAGAGGGTCTGGCTAGAAGTCAACTGTAAGTTTGAGGTAAAGAAGGTACACTAGGGCAAAGGCTAAGATGCTGTATAAAAGGACCCCTAGATACAATGGCCTACATAAAATAGCAGTTTATTTCCCTCCCAGGGATGTCTTCAAAGTTTACTTGCAGCAACATTCACTGAGTGTTATTTAAATAGTGAAAAATGAATAACCTCAATGTCCAACAATAGCAGGATACTTAAGTAGATTGCAGTATTACTATTCAATGGAATATCATGAGCTGTTAAAAAGTCATATTGTAGAACAGTGGCTCTCACACTTCTGTGTACATTAGAATTACCTGGAGGGCTTGTCAAAATACAGCCTGCTGGGCTCACCCCCAGAGTTACTGATTCAGTAAGCACGGGGTAGTGTGTGAGAATTTGCATCTACAAGTCCTTAGGTGATGCTGATGCTGCCAGGGACCATAATTTGAGAAACACTGTTGTAGAAGAAAATTTCACAAAACGGGAAAAAGCCTATGGCATATTGTCAAGTGAAAAAAATAGGTTCCAAAAACAGTTTCCAAAATAGAATTGCATTCATGATCTCATTTTAGTGGAAAATATATATGTATTTGTGTACATATAGAGGCTGTAAAGACATGCAAATTGTTAACAGGTGGATTTACAGGTGGTCATTTTGTTTGCATTTATAAATTGTTTGCAAGACTTCCCTGGTGGTGCAGTGGTTAAGAATCCGTCTGCCAATGCGGGGGACACGGGTTTGATCCCTGGTCGGGGAAGATTCCACATGCCGCGGAGCAACTAAGCCCACGCGCCACCACTACTGAGCCTGCACTCTAGAGCCTGTGAGCCACAACTACTGAGTCCACATGCTGCAACTACTGAAGCCCGTGTGCCTAGAGCCCGTGTGCCACAACAACTGAGCCCGCGTGCTGCAACTACTGTAGCCGGCATGCCTAGAGCCTGTGTTCCACAACAAGAGAAGCCACCACAATGAGAAGCCCACGCACCGCAACAAAGAGTAGCCCTCACTCACTGCAACTAGAGAAACCCCGCACACAGCAATGAAGACCCAACACAGACAAATAAAATAAAATTTTTAAAAATTTTAAAAAATAGTAAATTGTTTGCAAATGTATAACATCTGTAATAAGGGAGTTTGTTGTCATTGTTTTTAATTTTTTTTATCGTGGTAAAACACACGTAACATTTACCAGCTTAACCATTTTTAAGTGTACAGTTCAGTGGTATTAAGTATATTCACATTGTTGTGCAACCATCACCACCATCCATCTTCATAACTCTTTTCATCTTGTAAAACTGAAACTCTATGCCCATTAAATATAATAATGCTCCATTATCCCCTGCCTCAGGCCCTGGCAACCACCATTATATTTTTGGTTTTTATGAGTTTGGCTATTCTAAGTACCCCATAAAAATAGAATCATAATAATCGTAATAAGCTGGTTTGTTATTGTTTTTAAGAAAAAGAGTTGATGAAACTTGTTGGGGGAAGTGGTAACCCCAAGGTTATAAGCTTTAGAGAAAGAGAGAACAATGGCATAATGAAAGAATAGAGAAGAGCAACGCGAGACCTGAATATTGGGGAAATGACATATTCAGTTTTGGATATATACACTTTAAGGTGACTACAGCACATCTAGGTGAAGAAGAAAGCAAGAAGCTAGAGATGTGAATCTGAAGCTCGAAGAGATGTAAAAGTAGAGATGCAGATACAACAGTTATTCAAGAAGAAGGGGTCGCTTAATCCATTAGAGAGGATGAGTTGCCAGACCGGGGATATGAAATAAGAAGAGCTAACAACTGTGGCCTGAATTCATTCATTCAACCACGCATGTGTCCATTCAAAAATAAATGAACTAATACTTCAGGCCCTCAAAAAACTTATGGTTTGATAAGTGAGAGATGTAAATAGCTGATTTCAATTTAAGGGTATCTTAAATGTCAAACTGAAATAGGAGGAAATAATCCACTAGTGAAAAAGAGAATACACAGACATAGGAACACTCAGACAGTGCAAAATCGCGGAACAATGGAGAAAGAATGTTTTCAGAAGGAAGATGTAATGAATGATAAAAAATTTTTTTCAGAGCGGTCAAGGAAAAGAAGGGTTAAGATTTAGTAAAGTAGATTGATATTGTTGAATTGTACCTTTCCTTTGTTCCAGAAGTGGGACTGAGGTCCCATAGCTGAGGATAATGAAGCACAGGACCTCAAATGTTGCAGCCATTTTCCTCAGGACTGAGGCAACAAAACCAGTCCTGCTACTACCAGACACCACCCCAACCTTCTCTCTCTTCCCAGTTCATAGGAAAAGAGAGAAGAAATAGGAGATCAGAGTCTAGTCTTGTGGTTGTGTGTTTATGGCAAGAGGCTTTTTGTTCCCCTCCCAGGAAAACATGCTTTTCCTCTATTCTCACCACCAGGTGAGATTGGAGTCAGGGTATGTGGGAAAGGGAAGCTGATTTCCTGGTTGAATGTATTCTTGAGTAGGAGACGATGTAAGCAAAGGGAAAGGAACAGAAGAGAAATGTCAAATGGGCATTGGAGGTAGGCTATGGAGTAGTCTGAACTCCCACCATTTTTCATAGCAAGAATGAGTAATTCCTGTTAGATGGGCCCTGAGGAAAGTAGCCACGATTGAACCATTTTGGCTGTACCCCACTTCAGGAAGCTATCACCAGGCCAGGGGGTGCTGGCGGTAGGAGACTATGGGATAGAGTGCTGGGAGTGTGAACCAAAGAGGTCCTGGAAGTGGCCAACACAGTGATATTCTCCCATGAATATCTGGGCACATGTGAGTGGACACCCAGAAGTAGTCCTAGAGAAATACAAACACATACCCAAGAGAGACCTTGAACTTAGATGCCTGCCACTCAGAACGTCAGTTGCCAGTTAATGTTAGCCAGAGAAGTAGTGGCAACCATCAGGGTAAGAACTTCAATCCTTCCCAGTTGGGCAGACCCTTGTCCAGACCCACCCCAACCATTAGCAGGGCCCAGGACAAGAGTACACATGGCAGCTTACATACCATATGTCTAAATATTTACAAGTTATAAATCAAACTAACAAAAAACTTTTAAATAAAATATGTTTCATCTTTCTGCTTTGACAAATATATTTTCAAAACAACATGGAAGGCCAGGTTACAATCTAGAATTTTTGAAGTCCTTGGCATTTCACACCAGAATGTGGCAGCACAGGTAGAGTTGGTCTCCCAAATATGGCTCCTGGCCCACCTCCCTTTTCTTTTTACCTTGGCTCTTCCTCATTCTTCAAGGTTCCTAACATGCTCACCTCAATCCAAACATCCAATCTCTATTACCAACTGCTGTCCCTTGGTCATTTCTTAGACTCTTGGGAAAATCTCCTTGGCTCTGTGGACCCCTCTACCTGACAGGAGGAGAGGTTTCCCCAGAGTTGCCCTTGCTAATCTGGGTTTAAGGGTGCTACTGTCCTGTCCCTCTTTCTCTCCTATTTGTACCTACACACCAAGAGGAGCTAGATCTTGAGGAGTGAAGGGAGAGGAAGAGATAAGATTTTAAAACATTTTGAGATTATAGTTTGTGGCAGAAACTGCTAGTTGCCATCCAAAGTCTATTCTCTCCTTCTTCCTTGATAGTAGAACTTCCATTTTACTTGGCAAGTTCATGCACCTACTAAAAGACTATTTCCAGACTCCCTTCCAACTGGGCATGGCAAAGTGACTAAGTTATGGCCAAAGAAACATAAGAGAAATGTTATACAGGCTGCTTAAAATTGGAGACTGCTTAAAAGGCTCTGACTCAGCTGGGAAGTGGACCCTTTTGTTTTCCCTTCCTCCTTACTGTTTTCTGAAATGCTGAAGCTTCAGTAGCCATCTTGGACTATAAGATAATCTTGAAGGTAGATGTATTTGCATGGTAAGGTATAAAAACAGAGCCTGAGTCTCGGATGACAGTGGAACTACCATGTCAACTGTGCGTGGCCTACCTCTGGACTATTTTTAAACATGAAAGAAATAAATTTCTATGTTGTTTAACCATAGTTATTTTAGGTTTTCTGTGATTTCAGTCAAACCTACTCTTGATTCAAAGTTTTAAACTAGACTGGACTTTATTAACCAGAAAGTTATGGGCTCTACTTAAGATGTAATACAAGGACAAGAAAGGACAATTTAATATAGCATTGTTGAAAGTAGTGATTGGACAATAAATAAGTCAAACAGTAGGGGCCCTCTGTGAATATAGCTTCATTAGAATGGTGGGGGCATAAATCTGATTTCAAGAGATGAAAAAATTAATGGTCGGGGCTTCCCTGGTGGCGCAGTGGTTGAGAGTCTGCCTGCTAGTGCGGGGGACACGGGTTCGAGCCCTGGTCTGGGAAGATCCCACATGCCACGGAGCAGCTGGGCCCGTGAGCCACAGCTGCTGAGCCTGCGCGTCTGGAGCCTGTGCCCCGCAACGGGAGGGGCCGCGATAGTGAAAGGCCCGCGCACCGCGATGAAGAGCGGTCCCCGCACCGCGATGAAGAGTGGCCCCCACTTGCCGCAACTAGAGAAAGCCCTCGCACGAACCGAAGATCCAGCACAGCCAAAAATAAATAAATAAATAAATAAAATTAAAAAAAAAAAAAAATTAATGGTTAACGAAAAAATTGAAATAAGGTTGAATTCTACCAAAAGTTTGACAGATTAAAGGAAGAGAGAGAAGATGAGGTCAGAAAGATGGTCTGAAAGAAGCATATGGCATAGCTAGATAGAACTGAGAAATATAGCAATGAGGGACGGAGGGCTGAAGAAGTAAAACTTGGGAAAACCATGGAGCAAAGTCCTGGAGGAAGCCAGAAAGAGAAGGGAAGAATGAATGATGGGGAATTATGGAATATTTTGATGTAGAGAAGAAGGAGATCTTGATTTTCTCCTTAAAGTAGATGTAAGGTCTGCTGCTAAGAATTGGAAGGCAAGGAGGGATGGGAGTTCAAAGACATGAGAATGTGGAAAAGGTTTGGAACAGCCCATACTGTGGCTAAGAAAGAGCTAGAACTTTCAAATAAGACTTCAATAGTAAAAGGAGCTACCATTTGTGATGCCTACTGTATGCTGGTTGTTACGCTAGTATTTATATACACGACCTGACTAAAAATGAAAGATCTTTCCAGTTTGCTGCTTATCTCTATAACTACTCCTTCTCAGTCTTTTTTTGTGGGATGCTCTTTTCTACTCTTTGTTTAAATATTGGTGGTCCTCAGGGTTTCATTCTTAGCCCTTTTCTCTTCTTATTTCCCCTGGGTAATCTCTATCTCTCCCATGATTGCTCTTGCCATCTGACTCCCAAGTCTTTATCTACAACCCAGATCCTTCCCTCCTACACCCAGAGCACCAGACTCATTTATCCAACTGCCTATAGGACATTTAATTTGGAAGTTCCACAGCCACTTTAAACTGCATATGTCTAAAACCTGCATTCATCGTTTCCCTCCAAACCCATTTTTCCTGCTGAGTTCCCTATTCTGAACTTATAGAATAATCTTAAGAGTAGAGACTGGGGAACCAGACAGCCTGGATTCAATTCTCACCTCATATTAACTGTGTGACCTTGAACAAATTACTGGACCTCTGTGCCTCAGCTTCCTCATATGTGAAACGGGGATGATAAAAATAATACTTCATAGGGTTGTTGAACAGATTAATGAGTTAATATACGTAAACGACTTAGATCAGTGCCCGGCGCATGGTAAGGCCATGTAAGTGTTTGTTATTATGGTTGGCAAAATAAGAGAACTTGGACATCACCTGTGACTGTTTCTCATTCTCACATTCCACCATTCACCAACTCCTATTGATTCAGTCTCCTAATATCTCTCATCCCTCTCTGACACCACCTTAGCTTAATGCCCAAGATCAAGGGTCAGTAAATTTTTAAAGTAAGAGGCTAGCTAGGGACTTCCCTGGTGGCCCAGTGGGTAAGACTCCGCGCTCCCAATGAAGGGGGCCCGGGTTCAATCCCTGGTCGGGAAACTAGATCCCACATGCATGCTGCAACTAAGAGTTCACGTGCCGCAACTAAGTCCGCACGCTGCAACTAAAAGATCCTGTATGCCGCAATTAAGACCCAGTGCAGGCCCCCCTCCCCCCAAAAAAAGAGGCCAGCTAGTAAATATTTCAGGCTTTGCAGGTCACAACTACTTAAATCTCCTGTAGCAGTGCAAAAGAAACTCTAGACAATTCATAAATGATTGAGTGTGGCTGTATTCCAACAAGACTGTATTTATGGACACTGAAATTTTAATTTCATATAAATTTCATGTGTCATAAAATATTATTATTATTTTAAAAAATTTAAAAGAGTAAAAAAATTCTTAACTTGTAGGCCATACAAAAATAGGCCTTTGGCCTTCAGACCGTAATTGATGATCCCTGGGCAAGATCATCTTTTGGTGAAATACTGCAGTGACTTCTTAATTGGTCTCTCAGCTTCTAATCTTGCACCTCCACCCAAAATCTATTTTCTATGATGTCCCATTACTCTTAGGATGACCCTTATAATGTCCATAAAATCCTTCATATCTCATCACTTTTCCTCTTATAATATATATGCTTTAGCCCTACTCAACTACATGAAATTTCCCAAATATGCAAGCTTTTTCCTCTAGGCCTTACTACATTCTCTTCCTTCTGCCTAGAGACTCTTCCTGCCCTTCCCCTGTTTCCCCTACTTGTCCTTCAGGTCACATTTTATATATCACTTCCTCTATATTTTCCTGAGCTTTGATGTCTGGTTAGGTGTCCCTTCTCATGTTTTTACAGCACCATATTGAAATACTTGTCTCATTGTGTTATAAATGTATGTTCATTTCTGTCTTAGCTGGTAGACTGGAACTCCTTGAGACTGTTTTTTTCACCTGTGTACCCATAGTGCCTGTGTTAGAAACACATTTGATGAATATACGACTCTCCATGGTAACCCTTCAAGGAAAGTATTTTTATCCCCATTCTACAGTTGAGAAAACTAAGGCTCAGAAAACTTGAATATTTTCCCCAAATCTACATAGTAAATATTGGAATAAAGATTTGTTCACACTAATTCCACTACTCCATGCTACCTCCCAAAGCTCAGGAATAACAAGAAGGACAACATGGCCCACAAAGTCTAGTTTGTTCAACTTCAGGTTAGAAGTATTTTTTAAACCATTTTTTAAAGTTGAAATATAGTTAATTTACAATGTTGTGTTAGTTTCAGGTATACAGCAAATATATATATATACATATATATATCAGGTTAGAAATCTTCATTCTTAGCTTGTAGTCTGTCTCTGAGTTGCAAATACCATGCTTTTCCAGTTTTATAGAGAAATAATTGACCCATATGACTGTATAAGTTTAAAGCATACAGCATGATGGTTTGATATACATACATTACAAAATGATTACAATAGGTTCAGCTATCATTCATCTTCTCATATAGATACAATAAGAAGAAAATAAAGAAAAGAAAAAAGGAAAATATTTTCTCCCTGTCATGAAAAATCTTAGGGTTTACTCTCTTAGTAACTTTCCTGTTTATCATATATCAGCATTAGTTATAGTCATCATGTTGTACATTACATCCCTAGTACTTATGTATCTTATAACTGAAAGTTTGTACCTTTTGACCACCTTTCTCCAATACTTCCTTCCATCACCCATTGCCTCTAGTACCACAAATCTGATCTCTTTTTCTATGAGTTCATTTGTTTTTATTTTCAGGAATTCCACATATAAATGAGATCATATAGTATTTGTCTCTCTCTGACTTATTTCACTTAGCATAATGCCTTCAGGGTCTATCTATGTTGTCACAAATGGTAGGATTTCCTTGTTTATTTTTTTTAATGGCTGAATAACATTGCATTGTATACATATGCCACAACTTCTTTATCCATTTATCCATGGATGGACACTTAGGTTGTTTCCACGTCTTGGCTATTGTAATTAAAGCTGCAGTGAACATGGGGGTGCAGTTATCTTTTTGAGCTAGTGTTTTCATTTCCTTTGGATATATTCCCAGAAGTGGGATTGCTGGATCATATGGTAGTTCTAATTTTAATTTTTTGAGGATCCTCCATATTGTTTTCCACAGTGGCTGTACAAATTTAGAATCCCACCAACAGTGCATCAGGGTTTCCTTTTTTTCCCCACAACCACACCAGCATTTGTTATCTCTCATCTTTTTGCTGATGGCCATTCTAACAGATGTGAGGTGATATCTCATTGTGGTTTCAATTTGCATTTCTCTGACTAGTGATGTTGATCATCTTTTCATGTACCTCTTGGCTTTCTGTATATCTTCTTTGGAGAAATATCTATTCAGGTCCTTTGACCATTTTTAAATTGGATTTTTTTCTATTGTGTTATATGAGTTCTTTTTATATTTTAGATATTAACCCCTTATCAGATATATGGTTTGCAAATACTTTTTCCCATTCCACAGGTTGTCTTTTCACTTTATGATGGTTTGGTGCAGAGGTTTTTAGTTTGGTATAGTCCCACTTGTTTATTTATTTTTATTATTATTATTTTTAAATATTTATTTATTTATTTATTTACTTATTTATTTATTTATTTATTTTTGGCTTAGTTAGGTCTTAGTTGTGTTAGGCGGGATCTTTCATTGCAGCATGCAGGCTCTTCATTGCAGCGTGCGGGCTTCTCTCTAGTTGTGGCACGTGGGCTCCAGAGCACATGGTCTCCGGGCATGGTCTCTGTAGCTGTGGCCCATGGGCTTAGTTACCCCGTGGAATGTGGGATCTTAGTTCCCTGACCAGGGATCGAACCTGCATCCCCTGCATTGGAAGGTGGATTCTTAACCACTGGATCACCAAGGAAGTCCTCCCACTTGTTTATTTTTGATTTTGTTGCTTGTGACTTAAATGTCATATCCAAAAGATCATTGCTAAGACTCATGTCAAGGAGCTTTATTCCTATGTTTTCTTCTAGAGCTTCATGATTTCTGGTCTTACATTTAAGTCTTTAATCCATTTTGAGTTAATTTTTGTTAAGTGTTGTAAGATATGGGTTCAATTTCATTCTTTCACATGTGAATATCCAGTTATCTCAGCACCATTTGTTGAAGAGACTTGTCTCTTCTCTACTGAGTGTTCTTGGCTCCCTTGTCAAATATTAGTTGACCATATATGCTTAGGTTTATTTCTTGGTTCTCAATTCTGTTCCATTCATCTATTTGTCTGTTTTTATGCCAGTACCATACTGTTTTGATGACTACAGCTTTATAGTACAGCTTGAAATCAGGAAGTGTGATGCCTCCTGCTTTGTTCTTCTTCCTCAAGAGTTCTTTGGCTCATTGGGGTCTTTCGTGGTTCAAAGACCATTTTTTAAGCCTTTATTGTCCAGGAGTGTCTACTAAGATATCTTTACAGATCCTATTTATCCAAGAGGTATACCCTTTTGGAAACCATTTTTGTAATCCCTTTTTCTGTCCCTAAGCAGTTCCTGCTCTCATTTCACATAGCAGTGATTCTAAACTCTCATCACTCTCTTGATGAACTTTTCTCACTACCTTCCCTAATAGTAAAATTTTGAACAGTCAAATTTAGGACTGAGGCTCTTTTAGTCCTACCTTTTTGACTCAACTTGCTTGACCAGAGAACTGTCTCAGTCATGTAGTGCTGAACCCTGTAGAGTAAGTTGATGGCCCTGAGACTAGCAACCTTCAGGTACTACCATAGGCCATATGGAACAGGTGGGAATTGTAAAGAGATACAAATTGTCCTAAGACAAATAGGGATCTTAGATAATGGCCACATAGACAGCCCCCAGGGACAAACAGGCTGTGTTCCAAAAATTCAATTTTAAATTGACTGTTTGGAATGCAGAACACATTTTCTCTTAGAAACAATGCTGTGAATAATTGCAGTTATTTTCCCAGGAAAGTCTACACAAGCTTGTTTAACCCATAGTGTAACAGAAATATCTACTAAGATACTTTAGATTTGCATCAAGTGCATCGCTAAATCCTTACCACTCTGAATTATAAATTGGCTGTTTACATAGCTGCCACTGCAACTAGACTGTGAACTCTTTGAGGGCTGGAAACTGTTGAATTATTCATTTTTGTATTCTGAATGCCTGGCATATAACTGGCAATAAATGTTGGTTGCATAAATGAATGGACAAATTTAATAGGCATTTGAATAGTGTTGAAAGTGTCTTAAGGAATAAGAACAGTAACATTTAGTAGGTACCTTAGTATGTGTCTGGCACTCTGCTAGGTGGATGACCAACAAAGCAGCTGCTTTATCTAGGCTGGAGTTAGGGATGAAAAAGCTGAAGGCAATTTTAATATTTGAGATATAAAATAAATAGGTGCTAGACTTGCTAAATAAATGTTTTGGATGAAATGAATGGATATATGTATGGATTTAGAAAAGAATTCATTGAAAAAATATGAACAGGAATTGATAGGCAAAGGGATATGGTTCTTTTGAGGGGCACCTTTTGAGGAGGAGATAGGTATGACCACAGCTAAAGAGCAGAAGATGGAAAATGAAGTTTGGTAACAGTCAGAAGGGAGTGGTTGGAAAGAACAGGATTGGTTTGGATTAGGCCCTCATTTAAGTTCATCTGGTTTGCTGTTCCCCATAAAGAGGTATTTGCTCTGGCCAGTCTTCAAAGATTTGTTGTAAGTTAGATTAAGCTATTATCACTCTCCATAGATAGAGGTTAATTGGATTGATTTCTTTCCAGATGACAGTAGATTAAGCACTTGTTAAAATTTGGTAGGGATGATGTCTTAGTGAGCCTGGGCAGCTATAACACAATACCATAAACTGAAACCGAGCAGCTTAGACAATAAATATTTATTTCTGCAATTCTGGATGCTGAAAGTGTGAGTCAAGGTGCCAGCATGATCACCTGGTGAGGGCCCTCTTTTGGGTTGAAGATGGCTGACTTCTTGTTGTATCCTCAGATGGCAGAGAGAGTGAGAGCTCTCTGGGGGCCTTTTTATAAGGGCACTAATCCCATTCTTAAGGGTTCCACCCGCATGACCTAATTATCTCCCAAAGCCCCACCTTGTAATACTATCATATTGGAGGTTAAGATTTCTATATACATATAGGGACTTCCCTGGTGGTCCAGTGGTTAAGACTGCACTTCCACTGTGGGGGGCACAGGTTCGATCCCTGGTCGGGGAACTAAGATCCCATATGCCAAGGGGCGCAGACAAAAAAAAAAAAAAAGATTTCTACATATAAATTTGGGTTGGCGGGGACACAGACAACAGATGGTTATAATGGCAAAGGCACTGGAGTGGAGACCCTAGGTAGTGAGGGAGAATGCAACCTGGGAAGAGGGAACATTATTTCTAGGTAGATTTTGGTGTAGAAAGAAGAAGGAGGGGGCAGAGGAAGGAGGGTGAAAGAGGAAGAGAAAAGAAGGCAAACAACTATTTCACAATTTTGTAAAGGGCTTAACCCCTCAGAAAATCCCTTTGAGTTGCTGCCAGCCTGATCTTTGTTCTTTGAAAGTATAACTACAACTACTTCTGCATTTATTTTATTATCCCCAAAGTGCTAGAGTACAATCAATAAATATTTGTTGACTGATTATTTTGAGTGTTTAAAATCAATCCACACTTCTTGTTTTATTAAGGATCTTAGAATTGACGTTGATCTAGCTGATGTAAGAACCGTCTTTAAATTTGTAAGACATTTTATGTCTTTCCCCAAGGAGAAGCCAACATGTGTCCATGCCTATTATTCACCAAACACTGTACTGGGGTGTTTACTTACATTATCGCGTTTCTAGTAATTCACCATTATTTTATTTTTTAAAATTTTTACTGTTTTTTTAATCTTTTAGCCACGCCGCGGCATGTGGGATCTTAGTTCCCTGACCAGGGATCGAACCCGTGCCCCCTGCATTGGAAGCGCAGAGTCTTAACCACTGGACTGCCAGGGAAGTCCCCGTCATTATTTTAACAATTACCGAGTACCTGTTACATGTCAAACCCTGTGCTAGGCAATGACGATAAAAGGCAGAGGGAGAAGAGCAGAAAACTGCTCTTCAACAGTTATAATATAATAGGGAGAAGACAGGGCTAAACCAACAACTGCCACTTAGTGTGATAAGTGCAATGATAGAGGTAAGCACATGGAAATCTTGGAAGACAGAAAGGGAAGCTTTAATTCAAAATGGGTAGGAAAGATGATAATAAGAAGGAAACAAGTATTTGTTGTTTGTCTGAAATGAAAATTTAACTGAGTGCCAAGAGGAGCCTAAGGAAGCCATGACTCAATGTGATGTGCTATCCTGGATGGGATCCTGGATCAGGAAAAGGACATTAGGGAAAAACTGAACAAATATGAATAAAATATGGATTTTAGTTAATAATAATGTATTACTTTTGGTTCATTAATTGTGACAAATGTACCATACTAAGATGTTACTAATAGGGGAAATTGGGTGTAGAATATACTAGAACTGTCTGCACTATCTGTGCAATAATTCTGTAATTTCAAAACTGTTCTAAAATAAAAAGTTAAAAAAAATTTTTTAAATTGGCATTTCATATTTTTGTTAGATCTGGCAACCTTAACACTTTTACTTCCGAATAATAATTAAACACAAAATATGAAAAAAATTACCCTAGGTTGATAGTTTAAGGAATTTGAGTTATGTTTGATTTCTCCTATTTGATCCAAGCACTTTTTCTGTATAAACCGTTCTTTTGTTTTTTTAGGCAAACCTCAAGCGAGCAAATAGTTACTAGACAGGGAGTATACTTCAGTGTGGAGAGGCTTTGCCTCTAAGTGCCATAGTTTATCATCACCAGTTGCAACCAATTTCAGAAGCTATAAAAGAACTGTCTCCTCTCTCTCTTTCACACACGAACCATCAATAGAATTAATCTTAGTTTGATGTGCACATCTCAAGAGATTTAAAAAAATTAGTTTATGAGAAAATCAGCAAGGTTAAGGCCCTGCAAGTAATCACTTACCTAGGGTGACTGCTAATTTATACTGTCTGAATGGAAACAGTGCTGATTATTTTACTCTCCGTGTTGGTCCTCTGGGGAAGAACAACCTGTGTGTTTTAGAAGAACTTAAGAGTCTGGAATAGAAATAGCACTGTATATTATAACAGTTTTATTTGAAAGTGAGCTTAGAAAAGATCTCTTATTTAAAAAAAAAATGATGAGGCTTTTAAAAAAGAGTGAATTTTATAGACTGTCATTTTCTAGATAAAAGATGACCAAATATATTTTGCACAGCTTTGTTCGTTTTACAAAATTAGGAAAATAGATTGTTTTTGCTTAATACATACATACTGATAATATGCTAGGACTTGTAAAGAAAATAAACCTGTTCTCAAATGGTAATAGAAATTATATATCAGAGGTTACATGGGTTCCCTTATCTTAACTCTTCATTTCTCCTCCAAGTGGCAAGCCTCTAAAACTAACAGGTATTTGTGCCGCTAAAGATTTACATACGTCATAAATCTTACTTTGCAAACATGTGTAGAGCATTTACTATGGGCAAAAAATTATGCTGAAGAGCTCTGGTGTATCCAGAGATAATGATTCCTACGCTGTTTCTATTTTTAAAGAAGGTTTTGTCCTTTTGGAGGGGAGGGGAATCAGACGTTAATTTAGGCTTTGCTTATTTATATCTGTGTCCTTGGTCTCCTGCAAAAACACAAGGCCAAAACTTGTTTAAAAAAAAGATAATACTTTCAAGGATTTGGGTTCTAAAGCAGGACCATGGGTTATTTAAGAGATCTGTTCACACAGAGGGGCTACGTCTGTTAAAGGAGCTAAAATAGAAGTTCGTTTTGTTTTTAAATTGTACTCTGTTCTCGTGGAGAGCTCTGTGCAGTCCCGACCGGTGCCCCTGGAAGGCCAGGCTGCCCGCGTCAGTCGGACTCCAAGGACCAGAGGCCGCAGGAAGAGCCCGCTCGGACGGGCAGGAGAGGCAGGTGGGTCCGGGCACCGGCGCTTCAGACGGCCTGCCCGGGCCTCAGAGGCCTCAGGCTGCCGTCGACGCGGGCCGCGGCTCCAACCAAGACCCTGAAGCTCGAACGCTCGCTGGGCGCACAGCCACGTCGCTCGCTGCCTCCCTTCTGGGCTGGGCGAGTGTCGGCGAGGCGGGGGCAGCGCCCTTTCGGCGGCCGGGAAGCGCGGTTCTAGGAGAAAGGCCGCGAGGGCGGGGCTTGGGGCGGTGTGGGGCTTTCTCCTCACTTCGCGGTCAGCCAGGGCCAGGAGAGGCCGCGTTGCGCCAGCGCAGAGAGCCACATGGCGCGACCCAACAGGGCCTCCGCGTTGGCGGACACCGAGGAAGCAGTGTAGTGCGAGAAGCCTACAGCCCACACTGGGGAAAGATGAGTCAACTAACGAATGTTTCACCACAGCCCACACGCCTAAGAGGGAATTTGAGAGCGCATGGGGGAGGGGCGGAAAGAGCAGGCGGCTCGCCGAGAGCATGCTCTGTACAGAGAGCCGTAAGTGGAGAGCCAGGCATGCGCAGTGAGCTCAGGGTGGGTTGGCAGCCGGGGGGGGGCTGGCGTGAGCGGGCTGATGTGTTTATCCGGTTTTCTGGGTGGGCGGTCAAAGCGCACGCGTAAGGGCGAAAGGCGGTGGAGCTGGGTAGTGGAATGCGCATGCGCAGAGCGAGCCGGTAGCTCTGGGAGGGCGTGGAGGGGGCTCTTAGAGGAGAAGCAGGGGAAAAGGGAAGCGAAGGGAAAGCAAAGGGCGGGGGGAGGGGTGAGAGTGTGGTCTGCGCATGCGTGCGAGCGCTAGCGACGACGGCGGCGGGGGAGTCTCGGGGATGACAGTGGCTTTGCCCGTTGGGGTAACGGTCGTCGTCGCCGGCAGGGCCTGAGGCGCCGCACAGCCCGCGGGATCCATTAAGGCCGCTGCAGCCCGGGCCCTACCGAGCTAGAGTGGCGCGTGGAGTCGGGGTGAGGGCGGCGAGGCACGGAGGGAGGGGCCTGCGGCGGGGCCTTGCTGTGTGCGCTGGGCGGCGGCGGGGCCTGGCGGTGTGAGCGCTCGCCTTAGCCTCTGCTGCGGCCGGGTGGGCGCCGTGGGCGGCGGCGACCGTGGTGCTTGACGGAGGAGGCGTCCGTGTGTGCCGCGCGGAGAAGATGGCCGGGCAGTGAGGGGGCGGCGCTTGCGCCTGGTGACCTCGGAGTAAGCGACTGAGGAGCGAGGGCCGCCGCCGCGGCCCGGCCGGGCCTGCTCCCCGCCCTCTCCCGCCGCCGCCGGCCCGCGCACTTCCTCCCCGGCCCTCCCCTCTCGGGCGGGGGCCTCTCCTGTCCGCTTCGCCACCTCAGGGAACTGCCGGGCTGTAATCGCCGGGGCGGAGAGCCAGGCGTGTCCGATATGGAGAGAGCGGCGGCGGCCTCCGCCAGCCGCAGCAGCCACGTTCGCCGCCGCCGCGGCTCGGTGCACTAGATCGAGGAATCCGACGACCACACCGCAGTCCTTGCCGTCGCCGCTGCCTCCGCGCCGGGCGCTGTGATGGAGTAAGGGCCCTGCAGCCCGTGAGAAGCGTGCCCGCCCCTGGACCGGGCCGGGGCCTGCTCCCGCGACCGCCCAGCTCGACCACAGGAGGTGCCTTCGCGTCCCGAGATGCAGCTCGAGCGCAGGCCGCCCGCCGAGCCGCGGGGCTAGACTGAGCGCCGAAGCCGCCGCGTTCTGCGCCCCGCGGCCGCTCGGGACAAACTCGAACGCTGCTTTCTCTCTCTCTCTTTTTTTTTTCCCCTTGGTCTGCAAATCTCAGGGACGGAGGAGGGGCGCCAAGGCCCCATGTGTGGGAGGACTGCTACAGCTCTACAAACTTGTACGGATTTTGGTTACAACTTTGGCCAGTGGTTCTCCCCCGATTTCCTCCGAATTGTTGCAAATTCGCCATTGTTCCCTGGCTGCTTACAAAGTTGGATCCGGAATTTCTCTTCAGCCGAGAGCCAACAGTGTCGAAGTGTCTGCAATGAACCCCGTGAATGCTACTGCTCTCTACATTTCCGCGAGCCGCCTAGTGCTCAACTACGACCCCGGAGACCCCAAGGCGTTTACAGAAATTAACAGGCTCTTGCCTTACTTCCGACAGTCCCTCTCGTGCTGCGTTTGCGGTGAGACGCTTTTTATTGTTCCCCTTTCAGTGCTTGTTTTAAAAAAACTCTGGGCGATGGTAGCAGAAATGGTTTGACGGCGGGGTAGTTTGTATTAAACTTTTATTATTTGTGCGGTAGTTTGCGGTCTTTAGTTTTGAAACTCGGCAGAGCACTTTTTCCCGGCATTTCAGAAAGACAGAACCCTTCCAAACCGCTCTCTCTGTATAGCGGCCTCAATGTTCAAAACTGTTAAATTCGCCTTGGGTCATTTCTGGTGTTTTTTTTTTTTTAAAGAGGTGAAATATGCATCTATGTTGCTGTCCCCCTCTTTCTTTTTTTGTTTTTTAAAGCTTTTGATACCAGAGCTGACTTAATACCTACCTTGGTTAAACGTGGTGAAACCTGGTTAAAACACCTACACGTGGCGTGTTTGCATTTCCCCAAACGTGTTGTGTGTGGGTGGTGGTGGTATATAGCCGGTGAAGTCGGTGCGGAACTTTTTCCCCCGGGTTCTTCTAATGCTTTGACAGTTTGACGATAAACAGTGAGCCAGGGCAGACTGATGGTACTCAGTACTTTTTAGCTGGTGGGGTTTTTTTTACAGGATTACGTTTTTTTTGTGGTTTTGCTATATTGTGGCCTGGTAGAGGGTTATTTTGGGTGTTTTTGTTCAAGAAGTATTACTTTGTGCTGGGCAGGATATTTTCAAGTTATTTTTGAGAGATGAAGATATGCTAAATTGTCTAATAAATCCATGTCTCAAAAGTGATAATAATTTGTGATTATTATCTCAGTGATTAACTGTATGCGTATAATAATAATTTATTTTTGAAAAAACTTAGACTGAAAACGTTAACATAAAGGAAAGGGTAACTGGCAAAACCAAAACAGTAATATTCCACTTCACATTGTTACTTCGCCAAAACTTTTGAGGTTTTGTTGATCCACTTACTTGTCAGAATTTGAGAAATTCAGGCATTTCAGGCTTTCACTTTATCTTAAGAGAGATTTTGCGACTGTAGTGGCTGAAGGGAGAAATGGTATTCATGTGAGATTCAGCATTTTCCGTATAGCTCTGGGGCAAAGCCCTGAGGGGGTACAGAAGAGGTGTTTTTTTTTGCACATCGGTTTCTTAATCTCATAAACATTTAAGTAACTCTTACAAGCGATTAAGTGCTACTCTGACTGGTAACCGACACTTAACACCTTTATAGAGAAGCAGTTGCCCTGGTAAACCACTTAATTGCCCTGGGCCTCAGTTTCTTAACATGTAAAATGAGAGCTTTGGGCTAGATTCAAAGTTTCTTTTCCGCTTATATTTTACAAATATAGTATAAGAATTTGCTTAGTTTCAGCGTACTCTGCCACCCCACTCTCACTTTTTTTTTTAATGGAGTGCTTTTTTTTTAACGTCTTCATAGCTTTTGATAGTTTGTGGAATGAGGAGATGGGGCTACTATAACTTATTTCAACACAAACCTTTCTTTTGGTGGGGGAATTGCTACTGTGGTGATGTAGAGGGCGTAGACCAGCCCATCCTGGCCTGCTAGAACTGCAATAGAGAGTGATGTCATTATCCAGGTAACACTTGAAGATCTGGTAGGTCTGCTTTTTACGTGGTGGATGGGACTTAGCTCTCAAAGAGGGAAATGGTAGTTTTGCAGATGTTTGGAATTTTAAGTTCTTAGCAGTAGCTTCAGGACAGTTGTGGTCTAATTGAACATTTTCCCAGAACCTAACCTGGATTTTAAAAACTGGTATTAAAGATAAAGCTACATTAGAAAGTCCAACTGTAGCTTTTTTTTTTTTTTTAAATCAGTCTTGACAACTCAAAGGAATTTTTCTGACATTGAGGCTTTTAATTATTCTTTCTTGTTCAAGCTTCTCTTTCCCACCATCCTATGCAAAAGATTTGTGGGTTCTACTTCTCCCTTATAATTGAGTAGCTGGCATAAAATTTCAGCAGTATGGATGTAGGTTCAGTTTTTTTCCCTTCATCTCTTTGGACATAAGTCTGTGGTTATGAAGAGATGGGGGAAAATACCCAGTTATTTGAATTCAGATCCAACATTTTTCATCTTTGTGTCAGGTACTGTCCTGGACTCTTTTTCCTAGCTGGAAAGCATAAACTCCTTCCAGTTAATAGGGCATGTGCAGTCTTATTTCATTAGGATAATAGATATGTAAAAGTTAAGTTTTAATTCTATCTTGGCGCTGTAAATAGGAAGTTTGTTTCAACAGGTCCTCCAGTGTCTGACCCAAACCTCCCCTTTCAGCTTTGTATTTAACTCTTAATTTCTAATAATTTCTCAGCTTAAGCAGGTTTGATATTTTTGTCTTTTCGAACATACATGCCTTATGTTTTCCTTCTCTTTTCCCCACCTTTGCTCTTTGTAGTTCCTTCTGCCTAAAATATATTCTTTTTGTGTATGGTCTAACTCATCAACTCCCTCCCTCCTCAGTGAATTCTTTGTTCTGTCACAGGGTGCTTTTAACTCTTTAAAATTATTCTATCTTAAGGAAAATATTATTTTTTTGTACATTTCTGTGTTCCTTCTGCCTCATTCTCTCCTGTTCAGTGAATAGCATGTAGGTGTTTATGAAAGACTCAGAGAAAGAAAGTGAGAGGAGGTGAGGGAGGGAAAAAAGGTCTATGAACTTTGCAGTTAGGTACAAATCTTAACTTTTCTACTTTCTGTCTAGGCAAGTTACTTTAACTTTTTGTCTAAATGTCTTGTATCTACAAAAGGGGATAATATCTTCTTTAAGTTTGTTTTTCCAAATTTGTGTTATATGTGAGTTTATTTTTAAGTGGGAAAAACCTTTTGAACCCATGAGAACAAGTCTGTGGACTTCGTGGCACCCTTGCGCAGAGGTGGAGAAAGGTAGGGGGAAGTGAGAGAAGAGATTGAACTGTCCGTTCAAATATTGTCAAACCTAGATTATTCACTGGAACTACAGGTTTTGTTATCATTGTTCTTTGAAATGTTAATTAGCTGATTATCACTGCTTGTTTTTCAGTTGCTTTGTATGTTTAAACTTTCTGAAGTTTCTGGTGAATGGGATAGCAATGCTCCAGAGAGTTATTGTACTTTCTAGGCCACAGAAACAGTGACCAAGACAGTATTACTGTGGGTACTAGTTCTGTGTCAGTTCTTTCCCCTTGTTCTTAATGTTGGACTTGCTTTATCATTTATCACGAAGTATGTAGAATGAATTTTCTTTTGATGGCATGAAACTCAATAAATTCTGCCCTAGGGATTTTAAGTTTTTTATTAAGCTTTTATATCCTCAAATGACATAACAAGTTTGATATGTAGAATCAAATACTGTTAGAACTGGAAGGACATGTTAAGTGGAAAAATAGTATTCTCTGAGATATTTGGAGTCCTGTAAATTAATCATGGTCAAATCTCAGGGACATGAATATTTCCCTGATGTTTTAAATTCTAGAAACAAAGTGGTTTTGGCTTTTACTGAAGAGTTGTGGAACTTTTGGATATCCAGTTTCTTATTTATAAAATAGGAAGGAGCTGGAGAATAGTGTTTCCCACTGACCTAGGCTGACCAAGTTTTTGTTTTGAATGTTAAAGACTTAAAAAAGCAAATCCTGTCATCTTTTCTTACTACTGCTACTCTCACATTCCACTACAAGGTACGTGGTTCCCTGAGGGTGAGAGTCTTGCTGGTCTTGTTCACTGTTGTAGCCCTGCACCTGACAGTTCCTGGCTGAACAAGCGTTGTTGAATGGATGAAACTGCCGTTAAAAAGAGCAAGGTTCAAAGTAGGAAGGATGTGCTCTCAGAATAAAGTATATGCCTTAAAATTAAATAGATTTAGCTTTGTGAAAGACTACTTTCATTTTCCTTATTTTTCTCATTTTGGCATTGTTTGTGGGCCCACTTTGGAATCAGTGCAGTAGATGATCTCAAGAATCTCTTCCAGTTCTGGAGTTCTGATTCTTTTAGCAGAAATACTTTGTTTTTGACTGAGCAAACAATTTATAAATAGCAAGAATCTTCTAAAATGAAATTTGAACATTTAGCGTGATTTATTTTAAACTACATACCTTTTAGAAGCTAAATTAAAAGGCCATTTGTTTAATTGTACTTACGCGTTATACTGTTTTATATTTATATTTTTCTCAAGTGTGAGTTCATTTGATACTTAAGATTTTATTTTTCTTCTACTTAAAATCACTATAATTATTTTATTGTAGGAAGCATATAATGTAAAATTTACCATCTTAACCATTTTCAAGTGTACAGTTCAGTACTGTTGAGTATATTTACATTATTGTGAAACAGGTTTCCAGAACTTTTTGATCTTGTAAATCTGAAACTCTGTACCCAGCAAGCAACCACCATTTTCTTCCTTCCCCCCAACCCCTTGTAACCACCATTCCGTTTTCTGTCTCTCTGAATTTGACTACTGTAGATTCCTCATATAAGTAGAATCATGCAATACTTGTCTTTGTTGACTGGCTTATTTCACTTAGCATAATGTCTTAAAGGTTCATCCGTGTTGTAGCATGAGACAGGATTTCTTTCCTATTTAAGGCTGAATAATATTTTGTTGTATGTATACACTATACTTAGTTTATTCATCCAACGTTGGACATTTGAGTTGCTTCCACCTCTTGGCTGTTGTGAATAGTGTTAAGAACATGGGTGTGTAAACACTCTTTGAGACCCTGCTTTCAGTTCTTTTGAATATATACCCAGAAGTAGGATTGCAGGATTGTGTGGTATTTCTATTTTTATTGTTTGAGGAACTCCATACTGTTTTCCATAGTGGTTGCACCATTTTATCCTACCAGCAGAACAAGGTTTCCAGTTAGTTTTTCCATATCTTTGCCAACACTTGTGTTTCCTGTTTTGTGTTTTGTTATTGGTGTGTGTATATTTGTTTGCTTTTTGTTTTTTGGATAGTAGCCATCCTAATGGGTGTGAGAGGATATCTCATTGTGGTTTTGATTTTCATTTCTCTAATGATTAGTGATGTTGGTGATCTTTGCATATGCTTCTTGGCTGTTTGTATATCATCTTTGGAGAATCACTATCATTTTTTTATCTTGAAAAATATATATATTTTTTTCCTCACAAAATCTTTATTAATCACCAGTGATGTTCTCAGTGCTGGAATAAAAAGATGAATTAAGACACATGGCCCCTACCCATATGTTGCTCAGTGTTACGGGGAAGGCATAAGTAAACCAGCATTTATTGTGTGTTAGAGGCACTTATGTTATTACCAATATTGATGTAATATTAACTTACTCGTAAGTTAACTTTGTCACATGTGTAAAAATTTCAGAAGTTAACAGTAAGTGAGATTTTCCCCCCATGTAACTCGTTTTTGAATAACTGTTTGGGTCAGAGTTTGGGCAACCCTCACTGGGGTTAAAGCAGAGTTTGGTTTACCAGTTTTTTCTTGGGACTTAAGTTTACCTGTTCTCTCTGATCTGGGAAGAATTCTTTAGGGAACATTTATCTAGTAGGCTGGTTAAGGAAGAACAATATTTAGTACTGTGTTCTGGCAGATACTCTTATGTCAGATATATTAATTTAACTGTTGGTTTCTTTTCCTAAGAAAAATCTCTTTTTCACAATTTCTCCTTTTAGTATTCCAAAATTAGTTCTAAAATATTAGTTCCTAGTTGGTTATGTTTATGTACAGTGAAATTGCCTTAGGGAAAGGACTCTAAATGCATTGTTCTGGATACTGAGAGAGAAGAAAAGAGCTTTGATCCATCAGCCTTTGTTATATGATAAAACCAACTGAAAAGTTAATAATACCAGTTTAAATAATGATTTAGGGCAGACAGTATGGTACTGTAAAATTAGGCAGCAGAAATTGTTGCAGTCTTGTGAGAACTAGGAAGTATGGTGCTTGAGCTAGGCCAGGAGGAATGGTGAAAAGTGAACATTTTCAGTAAGGCTTGAGGGAGAGAACATTGGCTTGTTTAGGCTGCAGAAAATCAAGTTTATCCCTAATGAAGAGTTCTTGTAGGAGAGTCCATCCATGCCCTATAGTGGTAACTCAGGGGCCTTTTTGCAGGGAACCTTGATGCCAGGCTAAGGAATTTGACATTTACCTCGTAGACCTGTTCTTTTTCGAAGTGTGCTCTATAGCCCACCTAAATCAAACCTAAAGGGATTGTTAAAATTCAGATTCCCAGTTATCATATCAGGCTGATTGAATTGGGATCTCTGTGGGCAGGGCCTGGTAATGTGCATTTTATGCCCCCCCACCCCCGTCTTGATATGGGTAGGGGAATTTGCAAATCCCTGTTGTGTTTGAGAAATATTTTAAGTAGGAGAGTGATGTTATATAGATTTTGTTTTAAAAAAGGTTAGTTTCGGGATAGAATATAGGATTGATTATTGGAGTGTAGTGAAACCCAGTTAGGAAGGATATCAGGTGTATCCATATTATAGAGGCCGGAATAGTGGTGGTAGTGAAAAGGAAACAACATAAGATAACGCAAAGGGAAAATTTTGTCCTCTTTATGGTTATCATAACAGCTTAATTTTTTGGTATACTGTATTACAATTTGTTTTTGGTTAGGTATATTTCACTGTGAATAGATTAAATATTTTCTATCCTTAAATTTATAAACATGTCTAGTATAGTGCTTTCACAGGGTATATACTTGATAGAAAGTACTGAACTGTATGGAAGATCCGATAAAACCTGGCTTATCAGGTGCTTGGGAGAGGATTCAGTTAAGGTAGGAAATAGACGGGATCTAGTGTGGGCCTGAGGAGAATGAAGAGAAGGATGAGACAGTGTTTAGTAATTTGATGGTGCCTGGGAGTTGGGATTAGTGAGGAAATGTTATTGGAAATATGTTTAGGAAAGGCTAAAATCTAAAAACTTTAATTTTGTGCCCCTTCCTGGAAACCTTGATTTTAAAATCATAAGATATACTGTTATATAAGATATAAGATATACTTATAAGATATACTGTAAAACAAACAACATATCTTTTGAGTCTTGGGGTTGTGGGCTTTCAAATTAACTTGAACATTTAGTCCTCCTCCTGTGTTTGCACTCTTTGTTTTCATTGCATTGATAGCATACTATCACTAATTGGTTAATGCCTTATTGTATTATCTTCTCAGTTGACACCTTCCCTCAGAGTCCACCTGGCTACATTTTAATGTATGATTTAATCTGTTTTTGTGAGGTCTGATTAAATTTTATCTTCTAATTTAAAAGGCAGTATTTCAGAATCTTTATTTTAATTTATATTTTTCTCTTTGTCCATCACCTTTGACTTTTTGTCTTATCCGTTTAGTTTCTGTTATTGGCTTTCCTCTTTTAAAGATTTCTTTTTGTTGTTCCCATGTCAGGAAATTAATTCAGATAATTTTTTTCACCTTAATTAGTGTATGGCCATTTTCCTCATTTTTTCCTTGTTCTGACTCCGTAATATTTTAACAGAATTATTCTAGTTCATTGCCTTTCTGTTCAGAAATCTTGAATCTTTGCAGATTTGGAATATCTGCCTATCTCAACCTGTTTTTAATCTAGTTTTATAGCCAGCATATTTTTTGTTTTGAATTTAGTTTGTCTTATCAATTAGCATTTGTCCATTTTTATTGTTATAATCCACAGAAAATGCGCACTTAAAATGTTGTCTGGCGTCAAATTTGGAAATAACTTAGGTTTTCTGGCAAAGTCAAGTAGTTTTAAAATTCTTTTTGCAACACTTAAAGGCATACCTAGGGACTTCCCTGGTGGTCCAGTGGTTAAGACTCCCGCACTTCCATTGCAGGGAGTGTGGGTTCAATCCCTGGTTGGGGAACTAAGATCCTGCATGCCCCGCGGCCAAAAAAAAAAAGGCATACCTAAAGTGGAGGTGGGTGGTCCGGGGTATAGCTTTTGACCTTCTCCCAATCCTGCTAAATGCCATTCCCTTGAAGTTTAAATCTCTGTCTGCTGTTTTGAAATTTGGGACTCTGGCCATATATAATATGGGATTCTAGGATTAGAAGGGAGCATTCCAATTCAGGTATCTTTGTGTTGGATTTCTGAATCCCCTCTACAGTTAATCAGTTGGTTGTCCAGCTTGTGAGTGAATTTATTCAAAATATGACATAGGGTATGACTGGCATATTCTATCCACCAGAAGCTGTGAGCTGTTTCAGGGATCCTTTTATAGTGTCATTGAGCTTGCCAGCTCAATTTTTACATAGGTTTTACAAGGAAGGTATTACTAGGTTATTCTTCATGATGAGAATTTATAAAGCTTTAGACAGAAAGCACCATAAATCATACAGTCATTTTTTCACATCAAATGAATATTTTGTATGCTGTAATATTCTGTAATAGTTTTGAAAGTTCACCCAAGCCTTTTCCTTAATACCTCTGGGGTAGGGAGCTAAATTTTACTCTGCAAAATAGCCCTATCCATTTTTTTTTTTTTTAATGATGATGAAAGCTTGATGGTATTCACATTGCTTAATTTGTGTCATGCTTTATTTATTTATCTATTTATTTATGGCTGTGTTGGGTCCTCGTTTCTGTGTAAGGGCTTTCTCTAGTTGTGGCAAGGGGGGGCCACTCTTCATCGTGGTGCGCAGGCCTCTCACTGTCGCGGCCTCTCTTGTTGCGGAGCACAGGCTTCAGACGCCCAGGCTCAGTAATTGTGGCTCACGGGCCCAGCTGCTCCGCGGCATGTGGGATCTTCCCAGACCAGGGCTCGAAGCCGTGTCCCCTGCATTGGCAGGCAGATTCTCAACCACTGCGCCACCAGGGAAGCCCAGCCCTATCTATTTTTAACCATAGAATTCTAATGTTGTTGGGATCTTGAATTATTTTGTGAAACCTTACCTGGATAAGAATCAGCGTTGCTTTATCTTGTTTGCAGTCAGAATAGTTATTGGTTCAGTGTTTATGGTCAGTTAAAACATTTTCATAATTTGGTTGATGGTGGTGTTTAGATCTTCTGTGTCATTACTGATTTTCTATTGTCAATTTTTGAGAGATGTTGAAATCTCTAACTGTAATTATGGATTTATCAGTTTCTCTTCGGAATTTCTATCACTTTTTGCTTCATGTATTTTGAAGTTGTGTTTTTAGGTGCATAAAATAATTCTGAACCTATGGAATATAGTTAAAATGTATAATGTAGTAGTCACATAATTTTTACTGTTCTGCTGTAATCCTGTAGAAGTTTTGTTGCTCTTTGGTTTTTCTTCTCTGCATGGGTCATATTTTCCTACTTTTTTGCATACCTAGTTAATTTTGATTGGATGCTAGATACTGTGAATTGTACCTTGTTGGTAAAATTTTACCTTGTGGATGGGTATTTGTGTACTATAAATATTCTTGAGCTTTGTTCTTGGAATTTGGTTAAGTTACTTGCAGATAGTTTGATCCTTGATCCTTTCAAGGCTTTTTTTTTTTTTTTAATAAAGTTTTCACCGAAATTGGATTTCTGTTAGTGGAAGGGATTTGCTTTTTATTTATTTATTTATGGCTGTGTTGGGTCTTCGTTTCTGTGCGAGGGCTTTCTTTAGTTGTGGCAAGCGGGGGGTGGGGGGCACTCTTCATTGCGGTGCGCGGGCCTCTCACTGTCGCGGCCTCTCTTGTTGCGGAGCACAGGCTCCAGACGTGCAGGCTCAGTAGTTGTGGCTCACGGGCCCAGTTGCTCCACGGCATGTGGGATCTTCCCAGACCAGGGCTCGAACCCGTGTCTCCTGCATTGCCAGGCAGATTCTCAACCACTGCACCACCAGGGAAGCCCTCAAGGCTTGTTTTTAAGCTTTTTTTTTAGGTGGAACCAGAGCAGCCTTTAGGGGCTAATTTTTCTGCATTATTTGAGGCAAGAACCTTTTGACTACTCTATCTAATGCCTCGTGAATTATGAGGTTTCTCACACTAGGTGGTGGGAATAGGATTTGTTCTGCTGCCTCTGAGTTATAGGGATTGTTCTTTTTGTTCCTTTCTGGGGATTCTTTCTCCATCCTGGGGTAATTTCCTCATAAACATGTGCTAATCATTCAGTACTCAGCTGAAGATTTGAAAGAGACCATCTATAAATACGGCGTTCTTTCTCTGTGAGGCTCTGTCATCTCTAGTACTCTGCCCTGAGAAGTCCAGCTGCCTTGTCTTCGCGACTCTGTCTTCTCAACTCAGGGAGACTACTGGGCTTTGTCTTGGTTCTCCCTCCTTGTGCTGTGGCCTGAAGATTATCTCCAGACTGTAAGCTGGGGCAATTGTAGGGCTTAGCTCATTTGTTCCTCCATGCACGGATCACTGTTCTGTGGTGTCTGTTGCCCAGTATATCTGAAAACCATTGTTTTGTCCAGTTTTTGTTTCAGTTGGGAGAGTAAGTCTCCCAACTGAAACAAAAATGAAACAAAATGTAATTATTCCATTTTGTCTGGAAGCAGAATCAGATTATATTCTAAACCTACACTGTCCTATATAGCAGCCACTTAGCTGTTGTGACAATTTTAAAAACAGTTCTTTAGTTATACTGAGCTACATCTTAAGTGCTCAGTAGCCACATGTGGGTAATAGCTACCTTACTGTAGATACAAAAGATTTCCATCATTGCATAAAAAAGTTCTACTGGACAGTGTGCTATAACAACTAAAGAACTTAGATTTGTTCCTGAAAGCTGTGGGAGCATTGAAAGATGCCTTCAGTGTTTTTATCTGAGGTTTTGATTTTAAAACATTGAGCGGGATAGGGTTATGAACAGATCACTGGAGCTCACCACTATAGACTTAAAAAACAACTCCCCTAAATCAGTGTTAGTGAATTGGGTTCAAGAAGGTGTTCCATAGTGTTCATGTAGTAAAAGGTTTCCATTATTTAAAAAAGAGAAGATAATTTAACTATTTTTTTTCCCTCTAAAGTGAGGCAATTTGAGATGTCAAATGACGACTGGACCAAATCATGTGCCATACCAGTTAATAATTCTGCCAAATCCTTTCTGCCATGACGGTTTTAAATTGTTTTTATACTCAGTCACGTATTTTATTAATTCTTAGTCGTATTGTTTTAGTTCTCTCAATTCTTCATATATCCATTCATGGATCATTGGTTGGGGACAAGAAACATTAAGAAAATTAGGTTGCTATTGAAATACTAGGTAATGAGGAACATAAAAATACTAATGATTCCAAATATCTGGTTCATGATTATTATTACCCCTCTCTGTAAATTGTCTTTGTTCTCTTAATATCCTCCATATCAACAAGGTGTAGGTAATTATCCAAAAAGCAATGTTAGCAGGAGAATACATAGTGATATACAGTATGGCCTTTTATTTTTAGAGAATAAAGATTAACTACACTTGCTGTGTGTTATTTGAAGTGTTTGCAAATACTAGTCTAAAGCCACCCTTAGTTTATCATTTAGTAACAGAACACTAAAAATTTTTTTTTTGTAAAAGATACAAGAATTACAAATACCAAGTCACATTTACAGCTTTGTCGTCACATTTACAGCTTTGTCCTTGCATAATATATTCAATTTTAGCCTATGTTTTTAACATTCATGAGTTTATAAACAAGAGAGGTCATTTAAAAACAGATATATTGCCAAAATGTGTTTTATTACATTATTTAAATAAAGCAAGATGTAGCCCTTGTTAGTGGGAAGTCAAAATTTGTCTTTGTATGTTTTATTAAAATGAACTTTATAGTATAATCTTTGATAATATGTTTATTTTAAAAATTTCTTAAAATCTTTTAATCACATTTCTTACTTAACTGATTAGAAAAAAGTCCCAGTTCCTCAAGGCAAAAAAGGTTAAAGTATCTTTAATCCCGGTTGTGGATCAGAATTTGTTGGGAAGCTTTTTAAAAATATACATTCCTGGGCAGTATCTGCAGTTATTGAGTCAGTCTGAAGCAGGCCATCTAGGTGATTCTAATACTAATCCATGGATGAGAGTAGTGCTGTCTTTGAATACTCCTTATGTGAGGTTTATAGGTGTACTTAAACGAAAATACATGTGCCAATAAATTTAAGTAATGCTGTGTTAAGCAAGTTTCTTGACATTGGTAGTTTTCAGTTTTAAGACACTAATGTAAATTTGGGGATGACTTTCCAGGAGGGTATTAAAGCAAACCTGTTAATGCATTCTGGTACAGTGGAACACCAGTTTGGGAACTTTGGATCTAGCTTCATATTGATGTATTCAATTAACGTTTGTTGTTCAGCTGTGAATTGATTTAATTGTGCCTAATTGACTAGCCTGTTTTATCGTATTGGTAATAATTTAATGAGAGACCGTCATGGCTTTGCTAAAATATGAAAATAACAGAATATTACAGAAGTGCTCTGTAACCACAAAACACTCTATAAAATCTCGCCTGCATAATTATTAAGATAAATGGTGTCTGGCATTCTCTTTTAATTCTTACTAGAATGTGAAATGAGGCATGACTTGAGTTTATGAATGTGTTGTGGTTTATATATCATCCATTTAATAATGTATGGTCAGTGTTTGGTTTTTTAGTTATAATAGTACTTGACTGGTGAAGCTTACTTACTTTGTATAAACTGTTGATACATCCAAGAGTATCAGGAAGTATTTTTCATAGTTTTAGGTTGACCAAAGACATAAAAGTTAAAGAAACTCTGAAATTTAACCATTCATATGTTCAGTAAACAGCTTGGCTTGAGTAACATTCATACTTCTAAAATTGCGATATTTAAGAGTCAATTTCCATTTTTCATTTTTCTGCAGACTGGTTGTAATCCTTTTCCCAAACTGGAAACACAGATTTTGTCTTTTTTTCCACCGCCCACTCCCCTGGTATACATGTTTAGCTATCACTGGTCTCTCAGTATAGTAGTGTTTAGTTATTTGAAGTGATGCAGTGAACTTTAAAATAATTACTGGGTCACGTGGTCAAAATACCTCTCTCTGTCACCATTTTTAGTGACCAATGCATATCTGTCATAATATTCCCTTATTTTAAATTAAAATGCACATTTTCCTGTCATACTGCGAAATTATTTGTGCTAGATATTTTAAAGAGAAAAGTTTACAGGTTTGTGGAATCCAGATGATCAGGGGCTAATGGTGGTTTAGGACATAGCTGCTTGAATATTTAATTAGAGAACTAATAATTTCCTTGAAACTTTAGTTTGTTGTTTGGACCTGTTGATTTTTTGAGGCATGTATTTGCTTTTTGGTTTACTACTCAAATAAATTGTGTGAAAGTTTAAAGGAACATATTCTGAGTGCTGCTTAGTCAAAAATTTAAAAAGAACGGACCTGGGTTAGGAAGCTCTGCCAAGGGGAAAATGGTGCTGTCTTCTTAAAAGGGTTCTTTAATTTCAAATTCATTTCTCTTTGATTTGAGTTTATTCTTTTTTTTTGAATTTTATTTTTTATATAGCAGTTTTTTATTAGTTATATATTTTATACATATTAGTGTATATATGTCAAACCCAATGAGTAGCATTCATACTCATGAATTTCGCCTAATGAAAAGATTTTTAAGAGGTTTAGACTTCAACATATGTCTGCAAAAAAGTATATTGGGCACAGGTTTTGTAAAACTAAAAACAAGCTTTAAAAAGGACAGTTTAAATTGTCTAAAACAGTTAATTCATCTATGCCCATTTGCTAAGTGATACATAAGATCTTTTTATGGTATTGTCATTTTTGTTCTTAGCTGAATCCAGATTATTATTCCCATGTGTTTATGTATCTAGGAGATTTCTTACTATTGTTTCAAGACATACTTTACATCTTTAATTTTGGGGTGTAATTTTGGTGCTGTAATTCAGTGATGTAAAAAAGGTCCAAGTATCCTTTGTTAAGTGCACAGTGCTTGGCATATAGCTGGGCCTCAGAAGTTACTCACTGAAGTGATTGAGGAAAGAGGAATATTTTCTTAAATGAAGATAGCCTAAACAATTCTTCATTTGGAAAAGTTGGAGAATGGGGATATTTATATCAGTGGATTGGATTATGGAAGGATTATTGTTCAGGTGCTATGTCAGACTTTTTTTTTTTTTTTTTCCACACACACACACTGTATTTTATTTTTACAAGAGATAAATAGACTGACACCAAGCATTGTACATGGATGACCACAACAAAAGCAACAATGATTGCAATTACCAAACCTGAAACACACTCATACTATGTTATAATATTGACATTCAGTCCAGTAATCCTCCACTATGTCAGACTTTTGACATCAGTAGAAGTATATTCTCCCAGTCTTTATATGTGCCTTGATAATGCTGTTGGAGATTGATTGAATATAAGCTGAATGGATATGACTCAGAGTCAGCATAGTTACTCTCACACCACAGGAAGAATAAGGTGTATGTATATATTGGGGTTGATCAGCATCAATTTAACGCTGCTACTATTAATAATGCTTTCTAAAGTGATATCACTTACGAAAACCAACTGTACCTATTTTACTAATTTTATACTTAATATTATATATATAACACCCATTTAATATATATATACATATACACATATACATATATATGTGTGTATATATATATATATAAAAATATAAATATATACAGTCTTTAGCTAAGATTTCTCATGCTGTAAATTCATAGACTGATATGCGGGCTGAGGTTTTTTTTATTGGGCTGTCTTTATAGAGGAGGTAGTACAATGCTTTATAGTATATATGTTCACTTAAAACATTTAAGATTAACTTTAAAAATTGAGCTTGGTGTGTAGAGAATCCAGGCAAGGCTCTTGTAGCTCCAATTTCTATGCAGTAAAGATTTCCTGACCCTCACAGAACTTACTGGTCATCCATTCTCCCCTTCGTTTCACTCTTCCTGACCCACTCACTATTTGTTACTGCCAGTACCTGTTCTTCTGTCTCCTTCCCCCAAAAGGTTTTGCATCTTGTGGTTAATATGTTGATTTCTGTTATGGCCCAATTTCAGTGACCATTCTTTTTGGTAAGTGAAAAGAAGCTAAAATTGTCTCAGTGGATGCCATGGACTTAGTAGCGGAAGTAGGGATGCTGCTGGTTAAGTAGAAAGAATACTAGATTGGGAATCAATAGACTAAGCTTCTATTTCTCATTGCTAGTAACTAGCTATGTAATCTTACGAAAGGCCATCTTGGTTAAAATGAGGCCATGGGACAAGTTTATTTCCAAGGTCACTCCCAACTCTAGTGTGCTTTTTATGATTCATTCATTGTACATTTATTAGGTGCTGGCTTATGTGCCAACACTGGTTTAAAGATACAGAGATAATTAAGTTTCTGGTCTTGAGTGAGACCCAGTGAATGGTGACAATATAATGTGATAAGTGCTATAATAGGAGAATGTGCATAGTGCTTTTTGAACAAACTGAGGGCTAGGAATTAAGGAAGGCTTCCTCTCCGAGGTCGTATTTGAGTCAGTTCTCAAAGAGTAAATAGTTTAGTGAATTCCCTGGTGGCACAGTGGTTAAGAATCTGCCTGCCAATGCAGGGGACACGGGTTCAAGCCCTGGTCCGGGAAGATCCCACATGCCGCGGAGCAACTAAGCCCCTGGGCCACAACTACTGAGCCTGTGCTCTAGAGCCTAGGAGCCACAACTGCTGAGCCTGCGTGCCACAACTACGGAAGCCCGCGAGCCTAGAGCCCGTGCTCCGCAACAAGAGAAGCCACTGCAGTGAGAAGCCTGCACACCGCAATGAAGAGTAGCCCCCGTGCACCACAACTAAAGCTCACGTGCAGCAACGAAGATCCAATGCAGCAAAAAAAAAAAAAAAAAAAAAAGAGTAAATAGTTTACCATGCAAGGAAGGAAGAAGGACATTCTAGGAAGAGCAAATCACAGAGGAATGAGTAAGCAAGCATTGCTTGTTTTGGAATGGCCAGGTGAGAATGGAGTTTGTGGAGAAAGCGTAATGTTACAAAATTTTGGGGGGAGGGTGGGTGTGGGCTAGATTCTGAAAGGCCACATATGTCATTCCAAATGTTAAGTCGGTAAGTTTGAAATTATGGAAATATACGGAGAAGTGGAAATATGCAAGCTTTCATTGGATTTTATTTTGAAACTTTTATAGAAAATTTCAATATACAAGATAGAACTCTAATATATTGATAATACCTATCACCTATAAACAGTTAATGGTATTCAAATGCAAGACTTCTGATACACTGTAGATCTTGCCATAAAATCTTAGCATCATCAAATTTTAGAGCTAGAAAGAACTTAGATATTTAGTCACTCTATAGCTTTAGGGAATGGAGGGCTAGTCATTTTTAAAGGTACATCATCATTATTACATTTTTTTTTTAACTTATATTCATCAGATTTGGACAGTTAAAATTACTAATTGTAGTGGATGCTATGTATACACTACCCAAATCCCCATTTCAGGACTGAAGGACTTCATTTTCTTAGTTACTGGGAGTGTTGCTGGGGTTGTCAGACTTCCCTGGGAATTGCTGTTGGCTGAAGAGAGCCACTCACCCAAGCTCACATCCCCTTCCTTGGAGTAGCCTGCATTCAAAGACTAGTCCATTAAAGACCTGGCTCCCATGTCCCACCATAGGACAACCTTGAAGAGCCGTCCCAGCTTCAGAGCTCCCTGTGGGGTCATCTGAGGCCTTTGTTGTTATACATCCCAGCCTAATTTGTTCTTCTGCCCCTTCCTTCCTCACCTGATAAACTTTCAGCACGCTGACCTCTCTCCCAAGAATTTCACTGCCTAGGAACCTGACTTCCAACAATGATGAACTTTAAAACTTCTTTGATTTGTAACAGGTTTGTAAAATTTAAAGCAGCGGTCCCCAACCCTTTTGGCACCAGGGACCAGCTTCACGGAGGACAATTTTTCCACGGTTGGGGGCAGGGGGGAATGGTTCAGATGGTAATGCGAGCGATGGGGAGTGATGGGGAGCGATGGGGAGTGGC
Organism: Balaenoptera acutorostrata; assembly: GCF_949987535.1. NCBI lineage: Eukaryota > Metazoa > Chordata > Mammalia > Artiodactyla > Balaenopteridae > Balaenoptera > Balaenoptera acutorostrata. The sequence goes on along the minus strand of NC_080067.1, from coordinate 22,263,717 downwards.
AGATGAAGCTTCGCTCGCTCGCTGATCACCTCTTGCTGTGTGGCCAGGTTCCTAGCAGGCTGCGAACCCCTGCTTTAAAGGATTTAACATCTGCCAGTTTTTCATGTTTATGAGAAATATTCAGGTAAAATGTTGAAAGACTCACGTAATAATATAATGAAAGAAAATGATCAATTTGTATAGTGCCAAACATACAGAAAAAAATTCTTATTAGAAAGAACATGTTTTGGAATGGAACAAAAAGGAACCTTCTCAAACATGTTGAACAAAGATCTTGGCATTTAATTGACCTCTCCCCCCCAATCATTCATTACTAGTGTTTCTGCAGTCTCATTTTTATTACCTTTTGTAAATTAAAGGCCACCCCCTGCCCGCCCCCCTTTGAGATCAGGCTCACACGTTTTTATTGATTTTTTTGTTTGTTTTTTGGCCTTGCCATGTGGCATCTTAGTTCCCTGACCAGGAATTGAACCCATGCTCCCTGCAGTGGAAGCGTGGAGTCTTAACCACTGGACCACCAGGGAAGTCCCTTTATTGACTTTGAGAAAATTTAAAATCTGGACAAAGATTTTTTTTCTTTTTTGGTCATACTGTAGAAAATGGAAACATATGATGTATATTTGAAACAAATTGAGTCAGATTGAGTGTATAAAAAAAAAGTCTTGCCCTTATGGTGCAGGAGAGATTTGCATAGCAGAAGAATCCAAGACTGCGTTTCTGAACAAAATATTTGAAGTTTTTATGTCTGCAACATTTGAGAGTGCCTTTCCTAGACCAAGTGTGCCACTTGTCATCATTCAGTGAAATGTTTTGTCATTGCTTAAGTTACTGTCCTCTCTTGGATTCAGGAGTTTCACAGCAATGTGATTTGGCTGGCAACAAAATTCTTTTTGCTGCTAATAAAGCTTTTTTTTCCCCTCCCTCTTCTTTTTCTGTATTTCTTTCTGTCTGTGTGACTGTCTGTATTTAGGTGGTCAATACAGTTATTTAGGCCTTTTGGAAAGGAATGGCTGATGAAAAGTACGTTATCTTATTCAGTAGTGATTGCTGAGGAAATCGGCTTTAGAATCAGTAACATAAGTGAACCTAGAAAACTTCTTATTTAAGAATTCTACTTTTTTGAGTATTTTAAGATAACCAGTTAGTACTATTTTTTTTAAAGTTCCTTTACTTTAGTCATGATTTTAAGAAAATTTCATTGAATATAATTATTCTATTTTAGCAACTGAAATTTTTCATTTTTATTCTTTTCCTCCTTTTGCCTTAGAGCTTTAATATAAGTATCTGGTAACCTTTAATTTTGCTAATCAGTTTTGATGTGGGTCCATTTGTTGGAAAGCAAATTTAAGCTGTGATGGAAAGCATATTTTATTGAGTTAGTATGTAGAAATGTATCTTTTACGATATCCCTTCTGTTTCATGTTGCTTACGTTATCAGTAAAAGCAGAAAACTGCTTTCTCTCTTTTGTAGGATACCACATATTTTACAGCTGTGGAGTTCTATACTGATTTTTTTCCCTCTTTCCAGATACTTTTCCATATGTACCATATATCTAAGTATCATAAGATTTATTTCTTTTTGTGAATTCCTTGACTGTTTAATACTCTAGTTTCCAAGAATGCTTCTTGGAGAAATGGTATGATGGTTTTAATTATTAACCGTGACCTGCCTGTGTGCATTTTTTGCTTTCTGATAGTGGTGTCAGGATTTGTTTATATGAGACTTGGCTAATTTTCCCTGATCCTGAAGTGTCATCTCATCAACAACAAATAAGGCTTATATAAAATTACTTGCATTATCTGAGGTTTTTGATTAGGCATTCCTTGTTGCTGTAATAGAAGCATTACCAGGAGAAGGAATTCTGGACAAGGAGTGGTGGTAAATACAGAATGTTTTGATTCTGATAAATGCTCTTTTTGTGCCTGTTAGAATTATATAATGCTTTTTTTGGTCAAATGACAAAATTAAGCCATTGAGATAGTTTAATTCCTTAAACCATTTTCCACTTTTTCCAGATTTCATTTTACTGAAATTATTTTCATTGGGATCATTTCTTTTCCATGTAAGCTTTAGAATGAGGAATTGATTTTGTAGTCTCTCTGTTGTTGTTCACATCTAATTTGTCCCTGTCAGATTTTAACCTATTGTAGCTTTTGTAGGTTTTATTTTATGATCATTATTATTGCCAGGTCCAGTGTTCACAAGATCGTTTTTTAGTCATTCACTAAGTTTTGCTAAGCATTTTAGCCATTATTGGTTTTATTTTTTCTTGTGTCCTCTCGCCGCACCTCTTAAACTTAATTTCCCCCATTCATCTGGTCAGAATATTAGTGGGGTTAAACACCATCACTGTAAAAAGGAGAATAAAAGATCTTGTTTCAGAAGCAGTTAAGGCATAATTTACTTGGTAGTCTGCATGTCAGCATAACATTTATAGTATGGTCCCCTTTTACCAATGGTATTCTGAAGTGAATGAATTACCAGTGGCTTTGTTCGAAGTTGGAATCAGTTATGTATTTAGAAGAGTTTGCCAAGACTAATCATATCTTTTTGTTTGCTTATACTAAGGAGTTGTACCTATCCCTTGTATGGAGAAAGGGGCAAGCTGATTTGAGACCTACTTATAGTTTGCTTATTTATTTTGGTGCTGTGGGTCTCTCAAACTTAGGCTGCTTTGAAATTCTTGATGCTGTCAGTGATTCTTCTCAGGGGTAAGGATAAAGTGCGTGGCAACCAGTCCAAGTGCTACCTTTGGTATTTTAATACTGTAAAGTAGTGATTTGATCTATGTTAAATCTGTTTAATAGAAGGAACGTTTTATGGCTAAAAAGTATGTTTACTGAGAAGAATATAACTTTTGAAATGTTTTTTTTTTTGATGCCAGAATTAAAGCCCTTTTCTAGGGCTTTAAGATTTTTTTTCCCTTAAGTTAAACCTAAATTTGGTTTGAAATTTATTTAAATAATTGATTTTGTTAGGTGTGATAATGGCATTGCGATTACATAAGAAAATGTACTTTGTAGTGATATACACTAATGTATTTAGAGGTTTGCTGGGATTTGCTTTGAAATACTTAAGAACAAAAGATGGGTAGATGAAGCAAATGTGGCATAATCTAGATAATTATTGAATCTGGTATACGTAGGTTTATGAAGATTAATTATACTACTTTCTGACTTCGTGAAACTACTATAATAAAAAGTTTCACCAAGTTAAGAGCATTAAAAAAATCTGATATTAAATATCTTTGCAAATTCCTTGCCAATAGTTATGTATTCCCAGAAATTCCCAGAATGACTGCTGTGGTCATCTAAAAAGAAATTTTAGTCTCAAGTTATAACTGGGTGATTTGGGGATGAGAAAAGTGAAGGAGAGAGAGAATAAAAAAGGAATTAGTAACTTCTATTAAAGTGAAGAGTAAAAATGAAATTTAGTCTTTAGTATTTTTAGGGTCAGTATAGCACCATTTAGTATTATTTAAACAGGGCACATAATATCAAATTCATTTAGTTATAAGACAACTTGTATTAATATTATGTAAAGGAAGATAATTCCTGTAATATATTGCAGATTAAGGATTCAAGGCAGTGCAGTGAGAAAACTTTTTGTCATGAACTATAAATTTTTAAGCTCTGAATATGTGTTCTGAGCAAGTCTTTTTGTACTTGAGTGTGAAACTATAGGGAACATGATGTAAGCTAAAGCAAGTTAAACTTTTCCCCAAATACTACCCAGTTTTTATAGTACAGTCTGCCAGTAAGTGATGCACTTCTGCTTGACTAAGATTGCCCGTCCATTTTACTTTCTAGTATAAGATGTATATTTACAATTTTAAAAGTGCTATCTGACATTTCTTAATTTACAGGGAGGAGTTTCCTTAGGGACATGTAGTAAGTGTATGGCTAACACTTATCCCAGCTCTAAGAAGCCCCTGAACTTTTTCTTTGTTCCTGTATCACTGGAGCTGCCTTTGTTGTGAGGTGTAAAGAGAACCCTCTGGGAAGCTTTTGAAGGTTAGGATACTTAGCTGAGTGCATAAAACAAGTTTGCCTATAGGCATCTTTAATGATAGATTAAAATTTCAAATATTTGTGTTGAGGAATGGTTGGGCAATCCAGTAGGTAATATGAGGCCACATAGTGGAAGTAGTTAGGAACTCAGTGGTGGTGGAATTATGAATCAATAAGTGATAGTTTTTGTGTTTTCTAGCCTATTTTCAGTTCTTAGTATTAGGCATAGTCTCCTAAAATCTCATAGAAGAATACAAAGATGTGGAGGGTGTAAGTCCTTTAAAGGTGTTTGGTACCCCAGGAGGTTTTGATTGACATGAATGGTGAAAAGAAAATCAGTGATGGAATGAAGGCCAGAAGAGGTAATCCTTACTTATCACTTAGCTTGTACAGTTTGCAAATCATTAGGGCTTATAAAATGATGACATTCAAATTATATCATTCTTCATTTATTAGTTACATTATTCCCATAAAGAGAAACTTCTCATCTGTGATTTGGTTATTTGGTGGTTTAGCTTATATATAGGTAAGGTAAATCAGAATAAATACTTGCTTCTTGCTCTTTATTTACCAGTTTTCAAACTAATGAGCTGGTTCACTAGCATCTGATTTTTTTCCCTTTTTTAAAATGAACTCTAGAGATTTGAACATTTTAGATATGCTTTATATTCCATTGCATTTATGCATGCTCAGATTTTCTCATCTTTGGTCACTGGAAACCTCTTAGGTTTGCTCCTGAGTCCCTTTAATGTTATCCGGATCTTTGATAGTTTCCTTGCTTTCCGGCATAAGAAGGTAATCAAAACTCATCTCGTCTAACTTATGCCACAGATCTAGAATCAGCCATTTGTCCAAGAAGCTCTGATTCGTTTGAACAAGAAATTGTTTTTCAACATGGTTATCTGAGTTCATTGCCACTGGGGTTGCTCCCTGTTTTCACGCCTTTTCAGTGTATAGTGAGTGCTAGGAAATATGTACTTTTAAGATGAAAACATGAGTTCATACTGATAAATCCAATTGAAATTCAGGACTACAGGATTTTTTACTTTTCACATCTTATGACTTCCTTCCTCCTACTAAAAAAAATATCTAGATTCTCAAGGACATCAGCATTTACTTTATCCTACAATTAGACACTAACACTTTATAGTAACTATCAACACTACCACCAAAAAATGTAATTTCTGAAAACAAAACAAGGATGTAAGGTTAGAGTCAATTTTCTGTTTTAAAGTCATTTGAAGTAGTTAACTCTGAATAGTTATACCATCAATTTGATAAGAAATTACAGTTTTGGTACATTTTACTTTTGACTTTTAGGAATTTCCTTTAAATTTTTTGGTTTTGTTATATAATTATGTAAAATATTTACATGGTTTAAAAGTTAAAAGCTATCAAACACATTAAACCCAGAATAGTGTAGTGCTGTCCTTTTTCACTTTGTTCAGTCTCTCCTTCCCAGTAGATAATGTATTTCTTTTTAACCTTACGGTTTATCCTTTTAAGCGTGTACACATCTCTCTGTATGTATTAATATCCCCTACAGCCTTCCTTAGATTAAGTCAAGGGTAGTTTAAGGGATTCCTGTATTGGGTAGAAAGAAGGTTGGACTCTGTAACTACTGGGGCCTTGTCTTAAGGCGTTTTTATTTATTTATTTTTAGAGTTGTACAAGCATCACCACGATATGATGTTAGAACATTTTAATCACCCCCAAAAGTTCCATTGTGCCCATTTACAATTAACCCCTGCTCCTGCCCCCAGACTTAGGCAATCACTATTTCTGCTTTTCTGTCATTTTTAGACATTTTATATAAATGGGATAATACAATAATGTACTCTTTTGCATCTGGCTTTTCACTTAACACAGTGTTTCTGCACTTCATCATGATTTGGCATGTACCAATAGTTCTTTTAATTGCTGAGCGGTATTCTTTTGTATGAATATACTACATTTGTTTTTGTCTATTATGAATAATGCTGCTATGCATATTCACAAACATCTCTTTATATGGATGTATATTTTCATTTATCTTTGACTAGGCTCCTAGGAGTAGAGTTGCTGGTTTGTATGGTAAATGTATGTTTAACTTTTTTAAAAAATAAATTTATTTTATTTATTTATTTTTGGCTGCATTGGGTCTTTGTTGCTGTGCGTGGGCTTTCTCTGGTTGTGGCGAGCGAGGGCTACTCTTCGTTGCGATGCACGGGCTTCTCATTGCGGTGGCTTCTCTTGTTGTGGAGCATGGGCTCTAGGCACGCAGGCTTCAGTAGTTGTGGCACCCGGGCTCAGTAGTTGTGGCTCACGGGCTTAGTTGCTCTGCGGCATGTAGGATCTTCCCGGACCAGGGCTCGAACCAGTGTCCCCTGCATTGGTAGGCGGATTCTTAACCACTGCGCCACCAGGGAAGCCCTGTTTAACTTTTAAAGAAACTACCAAACTGTTTCCCAGTGTGATTTTCCATTTTACATTCTCACCAGTAATATAGAAGGGTTCTGATTTCTCCACATTTTTGCCAACTCTTGGTATTATCCCTCATTTTGAGTTTATCCATACTAGTAGGTGTGTAGCAGTATGCCATAGTTTCACTTTTCTTAATAACTAATTATACTGGCATATTTTCATGTGCTTATTATATATTTTCTTTGGTGGAATGTTTAAATCCTTTGTTCAATTTTTAAATTGAGTTTTTTTATTGATTTGCATAAAGTGTTTTTAATGTATCATGTTGTAAGCCCTTTATCAGATATACAGTTTGCAAATATTTTTTCTCCGTCTATGGATTATCTTCTCATTTTCTTAATGGTGACTTTTGAAGCACAAGTTTTTTATTTTGTGAATATCCATTTTACAATTTTCTTCCCCTTTTGTGCATTTGATGACGCATCTAATACTGCCCAACCCAAAGTCATGGTTTTTTCCTGCATTTTGCTTTGCTTCTGAAATTTAGCTCTTAGATTTATGTGTGTATGATCTACTTAGAGTTAATATTTGTGTATATTGTATATGTTTATTTTTTGGCATTGGGATATCAAAGTGTCTCACAGTGTTGAAAATACTCTCTTTTCCCCTATTGAATTATTTGGACAATCTTGTCAAATAGATCAGTTGACCATAAATGTAAATTTCTTTCTGGACTCTATTCTGTTCCATTGATTTATGTACCTATCCTTTTGCCATTACCATACTGTCTTGATTACTGTGGTTATGGAAGATTGTAAAGTTAGTAGTGTAAGTCCTCCAACTTTTTTGTTCTTTTTCAAAATTGTTTTGGCTGTCCCAGGTCCTCTGTGATTCCATATGAATTTTCGAATCATTCTGTTAATTTCTTAAAAAAGAAAAAGCCACCTGGGATTCTCAAAGGGATTATATTGAATTTATAGATCAACTTAGGGGAAAATTGCCATCTTGTGTGAGGCCTCTCTGTCTAACCTGAGCTACTGTGTAACCTCAGGCTAGTAAGAGCTGAGCCGTTTGTCCTCCCCAACTGGCCAGCTTCTGACAAGTCACTTCCAGTGATAATGCCTCTATGTTTATGCATTGTCTTCTGTACTAAGTGGAATGAGTCCCCTTCCATCACAGCAGCTTCTGGTTCTCACAGGGTAACACTGATAGAGCTGGGTGGTAGGGGAGAACCTGGGTAGCCCCGGAGCAGAACACCACAGATTCCCACTGTCCTTACCTGAAATCCAGCAGTTTTTCAAACATAAATGCTTCTCAGATGGTTTTATGTCTTTGGTTGTGAAAATGACTCTCTTTGTCAAAAATTTTCAGGTTTATAGTTGCTTTTAAGGGAGAGGGTTTGCTGATTTCACTAGCTATAACCAGAAGTACTTTCTGGTTAAATTATGTAATGTATATGAGAAAACAGGTGGTGCTTTGAGTTAATTACTGTTTGTCCTGAATTGGGAACCAATGAGCAGTTGCTTCTTTGGGGAGCTAGTTGTTTTCCCCTTTTTGATTCATATATATAGATCATTTATAGTTTAGGAGTTATATCAAGTTGGGGGATCACTTTCACTTTTATACTATATTGCTATACTTTGGATACTTGTGGTTCATGACCACGGTCATTGTGTATTCTGTCAGAAGAATTTGAGCCCAGTATTATACCTGTTTTTTTTTTTTTTAACTACATTTAAACATTTTTTTCCCATTGTCATTGTATTTTGATTTTCTATAAAATAATTTAGTAATATTTCCTTTTTAAATAAATGAATATAGTTCTTTTCCATCATAACTATATTTTGGTCTTCTCTTAGTTTGTGATTGGTATATACAATGAAATGGTTTGAAATTGTACTTTTTTCTGTGAAGATGCCTTTGTACTGAATGACTAATGCCCTCAAACGATGTTTAATGGGGGCAGGGACTAACTCTCTCTTGCTCTTATCTTTTTCCCATGTCTAACACAAAATAAACAGTATGATTGTGCTCAATATGTTGTGGCATTACCAACAGTTGCGCTAGGTTGAGGTCCCAAGGGTTTTAAGCCTAGTTTGTGCTTTCAGTGACTGATCATCACCACCTCTTTGTAGCCTTTGGAGAAGAGAATAAGAAAGTGGACCAGAACATACTGATTTGGGGGAGAAATGCAGACTGAGGAAGATTCTGTTTGAGATAAAGGAATGGGGAATATGGCATGGAAGTGAAGTGAGCTATTGAGTATTTTTCTGTTTCCTGTAAGATACATGTTTTGTTATCTGGTCTGGTGAGTTTAATCCATCTTAACTTTAATAGATTACTTATAATCTCAACTTCAGTATATGAAATTATAAATTTATCTTACTAAAATCTTTGCTTTCCTCCTTTTTCCCTCTTAGGACATTTGCTACAAGATCCTATTGCACCCACCAACTCCACCTGCCAACACTATGTCTGCAAAAGTTGTAAAGGCAAGAAAATGATGATGAAACCTTCATGTAGCTGGTGCAAAGACTATGAGCAGTTTGAGGAAAACAAGCAGTTAAGCATCCTAGTGAACTGCTACAAAAAACTATGTGAATATATAACACAGACTACATTGGCACGGGATATAATAGAAGCAGTCGACTGTTCTTCTGATATTTTGGCTTTGCTTAATGATGGATCATTGTTTTGTGAGGAGACGGAAAAACCCTCAGATTCATCCTTTACTTTGTGTTTGACACATTCCCCTTTACCTTCGACCTCAGAACCCACAACTGATCCTCAAGCTAGTTTATCTCCAGTATCTGAAAGCACCCTCAGCATTGCTATTGGCAGTTCTGTTATCAATGGTTTGCCTACTTATAATGGGCTTTCAATAGATAGATTTGGTATAAATATTCCTTCACCTGAACATTCAAATACAATTGATGTATGTAACACTGTTGACATAAAAACTGAGGATCTGTCTGACAGTTTGCCACCTGTCTGTGACACGGTAGCCACTGACTTATGCTCCACAGGCATTGATATTTGCAGTTTCAGTGAAGATATAAAACCTGGTGACTCTCTGTTACTGAGTGTTGAGGAAGTACTCCGCAGCTTAGAAACTGTTTCGAACACAGAAGTCTGTTGCCCTAATTTGCAGCCCAACTTGGAAGCCACTGTATCCAATGGACCTTTTCTGCAGCTTTCTTCCCAGTCTCTTAGCCATAATGTTTTTATGTCCACCAGTCCTGCACTTCATGGGTTATCATGTACAGCAGCAACTCCGAAGGTAGCAAAATTGAATAGAAAACGATCCAGATCAGAAAGCGACAGTGAGAAAGTTCAGCCACTTCCAATTTCTACCATTATCCGAGGCCCAACATTGGGGGCATCTGCTCCTGTGACAGTGAAACGGGAGAGCAAAATTTCTCTTCAACCTATAGCGACTGTTCCCAATGGAGGCACAACACCCAAAATCAGCAAAACTGTACTTTTATCTGCTAAAAGCATGAAAAAGAGTCATGAACATGGATCCAAGAAATCTCACTCTAAAACCAAGCCAGGTATTCTTAAAAAAGACAAAACAGTAAAGGAAAAGATTCCTAGTCATCATTTTATGCCAGGAAGTCCTACCAAGACTGTGTATAAAAAACCCCAGGAAAAGAAAGGGTGTAAATGTGGGCGTGCTACTCAAAATCCAAGTGTTCTTACATGCCGCGGCCAACGCTGCCCTTGCTACTCTAACCGCAAAGCCTGCTTAGATTGTATATGTCGTGGCTGCCAAAACTCCTATATGGCCAATGGGGAGAAGAAGCTGGAGGCATTTGCTGTGCCAGAAAAGGCCTTGGAGCAGACCAGGCTCACTTTGGGCATTAACGTGACTAGCATTGCTGTGCGCAATGCTAGTACCAGCACCAGTGTAATTAACGTCACAGGGTCCCCAGTAACAACGTTTTTAGCTGCCAGTACACATGATGATAAAAGTTTGGATGAAGCTATAGACATGAGATTCGACTGTTAAATCAGTGGGTCTTTAAACCTACCTCTGGTAGGGAGATAGCTACAGTTTTACGGCAGCTATGGTTTTGTTGGTTTAACTTGCCGGAGCTCCTGCATATAGATCACTTGTATCAAGTGTTTTCATTGCTAAGTTATATGTGTTAGTGTCGGGGAAATAGTTTGCAGTTAATGGAGGAGTAACCCTACAACTATATGTCCTTAGTTCTTACAGAACCTCATAGTTTGAGAACAAATGCTGATGCAACTGATTTATACAAAATGAACTTTGGCAAGGAAAATAACATTAACCTCACTGTTTATGGTCATGCTTTGTGCATAATCAAAGTTTATGATTAAATGTAAGGAAGTGGTATCTAGTCAGTCCATAAAGATTGTGCTCATATTTTGTGAAAAAGTAGCCATTAGTTTGTTCAGGAGACTCAGTGCTATCTTCAGATGCCATTGATGTTTCTCCTGTTGAAAAGCTGATGTGTCCAGCTCAACCTTTGTGCTGACATAATACCATTTCTGATCATGAAAATTGGCTACTGGTGTATGTAGCAGTTTTTAAATCAGCAGTATTATGAAAGAAAATTTGCCCCTCATTAGAATGTTGAAGAAATCTGTCTTTTAAAAGTGAACAAACTGAAATTCTGTCAGACTGCAGATGTTTAGCTGTTTATGCCACAAAACTCTTCTGAGTTGATCCTCATTTTTAGTTAAGTCTGACTCATTTCTAGGGAAAAAACCAAATCCTTCCTTCACTTTGAGCAATGTTCTAATCAGATAAATGAAGTGGAGAAGAACAGTTCTATTCTGAAGGTAATTGAATTTAGACTATGGTATGTGACAGAATTTTTTAAAAAAATATTTAAATGTTTTATTTAGAAATTGGGATTTATTTAAAATAATTTTGGAATAATGTTCCAAAAGTTACTCAGATTTATGCATTATACCTATTGCCATTGGCCACTTCAAAGTGATTTTCGTTTCCTCTGTTTGCCACAGACTTTATTTTGAATATGCTGTTTTTCTTTCTTTCTTTTCTTTTCTTTTTTTTAGGGTGCTATTCGTTGTGGAGACTTCTTTATAGAGGCCTAATAAAAATGCCTTTTTATGAAGCCTGTGCATTTAGGTGGGTTTGAAGCTAGGAGGATATTCTTTAGAATACTCTTTTGCATGTAAAGCACAAACTATGTTTCAGTTTTAATGCACTTCTTCCCTGTAATTTTTATGGGGGAGGTAAGTGAGTCACAACATTCTGTTGAAGGGAAATCTAGTCAGTTGCTTGAAAGAGCACAGCCCAGATAAAACAAGGACTGACTAGGTTGTAAAGAAATGACCTTATGATTTAAAAGAAGAGTTGCTGCTTTGACAGTGCTTATTTAAAGAAAAATACTGCTGGAAAATTTTCAGTTTCTACTACGTTCACCATCTCTCCTGAGATCTGACATATGTTGAAGTTATGTTTTGATTTGGCACACAGCATGTTCAATGATGGTTACTCACCTAGTACAAGACATGGAGAAGAAACCTTTGGACACAGAGCAGATGACACCTTCTGTTTTGTAGTGTATCCTGGTGTCATTTTCTGTGAATGTGGTCAGGTAGAGTTGTTTTTGTTGTTGTTGTTGGGCTTTTTTTTTTTTTTTTTTTTGTCTCTTTTGGTGGGGTGGGGGTGGGCTAAAGCCATAGGAAGAAAAATGTGATGTATGTGTCCAGTATGTACTATTTTTGTTTTTGTTTTGCGAGAAGAGTTGAACTATTTTTGATAACAAGAGTAAATGGTGGAAAATGCTTCTTAGTTGTCTTGTCTTTATTTGCTTTCCAAGTTTCGGAATTTTATTTAATTCCTCTAAGTGTTAGCAGTGTCTTATGAAACATGTATTTGCCTAAAGTTTGTAACAATTTTGTGTTGGACGCAGATGTCCTGCTATATAAACTTGTAAATCTGTTCTTTATTCACTAATGATCACTGCAAAAATGACTAGAAATGAGATTGTACACATGGATGATTAGGATAAATTTTGCAAATCTCCCAAACTTTCCTAATATTATGATTTTAAAATTCCTTGAGTACTTTATTGCTTCCCAAGTTTGATAATCTTAGTTTTGTGTTTTTTGATGCATGGGAGGTTGGCAATATAGACAAATTGAAAATCATTAGTATGTGAGGGCCTTGATTGTTATGTAATATTGCCAATGATGAATTCAGGTTGTTTTTAGCACAAGTTTCTCTTTTTTATGCTGGTACTCTCACTGCCACACTTTTGGAAACCTGTATTACACCTTAAATCTATCAATAAATGTTAGTTTTCTAATTCTATGTTGTAGAATACTGAGGAGTTTGGGATAGCACGCTCTGAATGGCCTGTATTATATGCATTTGGGGAAGAGTATTAATTACAGTGCCTTGATTTTTACGTTGTTTTTCTTTATACCGTGAGTTATTTTAGGAATGCTGACCAATGGCTAACAAGGGATGATTGAGAAATTATTACTGAAGTAACTGGATTTACTTCAACAGGATTTGAAACCACCAAAACAATAACAGCATTTAATATGACTCATCTTCACTTGTTCTTTTGTATCCTTGTAATTACCATAAATGATCCAGTGATCTTTCTTTCACCTTAGGTGACAGAAGTTTTAGAGCTGACAGTTTTAGAGCTAATCTTTTTGATTAGTTTCCATAGGTCTACATCTCTAAGCAGAGGTGTAATACAGTTCTTAGGATAAAGAATTCCTTCACTGTGTTCTTAGTTTTCTTAAAATAATTCGTTGGTGACCTTGCTGAAGAAAAGTAAAAGTTTAACAACCGATGAAAAGTAAAATTTCTTTTCCCGTATCATAGGCAACAAATATAAAATGCTTTAGAAAATACTAAGTTCAAAGTATAGGATGGGAACCTAATGTGTGGATGGTATTTTAATTTTTCCCCCTCATTTTTAAAAAATTAAGTTTTAGGTATCCAAATAACAATTACACATTCTTTTAAAAGAATATACTATATATAAGGCTAAAGTCTCCTTTGATCCCTGTGAACTTCTCACTTCCAAACCCAAATTCCTATCCCCAGAGGAAATCACTTTTCGTTATGCGGTGTTATCCTTCCAGATCTTTCTTTATAAAGTTTTCCCAGGGGTTCAAAGAGTTATTCTCTTTGAAACTCAAGTTTGTTTATAATGCTACTCTTTCAAACATAAAAATGAATTGCAAGTGTGATTAAAACCAAAAGTGTGCAGTGATTATCTTAGTTCATATTTGACAACTTTATTTAGTTTTGCAAAAAGGGAAAAACAAAAACAAAAGTTAAATCATGCAGGCTTCTCCACCCAAACACACCGTAACATTTCCAAAAGTTGAGCAAATGACTTCTCTCATTTGATCAGTCTAGAGTTTTATAAACACTTTGAACAGTACACAATGACACAGATAAGATGCAGGGAAAATATACAGAATTTCATTAGTTTGATTACCTTGGCAATTAATGTTATGCTATGAAACTCATTTTTCATTGACTAGCATTAAGATCATACCCTCAATTTAACTTTTATCAAGAGTCTTGGATATTGTAATAACTTGAAATTTCCAGTTGGGCAGTAATGATTATATTCTGCATGATCTTTACCAGAAAGTCAAATACATACTATCTTAGTTCCTCAGAATTCACATTTCTTACATTCAATACTAAGAAGGGAGTACAGTGAAACACATTCTTATGTCTGAAAATGTGATACTTTGGGTAACCTAAATTAAAAAGCACTATCTTAAGTGGAATGATATTGTTAGCTGTACTTTTATAGTAACTGTAGACTTTTGAAACCAATTATTGACCAAAGTGAAAGCAAGAGGACTTCAGTAAGTAGAAACAAGGTCAAGTACAGCCATGTAGTAAAAAAACCAAAATCAAATGTATATTGGAAAACTGAATTTTTGCTGAGTCTTAGTAATAGTTTAGATCATTATGGCTAATAAAATCTTTAAACCATATCTGGCTTCTAAAAAAATTTACCTTTTTAGTATTTTTATCTGAAAATTAAAAAAAGTTGCTTTTGTTCCCTGGTAAAGGTTGGATGGGATAGATGGTAAATTTCATGTACCACATAAACACTTTTAATCCTAGTAATTTACCAGTGTGTTTAGATTATTGTATGTAGTGTTTCCTAAAAATTTAGTCACTTTTAAGCTTTTATTTCTTCTTTGTGAACTGTTAGAAACTAAGTTTTAATACTTATCACTTTCTGTAATAGTTAAATGGAAGGTCAGTTCTGATCATGAAGGTAAAATAACAGGAAACTGGGAGGATACTGACAGGAAGGATTGCTAACTCTATTAATAACTGTACTAGTTGATGGTGTATTTCCTAAATTCTCCTTTTCTCCACTTTTTGCCTACCACAGCCCAAGGTTTGATTATTTCAAAGTCTGGCTGTCACACCAGCAATGTGTGACATTGTGGGGTGGAAAGGAAGCTATTCTGACATTTAGGACTTGAGGTTAAAACAAAAAATCCAGGGGAAAACTTGATGACTTTGACAGAAGTGGATATTAAAAAGTTTCTTGGGGGTTTCTTTTATAGTGTCAGAAATTTCCATCCTTTTTAATAGTTTATTTTCAATTTTATCTTCAACAGTATTGCGGGGCTTGGCTGCATTGTGGCTTGCTGAAAAATGTATTCTGTGATGACCACATCTACCACTATAGTGAACATGAAGTTGCTTTCCTTTATGGGTGGCATCACTGTTTTCCATTTCTGTGATAAATACTGAAGTGGATGCAATATTTGAAATAGTTTCTTTTCAACATGAAGTTAAGGAATAATGTTTAGATTGAGGCCTTTACTGTTGGCCTAGTCTAATATTTAGTGATGAATATGTCTAGTAAGAATTTTCATATATAATTATTTAAGTCTTCAAGTAGGTCTTCTGATATGAAGTATAGATGGGACATCAACTAATTTTTAGATTAATCACTCAATAATTCTCTACAAATGTTAGATGAGTTAAAAAGAAACTTTTTTTCCCCCCCAAGTATGAGTCATATTCTGTACTTCAGTTAACAAGTTTTTCTTCAGATTTTACATAAGATCCACAGTCAGGATGGGGAGGGATTATTTAGAGCTTGCCAGCAAGGTTGGAAGGCCCAGTGGTTACAATACCTGAGGATGTAAAGTGACTAGCAGTTTGGCAGGTCATTGTGAAATTAGATTAAACTAAGTTCAAGATCTTTGAACTCCAGTACACATACAATTAAAAGAAGTCTCTGAGATGTTTTGGCAGTGCTTTTATTACCAGGGCTAATTCAGTTCTGGAGGCCCTGACTGCTTTTTCAAGTTCCAGAATTTTTTGACTCAAGTTTTCTGCAAGTGAAGGTTTCTTCTGGGCTCCATAGGAGCCCTGATGGGCCTCAGGGATGCTGGACAACAGAGGCAACTCCTGCTTTTGTGCAGAGAACTGTGCTTGGCACTGTCCCCAAGAGATCCTTGGTACATTCAGGGGTGAAGAGTGCTGATTCACAGACGTTGGAAGGTGATGTTATATCTTACTTGCTTCTGAGGAAAAGCTCTGTAAGAGGTTTGAGGCAAATTGGAGGAGTCTCCCAAACTGGGTATGTGTATCCAGAGCTATTGCTCAAAAACGTTAAAAAATTCCTAGTGCTGCAGATAACGCACTTGCAGAAATCAAAGCCTTTAAAAAGCAATATGCAAACTACAGCATCTCTTCACAAGAAAAAAACATTTAAAATACACATCTCCCTTTCATGTAGACATTGGCAGCTATTCTTCATCCACTGACTGAAGCTTTCCACATTTCTCTGAAAGGCTTGAGGTCACTATTTTATTGCCTTTGTTTCCAATTTCAGAGGGAGAGGCAGGTTCCTCTGTTTCATAATCTTCAAAGGAGCTGAAAGAACAGCAAAAGTGAGTTACTGATTTTTTTAAAAGAAAGTTTTAATGTTTGGGTAGAAGTCAGTATAGCAAACTAGAGACAAGACCAGCTAGCGGAAATACCCCGAGTTGCTAAATGGTAGTTGTGAACAACTGAGCCACCCTGGAGGGGACAGTGCTCTGGAACAGAAAACACATTCTTCTCCCTGTTACTTACGTTGAAAACGGGCTGAATCAAGCTTTCCCTAGAGGCTTTGATGGGAATGAGAGCATTATGGATGAAGCTAGGTTAGGGAGGGTATGAGGTCTGGAAAGTATGAGTTTTACATGAATGCTTTCATTGAAGTGGCTTCCATGCAGAGTGGGGAACTTTCTCTCAAAGAGCTTTATAGCTTCCATGGCTTCCAAGAAATACGTTGAAGATGTACATCTATGTGTACATAGAGCAGACTAAAGTCCACTCATGGGTTTCCTTCCATTCTTTGCAGAACTCCACAGCGTATTCCCTCTTTAGAGGTTACTTGTATTTCCTGAGTTCCATATCCTCCAGGCCACCCTTCCTGGCTATTCCAGGCAGGGATGACAAAATATTTTATCTCGGAATGATGGCTGCTTCATCTGTGCAGAAATTTCTGGATATATAGTCCTTTTATCAAAAAGGTACCAAGACTGCCTGGTGATGAAAAATATGCTGAGGCAGGAATACCTGGTAGGTGGCACCTATTCATAGAGAGTAGAGAATATTACATTTTTATTAAAAAGCTTATCTGATGTTTGGAAAACGTTGCCCTGAGTACCATTTATGATCCTGTCAGAAATTATTTACAACTGTCAATTTTGCAAAAATATTCCATACTTAATTTCTGTTTCCACTCCTCCTCCATCTCCTTGAGGCCTCAATAGTTATATGCCAGTTATGGCGTATGTTGAATAAGGAGGCAATAGGAGAGTAACTTTGCTTTAATGGAACTGAAGCAGGGTTGATGGTAGAGGCTCCATTCCTGGGGGGAAAAACTCTCAAAAGTTAATTCTAGAAATGCAGTGTCAGACACTGGCTGCTTATTTCCTGTCAGAATGGAAGGCATTTTCTTCCTCTTGGTAACCTAACTTGCTGTCTGTGAGCTCTCAATGCAGATCTGGGAATGAGTTAGAGTTAAGTCTGAACTGAGACTCATTCACAGTAACTATTTGAGCTCCTGTTGCTAAGCATGAGCCAAATGCTAGGGATACAATGGTGAAAAAGACCGACCAATCCCCTTCCTCACAAAGCTTGTAGCCTAATGGAGGCCATCTGGAATAGTGGCTAAGTGGTTTAGCCTTAGAGCATGGACTTTGGAAGTTGAGTTCTAATCTCAGGTCACTTAATGTGACATTGGGCATGTAACTTAACCCCCCTGCATCAGCCTCCTCGACTAATAGCAGTTCCTACCCCTTATAAGGGTTGAACAGAGATTAGGCGAGAGGGCCTACACATCATAAACTCTTGGAAAATATCACATATTATTCTCGTGATGGAGAAGTGCTGGGGCTTACTGAAGCAGGATGGTGATACCTCATCCTATACTGGGGGGCAGGGTCACAATTTTTTGTGTAATTTGTGAATAAAAAATCTTTTACAAAAGAGTATTTTTCCCCACTGTAGCCTCATACAGAAATGGGATTTCCAGCAATGGATTTGATCCAATCTAGTACCTAAAAGTATTCCAATGCTTTGTGGGTTGGATGTAGTAGAATGTCACCTGCATTTCTTTTGTACTTCCAAGGCAAGTTTGAGGGAGCTCATTCAGAACCTCTTGTCAGTGTCCTTTTGTCAGTGTCCTGGTGAGTCCTTTTACCCTAACTCAGTAGTTCTCAGCTGGCGGTGCTTCCCCCCACTCTGGGGGACTTTTGGCAGTGTCTGGAGCCATATTTGATTGTCCCAACTGGGTAGGTCCTATTGGCATCTAGTGGGTAGAGTCCAGGGGTGTTGCTAAACATCTTACAATGTGCCAGAAAGTGCCTCACAACAGAATTACCCAGCTTAAAATATCAGTGCTGTTGCTGAGAAACCCTGCTCTAACTCTTGCCCCATTAGGGTTAGTGCATCCCAGGGTTCTGGACTAAGCTCTTCTCATTTTGTACTTCCCTGAGCAATCAGTCTTTCTCATGGCTTTATCCACCACTTGTTCACCTGTGGTTTCTAAATGTACATGTCTAGCCTCAGCCTCTTTCTAAGTTGGAGACCGCCACGTATCCAACTGTCTATTATGTGGCTCTTGCCATACGGCAGCGTGTACAAACCTGGACTCGTCCTTCCCATACCCCTGGTTCTCCCTATTTTAGCAAATAGCACCATAATCTACCTAGTCAAAGCCATAAACCTTGTTATTCCAAGCTCCTCTTCCCTCCTCTCCCGTCCCCTCTTCAAATCCAGCCACTCTCTCCTACCACTTTCAATACCACATGGATGCAGTCCTGCTGCTTCCTCTCCACTGCCGCTGATTTAGTTCAGGATGCTATACTTTCTTGCTTGGATTATTGCAATAGTTTTCTAACAGTTGGTCTTCTTGCCTTCGCTCCTATCACATACCCTTTGCTTTTGCCATACCAGACTGTTCACAGTGTCAGAATAGGTCTTGGGACCTAGTGCCACAGTACAATACATGTTTTTCAGTGGCCTGCAGTGCCCTTCCCCCTTTGGTTAACTTGTGTTCATCTTTTAATCTGAGATGTCATTTAAAAGGTTCTTGATTCCCAGTGCCTGAGCTTCCACATCTCTTATTTAGATGTCTGTAATGGCTTCCTTATTTGTGTTCCTGCCTCTATTCTTGCCCCTCTACCAATCTAGCAGAGTAATCTTCAAAAAATGCAAGTGGTGTTACATTACTACCTTGTTTAACTTTTTTCAATGTCTCCCCTAGGCCCTGCATGATCTGCCCCCTGCTAATCTTTCCAGCCACATTTCCCTCTGTTGCTCACTATACTCCAGCTACACTGGCCTTTTAAAATGTCCTCAACACAGTTTCCTGCCTCAGAGCCATTGTTTATATTTTTCCCTCTGCCTAGAACATTTTTGCTCCCTGCTTTTTGCATAACTTTCCTTCTCAAATATTAGGTTCTCATCGCCTCCCCAGGAGATTCTTCTTCCCTCAGCATCCTAAGTTGCAAGCCTCTCTCCATTATCGGTTTACCCTGTTTATTTCTTTCATAACTATATAATTAAATAAATGTCTGTCATCCCTACTCAACTGTAAAGTGTCCATTTTATAACTCACTAATTTTCTTGGGCTATATAGTCTAGTGCCTGGTGCTAGGTGCTTAAAATGTACTGTTGAATGAAAAATGATGTCCTAATGCTTTTGTAAAACGATGTGTTGAGTTGTTGGGGAAGGCTGGAGTCAGTAAAATGGTGAGGGTGCAGAAGTCACCTTGAAGTCACTAAAATCAGAACTGCAAGAGCCTTATCTTTATCCTGCTCTCCAGGAATTCCTGAGGGAGAGAGAATGTTTACTGATTCCTAAATGACCACTTCCAGGTTTACTTGTAGGTCACTGGGATTCCTCTGGGCTCAAATGAAATTATTTTATGAGGTATTCTCTGTTAATTGGCCATTTTTAAATGAGTAGTGTGGTCAGAGCATTAAAGCAGAACTCACAGAGTTCACAAACAGTTCAGTAAGAAACCCTAGATATCAAATTGAGAACAAATTCTTTAACTTAGTAACATAGTAGTAACTACTAGTAACTTCATAGTTAGCATAAGGGAAAATGATGGTTCATATACTTTTGTAATTTGCAAAATATCAAATATCATATTTTTGCTAGCAATATGATAGCCTTTAGAAACCTGTTTCCCTAAGTAAGTTTCCCCTTTCAGATGAGCAATTTCTGGGCAAAGGTATTAAGGCTAGTTCTGCAGATTCCTGGGATGGAAGTATAATAGCTGGAATGAGCAGAAATAATGACTGGCACATATGTGGTCTGACAAAGAATTTGTATGCAGTTTCAGGGTGTTGTCTGGGAGTTGTGGTTTGATTCCACTTCTGGGATTCTGACTACAGGGGCAAAGGGATAGAATATTTGACTCAGGGCTTGTCTGAGGAAATGTAAAATATATGCTGGCTATAAGTATAAAATAACTGTTAAATAGTTCTCTAATTTGGAGTCTATAACACTTTAGAAATAGGAGTGGATGAATTTTACCTTTATACTTTTAAGAACAGATAACCTAAGCCATTTATATAAAATGGATTACCTGAAATATCAATACTTTAGAAGTTGGATATTTGGTTCAGAGAATTTCCTTATTGACCCATTCAGTAACTTATAGAAAATCTTTTGCTTCAACTTTTGTTAAAATTTCCTAATATGTACCACCTCCTTTCCTGCCTCAGAAAGTTGATCCTACTTCATTTTTTTTTCTTTATTTTTTTGGCTGCGTCAGGTCTTAGTTGCGGCACGTGGGGTCTTCTTGTGGGATCTTTCATTGAGGTGTGGGCTCTTCGTTGTGGCACCCAGGTTTTCTCTCTCTAGTTGTGGCATGTGGGCTCCAGGGCGCGTGGGCTCTGTAGTTTGCAGCACGCGGGCTCTCGTTGAGGTGCGCGAGCTCAGTAGTTGTGGTGCGTGGGATTAGTTGCCCCGCAGCATGTGGGATCTTAGTTCCCCGACCAGGGATCAAACCCGCATCCCCTGCATTGGAACGCGGATTCTTTACCACTGGACCACCAGGGAAGTCCTGATACTACTTCATTTTTGATGGCTGAGGATCTCTTGCAGTTCTAGGGTCATGAGTCATCAGTTATTAATCCTTATTTATTTTGGATGTAGATAGTATAAAAATTTTAGATTAAAATTTAAACTTAGATTAAAAATTTTTTTTGCTTTATAAATTTATTTATTTATCTTTGGCTGCTTTGGGTCTTTGTTGCTGCGCGTGGGCTTTCTCTAGTTGCGGCGAGCGGGGGCTACTCTTTGTTGCGATGCGTGGGCTTCTCACTGCAGTGGCTTCTCTTGTTGCGGAGCATGGGCTCTGGGCACTCGGGCTTCAGTAGTTGTGGCTCGTGGGCTCTAGAGCGCAGGCTCAGTAGTTGTGGCACATGGGCTTAGTTGCTCCGCAGCATGTGGGATCTTCCCGGACCAGGGCTTGAACCCGTGTCCCCTTCATTGGCAGGTGGATTCTTAACCACTGCGCCACCAGGGAAGTCCCTAGATTTAAAATTTAATCTAAAATTTAGATTTTAGATTTAGATTTAAATTTTAGATTTAAAATTAAATTATATGCTAATCATGAACTTGAAGGGAGGGACAGGGTTTAATTCATTTTTTATTACCAACTACAGTGCCTGGCATAAATTAGGTAGGTACCAGTGACTATTCAAATAAATTAAAATTGGGCTTTGTTTTGCTGAATGCAGAAAAAAATGAACACATTAACTTCAGGCTCATATAAAGGCTCTGTTTATTGAGCACTATGAAAATAATGACTCAGAACTATTGGACTTGTAAGATTATAACTCATGCCCCAATGTGTACACACATGTACCCCACCCGCCACGATCCCTGCTCTTCTGCTAAATTCTGCCACCTCACTCAGGACAGCCAGGCTCCACAGAGCCCCTTACCCCAGACTTGACTCTCACCAGCTTACATTCCTGGAAGACTGCTCCAGTGGGTTTCTGACTGGCCTTCTTTGCCTACAGTGTCTTATTTTCCAGTGCTGAATGAAGTAAATGTAGATCTCATACAAGGTGTAAGTCAGTACATGTTTATATTTAATATAAAGGAGAAATCCACCTTTAAAAACATTCAGTAGAAAACAGTTCTTCTAAATTGTCTGAATGTCCGATGATAGGGAAAATGGATGTGTTATTGCTTGAGAGAATACTCTGAAACATTAAAAGTGATGTTTTTGAATACACTAGTAACATTAAGCATCAAAAAGAAATATACCAAAGTATAAATAATGGTTATCTCTGGATGACTGAACCGAGGATGATTTTAATCTCTTTATATTTTGCAATTTTTCTGCAGTAAGCCTATCTTTCTCTACTAATCAGATAAAGACTCTCAGAATGAAAAAGAAAATTGTGTTTAATCTAAGTTAATCAAATGTAAAGCTGTTGGTGAAACACCAGGATATCCTGTAAGAAAGTATTTTTGAGATAATGTAAACGACTCTTAACTAAAAATCTGAAGTAATCAAGTATTTGTCAGATTGGCAGAGAATCTTGTTTCTAATTATTACAGGCTGCGGTTTAAGATAGCAACATAGAGGACCCTTTAGCCTGCTTTTCACAGTTTTTGTGGAGTTTTAAACTTCATTGCAGAAACCATAAGAATGTTAACTATAAATAAGTTTGGTGTCATAACCTGTTATCTTCATATAGGTGACACAGTCATAGTCATAGTCATTTAGTTGACTAGGTATATATAACTGGTACCCTGTCTTTCTGGCTTCCCCTACGACCGTTCATTACTTTGATGCTAGATGGGATAATTCACAATGTTTGCAAACGCATACTTATGGAGACCCTTTACCCTCTTTCACCTCACTAAAATATGGAGTCATTACCAGATTACTTATTATTTTTTAATTACGAGGTTGCTTATTGAAGGCATTACCTAAGTACGAGCCTTGAATCAGGAGGTACAGGCACTTGGCCCAGAGGTGACCTATGATGTTAGATGGTAAAGTAGATAGAGAATTTCAAGTTGATTTTGGAGGGTCAAGTTGTCTGGGCTCCTGCGTTATCCTTGTAGTGAGGGTGGCTGCCAGATTACTGCTGCCTTCTGTGCCACTCAGTAAACATTTGCTGAGGATCTCCTACATCCCTAACAGTTTGCCAGGTGCTGGTCTTACAAGATGAATAAAACAAGGTGCTCTGCCCTGAAGGAGCCCATGTTCCAGTGGAAACACAAAGAGGTCCATTTTCCCCAGCATTTATATGCCAGACACTGTTAGATACATTATATACATTATCTTTAATTCTCAGTACAGTCCTGTTGTTCATGCAACAGATATTTACTGTTGCCAACTGTGTACCATGTTCTGTGCCCTGGGAATGAAGGGAACAAGGTAGGCAGTGGAATGCTAATGTAATACCTGACTAAATTATAGTTCAGAGAGGTTATGTAATGTGGCCAAGATCACAGAAGTGGTAGTAGTAATAGCCATTGTTTATTGATTACATAGGCACTACGCCTAAGGGCATAGTACATTATGTACATTGTCTTATTTAATCCGGAAACAGCTTGGTGTGGCAGGTGGTATCCTCATTGTATAGGGGATGCTGAGGCTTGCTCTAGTGATTGATAGAGCAAGGCTTTGAACTTAACTAAATTTGTCTAAATCCAAATTCTGTGCTTTTAACCATGATGTTATATTGTATCTCGTCTCCTTCAGGGAGTAGTAATGGTAGTAATAGCTATTATTTGTCAGGTATCTACAATGTGCCAGGTGCTTATACGTATTATCTTTGATTCTCACAACCACCTTGGAAGGTGGTTGCTGGTATCTTCTGAAACTGAGCCTCAGGAGTCAGATAACCTGCCCAGCTGGTGAGTGGGAGGTAGAACCAGATCTGTCTGGCTCCTAAGCTTATGCTCTTTCCATGGCACTACCACGCTTCCTCCCTTTCTAATATTTGATTCTGGTAATTTCTGTTTGGCAAACTCACCCTGATTTATTTGTAATTCCTCTTGAGATGAAGCCCTAGGTGATGTAGCCTTGGAATTCTGGGTCTGGCCTTGCTTTTGAACCATGTCAGTCAGTTATTAACAACTGTAATAAAGAGGCCTTTCTTTTCCTTTGTTGACATTCTAGTGCTCACCCTACAGGCCATGGCTGTTGTAAGGCTTCTCCTCTCCCCTTGAGATCTCATCACCCACATGTGCTCTGTGTACGCCTTATCTTATCTCCCACAACATGAGAAGATGGGTGTCCAGCAGAAGCCTCTCATATGCACTGGTCAAATTTCACTACAGCTGGTCTCCGCATCTCCTCTCATGACCCCTCGCCAGTATTTCTGTCTGCATCCCTTTGCTTCCCCTCTCTGCCCTCCACACACACTGGCACCTTCTTTGAGCACTACCACAACTCGAGAAAAACTTTTGCTTGAGCCAGTTACCTATTCTCTTTAGTTGCCATCTATTTTCTCTTCTTTTTAGACTAATAAACTTCTAAGTGTTTAGACCTGCTATCTCTATTTTCTCCTTCCTCTAAAGCAGGTTACAAAACAATATGTAGTATAAAATTCCATCTCTGTAAAACAAATTACTTATCTATCTGCAAAGAAATGTCTAGAAGGATATACTCCTAAATGATAAGTCAGGCTATCTCTGGGTGGTAGATTTTAGGTGAAGATTTTTATCTACATTTCTAACTGTTCTGCAGTGAATACATATCACCTATGTAAACAGATAAAGGAGAAAAATAACTTCTTCCTGTTTATTAAAGTAGTACATGTTCATTATACAAACATTATAAATTATAGAACAGTATAAAAAACCAAAGTACTTGCAATCCCACAGCCCAGAGTTAACCACTGTTAATATTTTGGAGCCTTATCATTTAGCATGTTTATATAGATACACATTTTTAATATTGAGATTATATCACAATTTTGTAACCCTGATTTCTCCATGTTACATTTTTGTGCAACA
Organism: Balaenoptera acutorostrata; assembly: GCF_949987535.1. Lineage (NCBI taxonomy): Eukaryota > Metazoa > Chordata > Mammalia > Artiodactyla > Balaenopteridae > Balaenoptera > Balaenoptera acutorostrata. The sequence continues at coordinate 22,238,785 of NC_080067.1, read as the reverse complement.
CATAATTTAAATGTCTACAAAATATGACACATAGATACCATGACTTACTTAACTATTCTATTATCGTGCATTTGTGTTGCTTTGAATTTTTTAATTTTATAATTACCTGTGACCAGTGCCAACTGTTTGGATAGAACAGTTCTATCTAAATTTCTGACTATTTACAATAGATACCCAGAATTAGAATTGGGAGTCAAAGGGTATAAATTCAGGCTTTTGCAGCATATTGTCAAATTAATTTCAAATTAATTCCAATTGGAGGTTGGGCCAATTTGCTTCTACCAGCAATATCTGTTACTACAATGTGCTGCTTCTATGAGAGAGCAGTTAAGACACTTTATTTTAATTGTACCTGCCTGTTTTTCCCTGCTAAGGCAGGGATCCTGTCTGTGTTCACCAATATCCAATAATGCTTAGTATACAGCAGGAATGCAAACATGTACTGAATTCACACCATCTCTTAAAAAATTCCTGCCAATTTAATAAGCTAAACATTTTTGGGCGCTTGCTTTTTACAAATGTTTTATTTAAGTTTAATTTACAATATCATAGAATTCACTGATCTTAAGTGTTTAATGTGTTTTAGTAATTGTGCAATCATCACCACAATTCAATTGTAGAATACTTTCATCTCTCCATCTGCCTTTCCTCTCCCTGTGCTTGTTTGCATTCACTTTGTACTCTCAATCCTGGAACTAGGCAACCACTGATCTGTTTTCTGGCTCTATAATTTTGCCTTTTCTAGAAATTTCATATAAATGGAATCATATAATATATAGTCTTTTAGTGTCCGGCTTCTTTCATGTAGAATGGTATTTTTTAGATTCATCTGTGTTGTTGCATGTATTAGTAGTTCTTTCCTTTTATTTATTGAGGTATATTTGACATAGAATAAATTGCTCATATTTAAAGTGTATAATTAATAAGTTTTGACTTTTGTATACACCTGTAAAAGCAACACCTCAAGATCATGTAAATACCCACCCCCCGCCCCCACCCCCCCCAACGAAAGTTTCCTCATGCCCCTTTAGAATCACTTTTGCCTTCCCCAGCTAACCACTGATTTGGTTTCTGTCATTCTAGAATTTTTTAGAAAATTTTAAAAACTTGTGATATTTTCTTTTTTATTGAAATATAGTTGATTTGCAGTACTGTGTACTTCAGGTGTACAGCAAAGTGATTCAGTTATACATATATATTCTTTTTCAGATTCTTGTCCACTATAGGTCACCAGAAGATACTGAATGGAGTTCCCTATGCCACACAGTAAATCCTTGTTGGTCATCTACCCTACATACGGTAGTGTGTATCTGCTTATCCCAAACCCCCAATCCATCCTCCCCACCCCCCTTTCCCCTTTGGCAAGCCTGACTTTTTTTTTTTTTTTTTAAATTTTTGGCTGTGCTGTGTGGCATGCGGGATCTTAGTTCCCCAACCAGGGATTGAACCCGTGTCCTCTGCATTGGGAGCACGGAGTCTTAACCCCTGGACTGCCAGGGAAGTCCCTAGGATGCATTTTCTAGAATTTTACATAAATGGAATCATACAAGATTGGAATATACTCTTTTTTTTTTTTTTTTTTTTTTTTAAAGGATTTTCTTATTTATTTATTTATTTATTTTTGGCTGTGTTGGGTCTTCGGTTCGTGCGAGGGCTTTCTCCAGTTGCGGCAAGCGGGGGCCACTCTTCATCGCGGTGCGGGGACCGCCCTTCATCGCGGTGCGCGGGCCTTTCTCTATCGCGGCCCCTCCCGTCGCGGGGCACAGGCTCCAGACGCGCAGGCTCAGCAATTGTGGCTCACGGGCCCAGCTGCTCCGTGGCATGTGGGATCTTCCCAGACCAGGGCTCGAACCCGTGTCCCCTGCATTAGCAGGCAGATTCTCAACCACTGCGCCACCAGGGAAGCCCCAGAATATACTCTTTTTGTCTAGCTTCTTTCACTTGGCTTGAGATTCATCAATGTTGTGTTTGTCAGTGGTTCTTTTTTTTTTTTTATTGCTGAAGAGCATCCATTACATGGATATACTATATTTTATCAATTCACCAGTTTAGTGGATATTTGGATTATTTTCAGTTTTGGGCTACTAAGAATAATGCTGCTGTAAACATTCATGTACAAGTCTTGGGTAAACATTTCTCTTGGGTAGATTCCTAGGAGTGGAACTGCTGATTCATATGATAAATGTATGTTTAACTTTTTAAGAAATTGCCAAACATTTCTAAAGAGGCTACATAATTTTACATCCACATCAGTCCAATATATGAGGGTTCCAGCTTCTTCACATCATTGCCAGCTGGTGATTTCAGATGTTCTAGTGGCTGTGTAGTGTATCACTGTGGTTTCAATTTACATTTTCCTAATGTCTAATGATGTAAAGCATCTTTTCATATATCTATCTGCTGTTTGTACCTCTAATTTAAATATTTATTCTAATTTTTGTTCACTTAAAAATTTAGGTTGTCTTTTTATTATTGAGCTGTAAGTTCTTTATATATTCTGGAAAGAATCCTTTATCAGGATGTTTTAGAAATATTTTCCCCCAGTGTGTCTTTTTCATTTTCTTAATGGTGTCTTTGAAGAGCAATAGTTTTTAATTTTGAAGGAAGTCCAATTTATCAATATTTTTATTGCTCTTGCCTAACCCAAGCTCACAAAGATTTTTCTCCTATGTTTTATTCTAGAAGCTTTAGGGTTTCAGCTCTTACATTTATTGAGATAATAATTAATTAATATTAATTAATAATTATAATAATAATTATTTTGGCACTCCATGCAGCTTGCGGGATCTCAGTTCCCCGACCAGGGATTGAACCCAGGCCAAGGCAGTGAAAGTGCCAAACCCTAACCACTAGACCACCAGGGAACTCAAGATAATTATCTTTGTATATGGTGTGAGATACGGATTGAGGTTCTTGTATTTGCATATGGACATCCAATTATTTCAGTGTCATTTCTGAAAAGACTACCCTTTCTCCTTTGGTTGAAAATTAATTGGCTGTATATATGAGGGTCTATTTCTAGAGTGTTTCATTGATTGTGTATACTTACCAATTCTACAATGCCGTGATGGTCGTTCGCTTTGTAGTAAGTTTTGAAATCAGGTAGCTTAAGTCCTTCAACTTTGTTCTTTTAAAAAAGTGTTCGGCTATTCTAGGTATTTTGCACTTCTATATAAATTTTAGGATCAGTTCGCCAATTTCTATAACAAAAGCCTGCAGGGATTTTGATAGGGAGTGGGTTAAATCTGTAGATCAATTTGGGGAGAACTGACATTTTAACAATACTGAGCTTTCTAATTCTATTTATTTGGGTCTTCTTTAATTTCTCTCAGCACTGTTTTGCAGTTTTCAGCGTGCAAGTATTATAGTTATTTTGTTATATTTATTGTATTTGTTCTTTTTGATGCTGTTGTGAATAGAATTTTTTATTTGAATTTCACTATTTGATTGTTCATTGCTAGTACATGGAAATACAACTGATTTTTGTATACTGAGCTTTTGTATTCTGAGACCTTGCTAACTCATTTATTAGTTCTGGTAGCTTTTACACAGATTTCTTTGTATTTTCTACTTAAAGGATATATAATCTAGGAATAGATTTACTTTTTTCTTTCCAATCTGAACACTTTTAATGTTTTTTTTTCTTGTCTTACTGCACAGGATAGGACCCTCAGTTACAGTGTTGAGCAGAAATGGGGAGGGACAGAAACATCCTTGCCTTGTTCTTGATCTTAGTGGAAAGGCATTCAGTTTTTCACTATACGTATGATGTTAATTATAGATGCCTTTTATCAGGTTAAGGAAGTTCCTTTTTATCCTTACTGGGGTAAGAGTTACTGTGAATGGATGTTGGATTTTGTCAAATGCTTTTTTTGTGTCTATAGAAATGATTATGTGGTTTTTGTCCTTTATTATATGAATATGGTGTATTACATTAATAGATTTTCAGATGTTAAGACAGCCTTCCATTCCTGGGGTAAACCCCACTTAGAGTGTATAATCTTTTTTATATGTTGCTGGATTTGATATTTTAAATATTTTGTGAAAAGTTTTATATTGATGTTCATGAGGGATATTGGTTTGTAGTTTTCATTTCTCATGATCTCTTTGTCTGGCTTTGGTATAAGGGTAATATTGGCTTTCTAAAATAAATTTAGAACTGTTCCCTCCTACTGTTATTTTCTGAAAGTATTAATGAAAGATTGGTATTATTTTTTCCCTTAAATATTTGACAGAACTTGCCATTGGAACCATCTGGACCTGGACTTTTCTTTTGGGGAAAACTTAATAACTTATTTAGTATCTTGATATAGTCTGTCCTGATTTTCCATTTCTTCTTGAGCCAGTTTTGGTAATTTGAGTTTTTTGAGGATTTTGTCCCATGTCATCTAAGATGTCAAATTTATTGGGATAAAGTTGTTCATAATATTCCTTTATAATTAAGTTCTATAGTGTCCATAGTGATGCAACCTCTTTCATCCTGATTTTAATTTATTCCTTTCTCTCTCTCTTTTGTTTTTTCTAAAGCTTTATCTCTTTTAAAATCTTTCTAAAGAACCAACTTTTGGTTTCATCAGTTCTTTCATATTGTTTTCCTATTTTCTATTTCATGGATTTCTACTCTGATCTTTATTATTTCCTTCTTTCTACTTATTTTGGGTCTATTTGGCTCTTCCTTTTTCTAGCTTCTTAAGATGGAAGCTTATATTATTGATGTTCGACCTTTCTGGGCCATAAATATTCCTCTGAGCACTGCTTTAATTGCACCTCATACATTTTCATATGTTCTTTTATTTTCATTCGTTTCAAGATAATATTAAATTTCCCTGCAGTGTCTTCTTTGACCCATGCATGCGTCTTTAGAAGTGTGTTATTTAATTTCCAAACGTTTTGGGGTTCCCAGATTTCCTTCTGTTATTGATTTGTAATTTTATTCTATAATGGTCAGAAAACATACTTGATTTGAATTTACTGAATCTTGTTTTATTCACCTAACAGATGGTCTTTCCTGAAGAAGTTCCATGTGCATTTGAGAAAAATGTGTATTTTGCTAGTTTTGTGGAGTGTATATATTGATTAGATCAAATACATTGACTGTGTTGTTCAAGTCTTCTGTATCCTTAGTGATTGTCTCTAGTTCTATCAGTTACTGTAAGAGGAGTGTTGAAATCTCCAGCTATAATTGTTGAATTGTCTGGCAATTTTTGTTTCCTGTATTTTGGGGCTTTGTTGTTTACAGATAACACTTAAAATTGTTATATCTGGCTACTACGTTTTAACTGTTGGTGAAGTGGGAATTTTCTTTGTTATTTCCTGGGTGAAATTTCTATCTTTTGATGTTGTAGAATTGGTTAATATTCATGTTCTTAACTATTGATTTTGAAGAATCCAATTTATGAAAGAGTATTCAACCCTATGTGTTTGCCTTTTGATTGTGATATAGAATTTGTCACTTTTAAAATATACTCAAATCTATAAATAATTTCCCTATAAATTTCTCCCATCACTTTTTTTGCTTTTAAACTCTTTATTTGCATGCAGATATTAGCTTAATATGTACTTTTTTCACTCCACCACAGAGAGCCAACATTTTACTGACTAGACTTTTCTTGACACACTATCTTTATCATATACTGTATTGCTTTGCATAAATCTTCTGTTTTGGCATGGATTCTAAAATGAGTTTAATTACTATGGCTTTATAGTACACGTCCCCTGTGCCCCACCATACCTTTGTTTCTTTTCAGAACTCACTGCAATTCTTTTGTATTTATTGTTCAGTATGAGTTTTAGAATTAGCTGATCAAGTTCTACAACATATTTGGGGGGATTATATCAAATTAATAAATTAATTTTAACATGGGGAATGATCTTTATAACTTTTAGTGAAATTTTATATTTTCTTCACATATATTTTCGAGTCACTTTTTTTGTTGATATCACAAATAGGATTTTTTTCTATTATCTTTTTAGCTGGTTGTTTCTGGGGCATGGGATTAATACCCTTTACCCATTAAGGAGGTGCTCTTAAGTTTGCTTAGTTTTATGATTTTTTTCCAAACCAGAAAATATATTTTATCACATGCCTTCAAAGAATCAGTTTATATTTTGTTTCCTTTTTACTCCTTTCATCTGTTAATGACAGATTTTGTAAAGTTGAACCACTGTTGCAATCTTGGGATAAAACCCCCTTACTTATGATGTATTCTTTTATATATGTTGGTAGATTTGACAAATTAATCTTCTGTAGTTCAGTTTTTTTTTTTTGTAGTTCAGTTTTAATATATGTAAACTAGGGATAACAGCACCTACAAAATAGAGGTTTTATGAATTAAAATATTTAGAATAGTGCTTGGCACAGAATATGGGTATGTATGGATAAGTTAATAGATTTATTTTTGTTTGAAATACAGTTGTTGAACTTCTTCCTTTCATGTACTTTATTTGGGTCTATTTTGTCATCCTTTTTCATGCATCATCTAATTCATTTATTTCTGTCTACAGGTTACAAATTTTCCCCTGTCCATATCCCACAGATTTTAATAAATATAATACTTTCATTGCCTGATTCTAAAAGAAACTGTAATTGGTATTTTGATCTTCTCTTTAGCTTAACAATTATTTTAAGATATATTTAATTTTTCAAAATTTTAATTTTAACTCTCCAGATATGTGCATTTTTGTTGTTGTTAATTTCAGGTTACATTTTAAGTAACAAATGTGGCCTATATGCTAGTAATTTAAAAAAATGTTGCAGTTTCCTTCATGCCTTAATAAATAGGTACTTTATTGTGATGGTTCCATGTGTATTTGTTGGGTACCAAGTATACTTTTGAGTACCTCTATGAAAGTTTACTAATTCTATATTCTTTATGAATTTTTTAGCCTGTTTGATTTGTTGGTTTTTATATGACTATGGGATTGTCAATTTTTCCTTGTATTTCTATCAGATTTGTTTTATGTATTGCATAAAGTTCGTAACTTATTTTCATGGCCAGCTGCTGAAATACTGGTAAGTTTCTTTTAAAGGTTTCAATTATCTTTGTCTCATTAACATTGCTATACCTGATTTCCTCTTGTTTATTATTTATTTGACTGTTACCTCTGTGTTAGGTATGAATCTAAAAGAATAGTGTACAGTTGGATTTTTAATCCATTCTGAGTTTTGTGATTCATACTATATCTGGACTTAACTTTGTCCATTTATTTTGTCTGTGTTTGTCTTTTTGTTTCCTTTCTGACTGTAGTGGACATCTGTTGTTCCTTTACCAGTATAGCATTTCCTTTTTTAGGGCCATATTTTCAAAATTCCCAAATTTTCCTTGGGAATACACATGGTTTGGATGAACTTGACTCCTGTCCAAGCTAAGTTCTAGGCCTAATTCCTTCAGGAGCTGGTTCAGGGACTAGACCCAAACCAAGTCAATCAGAGCCAACACAAGTCCTGGGCTTTTGCTGGATCTTGTGGGAAAGGGATTTTCTCTTTTATTTGAACTTGAAGGTATCATCTTGCCACCACATATAAAAAACTTGCTGAAGAGTGAAAGAATGAAAGCAAAGCATTATCTAAGAGATGAAAGAGATAAACTCAAAGTCTCTAAAGTCAGTACTATACCTAGACTTTTCAGTTCTATAAGCCAATAATTTCCTTTTTGCTAATGCTTTTCCCCCCTTATGCCAATTTGAGTTAAAGTCACTTCTCACCAAAAGAATACTGATAAACACATTGTCTTTTAGTAGACTGAGTTTTCTTTATACAACTATTTTTCCAGTTAATAGTCTACTGTCTTTTTCTAAAAATGATTAGAAAGTTTTCCATTTAATATTTATTCTTTTAGTGATTTTCCTTAAACTTTTTAAAAAAATTTTTGGCTGCGTTGGGTCGTAGTTGCTGTGCGCGGGCTTTCTCTAGTTGCAGCGAGCGGGGGCTACTCTTCGTTGCGGTGCGTGGGCTTCTCGTTGCGGTGGCTTCTCTTGTTGCGGAGCACGGGCTCTAGAGCGCAGGCTCAGTAGTTGTGGTGCATGGGTTTAATTGCTCTGTGGCATGTGGGCTCTTCCCGGACCAGGGCTCGAACCCATGTCCCCTGCATTGGCAGGCAGATTCTTAACCACTGCGCCACCAGGGAAGCCCCGTCCTTAAACTTTTTAACAGACATATATAAATAAATTTTAATTTATTTGCTTTACGTATTTATTTTTGGCTGCGTTGGGTCTTTGTTGCTACGCGTGGGCTTTTCTCCAGCTGCAGAGAGCAGGGGCTACTCGTTGCAGTGCACAGGCTTCTCATTGCGGTGGCTTCTCTTGTTGCAGAGTACGGGCTCTAGGCATGTGGGCTTCAGTAGCTGTGGCTCGCGGGCTCTAGAGCGCAGACTCAGTAGTTATGGCGCACTGACCTAGTTGCTCTGCGGCATGTGGGATCTCCCTGGACCAGGGCTCGAACCCGTGTCCCCTGCATTGGCAGGCTGATTCTTAACCACTGTGTCACCAGGGAAGCCCAACAGACATACTTTAACTCTAGTCATTGTTAAATATAAATTTATCAGTGTCTATATTCTTCACTCTAATAAAGATTCATGGCATATTACCCTGACCTTCTTTTACTCTCTCTGTTAACAGTATCTATAATCAATACTTCCCTAATTCTAAGGATAAATTTTACTAATTTTGTTGTTTCTTGTATCCCACTATTCCTCTAGGATATATTTACCTTCTTGCTGAAGAATACCCTTTAAAATTTCTTTCAGAGATCATCTGTGGGTGGCAACCATTTTGCATCTTTGAATGTCTAAAAATGTCTTTATCTGGCCCTCACATTTAAATAGGAACAGAATTCAAGGTTCAAAGTTATTTTCTTTTCAGTATTTCAGTGAAATGCTCTATTTCTTTCTTCTTTTTTTAAAAATTGGGGTATAGTTGTTTTACAATGTTGTGTTAGTTTCTACTGTATAGTAAAGTGAAGTGGAGTTCCCTGTGCTATATAGCAGGTTCTTGTTAGTTATCTATTTTATACATATTAGTTAGTGTATCTGTTTCTTTTTGTGTTTAATTTGTGGGTAATCTTTTCTTTTCCCTCTCTGGTAGCTTTTCAGTTCTTCTTTATCTTTTATGTTCTGAAATTTCACTCTACTACAGGGATTGGGAAACTACAATCGGTGGGCCAGATCTGTCTCACCACCTGTTTTGGTACAGTCCATGAGCTAAGAATGGTTTTACCTTTTTAGATTTGAAAACAAAATCAAAAGAAGAATATTTCGCGATGTGAAAATGATCTGAAGTTAATATCTCAGTGTCTATTATTAAAATTTTATTGGAACACAGCCACATTCACTTGCTTACATATTATGGCTACTTTCACACCACCGTGGCAGAGCTAAGTAATTGTGACAGAGGACCTGCAAAGCCTAAAATATTTACTACCTGGCCAGAAAAAATTTGCTGATTCCTGTTTCTGTGTATATTTTTATTTGTTTAAACAGCTAAAATTCTGGGAATTATTTGGCTATTATTTCTACTGGCTTCTACAAGGATTTCTTACTCCTGTATCACAATCAATATTCCAAATCAACTTTTCAGATGTGTCCATTCTATTATTTAGCCCAATGATTGTGTTTTTTCATTAAGATTTTTTTTCTTTTCATTTCCAGATACTGGAAAGATACTGGCCGGTCTTGCTTGAAGAGTGTAATATTCTCTCTTATCTCTCTAAAAATAGTCAGACTTCCCTGGCGGTCTAGTGACTAAGACTCTGTGCTTCCACTGCAGGGGGCACAGGTTCGATCCCTGGTTGAGGACCTAAGATCCCACATGCTGTGCGGTGCAGGAAAAAAAAAAAAAAAGTAAATATACCCATTTTGATGTCTTGTTCTGATTGTTGTAGTGAGTCTCCTTCCAGGGTTGAAAGTTCTTCCATTTGTTGAGTATTTTATTGGTTGATATTTGTCCACTTTACAATGTAGTAGAGAACAGACTGTTGCCTCTGCACTGGCTGCTTAGGAGAGAGCAATGTGGGGTTGCTAGTGTTTTAAATGGGAATAGGGGGATGGATGGGCCATGCTGCCCCAAGATCCCATACTCACTGCTTTTGTCTTTCCTTTACGGGTAGGATGGGATGTACAGGGTTCAACCTCCCTGGATGCTTCTTCTTCTGGTCTCCCTCTTGCTCTTGGTTTCAATCAAATTAAGGTATGAATCATCTGTAAGTGCTGCTCCCTTTATCTGTGGCAATTATCTTCCTCATCTTCCTGCATAGAACCTAAGCTCTGGCTCCCTCTTTAATCCGATTCCATCTGCTTTCCTTCTTTTAGTCCACTGAAAGTTTCTCCTATTACTTCAAGTGGTGCTCTGTATTTCTTATTTTTATATGGTATGAGAGACTGAAAACTACAGGATGCTTTGTTTACCTCCTTGAAATGAGAAGCTAGTCTGTATTATTGTTACTTTTTAGAAGTCCACTGAAGTTTTGTTTGTGGCCTAATATGTATTTTGTAAATGGTCTCTGGACAATAAGCCACAAAGGTATCCATTTTCAGGGAATATTTTATTATGGCTGCAAATAACAGGTTTCAATTTCTCCTTTTTTTTCCTTTTGGAGTTTCTGCTTCAAGAATCTGATGTTATCAAGACAGCTTTTTTGGGGTGTTTAGTCTTTTTAATTCAACTTTTGTTGTCATTCTATAATTGAATACTTTTCTTTTAATAAGTGAGTTTGTTCCATTTATATTCACTGACTTAAAAGTATTTGTTTTAGTTCTGTCATCTTTATGCTGCGTGGTCTGTGTTTTTCTTTTTTGTGTGTACATGTTTTCTGATTGAATTAGAATATTTAGAGTCTGGCTTTGGTTTTTCAAATGTTTATTTTAATTAATAGCCTTAAATCCTCAACTTGACTTATCAGCTTTAGAGGGTAGCTGTTGAGGCCCTGCTAATGAAACTTACACATATATTTCTTCCTCCTCTCTACATCCTACTTTTAGTTATATTATTTTTTCCGGAATATTATGTTCTGTCTCCATCCTTTTATATTTAAATGGATTGAACACTCACTATTATTTCTTTTCCACCATGGCCACTCCATTTCTGGGCTCTCTATTTTGGTTCATCTCTTGGTTTTATGATTATGTCCTCTTTAAAGAAGAGCTCATGGGTGCTTTATTCCTTTCAGTTCTTGTATGTTTGAAAATATCCATTTGTGTTTTCATGTTTGAATGCCATCTTGGGTTAGTATAAATATTGTTTTATGATCTTCTAGTATTCATTTTTACTGTGGAGGTACCTGAGGCAAAGCTGATTTTTTTTTCCCCCTCTTGTCTGGTGACTTGCATTTTTAAAAAATGGAAAAAGCCCCCAAAGTAAACTTTTATTTATCTTTGAATTCTGTTAAATTCACCACACATCTATGGGGCCAGTCATCATCAGTATTTCCTGGATATGGTGTGACTTCTGACCTTTCAGATTCAGGTCTTCTTTTATTTCAGAAAAGCTTTTCTGTTATCTTTGAATATTTTTTTCTATTTCGTTTGCTCCACTGTCTAGTATATATAAGTTAGATCCCTTTTGTTTTCCTTATATATACCTAATTTTCTTTCTGATAACTTTATTTTGTTCCTTTCTGTTCAGTTTTACTTGATCTTTCAAAGCCTTCTTTCACATCCCTATTTTTTCTTTGCTAGTTAAGAATTATACATCCACAAAATGATTTTTAATGGTTACATGGGCTTGCACTGTGTATATGCAGGATAATTTTATTAATCTTCTTATTAAATACTTAGATTGTCTCCAGTTTTCACTACTATAAACATCTACACATCTTCTTAACAGTAGTGATATTGCTTCATAAGACCAGTACACTTACCCCAATTCCTACTAATGAAGCTCCCTGCCAAAAAACTAAATCATGCCTGTGAATCAACTTGCCTGTCTTTTCTGATGCACTCAGACTTAAGATAATCAATGAATGATGAATGATTTTAAGGGCTTCCTCTGGGTCTTTGACATAAAAATGAGGTCCCAGTTTTGTGGCTAAGCATATTAAGGAAATCTCTAGATTAAAGAAGGTGGTTTGGTGATGGCTTCTTCAGTACTCTCAAAAAAGATACTCAAGACTTAATGGTAGGGGTAAAATGGTACAATCTCTATGGAGGACTATTTGACATTATGTACTGAGCTGGGTATTTTCTGTTTATCGCTCTAGATCTACTCTTCCCCTAGCTCTGTGCCCCAGGAGGCTGACCCAAATGGACCACACCATTGGGCTCTCTTGTCTTCTGGTTTCTGGTTGGAAGCTAAAGGGAAGCGCCTGCAGGATACTGAAGGATATGAGAGTGAAACGGGATATTCTAGCAGCTGTCTCTCAGCTGGGTTGCCACAGGTTGGCTAAATCGCATTACTGAAGGTCACAAGTTCTGTCAGGTGACCCTCTCCATATAGCTTTTCTCTTTGGGTTCTGATGATGGTTTCACCTCCTTGTCCTTTTAGGCCTAGGGATGAAATGCTCCCACCATAGCTAGTTCTGGGTGTCTGCATCATTTCTTGTTGGTTTCTCTAAAATCCTCCTATGTCTTTGCAAGTTTGCTATCTGTTTGCCACACACTAGAAATTTATCCCGCATATGTATAAAATGACACATATAAGATTATTCACTGCAACATTATATCTCTAATATTTCACTATTTTCACTATAATGTTCGTGAATGGAAGAATATAAAATAATGGTATAACTATATAGTGGAATGTTATGCAGTTATAAAAAACTTAGCACATTCATTAAATATATTTATGGAATAATCTCCAATTTATTGATTTGTTTTTTCTCCAACCTTCAGTTATTCTTTTATTAATTTTTTCATACACCTCAGGGCCCCCCAAATATTTGTGATGCCTCATTTATACCTCAATGATCATAAAATACAAGTATCTGGTTCACCATGCTGCTCTCACAACCTTTGTTGTTATCATTTTTAGCTTTATTGAAGTTTGATACAAAAAACTGTACACATTTAGTGAATACATCTTGATGATTTTGGATATATGCATATATCTGTGATATCATCACCACAACCAAGGCACTAAACATATTCATTACCTCCAAACATTTCCTTGTGTTCTCTTTTTTTTCTTTTGTAGGAACACTTAACATGAGATCTATCTTCTTAACATATTTTAAAGTGCACAATACCATATTTTAACTATAGATACTATGTTGTACAGCGGATCTCCAGAACTTATTCATCTTGTATAACAGAAACTTTATAAAAGTGTGGAAAAAGCAGGGAACTAAATAATGAGTATGCTACCATATGTGTAAGAGGAAGAAAGAAAGAAAAGAATGTATATGTGTATTTGCTTTTATACATATACACATATGTATGTATATATGTATGTGTGTGTGTATGTGTGTGTGTGTGTGTGTGTGTATGAGAGAGAGTGTGAGAACGTGTGGGAGGGAGTGGGACGGAGTGTCTTTGTAAGGGTACACAGAAAATGATAACAGTGGTTGCTTCCGGGGACAATTGGGTAGCAGGAAACTTACTATTTATTCTTGTATTTGAATATTAAATCAAATTAATATACTGCCTATTCAAAATGCATTACATTAATAATAAGGATTAATTGAGAGGCTTAGAGAAACAATGACTAAGGAAGAATCATAGGAACTGCTAAAGGAATCGCTAGATGAAAAGAGCCAGCAAATTATAGTTACTGAAATGTTCTAAGCAGTAAAAGTCTTGGATAATTTAATTTCTTACAACAGTCCCTTTATGGAATTATACCCTATTATAAATCCTTGGTAGAAGTTACTTCCTGTTCAGGGTTGAAAGCACAAAACCATGTCTGATAAAGATTTGTTTTAAACATGATGATCTTTACTACTTAAAAGAGCTTCAGTTCTTCTAGCCTCCTCCTGTATTTACAGGGTGTACTAACATCCCTAGCAAAGTAGTATGACTGCACAATGATCTCAGTTTTCAGTGAAAGGTACAACTCCATTAAAGGAAATGGCACATGAGAAGACTTTTCAGGAAATTAGTGAAGAAGGAATGAGAAGACTGCTGGGGAAATATTCATTTAACTAAAGTTGGTTAAAATCACTCATTTTTATGATATTCAAAAATGGTAGAAATAGGAAAGGATTACTAGCTTGATTTTTTAAGGTGGTCCTAATGTGGTTACCCCTGTTAAAAAAAGTTCTACAAGACCAAGGGAGACTCACTCACCCTTCCTGGAACTGTGCTTGGGCAGACTCCTCTGCTACAAGGGTCTCATATTCCTCAGCAGCAAACCTGTCCCAGTCAGAGGGCTCAGGACTGTCATTCTCAACATCCTGATTGGGAAGAGGACAGCCACAGGAAACAAAATCAAAGACAAAGAATTGGAGATAGGTCATTACAAATGTTTTACATCACTGAAAAAAAACTATCTGAAAAATGTTTCATTTAAACATGTTAAAAGTGGTGCTAAAGTAATATTCCTAAAGTGATTTTCTTTTTTTTTTTTTTTAAGGATTTTCTTATTTATTTATTTATTTATTTATTTATTTATTTATTTTTGGCTGTGTTGGGTCTTCGGTTCGTGCGAGGGCTTTCTCCAGTTGCGGCAAGCGGGGGCCACTCTTCATCGCGGTGCGGGGACCGCTCTTCATCGCGGTGCGCGGGCCTTTCTCTATCGCGGCCCCTCCCGTCGCGGGGCACAGGCTCCAGACGCGCAGGCTCAGCAATTGTGGCTCACGGGCCCAGCTGCTCCGTGGCATGTGGGATCTTCCCAGACCAGGGCTCGAACCCGTGTCCCCTGCATCAGCAGGCAGACTCTCAACCACTGCGCCACCAGGGAAGCCCCTAAAGTGATTTTCTACACCTTGAATTACAAAATTATAAGGCTGTTCAGCAGCTGGACTGTTTAGGTCTAGATTCTTCAGCCTTGTTATCAGAGGCTCTTCTCTAGCCCCTTCTCCTCTGGCACTTTGCACAGCAGCTATCTGGAGTGACTTGTGGTTTGCTTATGCCCACCTGAAATGTACCATCCCTTCCTCTGACAAATTTTTATTGCTTCTTTCAAAGCCAGCTCAGATACCGTGTTATCTGTGTTATCTTTTAGAAACAGCCCTTCTCCCCGCAATCATTTCCTTCGCTATACTATGCTTGGTTGCCACCTTTTGCTCTTCTGTCTTTTTTCATCTCTATATACCCATTCTTTATATACTGAGTCATCTCTATATAACCAGTGTCTTTTCAACACAGTGCTTGGAATTTACTGAGCACTTTCTGCACTTTCAGAATGTTGATAATTACCACCTCTCAGAAAAAAGAGGAAAATTTAAAGGTAAAAAATTTAAAGTAGAATTTATAACACAAAAGAAATGAAGGGGGAAAAAGGGCATATATTTTCTTTTCCTTCTACAATACAGGCAGCATCTTGGATTATATGTTCTAGGTAAAATGATGTTTTTCCATGATGAAATTGAGTTAGCATTGCCCTAGGGTGTAAGGTTAGTTATGCCTAGAAGAATGCAAGTACCTAAATATTGACTACACAATGTCTTAATTACTATATTTAATCCATTTTAAGAACTTCACTCCACCCTTTTAACATCTCTGAAATTGGCATACATCTCAGACTTACAATTGGCAATGATTTTTCTTGCTTAAAGGTATATAAAATAATGGGGCATCTTAAACTCAATGAAATATAATACTGACTTCAGGCTAGTGATAATGCATCTTGATATGCCCCAAGTTCCGGTACAGAGTATTTGTTTTTAGAAGCTGATCTTTGTATTCTTACAAGTACAGTTATGCAACATATGGAAGACAAAGAAAAGACTGAGAAAGTTTCCTGTACTTGTACTCCTATAGGACTCAACTGAAACAGTTCTTTTCCATCAATATAATTTTTACTCTTTAAACAGGGGATTAGAAGGAGAAGTGGTGATATTCTGCTTTTTGTTTGTTTGGTGTTTTTCTAGACATGGGTTTTCTGAGAGTCCACAGGTTTTTGTGTATGGGGAAGGCAGCTCACCCCTCTTCAGCTGTAGAATGTCTTCAAACTGATAGTCATGTACAGTGATCATTACCACTTGAAAAAGTGTTACATTATCTGAAGGTTGTCTTATTTTGGAGAGCATCTAGTTTTCATTACCTTGTCATCCCGAAATTGAATGGTACAGTTAAATCAAGCCCAATATACTTTCTAATACTATGGGAAGAGATGTGCTCTAGGTCCTTTATTCTCTCATTTCAGTATGTGATGAAATGTTTTAAATGTTACCTCTTTAAATACCAGAATTCCTGCAGGCAAAGACCATTTTTATCTGTAGCACACAACCCCTGATACTGCAGCCCTCAAATAGAAGTTAAAACTATACTGGTACCTTCTGGACTGCAAAGGGATCTCTCTGTTCATGGTCTAAGTATTTCTCCAGATTAAAGAAAGTGTCATAAAAGATGTGAGCCATTCTGCATCGCTTCAGATCTCGTAGAGTTATTTTGCCTGTGTAAGAACAAATCTGGTAAATTTCAAGAGCTGTTTTGGCAAGTGAAAAAAACTTTTACTGAAGTTTAAAAGTATATGCATATGCTTATTTGATTATAAAAATCGATTTCTTTTTTTTGAGGTAAAGTTCACATAAAATTCACCATTTTAACCATTTTAAAGGGTACAACTTAGTGGCTTTTTGTACATTCACAATGCTGCACAACCATCACCACTATCACATTCCATAGCATTTTCTTCACCCCCAAAGGAAACTGTACCCATCAAGCAGTCCAACTTCATCTCCCCTCCCAAATCCTCAGCCCCTGGCAATCACTAATCTGCTTTCTGTTTCTATGGAAAAAGCCTATTTCTTTTTTTTTCTTTAAACAATTTTTTTAATTTTAATATTTTTATTGAAGTATAGTTGATATACAATGTTGTGTTAGTTTCAGGTGTACAGCAAAGTGGTTCAGTTATACATACACACGTATTCATTCTTTTTTAGATTCTTTTCTCATATAGGCTATCACAGAATATTGGGTAGAGTTCCCCGTGCTATACAGTAGGTCCCCGTTGGTCATCTAGCTTAAATATAGTAGCATGCATGTGTTCATCCCAAGGTCCTGATTTATCCCTCCCCACCTTCCCCTTTGGTAACCATAAGTTTGTTTTTGATATCTATAAGTCTGCTTCTGTTTTATAAATAAGTTCCTTTGTATCTTTTTTTAAAAAAAAATTTGATTCCACATATAAGTGATATCATATATTTGTCTTTCTCTGTCTGACTTACTTCACTTAGTATGATAATCTCTAGGTTCATCCATGTTGCTGCAAATGGCATTATTTCATTCTTTTTTATGGCTGAGTAATATTCCATTCTATACACGTACCACAACTTCTTTATTTATTCCTCTGTTGATGGGCATTTAGGATGCTTCCATGTCCTGGCTGTTATAAATAGTGCTGCAATGAAAACTGGGGTGTCTGTATCCTTTCAACTTACGGTTTTCTCTGGATATATGCCCAGGAGTGGGATTGCTGGATCATATGGTAGTTCTATTTTAAGTTGAAAAAGCCTATTTCTTAAACAGAATTTGCCATCAATTGTTGGTTCTATGCTAACAATAAAGGAGAAACTTAAATACTTCTGTATTTGGAAAGCCTGTATGGAAGACTCTGGGAAGTTAAATAATTTAGGACCATCCAGGATTATATCCCACACTCCGTTACAGTGCAACGGAGGCTGCATTGTACACCTAGGTGTACAATGCAAATGGCTCTTTATTCAATCTTACCATCGTTGGCTGGCTTCACCAGGTCAAGCATCTGGCACAGCAAATCATGGAATGGCAAGGGCTCAATGCCCATGGCTTCCATCCGTTCACACTGCTCCTCGTAGAAGTATTCCAGCTCATACATGGAGAGCACACCATCCCCATCCACATCCATGCAGCGGAACCAGTACTCAATGCTAGGAGATAAGGATACTCATTAGCAATGGCCCGTTAAAGGTCCTTTATTCACTCAGATTTATTATTGTTCATGTTTCTTTTAAAAGTTACATATGTGTATACTTTAGACTTAGACATAGTTTTACAAAATTTATTAGAAAAAATGGCAGACCTTTATTTTCTCTTCCCCAGATCCAACCATTTTCAACACCTGATTATTTTGGTTTTTATCTTTACATTTCAGTTAAGATGCCTATATTGCTCCTTTCTCATATTTCTGTTTTAAGGAGTGGATTAATTTTGCACTATGAAAGATGAGGTTTCAGCTCTTTTGCCATTCATTCCACCTTACCCACATGCCCTCCCCAGCCTCTTAATATATAGATAAATTACTCAACATTCAGAATTTATAGCTACATTTTCCTTTTCTCTTTTATTTGCTTAGTTTTGGGGGTACAGTACATGTTACTAATTCAACCCCCAAACCTCTACCAGTTTTCTACATCCATAATCAGTCCCATTAGGTATTCTATCAATTGCATTTCCTTGAAGTCTTTCTTGGTTCCTTCTGACGTACTCTCATCTAGACTGGTTGATCTCTAGGCCTGGTTCACAGTTTCACCCTAGGGATTCCCTTCACCTTTCTCCTGTTTCTTATATCTCACATTTTCCTCATTCTTGGTTTACTTCCTTGTTTGGTGTAACACATCCTTCAGTAGCTTACTAAAAGCTACATTTTTAGATCTTGGATCATTGAAAATACCTTTTATCTACTCCCAATGTAGTTGGTATTTATAGAATTATAGCTTGGTGGTTCTTTTCCTTCAGAATTTTAAAGGCACGGATCCATTGTCTTCCATTTATCCATTGTTGTTGAGAAGTCTAAAGCCACTGATCCTTTGACTGTGACCTGTTTTTTTTTTTTTTCCTTTGAAGCCTATAGAGGTTTCTGAGTCCCTGGTGTTTTGAAATAATATGATGAGGTGCCTTGGTCTGTATCTAATTCACTTATTTTGCTGGGCTCAGAGCCTGCTCAATTTGGAAACTAGTATTCTTTAGTTCTTGGACATTTTCTCAAATTATTTTGTTTCTTCCCTGCCTCTGTTTCCCCTTATCCATTCTCTTTTTCTGGCATTCTTGTAATTCAAATCTGCATGGTCCAATATGGTAACCACTAGCTATATGTGGCTAGTCCAATTTGAGATGTCTTTAAGTGCAAATACACAACAGATCTTGAAGACTTAGGAAGAAAAAAAATGGTAAAACATCAATACTTTTATATTGATTACATGTTGAAATAACATTTTAGATATATTGGGTTAAATAAGATACATAATTAATTTAAACCTTACGTTTCTTTTTACTTTTTTACTGGGGTTAATTTCATTAAAAAATGTAAAAACATTGTAACTAAAAATTGTATGTATTTAAAATATATAACAAAATAATGTGATATACACAGTGAAACGATTACTACAGTAAAGCCACTTAACATATCATCTCCTCACAATGTTACCATATTTTTTTGGGGGGGGTAGGGATGAGAGGACCTGAACTCTACCCTCTTTAGGTAAATTTCCAGTATTTAACACAATATTATATTAAATGTATAGTCATTATATTGTACATTACATCTCTAGATTTACTCATTCTACATAACTGCAACTTTGTACCCTTTGACCAGCATCACCCCATTTCCCTCACACCCCCAGCCCCTGGTAACCACCATTCTGCTCTCTGCTTCTATAAGTTTGACTTGTTTTTGATTCCCATATAAGTGAGATCATGCACTATTTGTCTTTCTGTGCCTGGCTTATTCCACTTAGCATAATGTCCTCCAGGTTCATCCATGTTGCAAATGATAGGATTTCCTTCTTTTTAAAGGCTGAGTAATATTCCACTGTGTGTGTATACATATACCACATTTTCTTTATCCATTCTTTGAGGAACATTTAGGTTGATTCCATATTTTGGCTATTGTGATAATGCTGTAATGAACAAGGGAGTACAGATATCTCTTCAAGAGACTGACTTCAGAGTTCTGGTTCAAGATGGTCAAGTAGAAAGATCCTGAACTCACCTCCTCCCAAGACATGCCAAATCTATAGCTACATATGGACCAATTTCCTCTGAAAAAACCTAAAAACTAGCTGAGTGACTCCTACATATTGGGCAAATGAGAAAAAACTCACACCTAATTGGGTAGGAGATGCTGAGACACAATTTTGCTGTAAACCCCAACACGGCACAGTGACCCACAGTCAGGTAGAAACTCAAAATCCAGAGCTTCTCCCTGAGGAGCAAAGAGCTTGAACCCCACATTGTGCACCCAAACTTTTAAGACCTACAACCGAGACAACTGCCCCCAAGTCTAGCTTTTTTCCCCTCCTTTTTTAAAATTGAAGTATAGTTGATATGTAATATTATATTAGTTTCAGGTGTACAACATAGTGATTTGACATTTATACATATTATGAATTGATCACCACAGCAAATCTAGTAACCATCTGTCACCAAAGTTATTACCATATTTGACTATATTCCCTATGCAATACAGTACATCCACATGCCTTATTTATTTTATATCTGGAAGTTTGTACTTCTCAATTTCTCTTCATCTATTTCACCCAACCACCCCCTTACCCTCTGGTGACCACCACTGTGTTCTCTGTATTGGTGAGTATGTTTCTGTCTTATTTTGTTTGTTTGGTTTTTAAATTCCACATATAAATGAAGTCATATGGTATTTGTCTTTCTCTGTCAGACGTATTTCACTTAGCATAATACCCTTAAAGCCCATCCATGTTGTTTCAAATGGCAAGATTTCATTCCTTTTTTATGGCTGAGTAAAATTCCATTTTGTGTGTGTGTGTGTGTGTGTGTGTGTGTGTGTATCACAGCATCTTTAGCCACTTATCTTTCGATGGACACTTAGGTTACTTCCATATGTTGGTTATTGTGAATAATGCTTCAGTGAACGTTGGAGTGCACGTACCTTTTCAAATTAGTGTTTTTGTTTTCTTTGGGTAAATACCTGGAAGTAAAATTGCTGGATCATATAGCAGTTCTATTTTTAATTTTTTGACGGACTTCTACAATGTTTTCTGTAGTGGCTGCACCAATTTACAGTCTCACCAACAGTGCATAAGAGTTCCCTTTTCTCCATATCCTCACCAACACTTGTTATTTGTTGTCTCTTTGATAACAAACAGCCATTCTGAAAGATGTGAGGATCTCATTGTGGTTTAGATTTGCATTCCCCTGATGATTAGTGATGTTGAAGATCATTTAATGTGTCTGTTGGCCACCTGTATGCCTTCCTTGGAAAAATGTTTATTCATGCCCTCTGCTCATTTTTTAATCAGACTGTTTGGTTTTTTTGATATTGTGTGAGTTTTAAAATATATTTTAGATATTAACCCCTTATCAGATATATCATCTACAAGTATTTCTATTCAGTAAGTTCCCTTTATGTTTTGTTGATAGTTTCCTTTGCTGAACAAAACCTTTTTAGATTGATGTCTCATTTGTTTATTTTTGTTTGTTGCCCTTGCCTGAAGAGACAGATCCAAAAAAATATATATTGCTAAGACCAATGTAAAAGAGTATACAGCCTATGTTTTCTTCTAGGAGTTTTATGGTCCAGGTCTCACATTTAAGTCTTCAATCCATTTTGAGTTTATATTTTGTATATGGCATAAGAAAGTGATCCAGTTTCATTCTTTTGTATGTAGCTGTCAAGTTTCCCAACATCATTTATTGAAGAGACTGTCCTTTCCCCATTGTATATTCTTGGCTCCACTGTTGTACATTAACTGACCATGTAAGAGTGGGCTTCTTTCTGGGCTCTCCATTCTCTTCCATTGATCTATGTGTCTATTTTTGTGCCAAGACCATACAGTTTTGATGACTGCAGCTTTGCAGCATAGTTTGAAATCAGGGTGTATGATACCTCCAGCTTTGTTCTTTCTTAAAATTGCTTTGGTTTTCACAGTCTTTCGTGGTTCCAATACACATTTTAGGATTATTTGTCCCGATTCTGTGAAAAATGCCATTGATACTCTGATAGGGATTGCACTGAATCTGTAGATTGCTTTGGATAGTATGGACATTTTAATAGTATTAATTCTTATATCTTTCCATTCATTTATATTGTCTTCAATTTCTTTCATCAGTGTTTGATAGTGTTCAGAGTATAGGTCTTTCACCTTCTTGGCAAAATTTGTTTCTGGGTATTTTGTTCTTTTGGTTACAATTGTAAATATAATTGTTACACTAATTTCTTTCTGATAATTCATTATTTGTGTATAGAAATGCAATAGATTTCTGTATATTGATTTTGTATCCTGAAGTTTTACTGAATTCATTTATTAGTTCCAATAGTGTTTTGGTGGAGTCTTTAGGGTTTTCTATATATATTATCATGTCATATGCAAATAGTGACAGTTTTACTACTTCCTTTCCAATGTGGATAACTTTTATCTCTTTTTTTGTGTGATTGCTGTGGCTAGCACTTCCAATACTATGTTGAATAAAAGTGTCAATGGTGGACATCTTTTTCGTGTTCCTGATGTTAGAGGAAAAGCATTCAGCTTTTCACCATTGAGTACTTTCTTAGCTGCTGGTTTGTCATATATGGCCTTTATTATGTTGATACATGTTCCCTCTATATCCATTTTGTTGAGAGTTTTTATCAAAAATGGATACTGAATTTTGTCAAATGCTTTTTCTGCATCTAGTCACATGATCATGTGATTTTTATCCTTCACTTTGTTAATGTAGTATATCATGTTGATTGATTTGAGCATACAGAACCATCCTTGCATCTGTGGAATACACTTGATAATGGTGTATGGTTCTTTTACTATATGATTGAAATCAATTTGCTAATATTTTGTTGAGGATTTTTGCATTTTATGTTCATCAGACATATTGGCCTGTAATTTTTTTTTGTAGTGTCTTTATCTGGTTTTGATATCAGTATAATGAACTTAGAATTGTTCCTTCCTTTTCAATTTTTTTGAATAGTTTGAGAAGGATAGGTATTAACTCTTCCTTAAGTTTGTTTGAATTTACCGTTAAGTTGTCTGGTCCTGGGCTTGTTTGTTGGGATTTTTTTTTTTTAATTACTAATTCAGTTTCATTATTGGTAATCTGTCTGTTCAGATTTTCTATTTCTTCCTGATTCACTCTTGGAAGGTTGCATGTTTCTGGGAATTTATCTGTTTCTTCTAGGCTGTTCAATTTGTTGGCGAATAACTGTAGTAATCTTTTATGATCCTTTGTATTTCTGTTGTGTCAGTTGCAACTTGTCTTTCATTTAGTTTTTTTCACTGATATTTCTTTTTTCCCCAGTCTTTATTTCATTTATTTCCATTCTGATCTCTTATTTCCTTCTACTAACTTTGGGTGTTTGTTCTTTTTCTTGTTTCTTTAGGTATAAGGTTAAATTGTTTATTTGAGGTTTTCCTTGTTTACTAAGGTAGGCCTGTAGTGCTATAAACTTCCCTCTTAGAACTGCTTTGCTGTGCTCCAGTTTTTGGAACATTGTGTTTCCATTTTCATTTGTCTTAAGGTATTTTTAAATTTCCTCTTTGATTTCTATATTCACTCATTGGTTGTTTAGAAGCATGTTTTTTAGCTTCTATGTGTCTGTGTTTTTCCCAGTTTTCTTCTTGTAATTGATTTCTACTTTCAGAAAAGGTCCTTGATATGATTTCAATCTTTCTAAATTTATTGAGACTTGTTTTGTGGCCTAACATGATCTACCCAAAGTATATTACATGTGCACTTGAAAAGAACGTGTATTATGCTATTTTTGGATGGAATGTTCTGTTAAGTGCACCTGTGTCACTTAAGGGCAATATTTCCGTATTGATTTTTCTGTCTGAATGATCTATCCATTGATGTAAGTGGGGTATTAAAGCCTCCTATTATTATTGTATTACTATCAGTTTCTCTCTTTATGTATGTTAATATTTGCTTTATGTATTTAGATGCTCCTATGTTGAGTGCAGAGATATCTGGAAGTGTTATATCCTCTTGTTTGATTGACCCCAAGGATCATTATGTAATGACCTTCTTTGTCTCTTGTTACAGTCTTTGCTTTCAAGTCTGTTTTGCCTGATATTAGTATTCTAATACTAATATCATTAGTATTAGATTTCCATTTCCATCTAATACTAATATCATTAGTATTCATTTCCATTTGCATGAAATATTTTTCTATCCCTTCACTTCCATGTTTTTAAAAAATTATTTATTTACTTAATTTATTTATTTTTGGCTGTGTTGGGTCTTCATTGCTGCACGTGGGCCTTCTCTAGTTGCATCGAGCGGGGGCTACTCTTCATTACGGTGCATGGGCTTTTCACTGCAGTGGCTTCTCATTGCAGAGCATGGGCTCTAGGTGCGTGGGCTTCAGTAGTTGTGGCATGCGGGCTCGGTAGTTGTGGCTCATGGGCTTAGCTGCTCCACGGCATGTGGGATCTTCCCAGACCAGGGCTCGAACCTGTGTCCCCTACATTGGCAGGTGGATTCTTAACCACTGTGCCACCAGGGAAGTCCCTGTCTCTTTACTTTCTTTCTGTGTGTGTGTCTTTAGATCTGAAGTGAGTCTTGTATGAACCATATAAATGGGTCTTGTTGTTTTAATCCATTCAGCCACGCTTTGTCTTTTGATTGGAGCATTTAGTCCATTTACATTTAATGTATTTTTAAAAAATATTTATTTTATTATTATTATTAATCTTTGGCTGTGTTGGGTCTTCATTGCCACGTGCGGGCTTTCTCTAGTTGCGGCAAGCGGGGGCTACTCTTTGTTGTGGTGCGCAGGCTTCTCATTGTGGTGGCTTCTCTTGTTGTGGAGCATGGCTTCAGCAGTTGTGGCACGTGGGCTCAGTAGTTGTGGCTCACGGGCTCAGTAGTTGTGGCTCGCGGGCTCTAGAGCACAGTCTCAGTAGTTGTCGTGCATGGGCTTAACTGCTCCGCAGCATGTGGGATCTTCCCGGACCAGGGCTTGAACCTGTGTCCCCTGTGGCAGCAGATTCTTAACCACTGTGCCACCAGGGAACCTCCTAATGTAATTATTGACAGGTATGTACTTACTGCCATTTCGTTGTTTTGTTTTTGTAGTTCTTCTCTGTTCCTTTCTTCTTTTCTTGTTCTCTTTCTTTCTGATTTGATGACTTTCTTTCATGTTATGTGTGTATTCCTTTCTCTTTATTTTTTGTGTATCTGTTATACGTTTTTGGTTTGTGGTTACCATGAGGTTCATATACAACAATCTATGTATACAGCAGTCTATTTAAATTGATGGTCATTTAAGTTTGAGTGCATTCTAAAAGCACTACATTCGCTGCCCCCAATATTTTATGTTTCTGACACATTTTGCATCTTTTTGTGTATTGCCTAACTAATTGTTTTATATATAGGTGCTTTTACTACTTTTGTCTTTTAACCTTCATACTAGCTTTGTAGGTGATTGACCTTTACTATATGTTTGCCTTTACCAACGAGATTTTTTTCTTACATGATTTTCTTGTTTCTAGTTATGGCCTTCATTTTTCTGCTTAAAGAAGTCCCTTTAACATTTCTTAATAAGGCTTATTTAGTGGTGATGAACTCCTTTAGCTTTTATTTGTCTGGGAAACCCTTTATCTCTACTTCAATTCTGAATAATAACCTTGCCAGGTAGAGTATTCTTGTTTGTAAGCTTTTTTTCTTTTAGTACTTTAAATACCATGTCAGTCCCTTCTGGCCTATAAAGTTTCTGCTGACAAATCAGCTGACAGTCTTATGTGGGAGTCCCTTGTTGCTTTTCTCTTGTTGCCTTAAAGATTCTCTCTTTGTCTTTAACTTTTGAGATTTTAATTATAATGTATCTTGGTATGGGTGTCTTGGGTTCATCTTATATAGGACTCTCTATGCTTTCTGGACTTGGATGTCTGTTTTGTTAGCCAGGTTAGGAAAGTTTTCAGTCATTTTTCTTCAGATAGGTTTTGAGGAAAACTTACGCTCTCTTCTCCTTCTGAGACCCTTGTAATGTGAATGTTAGTACACTTGATGTTGTCTCACAGGTCCCTTAAACTATCCTTTTTTTAAAAAAATTAATTTAGTTTAATTTATTATTATTATTCTTTTGGCCACACCACGTGGCATGGGGAACTTCCCCGACCAGGGATCAAACCCGGGCCCCCTGCAGTGGAAGTGTGGAGTCTTAACCACTGGACTACCAGGGAAGTCCCAAACTATCCTCATTTTGCAAATTATTATTATTATTTTTTTTGCTGTTTTGATTTGGTGACTTCCACTACCCTGTCTCAGATTGCTGATCTATTCTTCTGCATCCTCTAGTCTGCTGATTCCCTCTGGTGTATTTTTCATTTCTGTTATTGTATTCTTCAGTTCTGACTGGTTCTTTTCTGTGTTTTCTATCTTGTTACTGTTCTCACTGAGTTCATCTGTTCTTCTCCAGAGTCCAGTGAACAACTTTAAGACTAATGATTTGAACCCTTTATCTGGTTAATTGCTTATCTCCATTTTGTTTAATTTTTTTCTTTTGGTTTTGTCTTGTTTTCTCATTTGTATCCTCATTTTGCCTAACTGTCTGTGTTTGTTTCTACATAATATGTGTATCAGCTACATCTCCCAGTCTTGAAAGACTGGTCTTATGTAGGTGCCCTGTGGGGCTCAGTGGCAACATCACCCCTGGTCACCAGAGCGAGGTGCTCCTGGTTATCCCCTGTATGCGCTGTGTATGTTCTCTTGTTGTGGTTGGGCTGCAAGTGCTGTGGGTGCACTGGTAGATGGAGCTGGTCCCTGGCCTGGCTAGCTGAGTGGCTTGGCCACAACTGCTGTTGACACCCTGGTGGGCAGGGCTAGTCCCCAGCCTGGCCATTCATGAGGCCTGGCTGCGATTGCTGTGGGCACATTAGTGTGCAAGGATGGTCCCCTCTAGCAGGAGCCACTTTTGAGGGGCACTGGTGCTGGTTGGGGCCACCTGGCAGGTGGGGCAGGGTGGGAGTTGCTTTGGAGGGGATGGCTGAGGTTGGTGGGTTGGGTGGGGTGAGTTCTCAGAGGAATGCTGGGGATGGATGCCAGGTGTTAGGCAGGTTGATGGAGAATGACAGAAATGGTGCCTGCCAGACCCAGGCCAGCTTGGTGGAAGGAGAGCAAAAACAAAAAGGGAGCCCACCAGCACTTCTATCCCTGGAGAAAGTTTCACCAGAAACCTGCCTCTCTGGCACATGCCCTAAAATTAGTCAATGAATCTCCCTCTTGTATGATTCAGATGCTTTCCAAGCTGCTATATCTGTGCTGGGACTCAGAGTGAGTTTGTGCAAGCTCTTCAAGAGTGGAGCCTTACTGGACAGCTACATGTAAAAGAATGAAATTAGAACACTCCCTAACACCACACACACACACACACACACACACACACGCGCGCCTTAATTCTCCCCCAGCCTTTAGGCTCTCCTGGACATAAGCCCAGCTGACTTTCAAAGCCAGACATTGCGGGGGCTCATCTTCCTTGAGCAGGCCTGTGGGCTGTGAAGCCTGACATGAGGCTGGGGCCCCTTGCTCCTCAGGGGAAACCTCCTTGGTTATGATATCCCTCCTGCTTGTGGGATTGCCACACCAGGGGTATGGGTTCTGCTGGACTGCATCTCTGCCTCTCCTACCTGTCTTGATGTGGCCTTTTATTTATATCTATGGTTGTAGAAAATCTGTCCTGCTAGTCTTCAGGCTGCTCTCAGAGACAGTTGTTCCATATGAAGTAGTTTTCGTGGCTCTGTGGGAGGAGATAAGCTTAGATTTTCTTTCTCTGCCATCTTGATCTGGACTCTCTCCGAAACACTTAGCTTTGAAAACCAATGAGGCTCGAGTCCATGAGATCTACAATGCTCTAGTGAAGTGAGAAAAGGCTCTTAAAGGGCTTGCATGCTTGGACTCACCTGCCCCAGGGCCCAGTACGGAAGCAGCCGCTATAGAGGTGCCCAGATTTTCTGTTAAGGAGGCTAATTTCCTTATCTTAAAGCCTCGGCCTAAGGGGCAAGCGTCTAATTTAACACCCATCTGGGGGCCTGCTGGGCTACTCTCACAGGACAGAGACTAGCAGGCACCCTCTTTACACTCTCCCTCTGCGCCTCACTCCAGCCAGAGGGCACCAGTTTCCCACTCTCCCTCTGCCTTACAGAGCACCAGTATCTCTCAGAGCGGAGCTTTTACATAAGTCTGGTGCTCCAGTTTTTGTTGCTGCCACCCACGGAATGCCACTTGATTGCCTGGCTCTGGAGGCCAGCAGGGCCTGTGTTTCTGGGTTTCATGGGACCATAGCAATTGGAGACAGTTCTTAGCAGGCCACCATGTCAGGGCACAGCACACATAGCAGACTGAAACACACTCCTAGTCTTTCAGTGAGAGGCCTATTTGCTTGTCCAGGAACTTGGGCCTGAGGGGCAGGCTGCTGGTTTGGCACAGGTCTAGAGGCCTGTGGAGGAGCTCTCAGGGAATGAAGGCTGATGCATGCAGTCTTTGAGCTCCCCCTCTGTCATACTCTAGCTGGCCAGTATCTCCCAGGAAGGAGCTTATAAACTTGTCTGACTCCTTGGTTATTGTGGCTGCCTCCAGGGACATCTCTAGATTGTCTGGCTCTGCTGGCCACCAGGGCTTATACTCACAGGTTCCACAGGACTGTAACCAATGGAGAAAGAATTCTTAAAGAGCTACCAATCCCAGGGCACAGCAAGAGGCAACACACCCAGGAGCCCAGTCTCTGTTAAAGAAGCCTATTAGCTTACCATCAAAGCTGCAGTCAGAGAGGTAGAATTCTTAATTAAACACAGATCTAAGGGTAATCCCTTCCAGAGACCTCAAAGTCCCTTCATACTCTCCCTCTGCTGCACTCCAGAGCGCCAGTATCTCCCGGAGGGGAGTTTTTATATATGTCTGGTGCCCTGGTTTTTACATCTGGAGCCCTGGTTTTTGTGGCTGCCACCCAGGGGACACCTTCTGATCACCTGGCTCTGGTGGCCAGGGAGGCTTGCATTCCCAGGTACCATGAGACTGTAACAACTGGAGAGACAGTTCATAGTAAGCTACCATGCTCAGAGCACTACACAAACAGCAGAGTGAAATATAACCCCACTCAGTCTTTCTGTGAAAGAGGCCTAGTTGTGTGTGCTGGATCACTGGCCTCAGTCACAGGCCTCAGGTTTGGCTCACATCTAGGGCCCTATGGAGGTGCTTTCAGGGAACACAGGCTGATGGATGCCATCTCTGCACTCTTACTTTGCCTTGCTTCAGCCTGCTGGTATCTCCCGGAAAGGAGTTTATATAGTCGTCTGGCACCCCTGATTTTTTTCGATTGCTGCCCAGGAATACCTCCCAATTACTTAGTTCTGATGGCCAGTGGGGCTTATATTTGTGGTTCCACAGGACTGTATATATTTGCATAATTTAAGAGCTGCTGATGAGAGTCTGGCTTGTAATCAGCCTGAATCTAGGTGCTGACTGAGATCCTTCCTTTTGGGACACTGACCGGTCTTTGCATACCCTCAACTACAGGGAACCATCAAACTTAAAATAGGATGCTTGGATAAGTACAGAGGTTTGAGAGACAACCACGAGCTAGGGCAGGCTTGAACCATAAGGTTCATCTCCTATGTGAGGCCACTACTTCAAGACTGGGAGAGGTGTTTGTTTTATCTAATGCTTAGAAACCAACACAAGAGAGTCAAGCAAAATGAAGAAAGAGAGGAATATGTTCCAAACTAAAGAATAAGAAAAAAAAAATCTCAGAAAAAATCCTTAATGAAGTGGAGATAATCGACTTGCCTGATAAAGAGTTCAAAATAAGGGTCATAAAAATGCTCACCAAACTCAGAAGAAGAAAGAATGAATACAGTGAGAACTTCAATGAAGACAGAAAATATAAGAAAGTACTAAATAGAAGTCACAGAACTGAAGAATACAATAACTGAACTGAAATACACTAGAGGGGTTCAACAGCAGACTAGATGAAGCAAAGAAAAGATCAGTGAACTCAAAGACAGGGTAGTGGAACTCACACAATCAGAGGAGCAAAAACAAAACAAAAATATTGAAAGAAGGTGAAGACTACTTAGAAGACTTATGGGACAGCAAACAGACCAACATTCGCATTACAGGGGTCTGAAAAGAAGAGAAAGGAGCAGAAAACTTAACTGAAGAAATAATGGCTGAAAATATCCCTAACATGGGGAAAGAAACAGACATCTCGATCCAGGGAGCCCAGAGAGTTCCAAAAGAAAGTAGCCCAAAGAGATCCACAGGAACACATATTATAGTTAAAGTGTCAAAAGTTAAAGACAAGGAGAGAATCTTAAAAGCAGTAAGAGGAAAACAAGTAGCCACATACAAGGAAACCCCTATAAGGCTATGAGTTGATTTTTCAGTAGAAAAATTGTAGACTGGAAGGGAGCAGCATGGTATATTCAAAGTACTGAAAGAAAAAACTTCTAGCCAGGAGTACTCTACCAGGCATCATTTTCATCAAGAATTATAGAAGAGATAAAGAGTTTTCCAGACAAGCAAAGCTAAGGGAGTTTATCACCACTAAACTTACAAGAAATAAAAGAAAAGTCCTTTTTTTTAAACTGAAAAAAAGAAAACGGTGCTGGACTTCCCTGGTGGCACAGTGGATAAGAATCTGCCCGTCAATGCAGGTAACATGGGTTCTATCCCTGGTCCGGGAAGATCCCACATGCCGTGGAGCAACTAAGCCCGTGCACCACAACTAATGAGCCTGCGCTCTAGAGCCAACGAGCCACAACTACTGAGCCCGCGTGCCACAACTACTGAAGCCCATGTGCCTAGAGCCCGTGCTCTGCAACAAGAGAAGCCACCGCAAGGAGAAGCCCATGCACCACAATGAAGAGTGGCCCCCACTCACCACAACTAGAGAAAGCCCGCGCACAGCAACGAAGACCCAACACAGCCAAAAATTTTAAAAAAATAAAAAATTTTAAAAAATGGTGCTAATTAGTAACAAGAAAACATATGAAAGTATAAATCTCACTGGTAGTGGCAAATATATAGTAAAGATGGTGAATTAATCACTTATAAAGCTAGTATTAAAGCTAAAAGACGAAAGTGGTAAAACTAACTATAACTATAATTAGTTAAGATATATACAAGATAAAAGATGTAAAATGTGACATCAAAAGCAAAACATGGCAGGAGACGGCAAAAATGTAGAGCTTTAGAATGCATTCAAACTTAAGTTCTTATCAAGTTAAAACTGACTCAGTATAATTTGTTATATGTAAGCCTCATGGTACTCACAAAGCAATAACCCATAAAAGATACACCAAAGATAAACAGAAAGGAATCTAAGCATACCATGAAAGAAAGTCATAACACCATACAAAGAACATCAGAAGAAGAAACAGAGAACTACAGCAACAATCAGGAAACAGTTAACAAAATGGCCAGAAGTACATACCTATCAACAATTTAAATGTAAATGGACTACATTCTCCAATCAAAAGACACAGAGTGGCTAAGTGGATAAGAAAACAAGACCTATCTATATGTTGCATACAAAAAACTCACTG
This sequence comes from Balaenoptera acutorostrata, assembly GCF_949987535.1. NCBI lineage: Eukaryota > Metazoa > Chordata > Mammalia > Artiodactyla > Balaenopteridae > Balaenoptera > Balaenoptera acutorostrata. Next base: position 22,207,269 of record NC_080067.1, on the reverse strand, counting down.
ACTGTAAAGACATGCCCAGACTAAAAGTCAAGGGATAGAAAAAGATTTCATGCAAATGGAAACAAAAGGAAAGCTGGGTTAGTTATACTTGTGTCAGACAAAAGACTTTATAATAAAGACTGTAATAAGAGAGAAAGAAGGGCATTACAGAATGATATAGAGATCAGTCCAACAGGAGGACATATCATTTGTAAATATTTATGCACATAAATATATAAAGCAAATATTACCAGACTTAAATGTACAAATAGGCAGCAATACAATAATGGTAAGATACTTAAGTACCACACTTTCATCAATGAATAGATTATCCAGACAGAAAATCATCAATAAGGAAAAATCAGCCTTAAATGACATGTTAGATCAGATGAACTTAACAGATACATACAAAACGTTCTATACAAAAGCAACAAAATACACATTCTTCACAAGTGCATGTGAAACTTTCCCCAAGATAGATCATACGTTAGGCTATAAAACAAGTCAATATACTTAAGAAAATTGAAATCATATCAAGCATCTCTTCTGAGCACAACTGTATGAAACTATAAATTGATTACAAGAAGAAAACTGGAAAATTCTCAAATATGTAGTGATTAAACAACATGCTACTGAACAACTAATGTGTCAAAGAAGAAATAAAAGAAAGTAAAAAAATACCTTGAGACAAATCAAAATGGAAATACAACATACCAAAACTTAAAGGATACAGTGAAAGCTGTTCTAAGGGGAAAATTCATAGCAATAAATATCTATATCAAAACCCAAGAAAAACCTCAAATAAACAACCTAACTTTACTCCACCAGCAATGAGAGAAAGCAGAACAAATGAAACCCAAAAGTAGTAGAAGGAAGGAAACAACAAAGATCAGAGTGGAAATAAATGAAAAAGAGACAATAAAAAGTCAATGAAATTAAGAACTGGTTCTTTGAAAAGATGAACAAAACTGACAAACCTGTAGCTATACTCCCAAACAGGAGAGAGAGAGAGAGGGAGACAGAACTCAGATAAAATCAGAAGTGAAGGAAAAAACAGTAATAGTGATACCACAGAAACATGAAGGATTATAGGAGACTACTATGAACAATTATACACCAACAAACTTGACAACCTAGAAAAAAAAGGATAAATTCTAGAAACATACAACCTACCAAGACTTGAATTATGAAAAAAAGGAAATCTGAACAGTCTAATTACTAGTAAGGAGATTGAATCAGTAATGAAAAACCTCCCAACAAACAAAAGCTTAGGACCAGACAGGTTTACTGGTGAATTCTATCAAGCATCTGAAAAGAATTAATACTAATCCTTCTCAAACTCTTCTAAAATAGGAGAGGAAGAAACATCCAAACTAATTTTGAGGTCAGCATTACTCCCAAATAACAAAACCAGACCAGGATGCCACAAGAAAAGAAAATTACAGGCCAATATTCCTGATGACTATAGATGAAAAAGTCCTCAACAAAATATTAGCAAACTGAATTCAACAATAATGTGAAAGGATCACAAACCAAGATCAGGTGGGATTTATTCCAGGGATGCAAGAATGGTTCAACATCTGCAAATCAATCTACATGATACACCAAATCAACAAAATGAAGGGTAAAAAACACATGATCATTTGAATAGATATGGAAAAATCATTTGACAAAATCCAACATCCATTTATTATAAAAACTCTCAACAAAGTGGGTATAGAGGGAACATACCTCAACATAATAAGGGCCATATATAACAAGTCTACAGCTAACATCATACTCAATGGTGAAAAGCTGAAAGCTTTTCCTCTAAGACCAAGAACAAGAAAAGCATACCCACTCTTGCTACTTTTATTCAATGTAGCACTGGAAGTCCTAGCCAGAGCAATTAGGCAAGAGAAAGAAATAAAAGCCATCCAAATTTGAAATGAAGAAGTAAAACTGTCACTATGTGCAGATGATATAATATTATATATAGAAAACCCTAAAGAATCCACCAAAGAACTGTAAGAAAACTAATAAATAAACTCAGTAAAAATGCTAGATACAAAATCAATATACAAAAATCTGTTGCATTTCTGTACAGTAACAATGAACTAACAGAAAGAGAAATTAACAACCCCATTTGCAACTGCATCAAAAATGAAATAAAATACTTGGGAATAAATTTAAACAAAGAGGTGAAAGATCTGTGCACTGAAAACCACAGGACACTGATGAATGAAACTGAAGATACATATAAATTGAGATATTTCATTCTCATGGACTAGAATAATTAATGTTGTTAAAATGTCCATACTACCTAAAGCAATCTACAGATTAAATGAAATCCCTATCAAAATTCCAATGGCATTTTCCACATAAATAAAACAAATAATCCTAAAATTTGTATGGAATTATAAAAGATCCCACATAGTCAAAGCAAACTTGAGCAAGAAGAACAAAACTGGAGCATCACACTACCTCATTTCAAAATATACTACGAAACTAAAATAATCAAAACAGTATGATTGTCATAAAAACAGACACATGGATCAGTGGAAGAGAATAGGGCCCAGAAATAAACCCACACATATATGGTCAATTGATTTATAACAAAGGAATCAAGAATATACAATGGGGAAAGGACAGTCTCTTCAATAAAGGGTGTTGTGAAGAATGGACAGCTTCATGCAAAAAAATGAAACTGGACCACTGTCTTACATCATACACAAAAACCAACTCAAAATGGGTTAAAGACTTGAATGTAAGACCTGCAACTGTGAAACTTCTAGCTTCTAGGCTGTGAGCTCCTTGACACTGGTCTTGGCAATGAATTTTTTTGGATCTGACACCAAAAGCAAACCAACAAAACAAAATAAACAAGTAAGCTACATCAAACTAAAAAGTTCCTGCACAGCAAAGGAAACCATCAACAAAATAAAAAGGCAACCTACTGAATAAGAGAAAATATTTGCAAATTATATAGCTGATAAGGGGTTAATATTAAAAATATATAAAGAACTCATAAAACTCAACAGCAAGAAAACAAACTGAAGAAATGGCAGAGGATCTTAATAGACATTTTTCCAAGAAGACATACAAATGGCCAACAGGTACATGAAAATATGCTGAACATCACTAATTATCAGGGAAATGAAAATCAAAACCACAGTGAGATACCTCACACCTGTCAAAGTGACTGTTATCAAAAAGACAAGAAATAACAAATGTTGGCAAGGATGTGAAGAAAAGGGAACCCTTGTGTGCTGTGAAATGTAAATTAGTGCAGCACTATGGAACACAGCAGGGAGTTCCTTAAAAAATTGCAAATAGAACTACCATATGATCTAGCAGTTCCACTTCTGGGTATTTATCAAAAGAAAAAGCAATATCTCAAAAAGATGTATGCACCCCCATGTTCACTGCGCATTAATTATAATAGCCAAGATATGGAAACAACCTAAATTTCCATCAATGGATAAATAGGTAAAGAAAATGTGGTATATATACACAATGGAGTATTATTCAGCTATAAAAAAGAATGAAACCTTGCCATTTGTGACAACATGGATGGACCCTGAGGGCATTATGTAGGTAAGTCAGAGAAAGGCAAATCCTGTATGATCTCACTTACACATGGAATTTAAAAACTACCACCACCACCACCAAACCCCAAAACTGAGAGATCACGGATACAGAGAACGGATGGGTATTTGCCAGAGGAGGATAGGGGGTGGGTGAAATGGGTTAAGAGGGTCAAATACTACAAACTTCCGATTATAAAATAAATAAGTCCTGGGATGTAATGTATGGCATGGTAATTATAGTTTATAATACTGTACTGCATATTTGAAAGTTGCTAAGAGAGTAGATCTTAGAAGTTCTCATCACAAGAAAAAAAAGCGTAACCATATATGGTGACAGATGTTAAGCAGACTTATTGCGGTGATCATTTTGCAATACATATGAACGGCAAATCACGAAGCACACCTGAAACTAATATAATGTTAGTATAACGTTATATGTCAATTATATCTAAAAAAGGGAAAAAAAGGGTAAAAAGAGGTAGAAAAGGAAAAAGAAAAGACACAAGTTGCAACTGTAGTAATTTGAGAAGAGGCCAGTCTTTTTTCTTTGGGGGAGGTGGGCAAAGCGACTATTTTATTTATTTATCTATTTATTTAAATGGAAGTATAGTTGATTTACAATATTGTGTTAAAGTGATTCAGATATATACATTTTTTTCAGATTATTTTCCTTTACAGGTTATTACAAATAACCTGTGAGTCTGTTTCTGTATCTGTGAGTCTGTTTCTCTTTTGTATATAGATTCATTTGTATTATTTTTTAGGTTCCACATATACAATATTTGTGTTTTTCTGTCTGACTTACTTCACTTTTAGTATGATAATCTCTAGGTCCATCCATGTTGCTGCAAATGGCAATATTTCATTCTTTCTTTACGGCTAAGTCATATATATATATATATATATATATATATATATATATATATATATATATATATATATATATATATATATATATATATGTATGTCACATCTCCTTAAACTAATTGTCTGTTGATGGGCACTTGGGCTGTTTCCATGTCTTGGCTAGTATAAACAGTGCTGCTATGAATATTGAGGTGGATGTATCTTTTTGAATTAGAGTTTTCATTGTTTCTGGATATATGCCCAGGAGTGGGATTGCAGGATCATATCACACGGTAGCTCTATTTTCAGTTTTTTAAGGAACCTCCAGACTGTTCTCTGTAGTGGCTGTACCAATTTACATTCCCACCAACAGTGGAGGAGGGTTCCTTTTTCTCCACACCCTCTCCAGCACTTACTGTTTGCAGACTTTTTGATGATAGCTATTCTGACCAGAGTGATGTGATACCTCACTGGAATTTTGATTTGCATTTCTCTAATAATTACGATGAGCATCTTTTCATGTGCTTGCTGGTCATCTGTATGTCTTCTTTGGAGAAATGTCTATTTAGGTCTTCTGCCCATTTTTTTTTTTTTTTTTTTTAAACCTCTTCCTTTTTTTTTTTTTTTTTAAATTTATTTATTTATTTATTTATGGCTGTGTTGGGTCTTCGTTTCCGTGTGAGGGCTTTCTCTAGTTGTGGCAAGTGGGGGCCACTCTTCATCGCGGTGCGCGGGCCTCTCACTATTGCGGCCTCTCTTGTTGCGGAGCACAGGCTCCAGACGCGCAGGCTCAGTAGTTGTGGCTCACGGGCCTAGTTGCTCCGCGGCATGTGGGATCTTCCCAGACCAGGGCTCGAACCCGTGTCCCCTGCATTGGCAGGCAGATTCTCAACCACTGCGCCACCAGGGAAGCCCTCTTCTGCCCATTTTTGATTGGGTTTATTTATTTTTTTAATACTGAGCGGTATGAGCTGTTTGTATATTTTGGAAATTAGTCCCTTGTTGGTTGCATCGTTTGCAAATATTTTCTCCCATTCTGTAGGTTGTCTTTTTGTTTTGTTTATGGTTTCCTTTGCTGTGCAAAAGCTTCTGAGTTTAATTAGGTCCCATTTGTTTATTGTTGTTTTTATTTCCATGACTCTAGCAGATGGATCCAAAAAGATATTGCTGCTATTTCTGTCAAACAGAGTTCTGCCCATGTTTTCCTCTGAGTTTTATGGTATATGGTCTTACATTTAGGTCTTTAATCCATTTTGAGTTTATTTTTGTTTATGGTGTTAGAGAATGTTCTCATTTCATTCTTTTACATGTAGCTGTCTAGTTTTCCCAGCACCACTTATTGAAGAGACTGTCTTTTCTCCATTGTATATTTTTGCCTCCTTTGTCATAGATTGACCATAGATGTGTGGGTTTATTTCTGGATCTACCCTTTTTTTCACTGGGTTGTTTGTTGTTTTTATTTTGAGTTGTATGAGCTGTTTGTAAAATATATTTTGGAAATTAACCCTTTGTTAGTCCCACCTTTTCAAGTATTTTCTCCCATTCCATAAGTTTTTTCATTTTGTTAATGGTTTCTTTTGCTGTGCAAAAGCTTTTAAGTTTGATTAAGTCCCATTTGATTATTTTTGCTTTCCTTTCTTTTGCCTTGGGAGACTATCTAAGAAAATACTGCTACGATTTATGTCAGAGAATATTTTGCTTAAGTTAAGGGGCTAGTCTTTGAAGCCTGTACTTTTAAGGGCTTGGAGTTAGAACCAAAAATTATCTTAATAATTTACTGTGGTTAAAAAGACCATTACATTTGCTTCTAAATCAGTCATCATTTGAGAAAGGAGAGTTTCTTTAGAGCCCAGAAAATGTCACATGCCACTAGCATATTTCCATTTTTGCTCAGAAATAAAACAGTATTCAGAAAATGAAAGAAAAAAAAAAGACACTGATTTCATTTCCTTTGGATATATACCTAGAAGTAGATTTGCTGGATCATAAGTTAGTTTTATTTTTAATTTTTTGAGGAACCCTCCATACTCTTTACTATAATGGCCGTACCAATTTACATTCCCATCAACAGTGTACCAGGGATCCCTTTTCTCTACATCCTCATTTGTTACCTTTTGTCTTCTTGATAAAAGCCACTCTAACAGGTCTGAGGTGAAATCTTGTTGTGGTTCCGAGTTGTATTTCCCTGATGATTAGCGATATTCAGCATCTTTTCATTTATCTGTTGGCCATTTGTATGTCTCCTTTTGAGAAATGTCTATTCAGGTCCTCTGTCTATTTTTATTATTTATTTATTTATTTATTTTTATTATTTTGGCTGTGCCGGGTCTTCGTTGTGGCATGCAGGATCTTTAGTTGCAGCATGCGGACTTCTTAGTTGTGGCATGTGGACTTCTTAGTTGCATGTGCAGGCTTCTTAGTTGTGGCAGGCATGTGGGATCTAGTTCCCCAACCAGGGATTGAACCTGGACCCCCTGCATTGGGGGCATGGAATCTTACCAACTGGACCACCAGGGAAGTCCCCTCTTTGTCTATTTTTAAAATGAGTTGTTTTCTTGGTATTGTATTGTTAGGGTTCCTTATAATATTTTCAATATCAGATGTATGGTTTGCAAATACTTTCTCCCATTCCATAGGTTCTCTCTTCACTCTGTTGATTGTTTCCTACTAGGAGCTTTTTAGTTTGATTCAATTCTATTTGTCTATTTTTGTTTTTGTTGCATGTGCTTTTGGGTTATATTCCCCCACCCCCACAAATCAATGTCAAGAAGCTTGTTCCCTATGTTTTCTTCTAGTAGTTTTATAGTTTCAGGTCTTACATTTAAGTCTTCAATCCATTTTGAGTTGATTTTTTATATGGAGTGAGATAATGGTCACATTTTATTCTTCTGCATATGGATAACCAGTTTTCCCAACACCTTTTATTATTTTTTTCCAACACCCTTTATTGAAGAGACTGTCCTTTCCTCATGTGTGTTCTTGGCACCTTTGAAAAAGATCAATTGACCAGGGACTTCACTGGTGGCGCAGTGGTTAAGAATCTGCCTGCCAATGCAGCGGACATGGGTTCAAGCCCTGGTCCGGGAATACCCCACATGCTGTGGAGCAACTAAGCCCGTGCGCCATAACTACTGAGCCTGTGCTCTAGAGCCTGTGTGCCACAACTACTGAGCCTGCATGCCGCAACTACTGAAGCCCTCACGCCTACAGCCTGTGTTCCACAACAAAAGAAGCCACCAAATTAGAAACCTGTGCACCACAACAAAGAGTAGCGACTGCACGCAACAACAAAGACCCACACAGCCAAAAAAAAAAAAAGATCAATTGACCATAAATGTATGGATTTATTTCTGGGTTCTCTACTCTGTTCCATTAGTATATATGTCTGTTTTTATGCCAGTACTATGCTGTTTTATTATAGCTTTGTAGTATATTTTGAAATCAGGTAGTGTGATGCCTCCAGCTTTGTTTTTGTTAACATTGCTTCATGTTCCTTTCTAGTACCATATGAATTTTAGAATTGTTCTTCTATTTTTGTAAAAATGTCATTGGAATTTTGATAGTTATTACACTGACTCTGTAGATCACTTTGAGGAGCACGGATATTTTAACAATATTCTTCCAACTCATGAAGATGGGATATCTTTCCATTTTCTTCTGTCCTCTTCATATTCTTTCATTAAGATTTTATATATTTCAGTGTACAGATCTTTAATCTTCTTGGTTAAATGTATTCCTATGTGCTTTATTTCATTTGATGCTTTTGTACATGGGACGATTTTCTTAATTCCCTTTTCAGATACTTTGTTGTTAGTGTATAGGAATGCAACTAATTTTTGTAGGTTCATTTTGTATCCTGCAACTTTCTGAAATTCATTTATTTTTTCTAACAGTTTTTTGTGGTCTTTAAGGGTTTTCTATATATAATATTATGTCATTTGCAAAGAAAAAAATTTACTTCTTCCTTTCTGGTTTGGCTACTTCTTCTTCACTTTTCTTGCCTAGTTATTCTGGCTAAGACTTCCACTTGAATAAAAGTGGCAAGAGTGGGGCATCCTTGTCTTGTTCCTGATCTTAGAGGAAAAGCTTTCACCTTTTTACTATTGAGTATTATATTAGCTGTGGACTTGTCATACATAGCATTTATTATGTTGAGGTACATTCCTTCTACACCTAACTTGATAAGAGTTTTTTTTTTTTAAATCATGAAAGGGTGTTCAATTTTGTCAAATGCTTTTCTATATCTATTGGGTTGATCGTATAACTTTTATCCTTTATTCTTTTAATGTGGTATATGACATTTATAGATTGGCATGTCAAACCATCCTTGCATCCTAGGCATAAACCCCACTTAATCATGGTGTATGATCATTTTAATGTGTTGTTGAATTCAGTTTGCCAGTATTTTGTTGAGGATTTCTGTATCTATGTTTATCAGAGATCTTGGCTTATAATTTTCTTCTCTTATAGTGTCCTTATCTGACTTTGGTACAAGAGTAATGCTGGTCTCATAAAATGAATTTGGGAGTATTCTCTCCTCTTCACTTTTTGGGAAGAGTTTGAGAATAATTTGAATTCATTCTTTCACTGATAGAATTCAACTGTGAAATCATTAGGTCTTGGACTTTTCTTTTTTGGGAGGTTTCTGATTACTGAGTCTATCTCCTTACTCATTATTGGTCTATTCAGGTTTCCTGTTCAGTCTTCGTAGGTTCTATGTTTCTAGGAGTTTATCCATTCTTCTAGGTTATCCAATTTGTTGGCATATAAGTACTTACAGTAGTCTTACATGATCTTTTGTGTTTCTGTATCAGTTGTAATGCTTCCTCTTCAATTATAATTTTATTTGAGTCTTCTCTTTTTCTTAGTCCAGCTAAATGTTTGTCAATTTTGTTTATCTTTTCAAAAAAACATCTCTTAGTTTCACTGATCTTTTCTAGTCTCTATTTCATTTATTTCTGCTCTGATCTTTATCACTTCCTTCCTTCTGCTAACTTCAGGTTTAGTCTGCTTTTTAACTTTTTTGAGGTGTAAAGTTAGGTTATTTGAGATCTTTCTTTTTTTCTTAATGTAGGCATTTATTGCTGTAAACTTCCTTCTTAGAACTGATTTTCCTTCATTGTATAAGTTTTGGCATGTTTCCATTCTTGTTTATCTCAAGATACTTTCTGGTTTCCCTTTTGATTTCTTCTTTGACTAACTGGTTATTCAGGAGTGTTTTTTACTTCCCACACATTTGTGAATTTTCCTTCTGTTATTGATTTCTAGTTTCACACCACTGTGGTCAGAAAAGATACTTGATATAACTCAATCTTTTAAAATTTAGTAAGACTTTTTTGTAGCCTAAAATATGATCTTAGGGAAAGTTCCATGTGCACTTGAAAATAATGTGTATCCTGTTGCTATTGGATGGAATGATCTGAATGACCTGTATAGGTCTGTAAGTTCCACTTGGTCTACATGTCGTTTAAGGCTGGTATTTCCTTTATTGACTTTCTGTCTGTATGATCTATGCATTGATGAAAGTGGGGTAGTAAAGAAACCTCCTGTTATTGTAGTACTGTTTATTTCTCCATTTAAGTCTGATAATATTTGCTTTATATATTTAGGTGCTCTTACATGTTGGGGTGCATAAATATTTACAACTGTTATATCCTCTGTTGGATTGATCTCTATCATTCTGCAATGTCCTTCTTTCTCTTTTATTAGTCTTTATTTTAAAGTCTTTTGTCTGATATAAGGATAGCTAACCCAGCTTTCTTTTTGTTTCCATTTGCATGGAATATCATTTTCCATCCCTTCACTTTTAGGCTATGTGTGTCCTTAAAGCTAAAACGAGTCTCCTGTAGGCAGCATACTGTACAATCTTGTTTGTAGTCACTTAGCCACTCTGTGTCTTTTGGTTGGTGATTTTGATCCATTTACATTTAAAGTAATTATTTATAGGTAAGGACTTACTATTGCCATTTTGTTAATTTGTTTCTGACTGTTTTGTAGTTCTGTTGTCTCTTTCTTCCTTTCTTGCTGTCTTCCTTTTTCAATGGATGATTTTTTTGTAGTGATGTACTTTGATTCCTTTCTCTTTCTCTTTTGTGTATCTACTACAGGTTTCTTATTTTTGGTTATCATGAGGCTTATATGAAACATCTTATAGTTGTAAAAGTCTACTTGAAGTTGACAACTGCTTAAATTTGACTGCATACAAAATCTGTTATGTTTTAACTTTTCCTCCTGTCACATTTTATGTTGTTGATGTCACAATTTATAACTCATGGATTGTGTATTCACTATAAAATTACTGTAGTTACAGTTAAATTCTTTTGCCTTTTAACTTTTATAGCAGAGTTAAAAGTGATTTATGCATCATCCTTATAGTATTAAAATATTCTGAACTTGACTATATTCTTACTTTTACAGTGAGTTTTATATTTCCTATGTTTTTATGTTAGTTGGCATCCTTTAAGGAAAGGCTGAAGAACTCTCTTTAGCATTTCTTGTAAGGCACGTCTAGTGATGATGAACTCCCACAGATTTTGTCTGGGAAAGTTTTTATCTCTCCTTTATTTCTGAACTATAGCCTTGCCAAGCATAGCATTTTTGGTTGACAGTTTTTTCTTTCAGCAGTTTGAATATATCATGCCACTCTTCCCTGGTCTGCAAAGTGTATGCTAAGAAATACAGTGCTGATCTTATAACAGTTCCCTTGTATGTGATGAGTTGGTTTTCTCCTGCTGATTTCAAAATTGTCTTTGACTTGAGAATTTGATTGTAATGTGCTATAGTGAAGATCTCTTAATATTTTTATCTATTTGAGGTTCCTTGGGCTACATGGATTTGGATGTTCATTTCCCTCTCCAGATTAGGGAAGTTTTCTGTCATTATTTCTTTAAATAAGTTTTCTGCCCTTTTCTCTTTCTTTGTTCCCTCTGGGACTCCCATAATGCATATATTGTTTATTTTCATGGTCTTCTGTAAGTCCTGGAGGCTTTTCATTCTTTTTTCTCTGATTGGGTAATTTCAATTGACCTGTTTTCATGCTCACTGATTCTTTCTTTTGTTTAATCGCTCTGTTGTTGAAGCTTTCTATAGAATTTTTCAGTGCAGTAATTTTGTTCTTTTGTTTTAGAATTTCTGTTTGGTTCATTTTTATGATTTCTCTTTGTTGAACTTCTCATTTTCTTCATGTATTGTTTCCCTGATTTTGCTTAGTTGTCTGTGTTCTTTTGTAGCTCACTGAGATCCTTTAAGATGATTATTTTGAATTCTTTGTCAGGCAATTCACAGATCTCAATTTCTTTAGGGTAAGTTATTGGTGTTTTATTTTGTTCCTTTGATTGTGTCATGCTTCCCTGATTATTTGTGATTCTTGTCACATTGCATTGGTGTTTCTGCCTCTGAAGAAGTAGGCATTTATTTCAGTATTTACAGACTGGCTTTGGCAGGGAAATCCTTTCACCAGTCTCCTTATTCAGAGATTTTGGACAGGCTGTCTAGTGGGGGTCTGTGAGCAGGTTTACTGCTGGAGTACTTGGGTAGGCTGCTCAGGTACCTGGGTCAGCAGGTGAGTGGGGCCTGTGCCTGGGTCCATGGGCGCTGACCTGGTAATAGGTGGGTCTTGAGCCTGATCCTGTAGGGACTGGCCTAGTGCTGGGATGGGCCTGTGGTACCTGAAACCTGAATCTGCAAGGGTGAGTCTGGATCCTGGGTCTCTGGGGGTTGGCCAGTGTTGAGGTCTACTGGGGTTTGTTGGAACCTGGGTTTCCAGGGTTGGTTTGGCACTGGGATGAGTCTGAGGCCACAGGGGCTGGCTTGGTGCTGGGTGAGTCTGGAGGATGGGTCGGCAATATCCTACCTGGAGTCTGGGGTTGCAGGGGCTGGCCTGGTGCTGGGGTGAGCTTGGAACTCGAATACAGGGGTGAGTTTGGAGCCTGGGGACACGGGGGCTGAACTGGTGCTGAGGTGGGCCCAAAGGTTGGGTCTTTTGGTGCTGCCCTGGAATCCTTAGCTCTTGTGAAGGTATTTTTGTTCATGGATAGTTGTTCAATTGGTATTTCTGTTAGGGGATGAGCAATGGAAACTTATATCTCACCCTCTTGCTGCCATCACTCTCTTATGGCTGAATTTTAAAATTACCATGTAAATCTTATATTTCAATTTCTAGTTATGTTGGACTTTTTGGATTGGCTTTCTAATTTTCATATCTTGTCTCTATATTATATTACTTCAATTTTGGGGTTCTTTTTGGGAGGTCTACCTAGCTTTATCTTCTGAACATTGTTTTTTTTTTTCCTGCTATCATAATTTTGATTTTCCAGAGTTCTTTTTTGGTTCCATGAATGTTTCTTTTATAAAAAGTACCATTCTGTTCATGTTCTATGAATTTCATTTTTTCTCTTATCTCTGAGGCTACTAGTAACAGTGTATTTGTTGTTTTTGCTGAAGGTTTCTTCTCCCTGAATTCTGTTTCATCCAAGTTACTTTCCCCCCACTTCTATCTGTTTGGTCTCTATCTTTTATGTAAGAAGCTGTACTTAGGTATTTACTGATCCTTTGTTCTCTGCTCATATTTAAGAGTAGATGCTAAAAAGCTGACTGGAAGTTCTGGCTTATGGGTTTGTTGACTCTGAGCTTTACTGTAAAATGATCTGCCTGGGTTCTTTCCTTGGGGCTGAGCCAATGTCAAATTTTCAGGTCTTTATTCTTTCGCTGGCCAGATTCTCCAGAAAAGCATCTTTTTGTCTCCTGCCTAGAGGTTCAGGACAGGTTGCCTAGATTCTGAAAGTTGAGTAAGGAATGAAGACTGGGCATCTTAGCTTTCAGTAAGGATACACTCATTTCATCTGTTTTCACTATGGTAGCCCTACCTTCAATTGTGCCCAGTGCTCCCCAGTCCAGAGGCCCTCTATTTTATACTCTTGAGGGAATAAAGCACAGTCTCCCAGCAGCAGTCGCCTGCCTGGGTAGAGGAGATGACCTGGAGATCAGCTGTTTCCTTAAAGAAACTTTCTATAAACTCTCCTCATTTTTGGTTCTATCTTTATCCCACCCCTACTTCCAACGTTCCCGGTACCCCAAAGTCCTGACTGTTTGGAGGTTTTTGTGATATATCCAGTTGCTTCTTTGTCTTTTCCTATAGTGGCTTAGGTTTCAGGTAGTGTGCTAAATTTATTTACTTTCTGGTTTCCAAATCCTTATTTTTTTCTCCTTTTTTCCTTTGTTATTATGGATTTATTCCTTAAAAAAATCTCTGTACTGTCATTTTAGTGGAATTTCAAGAGGGACTAAAAGTACTATATGTGGGTAAGTTGCTATCTTCATTCAGAAGCTTACCCACACTTTACTATGGCCACTTTATCATATAGCAATGTCACTTATAGTAGCAAGTATAGCCATGCCACTAATTCATCATAGAATATGAAGCTAATAGCATTAGTTGGTAACAGGGAACAATATTTTTCTATAAAGAGCCACAGATTCATGGTAATTTAAAACTTCTCGAGAAGGTTCTAAGAGACTCTTGGTTAAATTACCATTTGTAGGCCTTAAGCTATACTGAGAAACTCTATACACTTAATGGTTTTAAAAAATCTCTTTTGAGGAGAAAAAGGTGAAAATAACTAAGGTATGACTATTAATTGTTTTCAAGTAAGTCACACTAAGATCTGTAATGCACCTGTATTCCAAAAGATAAAGTTTACATTACTGCTTAAACTGTAATACTTGCAAAATTCTTTTCAGAAATCTATTTTTAAAATTGTACCAGCTTGATGTTTAACATTACCATCAAAGAACAGAGGAGACATTCACTGGAGCCAATGAACATGAGGTAATAGAGTTTGGCTGTCATATCACATCTACTCTCAGGGTTTTAATACTGCCCCACTTTGAAACATGATTTCATGATTTGTGATTGTGAGAAAAACCTTGAGGAGACAGACCTGATTTCTTGATTGTGAGAAAAACCTTGAGGGTACAGACTTCATGAGCAGAGGGCTACAATAAATGTGGTAATATGTGGCTCTTTTACCACTGTATCATTAGTCTGTAAGTAATAATGTTTTGAATAGTACAAAAAGAAGCAGTAGACTGTCCTCTGGTCTTTAAGGCCTCTTGGTGTCTTGAAATTCCTTCTTACTTATCTTAGGATAATAGAAATTAGGACAATAGGAAGGAAGTACCTCTTGATTTTGGCAATTATCTAATAGGACTTTAGTGAAAAGCAACTTATTTTACCGAGAAATATAAACTAAAGTCAGTTGCATTTTCAATTAAGAACTAAGATAAAAGAGTCTATAAAATAAATAAAGCTAAACCATATACTTCAGTTCTTTGTAATAGCTCATAAAAGAGAAACAAAACTAGAACACAAAGAAAGAGACAAATAAACTGCCTCAATATTTGCCAAAGTCACATAAGAGCTGCCTTTAAATATAATGTTTGAAAGAATATCGTGTAGTAGATGAATCTGATGTAATTATGTGAGTATTAGAGAGCATAAAAAGGATCAATACACAAAGAAGAGAAAATGTTTTAAGGCTCAGAGCTGGAAAAATAAAATCATATACCTCAGTAGATAACTATTTGTCCCCGGAAGTTTAGAAGCAGGGGCTACTGGATGGTTAAATACTTATAGGACATGTTCAGAGGGAATTTTCTTATTGAAAGTAATAGATACTCTCTAAAGTTTTTTCCGATGCAGATTTAATTTTTTTTCTTTCCTCTGTTCTTTTTAACAAAGGTAATATTTTCTTAGGTCTAGAAGTAATGACTATTCATTGCAAGAAAACTGGAAAACAGAAAAGCACACAAAAGGAGTAACTACCCAGAGAGAACCAGTGTTAAATTTTTGCTATATTTGCCACCAATTTTTGGTTTTAAAGCATAATTATATTCATTAAAGACTGTACTTGTACAATTATAGACATAAACAAGATTACCTTTTGGCCTTGTTCACAGGCTGAATGAAATTAACTTCTGGACCAGAAATGTCTTATCCCTGATATAAACTCCAATAAGCTATTGCAGAAACAAGTTACGGGGAACTTCGTTATTACTTAGGGATTAACTAAATGTATATTCCTTTGTATATTCAGTATACATATTTTAGCACCTACTACTTTCAAAGGCACTGGCCTAGTGTCCTCAGACATAAAGGTGAATGAGATAGTTGCTGGAGAGGACACCTAGTCAGAAGACCAAGGTAGAAGAAGAATGTGATAAACAGCCAGACCAGAGGGGTGGTTAAAGGACATACCAAAAGAGGGTTGGTTGCAAGAGCCTGTCCACAAAAAATAATCTATCCAAAGATGCTTTCCATATCTAACCCTGACAGGACCAGGCATAGGAAAGACTCAAGATCACAATTTTTTACGTAGTATTTTACACAGCACTTATCACACTTCAGTGAGTATATTACTTCTTTCATGAAATACATTTTTTTCTACCCATGTCATTCATAAGCCACAAATCTGATTTCTACTATGTTTTAAATAAGTGTTTGATTTTGATGTATAGATATTTTCTTCATTACTTTAAAACTGAGGTTTAACTGTCTTCTGATCACATTCTGCTTTTGTAAGATAATGTGAAGCACTGAGAACAAATACTCTGGGTGCCTAGTAAGTGCTAGTAGAAGCCAAGGAGACAAATTAGGCCAATGCCTAATTTTGAGTCTCTTAAGCAATAAGGAATTTCAGGACACCAAGAGAACGCTCTTTTAGGGATTCCATAGCCTAGTTGGTAAGAAGACAGACATGCAAACATGCTGTCTCACATAATAGGCCATACATTATAGTGATAAACAGTCCAGAATTTGGAGTGATACAGACCTGGACTTGAATCCAAGCTAGGTCACTTTGTATGTGTGCAATCTCTCAGAGCGTCTGTTTCCTCAACTGTAAAATGGGAACACTGACACCTAAACTCATAGTGATATGAAGATTAAACAAGCCATCATATATGAAACAGTTGTTACCTGGCAAAGAATAAAGCCTCAGCAACATGTTAGCTGTTAGGTAGGAGAAAGGCAACATGCAAGGCAGAAAAGGGGCACAAAAGAAAGCTTTTGACTTAAAAACCTCTTTTGGCAATATTTCTATAAGTAAAGATACACTTATGTATCTCGAGATATGAAAAGTTGATCTGAAGGGTTCTGCTTCTGGTAATGATGAACTAAGTGTTTTGGATTAACCCTCCCACTGAGAAAATCTGCAGTAAAAATCCTTTTTGAAGGCACTGGACTATTAACAGGGCAGTGAAGAACTATGGTGTCCAGATGTAGAAGGAAATCCAGAAAGGAGGAGCCTAGCATTTGTGACCATCTTTCCCTTGGGGCATCTGCTGATTTTGGAAGAGGGGCCTGAGAGGTTGAGAAGTTGAGCTTTCACTTGCTAGTATTCTGTTAATGATTTTTGGGTCTATCTTCATGAGGGATGTTGGTCTGTAGTTTTATTTTCTTGTATGTGTCTGTCTGGTTTTGGTATCAAGGTAATGCTGTTTTCATAAAATAAGCTGGAAATTGTTCCCTCCTTTTCTATTTTCTGGAAGAAGTAGTACAGAGTTTGATATTTCTTCTTCAGATGTTTGGAAGAATACAGTAGTGAAATTATCTGGGCTGAGAGGTATCTTTTTCAGAAAGTTTTAAACTATGAATTCAATTTTCTTTAATAGATACAAGACTATTCAGGTTATGTATTTCTCCTTGGACAACTTTTGTTAACTTGTGACTTTAATGGAATTGGTCCATTTCATTTAAGTCACCACATTTACGTGTGTTTATGTCATTCATAGTATTCCTTTATCTTTTGAATATCTAATTTCTCTTGATACATTCTTTTGGACCCAAGGATTATTTAGAATTGTGTTCTTTAATTTCCAGTTGTCCTTCTCTTATTGAGTTTTACATTAATTCCTTTATGGTCAGAGAATATACTTTGTATTATCTCAACTCTTCTTCTTTTTAAACAGCTTTATTGAGATATATTTCCCATATCATACAATTCATCCATCTAAAATGTATAGTCAAATGCTTTTCAGTATATCCAGAGAGTTGTATAACCATCACCACAATTAACTTTTATCACATCCAAAAAGAAACCCCATACCTAGTAGCACTTATACGTCATTCCCTGCCCCACCCCTGCCTCTCCAGGTCCCTCATGGCCTAGGCAACTACTAACGTACCTTCTGTATCTATAGATTTACCTATTTTGGACAACTCACATAAATGTATTCATACAATATGTAGTCTTTTGTGATTGATGTCTTTTAATCTGCATAATGTTTTCAAGATTCAACTATGTTGTAGTATGTAGCACTTCATATTTTTTTATTGCTGAATATTAGATTATATGGATATATCACATTTGTTTTTCCATTCATTAATTGATAGACATTTGGGTGTTCCCGTATTTTGGCTACTGAAAATAGTGATGCTATGAAACTTGTATGGGTGTACAAGTTTTTGTGTGGATATGTTTTCATTTCTCTTGGGTATATTCCTAGCAGTGGAATTTCTGGGTCATATGGTATCACTATAACCATTTGAGGAACTGTCAGTGTTTTCCATAGTGGCTGCTGCATTTTACATTCCCAATAGCAGTGTATGAGGGTTCCCATTTCTCCACATCTTTGCCAACACTTGTTTATTATCTGACTTTTTATTCATAGCTATCCCAGTGGGTGTAAAGTGGTATCTCACTGTGGTTTTGATTTGCATTTCTTTGATGATAGTGATATCAAGAATCTTATGTGCTTATTGGCTGTATAGATATCTTCTTTGGAGAAATGTCTATTCAGATCCTTTGCTCATTTTAAAATTGAGTAATCTGTCTTTTTATTATTGAGTTGTGTTATTTATATATTCTAGATCCAAGTTATGTATCAGATATATCATCTAAAAATATTTTCTCCCATGCTGTGGGTTATCCTTTATGTTCTTGATGTTGTTTTTTGAAGCATAAATTTTTAAAATTTTGATGAAGTCCAATTCATTCATTTTTTTCTTTTGTTGTTTGTGGTTTTGGTGTCATCTAAGAAACTGCATCTGACCAAGGTCGTGAAAATTTACTCCTATACTTTCTTCTGAAAGTTTTTATAGTTTTAGCTCTTACATTTAGGTCTGTGATCCATTTGAGCTAATTTTTTTGTATAACATGAGGTAGGGGTCCAAATTCATTCTTTTGCATGTGGATATCCAGTGTCCAGCACCACTTGTTACAAGACATTTTTTCCCCCATTGAATTGTGTCTTAAGATCCTTGTTGAAAATCAGTTACCATAAATGTGAGGATTTACTTCTGGACTCCTAATTCAATTCCATTTATCTGTATGTCTGTCTTTATGCTAGTATTTTATATGGTCTTTACCTCAGCTTTGTATATTTTGAAATCAGAAAGTATGAGTCCTATAATCTTATTCTTTTTCAAGATTGTTTTGGTTACCCTGATCCTTTTGTTTTTTCATATTAATTCAAGATAATTTCCATTATTGCAAAAACAACAACAAAAAAAGTAGCTGAGATTTTGTTAGGAATTGCTTTGAATCTATAGATCAGTTTGGGAAGTATTGCCATGCTAACAATATTAAGCCTTCTGATCCATGAACATGGGATATCTTTGTTTCATTTAGATCTTCCTTAGTTTCTTTCAACAATATTTTATAGTTCTCACAGTATAAGTTTTATGCTTCTTTTGTTAAATTTATTCCTAGGTATTTTATTCTTTTTGCTGCTATTATAAATGGAATTATTTTCTTAATTTCATTTTTGGATTTTTCATTGTTCATGCACAGAAACAATTGATTTTTGTAAACATATTATGTATTATATCAATCTTGTAAACTGATTTTGTAAATTGAAATTAACCTTTATTATGTTCTAACAGTTTCTTGGTTGATTTCTTAGGATTTCCTGTATATAATATCATATTTAACTTTGTAGTTTTTGGGACTTCCCTGGTGGTGCAGTGGTTAAGAATCCACCTGCCAACACAGGGGACACAGGTTCAAACCCTGGTCCAGGAAGATCCTACATGCTGCGGAATAACTAAGCCCGCGTGCCACAACTACTGAGCCTGCACTCTACAGCCCGCAAGCCACAACTACTGAGCCTGTGTGCCACCACTATTGAAGCTCACAAGCCTACAGCCCGTGCCCCGCAACGAGAAGCCCGCACACCGCAACAAAGAGTAGCCCCCGCTTGCCACAACTAGAGAAAGCCTGTGCACAGCAATGAAGACCCAACACAGCCAAAAATAAATAAATTAATTAATAAATTTATAAAGTTACATTAAAAAATAATTTTCCTTCTTCCTTTCCAATTTGTAAGCTTTTTATTTCATTTTCTTGCCTGATAATCCTGTCTAGGGTCCAGTGTTGAATAGAGCAGACATCCTTGTCTTTTTCCTGATCTTAGGAAAATAGCATTCAAACTTTCACCATTAACTAGTTGTTAGCTGTAGGTTTTTCATAGATATGCTTTATCTGGTCAAGGAAATTCCTGTCCATGTTTAATCTGTGTTTTTTTTGTTTTTTTAAAATCATGAAGCAATGTTGAACTTTTTCAACTGCTTTTTCTGAGACTACTGGGTTGATCATGTGGTTTTTATCCTTTGTTCTATTAATATGATGTGTGACATTGTTTGGTTTTTAGATGGTAAACTAACCTTGCATTTTTGGGATAAGTCTCACTTAGTCATGGTATATAATCTTTTTCATATTTTGCTAGATTAAGTTTCCTAATTTTGTTGAGTATTTTTGTATCTATATTCATAAAGGATAGTGGTTTACAGTTTTCTTGTAATGTTTTGTCTGGTTTTGGTATCTGGGTAATACTGGCCTTATAAAATGAATTTGTAAGTGTTCCTTCCTCTTTTATTTTTTCAAAGAGTTTGTAAAAAACTTATTTTTTTAAAAGTGTTTGGTAGCATCCTTTAGTGAAGCCACCTCAGCCTGGGACTGTTTTTCTTATTCAGATTTTTAATTTCTTCTTGAACCAGTTCAGCAGTTTGGCTCTCTCTAGGAATTTGTTCATTTTGTCTAAGTTACCTAATTTGTTAGCATAAAGTTGTTATATATAATATATATATATATATACTATAATCCTTTTCATTCCTTTATGGTCAGTAGTCATGTTCCCTCTTAATTCTGACCTTAATAATTTGTATGTTCTTTTTTTTTGATCAGTATAGCTAAAGCCTTATCAACATTACTGATATTTTCAAAACAACTGACTTTTGGCTCCACTGACTTTCTCTACTGTTTTCCTATTCTCTCATTTATCAATTTTAATCTCTTTTTTTTTTTCTGTTTGCTATACTTCATTTGCTCTTGTTTCCCAGTGTCTAAAAGTGGAAGGTTAGGTTATTGATTTAAGACATTTCTTCTTTTTCAATAGATGGATTTACAGCTTCATCCCATAAGTCTTGGTATACTATGTTTTCCTTTTTGTTCATCTTAAAGTTTTGGTATGTTGTTTCTTCATTTTCCTTCATTTCAAATTATTTCCTAATTTCCTTTAGGTATGCTTCTTTGATCCATTGGTTATTTAAGCAGTGTGTTGTTTCTGCATATTTGTGAATCCTCAAATTTCTTTCTGTTAATTTTATTCCATTGTGGTCAGAGAACATAATTTGTGTAATTTCACTTATTATATTTTTTGAGGCTATTATATGGCCTACCACATACTCTATCCTGGAGAATGTTCCATGTGCACTTGAGAAGAATATATTGATATATTCGGCTGTTCTTAGGTGGGGAGTTCTATAGATATGTGTTAGGTCCAGTTGATTTATAGTTTTGTTTATAGTGTTATTCATGACTTTTATTTCCTTGTTGATCTTCTTCCTGACTGTCCATCACTGAAAGTGGGGTACTGAAGTCTCCAAATATTGTTGAATTATTTACTTCTCCTTGCAATTCTGTCAGTTTTTGTTTCATGTATTTTTAGGGTTCTGTGTTGTTACGTGCATATATGTTTGTAATGTCTTTCTGTTGGATTGACCCTTTTATGAAATAGAATGTCCTTGTCTCTAGTAACAATTTTTGTTTTGAAGTCTATGTCCTCTGATATTTATATAGCCACTCCAGGTTTCTTAGATTGTTGTTTGCATGGCATATCTAGATCCTTCCTTTTCCTTTCCCCCCCCCCCCGTATCTTTAAATCTAATCTGTCTCATATAGACAGCACAGAATTGTATCCAAAAAACATTTTTTTTTGATCCAGTCTGAAAATCTCTGCGTTTTGATGAAACAATTAATCCATTCACATTTAATGTTATTATTGTTATAGTTGGACTTATGTCTGCCATTTTACTTTTTGTTTTTTATGTGTCTTGGAGTTTTTCCTCTATTTTTCCTTTATTGCTTTCTTTTACATTTAAGTGAATATTTTCTAAGTGGGACACTTTAACTCTTTTAATGATTTTTTTTTACTATGTATTTTTGAGTTAATTTCCTGCTGTTTGCTCTAGGGCTTACCATATACATTTTAACTTCTTAGAATTACTTCAGATTTATACTTAATTCCTGTGAGATACTGAAACACTCCTATATAACTATTCCCTCATCCCTCTTTTTTATGCTATTGTTATATATATCACATCTCTATATACTACCAACCCAATAATACATTGTCCTAATTATTACGGTATATAATTTATGTTTTTTAAAGAAGCTGATAGAAGAAAGGCGAGCAAGTATATATTCATGTTTGTTATATAAAGCTTCTTTATTATCATTTATATCATTTGTTCCTATGGGATAATAGGAGGAAAAGATGGGAAGTATTTGAGGAAAGCTTTTTCATAATTAAGTAAATATGAAAGATAAAAGATTGAAATTGAGAGGGTTAACAGAACACCAAAAAGGCAAGAAATGGAAAAATGCACAGCCTTCAAACCTTCGGAAATTTAGGTAATTAAAACCATCTAAACATTCAAAGTAATGGATTAATGGTAAATTATAAACATGCACACTTACTGGCATAGAAATATACTCTTACGTGAAGAAGTGTATCACAAAACTGTATACTAAATGATACAATGATTTCTCACTTGGTGCAGAGAGAAAGAGAGAGGAGGAGGAGTGAAAGGAGGGGATGGAGGGGAATGACGAGGGAGGAGGAGGATGAGGTAGGAGGACATATACCAAAATGTTAACTATGGGTCAAGGAATTATGAATGAATTTTATATTAAGGTTTCTGAATGTATGTATTTTTAAATTTTTAATACTTAATGTATATTTGTGATAAAACGATAAACTTAAAAAATTAATCCAGCAGAAATGAGCAAAAAACATGAAAAGGCAAGTCACCTAAGATGAAATAAAAATGGCCAAAAATGTATGAAAAAAATTCAGCCTTGGGACTTCCCTGGTGGCACAGTGGTTAAGAATCCTGCTGCTAATTCAGAGGACACGGGTTCAATCCCCAGTGTGGGAAGATCCCATGTTGCTTAGAGCAACTAAGCCTGTGTGCCACAACTACTGAGCCTGTGCACCACAACTACTGAAGCCTGCATGCCCTAGAGCCTGCGTGCTGCAACTACTGAGCCCATGTGCTGCAACTACTGAAGCCCGCGTTCTCTAGGGCCCACGTGCCACAACTACTGAGCCATCGTGCTGCAACTACTGAAGCCCGCGCACCCTAGGGCCTGTGCGCTGCAACTACTGAGCCTGCGTGCTGCAACTACTGAAGCCCACGTGCCTAGAGCCTGTGCTCTGCAACAAGAGAAGCCGTCACAATGAGAAGCCTGCACAGTGCAACAAAGAGTAGCCCCCGCTCACCACAACTAGAGAAAGCCCGCATGCAGCAACGAAGACCCAAAGCAGCCAAAAAAAAAAAAAAAAATTCAGTATGTCTTAAAAAAAAAATTCAGCCTCACTAGCAATCAAAGAAATGCAAAAAAGATAATACTGAATTCTTATCAAATTCGAAAATATTTTTAAGAGGAAGATACCTAGTGTGAATAAGGGTTATAGGAAATATGATCAATACTTTGTTGATAAAGGTATAAAATGATACAGTTTTTCTGAAAATCAATTTAATAGTTTTTATAAATGCTCTTAAAAATGTCTACACCCTTTAACCTAGCAATTCCTTTCCTGGGGAATTTATTTTAAGGAAAAATATAGTGGATGTTACAACTATTTAGCTAAAACTACTAGAGGATATTAGGAGGTAACATTCCAAAGGATTAAATCTAATCCTATGGAATTAATTAACCTACATGTCCAAAGAGTATGTAAAACTTTATATGAAAAAGACTGTACAACACATACCAATTTTTAAGTGTCTTTTTCTGAGTGTTAGAATTATCAGTATTAAAATTTATTTTCTTCTGCTTTAGCCATGTTTTCTAAGTTGTCTACAATGAACAACAAATTACTATCTTTGAAATGGACAACATGCTGCCCATGAAATAGATTAGCTTTATTTCCATTTCAATGATTTCCAAACCATATATCCAACATTTAGATAACTTTTTGAACTAACATGCAGACAGCTGAGTCAGTAATACCAGCAAGCAGCATCAGGGACTGCAGACTCTCCCTCCCTTGGTACTGAGCAGAAGCTATGTGCAGGACACTGTGTTACACAAGCTAGGAATAAAAAGAAGAGAAGGACACAAAAATCTATGTCCCTCTCTTCTTTTTATTCCTAGCTTGTGTAACACAGTGTTACAGAGGTGTAAGAAACAGATGGCTAAACTCACAGCGACAAATCAAGGTATGCCAAGGAAAGGGAGAGATGATTCTAACTGGGAGGATGAGGGCGTGTTCTCATATACTAGTCATCCACAATTTGCTCTTCTTTCCTCTCCAATTTACTACTGAACAAGGAAGATCATGAAACAACTAAAATCCACAGTATCTATCCCCACATTCCATATAAATGCTTAATATCCTTCAGGGCCAGCTCACATGTCACTTCACCTTTGTTTCCAGGGGTAAGAGCACTTCTCTTGATACATTGTGGCTGTGCATTCAGTCTGAGGGCAGAGACTAAATCAAACCCATCTTGGCACCCCTAGTTGAGCTGGCATTCACTAGGTATACATCATGAATTTTTCAAGCTTTGCTCATGTGTTTAACATCTTGGCAAAGGAAACTCAGAAGTCATACCTGGTGGGGTTCCTTTTGTCTTCCTCAGAAATCAAAAACCAAACAAAATCTGCATAGCTCATTCTTCCCTCCTTCTGTACTGTTTTTCCCCTGAAGAAAACACATGGTTATAAAGTTTCCTGAGCAATTACTCAGATAAATTTAGTACTATGAGAGACTAAGAAATAAAGTAACATTTCTTTGGAAATTAAGTTAAAAATAAATAGAATGCTGGAAACCTCACAAAGGGCAACCCCTTCCATTGCCTATCTTATTTTCAAATGCCTAGAGAATGAAATCAGAAAGCATTTGCAGATATGAAGAAAGAAATCTGGTTTCTAATTTGAATACAGATAATCAGCAGGTTAAATACTGTTACCTGTATTTAGATAAAGGACTAATGCCCATATATTAAAGAATTACCGCCATCTTGTATGAAGCCACAACTGCATGTTTTGTAGGGTATCATCTGACCTACAGCACTGACAAATCATGCAGGAAGCCTCACTAAAATGACATTGTTAAAGTATTACTTGCAGTTCATTTTAAAACTCAGATGCTTCTTCTTACCTTGTTACTGCCCCAGAGAATATCCTTTCAATAATCCTGTTTGAGGAAGCTAAATGTAAATAAAAAGTACAAAGCTAGTTAAAACATGCTCCAAAAGGCAATATTTTTGGCAAATTTATTTTCAATTAGCCACAAGCTAAAACTTAATAATCTTCCATGATGAGAATATGAGTAGTTAAATTTTTACTTATGTATAATTGATACTTTCTGAAAGTAGGAATTTGAGATGGCTTAATCAATCAATCATTTAAAAAAGAACAGGCAAATGGATGTGCCTGACAGCTGGGATATATTAATATAGTTGAGCGTCGAATTGGTTCTGAATATCCTGACAACTAAGACAAAAATGTACAAAATTTGTATTGATTTTGTTATCTAATGAGACAAGACAACTTTTCCCCTAAAACAAGACAGATTTTATCCTAGCATTAAATTCAAGGGGGTGGGGGAACTGATTGTTGGGGAATTTGAGTAAAACAATGGAGAACTGTTTTTCAGGTAGAATTTTATAGAAGATACCAAAACATACCACAAATACTTTTCTTATATTCTCATCCTATAAAAATCCAGGATATAACATGATATAACATACAATTTTTAAATAAATTCCATCAGTAAGTTTTATTCAGAGGGATGATTATATCTTAAGATAGTATGTTGCTTTTCATGATAGATCCTAGGTAATCTATATCAGTGTACCTCACTGTGAGTTCAAAGTAACCAAAAGCATTAGTTAAAAAAAAGGAGATAACAGTGGATCTCAGACCTATGGATGTGGTGAGGATAGGAATATGTTCTTTCAACAAGTGCCCCAGGCAATGGCATGCACACTAAAACTTCAGAACTAGTGATGAGATCATTAGAGTTAGCAGCTACCAGCTCTAACTCTTCTGCACAGCGTTAGGTACGGTCAACATAAAGGTTAATTAATTTGGTTGAAGAATGTTGAGAATATGAGTGTCAGCGCTGCCATTCCTGGCCACATACCAAAGGTTGAATAAGGGCCCCCTAGAGTTTGTTGAGCACTGGTTTATGGGGTTAATAATTTGAAAATAAGAGGAAATAGAACAAAACAGGGCTATATAGGAAAGGCAATGGTATTTAATTCTGAAGCTAAAGTCTTTTTGAAAGTCTTTCTTTAGAGTTAGAAGGTTTAAGCTCCTAAAACTTAAGATCATGTTGTCCCATTAAGGACAGATTAGTGGGTGGGCAATTACACAGAGTTTCAGTGGCTCCTGCATTATGCAGGCCTAGATGCCTGCTTTTCTGGACTTCATTCCTTTAATATGCCTCTAATGAGTTAGTCTATGTGTATATACAATATTTTAGGGCTTAATGAGAACTACGGTTATACCAGCCACAGAGGGCGCTTTAGGGCCCACAGGGTTTTGTATGACCTCTGGAGACCAGCTCACGTTATACAGATGATCTGGCCACTGGTAATTAGAAGGTGCATAGCTAATAAGGTTGGCCTGATACCCCTATAAATATCTCCATCTTTATGCTATTCTTGTAATAGGAAGGTATGACTATAGTCATACCTCAGAGATATTGTGAGTTCAGTTCCAGGCCACCTCAATAAAGTGAATACCACAATAAGGTGAGTCACATGAATTTTTTGGTTTCCCACTACATATGAGTTATGTTTATTCTATACTATAGTCTATTAAGTGTGCAACAGCATTACGTCTTAAAAAATCAATACATATAACTTAATTAAAAATACTTTATTGCTAAAAAATGCTAACCATCATCTGAGCCTTCAGCAAACTGTAATCTCTTTGCTGGCAGAGAGTCTTGCCTCGATGTCGATGGCTGCTGACTGATCAGGGTGCTGGCTGCTGAAGGCTGGGGTGACTGTGGCAATTTCTTAAAATAAGACGACAATGAAATCTGCCACATAGATCGACTCTTCCTTTCACAAATGATTTCTCTGTTACATGCAGTGCTGTTTGATAGCATTTTACCCACAGCGGAAGTTCTTTCAAAATTGGAGACAATCCTCTCAAACCTTGCTGCTGCTTTATCAACTAAGTTTATATAATATTCTAAATTTTTTGTTGTCATTTCAACAATCTTCACAGCATCTTTACCAGGAGTAGATTCCGTCTCCAGAAACTGCCCTCTTTGCTCATCCATGAGCAGCAACTCCTCGTCTGTTAGTTTTATCATGGGATTGCAGCAAGTCAGTCACATCTTCAGGCTCCTCTTCTAATTCTAGTTCTCTGGCTGTTTCTACCACATCTGCAGTTACTTCCTCCACTGAAGTCTTGAACCCCTCAAAGACATCCATGAGGATTGGAATCAACTTCTTCCAAACTCCTGTTCATGTTGATATTTTGACCTCTTCCCATGAATCATGAATGTTCTTAATGGCATCTAGAATGGTGATCCTTTACAGTAGGTTTTCAATGGACTTTGCCCAGATCCATCAAAGGAATCATTACCTATGGTAGCTATAGTCTTATGAAACGTATTTCTTGAGTGAGACTTGAAAGTTGAAACTACTCTTTGATCCATGGGCTGCAGAATGGATGTTGTGTCAGCAGGCATGTAAACAACATTAATCTCACTGTACATCTCCATCAGAGCTCTTGGGTGACCAGATGCGTTGTCAATCAGGGTCATATTTTGAAAGGAATCTTTTTTTCCTGAGCAGTAGGTCTCAACAGTGGGCTTAAAATATTTAGAAAACCATGTTGTAATCAGATGTGCTGTCATCCAGGGTTTGTTGTTCCATTTGTAAAGCGCAGGCAGAAGAGATTTAGCATAATTCTTAAGGGCTCTAGGATTTTTGGAATGGTAAATGAGCGCTGGCTTCGACTTAAAGTCACCACCTGAATTGCATTAGCCCCTAACAAGAGAGTCAGCCTGTCCTTTGACGCTTTGAAGCCAGGCACTGACTTCTCCTCTCTAGCTATGAAAGTCCTAGATGGCTTTTTCTTCCAATAGAAAGCTGTTTCATCTACATTGAACATCTGATGTTTAGTGTAGCCACCTTCATTATCTTAGCTAGATCTTCTGGATAACTTGCTGCTTCACCTTGTACTTTCGTATTATAGAGACGGCTTCTTTCCTTAAACCTCATGAATCAACCTCTGCTAGTTTCAAACTTTTCTCCGGAAGCTCCCTTACCTCTCTCAGCCTTCACAGAATTGAAGAGAGTTAGGGCCTTGCTCTGGATTAGGCTCTGGCTTAAGGGAATGTTGTAGCTGGTGTGGTCTTCTATCCAGACTACTAAAACTTTCTACATATCAGCAAACAAGGCGGTTTCACTTTTTTTTTTTTTTTTTTTTCTTAACCACATCATGCAGCTTGTGGGATCTTAGTTCCCCAACCAGGGATTGAACCTGGGCAGTGAAAGCACCAAGTCCTAACCATTAGACAGCCAGGGAATTCCCAGTTTCACTTTCTTATTCACGTGTTCACTGGAATAGCACTTTTAATTTCCTTCAAGAACTCTTCCTTCACATTCATTCACTACTTGGCTAGCTGTTGGCACAAGAGGCCTAGCTTTCAGCCTGTCCTGGCTTTCAACGTGCCTTCCCCTCTAAGCTTTCTAGCTTTTGATTTCAAGTGAGAGATGTGCCACTCTGCCTTTCACCTGGACACTTAGAGGCCACTGTCAGGCTATTAATTTGTCTAATTTCAATACTGTTGTGTCTCAGGGAATATGGAGGCCCGAGGAGAGGGAGGGAGATGGGGAAACACTTGGTCGGTAGAGTACTTAGAACACAAACAACAGTTATCTATTAAGCTTGCTGTCATACAGGTGTGGTTCATGGTCCCCCAAAACTATTACAATAGTAACATCAAAGATCACTGACCACAGATCACCATAAAAAATATAACAATAATGAAAACGTTTTGAAATATTGTGAGAATTACCAAAATGTGACACAGAGACATGAAGTGAACAAAGTGAACAAATACTGCTGGAAAAATGGCGCCGATAGACTTGCTCAATGCAGGGCTGCCCCAAACATTCAATTTGTAAAAAAAAATGCTCTATCTGCAAAGTGCAATAAAGCAAAGTGGAATAAAATGAGGTACATCTGTACTTGAAGAAGGAAGGATACAATACTAAAATGCTTGTTTATCAAATAAGTACAATTTAGTATTTCCTCTTGATGCCTGGTTGGCACCTGAGTTTTGTGAGCTAGAGCTCTGTTTCTTAAAATGGAAAGTTCTATGAAAACTGACATATAGAATGAACCTTTTCTTAAGATGTATACTACTAGTCACAGATATACCAAATATCAGAAGCAAAATTCTAAGTATTTATTTAAGATTTGTACTTTGCTACATCTAAAAGGCTAAGGGCTTATTAAAAAAATCCACAGTGTCTGAGAAGACATTTAAGAACAGAACAGGGACAATCTTATGAGAGAAGAATGAATCAGTGTATCTTGGTGCTTGGTTAAGAATATTAAATCAGCAGGAAACAGGTTCTAAGTTTACTACTGATCAAAATGAAGTAAGAAGGGTAATATCATGTAATACGTAATTTTTTGTTTTCTGACAAAAGAAAGCACACAAAATTCACCTGCAGAGAAAATACCTTTTCTAGAACTAAATTCCAGGAAAGGTTTTATGAATCCTTGAAAACACTGGCAAGTTAGAAACATCATTTTCATCCTTGGTTGTTTATAAATACTGTAAAATGAGAATTTATAAAGGCGTATATACATTCTCTTTGAAATAAACTTTACATAGAAGTGGTTCCTATTCAGTTCATCATCAGAAAATAAGCATCACTATAAAGACTCACCCATTCATCAAAACTAAGACTCTAATTTCTTACTTACCTCCAAACCCCTTCTCCTAAACCTGGTTTCTAAATAAAAAATTAGTATCTTCACTCATTTCTACTTAAAAATTCTTGGCCCTTTCAAGAGGACTTGATTAGATACAGAATTTAAGAAATGGGAACTCCCCATAACGAGTGAGCACAATTTAACTCTTGCCTTCTTCAAAATAGTAAAGTCAACAGCCATAGAAACACTCACCCTGGTCATTGTATCGAGACAGATCGGCCTGGCTGATGTAGAGGTCATGATCACTATCTAGTTCCCAGAATTTACAATAAATAACATAGAAGTGTTCATAGGAGAAATAATCTGTGATTTGGTTTATATCTTCCTCTTCTTCCAAAAGCGCTAGAGTCTGAAACGGTATGAATAGAAGGATTAATTTATTTTAAAAATACGAAGACCCAGCTTTAGCCATTATATAGATTCTAGTTAATTTTTATTCTAAACTGAATTAAAAATTTTGGTTTTGGTACCAAACCAGGAAATTTAGTAGGCAACCTCATCCTACCTTTTAATCAGTTGATCAACCTATAAGCATTTACGTGCTCTGTAATATTCTTAGCAAAGACTTAGATGCTACAGAGGATTTAAAAGCAGGGAAAGGGAAGAGCTATCACCAAGGGGACTGCAGCCTATCAGAGGTCCCCAGACTAGCAAGCACAGAACAATCAGACAACAGACTTTTAATTACATGGCCATAAACTCACATTGCTTTTAACTTTTCAAAGTTATGAAGACTGATCTTCTATCTATTCTATTATGAAGAGTGGGCATCCACATGCAGGGTTTGGTTTTGTAATGGCATCAAGTTTACCATAAAGGTGACTTATTTATACCATTGTGATAGTGTGGGATAGCCTGGCATAGAAGGCATGGAGGGTAGAGCCGCAGGGCCCTGAGCTGGAAATAAGCCTGGGTCTCCCCTGACTCACTGTGTGCCCCTAGGGAAAACACCAGAAACAGTGATTTTTAAGCCCAGAATTCTTGTAATAAGCCAAATTATCATATAAGTGGGCAGATAAATGAAGATGTTTTTAGAAAGAGTCAGAAAAAAGATAAACCATAAGGAAATTTAGGAAATAGAAAAAACAAAGTGAGATGACAGAAATAAGACCAGATATATCAACAGTCACAACAAAGGTAAATGAGCTAAATCTCCCGGATTAAAAGATTTTCAGAGAATAAAACCCAAACCCAAAAAGCAGATTTAGGTATATGCTGTCCATCAGAGAGAAGTCCGAAGTAAAATTTAAAAGGAAGGTTAAAACATGTACTAGCTAAATCTTAAAAAGAAAATAAAATGGAATTTTGGATTTCCAGTATTTACATTTTAGAAAATAATTTCTATCAAAGTAATACACTTGTATTATGAAATAGTCATCTTTCTTGTAATGTTTTTCACCTTGAATTCCGAATTATGGTAAAAGCCACTCAATGAAAGATTTTGCAGCCAGTAAAAATTATAAGGTCTATATAGAAACAAAGGAAAATCATGACATGGTAAGTGCAAAATACAGGATATAAGATTGTACACATTAAGAACTATATTAAATTCTAAAATCCAAATATGCATATGAATGAGACTAGACGAACACATACAAGAATATTAGTTTAATTAGGGTGGTAAAATATGCTTTTTCTTCTGTTTTCCAAACTTGCTTGTAATGTTTTTTTTATAAAATGCTCTTTAATGTGTATAAAGCAGAATATGTACAATAAAACAAATATCTTGAGAAGCAGGGAGCTCTCATTTTCATCTACTAGACTGTCATAAAATGAAAAAAATGAATAACTTCTGCTGTTGGTGAGTATGTAAATTTAAGTATGAACTAGTGCAGGCGTTTAGTAGGGTAACTTGGCAGGATCTATCAAATTAAAAATGCACATGCCACCTGATCCAGGATTTTCCCTCCAGTACTCTATTTTAGAGAAATTCTTACTCATATACACACAAGAGGAAAGTATAAGGATGTTCACTGCATTATTGTAATAGGGATATAATGAAAGCGACTTGAACATCTTCAGTAGAGAAGTATGTAATTACAGTACAGCCATGCCACAGATTACACAATAGTTAAAAGAATGAGATAGATTTATACGAATGGAAATGAAAAAACATCAAGACATACCGTTAAGTTAAAAAAAGTTAACAGAATAATAAGTATGGTCTCACATATTAAAAAAAATTCAAAAAAGCAGCCACACAGAACAAAACTATATACTCCACACATACAATATGTACTCCACACACACACACGCACACACACACACAGATACACACACACATATACAGAGGAATAAAACCACAGATAATATGGGTTCCCTCTGGTAAAGGGAGTGAAATGGCAGGGTGAAGAGATAGTGACTTCTGCTTATTATTCTATATATGTTTATGTTATTTGAATATTTTATGAGCATACCTTCATGTACTAAGACGAAGACTAAGGAGAGGGGTAGGGGAGAAAATAGAGGGACGCAGAACACTTGAGTTCTATTTCCAGTTCAGCCACTTATTTTGCTGTGTGATCGTATCCAACTCATTCAACCATATGAATTTTATCATCAGTAAAAAAATATGGATTATAATAATGATCTAGAAATACAAACTCTAATGTGCTTCAGGAATGTGAGGGATTATTATCATTTTAAAAAATTAATTTATTTTTGGCTGCACTGGGTCTTTGTTGCTGCACGTGGGCTTTCTCTAGTTGTGGGTAGTGGGGGCTACTCTTTGTTGCAGTGCGTGGGCTTCTCTTGCTGCGGAACACAGGCTCTAGGTGTGCGGGCTTCAGTAGTTGTGGCTCACGGGGCTCTAGAGCGCAGGCTCAGTAGTTGTGGTGCACGGGCTTAGTTGCTCTGTGGCATGTGGGATACTCCTGGACCAGGGCTCAAACCCGTTTACCCTGCATTGGCAGGCAGATTCTTAACCACTGTGCCACCAGGGAAGCCCCTATCATTCTTAAGGTGTAAGGCCTTTTTAATGGAATTCTTGCCATCTCAACCCATACCACATTACCTCTTGAGAGCCCAGGCAGACTCCAGGTATTCAGTAAATATTAATAATGACCGTGATGATGACTTTTCATTTATTAGAATAAAAAGCGTTTGCATATTTATTATGGATTGCTAATTTTGCCAAGTCTTCATTACTTTGTCTGTCCCAGATGAAGATGGGAAAAAACAGAGTGTAAATAAGGTTGTATTATTTGCTTAAGCTTCACTTAGTATGATTTATTTAAAATAAAATATTTCATTTCCTTTCCAGTGTGACCAATTCTACTTTCTTTAGGTTAACAGAAGAGCTTGAACAATCAGGCATGAAGATTGCCTCGGTTAAAGGCTCCCACTAGTGGTCAATACTTTCTCATTTGGTAAAATAAATAAAATAATTGAATGAAATGCATTCTTTCTTAAAAGGAATTTTTAGTATTTTTCTCTAGCAGGAGATGGATATAGAGTCACTGCTAAAAGGAACAAGTTGAAATTCCTCCATTTCTTTTGCAAGGCTCTTCCCAACCTGGCCCTGTCTCACCCCTCAGGCCTCATCACTTGTCACTCTCCTTGGAGCCTGTGGCCACTTAAGACTGTTCTGCAGTTCCTGAACGGGACACTTTCATGCTTCTGGGCCTCTGCTTATGCTTCTTCCTCTATCTGGAATCCCCTTTTCTTTTGATTTCTTTATCTTGGTAAACTCCTGATATCTCTAAGGTCAAGATCACATGCCAGTCCTACTGTGAAGCCTTCACTGCATGTTTATGATATATTTCTGTGGAATTTTTCAAGTCAGGTGTGGCTGTCTGTGCCCTTTTCTCTTTTGCTCCACAGTGCATGCCCTGATGCGAAAATCTCTTGTTATTCATCTTTGTTCCCCCAACACATTCCAGGTATCTGATAACTGCTTAATGACTGAAAGTAGTGACAGGGCTTTGCACATAATAAGCACTCAAATATTTGTTAAATGAAGTAAGATTATTATTTAAATTGCTCCTTATATATGAATTTCAATGAGAGGCATACTTGCAAAAAGTTGCTTTTTCTTATCTCTGTTGCAGTAATTTTTCCACTCCAAGATCTGTTGACTGTGTAGAATATTCTCTGAATAACCTGGTTCCAAAAGGAAAACAAAACCAAATAAAAACATTCAAGATATCTATTACTTTATCAAAGGCCATCTTATGAACATTCTTTGAACTAAGCTAAGTTTTGGCCTTTTGATTATATCAAGTGTAATTTCTAGTAAAAATTAATACTATATTAAAAAAAGTCTACATCCATACAGTTTGCATCTGCCCTTATAATTCTAAGAATAAAAAAATTCTTTGCTCACAAGTCTGCATTTCCCAGGTGCCTACATGTCACTTTCATTTTTACCTCTCATATAGTGATTCAAGTAGTGCTTATTAGGCTAGATGTTTCTGGAAGGCATATGAGGTGGGAAATCTGCACTGGGGTGGCTTAACAATTACTGGGTCAGAAGAATGGCTGCCAACATGGTATGATTCAAGAGGACATATTCTGGTTATCCTTTTCCACTGGAGTTTTGAAGACTTCTGAACTCTCTCTGGAAACTCAGATACATCTGGGATAATTTATATCCCAAGTCCTTATTTAGGCATGAACAGTTTTGTTACTAACTAGTGTTTTATTAAGTTTAACAAAGGTGAAACTCTGGAGAAGACCCTGGACAAGATGGGAGAGAAGGAGGATGGGTAGCAAAGGTGTCTGAAATTGAGAATGTATGTGCTGTTGTGTAGGGAACGACTGGAGAAGGAAGACAGGCTGCAATCCTGGGGGTAGGAGGCCACAGTGCATTCTTAACAATTTTACCTGGGGTTATTCCCACCCATTTAATTTGCACTTGACCTATTAAGCTTTTTTTCTTTTTTTTTCTTTTCTTCTTTGAAAGGAAGCAAGGGTGAGAAGAGCAATTAAGCAGCTTTTTTGGTACTTTGGCTTTAGTTTTGATTATCTAATGATATGGAAATCCTATATCCTTGGTGGTTTTTATCATAGAAGAGGTTAGATCCCTTTTTTAGGCTATTTTTAGTGCAAGAAGAACAAAAAAGAGAAGACATTTGGACATCTATCCTAAGAGTAGGCCTAATGAGGAAACAAACCACTATTCTGTTTCTGGATTCTTTATCAAAGAGAGTGATTCCCAAAAATAACAGGAAAAAACTAGCCTCAGGATGAAGGTCCAGACTTCTGCTGCCCAGCATTCCTCACCCCATCTCTGCTACCAGTGCTAACTCCTCCTGATCCTTCAGAATCTAGCTCAGTTACCAACTCCATAGGAAGCCCCAGCACAGGGACTTGGGTAGAGCTGTCTGTCCTCTGTGCTCCTGATGTCACCTGAGTCTCCTTCGGTCATCCTGTGGTTATATTCTAAACACAGGTACACCTGATTGTCATCACCTCCAAATTCTAAGGAACCTGATCTCTTTTCACTTGCATCCCAGTGCCTGATATGTTGCTCTGCCTATATCATCAGGTGGTCAATAACTGCATGATAATTTTAAGAACTGAGGTATAATTAACATACATTATATTAGTTTTTGGTGTACAACATAATGATTTGATATTTGTATATATTGTGAAATAATTGCCACAATAAGTCTAGTGAACATCCATTTCCACAGTTACAGAATTTTTCTTTCTTGTGATGAGAACTTTTAAGATTTACTTTCTTAGTAACTTTCAAATATTCAGTACAGTATTATGAACTACAGTCACCATGCTGTAAATTACATCCCCATGACTAATTTATTTTACAACTGGAAGTTTATACCTTTTGATTCCCTTCACCCATTTTGCCCTCTCCCCACCCCCTGCCTCTGGCAGCTCCCAATCTGTTCTCTGTGTTTGTGAGCTTGCTTTTTTTTTTTTAAGATTTATATCCTACAGTATTTGTCTTTCTCTGACTTATTTCACTTAGCATAATGCCCTCAAGGTCCATCCATGGTGTTGCAAATGGCAAGATTTCACTCTTTTTTTTATGGCTGAGCAATATTCCATTGTATTCCACATCTTCTTTATCCATTCATCTGTGGATGAACACTTAGGTTGTTTCCATTTATTGGCTATTGTAAATAATGACACAGTAACACAGGGGTGCATGTATCTTTTCAAGTTACTGTTTCCGTTTCCTTTGGATAAATACCCAGAAGCGGAATTGCTGGATCATACAGTAATTCTATTTTAATTTTTTTGAGGAACCTCCATTGGCTGCACCAATTTACATTCCCACCAAGAATGCACATGGGTTCCCTTTTTTCCACATCCTTGTTATTTCTTGTCTTTTTGATGATAGCCATTCTAACAAGTGTGAGGTGATATCTCACTTTAGTTTTGATTTGAATTTCCCTGATTAGTAATGTTGAACATCTTTTCATGTACCTGTTGGCCATCTGTATATCTTCTTTGGAAAATTGCTTGATAAATTAATGAGACTGGAAAGCTATGTAACAAAGAGTTTCATGTTATATTTGTGATAGAGGCATATGGGTTGGATTCATAGCTAATTGAATAAATCTATCCAGAGTTCTGAACAGCAGATGGATGCTAACCTAGGAAAGTTCTCTAATTAATATTTTACATAAAATCAGTACTGTTGTCTATGATTTATAGATAGATTGCATATAAGATGTACAGAAAATATAAAATAGGGGACTGTATACAAAATTATTGTGTAAGATACTACTAACGTAGTTGTGTTTACTCTTGAGGAAAAAATAAGACTACAGTATAGATGTAACCATGATCTGAATGGTTATCAGGTGGAAGAAGAAGTTGATTTGTTTTGTACTGCATCAGAGGGTAGAACTAGAACTGGAACTACTAGAATTACTGGATAGAAATGCCCTTACTGGTTAGAAATGCTTCAATGTAAACAAGAGTTTCCTAACATTAGCCTTATGAAGCAATGGGTTGTATGAAGTAGTGAGGTTTCTTCTCACCACAATTATTTAGGCAGAAGCACACAGGATTCCCGTGTTAGGTGGGAGCTGGGACTAGCTGGTGTCTACAACTTCTCTACTGGCCCCAGTCACTCAGACTCTGAGTGAGGTGCTTCAGGGCAGAGAATGTGTTTTACTCAACACTGTATTTTTAGCACTGGCTTCACAAAAGTTCCTATAAAAAAGATGGAGGATTTTAGGCCAGAAATTATATATATGAAAATAAAAATTAAGAATATCTTTTATCATAGTTCCATGTCTTCTCTCTCAAGTTAAAGTCAATTTCAATACATATTATTACACCAAACTTTTCTTTGTTGCGCATTATTAGACTTTTGTCCTTATTTCTTGATTTTGAATGTAAATTTATCTTAAAGTCTAAGTTTCCTGTCTATCTAAATTTTGTATTTATATGCCCCTCAAATATTTTATATTACTTATGGAGGTACTATATAACACTTAAAATTATAAAACTTTAATCTGTATTTTTATTTTCTTTTCTTCATCTTTTGTTCTTTTGACAGAATTTTTAAAATTCATAAACATTTTGAATGTTAAGTAATTTCCTATTTTTTAGCTTCTGCTAACCTACTTGTCTCATACTGTAATAAAATGTACCTGTATTCCATTTTTCCATAGCCTAAATCTCCTTATTCAGTGGCCCCTTACATCAGCACATTTATTGGTTTCCACACAACTGATTCAGCATTTTAGCTTATCGAGGTAGGGGTACCATCTAGTGGTGAGAGCATGTAACTGCTGGTTCTACATTAATTACAGTTTTTTTCCCCCTAACTTTTTTGGTCTACCAGTTTTAGGTTTTAAAAAGAAATTAACCAAAAATTTAAAAATATCAAACAAAATGTAAAAATTAATAATAGTAAGAACAACTGTTTACTATCAGTGAGAGACATGAAATTTGATAAATTTTCACCAAGGGATCTCTAGTCAACTTGGCAATTTGAATCATAAGTCAGTTCTTTTTCTTTATATCTATTGAATTGGAAACCTCTAATTCACAATTAGAGGTCACCAGGAATAGAAGTATGTGTTTGGTGGTTCTGTCAGAGTTTTTGATAAGCAGATCAAACGCAGACACAGAAATTACAGAGAGATTGCTCTTTGTGGATGACTTTAATGCAGATGAACAACTCAATGCTGGAAGCCTGGCTCTTCTATTAGGCAGTGTGTGCGTGTGCGTGTATGTGTGTGTGTGTGTATGTGTGTGAATGGGTTCCTGATCCACTCTAGTTACTATGGCTCTGAAAAGTATTTCTTCATGGTCTCCTGCAGAACTTGGACTTAAACAAAACTAATAAAAATGATTTCTTTCTCTGTCAAGAGGAAACGTTCTCAAGGGGAAAGAGTTAAGCTATTAGTGATGAGCAGTTTCCACCAGTTTAGCCATTTTAGGAAATATCACTACCTTGTCCTCAACAATGAAAATCCTGACATTTCAGCCTGGAGTGATAGATTCAGGCCAATCAAGACACTGAATACACCACTAAGACACCATCTGAGCAAGCCACAGAAATATCTTTACTGCCAGCACCAATATCACAAAAAAGTATTTTCAATCTTATCACTTATTTTAAAACCTCACATGAGTACCTCTTTCCTCAAAAGTCATCATATGCCAGTAAGGATAAGCAGAGTCTTATTCACTGGCAATTTCTCTGCATGGTATGCAAACCTGCAAACTCAAGGGCTACAATTTGCTGGTATTTCCAATTCTCATTTTCATTCGATATCAAGAGGCTTATTTCTCACTTGCCAACTCTTCTCTGGAAATAAAGGAGAACGTGGAGTGACTCTGGGTATAATCTCTTATTTAGGTAGTGATGTCCTTTTTTGCTATATGTAAATTTGGTGTTCTGCCTTTCCATTCTAAAACAGCTGACAAAATAGTTAACTAAACAAATAAAAAAGTCTTTTCCTGTAGCATAGGTTTTCAGTGATAAATGGAAAATAAAAGTTGCCTAACTTTTCTTCATTGTATATGTGTCACACATAAGCTAATATTTGAGTCATACACAGTGTGAGCAGTTTCTTCCAGCTGTAAAGTGAAATAACTGAACAACTCTACCATGCAAACAAAATATGTTAATTGTCCTATACTGTATGCCACTGAGATTATATATTCAATAGGGTCATATGATAAATTAATTTTGCTTTTTTTGAGATATCTGTCATTAATTCTGAGGCTGACCTTTGTAAGTTTCTTGGCAATACTGTTATTTTTGCCATGAGCAGGGTAGAGAATGACACTTCTCTAATTTGGTTACTTCTATGCCATTAGCAACAAAATTAATTTCATACTAGAAAGCTTATTTTATATTTTTTTATAGAAAAATTCACTGTACTCTGAAATAATGTAAAACTTCCAGTGATAGTAGAGTGTTGTGGTTAACAGGCAAAAATAACTTCTGAGATAGTCTTGGATGACAGTGACATCTTATGGTTCAAATAAAGTCTTATAAAGTTTTATGACAGAAGAGAACCAATGTAAAAGCAAATAATGAAGTTCCTACAGTAGAAAAAGAATGGTAGTATTCTGTAACTCAACAGAAACCAACAAATCCATAGCCAACAAAAAGTGCCCTAAGAATGAGAAGGCCTTCCTCAGAGGAGACTGCCCTATTTACCAGGGGATCAGAGCCAGAGGCAGGGATCATCTCCCCCGGGTATGGCTGTGAATGTGAGGTGTGCCCTGAGGTTGGTTCATCTGTGGAGTTCTCCCAAAGATAATCTGGAAGCTAGGGCAGAGAATGCCTGGTGTGGCCGCAGTGTGCGCTGTAGGCCTGTGTGCTCTCACTCATACTGCATGCCCTGTCTGTGACTGATCACATGAGGCTGTGCATGAGAAATATGGAATGAGAGCACCCCACAAAATAGGAGATTGTGATCATGTTATTTTACATTCTTACATGATTTGTTTTCTGATTACACACAATCTATTTTTCATTATCATTTCAGTTCTAACTTTGAGGTACTATAGATACATCTTTTTTTGGAAAAGGCTGTTGAAAATTCTTTTCAGTATTATTTGCAAATGCTAAAGATCAACTCGGTATCAATATTAATGATACAGCAAAAGGTATACCTCACAATACCAGACAGAATGAGCATATCACTTAAATTTTATATACAAGAGACCTCTTAAGCTCTGGACACATATAAGAAGGCAAATAGATAGAGGTAATTAATTCAATTTTACTTCCTTCCATTTAAAATAATCATTATAGCCCATTTTGCATAAAGATCTGAAAGCCCGGATACTAGATAATGACAAAAAGGAGACTTATAGAGTTAAATTAAGACAAAAAGGGACTCGGCCTACCGTGGTGATGTAGCGGGAGTGGAATTCTGGAGCATCTTTCAGGAACGTGAGGCCAGGATGAGTATCTACCACATCCTGAAAAAGAACAAAACCAAACTAAATTAACAAACATACCAAAAATACCCCCAAGACACCTACAGAATTTTTTTCCCTCTTGTAGAATACTTGCCAGTTGAGCAAACTTGCTGTTTCAGAATATTGAACAATGTACTTAAAATGTAATTAGTACTTTATTAAATTCAAATATTTCACAAGCATACTTATGTGTGTTTTTGATATGCACAGTATATGGCAATAAAAAGTTAAAATTTTAATTTAGCAATATTTGGTGATTTATGAATCAAATGTCTTACAGGTACATACTGTAATTCTAACATGCATGTCCGGGAAATTCATCCCACAGATCTTGGTAGGGATTGCTAAGTGAAATTTACACAGGAAGGATGATAGACACAAGCCCACTAGAACCGATTCTTTCTCAAACTACAGACATGGGAAATTTTTGGGAAAAAAAATAGCCTTGTAGCCAAATAGCTTTAAATCTATGTTAAGTTGTATGAACCAGCTTATGTTCATCAAAATAACTATGCTGACAGATTTGTTTTCCAGTTTAGGATTTTATTTATTTTAAAATCTGATATTTTGTTCTCATGGAAGACTATTAGAATATTAAATTCTTGAAATACTGTTTTTATTTTCTAATTAGGTTTTAAAAGCACTTTGAATGAGCCTAGAGAACCTAATGGAGATAATTACTGTTAATTTAATAACCAGAGGCAACAGCAATGCTAACATAGATATAATCTATTAATTGGCTAGTCATGAATGGACAGACATCAGTTATATCTCTTTCCTTTGTTTCTTCAGAGCAGTTAGCTATTCATACCTACCAATACAGTCTAAAACCAATGGACCTAACTATTTCGTTAAATTTTATTTGGAAATAATTTTAGACTTACAGAAAATTGCAAAAATTTTATAGAGAGATTTCCTACATCTTTCTCCCAGCTTCCCATAATGGTAACAACTTACAAACCATAGTACAATTATCAAAACTAGGAAATGAACATTGATGTAATACTAACCTAAAGACCTTATTCAAAAATTTCCAGCTTTTCCCCTAATACGTTTTTTCTGTTCCAGGATACTAACTGCATTAGTTCTTGTGTCTCATTGGTCTCTCCCAATCTGTGGCAGTTCTTCAGTCTTTCCTTTTATTTCATGATTCTGACACTTTATGAGTTCTGGTTAGTTATTCTGTAGAATGTCCTCAATGTGGCATTGTCTGGTATTTCCTCATCATTAAAGTTACACACTTTTAATGGGTATACCACAGAAGTGATGTTGTGTCCTTTTCAGTCTTACAAGGAGTCTGTGATGCTGATATGTCTTACAACTTGTGTTAATTTTTGAACACACTTGGTTAAAGTGGTAACCGCTGGGTTGCCACCATAAATTTATTATTACCCCTTAATAACTGATAAATATCATGGGGGAGATACTTTATGACTCTGCCAATATCCTGTTTCTCTGCAAACTTGTGCCCACAGATTTCAGCAGCCATTGATGGAAACTGATTGTGGCATTTATATAGTGGTGTTTACCTTATTTATTTATTTATTTAACATCTTTATTGGAGTATAATTGCTTTACAATGGTGTGTTACTTTCTGCTTTATAACAAAGTGAATCAGCTCTACATAAACACATATCCCCGTATCTCTTCCCTCTTGCATCTTCCTCCCACCCTCCCTATCCCACCCCTCTAGGTGGTCACAAAGCACCGAGCTGATCTCCCTGTGCTATGCAGCTGCTTCTCACTAGCTATCTATTTTACATTTGGTAGTATATTTAAGTCCATGCCACTCTCTCACTTCATCCCAGCTAACCCTTCCCCCTCCCAGTGTCTTCAAGTCCATTCTCTACATCTGCATCTTTATTCCTGTCCTGCCCCTAGGTTCTTCATAACCATTTTTTTTTTAAGATTCCATATATATGTGTTGGCATACGGTATTTGTTTTTCTCTTTCTGACTTACTTCAGCCTGTATGACAGACTCTAGGTCCATCCACCTCACTACAAATAACTCAATTTCGTTACTTTTTATGGCTGAGTAATATTCCATTGTATATATGTGCCACATCTTCTTTATCCATTCAGCTGTTGATGGACTCTTAGGTTGCTTCCA
Organism: Balaenoptera acutorostrata; assembly: GCF_949987535.1. NCBI lineage: Eukaryota > Metazoa > Chordata > Mammalia > Artiodactyla > Balaenopteridae > Balaenoptera > Balaenoptera acutorostrata. Next base: position 22,164,912 of record NC_080067.1, on the reverse strand, counting down.
TGTCCTGGCTATTGTAAATAGTGCTGCAATGAACATTGTGGTACATGTCCCTTTTTGAATTATGGTTTTCTCAGGGTATATGCCCAGTAGTGGGATTGCTGGGTCGTATGGTAGTTAAATTTTTAGTTTTTTAAGGAACCTCCATACTGTTCTCCATAGTGGCTGTATCAATTTACATTCCCACCAACAGTGCAAGAGGGTTCCCTTTTCTCTACACCCTCTCCAGCATTTATTGTTTGTAGATTTTTTGATGATGGCCATTCTGACTGGTGTGAGGTGATACCTCATTGTAGTTTTGATTTGCATTTCTCTGATTAGTGACGTGGAGCATTCTTTCATGTGTCTGTTGGCAAGCTGTATATCTTCTTTGGAGAAATGTCTATTTAGGTCTTCTGCCCATTTTTGGATTGGGTTGTTTGTTTTTTTGATATTAAGCTGCATGAGCTGCTTGTAAATTTTGGAGATGAATCTTTTGTCAGTTGCTCCATTTGCAAATATTTTCTCCTATTCTGAGAGTTGTCTTTTCATCTTGTTTATGGTATCCTTTGCTGTGCAAAAGCTTTTAAGTTTCACTAGGTCCCATTTGTTTATTTTTGTTTTTATTTCCATTTCTCTAGGAGCTGGGTCAAAAAGGATCTTGCTGTGATTTATGTCATAGAGTGTTCTGCCTATGTTTTCCTCTAAGAGTTTTATAGTGTCTGGCCTTACATTTAGGTCTTTAATCCATTTTGAGTTTCTTTTTGTGTATGGTGTTAGGGAGTGTTCTAATTTCATTCTTTTACATGTAGCTGTCCAGTTTTCCCAGCACCACTTACAGAAGAAGCTGTCTTTCCTCCATTGTATATTCTTGCTTCCTTTATCAAAAATAAGGTGACCATACGTGCGTGGGTTTATCTCTGGGCTTTCTATCCTGTTCCATTGACCTGTATTTCTGTTTTTGTGCCAGTATCATACTGTCTTGATTACTGTAGCTTTGTAGTATAGTCTGAAGTCAGGGAGCCTGATACCTCCAGCTCCGTTTTTCTTTCTAAGGATTGCTTTGGCTATTCGGGGTCTTTTGTGTTTCCATACAAATTGTAAAATTTTTTGTTCTAGTTCTGTGAAAAATACCATTGGTAGTTTGATAGGGATTGCACTGAATCTGTAGATTGCTTTGGGTAGTATAGTCATTTTCACAATGTTGATTCTTCCAATCTAAGAACATGGTATACCTCTCCATCTGTTTCTATCATCTTTAATTTCTTTCATCAGTGTCTTATAGTTTTCTGCATATAGGTCTTTTGTCTCCTTAGGTAGATTTATTCCTGGGTATTTTATTCTTTTTGTTGCAATGGTAAATGGGAGTGTTTCCTTAATTTCTCTTTCAAATTTTTCATCATTAGCGTATAGGAATGCAAGAGACTTCTGTGCATTAATTTTGTATCCTGCTACTTTACCAAATTCATTGATTAGCTCTAGTAGTTTTCTGGTAGCATTCTCTATGTATAGTATCATGTCATCTACAAACAGTGACAGCTTTACTTCTTCTTTTCTGATTTGGATTCCTTTTATTTCTTTTTCTTCTCTGATTGCTGTGGCTAACACTTCCAACACTATGTTGAATAATAGTGGTGAGAGTGGGCACCCTTGTCTTGTTCCTGATCTTAGAGGAAATGCTTTCAGTTTTTAACCATTGAGGACAATGCTGGCTGTGGGTTTGTCATATATGGCCTTCATTATGTTGAGATAAGTGCCCTCTATGCCTACTTTCTGGAGGGTTTTTATCATAAATGGGTGTTGAATTTTGTCGAAAGCTTTTTCTGCATCAATTGAGATGATCATATGGTTTTTATTCTTCAATTTGTTAATATGGTGTGTCACATTGATTGATGTGCACATACTGAAGAATTCTTGCATTCCTGGGATAAACCCCACTTGGTCATGGTGTATGATCCTTTTAATGTGCTGTTGGACTCGGTTTGGTAGTATCCTGTTGAGGATTTTTGCATCTGTGTTCATCAGTGATATTGGCCTGTAGTTTTCTTTCTTTGTGACATCTCTGTCTGGTTTTGGTATCAGGGCGATGGTGGCCTCGTAGAATGAGTTGGGAAGTGTTCCTACCTCTGCTATATTTTGGAAGAGTTTGAGAAGAATAGGTGTTAGCTCTTCTCTAAATTTTTGATAGAATTCGCCTGGGAAGCCATCTGGTCCTGGCCTTTTGTTTGTTGGAAGATTTCTAATCACAGTCTCAATTTCACTGCTTGTGGATGGTCTGTTTATATTTTCTATTTCTTCCTGGTTCAGTCTCGGAAGGTTGTGCTTTTCTAAGAATTTGTCCATTTCTTCCAGTTTGTCCATTTTATTGGCATATAGTTGCTTGTAGTAATCTCTCATGATCTTTTGTATTTCTGCAATGTCAGTTGTTACTTTTCCTTTTTCATTTCTATTTCTATTGATTTGAGTCCTCTCCCTCTTTTTCTTGGTGAGTCTGGCTAATGGTTTATCAATTTTGTTTATCTTCTCAAAGAACCAGCTTTTAGTTTTATTGATCTTCGCTATTGTTTTCTTTTTTTCTATTTCATTTATTTCTGCTCTGAACTTTGTTTTCTTTCCTTCTACTAATTTTGGGTTTTGTCTGTTCTTCTTTCTCTAGTTCCTTTAGGTGTAAGGTTAGTTTATTTGAGATTTTTATTGTTTCTTGAGGTACGATTGTATTGCTATAAACTTCCCTCTTAGAACTGCTTTTGCTGCATCCCATAGGTTTTGGATCATCATGTTTTTGTTGTCATTTGTCTCTAGGTTTTTTTAAATTTCCTCTTTGATTTCTACAGTGATCTCTTGGTTATTTAGTAACGTATTGTTTAGCCTTCATGTGTTTGTGATTTTTTACATTTGTTTTCCCTGTAATTGATTTCTAATCTCACAGTGTTGTGGTCGGAAAAGATGCTTGATATGATTTCAATTTTCTTAAATTTACTGAGGCTTGATTTGTGACCCAAGATGTGATCTATCCTGGAGAATGTTCTGTGTGCACTTGAGAAGAAAGTGTAATCTGCTGTTTTCTGATGGAATGGTCTATAAATATCAATTAAATCTATCTGGTCTATTGTGTCATTTAAAGCTTGTGTTTCCTTATTAGTTTTCTGTTTGGATGATCTGTCCATTGGTGTAAGTGAGGTGTTAAAGTCCCACTATTATTGTGTTACTGTCGATTTTCTCTTTTATAGCTGTTAGCAGTTGCCTTATGTATCGAGGTGCTCCTAGGTTGGGTGCCTATATATTTATAATTGTTATATCTTCTTCTTGGATTGATCCCTTGATCATTATGTAGTGTCCTTCCTTGTCTTTTGTAACATTCTTTATTTTAAAGTCTATTTTATCTGATATGAGTATTGCTACTCCAGCTTTCTTTTGATTTCCATTTGCATGGAATATCTTTTTCCATCCCCTCATTCTCAGTCTGTATTTGTCCCTAGGTCTGCAGTTGGTCTCTTGTAGACAGCATATATACGGGTCTGGTTTTTGTATCCATTCAGCCAGTCTACGTCTTTGGTGGGAGCATTTAATCCATTTACATTTAAGGTAACTATCAATATGTATGATTCTATTACCATTTTCTTAATTGTTTTGGGTTTGTTATTGTAGGTCTTTTCCTTCTCTTGTGTTTCCTGCCTAGAGAAGTTCCTTTAGCATTTGTTGTAAAGCTGTTTGGTGCTGCTGAATTCTCTTAACTTTTGCTTGTCTGTAAAGGTTTTAATTTCTCCATCATATCTGAATGAGATCCTTGTTGGGTAGAGTACTCTTGCTTGTAGGTTTTTCTCTTTCATCACTTTAACTATGTCCTGCCACTCCCTTCTGGCTTGCAGAGTTTCTGCTGAAAGATCAGCTGTTAACCTTATTGGGATTCCCTTATATGTTATTTGTTGTCTTTCCGTTGCTGCTTTTAATATTTTTTCTTTGTATTTAATTTTTGATAGTTTGATTAATATGTGTCTTGGCATGTTTCTCCTTGGATTTATCCTGTATGGGACTCTCTGTGCTTCCTGGACTTGATTAACTATTTCCTTTCCCATATTAGGGAAGTTTTCAACTATAATCTCTCCTAATATTTTCTCAGTCCCTTTCTCTTTTTCTTCTTTTTCTGGGACCCCTATAATTCGAATGTTGGTGCGTTTAATGTTGTCCCAGAGGTCTCTGAGACTGTCCTCAATTCTTTTCATTATTTTTCTTTATTCTGCTCTGCAGTAGTTATTTCCACTATTTTATCTTCCAGGTCACATATCCGTTCTTCTGCCTCAGTTATTCTGCTATTGATTCATTCTAGAGAATTTTAAATTTCATTTATTGTATTGTTCATCATTGTTTCTTTACTCTTTAGTTCTTCTAGGTCCTTGTTAAACATTTCTTGCATTTTCTCCATTCTATTTCCAAGATTTTGGATCATGTTTACTATCATTACTCTGAATTCTTTTTCAGGTAGACTGCCTATTTTCTCTTCATTTATTTGGTCTGGTGGGTTTTTACCTTGCTCATTCATCTGCTGTGTGTTTTTCTGCCTTCTCATTTTGCTTAGCTTACTGTGTTTGGGGTCTCCTTTTCGCAGGCTGCAGGTTCGTAGTTCCTGTTGTTTTTGGTGTCTGCCCCCAGTGGCTAAGGTTGGTTCAGTGGGTTGTGTAGGCTTCCTGGTGGCGGGGACTAGTGCCCGTGTTCTGCTGGATGAGGCTGGATCTTGTCTTTCTGGTGGGCAGGTCCATGTCCAGTGGTGTGTTTTGGCATGTCTGTAACCTTATTATGATTTTAGGCAGCCTCTGTGCTAATGGGTGGGGTTGTGTTCCTGTCTCGCTAGTTGTTTGGCATAGGGTGTCCAGCACTGTAGCTTGCTGGTCGTTGAGTGGAGCTGGGTCTTAGTGTTGAGATGGAGATCTCTGGGCGAGCTTTCGCCATTTGATATTATGTGGAGCTGGGAGATTTCTGGTGGACCAATGTCCTGAACTTGGCTCTCCCACCTCAGAGGCACAGGCCTGACACCTGGCCAGAGCACCAAGACCCTGTCAGACACACAGCTCAGAAGAAAAGGGAGAAAAAAAGAAGAAAAGAAAGAAAGAGAAAAAAAAGAAATACAATAAAATAAAGTTATTACAATAAAAAATAATTATCAAAAGAAAATTAAAAATAAATTTAAAAAAAGGAAAACAGAAGGAAGAGAGCAACCAAACCAAAAAACAAATCCACCAATGATAACAAGCGCTAAAAACTATACTAAAAAAAAAAAAAAAAAAAAATGGACAGACAGAACCCTAGGACAAATGGTAAAAGCAAAGCTATACAGACAAAATCACACAGAAGCATACACATACACTCAAAAAAAGAAAAAAAGGAAAAAAATATATATATCGTTGCTCCCAAAGTCCACCACCTCAATTTTGGGGTGATTCATTGTCTATTCACGTATTCCACAGATGCAGGGTACATCAAGTTGATTGTGGAGATTTAATCCGCTGCTCCTGAGGCTGCTGGGAGAAATTTCCCTTTCTCTTCTTTGTTTGCACAGCTCCTGGGGTTCAGCTTTGGATCTGCCCCACCTCTGCGTGTAGGTCGCCTGAGGGCGTCTGTTCCTGCCCAGACAGGACAGGGTTAAAAGTAGCAGCTGATTAGGGGGCTCTGGCTCACTCAGGCTTGGGGGAGGAAGGGGTACGGAATGCGGGGAGAGCCTGCGGCAACAGAGGCCAGAATGACGTTGCAACAGCCTGAGGCGCACCGTGTGTTCTCCCGGAGAAGTTGTCTCTCCATCACGGGACCCTGGCAGTGGCGGGCCGCACAGGCTTCTGGGAGGGGAGGGGTGGACAATGACCTGTGCTTGCACACAGGCTTCTTGGTGGCGGCAGTAGCAGCCCTAGCATCTCATGCTGGTCTCTGGGGTCCGTGCTGATAGCTGCAGCTTGCGCCTGTCTCTGGCACTCGTCTGGGTGGTGCTCTGAATCCCCTCTCCTCGCGCACCCTGAAACAATGGTCTCTTGCCTCTTAGGCAGTTCCAGACTTTTTCCCGGACCTCCTCCTGGCTAGCTGTGGCGCACTAGCCCTCTCAGGCTGTGTTCATGCAACCAACCCCAGTCCTCTCCCTGGGATCTGACCTCCGAAGCCGGAGCCTCAGATCCCAGCCCCCACCCATCCCAGCGGGTGAGCAGACAAGCCTCTCAGGCTGGTGAGTGCTGGTCGGCAGCAATCTTCTGTGCGGGAATCTCTCTGCTTTGCCCTCTGCACCCCTGTTGCTGCGCTCTCCTCTGTGGCTCCGAAGCTTCCCCCCTACCCAACCCCCTGTTTCCACGAGTGAAGGGGCTTCCTAGTGTGTGGAAACTTTTCAACCTTCACAGCTCCCTCCCACTGGTGCAGGTCCCGTCCCTATTCTTTCGTCTCTGTTTTTTCTTTTGCCCTACCCAGGTACATGGGGAGTTTCTTGCCTTTTGGGAGGTCTGAGGTTTTCTGCCAGCATTCAGTAGGTGTTCTGTAGGAGTTGTTCCATATGTAGATGTATGTCTGATGTATTTGTGGGGAGGAAAGTGATCTCCACGTCTTACTCTTCTGCCATCTTGAAGGTCTCCCCCTACCTAATTTATATAGTGGTGTTTACTTTGTTTTTTCCCTCATTCCCTCTACATTTATTAACTGAAATTCTTCTATAAGGAAGAGCTGTCCTTTCTCTCCAGTATACTTGTTTGTTCAATTTATGAGCTAGCTTTGGCTCCTGTGTCCTCTTGACATGCCCCATCCTTTTGTAAGCACTTCTATATTTTTTGGTATCACAAGATGGTCCAGTCTCATCTTATATTTTCCATGCTCCAGCCCTAGAATCAACCTTTTCTCCAAGCAGCCCTGATTCCTTTTACTGCAGAATTGTATTGAGAAACCAAATCTGGGGGCTGCTTGTTACTACTAGGGTGTCATTGCTAGTGGACCCTCTTGGCAGACAGAACTAGATATATACATATGTATGTAAATCAGTCCACGCATACACATAGATTTCTTTCTCTTTCTATGTGTGAATATTAAAAACTATGTAATCATACAGATAACTGATTTCAATTCAATACCGCAAGGTTCATTCTTGACTTCCCCCCTTTCCTTTGTAACTTTAACAGACTTTCCAACACGTACCCCATTGAGAAAGTAATTTACTAACTAGACTACAGTATTTGTGTACAGTACCTTTTGTCTTTAGTCTTAAGAGTATCCAGTTAAAATATTGTTTCCAAGGTTACTTAGGTTAGCTCTTTCCTTATCTGCCTTTATCCTCTTTAATGTGGTTGTGTTATCCATGTGTAATACATTTCAGTTCATTTGTTACTGTTTATATTCTATTTTGGGTTTCTTGCCTACAGGTCTTGGTTGATTATAATTCATTATTTATTGCAGGGAGAGTATGCAAAACATTACTATGGTTCTAAGAGTCAAATCTAACGTAAAACTGACATCTTAATAATATCAAGTCTTCCCATCCATAAAGAAGACAATCTCTCCATTTATATAAATCTTAATTTCTCTCAGCAATGTTTTACTGTTTTCAGTACACATGTCTTGCACATCTAGTGTCAGATCTGCCTCTAAGTATTTGATATTTTTGGGTAGTATTATACATGGTATTTAAAAGATTTCAAGTTCCAATTATTTGTTGCTAGTATATAGAAAGAAAATTGAGTTTTGTACATTGATAATGTAACTGTAACCTTGCTAAACTCACTTATTAAATACAGCTTTAAAGTGATTGGCTCAAGATGGTGGAGTAGAAGGATGTGCACTCACTCCCTCTTGCAAGAGTGCTGGAATCACAACTAACTGCTGAACAATCATCCAGAGGAAGACACTGGAACTCACCAAAAATGATATCCCTCATCCAAAGACAAAGGAGAAGCCGCAGTGAGACAGTAGGAGGGGCACAATCACAATAAAGTCAAATCCCATAACTGCTGGGTGGGTGACTCACAAACTGGAGAACAATTATACCACAGAAGTCCACCCACTGGAGTTAGGTTCTGAGCCCCACGTCAGGCTTCCCAACCTGGGGGTCCGGCAACGGGAGGAGGAATTCCCAGAGAATCAGACTTTTTAGCCTAGAGGGATTTGATTCCAGGACTTCAACAGGACTGGGGGAAACAGACTCCACTCCTGGAGGGCAACACACAAAGTAGTGTGCACATCAGGACCCAGGGGGAAGGAGCAGTGACCCCATAGGAGACTGAATCAGACCCACCTGCTAGTGTTGGAGGGTCTCTTGCAGAGGTGGGGGGTGGCTGTGGCTCACCGCGGGGACAAGGACACTGGCAGCAGAAGTTCTGGGGAGTACTCCTTGGCATGAGCCCTCTCGGAGTCCGCCATTAGCCCCACCAAAGAGGCTGTAGCCTCCAGTGCTGGGTTGCCTCAGGCCAAACAACCAACAGGGAGGGAACTCAGCCCTACCCATCAGCAGACAAGCAGATTAAAGTTTCACTGAGCTCTACCCAGCAGAGCAACACCCAGCTCTACCCACCAACAGTCCCTCCCAACAAGAAGCTTGCATAAGCCTCTTAGATAGCCTCATCCACCAGAAGGCAGACAGCAGAAGCAAGAAGAACTACAATACTGCAGCCTGTGGAACGAAAACCACATTGACAGAAAGATAGACAAAATGAAAAGGCAGAGGACTATGTAACAGATAGAGGAACCAGATAAAACCCCAGAAAAACAACTAAAAGAAGTGGAGATACGCAACCTTCCAGAAAAAGAATTCAGAATAATGATAGTGAAGATGATCCAGGACCTCAGAAAAAGAATGGAGGCAAAGACTGAGAAGATGCAAGAAATGATTAACAAACACCTAGAAGAATTAAAGAACAAACAAACAAAGAGGAACAATACAATAACTGAAATGGAAACTACACTAGAAGGAATCAATAGCAGAATAACTGAGGCAGAAGAACAGATAAGTGACTGGAGGACAGAATGGTGGAATTCACTGCTGTGGAACAGAATAAAGAAAAAAGAATGAAAAGAAATGAAGACAGCCTAAGAGACCTCTGGGACAACATTAAACGCAACAACATTCGCATTATAGGGGTCCCAGAAGGAGAAGAGAGAGAGAAAGGACCAGAGAAAATATTTGAAGAGATTATAGTTGAAAACTTCCATAACACGGGAAAGGAAATAGCCACCCAAGTCGAGGGAGCGCGGAGAGTCCCAGGTCGGATAAACCCAAGGAGAAACACGCCGAGACACACAGTAATCAAACTGACAAAAATTAAAGACAAACAAAAATTATTAAAAGCAACAAGGGAAAAATAACATACAAGGGAACTCCCATAAGGTTAACAGCTGATTTCTCAGCAGAAACTCTACAAGCCAGAAGGGACTGGCACCATATATTTAAAGCGATGAAAGGGAAGAACCTACAACCAAGATTACTCTAGCTGGCAAGGATCTCATTCAGGTTCGACAGAGAAATCAAAAGCTTTACAGACAAGCAAAAGCTAAGAGAATTCAACACCACCAAACCAGCTCTACAACAAATACTAAAGGAATTTCTCTAAATGGGAAACACAAGAGAAGAAAAGAACCTACAAAAACAAACCCATAACAATTAAGAAAATGGTCATAGGAACATACATATCGATAATTACCTTAAACGTGAATGGATTAAATGCTCCAACCAAAAGACACAGGCTCGCTGAATGGATACAAAAACAAGATCCACATATATGCTGTCTACAAGAGACCCACTTCAGACCTAGGGACACATACAGACAGAAAGTGAAGGGATGGAAAAAGATATTCCATGCAAATGGAAATCAAAAGAAAGCTGGAGTAGCAATACTCGTATCAGATAAAATAGACTTTAAAATAAAGAATATTACAAAAGACAAGGAAGGACACTACATAATGATCAAGGGATCAATCCAAGAAGAAGATATAACAATTATAAATATTTATGCACCCAACCTAGGAGCACCTCAATATATAAGGCAAATACTAACAGCTATAAAAGAGGAAATCGACAGTAACACAGTAATAGTGGGGAACTTTAACACCTCACTTACACCAATGGACAGATCATCCAGACAGAAAATTAATAAGGAAACACAAGTTTAAATGACAAAATAGACCAGATAGATTTAATTGATATTTATAGACCATTCCATCAGAAAACAGCAGATTACACTTTCTTCTCAAGTGCACATGGAACATTCTCTAGGATAGATCACATCTTTGGTCAGAAATCAAGCCTCGATTAATTTAAGGAAACTGAAATCATATCAAGCATCTTTTCCGACGACAACGCCATTAGATTAGAAATCAATTACAGGGAAAAAAACCGTAAAAAACACAAACACATGGAGGCTAAACAATACGTTGCTAAATAACCAAGAGATCACTGAAGAAATCAAAGAGGAAATCAAAAAAGAAACCTAGAGACAAATGATAGCAAAAACACAGCGATCCAAAACCTATGGGATGCAGCAAAAGCAATTCTAAGAGGGAAGTTTATAGCAATACAATCCTACCTCAAGAAACAATAAAAATCTCAAATAAACTAACCTTACACCTAAAGGAACTAGAGAAAGAAGAACAAACAAAACCCAAAATTAGCAGGAGAGAAATCATAAAGTTCAGAGCAGAAATAAATGAAATAAAAACAAAGAAACAAAAGCAAAGATCAATAAAACTAAAAGCTGGTTCTTTGAGAAGATAAACAAAATTGATAAACCATTAGCCAGACTCATCAAGAAAAAGAGGGAGAGGACTCAAATCAATAAAATTAGAAATGAAATAGGAGAAGTTACAATGGACACTGCAGAAATACAAAGCATTATTAAGAGACTACTACAAGCAACTCTATGCCAATAAAATGCACAACCTGGAAGAAATGGACAAATTCTTAGAAAGGTATAACCTTCCCAGACTGAACCAGGAAGAAATAGAAAATATGAACAGACTAATCACAAGTAATGAAATTGAAACTGTGATTAAAAATCTTCCAACAAACAAAAGTCCAGGACCAGATGGCTTCACAGGTGAATTCTACCAAACATTTAGAGAAGAGCTAACACCCATCCTACTCAAACTCTTCCAAACAACTGCAGAGGAAGGAACACTGCCAAACTCATCCTACGAGGCCACCATCACCCTGATACCAAAACCAGACAAAGATACGACAAAAAAAGAAAATTACAGACCAATATCACTGATGAATATAGATGCAAAAATCCTCAAAAAAATACTAGCAAACAGAATCCAACAACACATTAAAAGGATCATACACCATGATCAAGTGGGATTTATCCCAGGGATGCAAGGATTCTTCAATATACGCCAATCAGTCAATGTGATACATCACATGAACAAATTGAAGAATAAAAACCATATGATCATCTTAATAGATCCAGAAAAAGCTTTTGACAAAATTCAATACCCATTTATGATAAAAAACTCTCCAGAAAGTGGGCATAAGAGGGAACCTACCTCAACATAATGAAGGCCATATATGACAAACTCACAGCAAACATCATTCTCAATGGTGAAAAACTGAAAGCATTTCCTCTAAGATCAGGAACAAGACAAGGATGTCCACTCTCACCACTATTATTTAACCTAGTTTTGGAAGTCCTAGCCACGGCAATCAGAGAATTAAAAGAAATAAAAGGAATACAAATTGGGAAAGAAAAAGTAAAACTGTCACTGTTTTACATGATAGTAAAACTATCATGCTGATGATATGCAACTATACATAGATAATCCTAAAGATGCCCCCAGAAAACTACTAGAGCTAATCAATGAATTTCGTAAAGTTTCAGGATACAAAATGAATGCACAGAAATCTCTTGCATTCCTATACACTAACAATGAAAGATCAGAAAGAGAAATTAAGGAAACAGTCCCATTCACTATTGCAACAAAAAGAATAAAATACCTAGGAATGAACCTCCCTATGGAGGTAAAAAACCTGTGCTCAGAAAACTATAAGACACTGATGAAAGAAATCAAAGATGACAAGACAGATGGAGAGGTATACCATGTTCCTGGATTGGAAGAATCAATATTGTGAAAGTGATTATACTACCCAAAGCAATCTACAGATTCAATGCAATCCCTATCAAATTACCAATGACATTTCTTACAGAACTAGAACAAAAAATCTTAAAATTTGTATGGAGACACAAAAAACCCCGAATAGCCAAAGCTATCTTGAGGGCAAAAAACGGAGCTGGAGGAATCAGACTTCCCGGCTTCAGACTATACTACAAAGCTACAGTAATCAAGACAATATGGTACTGGCACAAAAACAGAAATATAGATCAATGGAACAGCATAGAAAGCCCAGAGATAAACCCATGCACCTATGGTCAACTAATGTATGACAAAGGAGGCAAGGATACCTTGCCTTGGAGAAAAGACAGTCTCTTCAATAAGTGGTGCTGGGAAAACTGGATAGCTACATGTAAAAGAATGAAATTAGAACACTCCCTAACACCATACACAAAAAGAAACTCAAAATGGGTTAAAGACCTAAATGTAAGACTGGACACCATAAAACACTTAGAGGAAAACATAGGAAGAACAATCTGACATAAATCACAGTCAGATCCTTTTTGACCCACCTCGTAGAGTAATGGAAATAAAAACAAAAATCAATAAATGGGACCTAATGAAACCTAAAAGCTTTTGCACAGCAAAGGAAACTGTAAACAAGATGAAAAGACAACCCTGAGAATGGGAGAAAATATTTGCAAACGAATCAACAGACAAAGGATCAATCTCCAAAATTTACAAGTAGCTCATGCAGCTCAATATTTAAAAAACAAACAACCCAATTCAAAAATGGGCAGAAGACCTAAATAGACATTTCTCCAAAGAAAACATACAGATGGCCAAGAGGCACATGAAAAGCTGCTCAACATTACTAATTATTAGAGAAATGCAAATCCAAACTACACTGCGGTTATCACCTCACACCAGTTAGAATGGGCATCATCAGAAAATCTACAAACAACAAATGCTGGAGAGGGTATGGAGAAAAGGGAACCCTCTTGCACTGTTGGTGGAATGTAAATTGATACAGCCACTGTGGAACACAGTATAGAGGTGCCTTAAAAAACTAAAAATAGGGTTTCCCTGGTGGTGCAGTGGTTGAGAATCTGCCTGCCGATGCAGGGGACATGGGTTCGAGCCCTGGTCTGGGAGGATCCCACATGCCGCGGAGCAACTAGGCCCGTGAGCCACAACTACTGAGCCTGCACGTCTGGAGCCTGTGCTCTGCAACAAGAGAGGCCGCAATAGTGAGAGGCCCGCGCACCACGATGAAGAGTGGCCCCCGCTTGCCGCAACTAGAGAAAGCCCTTGCACAGAAATGAAGACCCAACACACCCAAAAATAAATAAATAAATAAATAAAATAAAGGAGTTCCTTTAAAAAAAACCAAAATAACTAAAAATAGAGCTACCATATGACCCAGCAATCCCACTACTGGGCATATACCCAGAGAAAACCATAATTCAAAAAGGTACATGCACCCCAGTGTTCACTGCAGCACTATATACAATAGCCAGGTCATGGAAGCAAGCCAAATGCCCACTGGCAGACGAAAGGATAAAGAAGATGTGGTACATATATACAATGGAATATTACTCAGCCATAAAAAGGAACGAAACTGGGTCATTTGTAGAGATGTGGATGGACCTAGAGACTCTGTCATACAGAGTGAAGTAAGTCAGAAAGAGAAAAACAAATATTGTATATTAATGCATTTTTGTGAAATCTAGAAAAATGGTACAGTTGAACCGGTCTGCAAGGCAGAAATAGAGACACAGATGTAGAGAACAGACATATGGACACCAAGGGGGGAAAGCGTGGGGGTGGGTGAGTGGGATGAATTGGGAGATTGGGATTGACATATATACAGTAATATGTATAAAATAGATAACTAATAAGAACCTGCTATATAAAAATAATTTAAAAATTCAAAAAAAAAATACAATAGGAAGTAAAAAAATAAATAAATACAGCTTTAGCAGAATCCCATAAATTTTGATATGTTGTATTTTCATTTTCATTCATTTCAAAATACTTCCTAATTTTCCTTTTGATTTCTTCTTCTCTGACCCATAGGTTACTTAGTTATAAAATATTCAGGAATTTTTCACAGATCTGTTATTATTTCTAATTTAATTCCATTATGGCCAGAGAACATATTTTGTGAGCTGAGTATCTAAAATTTGTTGAGATTTGTTCTACGGCCCAGAATATGGTCTATTTTGGTAAATATTCTGTGTACATGTTAAAGGAATGTGTATTCTGTATGACAAAGGTATGTGTGAACCCACACCTTCTTACTTAGATTCCTAATACCCTTTCTGGTTTTCAATATAAAGTAGAAAAGATAACATGTGGGGAAAAATATAATAAAATATATCAAGATTTCAGAGAAAAAAATAAAGGAATGTGTATTCTGCTGTTGTTGGGTGAAATGTAATACAAATGTCAATTAGGTCAGGTTGGTTGATAGTCTTGTTTAAGTGTTCTATATCCTTATTGATCTTTTCTCTACTTGTTCTATTCATTATTCACAGCAGTACGTGGAAATCTACAACTATAATTGTGCATTTATCCTTGCAGTTCTATCGGATATTGATTCATGCATTTTGAAGGTCTGTCATTAGGTGTATAAACATTTAGAATTGTTATATCCTCTTGATAAATTGATCCCTTTGTCATTCCCTAGCAACATTATTTTCTCTAAAAACTACTTTGTCTGACATTAATATAGCCACCCTGCCTTTTCTTTTCTTTTTGTGGCAAAAAAAAAATACATAAGAGGGCTTCCCTGGTGGCGCAGTGGTTGAGAATCTGCCTGCCAATGCAGGGGACACGGGTTTGAGCCCTGGTCTGGGATGATCCCACATGCCGCAGGGCAAATGGGCCCGTGAGCCACAACTACTGAGCTTGCGCATCTGGAGCCTGTGCTCCGCAACAAGAGAGGCCACGACAGTGAGGGGCCCGCGCACCGCGATGAAGAGTGGCCCCCGCTTGCTGCAACTAGAGAAAGCCCTCACACAGAAATGAAGACCCAACACAGCCAAAAATAAAAAAAAAATTAAAAAATTACATAAGATTCATCCTCCCAACAATTTCCAAGCATACAGTACAATACTGTCAACCACTTGCACATTTTTGGGCAACAGATCTCCAGATTCCCCCCACTCCCCACCCACTCAATCCCGGATGACTAAAACTCTACACTCATCACACAATGAATCCTTACCTCACCCTCCCTCAGCCACTGGCACCCACCATTCTTCTATCTGTATGAATTTGACTTTAGATACCTCATATAAGTGGAGTCATGCAGTATACATCTTTGTGTGACTGGCTTATTTCCCTTAGCATAATGTTCTCAATGTTTATCTATGTTGCTGCATGTGACAGAATTTCCCTTTTTAAAAAAGGTGAACAATATTCCATTCCATGTATATACCACATTTTCTTTATCCATTCATCCACTGATGGACATTTATGTTACTTCCACCTCTTGGCTATTGTGAATAATGCTGCTATCAACGTGGGTGTACAAATATCTCTTTGAGATTCTGTTTTCAATTCTTTTGGATGTACACCCAGGAGTAGTATTGCTGATCATATGGAACTTCCATATTACTTTCCATAGTGGCTGTACCATTTTACATTCCTACCAGTATTCCAATTTCTCCACATCATTACCAACACTTAAAAAAAAAAAAAAAGTAACCATCCTAATGGGTGTGAGGTGGTATCTCACTGTGGTTTTGCTTTGCATTCCCCTGCTTATTTAATGATGTTGAACATCTTTTCATATGCTCATTAGATATTTTATCTTTAGAGGAAATATCTACTCAAGTCCTTTGCCCATTTTAAATTCAGGTTGTTTGTTGTTGTTATTGAGTCACAGGAGTTCTTTATATAGTCTGGATATAGTAACCTCATCAGATATGTTTGCAAATATTTTTCCATTCTGTAGGTTGCCTTTCACTGTGCTGTTTCTTTGCTGTGAAGGCTTAAAGTTTGATATAATCCCATTTGTCTATTTTTGCTTTTGTTGCCTGTGCTTTTGGTGTCATATCTATAAAATCATTGTCAAATCTAATATCGTGAAGTTTCCCTTATGTCTTCTTCTAGGAGTTTTATAGTTTCAGTTCTTATGTTTAGGTCTTTAATCCATTTTGAGTTAATTTTTCTATATGGTGTAAGATACGTTCTAACTTCTTTCCTTTGCATGTGGATATCCAGTTTTCCCAGCTCCATTTGTTGGGGACTGTTGTTTCCCCATTATTATTCTTGGCACCCATGTTGAAGATCATTTGACCATATAAGCAAGAATTTATTTCTGGGTTCTCTATTCTGTTCCATTGGTCTGTATATCTGTGTTTATGCCAGTACCATCCTGTTTTGATTGCTGTATCTTTGTAATATGTTTTGAAGTCATAAAGTGTGAGACTTCCAGCTTTGTTCTCCTTTCTCAGGATTGTTTTGGCTATTCCAAGTCCTAAAAATTCCATATGAATTTTAGAATTGTTTTTTCTATTTCTGCAAAAAATACCATTGGTATTTTAAAACAACTTTATTGAGGTGTAACTGATATACAGAAACTGCACCTATTTAATATACACAATTTGATGAGTTTGGACACATGCATACACCTAGGAAACCATCAGTGTAATCAAGGTAATAGACATATACTTCATCTCCAACACTTTCCCTGTGCTGCTTCTTTTTTTGTTTCTTTTGTTTGTTTTTTGGTAAGAATACTTAACATGAGATCTACCTTCTAACAAAATTTTAAGTGCACAATACAGTATTGTTAATGATAGGTGCTATGTTGTACAGCAGATCTCTAGAACTTATTTGTCTTGGATAACTGAAACTTTATATCCAATGAACAACATCTCCATGATTCCACTTATATGAGGTATCTAAAATAGTCAAACTCAGAGAAGCAGAGAACAGAAATGGTAGTTGCCAGGGAATGGGGGAATGGGACCATTGGGATTTCGATAGAGATTGCATCAATCTATAGATTGGTTTGGCTAGTATGGGTATTTAAAAATAGTAAGTCTTTCAATCCATGAACATGGAATGTCTTTCCATTTATTTGTAAGAGTTTTTTTTTTTTTTTTTAAACAGGGGAAAAATTAAACAAAAGTTAAATGTGTATACATGGGAGAGACCCAGGAAAACTGAGTAACTAGCCAAAATGGCCAAAGCCCTTACCTTAAATACCATCTTCAGCTAAAGACACAAGTGGATGTTGGGAGTAGTGGTTTGGGACTTCAAAGAGGAGGAAGGCAATTCACATGAAGATGGAAAAGCAAATGTTTGATAAACAAATGTTCGCTGGGCTACACAGAGACAATAGGACACAGAGTGGACTCTGATTTCTAGGCCCTGCCCAGTTTCCCCCACCATACTTAGCCCATATTCTTTGCAGAGATCTCTGCTGATAGCTCTGTTCCAGGAACAGGCCCTCTATCTAAATTCTTTTAGGCAATTAGGGAGAAGGTCAAAGTTTTTTCCTGAGTCTCTTGGTCTTTGATTGTTTTCAGCCTGAAATAATCTACATGCCAAAGAGACATTTTGGGGTGGCAAATTTTGCTCTCCTACATGGGCTTCAGTGAGGAAGTCAAAATATGAATGGGCTACCTCACAAAAATAATTCTCACAGACTTGGAGGCAGGGGTCAAGGGCAGCTGAGATCTGGTAGCCTGCAGGAGAGCTAAGGGCTACTGAAATGAGGGAATTCCTGGGGACCTCATCCTTACTCCGCATTAGATAAAGCCTGGGACATTTGGTTATTAACAACGTAAGGGAGTAATATTATGAAGAAGCTTGCTTTAGGGGTCTCTCTGGCCCCTCCTGTCTTCACGGCCCCTTCTGACTGAGTTCAGAGCCCTTGAAGTGCCTAAAAAAAACCCCCAAGCCCCACCTCCAGGAAAATCTCTGCTGGGGTCTGCTTTCTTCCTGGAGATCCAGGAGGAGAGAGGTCTGGGTATATAGGTGAGATCCTCCAAACAGTGCATGTGGATGGAAAAGAGAAGGTGTTAAAGGGCTCAGCTGTGGGAGTTCCAACATTTAGAAGTCAGGAGGATGAGGAGGGACCTTTCTGCTTTTGCCAAATTGTTTCTTTCTTAAGTTCTTAGTGGTAACATTTCTGGCTAAAGGGTGGGAACAATATGGGTGTAAGAATGTATGAGTCAATTTCTGGGCAACTTCACCATCACTGGATATAAACATTCAACTTTTTTGGGGGGTTCTTTTAGAATGTGTAAATTGTCATCTTCAGACTGCTTTCATTTACATTTCTTTGATATCTAGTGAGAATTAACATTTTCCTACTGTTTGTCTACTATGTCCCTTATGGGATTGGTCCTGTATTTTACTTATTTATCATTTGGAATATAGATATTTATTTTACAAATTTGAATAAATTATTTTTTTCATTTAATTTTTTATTGAAGCATAGTTGATTTACAATATTATGTTAGTTTCAAGTGTACAGCATAGTGATTCAGTATTTTTGCAGATTATACTACACTATAGGTTATTACAAGACAATGGCTATAATTCTCTGTGCTATACAGTATATCCTTGCTACTTATTTTATACATATATACTTTTTCAGATTGTTTTCCATTATAGGTTACTAGAAGATACTGAATATAGTTCCCTGTGCTGTATAGTAGGTCCTTGTTGTGTACCTATTTTATATAGAGTAGTGTACATCTGTTAACCCCAAGGTCCTAATTTATCCTCCCCCCCACCCCCACCTCCTTTTCCCCTTTGGTAACCATAAGTTTGTTTTCTATGTCCATGAGTCTGTTTCTGCTTTGTAAATAAGTTCACTTGTATCATTTTTTTAGATTCCACATATAAGTGATAGCATATGATATTTGTCTTTGTCTGATTTACTTCATTTAGTGTGATAGTCTCTAGGTCCATCTACGTTGCTGCAAATGACATTATTTCGTTCTTTTTATGGCTGAGAAATATTCCATTATATACATCTTCTTTAGCCATTCATCTATTGATGGACATTTAGGTTGCTTCCATGTCTTGGCTATTGTAAATAGTGCTGCTACGAACACTGGGGTGCATTTATCTTTTCAAGTTAGGGTTTTCGTCTTGTCTGGATACGTGCCCAGGAGTGGGATTGCTGGATCATATGGTAGCTCTATTTTTAGTTTTTTAAGGAACCTCTATACTGTGTTCCACAGTGGCTGCACCAATCTACATTCCCACCAACAGTGTAGGAGGGTTCCCTTTTCTCCACACCCTCTCCAGCGTTTGTTATTTGTAGACTTTTTGATAATAGCCATTCTGACTGGTGTGAGGTGATACCTCACTGTAGTTTTGATTTGCATTTCTGTAAGAGCTTTCTTTTGATTAATATTAGCATGGTATATATATTTCCCTCCTTTTACTTTTAACCTATTTGTGTCTTTATATTTCTTTCAGGCAACATACTATATTTGGGTCTTGGTTTTTTGTCTAATCTTTGCTTTTGGGGGTATTCACACCACTTACATGTAATGCGACTACTGATATGGTTAGGTTTAAATCTATCATCTTGCTATCTGTCCCATCCATTTTTTGTTCCTTTTTTTTTCTTCCTTTTCTTCCTCCTTTTGTGTTAACTGAGTGTTCTTTATGATTCTTTCATTTTATTTCCTTTTTTGGCTTATTAGCTATAACTCTTATTTTAGAGGTGCATCAGAGGTTACAGCATACATCTTTAATTTACTACAATCTACTTTCAAGAGATGTTATACAACTTCATGGATTATATGCAAACCATAACAATATACCTCCATTTCTCTTCTCCCAGTCTTTATGCTATTGTTGTCAAATTGTACTTAAACATATGTTAGAGACACCATAATGCATTGTTGATAGTTTCATTTAAAGAGTTACTTTTCTTCTAAAGAGATGTGAATAATAAAAAATCACATACATGTAGTTACCACTTCTGGAGTTCATTCCTTTGTGTAGATTTGCATTTCCATCTGGTATTACTTTCTTCCTTGCCTAAACAACTTTTAAAACAAACAAACAAATAAAAAACAAACAAACAAAACACATCTCTTGTAGTGCATTTCTGCTGCTGATGAATTCTTTGAGCTTTTCTATGTCCAAAAAAATCTTTAATTCACCTTCATTTTTGAATGGTATTTTCACTGTGTATAGTATTCAAGGTTGATAGTTCTTTTCTTTCAGTACTTTAAAGATGTTGCTCCTCTGTCTTCTGGCTTGGACTTTTCCAACACGAAATCCGCTGTCATCTTTATCTTTGTTCCACTCTATGAAATGTGACTATTTTCTCTGGCTACTTTTCAAAGTTTCTTTTTATTACTGGTTTTGAGCCACTTTATTATGATGTGCCCTAGTATAGTTTTGATTTCTTGTGCTTTGGGCTTATTGAGCATCTTAGTTTCGTGGGTTTATAGTTTTTACCAAGTACAGAAAATTCTGGGCCATTATCTCTTCAAATAATTTTCTGTCCCCCTGGAATGCAATTTCAGCACTAACTATGCAGAGTTAGTGCAGATTTCACAGGTTAAGGGCACAGTCCCCCACAAGACTCCTCTCACTTCAGACACCAGCCATAACTCTGGGGTTCCCAGGCTACCCATACTTCTGACTAACTGGCCATGAATTTGGGGGTTTCCATTATCCCCTGAGGTTCAACAACTTGCCCAAATGACCCACAGAACTGGAGACAGTAATATATTGTGATTACTATTCTATCATAAAGGATACAAATGAGGACCAGCCAAATAAGAGATGCACGGGGCAAGGTCTGGGAAGGTCTAAAATGTGGAGCTTCTGTGTCCTCAAGACATGTCACCCTCCTAGCACATTACTGTGTATCATTAACCAGGGGGAGCTCAATTGTGCTTCAGTGTCCGGAGTTTTTAATTGGGTTTCATTATGTAGACACGATTGATTGAATCACTGGCCACACGACTGAATTCAATCCCCAGGCTCCCTGCCTCTTTGGAGGTCAGGCTGATATCACCTAGCTGAAAGTCTCAACCTCTAATCACATGGTCGGCCTTTCTGGCATGGGAAGCCCTCATCCTGGAACTATATAGGGGCCCACAATGAGTCACCTCATTAATATAAACTCAGGCATGGTCCCAGGAGCCCACCATGAAAAACAAAGACACTTGTCATTTGGGAAATTCCGAGGCTTTAGAAGTTCTGTCCTAGGAACCTGAGACTAAGACCTGACAAATTCTTTATTTAACAACATCCTCTCTTCCATTTATAAGTATGTTAAGTTGCTTGAAGTTAGGCCCCACAGCTCACTGATGCTCTTTTCATTTTTCTTTCTTTTTTTATGTCTCCATGTCTCATTTTGGATAGTTTCTATTCTATGTCTTCAAGTTCACTAGTCATTTAATTTGCAATGTTTAATCTGCTGTTAATCTAATCTGGTATATTTTTCACTCCAGACACCTTAGTTTTCATCTCTACAAGTTCAACTTGGGTCTTTAAAAAAGTATTCAGTTTTTGATTTCTGTTTTAATATACTTATCTGCTAATTTTAACATCTGTGTCAGTTCTGAGTCAGTTTCAATTGATTGATTTTTCTCCTAATCATCAACTGTATTCTTGTTTCTTTGCATGCCTGATGTTGCCAGCCATTTTGAATTTTACCTTTTTGAGTGCTGGATGTTTTTATATTCTTATATTCTCAAGTTCTGAATAGAATAAATATTTTATGTTCTGGGATGCTGTTAAGTTACTTTGAAAAACCCTTTCATCCTTCTAGATCTTGCTTTTCAGATCTGTTAGACAGGACTGAGTGCTATCTAATTTAGGGCTAATTATTCCCCACTACTGAGGCAAGACTCCTATGACTACTCTACCTAAAGTGCCATGTATTATGAAGTTTTCCAGTCTGGCTGGTAGAGACAGATATTATTCTTGGTTGGCCCTGTGTAACTTATGGGTACTGTTCCCTCTAATTTGGGGTAGCTCTTTTTTCAGCTTTGGTTACTTTCCTCACATATATCTGCTGATCAGTACCTCTGCTGAATACTCATGGAGGAGTTCTGAAGCTCTCTGGAGTTTTCTCTCTGTGCATTTCTTTCCTCTTTGGTGCTCTGTTCCAAGAATTCTAACTACTTTGGTCCTTCTAGATTCTCAGCTCTGTCTCCTAAACTCAGGGAGTTCGCTGAACTCTGCCTAGGGCCCCCATCAACACACTGTGGCTTGGAAACTCTCTCAAGGCAATCATAAGGATCACTTTGTTTGTTTACTGTTTCTCAGGAATCGCTATCTTTTGTTGCCAGATGTCTGGCACCTTGAAAACCATTATTTTGTATTTCTTGCCTGATGTTTTTTGTTGTTTCGGGTGAGAAGGCAAATCCAGTCCCAGTTACTCCATTTTGGTCAGAAATGGAAGATCTGTTCATTGTATATGTTAATTTTATTTCCTACTATTTTACTGAATTATTTTATTGTTTTGAGTTTTATCACTGATTCTCTTGGGTTTCCAGGTTTACTGTCACGTCATCTATGAATACTTTACTTCTTCAACCATTCTAAGAATGCCTCTAATTGTTTTCTCTTGTACAATATAATTACTCTAGTACAATGCTGAACAGTAATGGATATTGTGACATCCTTGCCCTGTCTCTGATCTTAATGGAAATGCCTCTAATGTTTTTCTATATTGGCTTTAGCACTAGGTATATATATTATAATCATGTTAAGAAAGCATCTCAAATACTTACTTTCTTGAGCATTTTTTAATGAATGGGTGTTAAATTTTATCCAAAGTTATTTCAGCATCTATTGAGACAATCATAATTTTTTTCTTAGATACAACATGTGATATTAAAAAAGATCCTAATATTGAAGCAATCTTGAATTCCTGGAATAAATCCCACCAGGTTGTATGCATCTGTTTAATATTTTATTTATTACTTTTTATTATTAATCATGAATTATCTTCATTTGCAATTTTCTTTTTTGTACTGTCTGTACTTGGTTTATGGATCAGTTGTTTCATAGAAGGAGCTATGGAGTTTTCCTTCCTTTTCAATTCTCTGGAATAATTTATTAAGCATTAGGACTATCTGGTCTTTGAGGGTTTTGTAGAATTCCCTTGTGAAACTACCTGGGCCTGGTGCTTTTTGTGGGGTAGTTCCTTAATAAAGATCTCTACTTCTTCTAAGGAAATTACTTTGTTAAGCTTTCTAAATAAAATGGGGTCGGGCTTCCCTGGTGGCGCAGTGGTTGAGAGTCCGCCTGCCAATGCAGGGGACATGGGTTCAAGCCCTGGTCCGGGAGGATCCCACATGCCATGGAGCAGCTGGGCCCGTGCGTCACAACTACCGAGCCTGTGCTCTACAGCCCATGAGCCACAACTACTAAGCCAATGCACCACAACTACTGAAGCCCGTGCACCTAGAGCCCGTGGTCCGCGACAGGAGAGGCCACCGCAATGAGGAGCCCTAACGCTGCAGCGAGGAGTGGCCCCCACTCGCCGCAACTGGAGAAGGCCCGTGCGCAGCAACGAGGACCCAACACAGCCAAAAATAAATAAATTAAATAAATAAATAAATAAATAAAATGGGGTCAAGTTTGGTCAGATGTATTTTCCTAGGAAATTTTCCATTTCAGCTAGGTTTTCAAATTTATTTCCAAATAAATTTGAGGCCTGCAAAATAGTCTTTTATGACTTTAAAAAAATTTCTTCTGTTCCTCCTTGTCATTTCTTATTTTGTCCATTAGTTCTTTCTCCTTTTTCTTGATGAAATTAGTTAATTGGTGGTCTATTTTGTTAATGTTCTCCCCATACCAAGATTTCAACTTACTGAAAGTGCTCCTGTTTTTAAAATTCTCTATCTCTTTAGTTTCTGATAATTATTGGGGGTGGGTGATGGGTACATGGGGGTTCAGTAGATCACTCTGCCTGCATTTGTATATGCTCAAAATTCTCCATAATAAAAATAAGAGAAATTACATATACACATGGTATAAAATCAAGGAGTATATAAGAACTTATGATGGAAAGAACCATTCTACCAACCTACCCCATCCATGCACCTTTAGCCCCACTTCTTGTGAATCGTTTATATTTTTATTTCTTTTGCTGCTTACCTCTATAATTAAACATAAAATTTAATTATTATTTAAGTATAATTAAATACTATGTTACAATTACTTTTTTTTAAATAGGCATCACTTTTAAAAATTAATTTATTTTTAAAAATCTATTTATTTTTGGCTGTGTTGGGTCTTCACTGCTGCACTCAGGCTTTCTCTAGTTGCGGAGAGCAGGGGTTACTCTTCATTGCAGTGTGCGGGCGTCTCATTGCGGTAGCTTCTCTTGTTGCAGAGCACAGGCTCTAGGCGTGTGGGCTTCAGTGGTTGTGGCATGCAGGCTCAGTAGTTGTGGCTCGCGGGCTCTAGACCACAGGCTCAGTAGTTGTGGCACATGGGCTTAGGTACTCCGCAGCATGTGGGATCTTCCCAGACCAGGGCTCAAGCCCGTGTCCCCTGCGTTGGCAGGTGGGTTCTCAACCACTGCACCACCAGTGAAGTCCCTACAATTACTTTTCGTTATAGTTCTATCAACTTTAGACAATATCTATTATTCTTTGCTAGGGAAGATGAGGATTTAGCTCATTTAAGCTGTCCCAACTTTACTCCCCTTACCCAATATTTGAGGTTATGATTTTTAGTTCTTGTATTGGTTATCTTTGTAAACTGCAAATAATCTATTTATACATTTAATTTTCACCCCATTCATCTTAGTGCCTTAATTTCCTTTTACAAAGGATGATGATTATAGCACCCTTACCCTTATTTTCTCTTCTCCCTCTTTTTCTCCTTCACATTTTGTTGGCAATATTTTGACTTTTACATTGTTCAGGCTGTTTAAATACTGTTCTGCAACCATAATAAAATTTTCTACAGTTAATCCATAGGGTGACTTCAGGTGTTATACATTAAAATATTTTATGACATTTTGACTATATAAATACTGTTGAATGCTAAGTTAAGCAGCATATAAGGAATGCATTTCATTTCTTATTGGTCCAACATCATGTCCCTTGGGGGCATTCAAAGGAGAATGTTCCAGGCATTGAGGTTAGATGAACTTCCTTTTCTTACCCTCCATCAGTTGTTTATAATCATGTCACATTTCAGTTTGCTTTGTGTTTATACATGACTGTCTTACACAGTTTTTTCATTTTTCAAGGAGTTTCTAATTGCTTTTCTTTAGCTTGTTGATACACAATGCTGCATCTTCATCATACTCTCCAGTTTCCCTGTTCTCACATGTAACAACTATCCTCTTCTACCTCCCTTTCCAGAGAAATCCTCCACCTTCTCTATTCTGGACTGGCTGTTCTTCAGTTGCCAACCTGGGACTTAATTTCACTGCTTCTCTGGATCGAATCCACTGTTTCCTGGATCTCATGCATTTCTCCTTTTTGGTTTACTTAATTTGCTGTAGAATATATTCCAGTAACTCTCTAAGAAAACAGGAGATAAACTTTCTGAGTTTTTAAATGTCTTTATTCTAACCTCATATCCGATTGATAACTTGGCAGGATGTAGAAATCTGAATTCATATCCATTTCCCCAGAGTTGCCAATGAGAATCTAATACCACCCTGATTCTTATTCTTATTAAGGTGACCTGGTTTTTCTCTCTGGGGGATTCCAGTGGTTTTCTAAAATTTCAAGAGGACTTGTTTATGTACGTCTTTTTTTTATTCATTGTGTTTGGCACTCAGAGGCTCCTTTCAACCAGAAGATTTATATTCTGTATATTCTGGTTCTGTGGGCAGTGACTGGAGGCAACATGAGAGGCTGGGATGGGAGGGTCACATTCTGTTTTTGATCAGATGATGGTTACACAGGCATGTTGTATTTCCCCAAGAAAGGAAACAGGAATCCCAAGGAATCCCACTGGGTTCCTGCTCTCTGGACCCATCCTATCACTCCAGTCTTTCCAATTCTCTCCATCCTGTATTATTTCCTTGATGACTCTATATTATTTCTTTGATGATTTCCTTCTCTCCGTTTTTTCCCTTCTTTCTTCCTCAGATTCCAGTTAGTTAGGTGTTGAAATTCTTGAATTGGTCCTTTATGTCTTCTCTTCTGTCTCTCTCTTTCTCCCCCATCTGTGAGTTTGTGTGTGCCAGAGATATCCTTAACTTTAGTTTCCAGGCCTTATGTTGAAATTTAAAATTTTGGCACTTACATTTTAAAATTCAAACAGCTCTTTCTTGTGTCAGCATCTATTCTTGTTTTATATAATCTCCCTGAATATAGTAATTATTTTTTAAAAATGCCTTTTTAGAACAGTTTTAGCCTTACAGAAAAACTGAGAAGACAGTATAAAGTTCCCATATATCTGCACCCAGGTCCCTAATTATTAACATCTTACATTAGCATTTGCTATAATTAATAAGCCAATATTGATACATTATTATTACTATTATTCAAGGCCATACTTAATTCACATTTCCTTAGTTGTTACCTAATGTATTTTTTTCTGTTCTAGGATCTCATATTACATTTAGCTGTTGTGCCTCCTTACGCTCCTTCCGGCTAAGACAGTTTTTCAGACTTCCCTTCTTTCTGACGATCTTGACAGTTTTGATGAGTACTGGCCAGACACTATCTAGGATGTTCCTCTACTGGAATTTACCTTAACATGCTCTACTGTTTGTTTTGTTAATTTGTCAGGCTGCACTTTACATTTGGGAACCAGGTAAGGAGTCAACTGGTCAACTGCTCTGTACACCAGCCTTCAATGATTCCCCATTTCTAATACTTCTCATCAGCTCTGCCAACTCCGAGTTTACAGCCTCTCTGGGATCCTAATGAGCAGAGTGGAAAAGAGTAGCTCACTTCTCCACTGCAGCCCATACACAGCCCCTCGTTCCGGGCTGTGGTCTCCTTAGCCTGCTTCTGCTTTCTATCTTCAAGGAATACTACATATCTTGTATACTGATTTTTTTCCTCCTCTGTTCCTCTGTGCCATTCTATTAACTTTCATGGGTTTATTCCTTTTAAATAACTATATTTTAACTGGAGGGGTTTGGAAAAGAATGGGAGGAGAATGTATCAGTCTGTCATCTTTTACCAGAAGACTCCATATGTCCACTTCTTATATGAAAATAAAACTTCTCCTTACAGTTAAGGGAAGGAAGTAAAAATGTCCACTAACTCATAATTTTGTTGTTTGTTCATAATTCTCTTGGTACAGCTTAATTTATATTCCTGTCAAAGCTTTTATTAAAGCTTCTGATAAAACTCAGTCAAGGTAGGTCCCCATAGGAAAAAGAATTCACCCATATGAACCTTTCACGAAGCAATTATGTGTAGAGTCGTGGGGAGGTTAAGGGAACAAACAAGGGAGTGGAAGGCACCAGGGATGAGCAACAGAAAGATATTGTTACAATCCCTAGGGCCAAAGGGACAAGGGGAGGAACAGAGCTACAGGAGCCCAGTAGGCACTACAACTGTGGAGAAGCGGCCATCCAGCAGAAGCTGTATTATAGAGAAATACAGTTACTGTGCTGAAGCAAAGAGTTGGGAAGAAATGCTAACTTCTTTCTTTTCTGCCCTCCCACCTCCTGGCGGTGCTATCCATCTGCCAGACCCAACCAGAAGCTATTAGGGGAAGGGGGCCAAAAAGATGCAGTTTGTAAGAGAGAGAGCACGGCTGCGAATGGATTGAGCTGGTGAGGGTGAGGCGTGGCTGGAGAACTTTCACAAAACATAAATAGGAACACATAATATTGGATATTATGTATGACGATCTTGATTAAATGTAAGAAACTATTAACAGTCCTCATTCCCATGAACACTTTTTAAAGGGGAACAAAAACATGTAGCAGATGAGTCTAAGGATAATCAAGGCTATCATGCAAATTAAGACAAGCTCAAAAACGCTGCACACAAAATAAATTATAACCAAACTTCATTTTCTGAACATGTAAAACTGTTCCAACAACTAGAAATCTATGTCATACAGTGTTAGAAGTCAGGATAGTGGTTCCCCTAGGGCAGCAGTGACTGGGAGGGAGCATGAAGAGCTTTGGGGGTACTGGTAATTTTTGGTTATTCATCTGGGTGCTAGTTACACAGATGTGCTCACATTGTGAAAATTAATTGATGCACTGTGATTAGTGTGTCTTTTGTGTATGTATGTTGCAATTCAACAAAAATCTATTAAAAAAAAATGATGGTAGCCACGAATACAACTTAAAAAAACCTGCACTACGTTAATGCATCTTTCTGCCCTTCTTTAGGTATCCTAACTAACAGTAAACAAGGATTTACTAGAACAACTAAAAAAATGATGTGCATTCAACAGAAATGAAAGGCAGGTCTCAGCTTCAAGTAATTTGTGAACTACTTAGAAAAATGTAATATTTAAATATGAAATTAAGAATATTAACAAACAATGTATCAGGCTATGAAGAATGCTATAATAAAAACAGATCCAGTATTGGCATGCAATTGATTCTCATCAGAAGGCCTGGATATAAATATTCCCCAAGTGGGCTCTTTCTGTTGGAGATCTCTTTCTCTTTAACCTTAACAGAGGTCTACTCGACTAGGCCAATCGCCTAGTTTCAGAAGGTGCTTCTATGACTGCTGTGGGTGGGCAAGAGGAGAGGCTGAGTAAGGCCTCTCTCTTCTGCTTCAGTGGGAGTAGCCCTGTTTTATCTGTTTCATACTATTATCTGTTTATACTATTATCAGTGTTAATTTTCTCTAAACAAAAGGATTTTGCTGCTGAAACAAGCTTGGAAACAACTCGTCTAGAAATCTGACCTCTAAATTTGTATATCTCAGTTGACATATCTCACAGTTGAAAAAATTTTAAAAGCCTCTGAAACTCTAAAAATAAAACCCATTTTTAAAAGGAAATGAAAATTACCTGAAGTAAAGGAATAAAATCATCCTGTTCTAGATAGCTGCAGCTGGGCTTTGCAAGAAGACAAATAAACTTAGAGGCATCATCATGATGGTTACTCAGCAACCTAGAAAAGAAACAATTGCTTAGGAAGACTGGTTACTATGAACAATGACTACAACATCAATAGTTGGTAATTTCAGTCTGATCTGAAGGCCGTTTAGATCAAGAATCAAGTGCTCTCTTTTCAGTGATTAAAAAAAAGGAAAATTTTCCATGCTCTTGATTTTGTCGAAGGGCCATCTTAATAAAAGCTCAACAACAAGACGGTACATTATTTTTGTAGAATGCTTCTGAGACCACAGAGTCAACTGAACTAATGCATGTAAAAATACACTTGAAGGAGAATGTCTGTTCAGGTTAGCTCAGGGCATCTGGAACCAGAACTCCAGAGCTGCCCACTGGGAGGGAACACATCTGATGGACCACTACATACCATATAAGACATGAACTTCTGCTTGTCCAGGTTGGCAGACATATTCAGGACTAACCTGATAGGGGGCTTTTGAAATTAGACTTTGAAGGACCAGACTTAAGAAGAAAATGAAGGCCCTATTAAATCTTCAAGTTCTAAGAATTCCTCACATCCAATTAATTGCTCGACATTTCCATCTGGATGCTATACTCTGACAGCAAAGTCAAAATCGCGAAAACCAAATTTAAAATCTTCCTCTCTAAGTCATAGATGTCTATTTTTGTTAATGGTGGTACCACTCCAAGTTATCTGGGCTTGAAAATTTGAAGTCATTTTAAACTTATTTCTCTTCCTTATTCTCCACATCCAATTAGTTTCCAACCTTTCTTGCTTTTCTTCCTTAATCATTTATTGAATGCTAATTGTGTGCCAGATACTGTGTCTGGCCTTGTGAATACTTGAAATACAAAGAAAATAAGACATAGTTTTGTGCCCTGTAAGGAGCTTACAGTCTAGTGAAAGAGCTACACCAATAAAATTATATGCCTGTATAATCTTATTACAGAAGTAATAAACTCAGGGTGTCATGGAAAGACACAGGAGGACCAGTGAAATTCCCTGAAGAGTTGTGAAGTAGGAAAGTGGGCTGTTGCAGATCAAGAGGGTTGCATGTACAAAGACCTGGTGTGAGACTGCACAGATTATTTGAGCAGCTGCAAGCACTGGGGTGGTAAGGGAAGGGGACATGAGCATGTAGGATTGGACCCTGGAGGCCCTTTTATGTTAGGTCAAGAAGCCTGGACTTTCGCCTACTCGCAGAAGAATTTTAACTTGGACTGTCACATGATCAGATGTGTTTTTCATAAATATCAAGCAGAAATCTTTCCAAGGGCCTGAGCATGGCTACTGGCAGTGGGAGACAAAGAGAAAGGGGCAAATATGGTTCAAGTGAAAGGAAATGGTAGTTGATAGGTGTGGAGGGGTAAAAGGGGGGAAGTCCATGATGACTCCCAGGTTTCTATCTTAGACCACTAGGTGCCTGGAATTTGGGATGGGAATACTAGAGTCCTGAGGAATATTTCCTCAAAAAATTTTAGACAACCATTCCTTCCTTCCTATTTCTGTTTTACCATCAAGTCCAGGGTCTTATTACTTCATGCTGAGACTTTTAGAAGGGAAGAGGGTCATAACAGGCTTCAGTGTCCATCCAACCTCACATCATGGACAATTCATCATTCTAAAACATTCTCTGATTATATAATTCCCTTTTCCAAAAATGTTCAACAGTTTTCTACCACTTATATGAGTAAGTCTAGATGTCTAAGTTGGGCATTTAAGGCCCTCTTTAATTAGGCTAGAGTCTGCCTATCTCACCACTTTGCTAAATGAAACGTCCACTCCGGGCAGCTGGCCTGACCCACTCTTCTCTGAGCGTGCTGTGTGCATTCTTGCCTCGGTGCCATTTCTCATGCTGTTTTACTCTCCTAGAATACCACCTCTCCCAACTTTGCTATCTGAACGCTGGCTATTCTTTAAGGTCCAGCTAATAAACTACCTCTTTCAAAAAGCCTTCTCTGACAACTAAATTCCTTACTGATCTTTGTACTATTTAATTTGTATGTATTACATACACCATTGTACCATGAACTTTCTTTTATTTCTCTGGCACCTAAAGGGCAGGCAAAGTTATAGCTCTTTTTTTCCCTTAGCACTAGACATAGTGACTTTCACATTGAAGATTCTCAAAAAATGTTTGTGATCTAACAGATATACCCTTAACTGACTTCATTTGTGATTATTAAAGCCATAGAATGATCTTTATATTTATTTTCCTTATCATTCTTCAGCATGCTCAGGACCCCCAAAGTTAAATAAATATACATTTCAGAAAAAGATTAGTGAAATAGGTATTGATGGGAATCACCTCTTAGGATAAGAAAATGGGTGGGATGATCACAACAAAAAGGCAGTGAGGTATAGCACCACCAAGTACAAACTGCACAGACGTGACAGATGAGAGATTCTCTAAGAGGGAAAAGTCAAATCAGGTAGGGCCTTTTGCTATCAGAAGCATGAATCAGAGAGAAAAGGTGAATTCTGATTCTCAGCCAATGCTAGTGGCTGGTGAACTCTATAAGGCAGGAGAAAAAGAGATTTAAAAAAGTCGTGAAAGCTGGAGAAAGAAGGTAAACATAGCTGTTCTAAACTATCTTCCAGAGCTCTTAGGACGAAATATTGTTTTGTTAGTGGACAAATGACACTTTGACATGAAAAGGTAAGAGGAAGTAAAGCATAAAAAAGCTGGGACAATATTACTGACTCAGTGTAAGAGGAGCTCTGTCACAAAGCTAGTAAACTGGGAACTCAAAAAGAAAAGCTGTGGAGCAATGCCTTTCCCCTAAAAATGTCTTGAATGTAAGAGAAACAGATGTCAAAGTACAGATATGAAATGGGCAGCAGAGCAGGGAAGGGAAGGGGAGCAGAAGCAGGGGAACAAGAGCCTGTTAAGGTGTTCATGCTCAAACCACTCAGAGGAGGGCTCAGAAGCTTCCACCCCATAAACACTGGGACAGGAGGCAAACTATTTCCCGTTTTGCTGTTAACTTTTGTATTTGACTTTCCCCCCAAGATTATATAGAGCCTATTATCGGAGCAAGTCAGCATGTGTATGTATATGCCAATATGTTTTAATTCTGTGTCATTATCTGCCAGTTGTTTTTTTTTTAATTTTTAAAAATTTATTTTTTGGCTGCGCGCGGGCTTTCTCTAGTTGCAGTGAGCGGGGGCTACTCTTCGTTGTGGTGTGCAGGCTTCTCCTTGCGATGGCTTTTCTTGTTGTAAAGTATGGGCTCTAGGCACGTGGGCCTCCGTAGTTGTGTCACGCGGGCCCTAGAGCGCACGGGCTTCAGTAGTTGTGGCGCACGGGCTTAGTTGCTCCGTGGCATGTGGGATTTTCTCGGACCAGGGATCGAACCCGTGTCCCCTGCACTGGCAGGTGGATTCTTAACCACTGCGCCACCAGGGAAGTCCTGCCAGTTATTGTTTTTGTACTTGAAAGTTTTATATACTATACTTGGACCCAAGTCACTTTATGCAAAGGGTACAGTTTGTAAAAAATTATAAAAATAAACACGTCTTCTTTAAGGTCAGTGTGGTAATTCAAACCATCCCGCTTAGTTGCTTTGTCTCCCAAAATAGCCATACTTGGGTCTCCTTTAAAGCACCCTGGTTTTTAAAAGGCATTTTAAGTGCTGAGAAAGGAGCTCCCACTAGAGGGCGCTCCAGTCGCTACAGTATCTGGCCAGAAAATAAAGCTTTGATACAGAGACATCACAGGTATCTGTTCATAGAATTTTTTTTTTTTATTTTTTAATGAAAAAAGACAGGGAGAGTTGCTCATGCTGTATAACTTCATAAGCAGTTTCCTGTTGTAACTGAAAATGAAGACTTGTGCTTCAAGTCTTTTTTTGCCTTTTGCCTTTGCAGAAATAATCTCTTTTCCTTAGAGATAAAATGAAAATGATTCATCTCAATAAAGGAATACAGCTGTTGCGGGTGCTGCTGCTCTGTCCACCAACAAAAATGTCCACCCTATCCCGGTGACATGAAGCCTAAGACAAAAAAACTGGCTGTTACTTTCCTTAATATTATGCAGTTAACTGCCGATAAACAAGTTGATTACTAGTTTTTCTTTGATAGTCAGCCTCAGGCTCACAAACATACGGTCCTAGCATATTCAAACTAACTTAGAATGTAAGTAGTTATAGTTCTTCTCTCTGGCCCTAATTTTTTATAGAATGAACTACTTCCCCCGCGCCCCCTGCTTTTTAATCTCCCAGCTTCTTCAACACTTTCTCTGAAATAATCATAACTCACTTCTTGCTGCTTTCCCAGATTGTTAGATGGCTTTTGCCAACAATGCTGAACGAAATGGCTGAAGATACCCAGGACAACAGCTGTGTAACATCCCTATTCTTTCTATCCCTTTTTCACACTCCACCTGAGGCATTTTTCAGGGCCTGGCACCTACCAGGGGGAGAGGAGCTAGCTCAATAAAAGCTAGAACATCTACACATTTCAAGATCTTCAATTCTGCTACTGTTATACACTGATTTCTAATAACAACAATAATAATTAATAATAGACAAGCAGACCACACAGCTGAAGTCCTGGCTTTACTGGTGGGGAAAGGAGAGGGAATCCAAGCTGACCCCCGTATTGTTCAGGCCCTTGGCTCTATTTTCTTCCCTCAGGTTCTAGGGTGCCAGAGACAGCCAGAATGGCAAATGCCAATTCTTTTACTGGTTTACTCCTAATTAGTGCTTTTTTGCTAATTCTAGACCCCAAGGAATTCTTCTACTTTTATGACTGCACACACAAAAAAATTTTTTTAAGATATTTATCTAGCTGTTTCCTATTTGCTATAGGAGAGGTGGAATGGTGACCATGGCCCTGACTTTGGAGGGTCATCCTGCTGGTATATAAGGAGTGGTTCTAGTCCTAGAGCCATTCTAGTCCTTGGTATTTGAACAACTTAGAACTATTCCCTGTAACAAAATGACTAAAATTCACCTGGAAAACATGAAGCATTTATAACTTTTAGCTTTGATGTCGTTCTTTAAAAGAAGTCCATTAACTGGTAGTCTTATATCCCCTGATCACTTTAGTTCTATTGTAATGAAAGAAGAACTTGGTGAACTCAACTTGCTGCTAGATTTTTCAAAATAAGAATACAGTTATTAATCACCTATTATGTTCTCAAGCATTATATTACTAACAGCTTTGAGGTGGCATGAAAGAATCAGAAGAATCTGTAAGCTGAATTTTGCTGCTATTATATGTTGATTTTAAATAATGATGATGATGATAGTGACATCAGGTGAACAGCATTTCCTGATAGTTCATCAGGAAGGGTATCTAGCCCAGAAAAGATGAGAAGAGCATATTTAAAGAAGGCTGATCAGTTAAAAGAGGTAGAAGGGGCATGCTATAACAGTCTCTTAAATTGATAAATATATCAAGAAATAACTTCTAAAGAAGAAAGAAGGGAGAAAAAAATAAAAGAGAGAAGAAAGTTGGATTTGAATTCAAGAAAACTTGTCAGGATGTTAAAATCCAGGAGTATCTTGATAGATGTACTATTCCTTTGTTCCTTAACTGTAGCTTTCAAAAAGTAATAACTAAAATCTACTAGAATTCAGCTATTTTTAAGAAATCAACTACATACAATTCTAAATTTGACCACATGAGAATGGAAGCATGTGACATGTGTGGTTTGCTCCCCTTAAAGGAGCATTTATGTCACTGCTGCAAGAGTCAAATCCTAAGACTCAAATTGTTAACAAGTGAAACTAAGAAACTACCAAACAGTTATTAAAGAAGTATTTCTGAAGATCTGTTTTACCGATTAGAGACATGTAAGATAAAGGCTTAGGGAAAGAATTTGTGTGTGGGCATAAAAATTTGTGAATCATTGAATTTTACTTGTTGAAACAAAGGATAAGGGGAAAATTAATAAATGAGTAAAATAAGTGACTTTTATAAAGCATGTCATGAGGACTGGACAATTCCTTGCCCAGCCCCAGAGTAACTGCTCTCATACTTACTTTCTCCACATGGCAATGAATGACTGTGCTGACACAAATCCTGTCCTCTCTCCCCCTGCAGCCCTGAACATGGGGGTTTTCCAATAAAGAGGACAGCCACAGACCTGCAAATAAAGCACAAATACAGTGTAAGCCAAGGGGCAGTGAAGAGATGACGTGGCCAAAGAAAGGGCCTTTGTGGCTTTTACCCTTCATGCCACAGTGGACAGAAGGGCCCTTGGAGGAGCAAAACTGGGGCAGAGGCAGACACATCAGCTGGGGTAGATTCAGCAAGACAGAGGGGAAACAAAATAAGAAGATGACATGTTTAATGAAGAAAATGAAAATCCATTTGCCTTTTCTTCAAGTGCATTTATAGTGATGTTTCTTTCCCCTAACCTGAAAAAGCAACCAGTCTCCCTCCCTTCCTACCACTCTTACATCATATATTTTCTACCTTTGGAAAAAAAAAAGAAGTGACTGAACGTCATGGTTGTGTATGCCCTTCCTTCCTATGGCAGGAAAATACAGCCACCTTTATTGCTCACTCACTTGGTGTCAATACACTCTATCACCTCTCTCCCTCTCTCTCCTTTGCTTACTGTGTTATTAAGCCCCAGGTGCAAAAAGAACCAGAAAAGCCTGGACTGTTCAAGAAAACAGCTATAAATCTATTTAAATGGATACAATTCAGGTGAAAGCTGAAAGGCAAAAATTAAAATGCTATTATTTATTTAGAAGATACCACAAACGACTACATATTATAAAAGCCTTAGAAAGAACTAAAATACAGTACCCTAAAAGATAATGATTTTTTTCTCCTCAATAAAAAAGCTCTTTCAATTAAGAAAAATTATTCTTATACTCTTACAAGAGACAGTCTGTACCAAATTAACGTGCTTTTTTTCTAGAGGGAAAATTCTTCCAAGTAATAATAATATCTAAATATTAGCGGAGAAATAGTCTCTAAATGATCCCAATTTTGTATATACACATAAAATGTATTCCCAAATCTGAAGCTCTTCAAAGAGTCACATCTTGTCATTGGATAAAGATATTCTTATTATTCATATTAGATATAGGATCTGTTGAGCCTTATTCTACAAAGGGAAGCTTCCCCTCTGACAGATGACTGGATGTGAACCCACATCAGGTTGAAGTGAAGCTGCTCCTGATGTGAGGCCTCAGTGCATGGGGGATCCCCACAGAAGCCTGCATAGTACCTCATCTGAGATCAGTTATGCTGAGAGAATGCCCAGGGCTGCTGGGTTCATGTCAGAGATGAGGATATGGATGGTGAGATTCAGGCCAAGGGAGGTAAGTACAGGGCAGAAATAAGAGATTGCTTCTGCCAGGGCCACTAAAGCATGTTCTGCAAGCAGGATGGAATTTAAGATTTCTTAAGTCCAGAGGTCAAATACCTCCACTGAGGTCAAGAATGAGGGAAAGGTGTTGCTTAGCAAACAAATGGATTTTGTTTATTGTATAAATTATGACTGCCAAGGTACAAAGCTTACAATTAACATACTTTGGGTGGTAACTGTCAAATCCACTTTCCCCAATCCCAATCCTTCCTTTCATGCAGAATGGTGGTTTGCCAAGAAAATGCTCTTAAATATGACAGGCTGTTGGTAACTGCTGGGAAAGTTGAAAGAATAGCCTGTATTATGGAGGTGGGGGGTGCAGAGCCACAAAAAGGGAGAAAATACAAGGAGAGACTGGAACTGGCTTGCCAAGGTGCTTGAAGCTCCCACCACTAGAGTCACTACAGATTTTTCAGAATTGGAAGGGATCAGGAATCTTCTAGTTCATCCTTGGGAAGTGGTCACCAGCTCAGCGAAACACTTCCAGGGACTGTGCACTTACTATCTCCCGAGGGGCTACTTCCACTATTAAAAACTTTCATTTCCTTGGATTATGGTCCTTTATTCAGAAGACTCCGGTTAAAATGTGTACATGTCAGCTCATAAAGAGTAGTAAATCACTGGGCTTAACATTTACATATTTTTTATGACCCAAAGGCAGAATCCTAAGAGATAAGGTACAGAATAGATATGTTTTGAAGTAGATGGGAAAGGGCTGACCTGTTTTTCTTGTAGTGGGTCACCCTGAGCAGCCAAGGGTTGGGCAACATGAGGGTATCGGGCCCTTGGAGAAAATGCCAAAAGAAAAAACTGGAAGGGCAGTGGATGGCAAGGGCTGCAGACATTACACTTTGACCATTTAAAAAAAATGTATGGCTGGCCTGCATCTGCTTAAGAACAAAGGATTAAGATAAAGGTAGTGAGCGAATAGCCAAAGCAATCTTGAGAAAGAAAAATGGAGCTTGAGGAATCAGACTCCCTGACTTCAGACTATACTACAAAGCTACAGTAATCAAGACAGTACGGTACTGGCACAAAAACAGAAACATAGATCAATGGAACAGGATAGAAAGCCCAGAGATAAACCCACACACATATGGTCACCTTATTTTTGATAAAGGAGGCAAGAATATACAATGGAGAAAAGACAGCCTCTTCAATAAGTGGTGCTGGGAAAACTGGAAAACTACATGTAAAAGAATGAAATTAGAACACTCCCTAACACCATACACAAAAATAAACTCAAAATGGATTAAAGACCTAAATGTAAGGCCAGACACTATCAAACTCTTAGAGGAAAGCATAGGCAGAACACTCTATAACATAAATCACAGCAAGATCCTTTTTGACCCACCTCCTAGAGAAATGGAAATAAAAACAAAAATAAACAAATGGGACGTAATGAAACTTAAAAGCTTTTGCACAGCAAAGGAAATCATGAACAAGACGAAAAGACAACCCTCAGAATGGGAGAAAGTATTTGCAAATGAAGCAACTGACAAAGGATTAATCTCCAAAATTTACAAGCAACTCATGCAGCTCAATATCAAAAAAACAAACAACCCAATTCAAAAATGGGCAGAAGACCTAAACAGACATTTCTCCAAAGATATACAGATGGCCAAAAAACACATGAAAGGATGCTCAACATCACTAATCATTAGAGAAATGCAAATCAAAGCTACAATGAGGTATCACCTCACACTAGTCAGAATGGCCATCATCAAAAAAATCTACAAACGGTAAATGCTGGAGAGGGTGTGGAGAAAAGGGAACCCTCTTGCACTGTTGGTGGGAATGTATATTGATACAGCCACTAGGGAGAATAGTATGGAGGTTCCTTAAAAAACTAAAAATAGAACTACCATACGACCCAGCAATCCCACTACTGGGCATATACCCTGAGCAAACCATAATTCAAAAACAGTCATGTACCACAATGTTCACTGCAGCTCTATTTACAATAGCCAGGACATGGAAGCAACCTAAGTGTCCATCAACAGATGAATGGATAAAGAAGATGTGGCACACATATACAATGGAATATTACTCAGCCATAAAAAGAAATGAAATTGAGTCATTTGTAGTGAGGTGGATGGACCTAGAGTCTGTCATACAGAGTAAAGTCAGAAAGAGAAAAACAAATACCGTATGTTAACACATATATATGGAGTCTAAAAAAAAAGTTGTTCTGAAGAACCTAGGGACAGGACAGGAATAAAGATGCAGACATAGAGAATGGACTTGAGGACACGGGAAGGGGGGAAAGGTAAGCTGGGATGAAGTGAGAGAGTGGCATTGACATATATACACCACCAAATGTAAAAGAGATAGCTAGTGGGAAGCAGCCGCATAGCACAGGGAGATCAGCTTGGTGCTTTGTGACCACCTAGAGGGGTGGGATAGGGAGGGTGGGAGGGAGATGCAAGAGGGAGGGGATATGGGGATATATGTATACATATAGCTGATTCACTTTGTTATACAGCAGAAACTAACACACCATTGTAAAGCAATTATACTCCAATAAAGATGTTAAAAAAAAAATTAAAAAAAAAATTAAGTGGGTTTCTTGCAGACAAAAAAAAAAAAAAAAAGATAAAGGGAGTCAGGAGATCAATAAGAACCTAAAAAAAAAAGGTAAATGATATCAATCTGAGAGCAACAGAATAGAGACTTTTATAACAAAGGAGAGAACAAGCTCATGTCAAGGCTTTTTACAAAGGAAAAGACTGGATGACAAGTGAGGAGGTACAGGACGTGCTGAAGATGGGTTTAGAAAACTTTGGTTTAGAGGAACAGGCAAGAGTCAGTGTTGCTGGAGCAAAGAAAACTTGATTGACACCTATAATTTGATCTAAAAATGGCCCAACAACATAAAGAACTGAAAGCAAGGTTGTCTAATGATACATAGGAAGAGATGATCGCCCAATATTTGTAAAGTTCTTTAACATTTTAAAATGTCTCACACCTGTTATTTCATTTGGCCCTGACATGATCCCATACAGAAGAGGGCAGGTATTTTTATCCAGTTCTGCAGATGAAGAAAAAAAGGTACAGAGAGGCTAGCTTACAGGCCACAGGCACGATGGGTCAAGATGGTACTGTATCAGCCAATGAGAGGAGCTGGAGGGCTTTGTACGGTTCAGAAGACTTTCATTCTTTTCCCTCGA
The DNA here is from genome assembly GCF_949987535.1 of Balaenoptera acutorostrata. Lineage (NCBI taxonomy): Eukaryota > Metazoa > Chordata > Mammalia > Artiodactyla > Balaenopteridae > Balaenoptera > Balaenoptera acutorostrata. The sequence goes on along the minus strand of NC_080067.1, from coordinate 22,125,389 downwards.
CTTTCTGTTAGAGGCTAAAACTCAGTGGTGACAAATACTTCCCTTGCTGTTCCTCAGTTTCTGTTCCTATGCTGCTTTTGTCCCTCTTAGATTCATTCTCTAGTCATTTCTTCTCCATCCCTACTTAAAGCTGTGGAAAAAAGTACAAACTACACACTGAGAATTTAATCAGAAATGGACATTAATCTCTCCACGCTGTTTGAGGTTGAAGATGAATGAACTAAACTTCACCAACAGATGCAGATTTCATAAACACAGAGTTTTCTTTGTACTTAAAAAACAGACCCCAGTCTCTACAGCTACACGTAAGCGTCACGGAGAGTAGACTGTAAACTCAAGCTGGCCTTCCAAGTAGCTTTATAAGAGAGAGATTTTTTTTTCTTTTGATGTGGACCATTTTTAAAGTCTTTATTGAATTTGTTACCATATTGCTTCTGTTTTATGTTTTGGTTTTTTGGCTGTGAGGCATGTGTGATCTTAGCTCCCTGACCAGGGATTGAACCCACACCCCCTGCATTGGAAGGCAAAGTCTCAACCACTGGACCACCAGGGAAGGTCCCCCAAGTAGCTTTATAAACTATAAGAATCCATAAAAACGTTCATTTATTGCTCTGACCACCTCCTCCTTCGTTGTCCCCCAGGGGTTGTCTTCTCCTTTCCTATAGCCAACCTGTCGTGAGAACACAAGCACACGAGGGCGAGTGATGCAGGCACTGCCAAAGGATGAGGACGGTCTGCAGAGCAAAGAATAGCGGAAAGTAAGACTGATTCAGTGAGTGCTAACAGACTGGCGTAGCCAAGGAAAAGCTGGATTACATGGGACTAGCTAACTGGAAGACATGATTAAATGAATTTTTAAAAAATAAACGATTTTAAGAATAAAGAGGCAAAATCCAATAAAATGAGCTGATACAGTACTTCTGAGGTCATTATACACACATCCTCATCTTTATACGCAATGTTAGTTTTAACTTTTTAAAAGTATGAGCAGTTCACCTTGCTATCTGAGCTGATAATTAAGGTCTAAGAGCAGTGAACACAAATGCTTGGCACTCCTGAATGGAATTTAGGGCTATAATCAAGTACAATTCAGACAAGTTAATCAGACATGTATGTGTATACTGGCTACTGTGCCACATGATAATTTGGTATAAACAGTAAATTGTCATGTAAATGCCTGTTACTATGGCTACTAAACAAAATAGTTTTCTATCTTTTTAAACTTCTCTGTTGTCAGCTTCAACACTGTCAGTTTTTCCTGATGCCACCTATAGATTGATCCTCACTGCCTGTAAATAGGAAAGTCCTCCCTCTGACTCCCCAGCATGTAAACCCCTTCCCTGACTTGACTATGCTCTTTCCTACACTTCTCGTGACCACGTGGAGTCCTTAGGCTCTCTGCTCTCCTCTCACTGTGCATTCACCGTGGAGTGCTGGTGGCCACTGAGCCACAGGCAGGGCAGGGCTACCACCAGCCAGGTGGGAGAGCCAGAGCAGGAGAGTGGAGGCAGCACAGCAGGAAGGCTCCTCAGTCAGGCGCTGGGAATACTTAGAGGAGGAAGGTCGACCCAGAGACCTTCAAAACAGAGCAGGCTGCAGGTCTCTGGCAGCGAGGCACTAGTCACTCTGATAGGCTCTCCAGATGTGGGGAGCCCAGCAGACCACTGGGGAACTACCATGTCCCGCAATGTGCAGTTTCTCCTGTTTGCCTGCCCAAAGTGGTCCATGAAACCTCATGTCTCTCTCACACAAATTGTTACCATGTTAGACATACCCTGTTTGGCATTTATGCAATTAACATGTTATCTCCAAATTAGACTTCATTCATCCTTGCTAAATTCTATCTTTTGGATTTAGATTCATCATTCTAGCTCACTCAGATAATTTACCACTTGATTCATAAAATAGCCATCTCTCAAAGCTTGGGGTAAGAAAATGCCAATGGGGCTTCCCTGGTGGCGCAGTGGTTGAGAATCTGCCTGCTAATGCAGGGGACACGGGTTCGAGCCCTGGTCTGGGAAGATCCCACATGCCACGGAGCAGCTGGGCCCGTGAGCCACAACTACTGAGCCTGCGCGTCTGGAGCCTGTGCCCCGCAACGGGAGGGGCCGCGATAGTGAAAGGCCCGCGCACCGCGATGAAGAGCGGTCCCCGCACCGCGATGAAGAGTGGCCCCCACTTGCCGTAACCAGAGAAAGCCCTCGCACGAACCGAAGACCCAACACAGCCAAAAATAAATAAATAAATAAATAAAGTAGCTATAAAATTAAAAAAAAAAAAAAAAAAAAAAGAAAATGCCAATGTCCTGAAAGAACTTATAACTTATTTGGGTGAATATAGCTTGGAAGTCAGCTGACGGTATGTTAGCATACGTTCAGGGGAGATAGGGTAGAAACAGCACGATGCAGGAGTCAGAGGACATGTCTCCTGACATGGACAAACTCTGTGACTTCAGGTACATACTTGTAGGACTTCAGTTTCCTCATATGTACAATAGAGGAGAAGCAGGTGAGCTCTTACTTCTGGAATGAAAGAGGTTGTTTTTCACTAGAAACATTCTAAGGGGTCAAAAAGCAAGTTCTAAGATTGGGGGCGGTGATGAAAAAAGGAATAAAAAAAGAATTCTTTTTCACTCCCCTTAAAATCACTCTACTTACAAATTATTTAACAGCGGTAACAAATGTTCTGAGGCAAGAGGTAGGAGAGAGGATGGGACATAACAGGGCAGGGGTTCAGGGACGTCTCTCAGGACACAATGGAAGCTAGGTCTTAGAGGATGGGTGACGTGGGAGTGGCAGAGTGGAAGCCCATTTTGGAGGGGAGAACTATGAGAGCCCAAATGCAGAGGCGAGCCTGTGGGAGGGCAGGTGGGTCAGGCCCATGCAGGGAACAGTAGTTTGGGTTTTATCCTCAAAAGCGGTAGTTTTCAAACTTTCAAATATTATTCCTGAAAGCAGAGGAAGCGTTCCCAGTGGAAGGGTGCATGGGGTCTTGGGAACTCCCACTTGGTGTCTAGTTGTCCACATGCAGCCCTTAGCCTACTAGAACCCCTCTGTCTCTTGAAGCACAGCTTGACACCACTGCTAAATCCTGAGGTATGATATGACTCTTCAGTATACATGCATCATAAAAACAGAACCCAAACAAAACAAAGAACTCCTACAGATGGTAGGAATCCCTGAATATTGCTGAGCTGGGGAATGACATGATCAAATATAAACTGATGATTATACTCAGTATTAACTGTTCTAGGAGGAGGCTGGAGGTGTAGAATCTGTTACTAAAGATGTTACAGTAGTCTTAGCATTAGGGACTAAGACCTTAAATTAGAAGCAGTTGGATATATTGAAAAGTATCACAGACTTGCTTCCTAGTGGCAAATCCATTTATTTCTGAGAAGAATTACAGTGTTGAGCTGGCCTAATTGTTCCTTGTCTGGCTTCAGGGCAAGGAGTTATGATCAATGAATGAGAACAAAAAAGAGAGATTTGTATTCAACACAAGGGAAATTTTTCTAACAAGGAAGGCTATTTAATGATGGAACAGGCTGCTTGACAAGGTAGTGAGTTTCCTGTCACTGAAGGCATTCAAGCAGATAATGAATTTATGTGTTGGTGATGCCATGGATGGAATTCCTATATTAAATGGGAGGATGGACCAGGAGACCACTAAGGCTTTTTTCAAACTTAAGAGTTCCTTGAAGTAGAACCACAGCTAATATATCAGTATCAAATACATTTTTTCAATATGGAAAAAAAGATCTATGTATGCTTACAAACAGAGAGCAAGGAGGCAATAAAGAGAGAGAGATTGGGATTGCTAGAGAAAGGGAGATTATACGTCATTTAGTAGTTATATTACCTTTGCAATTTTTCCCATTTCATAAATGTCTGCTTTCTGATCTTCAATATCCATGAAAGCAGTTTCAATTCTGCTTAGAGTCTGTTCATGATTACTGCAGGCATCGGGGAGTCCTTCAGGGAAGTAGAACCGTGGAATGTTTATGGATAATGTTGCATTCACAACATTATTCACATGAGGAACAGGGGAGAGAGGTTGGGGGCTACTTGCAAAGGTGGCTGGAGGTGGAAGTGGTGTTCCAGGTTTCTTTTCTGGTTTACTTTGAATCTGGAAAGAAAATATGATTATGAGACACTAATATTCTAAACAGTATATATTGCTAGAAAGTCCTCACCAGTAATAGGAAGTTGGGTATAAATACAAGAAACCACAATTAGAAGCAGTACAGATGAAGAGCTCACTCGACTATAGACAGGGGTAAGCATGCTCTGAGGGAATGCTTATCTACACTGAATCAATCAGTACATTACTTATCTGTCAATACTAGAGTCTACATAGATTTGTGCTTAAAAAATCCTACAGTACATTTTCCCACCAGTGATGAGCGAGACATTTAAGAGCAAGGTCAGTTGACATATTAAGGACCTCAAGGTGAATTCTCAGTCTGTTGGACCTGGATTAGTAAATTCTTCTTGAAGACTGTTCTTGGTGTTTCTATGCATTTCTACCTGTCCTTCAGTAGGCAAACAGAATGAGTTCTTTTTAAATATGTAGATCTAAAATGTATTGTGGGGGCTGTCCTTCTACCTTCTTCCCTAGTTTGACTTTATCTAGGTAGAATCACTCCTAGTCCCTGATGCAAAGAAAGTCTTTGTTAAGAAAATTAAAGCATTTTAGTTTTAGAATGTCTTCTACCAGGCTGACTGACTTGCCACCAGGGGCATGCTATTTTTTCGGAGATACACATTTCTCTCATTTTTAGTATAGTCTAATAGACAAGGATCATGGTCATTAATTTCACCACAGCCAAACTCTCTTTACAGTTTATTAATTCTACAGTTTATTAATTCATTAATAGTTTATATCATTCCTTTTTCCAAAAAGGATTTGATGTGGTGTACCATAAAGAGACATAGAAAGGAGAGTATTAAAAGGTTGGGGGGCAACAGGGAGACTAAGAGTAACTATGATTTAGGGAAAGGGGAGGGGAGGCACACTAATATTCAGGTAGAAGTTTATTTTAGCAAAGAAGACTAAATTTAGTTCTGACATTCCTAACAGAAAAAGCAAAAAAGATTCCATAAAGATTTTCAGAGTTTAATTTCTATTCTTAATTTTGACCAAATTATCTATCAAGGCTCATGAGCATGGCATTATTAAATGCTACATAAGGTATGAAAGATGGACATGACTGTTGACTAGCTAAATTTATTTTAAATTCACTGTGAACACAAAATATTACTCGAGTGTTCTTCTTCCTTAAATTATATCCTAACGCCATTCCTAAAGTTTGAACAATGATTTATCAGTATGAAGTAGATCTGAGTATCATATTCCCTTTTGACATATGGACTTATAACATGATTTTTAAATTCAGGGTAAAAATTTTAGCTACCTTTGAAAAGCATAAGTATTATAGGAAGACAAGCTTCATTCATATAAATATGTGATAAATATGATTTAACCTCCTACCTTTATTAAACATGGCCCATTTCTCATGTTAATATCTGACATTAATACAGAGTGGAGTCTGCTCATATATTAATACTATTGGGGATACGAAGTCCAGTTGGTCACACCAAGCCTTTGCTGCAGTATCAGGATATCACCCATATAAAGCAATAGTCAAGGAAGACATGGCAGAGGGAAGTGATGCCAATGAAATATGAAAAACTTAACAAAAATCAGTGATGGCTTACTAGCTCTGTGACCTCAGGAAAGTTACTTAACCTTTTAGAATTTCAGTAATAAAACAGATTATAACCCCTTCTTCTTGGAAGGTTGTTGTGAGGATTAAAGGAAATTACAGTATGTAACATAGGGAAGAGGCTCAAAACTGTGCTGGGCAGAGATATGTCTTATTTAAGAAAATGAGCCAAAGGATGGGGTTCTCAAAAGATTAAACATAACTTGGTATGGCCCTTCAGATTCAATAATAAATAAAATAATCACTTACACTTGTCAGGCAATTTAAAGTTTACAAACTACTTTTGATTTAACAAACTGATAATCTCTTCTAAGTAAACAATTCTCTCTGCCTTAGTGTTAAATCTGCAATTATTATTACATAGTCCTATGAGTCAATAACAGTAGAAACTGTTCTTAAATTTCTAAAATAAAGCATATAATTCTTCAGGGGCTTTACTTAGGTCACTTGTATTAGTGTCATTTCCTTTCTATTATTCTATGCTGAAAGAGATTTGTGAGACTACAAATATACAGTTACCAAAATTCTTTTTTGTTTCCCCAAAATGTTTCCCATGGTGTGACATCCAGGGTAGTTATGGATAACTTCAGGGCAATTATAACCATAGGATTGAGACCACTGGTGTCACTGGGAATGAAACTCAATATTCTAGTGAACACACAATACTGGAGAAGGTTTAGAGCAAGCCCTTCAATGTTAACTCTACACTTTTGCTTTGACAGAAATAAATGACATTCAGAACAAACCCTGGCTATCTGTCAAAGTTTTAATTTGAATGGGAAAATATTCAGTTATATAATAGTTTACTTTGCTTTCCTCAGTGTACTTAACACAGAGCAGTTCACTAATAGGGAAGTATTTATTAATTCACTGTTTAAGTCCATATTTAATAAAACTGTTGTTAATACTTAAAAGGAAAATAAAAAGAATGCATTTACTTTGAACTTTTCAGGTGTACTGATTTACTTTCCACTGGGTTCAATAGGAGACATATAATTTAAGTCTTAAAGTAGTTTAATAAAACTGACGCTTTACAACATTATAGAATAAAACAGTAATATAAAGTTTGTCAGATTTACCAAGTTTAGCATCTGCCCACTTTAAATAAAACTATTTCATTCAAATCTAGGAACAGCATTAAAACAGAATTAGCTGTGTAAAGTATCTCAATTCTCCATTACAGTCTTTCCCTATACAGTATCATTTAGATATTCATTCTGAACAGTACCCTTATGTTACTGTAGCATTTCCAATATTTGACCTTTTTTTTTTTTAAACATCTTTATTGGAGTATAATTGCTTTACAATGGTCTGAGTTTGACCATTTTTGACCTATTTTTAAAAACGCAATTTCGTATCATTCACTCAAATAATCTGAAATTACTCTAGGTCAGAATAACTACAAAACTATGGTTTCTTGCTGGATTCTGGATGTCCATCATTGATATGGCCCTTGATCTGTACTGTATTCAGTGCTAGGTAACTTGTTTGATGAGACACTGGCTCTACAGTTGTAAGCAAATAAGCACGATCTCTGCAAGCAGCCACTGCAGGCAGAAATGACTCAACCTCACAGCTGAGGGAAGACATTCTTTCACAACCCAGGAGTAACTGCCATCCTTCGCTCCCTACACACAGTATATCACACACACACAACTGCCTATAAGTGTAAAAACAGTTCTTTCAAAAAAAAAAAAAAGACTATCAGGATCAATATTCTTTTTTAAAAAAGATTCATTACAGATGTATGTATGTTAATACAAATTTAGTCTACTGAGTCAAAGTGCAAACAAGGATTTTAACATGGAAATTCTAACTTCTCAAAGATATTTCTATGAAAAATTCTAAATTGTAAAATATTTGTTAAGTTGTATTTAATTGTCTCTAAAACTGGATTCCCTCTCTACAAGAGAAAAATGTGAGTACTGTACTTCAGGTCCAGAAGGTCTATTTTTAAACCTGTTGGACTCTCTCTACAAATAGCTTTCTGGAAATAGCTGAATAGAGGACACAGATTAATTCCTTGATCTAATATCAAGTGAGCTGTAAAATTATTTGTAAGTTAGTTCACTGGGTGGTTTTATTAGTAATAAAAATATTTTAAAAGAAACACCCAAGTTTCAAACCTGTGTCTGCTGAAATGACTTCAGCCGCTTCTTAAACCGTGACGGGAGAACAAAATCACAGCCCCTTGCCAGGAAAGCTAACTCTCCCCTTAAATCCGGGTCCCTTCGTAGAGATGTTTCCTTGATCATCATCTTTGAAAAGTGGATGTTTACTTAGCAAACTGTCCAGCACACTTCTGAAGATAGTCAGACTTAATAAGTTGTCAATCTCGTCAGGTAGAAAGGTATTTTTTTCTTCTTATCTCCCAAAGAAATTAAGTTCAAGCATTGTGCTCTCCCAGCCTCCAGGGACCACAATCCATGCTTGTACTGACATGCAGCTGGTTCCCAAATACAGCCTGTGGCTCCCAAGACCTGCTCATAATTTTCAAGTAAGAAACACGGGCTGCAATGGGCCTGCTGCTCCTTGTAGGTAGCTTTATGTCAAACTGACCTGCCCATGTGGAGAATACAGAGCCTTCTGGGAAAGGAAGCACCCACTACTCTGAGCACCAAAGTTAGAAACATTACAGCTGGACCTAAAAATAGTGACTTCTCAGATAATGCTAACTTCTTAAACTCAGAGTACATGAGGTGTCAATCCACATAAAACAGTTTCTCCTCAAGCTAGGAGAGAACATGTAGAGCATTTTTGATTTTGCTATTTAATATTTTATGAAAAAAAGAACATGCTGCACTTCAAATTTGAAACTATCATTTTAAGAATAATTTTTAAAAATTTCTTATTTGAAGGGAAGCAAATGTTTAAAACCTTCTAGATATAACCAGTCAAAATATGGAGAAAAACACTATCATCCTCAAACAGGAATATACAAAGAGATTTGATAGTCTCAGATTTTTAAATCAAATCTTTTTTTTTTGGTTAGTTTGAAGAAGACTATCTAGTGATCAAGCATACTTTTTTGAAGTGATTCTGAATCTGGATACATTTGAAAATTTATTGTCAAAGCATTGGTTAAGAAAGTGGAACGATGGAATGCCAAAAGAAAGCAGATTTAGGTACACAGAAGTGAATGAAATTTGGTTATAATAAAGGTACAAAAGATGGTCAAATAGCAATGACATAATATATCTTGAATTTGTGAGACTCGTTTTTCTTAAGCTTTCAAGAAATCTCAGATTTTAAAAAAATTCTATTATTTTATCATATATTGAATAGCTGCCTCATAGTTATTTACAAGCGAATCTTCAAGTATTATCTCATGTTTAATATTTAGAATTCAATATTTATTTTCAGTCATCCATATTATTCAATCTATATTGATTTTCTACTTCTAGAAAATATAAACCAAATATTACCAAATAAACCCCAAAACCAAAAACAGCTTACGATTCTCTTCTGCTGAACCTTTGTCTAATTTACTGGGAATTAAATTATTTGGTTTTCCATTGTTTCCTACAACTTGTTTTTTTCTTGATTTTAAGACATTCTGGTAACACTTTATAACTTGTATATTGGGCTTATATGCCTAAACCTGTAGTTTTCAAATTTCTTTTTAAGCTGTAGAATTCTCCACTCATACAAAATCTTACCTGAAAGCTCTCAATATATACTATGATTGAAAGAGGATTACATTGAAACCACTGGTCTAATGCTTCAACCTGGGCCTTTCCTTTGTCTCCCCAATTTTCTCTCACTCAGGTTAACCCTTTGAGCTAGGTGGCCTTCCCTACATTCTTGCCTATAATGCTCTAATTCCTCCTTCATTATTTACCTCCAGATTAAAACATTAAAAAAGTTTGTTATGAATGAAACTGGGTTTTTAGACTTGTGATTTAATGCTTTTTCAATTTAGCCACACCTTAGTTGTATTTCTCCCCTTCCTACAACAACCCGTGGCTTCAGGGGTGTGACTTTTCATCCCCTTCCTGAGAATACTCCTTCTCCTCAAATTATACACACTTTAACCATCCTTCGAAATTCAACTCAAATTTTACCTATTTCATGAAGGATTAATCTATTTAAGCCCCCTTATTGCAATTCTCTTAATAAAATATTGTAGAATCTTTCTTGAATGACTTCCACTTAACTTATTCTCTGGACGAACCAATGCTCTCCATTTTACCTATAAGAGAACCACCAATGCCCAGGACACACTGGTTCATGGCTAATAGTTTAGTTTCTGTTATGCTCTCATGTTTCCTATCTCAGTAGTTGAGTTCTATGCTTACTAAGAGTTGGTTGTATTTGTCCCCATCTGTTTATACTGGATGCACTTTTTACAGTAATAATTCAATTCAATTACATAAACTAATGAAATATGAATGTGGAAAAAAAAAGAGTTGATATTTCTAAAACTGGGGAGAAAAACCCTAAGTTGAATATTTTATAAAGACTCAGTAAAGGCAAAAAACTACTAAAATTTTTCTGCTGTAAAATTATTTATTGGTGAGATAAAGGAGAAAAATCATTAAAATCTAGAAGGTAACTACATTCAAATTGCTTCACTACTGACCTAAGTTCATGGAAATCAGTTAACAAATATACTGAGTGTGATTTACTAAAAAAAGATGTCATGAAACTTCAATTTCCAATTATGACACTCATTTCCAAAGAAAAGGCTTGGCTCTACATTAAAAGATCTGAATAATTAATGTTCCAAGTTAAAATAAAATGTTTAAGATACACATTTTACAGAATACATGGATAGAGTTTACAATTCCCTACTGAGTAACTATCCATCCCAATCATGTTCAGGTAAAAGGGCTTCTACTGCAATATTTTATAATCTGGCAATATTTTCCAATAGTGTCTAAACTTTTCAGGGTAAGGTCACTTGTAAAGTCATTCAATCACTCAACAAATATATTTCTGACACTTATTATGTGCAGTTACTTTGCTGGGTGCTGAGGATATGAAGAAGATAAGAAGTGATCCCTTTTTTTCTTCATTGCACCTAGCACAATGTTGGTTTGGAGCAAAGGACAACAAATACTTTCATTTCACTTACTTCTTATAAATCTCTGGAGTTTCAAAGTCAGAACAGTGGTTAAGAGCCTGTCCTGCTACCCCTCTTAAGCAGGAAGAAAACATTTTTCCATGTCTTTTGATGGTGAAATAAGCTCTAAGTTTTTATTTATCCAACGGCTTTCCAAAAAATTAACAGGGAGAAAGGCCAGGTCCCCTAAAGGGGGTTAGGAAAGAACTGGTCTTTGGCAATGAGTTATTGATGGAGAAAGACTATTATGAAGTTTGTTTATTTGCTTTTTACATATTTACTTGTGTCTGTATGGAAGTATACCTGCTTGGTTCAAGATAGAGTCTGAGAATGTGAGTTAGTTTCAAGAAGTATATGATAACTGAAACATAGCAGCAAAGAACATGGTTTTTAGAGTGACCTCTTCTTTACTGGAAAAAGATCAAACAAAGAATTTCACTGTTGACGCAAACACGGCCTATGATCTACTCTCTTCTCTCCTTACGTTAGTCACAGAGAAAGTGGTACAACCCTTGGGGCTGGGGGCTGGGGGCTGGAAGGGAAAAGCTGTTTCTAGGTGAGAGGTTTTCCAGGGAGGAACTAAACAGAATGAGGAAGAATAGAAAACTATAAACATATAGTTTATAAATTCAATTTGCAAAGATGGAAAGTTTGTCAGTTATAATGGAAAGAGTCGATTGTAAGGGTCTTCCCAATGTCCTTCTGGAATAAACCATACGATACTCTCTCCTGCCCTCTGCAGCATACATGAAGTCCATCCTAACAAGACAGCTAGCCAATAGTAGGTGTTTCTTGCACAGCAACCTGCATCTCTTTTTGGCCTGCAGATCATTCATGCACATACACTGCCTGCAGACACAGGATGTCCTGTCTGGACCATGGGCCCAACTTGGTCTTCAGGGCAACTGTGTTAAGACAACTTGACTAGAGGATGGAAAAGACTGGTGCTCTCTTGCTGTGGGAATGACTGGGATATATCAGTTGCTACCTTAAGATCCAGCTGCCTTGACTGGGGTTCCTTTCCTGTGTTACCATTCCGTATATGTTCCCCCAGAGCAAACGTGCTTGAGCAAGGAGGATAACCTTTCTCAAAGAGAACCAGCTCAGCGGTGGATTCCTGGGTTACAGGGTTTTACAGGTTCCCTGGCAGGGGTACATACAAGAGAGACTGGCCTCTCTGAAATGACTCTAAAAACTATAGAACTGTTTTAAGGATAGCCTCCAATATATCAAGCAAGAAAAGATATTCCCTTATCATGTCCTGAAATGACCTACAGAACTGAGGCGTGAGTCCAGAAAGAGTCTGTACCCTAAAGGAAGGTGACACTGGGAAGGAGATAGAAGGATAAAATTGTGTGTGACACCCAACATATTGTTTTTGTAGAATTCAGTCTTTGAAGTTTAGTTTGGAACTCAGAATGGATTTTCTAGAGCTTTCCAAATCCTCTCATAACTTCCTGCCCTTCCCCCTCTGAAAATGAAGACAGTGGTGATATACAATATTAATTCTCTCTCTTTGGAAAGCATCAGCTCTATGGGATGTTTTAAGGAAAAAATGGGTTGATTACACAGGATAGAGAAAATTTTGAACATTTGCTGAAGACATGAATCACTTATTTTGACTTGTATAAAACTGCTAAACAGTTAATGTTGTATCGATATATGCAATGTGTTGTCCTAAAATAAGACTAGCCTTTATTTTATAAACGAACATGTAAAGTCATACCAGCCTCAGGTGACAATGACTTTGGAGACTGAGATAATAGCACTGATCAAGACCACAGAGTTAAGAAGACCTGTTGGGATAAACAAGGCAGCAAAACTGCAAAGATCTGAGCGAGTGACAGAAACATGTAGCATAGCAAGCCTGGGAAATCAGCTCAGCTGTGAGGACGTGTGTTGAGGTGAGAAGAATCAGGTCCAGAAAGACATGAGAGTCACTCTGAAGTGACATCAAAAGATTTTGCTCATAAGATGCTACAGGGAAAAAAAAGTTACGTATGAAAGAGGAAGTTCTGCTACATCAAGAGGGTACTTTTGATTTTAAAAAGGAAGCTGGCTGTTTTGAAAAAAAAAAACAAACAGCTAAATCAAAAGCCTTTTTCTGTCTACACAAAAATTTGTACATGAATGTTCACAGTAGTGTTATTCACAGTAGCCAAAAAGTGGAAACAACTGAAATGTCCATCAGTTGATTAATGGATAAACAAAATGTGGTATATTCATACAGTGGGATATTATTTAACCATAAAAAGGAATGAAGTACTGATACATGCTACATGATAAATCTTTAAAGCATTATGCTAAGTGAAAGAAGCCAGACACAAAAGACCACATATCGTATGATTCTGTTTACATGAAATGTCCAGAACAGGCAAATCTATGGAGACAGAAAGATTAGTGATTGCCAGGGGCTGGAGGGAGGGGGGAATGGGGAGTGACTGTTAATGAATACAGATTTTTTTGTGGGATGATGAAAACGTCCTGGAATTGGTGCTGAAGGTTACAAAATCTTGTTGAATATACTAAAACCTACTGAATTATGCACTTTTTGTGTGTGTGATTGTACTTTATTGATGTAGAAACATAAAGTGATACAATGAACATTATAGGGCATATAGTTTTTGTAACTGAGGTACAGTTGATGTACAATATTATATAAGTAACGGGTATACAATATAGTGATTCTGAATTAGGCACTTTAAAAAGGGTGAATTTTATACTATTATATCTAAATTTAATAAAGCCTTTCTCATCTTGGCTCTAACTGGCAGAGCAGTTAAAAAAGCTAATAATAACTTGGAATCATAGACTTTGCTTAAAATATCACTGTAAGTAAGCTTTAATAGAGGAAATTGATTATAAGCTAATTACTCTTAATACTAAATTTTTATATCCTCCTTTATGCTCCAACTTGGTGTTTTCTCATTGTCTTATTAATAGCTTGCTTTGTGTTACGAATTTTATTTTACTTTTAGTAATGCAACACTGGAGTGGGGGAAGGAGGCTGGTGGTTGTTGTTGGTGGTGATCCATGGTTTCTTTGCTCCTCTAGCCTTAACTTCACTGGTTGTAGCAAAACAGGAGGACATCTAATTAAGCATTTTTGTGTCTTGCTTCAACTCCTCCAAATGACAGGAACACATTCCATGACCCATAGGAAAAAGAATCCATAAATCTAATATTTTTACCTCTCAGTGTTCCTAATACTTAGGGGTAGATGCTCTTCTAGGATCTGGGGCAGGCAGAGATAATTAAGAACCTAAAATTATTACATATTATAATTCTTGGAACACTGGAATTTCTGGTTCATAGAGTTCTGTACTTCTTAGTCTGCCTTTCTTCTTCCTTCAGTAATTACTTCAAGTAGAGACTGCTCATTATAGAGCATAAGAATTCAATTTAGGCCTATAAACATGTTAGACAACTCAAGTTAGAAGGAATAGAGGGTTTCCAATCCACCGACACTGCCATGTTGAATATCAATGAATGCATGGTGGCACTACTATAAAATCAAATGCCCCAATGTCTTTGTTGGCAGTTTACATGTGTGTGATGTCTCAGGAATTCTGGGTGAGGGCTGAATTAATAGATGTCAAAAAAGAAGGCTAATATATGACAAACCCACAGCCAACATCGCTCTCAATGGTGAAAAATGGAAACCATTTCCACTAAGATCAGGAACAAGACAAGGTTGCCCACTCTCACCACTATTATTCAACACAGTTTTGGAAGTATTAGCCACAGCAATCAGAGAAGAAAAAGAAATAAAAGGAATCCAAATCGGAAAAGAAGAGTAAGCCATCACTGTTTGCAGATGACATGATATACATAGAGAATCCTAAAGATGCTACCAGAAAACTACTAGAGCTAATCAATGAATTTCGTAAAGTAGCAGGATACAAAATTAATGCACAGAAATCTCTTGCATTCCTATACACTAATGATGAAAAATCTGAAAGAGAAATTAAGGAAACACTCCCATTTACCACTGCAACGAAAAGAATAAAATACCTAGAAATAAGCCTCCCTAAGGAGGTAAAAAACCTGTACTCAGAAAACTATAAGACACTGATGATAGAAATCAAAGATGACACAGACGGATGGAGAGATATACCATGTCCCTGGATTGGAAGAATCAACATTGTGAAAATGACTATACTATCTAAAGCAATCTACAGATTCAGTGTAATCCCTATCAAACTACCAATGGCATTTTCCACAGAACTAGAACAAAAAATTTCACAATGTATATGGAAACACAAAAGACCCCGAATAGCCAAAGCAATCTTGAGAAAGAAAAATGGAGCTTGAGGAATCAGGCTCCCTGACTTCAGACTATACTACAAAGCTACAGTAATCAAGACAGTATGGTACTGGCACAAAAACAGAAATATAGATCAATGGAACAGGATAGAAAGCTCAGAGATAAACCCACGCACATATGGTCACCTTAATTTTGATAAAGGAGGCAAGAATATACAACGGAGAAAAGACAGCCTCTTCAATAAGTGGTGTTGGGAAAACTGGACAGCTACATGTAAAAGAATGAAATTAGAACACTCCCTAACACCATACACAAAAATAAACTCAAAATGGATTAAAGACCTAAATGTAAGGCCAGACACTATAAAACTCTTAGAGGAAAACATAGGCAGAACACTCTATGATATAAATCACAGCAAGATCCTTTCTAACCCACCTCCTAGAGAAATGGAAATAAAAAAAAATAAACAAATGGGACCTAATGAAACGTAAAAGCTTCTGCACAGCAAACCATAAGCAAGATGAAAAGACAACCCTCAGAATGGGAGAAAATATTTGCAAATGAAGCAACTGACAAAGGATTAATCTCCAAAATTTACAAGTAGCTCAGGCAGCTCAATACAAAAAAAAAAAAAAAACCCATCCCAAAATGGGCAGAAGACCTAAATAGACATTTCTCCAAAGAAGATATACAGATTGTCAACAGACACATGAAAGAATGCTCAACATCACTTATCGTTACAGAAATGCAAATCAAAACTACAATGAGGTATCACCTCACACCAGTCAGAATGGCCATCATCAAAAAATCTACAAACAATAAATGCTGGAGAGGGTGCAGAGAAAAGGGAACCCTCTTGCACTGTTGGTGGGAATGTAAATTGATACAGCCACTATGGAGAACAGTATGGAGGTTCCTTAAAAAACTAACAATACAACTACCATACAACCCAGCAATCCCACTACTGGGCATATACCCTGAGAAAACTATAATTCAAAAACAGTCATGTGAGAAGCAAGAAGAACTACAATCCTGCAGCCTGTGGAACAAAACCCACATTCACAGAAAGACAGACAAGATGAAAAGGCAGAGGGCTATGTACCAGATGAAGGAACAAGATAAAACCCCAGAAAAACAACTGAATAAAGTGGAGATAGGCAACCTTCCAGAAAAAGAATTCAGAATAATGATAGTGAAGATGATACAGGACCTCGGAAAAAGAATGGAGGCAAAGATCGAGAAGATGCAAGAAATGTTTAACAAAGACCTAGAAGAATTAAACAACAAACACCTAGAAGAATTAAAGAACAAACAAACAGAGATGAATACAATAACTGAAATGAAAACTACACTAGAAGGAATCAATAGCAGAATAACTGAGGCAGAAGAATGGATAAGTGACCTGGAAGACAGAATGGTGGAATTCACTGCCATGGAACAGAATAAAGAAAAAAGAATGAAAAGAAATGAAGACAGCCTAAGAGGCCTCTGGGACAGCATTAAATGCAACAACATTCACATTATAGGGGTCCCAGAAGGAGAAGAGAGAAAGGACCAGAGAAAATATTTGAAGAGATGATAGTCGAAAACTTCCCTAACATGGGGAAGGAGATAGCCACCCAAGTCCAGGGAGTGCAGAGAGCCCCAGGCAGGATAAACCCAAGGAGAAACATGCCAAGACACACAGTAATCAAACTGACAAAAATTAAAGACAAAGAAAAATTATTAAAAGCAACAAGGGAAAAATAACATACAAGGTAACTCCCATAAGGTTAACAGCTGATTTCTCAGCAGGAACTCTACAAGCCAGAAGGGAGTGGCACGATGTATTTAAAGCGATGAAAGGGAAGAAGCTACAACCAAGATACTGTACCCAGCAAGGATCTCATTCAGATTTCATGGAGAAATCAAAAGCTTTAGACAAGCAAAAGCTAAGAGAATTTAGCACCACCAAACCAGCTCTACAACAGATGCTAAAGGAATTTCTCTAAGCGGGAAACACAGGAGAAGAAAAGGACCTACAAAAACAAACTCATAACAATTAAGAAAATGGTAATAGGAACTTACATATCAATAATTATCTTAAACGGGAATGGATTAAATGCTCCGACCAAAAGACAGAGGCTCGCTGAATGGATACAAAAACAAGACCCATATATATGCTGTCTACAATAGACCCACTTCAGTCCTAGGGACACATACAGACTGAAAGTGAGGGAATGGAAAAAGATATTCCATGCAAATGGAAATCAAAAGAAATATGTATTGTAATATGTATTAGTATTTCATTCCTTAAAAAAATGTTTTTGGTCGTGTAATTGTTTGATATTTAATTGCTCCATTCCTTTTTATACTCATATCAGATAAAGTGACTTTAAAATAAAGAATGTTACAAAAGACAAGGAAGGACACTATATAATGATCAAGGGATCAATCCAAGAAGAAGATATAACAATTATAAATATATATGCACCCAACATAGGAGCACCTCGATACATAAGGCAACTGCTAACAGCTATAAAAGAGGAAATAGACAGTAATACAATAATAGTGGGGGACTTTAACACCTCACTTACACCAACAGACAGATCATCCAAACAGAAAATTAATAAGGAAACACAGCTTTAAATGACACAATAGACCAGATAGATTTAATTGATATTTATAGGACATTCGATCCCAAAACAGCATATTACACTTTCTTCTCAAGTGCGCACAGAAGATTCTCCAGGATAGATCACATCTTGGGTCACAAATCAAGCCTCAGTAAATTTAAGAAAATTGAAATCATATCAAGCATCTTTTCTGACCATGACGCTATGAGATTACAAATCGATTACAGGGAAAAAAAACGTAAAAAACACGAACACATGGAGGCTAAACAATACGTTACTAAATAACCAAGAGATCACTGAAGAAATCAAAGAGGAAATCAAAAAATACCTAGAGACAAATGACAGTGAAAACACGACGATCCAAAACCTATGTGATGTAGCAAAAGCAGTTCTAAGAGGGAAGTTTATAGCAATACAAGCCTACCTCAAGAAACAAGAAAAATCTCAAACAATCTAACATCACACCTAAAGGAACTAGAGAAAGAAGAACAAACAAAACCCAAAGTTAGCAGAAGGAAAGAAATTATAAAGATCAGAGCAAAAATAAATGAAATAGAAACAAAGAAAACAATAGCAAAGATCAATAAAACTAAAAGCTGGTTCTTTGAGAAGATAAACAAAATTGAGAAGCCATTAGCCAGACTCATCAAGAGGGCGAGGACTCAAATCAAGAAAATCAGGAATGAAAATGGAGAAGTTACAACAGACACCGCAGAAATACAAAGCATCCTAAGAGACTACTACAAGCAACTCTATGCCAATAAAATGGACAACCTGGAAGAAATGGACAAATTCTTAGAAATGTATAACCTTCCAAGACTGAACCAGGAAGAAATAGAAAATATAAACAGACCAATCACAAATAATGAAATTGAAACTGTGATTAAAAATCTTCCAACAAACAAAAGTCCAGGACCAGATGGCTTCACAGGTGAATTCTATCAAACATTTAGAGAAGAGCTAACACCCATCCTTCTCAAACTCTTCCAAAAAATTGCAGAGGAAGGAACACTCCCAAACTCATTCTATGAGGCCACCATCACCCTGATACCAAAACCAGACAAAGATACTACAAAAAAAGAAAATTACAGTCTAATATCACTGATAAATATAGATGCAAAAATCCTCAACAAAATACTCGCAAACAGAATCCAACAATGCATTAAAAGGATCATACACCATGATCAAGTGGGATTTACCCCAAGGATGCAAGGATTCTTCAATATATGCAAAATCAATGTGATACACCATATTAACAAACTGAAGAAGAAAAACCATAAGACCATCTCAATAGATGCAGAAAAAGCTTTTGACAAAGTTCAACACCCATTTATGATAAAAACTCTCCAGAAAGTGGGCATAGAGGGAACCTACTTCAACATAATAAAGGCCAT
Organism: Balaenoptera acutorostrata; assembly: GCF_949987535.1. Taxonomy (NCBI): domain Eukaryota; kingdom Metazoa; phylum Chordata; class Mammalia; order Artiodactyla; family Balaenopteridae; genus Balaenoptera; species Balaenoptera acutorostrata. The sequence goes on along the minus strand of NC_080067.1, from coordinate 22,106,321 downwards.
ATATGAAAAACTCACAGCAAACCTCATTCTCAATGGTGAAAAACTGAAAGCATTTCTTCTAAAATCAGCAACAAGGATGTCCACTCTCACCACTATTCTTCAACATAGTTTTGCAAGTCCTAGCCACGGCAATCAGAGAAGAAAAAGAAATAAAAGGAATACAAACTGGAAAAGAAGAAGTCAAACTGTCACTGTTTGCAGATGACATGATACTATACATAGAGAAGCCTAAAGATGCTACCAGAAAACTACTAGAGCTAATCAATGAATTTGGTAAAGTTGCAGGATACAAAATTAATGCATAGAAATCTCTTGCTTTCCTATATAATAATCATGAAAAATCTGAAAGAGAAATTAAGGATAGACTCCCATTTACCACTGCAACAAAAAGAATAAAATACCTAGGAATAAACCTACCTAAGGAGACAAAAGACCTGTATGCAGAAAACTATAAGACACTGATGAAAGAAATTAAAGATGATACAAACAGATGGAGAGATATACCATGTTCTTGGATTGGAAGAATCAATATTGTGAAATGACTATACTATCCAAAGCAATCTACAGATTCAATGCAATCCCTATCAAATTACCAATGTCATTTTTTACAGAACTAGAACAAAAAAGTCTTAAAATTTGTATGGAGACACAAAAGACCCCGAATAGCCAAAGCAGTCTCTAGGGTAAAAAATGGAGCTGGAGGAATCAGACTCCCTGACTTCAGACTATACTACAAAGCTACAGTAATCAAGACAGTATGGTACTGGCACAAAAACAGAAATATAGATCAATGGAACAGGACAGAAAGCCCAGAGATAAACCCACGCACCTGTGGTCTACTAATCTATGGCAAAGAAGGCAAGGATACACAATGGAGAAAAGACAGTCTCTTCTATAAGTGGTGCTGGGAAAACTGGACAGCTACGTGTAAAAGAATGAAAGTAGAACACTCCCTAACACCATACACAAAAAGAAACTCAAAATGGATTAGAGACCTAAATGTAAGACTGGACAGTATAAAACTCTTACAGGAAAACATAGGAAAAGAAAAAAAAGAAAAAGAGTCATGTACCACAATGTTCACTGCAGCTCTATTTACAATAGCCCGGATATGAAAGCAACCTAAGTGTCCATCGACAGATGAATGGATAAAGATGATGTGGCACATATATACAATGGAATACTACTCAGCCATAAAAAGAAACGAAATTGAGTTATTTGTAGTGAGGTGGATGGACCTAGAGTCTGTCATACACAGTGAAGTAAGTCAGAAAGAGAAAAACAAATACTGTATGCTGACACATATATATGGAATCTAAAAAAAAAAAAAAAGGTTATGAAGAACCTAGGGGCAGGACAGGAATAAAGACACAGACACAGCTAGTGGGAAGCAGCTACACAGCACAGCTCAGTGCTTTGTGATCACCTAGAGGGGTGGGATAGGGAGGGTGGGAGGAAGACGCAAGAGGGAGGAGATATGGGGATGTACGTATAGCTGATTCACTTTGTTATAAAGCAGAAACTAACACACCATTGTAAAGCAATTATACTTCAATAAAGATGTAAAAAAAAAAAAAAAGAGAAGGCTAGAATTGATGGTCAAGGACCCTAGGGATGAGCATTATGGTGCAAATATAACAGCTGATGGAGCTGTGTCTCTTGGATGTCAAAGTGCCTTTTGGATGCCTGGTTTTAAAGAGGGCAGAATTGTTGCATGTTTATCTGCTGACAGAATGATCAAAGGGAAAAAACTGATGACTGCAGGGGAGAAAAGGGTCAATCACTGGAGGAGTGTCCCTGGGTTGATGCGAGAGGAGGGGATCTAGAGCACAAGTATAGAGGATGGCTTTAGAAAGGTGCCCGGACTGTAGATGCACAGCAACAGAAGGGAAGGGAAAGTATATAGGTACTGATATGGCTAGGTGGGTGGCTACAGGTCTCCTCGTATTGCTTCAGTTTTCTCAGTAAAATAGGAACCAAAGTAATTCGCTGAGGGCAAGGATGGAAGAGGAGATGTTAGAGGACAGAGGAGAAACTACGAAAGAGTCATTTGCAGAGCGGGAAAGTGAGGGAGTTAGGGAAACGTAGTAGGACTGCCAGAGTGCTAAAGGTACACTGTATGTTGGCAGTCATAAATTTAACGCAAGACCACTCAGTATGGTTGTGTGGTATTCTCCAGCCAAGGTCAGCTGCACAAATAAAAGCCCAGAGTAGACAGAGAACACATTTAACATGAGTTGGAGTTTTCCCAGATGAGTACCACAAAATGAAGGCAAGGCATGGAAACAGAGTATATTCAGAGAGTGATTTTAATGACGAACTATGACAGTGGTTCTCAAACAAGATCATGTATCAGAATCACCTAAAGGGCTTGTTAAAGCACAGGTTGCTGGGCCTCACCCTCAGAGTTTTAATTTAGTAGGCCTGGGCCGGGGCCTGAGAATATGCATTTCTATCCAGTTCCCAGGTGATGCTAATGCTGTTAGTTGGGAACCATACTTTTAAAGCCACTGACATAAACACAGGACCAGAGAATGAGTAGCTAAAGAAGGGCAGAGGACAAGCTCACTGGAGGAGAGATCAAAGAACTGAGAAGCCCATGTACTGAATGCCTCATCTATTGAAAACTCACAAGAATGTTAGCAAGTAGTATTGGAAAGTGTCATACAGCCAGGAGTTAAAATCTTCAAGAAATAAGGGAAGGGACCTGGGGGTGGTAGATGACTAAAATCAAGGAGGGGTAGTGGGTGGCAAGTCTGATGACATTAGCTCAAAGTTGGGGGAGGGTAGTTTCAGAGAGGTGGGAAAAAGAGTAGTCTGGAAGCTGCAATGAAACGTAAGAACATTTACTGCTCCCTCTAGATCCAGTGAGACAGGGGGTGGAGTGGGAAAGAAAAGTGCCATCATTTCACATGGCTATAGTACTCTTGGGGAGAATTGGGTTTCAGTTAGAACAAGAAGGTAAAGGGAATGTTTAGAAAAAGAGTTTGATGACCTAGGACATTTTGCCAGTGGATGATCAAGAGGGCTTGGTGATAGGATTTCAGGGCCGGACTCAGAAAAGGGGATGTACAAGAGTAGGGTGAGGAGGAGAGTGATGATCTGGATTCCTAGACTTCTGTGGTGACTAATGTAAACAGGGATGAAGGGCATATCAGATTAGTCCTGATGGTCTTAAGGCAGAAATGGTGAGGGGAACCGAGGACTGCTTACCAGGAGCAATCTGAGCTCTGGGAGCTCCTTTTTGCTCCTGTTCTGGAGGCTGTAGGGGGGGCTATACTTAGCAGGAGTATCTGGATATCTGGGTCTCGCATTTTACTTCTGAGGAACATGCATAATTGGGAGCATACTTACCCCCCCCATTTTTCTGTGTACACACAGACATATTAATAACAAAAAGGGATCACATTGGTACATCTGTTTTGCAATTTATATTTTTATCTATTTATCTTGACCATTTTTCTACATTAGTACATACGTATCTACCATATTCTTTTGAATACAGGTGGGGACATATCTGAGATAAGTAATGTTGATTAATTAGAACGGGTGGAGATGCAAAAGGACCTGATCTCAGAAGACATTAAAGGTGGAGGGGGAACACTGGTTGAACTCATTCTGCAAATTTATATTTGCCCCTGGCCAGATCCCTTTTTACTTTTATTAATCTACATGGTGGTTAATGAAGTAGAAGGGAGAATGGTTTCCTATTTGAGTGTTTTGATTTCTAGTCAAACATTCCCAGCACTGAACTCAAGAAACCATCAGCACCTATAAAGCTGGGGGAGAAGAAACATTTTCCCTCAATGACATGGCTGGTTCATCTTAATGAAGGCATGGATACAAACCTAGAAAGTAAAAAGAGAAATGCTCCAGAAGAAACTTTTAATAAGGTTCCAAAAGTGTGCTTTGCTACAATTTTATTTATTTACATAATTATTCTGCATTTAAATATATGTATGAAATTATACAATATAATATCTAAACTTTGAAAAAACCCATAATGTTAGATCATTAACCTAGGAAGGCCCATTATTGCCCCTGGAATGATATCTCAGACATATATTCCTGATCAGGGTCAGAAAAAACAAAGTGAGTTCTAGTAATAAGTGTAAATCCTTCCCACCTTAAAAGATTTCTCTGACCCTCTTGGGCATCCAAAAACAAACAAACAAAAACAAACAACTGTACTGAAATTAAGTGTCCAGAAAAGTTCTTTTCCAACCTAAATCCATGGGGATGAAGATGGGACTTCTGAGAATGGGGAAAAGGAATTTTCAGGATTTAAACAAACAGCTTGTATATGGAGGTACTACAATAGGGCTTGAGGGTGCAATGGTGAATAAGGGAGCACCCTCTCCTCAAAATGCCTACAGTCCATAATCAAGAAATTTCCATCCTGCGATAAGGTAAAATGATCTACCATTTTAATGGGGTTCTCCCCTCTTGCCAGGGAAGGTGATGGGATTTTCTCCAGAACACCGTAGGTTTTTAGGTGTTAAAAGCTAGAGGAATTAAGAGGCCAGAGGTCTGGGTGAGATACTTGAGTCTTGCTGAGGCACCCCCCTCAAGTCCTAGAAGGGAACCTTATGTCAGGTCCTTTTGCATGCACCCTTGAGAAGCCAAGGGCCAGGAAAGAGATGGCCTTCAGGCAAGAGGGCAGAGTTTCCATTGGAGAAGGGGGCAAAGCAGACAAGCAAAAATCCCTTCATTTGATTATTCATTTGCTTTTTTGTTTATTCATTCAATAAATACTTATTTAATGTTACCATTTGCTAAATAAAGGCCAATAGAGGATAGTGGCCCAGGCAAAGAAACTTGAGAGGAATTCATAAATCTCTCTGCATGTGCTTATTTTAATATTTCATTTTTAACAGGGGTATGTTTGGGAGCTGGAGATTACAATTTTGGAGCCTGAAGTGGTAAAGAGAAGATAAGGTATGAATTAGGTTGTGAGATAGAATGTCTGCTTAAAGTCTGACTTAAAAACTGCAGAAAAATGATGGGAGATGGGTCCCACCCATTTAACCCTTTACTTTATTAGTGTGAATTCTACTAACTTGGAATTTGAAATAATATGCTGCTGTGCTTATATTTCCCTTTATACTCTCTTGGAAGGAGAGTTCTGTTAAGCCCATTTCATTTGCCCTTGATCATCAAGATTAGACTACCAGAGAGCCTGAGTTTGAGAGAAACAATGGATTTATGATCTATCCATCTAGCCTCCCTTACTGGATTCCCCTAGGACCAAAGGCTTATATTTGTAAGATAGATGGAGAAGATTAAGGTACATTTTGATGTCTTGGAACAGTATGGAAATGGTCTAAGCCAATGTGAGAAATAAACCTCTACTCTTAGTATCATTAACACTGTAATAACACCAACATTTAGGACCTTAAGTAAATTAATTGGATAAGAGCAGGGTATCCATATCCAAATGCTATTTCCTCCAGAGAAACTTCCTTGAATTCCACAAGCTGGGATCTCTCTCTCCATCCTCTGAACTCTGCAGCACTTCACTTATCTCTCTCATGGAATCCATTCTTTCTACTTTGCATCACAATAAATAGCTCATCTCTCCTACTAGACTGTGAGTGCCACAAAGCTTATGATGTCTGATTTATCTTTATCCCCAACTGTGTGCTGTACATAGTACATGCTTAAGCTATTTAGAAACTATCTTTTTAAAAGCATTTTAAAGCATTTTAGCAACCTCCGTTTTGCATACCAATAATGTGTTAACTACGTTGAAATAAACTTCTAGGCTCAAGATGGAGCTGCTCCTGCCATGTCACCAAACCAAAACTTGGATAACTTATGTGTCCCTGTAAATGGTCCACTTGACCAAAAATGTTGTATATTCAGTCAGCTAATCCCCAAATGCCAAGCCAACTCTGGGCCTTCTCACCCAAAACAAGGTTGACTATGGGGCCCCAGCCAATCAGATATTTGCCTCTTCCTTTTTCTTTATTCTTTGTCCTATAAAAGCTTCTTGCCTTCCACTCCATTTTGCCGTTCTCCAAAAGGAGATTCTACTTCATGAAGTGTTAAATAAAGTTTGTTTGATCACCTAAACTGTCTTCTTTAATCATTTTTTAACAACTATGAATGATCTTTACCACATTATTAAGATAGATCCAGCTAAAGTTCACACCTGGCAATACTCTGACAATAGTTTTACTCTTTAATTTTGAAATTAATAGTTTTTTTTTTAAATTAAACATTAAAATTTTAATTTGTACTTTCTAGTAATTCAGACAGGTTTCCCCCTCAAACAGTGAAATTTGTAAGGTTTCACTAGACTTAAATATTATAGTATAGCTTTAAAAAAAATCTTCCTCTTTCATTGAAGAATTCTTCCCCCTGCCCTCCACTCTTTCCATTGAGATAAGCAGTAATGGAAATTTTCCCCTGGCTTTGTTTTTACTAAAATTAAGTAAAAGTAAATAATTTTCAGGGGCGGCTAGGGTTTATTATTTTAACCTGTGAATAGCAGCCAACAGGTTATTGCCCCATAAGGCTAAAAACAGACCAGAAATGACTGTAATACCATCTGCTGGAGGTAATAAAACATGGAATTAAAATATCATTTATTATGTGAACTTCCAAAGCAGTACAATTTTTCTCAGTGTTTAAAAAATTTTTTAATGTCTCATGTCAAAACATGTCCTCAGTAATTCACCCATTTGTTATTATGAAACCCTTTGAAACCTCAGCCACACCTCCTTTCTCTCCTCTACAAGCTGTTCTTTTTATTTTTAAATTGAAGTACAGTTGATTTAAATATTATATTAGTTTCAGGTGTACAACATAGTGATTTGGTATTTTTATAGATTATACTCCATTTAGTTATTATAAAATACTGGCTACATTCCCAATGCTGTACAATATATCCTTGTAGCTTCTTTATTTTCTCCTTAGTAGTTTGTACCTCTTAACCCCCTTCCCCTATCTTGCTCTATCTCCCACCCCTCAACCCACTCACTGGTAACCACTAGTTTGTTCTCTATATCTGTGAGTCTGTTTCTGTTTTGCGATATTCATTCATTTGCTTTAATTTTTTAGATTCTACATATAAGTGAAAACATACTGTTCTCTTTTGTTTAACTCATTTCAGACCCATCTGAAAAACATCTCAGCTATTCTAGGACCTACAGGATTGTTTCCTGTCACTTAGAGTCTTTGTGAAAAAAGTATGTACAGAGGCAAACACTCATTTGTTGACCAATGATATAGATAACTTGACATAGTGAGAGAGTTCATGAGCAAAGAAAGGAAAAAAGAACAGGCAATAAGACAGGGGATGAAAAGGAATCTGTTTTGCCACATAGCACAGGGAGATCAGCTCCATGCTCTGTGACCACCTAGAGGGGTGGGATAGGGAGGGTGGGAGGGAGATGCAAGAGGGAGGGGATATGTGGATATATGTGTATGTATAGCTGATTCACTTTGTTATACAGCAGAAACTAACACACCATTGTAAAGCAATTATACTCCAATAAAGATGTTAAAAAAAAAAAAAAGGAATCTATCTTAAGCGGAAAAATCAGAGATAGGTAGTGACTGGAGAGGAAAGGGGAGAAAGCTGTGTGGATCAGAACCCATGATGAAGGATTCTGAAACTCTGGGCTTACTTACTTTTCTATTTCTACTGGTACACTGTTTTACTGCCATCCATCATTGGTAGTTTTTGCTATTGATATTTAATGATGTTTCCAAGATTTCCAATGTCTTTAACAAAATATCACAATGAACCTTATCAAAAGTCTGTTTTTAGAAAAAAATCAATAATAGTTTAAAATAATTTAAAATGAAAAAAAAAGTCTGTTTTGCTGATCTACTATGAAATAATATCTAGACTAAGAATTAGCAAACTTTTCTGTAAATGGCCAGATTGTAAATATATTAGGCTTTAAGGTCTCTGTTGTAACTACTTAACTTAGTAGGCAGAGCACAAGAGCAGTCATAGACCATATGTAAGTGAAGGACTGTAGCTGTGTTCCAATAAAACTATTTACAAACACAAGTGGCAGGTCCCATTTGGCCCACGGGCCACAGGTTGCTGACCCCTGATTTAGACCAATATCCTCTTTATCAATCTCTCAACATCCTCCTAGTATTTTCTATTTGACTCCCTCTCCCAATATAGGTTTGAATTGTATTTCTGGACAACAAATATTGTTCCTTGTGAGAAATTATTTTGAAATACGTATGTATTAAAATATTAATTACATATAATATTGTCAAGTCAATCTTTCTTCTCAGGGATAATCATCAATGTCATATAAAAGCAATTCCTACATGCCCCTTATGTAAGTCTTTTACTTGAAATGTTTTGAACAACTGGAAAATTTTTGACTGTCCAAAATGTTGAAAAAATAAGAGGCTTAATTTAAAATTTATTATTCTTTAAAAAATTATTATCCTTAAAAAACTGTACTTGTGGGACTCCTCTGCTTTAAAGTCTTCTTTAGCTCCCCACTCCCCTAGAACAAACTCTTTTTTTTAAAATTGAAGTATAGTTGCTGTACAATATTATGTAAGTTACAGGTGTATGATATAGTGATTCACAATTTTTAAAGGTTATGCTCCATTTATAGTTATTATAAAATATTGGCTATATTCCCCGTGTTGCACAATATATCCTTGTAGCTTATTTTATACTTAGTAGTTTATACCTCTTACTCCCCCAACACTATATTGCCCCTCCCCGCTTCCCTCTCCCCACTGGCAACCACTAGTTTGTTCTCTATATCTGTGAGTCTGCTTCTTTTTTGTAGAACAAACTCTTTAGCATAGCATACAAGGAAGGTCATTTGTAAGCTGGCCCCAACCTACCTCTCTGATTTTATTTTCTGCTACTTTCTGTTCATTTTTTTATACAAGAATAAAAACATGACCAACAATACTGTAACAACAAAACTTGCAGGATGGGACTTCCCTGGTGGCACAGTGGTTAAGAATCTTCCTGCCAATGCAGGGGACACAGGTTCGAGCCCGGTCCAGGAAGATCCCACATGCCACGGAGCAACTAATCCTGTGTGCCACGACTACTGAGCCTGCACTCTAGAGCCCGCGAGCCACAACTACTGAGCCCGTGCTCCACAACGAGAGAAGCCACCACAATGAGAAGCCCGCGCACTGCAATGAAGAGTAGCCCTCGTTCACTGCAACTAGAGAAAGCCCGCGTGCAGCAACGAAGACCCAGTGCAGCCAAAAATAAATAAAATTTAAAAAATGTTTTAGGGGCTTCCCTGGTGGCGCAGTGGTTGAGAATCTGCCTGCCAATGCAGGGGACACAGGTTCGAGCCTTGGTCTGGGAAGATCCCACATGCCGCGGAGCAACTAGGCCCGTGAGCCACAGCTACTGAGCCTGCGCGTCTGGAGCTTGTGCTCCGCAACAAGAGAGGCCGCGACAGTGAGAGGTCCGCGCACCGCGATGAAGAGTGGCCCCCGCTCCCCGCAACTAGAGAAAGCCCTCGCACAGAAACGAAGACCCAACACAGCCAAAATAAATAAATAAATAGCGTTCGTTCCCTTTAAAAAGAAAAAAGTTAAAAAAAAAACTTGCAGGAGATAAATATTGACACTTCAGGAAGTGGTTACTTCTGGAAAGGGGAGAGAATACTGGGGAGGGGAGCCCTAGGGATTTCAACTATATCTGAGATGACCTTTTTTTAAATGATGATAATAATATTAATGAAAATATTAAGTAAAACAAAGATCTGAAACAAAGCTATGGCAAAACGTTAAGATTTGACAAAGCTAAGTGGTGAGTAATAAGAATGCTTTTTCTATCATTCACAATACTTTTCTATTCGTTTAAAATAGGGGTTGAAAAACTACAGTCTGTGGGCCAAATCTGGCCCACTGCCCATTTTTTAAGACTTGGAGCTAAGAATGGTTTTACATTATTAAAAGGTTGTTTAAACAAACAAACAAACAACACAGAAGACTATGTGACAGAGAACTTGTGACCTGCAAAGCCTAAGATATTTACTATTTGGCCCTTTATAGAAAACGTTTGCCATCTCCTGATTTAACATATTTCATAAGAAGAAAAGAAAGATAAAAAAAATGAAAAGGTAGGAGGCAAGGAAGAATGGTTTTGTTTTCTTGCATTAAGTACCTTCCTGAATTAAACATTTTATATTACCTGTTTCTTTAAATTAGCTCTTCATGAATTACTTTTTCAACTTTCATTAAGAAGAAATCTCAACATCTCAACAAAGAAATAAAAATTGTAATGGTGATGGATGGTAATGAGACTTACTGTGGTGATTATTTCACAGCGCATACAAATATCAAGTCGTTATGTTGTACACCTGAAACTAATATGTCAATTGTACCTCAATTAAAAAAAATTATGTACCTCTGGGGGGAAAAAAAGAAGAAATCTCATCAAATTTTATTCTATGATATTGGAACTTATTTAAAAGACCTATGGGAGAGTCTTTTAATATGATTTTGACTTCAGTCCATACTTGTCAAAAAACTGGGGAGCTCATTAGAGGCCAGTGTGTCATTTTTAGGTAGCTGTATGTAGACTGGAGACCCACTTATGAGCTGTCAGCCAGGGACACAGGAGAGGTGCTGCACGGGACCTATTCTTGGCTTCAAGTTCACATTTTCTGCTTTCTGTAGCCCACCTCTCCTAGAAGAATTTTGTCTCCTTTTTTCACAGAAGATAATGGGGCAAGAGGGTTAAATAAAATTCAAAACACTGTATTACAGTAAGAGTTTCTGGCTAGAGTGGTTGTGAGACATTGGAATATGTCATCAGAGAAAGTAGACTTTTTTTTTAATGGGGAAATAGTGAGATAATACATCTAAATATCTTGGCATGGCTCAGATCACAAAAACTGTTAGATCTTCTGTTATTACCATTTTGAGGTTGCTATATAGGCATTTTCTTTTCTTTATAAAATATTAAGCACATCAGTATTGCCTGTGTACATGAAAGGATTTTTTTCTTATTTTTATAATTAATTTCCATAGTTCCTCCCACCAGCACTGACCCACGTTAACTATAAATATTACCATCTGTGAATCAATGAATGAAGAGGCTCACAAAGAGATTTCACAGAAATGCTCAGTGAACACTTGAGGATCTTTAGACCTAAATTATTTAATAACCTTAAGTAGGTATTGTTTTAAACTTTAGTGTCACTGGTAACTAAAAATGTGCACAGGAGAACAACAGCCACAAAACAAATACGAGGTAAAATTTATTCATCTGATCACAATATGCATTTTTTCCTGTTCCAATGAAAACATTAAAGCTAAAATAATAACTTGTTTTTTAACTTGGCCATATTTATGCCATCTCTAATATCCATTTGTTTTTCAAATTTACTACATTAAAGATATACAACATGGCATAAAATAATATGACAAAATACTTACGATCCATCACCAGATTATGAAATAGAACATTACTAATTTTACTGAGGCCCTGGGCGCCCTTCCTCAGTTCCATCTCTCTTCCTTCCTCTAGGGATTAATCATTGTTCTGAATATTGTATTTGGTGTATCCATGTATTTATTCATACTTTTTGGACAAATGTAAATATCTCTAAATAATTCATATCATTATTTTACAACTTGCTTTGTTGACTTGGCTTCATGTCTGAATTCATACATGTTGGCATGTATGGTATATTCATATGGTAGAGACAGTGCTCACCAAATATTCTATGTGCTCCCCTATGATTCTTAGACTTCAGGTTGGAATCACTGGATTGTGAGCAGATGGGAAGTGTGTCACGTGTGGGACAAGGCAGTTAAAAGCCCCATCCCTTTCTTCGCCTTCCTCAGCGAACTCACAGGCCATATATTCCAGACGGGGCAATGGGGCAGCTGTAGGAACATGGAGCATCCATCAGCCTGGGTCCCTGAGTGAGGTGGAGCAGAGCCTCTTAACAACTGCGTTGGACATGTAAAATGAACAAAAATAATCCTGTTGTGCTACGACACACACACATACCTACAAATGGGCAGATAACTCCCTTTCGGGGATTATTTAAAAACAGTGCTATCAGTGGCAGGGTAGATTCAAAGCCTTTTGAAAATACTTCTACCCTATGACTGCAGATGGATATTTATTCCCACTTGCATGATGAAGGAAATCTCACATCCTCTAGTCTTTACCTTCTTTGAAGACCTACTGCACTTACAAAACTTTCAGAGACATGCTTACATGTTCACATACTGTTTCTGGTACGTTAGCTTTGTTTCCCCAACTAGATTTTAAGTTCTACTCTGGCTTGCACTCTACACAGCATTCAGTAGTAAGTGGCCTACTGGTTGACTGAGGGTGAGAACTAATATTAAATGCCTACTTTGTGTAAGGCACCTTGCTTGTGCTTCACATATGTTATCTTGATCGTTATTATTTCCATTATATAGATGAGAATATTAAGGCTAAGTAACTTTCCTTTGGTCACAGAGCTAGGAAGATGATAAAGGATGTGGGGAAGGCAACTAAAACTAGTCTGATTGACTCTAAAGACTTTGCTTTTTGGCTTTCTCCACTGAACTTAGTGAGACCGTGCCTACTGCAGGGCAGGAGCTTTAGTAGAACATAAAATGAGTAATAAAAAAAGTTTTTGTTTATAAATTTTGCAAACATTAGAACATTTCTTTGGGGACATCTCAGAACTGAAGATTGTCGGGTCTTACCTTGATCACCTCTGGGGTCTGCTGAATCAAAACCACTGAGGTAGTGTCATTGGCTTTATCACCAACAGGACTTCTACAGACTGATAAACTGGCCTGCGAGGAAGTTGTCAAGGTTTCTTGTAGAATTTGCATCATCTCTTTTTCTTGTGATAGGCTCCCTCTGCCTGATTTGCATTCAACCAGTTCTTGAGCAAAATCTTCAATGCTTTCTAGAATTCGCAGTAAGAGGGCTCGATCCTCTTCCTCTATTTTGTGTCCGTTGGTTTCAATAATCCTTGTTAGGCAGGAAGGTGAGACTTTTTCCGTGGGTGAAGAGACTTTAGATTTAGGCTCAAGATCTACAGGGAGCTGACCAGTCAACTGACTATGACTATTTAGAGAGACAGAGCTTTTACCTTTGGCAAGTGGCTCTCTTAGAGCGGTCTCCATTTTCTGTGAGAAAGATTCCAAATCCATTAACAATTTATCTATCTCTTCCTGACTGTTAGGATTCATAAAATCTCTGTGGTTTCCCTCTTCAACTTTAGGAACTTTTGATTTAAGATCTTCCTCAGGTAGATTAACAACTGGTTTCTCAAATATCTTACCGATTTCATTTTGCATTGAGGCAGGGCATTTTTTTAGATGAGTACCACGATCTGATAATTCTGCTCTATCTTCATTTACCTTTAACAACTCCTGACTGGGTCCATTTTCTGTCCTCTGTCCTTTATCTAATGCTTTCTTTCCATCTGACTCTTCCTCAATATAAAGGGTTTCCATTAGATTACCAGAAGAAACATTTTCTAAAGCGTTCATGGTTAATGACTGTGATTGAAGCTGGACATTTTTTAGAGGTCTGGGATCACTTATCTCTAAATTACACAAGGAATTTGTAGAGTTCTTTGGAATGGATTTTACAGTGTCTGTTTTCCTAGAACTGTGCTTGTCATCTTGCAATTCTATAGTTTGAAAGTGTCCAGAGTCAGGGGCTGAGAGCTGGACAACATCCTCATACTTAGGGGGCTGTTCAGTGCCAAATACTGGGGAGAAGGGAGTCAGTTGTAAACTAGGCATATTACTGACCAGTTCTGTTAAATCTATAGCCTCATTATTCCCAGACTGCATGAATTCAAATGGTAGCTTTTTCAGATAGGATGCTAACCTGGTCATTACATTCATATAGACAGTTTCAGAGCTAGAAATTGCATCATTACCATTTCCTTCATTGATGCTACTCCCTGACTTTTTCTTTATACATTGTTTTATGATGTCTGTGCATTTTTTCAAATCCTCAGAGCATTTTAGCAAGATATCTAAGCACATCTTTATGTCTGTTGCAGAAGAAAAATTATCTATTTTATGTTTTTCCAAAATCTGAGTAACCAGGTCTTCTTCAGAGAAGTTGTGAAGAAGCAATGAAGTCAGGTTCGTATCGAGTGAGTTTCTATGGGATAAAGATTTTTCCTCAACTGAGGAACTCCGGAGTAAACCAAAGGATGGGGAGTTCCCATCATGGTTATAATGGCCACAGAGCAAGTCAAAATCAACTGACCTCCTGTTAAATGAGTCAGACTTAACTTTCCTTCCCTTTCTGTAAGCTGCGTGGTTAGAGTTTTTGAGTTTTTCAAGGGAAAATTCTTTTATTTTCCCACTGGCAAAACTGATTGCTTCTCCTGCAATGTCCTTTAAGTTACAGGTGTTCTGAAATGTAGATCCTTTCCTGACCCTGGGTATGCCTGTGAGGGCCTGATGGGGATAGTCAGCTTCAGCTGAGGAAAACCCATTTTCATGGGGTAGAAACAGAGAGTCCAGATCTGCATCTCTGAACTGAGACACAGGGATGTGTAAGAGGTCTGCACAAACACTATGATGGACCACAATGCAGTCAACTCCATGTGTGAAGGTGTGGCAGGTTCCAGTGCAATAATGTACAGCTTGCTCAAAACGCCGGTCTATCACCACACTGCTGTAGTGGTTCACAGTACTAACCACAAGTCTGTAAGTTGCTGCCATAATATCAAATCCACTTAGTGGTGGGGCGTGGAATTTTCTAGAACTTGTTTCAAGTAAATTCTCCTAAATGACACTCAGCTGAAAATATATTTGATGACAATGTTCAGTGGTTTCTTGTAAATATAATGACCTTTCCCACAAAGGGAAATCATCAAAATTTGAGGTTTGGTAACTGTCAGGATACAGTAGCCGTTGCACATGTGTGCTCTTATTAACAAGTCTAATAATTTAATAATTGTGCCTTCTAGTTTAATTTAGTAATGTCATGATACTATAGGATTATTTTTAGGAATAAATTTTAAGAAGATTAAAGAATATTCTCTTTTAGTTCTTCAGCAGTTCTATGATGCAGACATTTATGGTCATAAATTTACTGTCATGAATCTCAGTTGGTAGTATAGAAGTATTGTGATAACTGAGTCCTCCAAAGGTTTAAATGATCCATTTTTCTGTGAATGACAGGAAAACCTATAATGAAAAAAGACAATAATTAAAAGGGAATATGATCTCTAATACTGAGAGAACCTTTTATTTCCTCTCCCTTTGCATCCCATATGCAGTTAATCACCTCATTCTTTGCCACATCACGGACGGCTTATCTTTGATTCATGCCTTTGCTTCATACACTCCTTACTAACCTAGAGTAGTAATACCTCAACTCTGCCTTGTTACAACTGCCTCTCAATTGGTATTTCTTATCCTACCCTCCTTGCTATCTTACATGACACTGACTAGCTTGGATTTAGAGAGCTTTCTCACCTCTCATAGTTCAAGAATTCACATTACTGAACTCTATCATGCATCATGGCAGGCCTAGCTCCTCTGACTCATTTTCAACACTTTTAACATCTATTCGTCACCTATAGCCTTATTTTCTGCTACTGACCTGCATCAACATTTTGCTTCCATCAACCTAGTTTTCTTTTTTTTTCCTTTTAATTTTTATTGGAGTATAGTTGCTTTACAATGTTGTGTTAGTTTCTACTGTACAGCAAGGTGAATCAGCTAAATGTATATATATATCCCCTCTTTTCTGGATTTCCTTCCTGTTTAGGTCACCACAGAGCACTGAGTAGACTTCCCTGAGCTATATAGTAGGTTCTCATTAGTTATCTATTTTATACATAGTATCAATAGTATATATATGTCAACCCCAATCTCCCAATTCATCCCACTCCCCTCCTTTCCCCCTTGGTATCCGTACATTGGTTCTCTATGTGTCTCTATTTCTGCTTTGCAAATAAGATCATCTATATCATTTTTCTAGATTCCACATACATGCGTTAATATACGATATTTTTCTCTAACTGACTTCACTCTGTATGACAGTCTCTAGGTCCATCCACGTCTCTACAAATGACCCAATTTTGTTCCTTTTTATGGCTGAGTAATATTCCATTATACACATGTACCACATCTTCTTTATCCATTCCTCTGCTGATGGACATTTAGGTTGCTTCCATGTCTTGGCTATTGTAAACAGTGCTGCAATAAACACTGGGGTGCATGTATCTTTTCAAATTATAGTTTTCTCTCGATATATGCCCAGGAGTGGGATTGCAGGATCATATGGTAGCTCTATTTTTAGTTTTTAAAGGACTCTCCATACTGTTATCCATAGTGGCTGTACCAATTTACATTCCCACCAACCGTGCAAGTGGGTTCCCTTTTCTCCACAACCTCTCCAGCATTTATTGTTTGTAGATTTTTTGATGATGGCCATTCTGACTGGTGTGAGGTGACACCTCATTGTAGTTTTGATTTGCATTTCTCTAATAATTAGTGATGTTGAGCATTTCATCTGTTTGTTGGCCATCTGTATGTCTTCTTTGGTGAAATGTCTATTTAGGTCTTGTGCCCATTTTGTGATTGGGTTGTGTTTTTTTGATATTGAGCTGTATGAGCTGTTTGTATATTTTGGAGATTAATCCTTTGTCAGCTGCTTCGTTTCCAAATATTTTCTCCCATTCTGAGGGTTGTTTTTCGTCTTGTTTATGGTTTCCTTTGTTGTGCAAAAGCTTTTAAGTTTAATTAGGTCCCATTTGTTTATTTTTGTTTTTATTTTTATTACTCTAGGAGGTGGGTCAAAAAAGATCTTGCTGCGATTTATGTCAAAGAGTGTTCTGCCTATGTTTTCCTCTAAGAGTTTTATAGTGTCCGGCCTTATGTTCAGGTCTTTGATCCATTTTGAGTTTATTAAAGATGGCCAACACACAGTGCTTGTTCTTGATTGTACAACTTCCTCTATACTTGGAAATTATTACCCTACCATCATCTCTTTTCTTACTCTCTAAGAGAGAGAGAGAAAAACAACCTTTATTACTGCTCTTGATCTCATCCTCTCAGACCCTGCAACATGCAGACCTCTCTCTCTCTTGTCATCAATGGATAGAATTTAACATTCTCTTGCTTTAAAAAAAAAAAAAGGCTTTTAAACCATGCTGTAAGTTGCTGTCCAAAAAGGTTCAATCAACTTCTGCCTAGTAGTTCTATCCATTATTGAAAGTGGGCCTATTGAAGTCTCCAAATATTATTGTTGAGTTTTCTATTGCTCCCTTAACTTGTTTTGCTTTCTGTATTTTGATATTCTGTTGTTAGATGTGTATATGTTTCTAATTGTTATATCTGCCAGTTGGAGGGACACAAACTATCATAAAATATGTATAACTTACTCAGTGTGCTGTACAGCAGAGACTAACACAACATTGTAAATCAACTATACTCCAATAAAAAAATTAATTAAAAAAAGAAAAAAAATTTAAAAAACAGAACAGAAAGGTTCAATCAATGTTCCTACTTAATCAATAAATACTGAGTGCCTACTATGTGCCAGGCACTTGCTAAGTGCTAGGGATACAGCAGTGAATAAAGTCCCTGTCCCTATTGAACTGAATCTAGCTGGAAAAAGAAAAACAACACATAAGTAAACATATAACTTAGATGGTGATACGTGCAATAGAGAAAAATGAAGTGGAGCAAGGGCTTAGAAAGGATGAGAGGGTGCTGTGTTACAAAGGGCAGTCAGGGAAGACCTCACTGACATCTGAACAGAGATCTGAAAGAAGAGAGGGAGCAGGTTGAGGAGGTATTCTGGGCTAAAACATCTCAGGCAGAATAACCATAAGTAAAAAGGCTCTGAGGTGTGAGTATGCTTGACTTACTACAAGAATGACAAGGAGGCTAACATGACCAGAGTATGGAAAGCAAGGGGGGCAGTGTGGGAGACGAAGTCAGAAAGGAAAGGTGGGACACTAAACCATGCAGGGTCTGTAGACTATTATGATGAATTTGGCTTTACTCTGAGTGAGCTGGGATACAACTGATGTCTACTTAGCATAGAAATGACATGATCAGACTGACTTTTTTTTTTTTTAGTTAGTTAGTTATGTAACATCTTTATTGGAGTATAATTGCTTTACAACGTTGTGTTAGTTTCTGCTGTATAACAAAGGGAATCAGCTATATGTATACGTATATCCCCATACCCCCTCCCTCTTGCATCTCCCTCCCACCCTCCCTATCCCACCCCTCTAGGTGGTCACAAAGCCCCGAGCTGATCTCCCTGTGCTAGGCAGCTGCTTCCCACTAGCTAATTATTTTACATTCGGTAGTGTATATATGTTGATGCCACTCTCTCACTTCGTCCCAGCTTACCCTTCCCCATCCCTGTGTCAAGTCCATTCTCTACATCTGCGTCTTTATTCCTGTCCTGCCCCTAAATTCATCAGAACCATTTTTTTTTTTTTAGATTCCATATGTATGTGTTAGCATACAGTATTTGTTTTTCTCTTTCTGACTTACTTCACTCTGTATGACAGACTCTAGGTCCATCCACCTCACTATAAATAACTCAATTTCATTTCTTTTTATGGCTGAGTAATATTCCATTGTATATATGTGCCACATCTTCTTTATCCATTCATCTGTCGATGGACACTTAGGTTGCTTCCATGTCCTGGCTATCGTAAATAGTGCTGCAATGAACACCATGGTACATGACTCTTTTTGAATTATGGTTTTCTCAGGGTATATGTCCAGTAGTGGGATTGCTGGCAGACTTACATTTTAAATTGGTAATTTTGGCTTCTGTGTTCAGAGGAGATTGCAGAGGAGCAAGATAAGAAGAAACAAGTCAGGGGCTATAGCAATAAATCAGGCAAGAAGGCTGGGGGCTTGAACCAGGAGAGGAACACTGGAGACATTTAAACGCTGTATATATTTCAAAGGTAGAGCTGATATGATTTGTTGAATGATAGAATGTGCAATACTACTGCACCAAGAAAGGTGCAGTAAGGCCACGATAGGAAGGAGATGATGACAGCAGAGGAGGAGAACATGAGTTTAGCTGTACCATCAATTGCATCAGCATTTTAATGATAAAAACCTTTACCCATTTAATAATGAGAAACAGAACTTCATTGTTTCCATTTTTATTTCTTCAATCCTAGAAAATTCTGTTTATTTTCCTTATTTGTTATATTTCTTCTTTGGTAAATTTTCTATTCATATCCTTTGTTTATTTATGTATTAGAGACAGTGAAATCAGATACAATTTATACAATTAATTCAAGAAGAACCCTTTTTTTTGTTGAATTCTTATACTGTTTAGGATATATTTCCTGGCTCTTTAGACTCAATGATTATTACTCTGTTTTTATGCCAAGCCTACACTATCATAATTACTGTTGTCTTATTAAGTTTTACTACCTGGCTTTTTTCCCTCATATTTCTAATTATGATTCTTTTTTACGCTTCAAATATTCTTTGATGGTCTTCCAGATGAGTTTCTGCATTGTCAAGTTTTAAGAAAAATCCTATAGGAATTTGATTATAATTGCAATAAACTTATGAATTATTTTGAAGGAACACTGACATCATTATAATATTCAGATTTTCCTTCCACAAATATATAAATCTTAATTCCAATATTCCTTTCTTTTTCTTTCTTTGTGGCTTTCTTCAGGTGAGTCACCCCATTCTTTTTTTTCCTTCAGTGTCTCAACTTTGTTGCTATGTGAATGGATCTTGAGCTGTTGTTTCATCCTCTATTGCCTTGCCTTCAAATCCCAGATGGTGGCTCATATAAAACTATAAAGCTAAGTATCCTGCAGGGTGGATGAAGCTCAAGTATAAAGTTCCATAGTAAAGTTCCACAATAAAGTGAGCACCCATTAATTTTTAAGTGAAAATACAAAGGTGCCAAAGAGGAATAAGTGTTATGGGACAAAAGACTAGAACATGGCAATCGAAGGAATTACCTTTTCAAAAGATGTACATCCAGAAGACAGGGAAGAAACAGCACCAAACACGAAAAACTATGCACCTTTTCAGAAATCCAAGATTTTGAAAAAGCTTTTGGGTAAGGATAAAAGAGAAGGAAAATACAATGGATATTGTCAAGAAAGTATATTAGAATAACTGTATGAGAGCTTTTTTTTTTTAATCTTTTTTTTTTTTGGCCGCACCGTGCAGCATGCGGGATCTTAGTTCCCTGACCAGGGACCAAACCCATGCCCCCGGCAGTGGAAGCACGGAGTCCTAACCACTGGACTGCCAGGGAAGTCCCAGGACTATATCTTAATACAGGTGATAAAACTGGTCCAGAAGCAAACTGCAGAACTGTTAGAAAATTTAAATATCCAGATACCTATTAAAACCCATGTCAAATAAATTCCTAAATTGACATGAAATTTGAGGAACTAAAGAGAAGTATTTCTCTAGGTTTGAAAATAAGCAAAACAACAAGTTGATAAAGTAACATGACAGAAAATATAAGAAAGTATTCATGTGATATCAGAATCTGAAATAGTCAAGGAGGAGAGAACACTGGCCAGAGTCAGATGTATGCTTTTAGACCAGTGCTGTCTAATAAAACTTTCTGCGTTGATGGAAACATTCCATATCTGCACTGATATGGCTGCCATTAGCCACATGGGACTGCTGAGTACTTAAAACGTGGCTGGTGTAACCGAAGCACTTAATTGTAACTTTAAAAATCTTAATTTTGAAATTGTTGTAGACTCACATAGAAGTTACAAAAATAGTATAGAGAGTTCCTGTGTACCCTTCCCCCAGTTTCCTCGAATGGTAACATCCTATATCACCACAGCACAGTGACCAAAACCAGGAAACTGACTATTAACAGAGCTTATTTGGATATCATCAGTTTTACATGAATCACTTCTTCCTTTTCTTTCCTTCTTCCCTTCCTTTTATAGTAAGTACCACCACAATCAGGATACATAACTACCCCATCGTCCCTCAAAACCCCTCATACTACCCTTTTGTAGTCATACAGTCAACAGACCACTGATCTGTTCTCCATCATTATGATTTTGTCATTTCAAGAATGTTTTATGTGTGGCATCACACAGTGTGTAAGCTTTTGAGATTGGCTTCTCTCACTGAACACAATGATTTTGAGAGTCATTCACTTTACTGCATTTATCAACAGTTCATTCCTTTTTATTGCTGAGTTTATTGTATGGATATACCACAGCTTGTCTGCCCATTCACCTATTAAAGGATATTTATGTTGTTTGCAGTTTTGGTTATTACAAATAAAGCTGCTGTGAGTATTAGTGTGCAGGTTTTTGTGTGAACATGTTTTTCATTTCTCTATGGTAATTAACCACAGGTTATTTACAAGTCTGATTGTTGGGTTGAACGTTAAGTGTATTTTTATAAGAAACTGCCAAACTGTTTACCAGAGTGGCTATACCATTTTACATTCCCACCAGTAATGTATGAGAGATATGGTTGATTCCACATCCTCTTCAACATTTGTGATTGTCAGTATTTTCTATTTTAGCCTTTCTAATAGTGTGTAGTGTTATCTCATTGGGGCTTTAACCTACATCTACATGGCTAATGATGTTGAACATCTTTTCCTCTGCTTACTGACCAGCCCCGTATCTCCCTGGAGAAGCACTGTTTAAATCTTTTGCCTATTCAAATTAATTTTGATTAATTTTAACTTAGAAAGCCACATATGGCTAGTGGCCATCATATTATTCAGTATAGTTCCAGATAATAGGAATGCAGCTTTCAGAAATTCTGAGACTTTAAAAGAAAATATGAAGAAAAAAAGAGAAGATATGGCAAAAATGAAGATTGATAGGTTTTAAAAATAAAATTTGATGAACTTCTCATAAGTAATCTTACTGAGAAAGAGAAGTGGTGGGAAGAAGAGTTAATGAACTAATTAAAAATTTAGGTCTTTAAGTTTTGAAGGAATATGAATAGCAGAGCGAGGGAACATATAACAAAGCTAAATCCCAAGGGGTGATACCAATTTCAATGAGAAGTTTACAGTCTAAAATGATTTGAGTTTTTTTTTTTAAAAGGCCAAAGAAATGAAGATTACTTCCCTGGTATTTGGTTCAGATCTGTGGGTGTCAAATTCTGCCTTTTTATTTAGACCACGATTCAACTGATGCCCAATTGTCTGGCTGGAATCCTAGACATGGAATCTAATCCAACTATTCTCAATCAGAGATACAATCTAACTCAGAACCACGATGCTATCTTGTGTCACTAGTAAAAGCCAGTTTGCATGGGTTTGAATCCCAACCCTGCCGCTTACAGCTGTGTGGCCTTACAGAAGTTGGTTAACTTTTGTCACCCTGTTTCACCTGCAAAACAGAGATAATAATAGTACCCATCTCATGAGGATGAGGTTAATATGTCAAATGCTTAGAACAATGCCCAAGACACAGGAAATGCTCAATAACTGTTAGCTGTTACTGGTATAACTCACTCATCCAGCATTTTCTACTCTGAGCCAGGTGCTGGTGGGATGATACTGAATAATTCATGGTGATAGCCCTCAGCACACTCACTGTTTAATGAGGGCAACAAGGGAGGCAAGCACAACAGGGTATCAGAAGCACTAGGGTGGGGCTTCTGTTTCCCCTGTTTTGCACTCACAATTAATACAAGTTCTTCTCAGAAAAGTTAGAAAAACATTTTAATTACTCATATTACCATTTAGAAATAACCACTGTTAATATTTTTATGAATGAACATCCTGAAATTTTTCTTGTGAAAATATGTTTTGCCAAAAAGTTATTTTCTTAGGAAATATTGCAAGGAGAATGCTGAGTCAAAAGGGGTGTATGTGTATGCATATACTTTTTAATGGTTCTTAGATAAATAGATATATACATCCGTTTTCTGCTCTCCAGAAAAATGGCAAATTTATACTTCCAATGTCAGTGTAGGAGTGGACCCATCTCCCCACGTTCTCCTTGAGTGATACCACTCTTTAAATTTTTGCCAATTTGATAGGTGAATAAATGAACTACATTGTTTTAATCTGAGCCTGAACATCTTTTTATTTACCTAGTAGGCATTTTGTGTTGTTCATTCACAAAGCCTTTCTTCACGCCCTTTGTCCATTTTGAAAGAGAGTATTTAAATCAGATCTAAGAGTCAGGAAAGGTTTCCCCAAATAAGGGATGTATATACCTAGTTTTGAGGGATTAATGAGAATTAGTTAGACAAAAAGGAAAGGAAGAATACTCTAGGCAGAGGGAGACATACATGTGAAGGCTCAGAGGCCTAACATGGCACAGTGAGTTCAGAACTATGATAGTTCCAGCTGATTTCACTGGAGGGAGTGTACAGACATGCAAGAGGGGAGGAAACCAGAGAGCAGCAGGAACTGGACCACAGACTGTCTTGTGTGCTAACCTAAGCAGTCTGAACTTTATTTGGAAAACTATGTGAAGAGAAACAAGACATTTAGGCTGGGAAGTAACATGATGAGGTTTATGTTTGAGGAAGACCACTCTAGTAGCTGAGTGGAGGCATGGAAATCAATTAGAAGGCTTTAAGAATCCATGCAAGAAGTGGTGAGACCCTAAACCAGGAAGGTGGCAGTAATTAACAAAGAGAAGGGCACTGATTAGATAGTGAGAAAGAATTCACAGAAAAGGAGGAGGAGAGAGTAAGAGGGAGGAACCTTGGGTTTCTCGCTTGGGTATTGGGGGACTAATGTTGTCACTTCCAACACAGACTTTTTGTTTTTGTTTTATGGGAGGTGGCCATAGAAAAGATGAAGAGTTTTATTCTGAATGTGTTGTTTGAAGAGGTACCTGTGGAACATCCAAGTGGTGATGACTGCATGAAATGTGAATATAAAAACCTGCAGGTCAGCAGCAAGATCTGGGTTGGAGAGGCAGCCCTGAGAGGTCACTCAGGGTGAGTGCATAAAGTGAGAAGGGCTCTGGGCTGAGGATCACTGACATTTCTGGGTTAAAGAGAAGAACAGAATTCTTAGAGGGATCCTAAGAAGCAATTTCAAGGATGCTGAAGGAGAAACTTTCAAAACGGAGGTCACTAGTGTTGGATGCTGCTGAGAGGTCAAGGAAAAACAAAAATTACCCACTGGCTTTGCCAATGTGAAGGTCACTGGTAACCTTGGCAAGTGAGATTTCAAAAAAAAATCCCAAAGACTATGGCATAGTCCCAAAGACTATGTATGCACAAGAGTTATGTATAAGTAAAAATATCTGTCTAAAAGATATCTGTGAAAAGAACTCTTCTAATAAGTAAAAAAGTTCTAAATGATAAGAAAGCATTTTATCATAGTTTTAATTTTTTCTTTCTTAATGGCACATGCAATGAGTGTTTTACAATCTTCAATTTGATGAAATATCGGTCTAAACATGTATATCAGGGGTAGAAAGCAGAAAGGGAAATTAGAGTTGATACTGTGAATGTTTACGGGACTTCCCTGGTGGTCCAGTGGTAAGGAATCGCCTTCCAATGCAGGAAATGCGGGTTTGATCCCTGGTCAGGAACTAAGATCCCACGTGCCATGGGGCAACTAAGCCCACGCGCCACAACTACTGAGCCCGCGTGCCTCAACTAGAGAGCCCGCGTGCTGCAAACTACAGAGCCCACGTGCTCTGGAGCCCACACGCCACAACTAGAGAAAGAAAACCCACACGCTGCGACTAGAGAGAAGCCCGTGCCACAATGAAAGATCCTGCACGCCTCAACGAAGATCCCACGTGCTGCAACTAAGACCCGATGCAGCCAAAAAAGTAAAATAAAATAAATAAATATTGAATGTTTACATTTATTTCTCCTCCGGTTTTGCTGCACACTGCCCGCCCACCTCCCCCAAGGCTTTCATCTTCCCTGCTTCTTTCATCCCTGCAATGGGCCAGGGTCTGTTTTCCCAATTTCTGTCTAAGTGGTTCATATGCAATTTCAGAGTTCATTCAACACTTCCTATCACTTTCACTTTAATCAGTGTATGATTACTCTAACAAGTACTTTCCAGTGACTCCTGGTATTCCTCCAGAGTAAACTTCCTGATGAAGTGGATTTCTTGTGAAATAAAGGTACAGAGGCAGCCGACAAGAAAAGTTAGGAGGGAGAACTGGATTTTGAAAGATAAAAGCCTTAGCAGGTGAAGAAGAGATTAAACTGGACCTTATAAGCAAAAAGGAATTCTACAAAGGTACAGAGATATGAAAAAACCTTGTGTGTTTGGAGACTTAGCAGGAGTTTGGTATTGCTGAAGTTGAAAATGTACAGTATGGATTTTACAGTTCTAAGGTCCTCCTCCAAACAGTAAGAACAAAACTAGGAGTGTAAACTCCATCTTCAAAGAACCTAAGTGACACCTGTAACCCCAAATCACTGTATATGAAGATAGAAAACAGCAGCAGAATGGTCAATGACTTAGCAGAATAGAGGAGGAAGGGATACTAATGGCAAACAAACCAATTCTCCCTGCACAACCCCCAAAGGCCCAGGTTAGGAGGTACCAAGTACCACAGAAAATGGGCTAGGGTAGAGGACTGAACACAGGGGGACTGTTTGAAAGTCTGCAAAGGAATAGTTAGAGTTCTCCCCACTACTCCACAAACTCAGAAAATCATCCCTCCTTCATCCTGCTAAGACAGGAATCTTATTTGCTGGTGAAAAAAACTGAACCAGAAAAGCACCAACCCCAGGGCCATCACACACAGAGAGGGTGGTAAAGGACTTAAAGTTGAGTAAAAGTCTACTTTCTGAGTAAGTCCACCAGCCCCCTTTCCCCTGCCCAAGTCCAGGTCACCAGAAACCAGGCTTATTACCTCCAGCTCCCAGCCCCCACTATGGATTAAAGAATCCTTTTCTGGAGGAAATCCCATCTATCCATATGATCACCTTACATGAAGCCCACTAAGTGACAAATGCTACTCTAAAACAGAGAGCTTCCTCTCAGCTCTTCAGAGCCTCACTTTTATTTTAAATCAGCTTTACTAATGTATAATTTACATACAGTAAAAATGTTCATATTGTGTAGTAACCACTGTCCTAAAAAAGAAAGAACATTTACATCACCCTAAAACTATTCCTGTGCCCTTTCCCAATCAATTCTCCTATGCTGCAATACCTGACAACTGCTGACTGAGTCCTATCACGATAGATTCATTTTGCCAGTTCTAGATCTTCACATGAATGTGATTACATGAGATGTATACTTTTTAGTCTGGCTTCTCTCACTTCAAACAATGGTTCTGAGATTCATCCATGTTATTGCATGCATCATTTGTATATACCTTTTTACTGTTTAGTAGATATTCTATTGATATATAATTAAATATACCCAAATTTGTCTTATCTATTCAGTTAATGGACATCTGGGTTGTTTCTAGTTTGGACTATTATGAATTAAAACTGCTGTGAACCTTCAAGTAAAAGTCTTTTTGTGAATACGCGTTCATTTCTTTTGGGTAATTAACAATGGAAATACTGAGTCATGAGAAGTATACTTTAATTTTATAAAAACCTGTAAAATAGTTTTCCAAAGTGGTTCTACCATTTTACACTCTCATCAGCAACACCTGAGAGCTCTAGTGGCTCTACAACCTTTTGGATACTTGTCAGTTTCCTTAATTTTACCCATTTTAGCAGGTGTGAAGTGGTATCCCACTGTGGTTTTAATTTGCATCTCCCTGACAACTAATGATATTGAGCATTTTTCATATGCTTATTATTAGCAATTCATATGTATCATTTTTTGTGAGGTTTCTATTCAAATCTTTTGGGTTGTCTTTGAGTTCTAAAAGTTCATTTACATATTTTAGATGCAGATATTATCTCTTGGTCTGTGGCTTCCCTTTCCATTTTCTTAGCAGTAGCTTTTGGTTTTAATTCTAATTTTATTAATCCAATTAATCAAATTCTCTTTTATAGTTAATACATTTGTATCCTGTCTTAAGATCTCTGCCTATCTTAAGGACACAGATGTTTTCTCTTAAGGTTTTTTGTGGGTCTCAAGTTTTATGTTTAGGTCTACAATCTATTTTGAATTAATTTTTATGTATGGTATGAGCTGAGTTTGACCATCATCCAGCACCACTTGTTCAAAAGACTATCCTGTCCCCAGTGAATTATGTTGGAGCCTTTGTTGAAAAGCAAATTACCATATATATGGATTTATTTCTGGATTCTCTATTCTTTTGTCTTTATAAACACCAATGCCATTCTGTCATAATTATTGTAGCTTTATAGTAAGCCTTAAAATAATAATGTAAATCCTCCATTTTTTTCTTTTTGTTTTAGCTATTCTAGGTCCTCTGCACTTCCATATCAATACTGGAACCAGTGTGCCAATTTTC
The DNA here is from genome assembly GCF_949987535.1 of Balaenoptera acutorostrata. NCBI lineage: Eukaryota > Metazoa > Chordata > Mammalia > Artiodactyla > Balaenopteridae > Balaenoptera > Balaenoptera acutorostrata. The sequence continues at coordinate 22,079,019 of NC_080067.1, read as the reverse complement.
ACAAAGAAAACCTGCTGGGGTTTTGATTGGAATTTCATTGAATCTAAATCTCCATTTGGTAACAATGGAGACCTTAACAATATCAAGTCTCCAGTCATCACAATCCATGAACGTAGTGTATCTCTCCATTTATTTAGATGCTCTTTTATTTCTCTAAGCAATGTCTGTAGGCCTTTTATTAAATTTACTCCCAAGTATTTCATGTTTTTTGATGCTAATACAAATGGCACTGTTAGTTTAATTTCATTTTCCATTGTGTTTGTTGTTGGTATAGAGAAATACACTTGACTTATGTGTATTGATCTTGTCACTTGCCATCTGGCTAAATTCACTTATAGTATTTGGGGGGTAAATTCCTTGGGGTTTTCTATATAGACAATCATATTGTCTGAGACTAGAGAGTTATTACTTTTTCCTTTCCAATATTTACTGCCTTACTGACTACTGCACTGGCTAGGATCTTCAGAACAATATTGAATAGAAGTGGTGAGTTTAGAAATCCTTGCCTTGTACCTGATCTTAGGGAAAAGTCTTTCACCATTAAATATGATGATAGTTGCAGGTTTTTTGGTAGATACCCTTTATCAGATTGAGAAAGTTCTCTTCTATTTCTAGTTTGTTCAGAGTTTAAAAAAAATCTCATAAGCTTTTTTTTTTAAATATGTGTCTTTGCTGGAGTATAACTGCTTTACAATGTTGTATTAGTTTCTGTTGTACAACAAAGTGAATCAACTATAAGTATACATATACCCCCATATCCCCTCCATCTTGAGCCTCCCTCCCATCCTCCCTATCCCACCCCTCTAGGTCACAAAGCATTGAGCTTATCTCCCTGTGCTATGCAGCAGCTGCCCACTAGCCATCCATTTTACATTTGGTAGTGTATACGTCAATGCTACTCCCTCACCTCATCCCAGCTTCCCCTCGCCCCGTGTCCTCAAGATCATTCTCTATGTCTGCGTCTTTATTCCTGCCCTGCCTGCCACTAGGTTCATCAGTACCGTTCTTTTAGATTCCATATATGTGCGTTAGCATATGGTATTTGTTTTTCTCTTTCTGACTTACTTCACTCTGTATGACAGACTCTAGGTCCATCCATGTCTCTACACATGACCCAATTTCATTCCTTTTTATGGCTGAGTAATATTCCATTGTATATATGTACCACATCTTCTTTACCCATTCCTCTGTTGATGGACATTTAGCTTCCTTCCATGTCCTGGCTATTGTAAATAGTGCTGCAGTGAACATTGGGGTGCATGTATCTTTTTGAATTATGGTTTTCTCTGGGTATATGCCCAGTAGTGGGATTGCTGGGTCATATGGTAGTTCTATTTTTGGTTTTTTAAGGAACTTCCATACTGTTCTCCATAGTGGCTGTATCAATTTACATTCCCACCAACAGTGCAAGTGGGTTCCCTTTTCTCCACACCCTCTCCAGCATTTACTGTTCGTAGATTTTTTGATGATGGCCATTCTGACCAGTGTGAGGTGATACCTCATTGTGGTTTTGATTTGCATTTCTCTAATGATTAGTGATGTTGAGCATCCTTTCATGTGTTTGTTGGCAATCTGTATGTCTTCTTTGGAGAAATGTCTATTTAGGTCTTCCGCCCATTTTTGGGTTGGGTTGTTTGTTTTTTCGGTATTGAGCTGCATGAGCTGCTTGTGTATTTTGGAGAATAATCCTTTGTCAGTTGCTTCATTTGTAAATATTTTCCCCCATTCTGAGGTTGTCTTTTCATCTTGTTTATGGTTTCCTTTGCTGTGCAAGAGCTTTTAAGTTTCACTAGGTCCCATTTGTATATTTTTGATTTTCTTTCCATTACTCTAGGAGGTGGGTCAAAAAAGATCTTGCTGTGATTTAAGTCAAAGAGCATTCTGCCTATGTTTTCTTCTAAGAGTTTTATAGTGTCTGGTCTTATATTTAGGTCTTTAATCCATTCATAAGGTGGTTTAATTCTGTTAAATATTTATTCTGCATCTGTTGATATGCTCACATAATTTTTACCCTTTATTTTGTTAATGTGGTGGAATAGGGGTGAGAGAACTGAAATTCATATCAGGAAAGCAAGACATAAGGTTTAAAATTAATTAATGATGAAGTTGCAATATATATGCATTTATAAATATGAAGGTAAATAATGGAAGAAATAGCTAAGAAAAATTGGCAGTGGTTGTCTCTGAGGAGCAGGCCTAGTTGGGAGGAGAAACTGATATTTTCAAAAGGTCTTTTAAGGATTGACACTTTAAATATGAGAATATGTAATATTTGATAACAAATTTTAAAAAATGGGTTCTAGGGATATGTAAAAATGAGGCTGCAGCTGATTATTGTGTGCTAAGGCTTGGGGGGCAAGGGTGTAGGGGAGACAGACTCAGCTGCAGGCATGTGTTATTTTGGCGGGGCATCCAGGAGACATATTTCCCATTCAGATGAATATACTGAATTCCCATTCAGTAGAGATAGGAGTTGAAAATAAAGACTTGGGAGTAAGCACCAGATAAAGGTTTTAAAGCCACAAGAGTGGACAAGACTGAACTTGCATAGGTGAGAAAAGAGTCAAGGACAAAAATCTGAGGAAAAATAAAAATAAACAAATGGGATCTAATTAAACTTAAAAGCTTTTGCACAGCAAAGGAAACCAGAAACAAAACAAAAAGACAACCCTCAGAATGGGAGAAAATATTTGCAAATGAAGCAACCGACAAGGGATTAATCTCCAAAATATACAACAGCTCATGCAGTTCAATATCAAAAAAAACAAATAACCCAATCAAAAAATGGGCAGATCTAAAGACACTTCTCCAAAGAAGACATACAGATGGCCAAAAAAGCACATGAAAAGATGCACAACATCACTAATTATTAGAGAAATGCAAATCAAAACTACAGTGAGGTATCACCTCACACTGGTCAGAATGGCCATCATCAAAAAAATCTACAAACAATAAATGCTGGAGAGGGTGTGGAGAAAAGGGAACCCTCATGCATTGTTGGTGGGAATGTAAATTGATGCAGCCACTATGGAGAACAGTATGGAAGTTCCTTAAAAAACCAAAAATAGAACTACCATATGACCCAGCAATCCCACTACTGGGCATATACCCAGAGAAAACCATAATTCAAAAAGATACATGCACCCCAATGTTCACTGCAGCACTATTTACAATAGCCAGGACATGGAAGGAAGCTAAATGTCCATCAACAGAGGAATGGGTAAAGAAGATGTGGTACACATAGACAATGGAATATTACTCAGCCATAAAAAGGAATGAAATTGGGTCATGTGTAGACACATGGATGGACCTAGAGTCTGTCACACAGAGTGAAGTAAGTCAGAAAGAGAAAAACAAATATCGTATATTAACGTATATATGTGGAATCTGAAAAAATTGGTATAGATGATCTTATTTACAAAGCAGAAATAGAGACAGACACAGAGAACAAATGTACGGATACCAAGGTGGAAAGGCAGGGTGGGATGAATTGGGAGATTGGGATTGACATATATACAATACTGATACTATGTATAAAATAGGTAACTAATGAGAACCTACTGTATCACACAGGGAACTCTACTCAGTGCTCTGTGGTGACCTAAATGAGAAGGAAATCCAAAAAAGAGGGGATATATATGTATACATGTAGCTGATTCACTTTGCTGTACAGTGTAAACTAACACAATATTGTAAAGCAGCTACACTCCAATAAAAAAAAATCTACAAACAATAAATGCTGGAGAGGGTGTGGAGAAAAGGGAACCCTCCTATGCTGTTGGTGGGAATGTAAATTGGTACAGCCACTATGGAGAACAGTATGGAGGTTCCTTAAAAAACTAAAAGTAAAACTACCATATGACCCAGCATCCCACTCCTGGGCAATATACCTTGAGAAAACCATAATTCAAAAAGATACATGCACCCCAGTGTTCACTGCAGCACTATTTACAATAGCCAGGACATGGAAGCAACATAAATATCCATCAACAGAAGAACAGATAAAGAAGATGTGGTACATATATACAATGGAATATTACTCAGCCATAAAAAAAGAACAAAATAATGCCATTTGCAGAACATGGATGGACCTAGAGATTGTCGTACTGAGTGAAGTAAGTCAGACACAGAAAGACAAATATTATATGATATCGCTTATATGTAGAATCTAAAAAAAAAAAGGGTACAAGTGAACTTATTTACAAAACAGAAGTAGAGTCACAGATGTAGAAAGCAAATTTATAGTTACCAGGGGATGGGGGGTGGGAGGGATAAACTGGGAGACTGGGACTGACATATGCACACTACTATATATAAAATAGATAACTAATAAGAACCTGCTATATAGCACAGGGAACTCTACTCAATACTCTGTAATGGCCTATATGGGAGAAGAATCTAAAAAAAAAAAAAAAAAGAGTGGATATATGTATGTGTATTACTGATTCACTTTGCTGTACACCTGAAACTAATACAACGTTGTAAATCGACTATACTCCAATAAAATTAAAAAAAAAAAGAATATGAGAATAATGAGACAAAAAAAAAAAACCCCAAAAAAACTCTGAGGAAGGCTGGTATGTATAGGGTGAGGAGAAGGATTCAAGGAAGAAGACAGAGAATGAATTTCCAAAGGACAGGAAGAGAACCAGCCAAATATGACATGGAAGTCAAGGGAGGAAAGTGCTACATTCTTCCAACATGATGAATTCCAAAGATTTTGTGTACCAACAAACATTAAAGCTATACTTTTCTTTTACAGGTGTTTCTCCCTAAATTCATGTAGAAATTTGGGAAATTAATAAAACCTTAAACAACATAAATATAATGATGGAAAACAAAGAATGATGTTACACATATTTTTATGTTGCTATGTATGTGTTCTATTTCAGGAAACATCTGGAGCAGAGGGTATGAGGTAAAGAACTTCCTCTGCTTATCTCAAATGATGAAAGGGTTCAAGAAGAAAATGATCCACATAAATCGTAGATGCAAGGGAAAACTGGTTGAATAGCCATGTCATTTAAATGGGACATTTTGAAGTCTGGAAGAAGAAAAATTGTAGAAAAGTGCCTAAAACTTTTTATTTAACAGAATACATAAGGTGTGATGATTCAGAAGGAATGAGTCATTTAGAAATAATAAAACAGTTTGCCTGGAAAACACGGGCGCTCAGTGGTGGATGACTCAGTATGGAAACTGATCCCAAGAGTACAATTTAGAGGAATACAAAAACATATACTATATGTATTTGCAGGATAAAAAAGGAGACCTGGAATATTTTATTTGTTGTGTTCACTTCAAAAATAGTTGAGAAAATAAATTAAGGAATCTCTTAGAAGGCAATATTTTTCTGGTGCTCAAAGAAATTATACACATGAACATGAAAGAACAATTAATACTCTAGGTTTAGGGCTAATGTCTTAATGAGACTAAAAGTAAAATAAGAACATCTCAGCAGCAGGTCTAATTTGAGCATACAGGAATTAGGAAGTGCTTAAAAACTTACTTTTATCTTTACTCCAGTGGAGAAAGAGGAAATGTGCCTGAGGGGAAAAGCCCCAGGTGGGCAGTCAGGGGCTCCTCCTCCCAGCTTCTGCTTCTGCACTGACCAGCTCAGTAAGATGGTCAAGTCACTTCCCTCACTGGGATTCGCCTTCTCTTCTGGAAAAATAGGACAAAAGATGGCTCTGGGGTCTAGGGAACACGAGAAAAGCAAAAAATTCTTTCTTGTTTTGAATTACAAAAAAGCTATATATTTACCAGAAAACTATTTTGTATTCTTTGATGTGGGAAGCACAATGAACTGGCTGTTAATTTTTAATACATGTAATTTGCAAAGCTACTAATTTCTTGGAGTACTGGCTCCAAAGGAAAATCAGGAGTTTAAACTTTGACCATTTTATAATTTAAAAAAATCCTCTATAATATATTCCAAAAAATAGTCATCTCTGACTGCTGGTAGTATTTTAAGTTACTTTAATTCATATATTTTCCTTTTCTAAGCCTTGTTCTTATTTTGGAGGAGATTATATAAAAATGAAATCACATTCTGTAAATAAAAATCATTTGGATGGGGCTTCCCTGGTGGCGCAGTGGTTGAGAGTCTGCCTGTCAATGCAGGGGACGTGGGTTCGAGCCCTGGTCTGGGAAGATCCCACATGCCGCGGAGCAACTGGGCCCGTGAGCCGCAACTACTGAGCCTGTGCGTCTGGAGCCTGTGCTCCGCAACGAGAGAGGCCGCGATAGTGAGAGGCCCGCGCACCGCGATGAAGAGTGGCCCCCGCTTGCCGCAACTAGAGAAAGCCCTCGCATAGAAACGAAGACCCAACACAGCCAGAAATAAATAAATAAATTAAAAAAAAATCATTTGGATGGTTTAGAAGAACATATATACAATACAGTTTAATAAACATTTGAATGCTGCCAGGTACTCTTCAAGATAAGGGAACTACAAATCCTATAATTTTGCCTCAAACAGCTTGCAGTGTGAGTGGGCAGAGACACAGAATATAAAAGATATATTCAAGGAAGGCACCCCAGAGAGGAGGACTGCCAAGCCCAGTCTGGAGTTAAGCAGAAGCAGTGGCTGCAGAAAGAAAGGGAAGATGCCTTGTGGACAAATGGAGCAAGGCAGGAGGTGGCCCCGGGAGGCCTGGGAGGTGTGAGGAGCTACTGGGAGTTTGGTGTTATTCCAGTGGCAAGTTTGAAGACAGGCTTCTAGGTGCTACCGCTAAATGGTGGGGGTTGGGTGGAAGGCAATGTAGCATCAGAGAGTCCCTGAGAGATGTCAGTCGGGGGTGGTGGGGACCAGGTCAGATTTACACTGTGGGTGTATCACTGTGTAGCACTGCAGAGGACAGAGTTGGGGAAGCAAGACCAAAGCCAGGCAGACCAGGCAGAAGGCCTCTGCAAAGAGAGTCCAGAAGAGAATCAGTGAGGCTATAAATGAAGGAAGCTCAGAGGCTTATGTGACTACCCACCATCACAAATCTATGAGTACGAGCTGAATGTAAGTTATCTTTAAATCCTGTTCTTTTCTGTATCCCTGTGCAAGCACAAATTCTGGTCAAAGTTGACAACAGATCCTACATTCACTTTTATTAGGTAAATTATGGATCTTTTAAAAAAAAAGGACTATTCATTATATTAAGTACCCAAAATGTTTAGGGCATTATAGAAAACAAGCAAAGCTCCTGATTATAGGAACTTATAAAATAAATGAGACAAAAAAGAATAGATCAATTCATTCAACAGGTATATATTGGGGCACTTCTGGGCCTTGATCACATTCTAGTGACAGTTCCTTTTAGAACATAATTTTTGCATCCTCCTTTCCTTTTCTGACAAGTTTATTTGGGTACAAGTGAACAGAGAATCTCTCCAGAGCCAAGTGTGCAATTCTAGGAGAGGACCAGGAACCTGGAGTAAAATAAATACAAGCCTGGGTCAGGGGAAAACTTGCTTGAATGGGACAGTAAGAGAACAGGGAAAACTCCCAACAGATGGCATGGATGGAGTAAGCAGAGGAGCCTGGAATCGCCTTCAACGTAGCTTGGATTTGACAGATCAAAGTTATTATTGCTTATTTTTTTAAAAAACAGTTTTAATCTTTATAAAAGTAATGACTGTAGAAATAAGACACGACTGCTGGAAAAAAAAAAAAAGAGAAATACAAAGAGGAAAATAAAGATCACACCCAGAGATAATATCAATATGAACATTTTTGCCTGTTTTGACTTTCAACACACACATAAACATTCACAGAAATAGACATGGGGATTTTTGTGAATATTAATTTTTTTAACAAAAGTGAGACAATTATAGTTTATTATTTGCTTTTTCCACTTAGTATAGGGAGACCTCTTTTCATGAAAATAAAAATCTACACCATACATCTTAGATACATTCTGTGGATATACCAAATTTACTTGTTCAGTTCTTTACAAAGGCACATTAAGGCTGTACGATAAATAAGGTGCAGAAAGGAAGCAAGCAGCAAGGAAATGATAAAACTGACTTCAGTTGTGGCAGCATTTTCAATATTCTAAAGGTGGAAAGAGGTAAGACATACGGAAGCTCATGAGATTTTAGTGTTCCAGACATAAGATGAATAATGTCTGATTCTGGAATTCTTTGTGGATGAAGAATTTCCAAAAGGGAAACAAAAAAAGTCTGCAGCCCAACACACACTAAAAATGAAGTAATTTCAAATCTTCACATCTGCAGAACAGATAGAATGTCAAAGACAGCACTCAGACAACTAAAAACAGTGGGTGGACTGCCAGGGAAAAACCAAGTGCCATTCTAGTGATCATCCATAACCTCGGCTTTCCCAGGAAGTGACAGCTCCCCACACTGTGCTCTAACACAAAGCGCACTGAGCCTTTCTCATGAGATGCTAGGCCGCCTTAAGACTTCATAGATCCTCTTTGGGCCTCCGTTTCCTCCAGCACTTGGCTGGGCTCTGTGAATTACAAACTGCGCTTGTCACAGTTCCCTTGGAAGCTGCCAATACTAGCCATTTCCCACTGCAACTAGAATAGTTCTGCTGTTATCTGTTTTATATATTGGATGGATCTCTAAAAAATATTTCATTTGAAAAAACAAACTTATATAGCTAAAAAACATTCTTAAAAATCACACGATTAAAAAAATAACATTCACCCTTCAGATTGTTAATCACAAAGGTAAAAATGCAAATTTATAATAGAGGGATCTGAAAGTTACCACCTTAACACCTTGGTTAAACTTAGAATCACTAATGGTGGGATAATCAGATATGTACCTTCCAATTCGATGTAATATGAAGACTGAATATCATGTATGGACTTTTCTTGCCAAGAATATTTAGCTTTAATCAAACTTTCAGATTTAATGTCCAATTATAGGAAATACAGGCAGTAGAGAAATAAGCTACACACCACCATGAGTAAACAGAGAAATTCATTATATGGCTCACTATAAGACAATTGGCCTGGTCTCTTCAATAAGTCAGTATCATGAGGGAAAAAGCACATGTGTGGAGCTGCACTGGGGGGGAAGTGGTGGAAAGAACACCAACTATAAAGGCTCTGAGGTGGGAGCATGTCTTGAATATTTTAGCATGAGTGAGAATGCCAGTGTGACTAGACTTTGACTTTTGTTGAGTGAGATAGGAAGCTACTAAAGAATTCTGAGCAGAGAAATTCATGATCTGACTTAACTTTTTAAACAAGACCATTCTAGTTGCTCTTATGAGAACAGACTACAGGGGACAAGAGTAGAAGCAGGGAGACCAAAAAGGGGGCCAAATTTTCCTGGAATAATCCAGGTAAAAGATGATGTTGGCTTGGACCAGGTGGTAGCAGGGGAAGGGTGAAAAGTCAGATTCTGCATATATTTTGAAGCAAGAGCCAATGGGACAGATGTGTCGGTTTTGTGGAAAAGAGGGAGGTCAAGGATGAATCTAAGGGTTGATTTTTTTAAAACTGTTGTTTGTTTGCTTGAACAACTGGAAGAAGAGAACTGACTTAATTCATACTGGGAAGACTGCAGGAAGAACAGATTTGTTGGTGGGAGAGGGAGCAGCTGTGGCAAGAAGGTCAGTAGTTCAGTTCTGGCCGTTACTTCTGAGGTGTCTACTAGACATTCAGGTAAAGGTGTGCAGAATGCTATTAAAGAATTAAATCTGGACTTCTGGGGAGAGATTCAGGATTATACAAATTTGAGAGTCATATTTAAAGCCTTGAGACTAGATGAGATCACCAAGGGAGGGAATATAGAAAGAAAAGAGAGAGAAATATATATAAATATTTATTCTATAATAAATATTATTCTACAAGATTCCATAGAAATCTCTATTTCTATATAGGAATAGAATAGAGAAAGAAACATCCAAAGGCTGAGCTTAGGAGCACTCAAACATGCAGAGTAGCGCTAATAGAACTTTCTGAGATGATGAAATATTTATATATCTGTGCCATTCATGTGGCTATTAAGCACCTGTAATATGGGTAATGCAACTGAATAACTGAAAACTTAATTTAAATAGCTACATGAGCTAGTGGCTATAGTCCTAGACAGCCCAGACCTAGAGTCTGGGGAAGTGAAGGAGAGGAGAGAGAAAAGAAGTGGTCAGAGAGGGAGGAATTGTGAGACAGTTCTCCATAGGTCTCTCATGTTTCTGTACACATTGCAAGCAAGGCACTGCCTGTCTTGATAGTCAGTGATATGATATTTTATATGATATGATAGTCCCGTATGGTCTTTTTCAAGAATGTCTGTATAGCAAACAGCCTTGGAATACTTGGTACTATCTCCCTCTGGAGCAAAGAGAAGGCATGCTTATTGACCATTATAAAATATTTGGGTTCTCTAAGATCAGGTTTCCTTTCTAATAACTCAACTCACCATGTGGGCAGGTGTAGTCTGGCCCCCTTCACATTGCCTCAGAGTAACTAGGGCTAAGGGAACCAGTACAAAAAGACTCCTACTCTGGCTACTGCTATTGCTGTAAGTAATAAACTGTCTTTCGTCTCTGATGCAGAAGTCCTGTGTCTTCTACCACCATTCATGAAACTGGCAAGCTAACTTGTTAGCTTACAAATAGGGTAAAATCTTAGATCTGCATAGTTCTTGACAAGTATTTTAAAATAAAGTGAAGAAGGTATTACAAGGAGGAGACAGTGGTTAACTCTGCTCCTGAATGTTAAGTCAGATAACTATAGAGAAATGTTTTGATGGAATTTTGGGAGCAGAAATATGACTGGCTTGGGTACAAAAAAAGAATGGGAAGACAAAAACCAGCAACAGACTACAGACAACTCTTCCAAGAAGTTTTGCTGTGAAGTTTAACTGAAACAAGACAATAGTGAGAGGGGAAAGTGGAGTCAAGGAGGATTATTTTTAAGATGGGGGAAATACAAGCATATTTTCATGTATAAGACAATGATTCAGAGAGGGTAAAACTGATATAAGAGAAAGAATTACAAAGTACTTATTAGGTTAGTTCTTTCACAGTAACAGGAAAGAAAGCAGAGTATACGGATACTACTACAAGTAGTAGGTAGGTATGGTTGTGAAAGCCTGTGAAAGCTCTTTTTCTTCTATTTCTTTTCTGTAACTAGGAAGCAAGGTCATCAGTTGAAAGTGACTTTTAGTCACTTTAAAAGTGAAAGTGAGGAGATGGTGAACATGTAAGGAGACTGAAGACATGCAATAATCATCTAGGAGGAAATGAAACAGAAAATGACTGGAGAAATCTAGTATGATTGCCAGGCAGCATTATGGGCCCACTTGAGGTTATGATCATTAATTTAATGCAAGCTCAGCAGCATGATTTTACAGGCATGGAATAGGCAAAGAATTGGATTTAATCAGTGCTGTGGTTTAGCCAGGCAAGGCTGCTGAAGTGAGAGAGAGGCAAAGGAACTGAGGATGTATGCAAGGGAGAGATGATGATGATGATGGTGATGATGATGATGATGATGATGATGATGAAGAAGAAGAAGAAGAAGAAGAAGAAGAAGAAGAAGAAGAAGAAGAGGAGGAGGAGGAGGAGGAGGAGGAGGAACTCCAAGCCTCTATACCATCTCCAGAAATCCTAACCCTTCCACTGAGCCCTGTGGACTCATGGGTAGACAACAGCAAAATCCCCAGATCCTGGATCTCTTCTCTGAAGCTTTCTTCAACTTCCTTTACCTTCTTATTTAAATTGAAACTGTACTTTCCCCTGAGGATGCTGATTTCCCTGTAGCCCTCTTAGATGACAACTCTTTCTCTTCTACACCCTTCAAACATGAGGCCTGGTAGGTGCCCTTCTGGTTCCTCATTGCTACTTTCACACCATTCTCCACCTGCCCTCTCCCCAAATCCCCTGCTCTGAGTCACATAACATTAGATTTTACCACCCACCACCCTTATTGCAGGATTGAAGGCTCCCCAGAGTCACTCCCTTTCATTCCTTGATTTTACCTTTTGGTTCACTGTCACTCCAACACTGTTTCTAGTGTAATTCTTATTGATTTTGACATTCAAATAGATAGTCCATCTGACACCCTGGCCTCTTAGGTTCTTGACCTTTTCTCCACAGTGTTAAATATGTTGATCTTGTTTTCTTCCCTGTCTCAGCCACTTTCTCCCATGATCCTACCCTACACCTTTAGAACATTTAAAAGTATATTTTAATAACCACACATCTAAAGGCTTATCGTTCACCAAAAATTTATTGGTGAGTCACAGTAAGAATACCCTCCCTAGGCCTCCACTGGCAGAGTCAAGAAAATGGTCATACATCCGGCATAAGACCATCCTCTGGGGCTTCCCTGGTGGTGCAGTGGCTGAGAATCCGCCTGCCAATGCAGGGGACAAGGGTTCGAGCCCTGGTCTGGGAAGATCCCACATGCCGCGGAGCAACTGGGCCCATGAGCCGCAACTACTGAGCCTGCGCGTCTGGAGCCTGTGCTCCGCAGCAAGAGAGGCCGCGATAGTGAGAGGCCCGCGCACCGCGATGAAGAGTGGTCCCCGCTCGCCGCAACTGGAGAAAGCCCTCGCACAGAAACGAAGACCCAACACAGCCAAAAATAAATAAATAAATATATAAATTTATTAAAAAAAAAAAAAAAAAAAAGACCATCCTCTGCAGGAATTCATGCCAGCATCATCAGCACATAATGAGAGCACAAGAAGGAGAACTAGACATGTTTCCTCTCTGAGGACTCTTGGGCTTGTATTCCTTAGATGCAGGGGAGAGGTGTGTGTGAAGGACTGCGGGAGAGGCAGAGGCATGCTGCTCTGCTGACTGATCCTTCTTGTACTGGGCTTGCAGAGGGAAGATTAGTATTACTACACCATCATTTTAAAAGTACTGATATGCTAGGTATTGTGCTGAGCACTTAAATGCATTATCTAATTTAATTTTTATGCCAGCATTGAGCACAGTGTTATCTCCATTTCAAAGATGAGGAAACTGAGGCTAAGGGAAGTTAAAAAAACACTTGCTCATATTACATACTTAGAAAGTGGAAAAAGTGATTTGAGCACAATTTTCTCTAACATGTAAGCCCCTCTGTCCATATTAAAGCCAAAGGAGCTGGGATAGTCAGTACCTGAGTCCCTGCCATAATTCCATATTTCTCAACATCTAGAGAAGGAATTGTCTCAAATCTCAGTAGGCACAAGAAAAAGAAAGGAAGTATGGAAGGACAGAAGGAAGGAAGGACGGATGGATATAAATCTATAGAACAGTGAAGTTCTTTGTAGTAAACTGGACAGAAAGAACACAAAAGTTTTTTTTTTAACCCTAATTTTGTGTTTCAGAAACCTTGAAAACTTAATAAATTTATTAGTGAATGATTAAATTGTGACACATAAAATAGCCATATAAAATAAAATCATAACAGATAAGTTAAGTAAAATTTAGACCCTTAAAAACCAATGAATAATGTTAATGCTACTTATTTGAACGTCAGACAATAAGTATATTACCAAACTTTGTAAGCATAATTAAGACAATGAGCTTGTTCAATAATAAACCTGAGAAATAATTAAAAGCATATTCACAAATGGCATCATATCCAGAAATAGAACTATATACAAGACATGCCATAAAACCAAGCACAAAGCTTAACTATTTTTTTTTTTAGAACAAGTGACCTGGGGCTTCCCTGGTGGCGCAGTGGCTGAGAATCTGCCTGCCAATGCAGGGGACATGGGTTTGAGCCCTGGTCTGGGAAGATCCCACATGCCGCGGAGCAACTGGGCCCGTGAGCCACAACTACTGAGCCTGCGCGTCTGGAGCTCGTGCTCCGCAACAAGAGAGGCCGCGACCGTGAGAGGCCCGTGCACCGCGATGAAGAGTAGCCCCCGCTTGCCACAACTAGAGAAAGCCCTCACACAGAAACGAAGACCCAACACAGCCAAAAATAAATAAATTTAAAAAAAACAAAAAAACTCACTCACTTTAGAGCAAGTGACCTATGAGATTAAATCAACAGGAGGGAAGTAAAAAATGCAGAAGACTCTAAACATGGAAGAGCTGCAAACATCAGGGCAAGAAAAAAATTAATGTAAGTGTAAAATATGAGATTTGATTTGGAGGAAACATAAATACAAAGATTTAGTGCAAAGAGTCTCTGAACAAAAGGAACTTAGAAATAATTTCCATTTATTCATGAGGTATTTATTAAGCATTTATAGCACTGCTACAGTTTCTTAGGAAGGTAAATGATGGGATTCAGGTGGCAGTGGAATGGATCAGGGAAGCAGAAGCAGAGGTGAGTCAGAAAGCCACTGCAATTTACTCATCCTTATATCCCCACCGTGGAGCCAGTGCACAGCATAAGATAGGAATTCAGTGTTATTTTCTTAATGTATGAACTGTCAGATGCTGTGAAGCACCCCAAAATTCAACTGGTGTAGGGGAACAGGGCAAAAGCCCAATGGAAATATCTACAGGCAAGAAGGAAATGCAGACTATTTTGAGCTGACAACCTTCACAGTTTTCACATGTCCCTCAACAGAATGCACTGCTTCCCCATTTCTTTGTTTCTGCCCTGGATACAGCTTTGGTATCTTACTTATTGAGCCAACTGATCCCTTCTATTTAATCAACCTTGACATATCTTAGCTGAAGTTGTATCACAAATAAGATCATTGGTTCACTTTTGCCCCAATACAGTGAATCTCTGAGCTTGCCCAATGGAAGAGCGTAGGAAGCACTTGTCTGTCTGTAAGACAATTTCAGGCAAAAGGCTGTGGTCTTGTGGGCTCAAGAGTAGTACCTAACTAAATAAAACAACCCTTGGGGCACAAGTCTGAGTCACCACCTCTAGTGGGGCTCTGTGGCCACAATTTCAGCAGAAAATTTTTCATTTAATATCATAATAGGTGTGTTTGGAAGAGCAGGGAGCTGGGAAAAAGGATGCTGAGATCAGACAGGAAAGCAGAACTGCGAACAAGGTTCAAAGGGTGACATGATGGGCATCCAAACCAAAAGGCTAGAAGCAGGTATGGAGGTTGAGCATAGAGTCAGAAATCTGAGAGCAGGAGAGCTGAGAATAAACAGAGAGTTATCTGCTATAAAAGAACAAGTGAGGTTATTCATGACTTGCTTTGTATTTGCTGGTCATACATGGGGTATGTCAGACTGAGCTGACAGGTCCAAGTCTAGGGTCAGGGCAGCCACCAAGCCTGCCTCACCAACCTGTCATTCAGCCTCAAGTACCCTGAGGGATATGATGAGAACCCTGAGACACTCCCAAAGTTCTTCATTCAGTTGACATTCTGCATGTGGGACTAAGGGACCTCTGTGTTCCTGCAGATGAGGTCTATCAAGGGTTTACTTGTTATTAATTACTTACTATACAGACAGACAACCCAGTATAGCCTGGTATATACACAACCAGAGTACCTTATGCGGGCAACAGATCTTTTTACAGATACCTTGGTAGGTGTTTGTAAGGCCCCAAAAGTGGAATGGCCATCTGACATATTTGTAGGCCATACCCAGGATATAAACTCACTAAGGGCTATCAACCCTATCTCCAAAAATCTCTCTCAATTTTGACCACTTCTCATTAGAATCCTGCTACAATCTTGGCCCATATTATCCAGCTCTCTCACCTGCACTATCATCATGGCCTTTTAACTGGTCTCTCTGCTTCCACTCTAGCCTGTCCATACTCCAGTCATTTTCCAAACAGCACAACTAGAGGAAAGCAAATCAGAGTGAATCACTCTCCTATTTAAAATGCTCCAGTGCTTACCTACTCCATTTTGAACAAAATCTAAACTCCTCTACCATGGCCTAATATACCTCCAGAATCTGCCTACCACTTCCCTCACCTCATCTTGTACTGCTCTTCCTTGGCCTTTGTTTTGGTTCCTCCAATAGACTCTTCTCCCTTGACCAAGGCCCCGTTTCATTACTCTCTACCCCATTACCCAGTTTACTGTTTGTATCAGCACTTATCAGTACCTGTAATTGTTTTATTTATTGTTTACACATTTACTGTATTTTCCCTGCAATAGAATGTAGGCTCCACAAAGGCAAGGATCTTGTTTGCTTGTTCGTCACTGTATCCCAACACCAGTACAGTGCCTGGTATAAAGGAAGAACTTAATGAGGAAGGAAAGGGAAAAGGGAAGGAAGCAATTTGCTAATATACTACCATTTCTGATTCGTTAGATGAGACTAGACTAGGAAAAAAGTCACCTTTTAAAACTAGTTTCAGGACGGACTGACTGACACCATCTAGGATGAAGAGGCCCTCTTGGACATTTCTGATAACTGCTTAGCCTAACCTTCATTTTACTTAATGAGAAGGTTTAGCACATGCCTTGTATCTAAGACCAGCATCCCTGGCCCCTATCACAAATGCCCTAGCACTGAGAGGCAACATACAGAAGACGATCCACTAGAACTGCATGATTCCCTTCCAATACACACTGAGAAAGACTGCCTACCAAAGGAGGATTGATTATTTGTGTACTATGGCTAGGAAAGTTCTTTTATAAAAGTCTACTCATCAATATATCTCTGGTTCACCAGTAAGGGGGCTCTGTACTACCCTAATCTCCAAACTTAGCTGACACATGTCCAAATCCCTAGAGAATGTATTCCTGTATAGGCACTTGGTTACCAAAGCATCTGAGAACATTTTGTCAACCAGGTCTTAGTCCTTTAAGAAAAGTGACACATCCACACTGATAAATGGGGACCATTAAGAGCTTCTGCTGGTAGTACTGTCACTCAGTACATCTACCCCTAGTGGTGCTCCTCCTTATGAATGCCCTTGCTACTACTCACCTGTGCTACGCATGAATGGCTCAAGACAAACCCAACCCCACCACTTTGGAGTGGGAGGACTAGGCCATTTGAATGTTGGTGGTTACCAAGCTAGGTGAGCTGGATGGAACTTAATGGAGCTCCCCAGTCTGATTTGTCATCTGCCTAAACAGACTTTTATCATGACTGTAGCTGGGAAACAGACTTCAGACCAAGGTATCTATCTATACCTTGATAGACATTACAGTACAGGTCTTAGGAAAAATTTTGGTTAAATTCCTAAAGTTTTAATCATTTACTTTATCTCATCTTCTAGGGCCCTCATTCCTGTTGCTTGGGAATCAGCTGTAAAGATTATTGGGGCAACAAAGTTGCCTAAGGTTTTAGAATGGACAGTGGGTGGTTCACTTTGTAAACTGACCTGATTTTTTTTTTTTTTTTTTCCCCAAACATCTTTATTGAAGTATAATTGCCTTACAATAGTGTGTTAGCATCTGCTTTATAACAAAGTGAATCTGTTATACATATACAATATGTTCCCATTTCTCTTCCCTCTTGCATCTCCCTCCCTCCCACCCTCCCCATCCCACCCCTCTAGGTGGTCACAAAGCACCGAGCTGATCTCCCTGTGCTATGCGGCTGCTTCCCACTAGCTATCTATTTTACATTTGGTAGTGTATATATGTCCATGACACTCTCTTACCCTGTCACATCTCACCCCACCCCCTCCCCATATCCTCAAGTCCATTCTCTAGTAGGTCTGTGTCTTTATTCCCGTCTTGCCACTAGGTTCTTCATGGCCTTTTTTTTTTTCCCCTTAGATTCCATATATATGTGTTAGCATACTGTATTTGTTTTTCTCTTTCTGACTTACTTCACTCTGTATGACAGACTCTAACTCCATCCACCTCATTACAAATACCTCCATTTCATTTCTTTTTATGGCTGAGTAATATTCCATTGTATATATGTGCCACATCTTCTTTATCCATTCATCTGTCGATGGACATTTAGGTTGCTTCCATGTCCTGGCTATTGTAAATAGAGCTGCAATGAACATTTTGGTACATGACTCTTTTTGACCTATGGTTTTCTCAGGGTATATGCCCAGTAGTGGGATTGCTGGGTCGTATGGTAGTTCTATTTGTAGTTTTTTAAGGAACCTCCATACTGTTCTCCATAGTGGCTGTATCAATTTACATTCCCACCAACAGTGCAAGAGTGTTCCCTTTCCTCCACACCCTCTCCAGCATTTATTGTTTCTAGATTTTTTGATGATGGCCATTCTGACCGGTGTGAGATGATATCTCATTGTAGTTTTGATTTGCATTTCTCTAATGATTAATGATGTTGAGCATTCTTTCATGTGTCTGTAGGCCATCTGTATATCTTCTTTGGAGAAATGTCTATTTAGATCTTCTGCCCATTTTTGGATTGGGTTGTTCGTTTTTTTGTTATTGGGCTGCATGAGCTGCTTGTAAATCTTGGAGATTAATCCTTTGTCAGTTGCTTCATTTGCAAATATTTTCTCCCATTCTGAGGGTTGTCTTTTGGTCTTGTTTATGGTTTCCTTTGCTGTGCAAAAGCTTTTCAGTTTCATTAGGTCCCATTTGTTTATTTGTGTACTTATTTCCATTTCTCTGGGAGCTGGGTCAAAAAGAATCTTGCTGTGATGTATGTCATAGAGTGTTCTGCCTATGTTTTCCTCTAAGAGTTTGATAGTGTCTGCCCTTACACTTAGGTCTTTAATCCATTTTGAGTTTATTTTTGTGCATGGTGTCAGGGAGTGTTCTAATTTCATACTTTTACATGTTCCTGTCCAATTTTCCCAGCACCACTTATTGAAGAGGCTGTCTTTTCTCCACTGTATATGCTTGCCTCCTTTATCAAAGATAAGGTGACCATATGTGTGTGGGTTTATCTCTGGGCTTTCTATCCTGTTCCATTGATCTATATTTCTGTTTTTGTGCCAATACCAAACTGTCTTGATTACTGAAGCTTTGTAATATAGTCTGAAGTCAGGGAGCCTGATTCCCCCAGCTCCATTTTTCGTTCTCAAGATTGCTTTGGCTATTCGGGGTCTTTTGTGTTTCCATACAAATTGTGAAATTTTTTGTTCTAGTTCTGTGAAAAATGCCAGTGGTAGTTTGATAGGGATTGCATTGAATCTGTAGATTGCTTTGGGTAGTAGAGACATTTTCACAATGTTGATTCTTCCAATCCAGGAACATGGTATATCTCTCCATCTATTTGTATCATCTTTAATTTCTTTCATCAGTGTCTTATAATTTTCTGCATACAGGTCTTTTGTCTCCTTAGGTAGGTTTATTCCTAGATATTTTATTCTTTTTGTTGCAATGGTAAATGGGAGTGTTTTCTTAATTTCACTTTCAGATTTTTCGTCATTAGTGTATAGAAATGCAAGAGATTTCTGTGCATTAATTTTGTATCCTGCTACTTTACCAAATTCATTGATTAGCTCTAGGAGTTTTCTGGTAGCATCTTTAGGATTCTCTATGTATAGTATCATGTCATCTGCAAATAGTGACAGCTTTACTTCTTCTTTTCCGATTTGGATTCCTTTTATTTCTTTGTCTTCTCTGATTGCTGTGGCTAGGACTTCCAGAACTATGTTGAATAATAGTGGTGAGAGTGGGCAACCTTGTCTTGTTCCTGATCTTAGTGGAAATGGTTTCAGTTTTTCACCTTTGAGGACAATGTTGGCTGTGGGTTTGTCATATATGGCCTTTATTATGTTGAGGAAAGTTCCCTCTATGCCTACTTTCTGCAGGACTTTTATCATAAATGGGTGTTGAATTTTGTCAAAAGCTTTCTCTGCATCTATTGAGATGATCATATGGTTTTTCTCCTTCAATTTGTTAATATGGTGTATCACATTGATTGATTTGCGTATATTGAAGAATCCTTGCATTCCTGGGATAAACCCCACTTGATCATGGTGTATGATCCTTTTAATGTGCTGTTGGATTCTGTTTGCTAGTATTTTGTTGAGGATTTTTGCATCTATGTTCATCAGTGATATTGGCCTGTAGATTTCTTTCTTTTTTTTTTTTTTTTTTTTAAAAAATCAACTTTCAAAGTCAATTTTTTTTTTTTTTTATAGCTACTTTTATTTATTTATTTCTTTATTTTTGGCTGTGTTGGGTCTTCGGTTCGTGCGAGGGCTTTCTCTAGTTACGGCAAGCGGGGGCCACTCTTCATCGCGGTGCAGGGACCGCTCTTCATCGCGGTGCGCGGGCCTCTCACCACCGCGGCCCCTCCCACTGCGGGGCACAGGCTCCAGACGCGCAGGCTCAGCAGCTGTGGCTCACGGGCCCAGCCGCTCCGCGGCACGTGGGATCCTCCCAGACCAGGGCTCGAACCCGTGTCCCCTGCATTAGCAGGCAGACTCTCAACCACTGCGCCACCAGGGAAGCCCTAGTTTTCTTTCTTTGTGACATCTTTGTCTGGTTTTGGTATCAGGGTGATGGTGGCCTCGTAGAATGAGTTTGGGAGTGTTCCTCCCTCTGCAATATTTTGGAAGAGTTTGAGAAGGATAGGTGTTAGCTCTTCTCTAAATGTTTGATAGAATTCGCCTGTGAAGCCATCTGGTCCTGGGCTTTTGTTTGTTGGAAGGTTTTTAATCACAGTTTCAATTTCAGTGCTTGTGATTGGTCTGTTCATATTTTCTATTTCTTCCTGGTTCAGTCTCGGCAGTTTGTGCATTTCTAAGAATCTGTCCATTTCTTCCAGGTTGTCCATTTTATTGGCATATAGTTGCTTGTAGTAATCTCTCATGATCTTTTGTATTTCTGCAGTGTCAGTGGTTACTTCTCCTTTTTCATTTCTAATTCTATTGATCTGAGTCTTCTCCCTTTTTCTCTTGATGAGTCTGGCTAATGGTTTATCAATTTTGTTTATCTTCTCAAAGAACCAGCTTTTAGTTTCATTGATTTTTGCTATTGTTTCCTTCATTTCTTTTTCATTTATTTCTGACCTGATCTTTATAATTTCTTTCCTTCTGCTGGCTTTGGGGTTTTTTTGTTCTTCTTTCTCTAATTGCTTTAGGTGCAAGGTTAGGTTGTTTATTCGAGATGTTTCCTGTTTCTTGAGGTAGGCTTGTATTGCTATAAACTTCCCTCTTAGCACTGCTTTTGCTGTGTCCCATAGGTTTTGGGTCGTCGTGTCTCCATTGTCATTTGTTTCTAGGTATTTTTTGATTTCCCCTTTGATTTCTTCAGTAATCACTTCGTTATTAAGTAATGTATTGTGTAGCCTCCATGTGTTTGTATTTTTTACAGATCTTTTCCTGTAATTGATATCTAGTCTCATAGCATTGTGGTCGGAAAAGATACTTGATACGATTTCAATTTTCTTAAATCTACCAAGGCTTGATTTGTGACCCAAGATATGATCTATCCTGGAGAATGTTCCATGAGCACTTGAGAAAAATGTGTATTCTGTTGTTTTTGGGTGGAATGTCCTATAAATATCAATTAAGTCCATATTGTTTAATGTATCATTTAAAGCTTGTGTTTCCTTATTTATTTTCATTTTGGATGATCTGTCCATTGGTGAAAGTGGGGTGTTAAAGTCCCCTACTATGATTGTGTTGCTGTCAATTTCCCCTTTCATGGCTGTTAGTATTTGCCTTATGTATTGAGGTGCTCCTATGTTGGGTGCATAAATATTTACAATTGTTATACCTTCCTCTTGGATCGATCCCTTGATCATTATATAGTGTCCTTCTTTGTCTCTTGTAATAGTCTTTATTTTAAAGTCTATTTTGTCTGATATGAGAATTGCTACTCCAGCTTTCTTTTGATTTCCATTTGCATGGAATATCTTTTTCCATCCCCTCACTTTCAGTCTGTATGTGTCCCTTGACCTGATTTTTTTAATTGAAGTGTAGTTGATTTACAATGTTGTATTTGTTTCAAGTGATTCAGTTATACATACATATATATATGTGTATATTCTTTTTCAGATTCTTTTCCCTTATAGGTTATTACAAAATATTGAGTACAGTTCTCTGTGCTCTACAGTAGGTGCTTTTTGGTTATCTATTTTATATATAGTAGTGTGTATATGTTAATTCCAAACTCCTAATTTATCCCTCCCCCCACCTTTCCCCTTTGGTAACAGTAAGTTTTTCTAAGTCTGTGGGTCTATTTCTGTTTTGTATATAAGTTCATTTGTATCATTTGTTTTTATTTATTTTCTTTTAAAAAATTTTTAAAATTTAAGTGTAGTTGATTTACAATGTTGTGTTAGTTTTAGGTGTACAGCAAAGTGCTTCAGTTTTATATATATATTCATTTGTATCATTTTTCTTAGATTCCACGTATAAGTGCTATCATAGGATATTTGTCTTTCTCTGTCTGGCTTACTTCACTTAGGATAATCTCTAGATCCATCCATGTTGCTGCAAATGGCATTATTTCATTCTTTTTTATGGCTGAGTAATATTCCATTGTATACATGTACCACATCTTCTTTACCCATTCCTCTGTTGAAGGACATTTAGGTTGCTTCCATGTCTTGGTTGTAAATAGTGCTGCAATGAACACTGGGGCCGTGTATCTTTTTGAATTATAGTTTTCTCTGGATATATGCCCAGGAGTGCGATTGTCGGATCATATGGTAGCTCTATTTTTAGTTTTTTAAACAACTTCCATACTGTTCTCCATAGTGGCAGCACCAATTTACATTCCCGCCAACAGTGCAGGAGGGTTCCTTTCTCTCCACACCCTCTCCAGCATTTATTATTTGCAGACTTTTTGATGATGGCCATTCTGACTGGTGTGAGGTGATACCTCGTAGTTTTGATTTGCATTTCTGTAATAATTAGCGATGTTGAGCATCTTTTCATGTGCCTTTTGGCCATCTGGATGTCTTCTTTGGAGAAACATGTATTTAGATCTTCTGTCCATTTTTTGACTGGGTTTTTTTTTTTTATATTGAGCTGTATGAGCTGTTTGTATATTTTGGAGATTAATCCCTTGTCAGTTGCATAGTTTGCAAATATTTCCTCCCATTCTGTAGGTTGCCTTTTTGTTTTGTTTATGGTTTCCTTTGCTATGCAAAAGCTTTTAAGTTTAATTAGGTTCCATTTGTTTTTTTGTTTGTTCATTTCATTTTTATTCCCATTAATCTAGGAGATGGATCCAAAAAGACATTGTTGCAATTTATGTAAACTGACCTAATCTTCCTAGGAAGATTACACTTAGGAGACTATTACACTCTGTCTTTTTTGGGGGGGGGCGTACATATTTTATAATCTCCTCCTTTTTTTTCAGAGCTCAGGGCACCAATCCATTCCTTCTTAAACAAGTCTTCTCTCCTATGTACTGAACAAGAGATGTCCCTACTTCTTAGGGACCTGCCATGTTCACAGGTTAGGTGGGACAACTATATGAGTCACAACTGCTTTCCAATCCCTGGTCAAGTTTAGTTGAGACACCGACTCAAGGTAGGCCAATCATGTTTTCTCTCCCGGGAACTTGGAATTGAAGCACTGGAACACTGTCAATTAGCTGAGAGCTCTGGGTCTTAAAGTCCTACAGAATTGATGGCTGAGACCACTGTTTTGGGGCATCCCACAATGAGCAACATGGCAGGAGAAGCTGGTGTTAAGAAAACAGAGCACATATAACACAGAGAGAAAGAGAGAGAGGAGTATATTCAGTTTCTAAAATTGCAGTGAACTGATGTGCTCCCTGTGTATTTTTTCTACAAATAACCTTTTTACAAATATATCTTTAAGTGGATATTTATTCCTTACAACCAATCATTTTCTATGACATGAAAACATACACCTTCATTGATATTCTCTCTCCATTTTTCTTTCAGCTCTTGCTTTCATAATACTCTACTGCCTTCCCTCTCCTGGTCTTTCTTCATTTAATCTGTAACCAAAAAAAATTCACCATGTGTAATGGATACTTAATGTGTTTGTTTTTTTTTAGCAGCCTAGATAGACTCTTTTGGACATTCTAATCTTTGATTATAATGGGGCAGTTGAGCAATACATGTGTCCATCTGCCTACTTTTAAGACCAAAGCGACAACATATATTGAAAGGGGGAAATCATTACCCTTCTGAAAGTGAGTGGCAATTTTGTGCTCTTCAGTTAAAGGGCCTCATCCCATGACACATCCTGTCCCTACATTCTGAGGATGGTACCTGTCTTTTCCAGGCTGGCCATTCTGGATACAGGCCCAATCTGACATCAATCAGTACAATTTCAGTGATCAGGTCTACAATGCAGATCAGTGTTTCCCAACCTTTCTTGAACAATGAATGTTTTTTAAAAATAATACTGTGAACCTCCTTAGGAATTTAAAAAATTATTTTAAAAAATTTCTTATGACACAAGATAAAGGAGTTTTAAGTAAAAATATTTCATCTTGGGCTTCCCTGGTGGCTCAGTGGTTGAGAATCTGCCTGCCAATGCAGGGGACACGGGTTCGAGCCCTGGTCTGGGAAGATCCCACATGCCACGGAGCAACTGGGCCCGTGAGCCACAATTACTGAGCCTGCGCGTCTGGAGCCTGTGCTCCGCAACAAGAGAGGCCGCGATGGTGAGAGGCCCGCGCACCACAATGAAGAGTGGTCCCCACTTGCCGCAACTAGAGAAAGCCCTCGCACAGAAATGAAGACTCAACACAGTCATAAATAAATAAATAAAAGAACGTGAATTTCTTTAAAAAAAAAAAGCAAACTGGGCTATTCATTTCAGTAACAGTCAAGTGGTCTTAGTTTGCATTCAATTTCCAATCAGTTTCTCAATCCATAAAAAAAAAAAAATTTCATCTTAGTTCAGCATATTATTAAAGCTTTATTATAAAGCTCATGTGGCAAAGTTTTAATTATACTGATAATATTTAAGGACAAATTTTGACTTCTACTCACAGTAGATGAACTGTTTTATCATGTAAAGAAAATCACATGTTGTCAAATAAAATTGTCAAAAAATTAAAAGATGGATTTACAACCAATATCCTGAGAAAACCATAGTTCAAAAAGGTACACGCAGCCCAATGTTCATTGCAGCACTATTTATAATAGTCAAGACATGGATGCAACCTAAATGTCCATCAACAGAGGAATGGATAAAGAAGATGTGGTACATATATAAAATGGAATATTACTCAGCCATAAAAAAGAATGAAATGCCATTTGCAGCAACATGGATGGACCTAGATATTATCATACTAAGTAAAGTAAGTCAAACAGAGAAAGACAAATATCCTATGATATCACTTATATGTGGAATCTAAAAAAAACATACAAATGAATTTATTTACAAAACAGAAACAGACTCACAGACTTCGAAAACAAACTTATGGTTACCAAAGGGGAAAGGTGCAGGGAGGGATAAATTAGGAGTCTGGGATTAACATACACACACTACTATATATAAAATAGATAATCACCAAGGACCTACTGTATAGCACAGGGAACTCTACTCAATATTTTTTAATAACCTGTATGGGAAAAGAATCTAAAAAAGAATGGATATATGTATATGTATAACGGCATCACTTTGCTGTATACCTGAAACTAACAGAACATTGTAAATCAACTGTACTCTAATATAAAATAAAAATTAAATTAAAAAAATGGACTTGGCACCAAATGTATATTGAAATGTAGGCTGAGATTTAATCCACATTATAGCATCCAAAACAAACAAACGTTAAAAACCTGATATTTGGAATTCTTCCATTTTGAGCTTATAAAAATCAACTCTTATTTTGATAATTTGGAGGTTTAGTTTTTTTTGTTTTTTAAATAAATTTATTTATTTATTTTTGTCTGACTTGGGTCTTTGTTGCTATGTGCGGGCTTTCTCTAGTTGTGGTGAGCGGGGGCTACTCTTTGTTGCGGTGCGCGGACTTCTCATTGCGGTGGCTTCCCTTGTTGCGGAGCACGGGCTCTAGGCGTGCAGGCTTCAATAGTCGTGGTCTGTGGGCTCTAGAGCGCAGGCTCAGTAGTTGTGGTGCCCGGCTTAGTTGCTCCGTGGCATGTGGGATCTTCCCGGACCAGGGCTCAAACCCATGTCCCCTGCATTGGCAGGCGTATTCTTAACCACTGCACCACCAGGGAAGCCCTGGAGGTTCAGTTTAATCAAGGTAGAAGAAACGGTTTCATGTTGCTCTTTGAGAGAAGTTCTCAGCAAACATACACTGTAGATCTTTATCACCAATAAACAAAAAGCCAGTTGGACAGAATAACCCTGCATATTTTTTCTTTTTCATATTTTCAAGTATTTAAATCTTTCCTTTTTAGAATCTGAAGCACCTAAACAGAGTATGATCAATTATAATAAAATAAACATCCATCTATCTATAACACTAGTTGTACAGTAAGTTGAAAATGAATTCTTTTTAGAGCAAACCTCTTATTTCATACCACATGGAGCCTCTCAATTGACGATTCATTTTAGAAATGAAATCATCTGAATTTGATTAGACCCCTTCTATGTTTCATGATATTCAGTACAGTATCTTTACCTTGCTATTTGTATTTGGTTAACCAACCTGAAATTATTTTCTCTAGAGTAGCTTTAAGAATAGGAAATAGCAAATGCCAACTATATGCATGTATGAATACACATGACTTTAAACTAAGGCATGCCTGGCTAATGTTTTTATATTTTAAATGATTAAAAAAACCTTTTTATTTTGAGTTAATTATAGATTTCCAGAAGAACTGCAAAGAGAATACAGAGAATTCCCTTATACCCTTCACCCAGCTTCCTTTAATCATGTAGTTTTTTAAGTATTAGAAACATCTTGATATTTCATAAAAATTTTGATCAGATGAATGCAAATTAAGTATTTCATAAAGAGCATCTTGAAATAGTTTTGCAGAACTATCATTTTTCATGCTCCTCATTAATCTATGATATCTTGACATGTGTTTCACACATGTTCCATCTTTAACCAACAGTCCATTATGAGTACAAATTAAACTATACTTAAAACTAAGAACAACACTTAAAAACAGTATAATGGTCCTTCTTAAACTCTTCCAAACAGTAGAAGAGGAGGGAATACTTCCAAACTCATTTTATTTTATTATTTTTAAAAATTTTTATTAGAGTATAGTTGATTTACAATGTTGTGTTAGTTTCAGGTGTACAGCAAAGTGAATTAGTTATAAATATACATATATCCACTCTTTTTAAGATTCTTTTCCCATATAGGCCATTACAGATTATTGAGTAGAGTTCCCTGTGGTATAGAGTAGGTCGTTATTACTTATCTATTTTATATATGGTAGTGTATATATGTCAATCCCAATCTCCCAATTTATCCCTCCCCACCCCCACTCCCTGGTAACCATAAGTTTGTTCTCTACATCTGTGACTCTACTTCTGTTTTGTAAATAAGTTCATTTGTACCCTTTTTTTTTTAGATTCCACATATAAGTGGTATCATATACTTGTCTTTCTCTGTCTGACTTGCTTCACTCATTATGACAACTCTAGGTCCGTCCATGTTGCTGCAAATGGCATTATTTTGTTCTTTTTTATGGCTGAGTAATATTCCATTTTACATATGTACCACATCTTGTTTACCCATTCCTCTGTTGATGGGCATTTAGGTTGCTTCCATGACTTGGCTATTGTAAACAGTGCTGCAATGAACACTGAGGTGGGGTGCATGTATCTTTTCGAATTACGGTTTTCTCCGGGTATATGCCCAGTAGTGGGATTGCTGGGTCATATGGTAGTTCTATTTTTAGTTTTTTAAACAACTTCCATACTGTTCTCCATAGTGGCTGTACCAATTTACATTCCCACCAACAGTGTAGGAGGGTTCTTTTCTCCACACCCTCTCCAGCATTTACTGTTTGTAGATATTTTTGATGATGGCCATTCTGACCGGTGTGAGGTGATACCTCATTGTAGTTTTGATGTGCATTTCTCTAATAATTAGTGATGTTGAACATTGTTTCACGTGCTTTTAGGCCATCTGTATGTCTTTGGAGAAAAGTCTATTTAGATCTTCCACCCATTTTTTAAAAAATTATTTACTTATTTATTTATTTATTATTTATGGCTGTGTTGGGTCTTAGTTTCTGTGCGAGGGCTTTCTCTAGTTGCGGCAAGTGGGGGCCACTCTTCATCACGGTGCGCGGGCCTCTCATTATCGCGGTCTCTCTTGTTGCGGAGCACAGGCTCCAGACGCACAGGCTCAGTAATTGTGGCTCACGGGCCTAGTTGCTCTGCGGCATGTGGGATCTTCCCAGACCAGGGCTCAAACCTGTGTCCCCTGCATTGGCAGGCAGATTCTCAACCACTGCGCCACCAGGGAAGCCCCACCACCCGTTTTTTGATTGGGTTATTTCCTTTTTTTGATATTGAGCTGCATGAGCTGTTTGTATGTTTTAGAGATTAATCCCTTGTCAGTTGCATCATTTGCAAATATTTTCTCCCATTTTGAGGGTTGTCTTTTTGTTTTGTTTATGGTTTCCTTTGCTGTGCAAAAGCTTTTAAGTTTAATTAGATCCCATTTGTTTATTTTTGTTTTTATTTTCATTACTCTAGGAGGTGGATCAAAAAAGATCTTGCTGTCATTTATGTCAAAGAATGTTCTGCCTATGTTTTCCTCTAAGAGTTTTATAGTGTCTGGCCTTACATTTAGGTCTTTAATCCATTTTGAGTTTATTTTTGTGTATGGTGTTAGGGAGTGTTCTAATTTCATTCTTTTATATGTAGCTGTCCAATTTCATTCTTTTATATGTAGCTGTCCAGTTTTCCCAGCACCACTTGTTGAAGAGACTGTCTTTTCTCCATTGTATATTCTTGCCTCTTTTGTCATAAATTAGGGGACCATAGGTACGTGGGTCAAACTCATTTTATGAGGCCAGCATTACCCTTAATTCAACCAGACAACAACACTATAAGAAAAGAAAATTGCATGCCAATATCCTTGATGAACAAAGATGAGATGAAAATCCTTAACAAAATATCAGCAAATTGAAATCAACAATACAGTAAAAGAATCATATACCATGGTCAAGTGGAATCTATTCCAGGAATGCAAGGATGGCTCAACACCCACAAATCAATCAACATGACACACTGCATTAACTAAATGAAGGGTAAAAAGCATATGATCATCTCAATAAATGCAGAAAAAGCATTTGCCAAAAATCACAATCCATTCATGATAAAAACTCTCAACAAACTGGGAATAGAGAAAATATACCTCAACATAAGAGAGGCCATATATGACAAGCTCACAGCTAGCATGAGATTCAACAGTGAAAAGCTGAAAGCTTTTCCTCTAATATTGGGAACAAGACAAGGAGACCCACTCTTACTACATTTATTCAACATAGTATTTGAAGTCCTAGCCAGAGTAATTAGGAAGAAAAAGAAATAAAGGAATCCAAATCAGAAAGGAAGAAATAAAATTATATTTACAGACGACATGGTATTACATATAGAAAACTCTATAAACTCTACTAAAAAACTGTCAGGACTAATAAACAAATTCAGTAAACTTGTAGGATACAAAATCAATATACAAAAATCAGCTGCACTTCTACATGCTAACAATGAGCCATCAGAATGAGAAATTAAGAAAACAGTAGCATTTACACTTGCATTAAAAAGAATAAAATACCTAGGAATAAAAGGTGCTCAACATCACTCATCATCAGAGGAATATAAATCAAAACCACAATGAGTTATCACTTCACACCTGTTAGAATGGCTATTATCAGGAAGACAACAAGTAGTAAGCATTGGCCAGGATGTGGAGAAAGGGGAACCCTTGTGCAAGGTAAAGTAAATTGGTACAGTCCCTATGGAAAACAATATGGAGGTTCCTCAAAAGATTAAAAATAGAACTACCATATGATCCAGCAATTCCACTTCTGGGTATGTATCTGAAAGAAATGAAAACACTAACTTGAAAAGGTATCTGCACTCCCATGTTCACTGAAGCTTTATAATAGCTAAGACATGGAAACAACCCAAGTTGCTTTTTAAATGGGAAAAACATTTAAATAATCAGTTTATTAATTTCCAAAAAGCAATTACTGATACAGAAACTATTATTGCCTTCAATTATATGAATTGATTCTATGATCAATTTATAAGCTAATTCTAAAATTTCACAAGGAAGAGGAAATGTGAAAGAAGAGTCAAGAGAACCTTGGGGTGGGGGGCACAAAGACAAAGTAGTAGCAATATTTTTTCCTTAAACTGAGCAGTGGGTAACAAGTGTTCATTGTACTGCTATGCTTTACATCTTACATATGTTTAATAAATATTGTGCTATAGATGCTTAATATTTTTAAAAAGAACAGAGAAAGAAGACCTTACCTACCAAAAATCACAATTTATTATCAAGCTATAGTAATTAAAAGTGTGTTAATGGCACAGAAGCAAAGATCAATGGAACTAAATAGAGTCCTAAAACCAACCTATACATATATGAGAATCTATTAACTGATAATCTGACATGCCACTTATTAGAAAAATTATTATTCAAATGGATAGCCAACTGAACAAGATTCCTCCCTTACACTATTCACAAAAATAAATTCCAGATGAATTAAAGACTTAAATTTTATATAAAAGTATAAGAAAATGTAAGATACTATGTTTATATCTTAAGGCAGGAAAGACATCCATTAAAAAGTTAGTTAAAAAAAAGTTAGTAAAAAAAAAAAAGTAAAGTCAAAAGCCATGAAAGCAAAGATAGGTAAATCTGACATCAAAATTAAAAACCATTACTAACAAAGGGAGAGGACTACAACAGATTGGATGAAAATGTACCATTTTCATAAACAAAGAATGAGTATCTAGAAGCCAAAGAACTCCTATAAATAAATAAAAAGTATTTGTTATGCTGCATATAACAGGAAAAAACAAAAATAAGAGTGCTTAAACAAAACAGAAGTTAAATTTCTCTTATGCAGACAGAAAGACAGAGAAGATGAAAAGGCAGAGGGCTATGTACCAGATGAAGGAACAAGAAAAAACCCCAGAAAAACAACTAAATGAAGTGGAGATAGGCAACCTTCCAGAAAAAGAATTCAGAATAATGATAGTGAAGATGATCCAGGACCTTGGAATAAGAATGGAGGCAAAGATTGAGAAGATGCAAGAAATGATTAACAAAGACCTAGAAGAATTAAAGAACAAACAAACAGAGATGACCAATACAATAACTGAAATGAAAACTACACTAGAAGGAATCAATAGCAGAATAACTGAGGCAGAAGAACGGATAAGTGACCTGGAAGACAGAATGGTGGAATTCACTGCTGCAGAACAGACTAAAGAAAAAAGAATGAAAAGAAATGAAGACAGCCTAAGAGACCTCTGTGACAACATTAAACGCAACAACATTCGCATTATAGGGGTCCCAGAAGGAGAAGAGAGAGAGAAAGGACCAGAGAAAATATTTGAAGAGATTATAGTCGAAAACTTCCCTAACATGGGAAAGGAAATAGCCACCCAAGTCCAGGAAGCGCAGAGAGTCCCATACAGAATAAACCCAAGGAGAAACACGCCGAGACACATAGTAATCAAAGTGGCAAAAATTAAAGACAAAGAAAAATTACTGAAAGCAGCAAGGGAAAAACGACAAATAACATACAAGGGAACTCCCATAAGGTTAACAGCTGATTTCTCAGCAGAAACTCTGCAAGCCAGAAGGGAGTGGCATGATATACTTAAAGTGATGAAAGGGAAGAACCTTCAACCAAGATTACTCTACCCGGCAAGGATCTCATTCAGATTCGATGGAGAAATCAAAAGCTTTACAGACAAGCAAAAGCTAAGAGAATTCAGTACCACCAAACCAGCTCTACAACAAATGCTAAAGGAACTTCTCTAAGTGGGAAACACAAGAGAAGAAAAGGACCTACAAAAACAAACCCAAAACAATTAAGAAAATGGTCATAGGAACATACATATCGATAATTACCTTAAACGTGAATGGATTAAATGCCCCAACCAAAAGACATAGACTGGCTGAATGGATACAAAAACAAGACCCATATATATGCTGTCTACAAGAGACCCACTTCAGACCTAGGGACACATACAGACTGAAAGTGAGGGGATGGAAAAAGATATTCCATGCAAATGGAAATCAAAAGAAAGCTGGAGTAGCTATACTCATATCAGATAAAATAGACTTTAAAATAAAGAATGTTACAAGAGACAAGGAAGGACACTACATAATGATCCAGGGATCAATCCAAGAAGAAGATATAACAATTATAAATATATATGCACCCAACATAGGAGCACCTCAATACATAAGGCAACTGCTAACAGCTATAAAAGAGGAAATCGACAGTAACACAATAATAGTGGGGGACTTTAACACCTCACTTACACCAATGGACAGATCATCCAAAATGAAAATAAATAAGGAAACACAAGCTTTAAATGACACAATAGACCAGATAGATTTAATTGATATATATAGGACATTCCATCCAAAAACGGCAGATTACACGTTCTTCTCAAGTGCGCACGGAACATTCTCCAGGATAGATCACATCTTGGGTCACAAATCAAGCCTCAGTAAATTTAAGAAAATTGAAATCATATCAAGCATCTTTTCTGACCACAACGCTATGAGATTAGAAATGAATTACAGGGAAAAAAACGTAAAAAAGACAAACACATGGAGGCTAAACAATACGTTACTAAATAACCAAGAGATCACTGAAGAAATCAAACAGGAAATAAAAAAATACCTAGAGACAAATGACAATGAAAACACGACGACCCAAAACCTATGGGATGCAGCAAAAGCGGTTCTAAGAGGGAAGTTTATAGCTATACAAGCCTACCTAAAGAAACAAGAAAAATCTCAAGTAAACAATCTAACCTTACTTCTAAAGAAACTAGAGAAAGAAGAACAAACAAAACCCAAAGTTAGCAGAAGGAAAGAAATCATAAAGATCAGAGCAGAAATAAATGAAATAGAAACAAATAAAACAATAGCAAAGATCAATAAAACTAAAAGTTGGTTCTTTGAGAAGATAAACAAAATTGATAAGCCATTAGCCAGACTCATCAAGAAAAAGAGGGAGAGGACTCAAATCAATAAAATCAGAAACGAAAAAGGAGAAGTTACAACAGACACTGCAGAAATACAAAACATCTTAAGGACTACTACAAGCAACTTTATGCCAATAAAATGGACAACCTGGAAGAAATGGACAAATTCTTAGAAAGGTATAACCTTCCAAGACTGAATAAGGAAGAAACAGAAAATATCAACAGACCAATCACAAGTAATGAAATTGAAACTGTGATTAAAAATCTTCCAACAAACAAAAGTCCAGGACCAGATGGCTTCACAGGTGAATTCTATCAAACATTTAGAGAAGAGCTAACACCCATCCTTCTCAAACTCTTCCAAAAAATTGCAGAAGAAGGAACACTCCCAAACTCATTCTATGAGGCCACCATCACCCTGATACCAAAACCAGACAAAGACACTACAAAAAAAGAAAATTACAGACCAATATCACTGATGAATATAGATGCAAAAATCCTCAACAAAATACTAGCAAACAGAATCCAACAACACATTAAAAGGATCATACACCACGATCAAGTGGGATTTATCCCAGGGATGCAAGGATTCTTCAATATACACAAATCAATCAATGTGATACACCATATTAACAAATTGAAGAATAAAAACCATATGATCATCTCAATAGATGCAGAAAAAGCTTTTGACAAAATTCAACACCCATTTCTGATAAAAACTCTCCAGAAAGTGGGCATAGAGGGAACCTACCTCAACATAATAAAGGCCATATATGACAAACCCACAGCAAACATCATTCTCAATGGTGAAAAACTGAAAGCATTTCCTCTAAGATCAGGAACGAGACAAGGATGTCCACTCTCACCACTATTATTCAACATAGTTCTGGAAGTCCTAGCCACGGCAATCAGAGAAGAAAAAGAAATAAAAGGAATACAAATTGGAAAAGAAGAAGTAAAACTGTCACTGTTTGCGGATGACATGATACTATACATAGAGAATCCTAAAACTGCCACCAGAAAACTGCTAGAGCTAATTAATGAATATGGTAAAGTTGCAGGTTACAAAATTAATGCACAGAAATCTCTTGTATTCCTATACACTAATGATGAAAAATCTGAAAGAGAAATTATGGAAACACTCCCATTTACCATTGCAACAAAAAAAATAAAATACCTAGGAATAAACCTACCTAGGGAGACAAAAGACCTGTATGCAGAAAACTATAAGACACTGATGAAAGAAATTAAAGATGATACAAATAGATGGAGAGATATACCATGTTCTTGGATTGGAAGAATCAACATTGTGAAAATGAGTATACTACCCAAAGCAATCTACAGATTCAATGCAATCCCTATCAAATTACCAATGGCATTTTTTACGGAGCTAGAACAAATCATCTTAAAATTTGTATGGAGACACAAAAGACCCCGAATAGCCAAAGCAGTCTTGAGGCAAAAAAATGGAGCTGGAGGAATCAGACTCCCTGACTTCAGACTATACTACAAAGCTACAGTAATCAAGACAATATGGTACTGGCACAAAAACAGAAACATAGATCAATGGAACAAGATAGAAAGCCCAGAGATTAACCCACGCACCTATGGTCAACTAATCTATGACAAAGGAGGCAAAGATATACAATGGAGAAAAGACAGTCTCTTCAATAAGTGGTGCTGGGAAAACTGGACAGCTACATGTAAAAGAATGAAATTAGAATACTCCCTAACACCATACACAAAAATAAACTCAAAATGGATTAGAGACCTAAATATAAGACTGGACACTATAAAACTCTTAGAGGAAAACATAGGAAGAACACTCTTTGACATAAATCACAGCAAGATCTTTTTTGATCCACCTCCTAGAGTAATGGAAATAAAAACAAAAATAAACAAGTGGGACCTAATGAAACTACAAAGCTTTTGCACAGCAAAGGAAACCATAAACAAGACAAAAAGACAACCCTCAGAATGGGAGAAAATATTTGCAAATGAATCAACTGACAAAGGATTAATCTCCAAAATATATAAACAGCTCATTCAGCTCAATATCAAAGAAACAAACACCCCAATCCAAAAATGGGCAGAAGACCTAAATAGACATTTCTCCAAAGAAGACATACAGACAGCCACGAAGCACATGAAAAGATGCTCAACATCACTAATTATTAGAGAAATGCAAATCAAAACTACAATGAGGTATCACCTCACTCCTGTTAGAATGGGCATCATCAGAAAATCTACAAACAACAAATGCTGGAGAGGGTGTGGAGAAAAGGGAACCCTCTTGCACTGTTGGTGGGAATGTAAATTGATACAGCCACTATGGAGAACAATATGGAGGTTCCTTAAAAAACTAAAAATAGAATTACCATATGACCCAGCAATCCCACTACTGGGCATATACCCAGAGAAAACCGTAATTCAAAAGGACACATGCACCCGAATGTTCATTGCAGCACTATTTACAATAGCCAGGTCATGGAAGCAACCTAAATGCCCATCAACAGACGAATGGATAAAGAAGTTGTGGTACATATATACAATGGAATATTACTCAGCCATAAAAAGGAACGAAATTGAGTCATTTGTTGAGACGTGGATGGATCTAGAGACTGTCATACAGAGTGAAGTAAGTCAGAAAGAGAAAAACAAATATCGTATATTAATGCATGTATGTGGAACCTAGAAAAATGGTACAGATGAGCCAGTTTGCAGGGCAGAAGTTGAGACACAGATGTAGAGATGGACATATGGACACCAAGGGGGGAAAACTGCGGTGAGGTGGGGATGGTGGTGTGCTGAATTGGGCGATTGGGATTGACATGTATACACTGATGTGTATAAAACTGATGCCTAATAAGAACCTGCAGTATAAAAAAACAAACAAAACAACTAATACTAAACTTTCATTGGGTTATTTGTATGGAAATATGTTAATATAAATGTTTCAGACATTACATGAAATTTCTAAAAATGTTATATTTGTATTTGTATGGAAATATGTATGGAAATATGTTAATATAAATGTTTCAGACATTACATGAAATTTCTAAAAATCTTATATTTGTATTTGTATGGAAATATGTATGGAAATATGTTAATATAAATGTTTCAGACATTACAGGAAACTTCTAAAAATCTTATATGTTCTGGTATAATGTTATAAGTAATAATCCTAGTTATTACTTTAAAATGTATATCTCAGAAATAACTAATTTTCTTGTCAACTGCATTATTATGAACTTTCATCAAATCTTTAAAAAAAAAATTAAAAAAAAAAATTTCTCTTATGCAAAAGAAGTTGAGGGCTGGTGCAGCAGCTTGACCAAATGCTCAGAGACCCAGACTTTCTGGCTCACTGAGCTACCACCATGGTCCTCATAGTCTAGGATGGCTGTTAGAGCTCAAGTCATTACATCTGTGTTCCAATAAATAGAATGTGTGAAGGGATGAGGGAGAGCCTCCTCTCTTGAAGGAGACTTCAGAAAGTCATATCAAACCCTTCTGCTTATGTATTTTAGCTAAAACTTACATAGTTATACTTAGCTCCAAGGAAGCCAAAGAATATAGTCTTCTGGATGGGCAGCAATGGACCTGGCTAAAAGCTGGGGTTCCTATTACTAAAGATGAAGGAAGAATGGATCACAGGAGGTAACCAGCAGTCTTTGCTATGCAATCCAAATAGAAAAGAAAAAAAGAAATACAAATGGTCAAAAACTAGAAAAGATGCTCAACCACATGGAAATAAAAATTAAAACAAGGAGAGAGGAGTTTAAAAAACTTTTGAGAGAGGCAAAAATTTTCAAGTTGGTGAAGGCATGAGGATTTTTGTCCTCTGTTAAATTTTTTTTTTAACAAAGAGAATGTATTCTATATTCCTAGTGTAACTAAAAGTAATAAAGTAATAAAAATATTTTATTTATTAAAAAACATGAACACATTACTGCTTTTAATTATATTACATATTATATAGTTACATAATATTAGTATAGATACCTTGGGGACCAATTTGGCATTATCTATTAAAATTTTGATTATATGACTATATGACCCAGTAATTGCATCTTTCAGTTGTTTAAACAATATAAACATTCACACATTTGCATAAGTACAAGGATGTTCATTGCAGTAATGTTTAAAAGAGGAAAAACTGGAAACAACTCAAGTGTTCATCATCAGGGGAATAGCCCTACTTAATTTTCTTCATAGCACTATTACCACTCTCTGAAATTACATTTTTTATTTATCTACTTATTTGGCATCTAGGAAATTAGCTCATCTAGGAAAAGAGTAGAGGCAAGAACATATTTATATAATACTTGTTTGGTTAAAAACTCATTAGAAATAATGCATTGTCTTTTAAAATAATGAATCAAAACAGACACCATTCCAGCCTTTAATAACATGATCCCGCCAGAATGCCCTCATGAAGGCCTGCAGGTTTATAGACAAGCTGAGAAACAATGACCCAGAGGAAGCCTCTCAACCTGCTATCCAGAGAGACCGTCATTGGACATGATCTGTTGCCCTTATCTTTTCAGTATGAGGCATTTCACAGTAGAATCAACACACTCTCTTCATTATGTGGAACCCTTAACTGCCTTTAATACATGGATTCCAATACTGCTGCCAACACTGAGTGAACCTCCACTCACTGAGCAGGGCCTGCCATGGGAAAGAGGTACCAACTAGAATGTGAGGAGAATGCCAAGATTGCTAAGATGTACCATGCTGAGAAAAGACAAAATGCTGACACCTGAGCCACAGTGCTTGGGGCTTGGCGTTGGCAGGAGTGCTGTGTTCATCAGTACTCATAGCAGGAGCATTCCAGGGCTCCATCCTCAAGGCTGTGAAACAGGGACTATGCCTGTGATCACGAAATGGAAGGGCTCAGTGTGCCTTTGCTATGATTTCTAAGTCCTTAATGACATACCCATTCACAGACACTAATCTCTGCTTTTTATTTCTAACCTCACAGACAAGCAGTTTTCAAACTGCTTAAAACAAAACAAAACTGGAGGGACTCAGTTCAAAATAAAGCTTAAAGATGAATAAACATACGGGGGCACAGGAGAGAAACAGCCTCAGTGCTCAGTCTTGGGGGGGATGGGAGGAACACCCAGATTATTGAGAGATCTGGGAAGAAGAGTTTGAAAGGGAAGGGAGTGCTGGGGAAAATGAACTTTAACAAAGACCTGAGAGAAGGAGCTTTGTAGATATTAGGGGAAAGCAAAGGTCTTGAGGCAGGGATGTAGCTGCTTTGTTGAAGGAAGAACAAGAACCATTTGTGACTGGGACAAAGTAAGCACAGGGGAGAGTAGCAGGAGATGAGGTCAGGGAAGTAAAAGGGGGTTTAGATATGTAGGGTCTTGTAGGTAAGTGTAAAGCCTCTGATCAGAGAACTTACTTTTAACAGGGTCCCTCTAGCTGCTAGGAGAGCAAGGACAGAAGCAGGGAAAAAGAGGCGATGACAGTAATCTAGGTGAGATACAATGGTGGTCTGGACAAGGTAGAAGCAGTAGAGATATTGGGATGTGACCAATTCTGATACATTCTGAATGTAGAGCCAAGAGGGTTTGCTGATAGACTGAATGTGGGGTGAAAGAGAAAGAAGAGGGTCAAAGATGTTGCCAAGGTTTTTGGCCTGGGTTCCTGGAAGAATGGAGCTGCTGTTTACCGAGATGGGACAGGCTGTGGGAAGAGTGGGTTTTAGAGGGGAAGAGGAGGAGTTCAGTTTTGAGATGTCTGTTAGATATCCAAGTGGAGAGGTCAGGTAGGCACTTTGATATCAGAGTATGAGATTCAGAGAAGAGGTCTAACTTGGAGAAAAAATTGGTAGTCCTTGGTGGTAGCAGTTGGTGTATATTTAAGGTCATGAGACTGGGTGAAATGACAAGGAAATCGGGTTGATAAGGAAGAATAGAGGTTTGAGGAATAAACAGCTCTCCAATTTTCAGAGGTCAGGAAGATGATGAAAACAAAAAGACTGAGAAAGAATCACCAGTAAGGTAGGAGGAAATGCAGAGAATGTAGTACTCTGGAAGCTAAGTGAAGAAAGCATTTCAAAGAAAGGAATAATCAACTGTGCAAAATGCTGTTGAAAGGTCAAGTAAGAAAAAGACTGAAAACTTACTCACTGGAGTTAGCAATGTGGAGGGTAAAGGTCTGACTCAAGAGAGAGGACTCAAGAGAGACTGGTGGAAAGGAACTGGACTGAGTGAGTTAGACAACAGAGAGGAACAGATTTGGAGGAGGATGCAGGGTCAAGAGAGAGTTTGGGCTTGTATCATAAGGCACTGTATCTCTAGTATCTAGCAAAGTGCCAGGCACATAGTGGTAACTCAATAAATATTTGTTGATTGAGGTGAATAAGATCACTAACCACTGAATCAGGAAATAGTCTTAGTTCTAGAAGTTTAAAGGCTGATACATTGAAATGTGAGAATTCTTGGTTCAATAAAAAGAACTGCCTTTATTCTCCTTCAAAGCCTGAAAACTCTTTAGTTTTGAAAACTATGACTCACACACCTAGAACAGCTATCCCTAGATTTGAGAAGAGGGACTTCCCTGATGGCGTGGTGGTTAAGAATCCAAGCAATGGTCCGGGAAGATCCGACGTGCCGCAGAGCCACTAAGCCTGTGTGCCACAACTACTGAGCCTGCACTCTGGAGCCCGAGAGCCACAACTACTGAGCCCATGTGCCACAACTACTGAAGCCTGCGCACCTAGAGCCCGTGCTCCGCAAAAAGAGAAGCCACCACAATGAGAAGCCCGCGCACCACAACGAAGAGTAGCCCCCTCTCGCCGCAACTAGAGGAAGCCCGCATGCAGCAACGAAGACCCAACACAGCCAAAAAATAATAATAACAAATAAATAAATTTATTTAAAAAATAAATAAATTTGAGAGGAATAGCAACAGAATTTGACAAATGCATGCTCTACAAGAAAATATACCTTTAATTCTGGATGGGTACAACGTATCCAAATACCTTTTGTACCTGGGACTCTGTGACTGGCTGGATCCCAGCCCTCTAGTTATGTCATGACTCACTATGCACTAGAATGGAAGACTCTTGGTGGTTGCTGAAGGATCATACCACTCTTGGTGGTATCTGACAAGGGTCTAGTAATCAGAATATACAAAGAACTCTTAACTACTCAACAACAAAAAAGACAAACAGCCCAATTAAAAAACAGGCAAAGAACTTGAATAGACATCTCTCCAAAGATATACAAATGGCCAACAAACACATTAAAAGGTGCACAACATCATTAGTCATTAGAGAAATGCAAATCAAAATCACAGTGAGATATCACTTCACATCCACGAGGATGGCCATAACCAAAACCAAAACAAAACCAGAAAATAACAAGTGTTGACGAGGACGTGGAGAAACTATAACTTTCAAACACTGATAGTGGAAATGTAAAATGGTGCAGTTGCTGTGGAAAACAGTTTGGTGGTTCCTCAAAAAGTTAAACATAGAACCACCATATGATCCAGCAATTCCACTCCTAGGTATATATACAAAAGAAATGAAACAGGTATTCAAGTAAAAACTTGCACACGAAAGCTCTTGGCAACACTATCTACAGTAGCCAGAAGGTGTAAACAACTGAAATGTCCATCAACTGATAAACGGATAAACAAAAGGTGGTATATCCTTTCAGTGGAATTATTATTCAGTCAAAGACAGGAATGAATATTATTCAAAGAAAGGAACACATGCTACAACATGAATGAACCTTGTAAACATCATGCTAAATGAAAGAAGCCAGACACAGGAAGTCACATTTTGTGTGATTCCATTTATATGAAATGTCCAAAATAAACAACTCCATAGAGAAAGAAAGCAAACTGGTGGTTTCCAGGAAATAGGGGGATAAAGGGATGGGGAGTAACTGCTTAATGG
Organism: Balaenoptera acutorostrata; assembly: GCF_949987535.1. Classification (NCBI taxonomy): domain Eukaryota; kingdom Metazoa; phylum Chordata; class Mammalia; order Artiodactyla; family Balaenopteridae; genus Balaenoptera; species Balaenoptera acutorostrata. Next base: position 22,038,276 of record NC_080067.1, on the reverse strand, counting down.
GTACACGGCTTCCTTCTGGGGTGATAAAAAATGTTCTGGAATTAGATAATGGTGATGGTTGCACAACACTGTGAATGTATTGAGATTCATTGATTGTACACTTTAAAATGATTTAAATGGTTAATTTTATGTTATGTGAATTTTAACTCAATAAAAACAATAAGTCACACAGCTCACACTTGACAGATCAAGGTCATGCACCCACGAACTGACTCTAAATCCTATTACCATGCAACCACTGTCTCCTTTACAAACCAAAGGAGCTCTGGACAACCTTGGCAGTGAACTTTTCCCTCCATCTATCACCATCAGGCATAGTACCTAACTATATTTGTGATAAAAGAATTCCTACAATTGCCTAAGCACATACAAGTTTCTAAACAAAATATTTTCTTACCATAAACTCCCAGTATAAACCTTAAACCAAAGTCTGCTATTCATGTCACAAAGTCATCCTTCATTTAGAAGTTAACCATCATGCACCTATCTGATGAACCAATGACAACTATGAAGGACAATCCCTTACAAGATGATACTCCTGTTTGCAAAAAGAGTACAGCAATGGGGCTTATGCCTTCAACTAATAAATACCATTCTTCACTAATAATCCTTGGCATTTTCCAACCCCTGTGGTTTCTGTTCTGCTGGTAGATCACAACTTTTAGAAACATGAAGTGTAAAACTGACCTTTAAACCCTCCTGTGCCAGATTAAGGTTGCCAGTGAGGCAGAAATGGATAAATGACAGATTGGTAGTGAACATCTGCATTACAACCCACTCCAGGGAGTCAGTCTAATCCAAAGTCTTCAAGGTAACAGCATTCATACAACCTTTTGGAAACCAAAGTTTGTTTGGTGTTCTCTTCTTCTCCTTCTCTCTGAGCTCAATGAGGGCCTACTTCTCCAACTTATATCCATACCCTTTAATCACCATCAATGATAAAGATTTCAAAGTATGAGAAATGTTACATACACGCAACTGGAAAACCAAACTGCAGTATCAAGTTAATCAGAAAAAAACACAGCTGCAAAAACTATCCCTAGGAATGACAGGGATATATATTCCCTGACATAGCCAAGTATTCCATTTTCAACATGCCAACAATCTGGTCTTTGTTCATCAGTTCACTGAAAGGATGATGTCAGGGTCACTGGAGCCCTGCTGGTCCTTAGGAGTTCTATGGCTTTCCAGATAAGAAAGAGACTAAGGGCCTAATCACCAACATCTGAGTCTCAAGGGTCCTGGCAAAATATCTCCTCAGTGAAAAGCACAAAGTCTCCAAAACAAATATAAGCAAGACCCCTCTGAAATGGGGTAGACGGGTAATCAGGCACGACTGAGATACCTCCCTGAAAAGTCAGGAGAAGCGTTTGGGTAACCAACACAGACTAAGAACCTACCATAGAGACATGTAAGACACCTCCCCCTGCCTCATCACTCCCCTTTTGGGTAAACTTCTCAAAAGATTTTTCCAACATTCACCATTTCCATTTCCTTACTTTCTATCCACTTCAATCTGGCTTCTGCCTTTTTCAATCTAAAACGGTTGTTGCTAAGGTCAAAGACTCCATCTTGCTAAATTCAGTACATCATTTTAGGTCTACATCTTTACTTGATGACTCCTCTTTTTAAAATACTCTCTTCCCTTGACTTTCATGACACATCTTAAACTGGAATTAAATTTGAAAGTGAGCTTCTAAGACAAAAATCGAATGTAGTTTAAATCACTCTCAAAAATTCTTTAAATGGCCTATTAAGTAAAGCCTAACTGATTTTTGTATGCATAACTCTATACAGTAATGAACAGCATATATGTATGCATGCATGCATGCATGCATGCAAAAAAAAAAACAACAGTAAGTGTACCTGCAAAATAGAACACTTTCATCTAATTAGAAACACCTTCAAATATATTCGGTTAAGTTTGCATATCTTAAGGGCAAGCAAGGTGTCATTCCACTGTACCTCTGGCCACTTCTCATCCCTCTCCTGGGGTTACCCTCCTTGACCCAACTTTGAAATGCTGGGCCTGAGCCCTCATCTCTTCTTAATGTCTATCGTTGGTTCTCAATTTCCACTGCTCAGTGGAATCACCTGAGGACCTTTTAAAAATCCCAGGCTGCAATTCAGAGCAAGCAAACAGAAAGAGAAATAGAGGTAGGCCTCAGCATCAGTATTTTTTAACCATTCAATGTTTCCAATGTGTAGCCAAAATAAGAATCACTATTCTATACTCTCTCCCTACAGCAGGCATCACACACTCCTATGCCTACACAGTCAGAGAAGAAAATAAACAAAGCAGGCCAGGAATCAGTTTTAGGGAGTGGTAGGCTCTTTGGTGGACTAGAAAGCAGCTGGGATCAGCTGTGACAGAGCTCCAATCAACTGCTCCCACATGGGAAAGCCAGCTCAGTAGTACCACATCTTCTCACTTTTAAAGAAAAGCTCCAAAATCTGGATTTTCATGTGAAATCTTCAGATTTTAAATTACTGGCAACTAACTCAAAATTAAACAACAACAACAAAAACCACTGTATGTGAAAAACAACACACATCTGTAAACCAGATTCAGCTCTGGGCTGTGGGTGTACAACCTCTGTGCAGGGTAATTCCATCTACACCCTTCAATTTACACCTAAATATTTATATCCCCAGTCCATCACACCCTTCTGGGCTCTGGATTTGAATTATCAAATGCTTATGTGACATCTCCACTTCTCATCAGTCCCAAAGTGAACTGTAATTTAAACCACCTCAACCATTTATCCTTCCAATGTTCTCTAGCTCAGGTAACACCATTCACCTGGCTGGGTAAGTGAGAACCCTGGGCTTTATCCTATACACGTATTTCTCCCTCACTGCTTGTACCGTATCAATCATCAAATCCTATCAATTATGCCTCCTAAATATATCCCCTGCATCCATTTACTTCTCTCCATCTCCTCTGCTACCAAATTGGTCCCAGCTATCAGTTTTTCTCTACCTTTCCACAGTGTAGTTTTCCCTCTGTATCCATGGATGTAAACCTGCAGATATGGAGGGCTGACTGTACTACGCCATCTTGTATAAGGGACTTGAGCATCCGTGGATTTTGGTATCCAGGGGGGTCCTGGAACCAATCCCCAGCAGATACCAAAGGCTGACTGTATTAGCCAGCTCAGGTTACCATAATAAAATACCATAGACTGGGTGGCTTAAACAACAGAAATTAATATTCTTACAGTTCTGGAGGATAGAAGTCCCAGATCAAGGTCCAGCAAGGTTGGTTTCTGGTAAGGACTCTCTTCCTGGCTTGTAAATGGCTATGTTCTCACTGTGTGCACATAGCCTTCCCTTCCTCCTCTTCTTATAAGGCCACCAATTTTATTGGATTAGGGCCCCAACCCTTATGACCTCATTTAACTTTAATTACCTCCTAAAGACTATCTTCAAATATAGTCACATTAGGGATTAGGGCTTCAAAAAGCAATTTTAGGGGGACACAATTCACTTTATAACACACTGTAATCTTAGTTAGAATCAGTTTTCTCCAACATCCACTCATTTCCAAGCCATTCTCTACAGTATGACCAGAGTAATCTTTTACAACCACAAATATTTACAAACGTGTGTGTGTACATATTTGACCCAACAATTCCACTTCTAGGAATTTATCCTACAGATATATTCACACAAATGTGAACTAGCATATGCATAGTACGATTTGTTATAGTAAATTATTGGAAACAATTTAAATGTCCCTCAATAGAGGAACACAGTTTAAATGTTCCTCAATAGAGGATCCATTAAATAATCTGTGGTGTATCTATACAATGGGATACTATACAGTCGTTCAAAAGAATAAGAAAACTATATATTAGAATGGAAAGATTTCCAGGACATTGTTAAGAGAACAAAACAAGGAACAGAACAGTGTGTACAGTATGCTACCATTTGTGTAAACAACAGGAAGAAAGACTATGCATTTGCTTGAATGCCACAGAAAATGTCTAGAATGATACATAAAATTACTAACAGTGGTTATCCCGCTGGAAAGTATGAGGAAAGTGGCAGCTGGGGGAGGAAATAAGACCCACTGCAGACATTCTGATCTAATGGGCCTGGAGCATGGCCCAGGCACTAGTATTGTTTTAAGTTCCTCTAGTGATTCTGATAAGCAGGCTGGACTTAGAACTGCTGCTCACCGTGCCTTCGCCTACTTTCCCAGCTTCATTTTGTATCATCCGGTCCCTATCACTCTCCATCCTCCAGCCATACTGGCCTCTGAATTCCCAGAAAAGGTCCTGCTCCTTCTGCCTGGAATATAGTCGCCCTAAGCTTTACCTTGTAACTTCCATTTATTCTTCAGTCTACCTCTTTCCCAAAGAAACCTTCCCTAGTTTCCAAACTAGGTCAGTACCCCTTTTTTATATACTCAGAGCACCCTGTACTGCTTCCAGAATCTATCACAATTGTAACGAGGAACTGTATAATTAAATATACATGTATGTGTCTGTCACTCTCTTTAGACTGTAAGGTCCAGGAGTGCAGAGACCACATCCGTGGCTTTTACCACTGTATTCCCAGACCTAAATTAAGGTCTGGCTGGCAAGGTAGGCTCTCTCTCAGATGCTTGTTAAATGAATGACTGCTCTTACCTTCAAACCCAGCAGAGTAGACAAAATGACACAGAAGCAAATGAGGACAATGCAGTGTCATTAGTGTTAAGACAGCAGTCCCTTTAGAACAGTGGTTCTCAACTGGGGGTGATTTTGGCCCTCCCAGGGGACATCTGGCAATATCTAGAGGCATTTTTGAGTGTGGGTGGTGTGGGTGGTGTGGGTTGTGTGACTGTTTGACTGTCACAACTGTGTGTATGCAGGAGGACTACTGGTAACTATTAACTAGAGGTCAGGAATGCTGCTAAACATCCTATAGTGCACAGGATAGCCTCCACCAGAAGAATTATCTGGTCCAAAATGTCAATGGTACCTCTAATTTAGAGGACGGTCATACTCAAAAGGGTGATCAATTCTATTCCAGGCAGTGGGGTTTTTTGGGGGGGGGGGAGGTGGGGTGAGGAGGATGTCAAGAAAAACTTCAGAGAGGAAGTAAAGCTTTAAGCTGTGTGTTGAAGGGTGGCATGGACCATATCAGTGTAGACTGTTTGCCAGAAGTAATGCAAAGCCTCTGAAGAGTTTAAAAGCAAAGTTATGGTTTGAACAGGTACCCCCCTCAAGTAGCCCATACTCCAATATTACTCATTTCCTTTATTCCCTTCTTGCTGAAACAAACCTTTCATTCTCTTAGGGCAGTGGTTTCAGCTAAACATTAAGGCCAAATTAAGTCAGAATAAGATAAAGTCGTATAGCCCTTTCAATCTCCAGAATGTTAGCTGCATTTTAAAATATGCAAATACTTATGAATACAAATAAATCTTTAACTGCTTAAAGTTCAGATCATTTGTAGATAAAGCTATTTTTTGAACTCAACAGCCAGGTTGGTCCTGGTAAAGACTTCTCCAAAGCTTTCCATTTTTAAAAAAAACTTCTTTCCTCTGGCCTCAATTTCTGAGCTCCCAGAGTTAGAAAAGATTCAAGTTTTTCCACAAGTATCTCATGCTGTAAGTTCTTCTGCCAGAGAGGACAGGATGCAATAAGTGTGAATAAACTGTATGTATAAATTAGTCTATAGATTTTTTAAAAGGTTTTCACTAAAAGTCATGGATACTCCTGGAAGAAATGAAATTGAGGTAATTTAAAATAGTATGACCAAGAAAGAAAACCGTGTTTTACTGTAACACAAGCCTGCTGCCTACTGAGCTGGAAACACACGCTCTGCTCTAGTATATGGCTATTCTTAGGGTCTCAGACTGGGTGCTCTCTCTATGAGAAACTGAGGCCTGAGACTAACGAAGAACAAAGAAAAATGCTTGGCACGGAAGGTTTGGGCGATGTTTTGTACATAAAAGATTTGAGGAGGAAGACTTCCTCAGATTTTGGAAGGCATACTAATCACTCTTTTTTTGCTTACGTGTTAAAAATGTTTATTTCGTGTTTCCAGACCATTTCCTAATAAGAAAATACCTTATAATTTACAAAGAGCAATTTATCCTCCCTTACATTTGCTGACCACTAAAACTGGATACAGTTTCCTTAAGCTTTACCAGAGTCAGAGGATTGGGAATAATGTGAGCATAGCAGAGTTCAGATGCAACATCAACTCCAAGGCCGGCCAGCTGGTTTCCATCGAGAGGTCCCCCAGGAGAAAGCCCCTCCGAGGCGGCGGCCAGGGTCGGCGCGGGAGTGAGACCCACCGGGGCGGCCCAGCGGCGGGCGCGGGGCAAGGCCGGGGTCAGCCCGACCCCTGTTTACCTTTGTTTCAGGTACTCCCGCTCCCAGCCGGGCCCGGGATCCCGCCCGAGGCCGCGAGCTGGTGACACATCCTTCTTTGGCCAAGTCGGGCCGAGGTTGGTCAGGGGGCGGGGAAGGAAAATAAAGGCTCAGCGCCTAACGACGTGACTCTCAGTTCTTCCAAAACGTTGGCATTTGTTTCTCTGCCAAGCTTTCCTATTAACAAGTTCCCGAGGGTTGTACGGGCGAACTGGCCCCCCAGCCCCCGAAAGTGGGAGGGACCAGGCCGTCCCCCGCCTTCCCTCCTCCGTGGGCGTCCCCGGGGCAGGCCGTTTCCACACCTCCCGGGCTGACAAGGCCCGGGACCGAGCCGGGCGTGCGACGGCGCCCGCACCGCCTCGAACCCCGACTTACGCGGCTCAGCCAGCAGGGCCAGCGCCGCGCTGCCCTGCCGACCCCGCCGGCCCCTGGGGCCAGGCCGGTCCCCGCCCTCAGGCCCCGGCCCCGCCCGCCCGGGCCTCCGCGCACCGCCCCCCGCCCTCGCCACAACCCGCGGGCCGAACGCGGGGCGCGAGGGCTCCGGGCCGCGCGGCGGGCTGCCCCACGCTTACCTCAGCGTCCGCGGCTCCTCCTCTGGCTGCTGCCTCCGCTCGCGCACAGCGTTGGCCGCCAGGGCTCCCGGCGGCGCGGGATGTGGGCTGGGAAAGCGGCGCGTGAGGAGCTGAGGCCCAAGCGCGCCCCGCCCAGCCGCCCGTCCACCCCCTCCCATCCCTCAGCCCCACCCTCTGCTGCGGGCTCGGCGCCCCTCCCCGCCCGCCAGGCTCCGCCCCTCCCAGCGGGCCCCGCCCACTCTGCCGGCCAGAGAGTGAAAGGGGGCAGTCAGGGGCGCCGCAAGAGCCGCCACGGCCGCTGTCCGTGCAGTCCCCTGTATGGCCGGCCTGCGGGGACGCGATTCGTAGTGCATACTACGATTTGGCGGATGAGAGTTTCACTCTCTGGTTTATTATTACTGTTATCGTTGTTGTTGTTATCTTCATTAGTTGTTTTGCCCTCCTGTAGCCGACTGGATGGTTCCACTGAGGCCAGAGGCGGTGGACAGGTAGCCCTCACCGCTGACCAGACATTCCCTGTAACTCCGATCCTACCTGTGGCCAGCACCTGCGCCACATGTCATTATAATATAGTGAACAAGTTGTGTGAATTTTGAAAGAAGAGATATTTATTTTTAACAGTTATTGTTAAATATAACACAAATATAGAAAGCCATATAAAACCAATGTACAACTTATGAATTATCCTGAGACATAACACCCTTATAACCACTCTTGAGATTTAACACCATGTGAAATGGTCTGGTTTAAAACATAAATCTCATCACTAGCTGGGGGGACTCAGCTTGGGAAGGTCCTCCCAAAATTGCCTTCCTTGTAACTGACACAGGAACTCATAGGCCACCTGCCCACAATCATGTGCTAAGAGCACATATGAAAAATGTGAAAAAGTGAAATTCTTAATTAAAAAGATAAATCAATAAATACATAAACATGTAAACAACTTAATAAATAAGTCAATCAGGAGATTGAACAGCATGAGTAAGGAGCACCTAGGGGTGGGAGGTAGGTGGGTATGTGAAGACTTAAAAATAGCCAGGGATTAGGTGGCCTGCAAGGATAGGTCCTGGACACCTAGCTGTCTTCACTCTGTGTCACTAGCACCTAGCACAGCACCAGGCATATAATAGGTGCTGTGTGTGTATTATAGTTCAAGGAAAGAAAAATATTATATATAAAAATATATAAATATATAAAAATATATATAAATATATATATAAATATATAATATATATATATATATATATATATATATATATATATATATATATATATATACAGTTGACCCTTGAACAAAGTTGGGCAGGTTACAGGCGTCTACCATCCACCCACCTCCCTTGCAGTGGAAAGTCCTCTGTACTGCTATCTTTACCTCAAAAACAAAGGAATTGATAAATGACTCACCTAAGGGCAGGAAGCTGAAAAAGTGGATAGAATCAGGACTCAAAACCCTAGTTGTTTTGACTCCACATACTGCAATCTCTAATCAAACAAAACTTTTCCCCACATTTAAAGATCTGTAACATGAAAATCCAAGTACCATATTTATTGAAAAATATCTGCATATAAATGGACCTGCAAAGTCCAAACCCTTGTTGTTCAAGGGTCAACTGTATAATCACCCAAAACATGCTTTGCCTACTGAACAATTTCATCCAGGGTCAGATCTTCCAATAGCTAAAATGATGTGCTCTGTAAGATGCCTTCATGCCTTAGAAAGAGGTCATTATACTTTAAACCTTATACTGCTTTCCAGTTTTAAAAAAGCCCTTTCGTGTGCATTAGGGTATCTTACTTGAGACTTAGAGCAGTCATGTGAGAAAGGCAGGGCAGGACGGAAGGACTTTGCAAAAGTCACAGTGTAATGCATACCTGTAAGGAAGGGAAGTACACAATGAACTATACAACAATTTTAGTACTGCTGACCCTGCCAATTTCTGCTGGATTCCTGGTTTGCCTTGACAGTTTCATTACCTGAGTTTTTAACATTAGAGCTTTTTGGGCTCCTTTGGCATACATTTATATGCAGTATGACTTGAATTTATAAAGGACACAACATCTAACTTGAAATTTAATTCAGTACGACAGAGTCGGCATCTTTATCGTAAACACCTTGGCGAATTAGGGTGGAGAGCTGCCAATTCGCCATCGTTTATTGAGCATCCCAGCTCTGTGGTTTGGTGATGGAAAAACAAAGAATAGAAAATGAGTAAGACATCATTTTCGCTCTCAAGGTGTTTATGGCCGAATTAGGGAGAACGATTTGAAAATAAATGAGAGTTTAATTTATTTGGATGGTAGGGGAACATTCCTGAGCACAATTAATTCTATTAGGTGTAGGGAGACAGTATGGCAAGTTTTTCAGAGAAGAGAACATCTGATTTTTTTTAATTATGGAAAAAGATCAAATATTGCAAAAGCAGAGAGAATAATATGTGAACTACTATGCTCTCATTACTCAGCTTTAACAGTTACCATCCCATGGCCAATTTGTTCCATCTGTATCCTCACCTTCTCTTTCCCTCCCTGGATTATTTTGAAGCAAGTCACAGCAGCGTATTATTTCACCCATAAATATTTTACTATGTATCTCTAAAAACTAAGGTCTATGTTTAAAACCAACAAAATCATTTATCTTTAAAAATTAATGATTTCTTAACATCTAGTCAGTATTCAGATTTCCCCAATTTTCTCATAAATGTTTTAAATAGTTTATTTCTTCAAGTCAGGATTCAGACAAGGTCCTCATATCGTATTTTTTAAAAATAATGCTTCTTTTTAATTTTTATGTATTTATTTTTAAATTTTAATTTAAATTAATTTTATTTTTTGGCTGCACCAAGCAGCTTGTGGGATCTTAGTTTCCCAACCAGGGATCAAACCTGGGCCCTTGACAGTAAAAGCAAGGAGTCCTAACCACTGCACCTCCAGGGAATTCCCATCACATTGTATTTAGTGAAAACTCTTAAACATTTTTCTTTCTGTGCACTTTATATACTGAAGAAATCAACAGTTGGTCCTGTGGATTTTTCCACATTCTGCACTTTACAGATTACACCCCTGAGGTGTTGTTTAACGTGTTCCTCTACCCCTGTATTTCTCATAAACAGATAATAGAACTAGCGACTTGATCAGATTTAGGAAAATACAATCCATAATAAAGAGAAAAGTCAATCAATCAAAAACAAACCCAGGACTGTCATAGATGTTAGTATTAGCAGATAAAGACATTAAAACTGTTACTCTAATTGTGTTTTAAATGTTCAAAAAGTTAAGCAGAGACATGAGATTCATAAAAAGACCCAAATTGTACTTCTAGAGATGAAGACAACAATGTCTGAATAAAAATACACTGGATAGATTAGTGGCAAATTAGATATTGCCAAAGAAAAGATTAGTGAACTTGAAGTCACACCAATAGAAATTTCCAAAATGAAGCATACATAGGAAAAAAAATTTTTTGAAAACATAAAGAGAATCAGTGAATTGTGGGACAATTTTAAGTGGCCTAACATATGTAAATGAAGTCTCCAAAGGAGAGAGATGGCGACAAAAAATATTTGGATAAATGATGGCCTAAAATTTTCAAAATTGATGAAAACTATATACTCACAGATCTAAGAATTTCAACACATCCAAACACAAAAAACCATAAAGAAAGCCACATGAAGGCACAGCAAAATCAAATTACTCAAAATCAGTAATAAGGAGAAAAATCTTAAAAGTAGCAGGAGAAAAGAGGCATGTTATATATAGAGGAACAAAGAAAGGATGACAGCAGATCTCTTGTTAGGAACAATGCAAGCAAGAAGATAGTGAAATAACATCTTTAAAGTACTGAAAAGAACTATCAATCTAGAATTATATTCTCATCTCAAAAATGAAGGCAAAATAAAGACTTTTTCAGATGTGCAAAGTGTAAAAAAATTAATCATAGACCTGTACTACAATAAACGCTAAAAGAAGTCCTCCATGCATAAGGAAAAATGGCACCAAATGGAATTATGGATCTACAGAAAGGAAGGAAGAGCAAAAAATAGTAACTGCATTATAAATACATAAAATCTTAAAGTTATTATTAAAATCTCTTTAAAAGATGTTTTATTATTTAAACAAAAAATACAATGTATTATGGGTATGTTTGCCAGATAAAATATGGGGTGCCCAGTTAACTCTGAATTTCAAATAATTGTTACCTTTTTAGTGTTTCAAAACATTGCATGGAACATTCTTATTTAATGAAGTTATTTGTTATTTATCTGAAATTTAGATTTTACTTGGTGTCATTCATTTTTATTTGCTATATCTGGCAACCCAATTTTGAGGTTTATAACGTATGACAAAAACAGCAAAAAGGCTAAGAGAGGAAATAAAAGTATGCTGCTCTAAGTTTCTTATACTGTATGGATACATGAAGTGGTACGATTTCACTCAAATTTAAATTTTGATAAGCTAAAGATTCATACCATAAACCCTAAAGCAACTACTAAAATAACCAGACAATAAGAGCTAACAAAGCAACAAAGGAGTTAAGATGTAAACATAGAATTTTTAAATTAATCCAAAAGAACATACAAAAAGAGGAGAAAGCAACAAATAATCTATTGGAAAGGTAGAAAGCAATTAACAAGATGATAGACTTTAACCAAACCATATCAATAATCACATTAAATGTAAATGGATTGAACACCCCCAGTTAAAAGGAAGAGACTGGATTAAAAAGAAGACACAGCAGTATGCTGCTTACAAGGAATGCACTTTAAATACATAGACACAAATAGGTTAAAAGTAAAAGGATGGAAAAAGATTTACTATGCAAACAAAAGAAAAATTAATCAGGAGAAAAGATTTCAGAGCAAAGAATATTACCAGAAGTAAAGAAGGTCATTTCATAATAATAAAGGGGTCAATTCATCAAGAGGACATAACAATTCTAATGTTTATATACTTAATATAATAGAGCTTTGAAATACATGAAGCAAACATAGAAATAGACAAATTCACAATCATAGTTGTAGATTTCAAACCCTTCTCCTAGTAATTGGTAGAACAAGTAGACAGAAAATTGGCAAAGATATAGAAGACTTGAATAACACTATCAAGCAGCTTCACCTAATTGACATTTGTAGGACACTCCATCCAATAAAATAATTCACATACTTTCTAGATACACATGGAATACTTAACAAGATAGACCAGATTTTGTACTGTAAAACAAAGCTCAATACATTTAAAAGTATTCAAGTCATACAAAGTATGTTCTCTGACCACAGTGGAATTATACCAGAAACCAGTAACATATCTAGAATTTAGTGTACTCCCTCCTCTTTCCCCTAACTCCCAAACTTGCTCTTCCCCCCATGTTTCTTGCTCATCTCCATCAAGGTCCCATTATCCACTCAGTTACATAAGCCAGAAAAAAATTTTTTTTAACATAAGCCAGAAATTCTTAATTCCTCCTGCTTCCTCATCTCTCTTGTGGAACAAATCTCCAAATTCTGCTGCGTTTTCTTTCAAACTGTTTCTCAAATCTGTTTGCTCCTCTCTGCCTCTACTACTGCTGCCTCAGCCATCAATGGTTCAGATCATCTCCATCTCTCTTTGTGGGCCTGAACCAGCCACCTAACTGGTCCCTCTGCCTCCCACCTTGCCCTGCTTTAACTCACCTTCCACATATGGCTGAGCGTAGTGAACATTCTATCATATTCTTATAGTTTCTTAGCATCTGTGAATAGCTTTCCTTTATTTGGGCAATCTCCACCGTTAGGAGTTCTGACTCCCAGGTTGAAACCAGAACTCACTTTCCCCACTTTCTTTGCAGCTATGGGAGGGTATGACCTAGGCTCAGTCAGATGTACCACACAAGATTTTAATTAGAAGAGCACAGTATGAAGAAGCAGGACATCTACAACAGAATAAAGTCATTAGATATATGTGCAGAAGTTTCTTGAGACATTGTTTCCTTGCAGGGGGAATGTGATTACTTGGGGAAATCTGAAAAGTTTGAAGTTTGTGTTTGATTTTCTTTTTTGTTTTTCTTTTTGTTTTCTCCCTCCTTCCCACCCTCCTTCCCTCTCTTCCTTCCTGTGACAATTTTATTGAGACATAATTCACAGACCATATAATTCACCTATTTAAAATGTGAAATTCAGTATTTTTTGTATACTCACAGAGCTGTGCAATCATCATCGAAATTAATTTTATTTTTTAATTTTTTATTTATTTTAATATTTATTTATTTATTTTGGCCACACTGGGTCTTAGTTGCAGCATGCGGGATCTTTTCGTTGCAGCCTGTGGATTTCTTAGTTGCAGCATGCATGTGGGATCTTTTCGTTGCAGCCTGTGGATTTCTTAGTTGCAGCATGCATGTGGGATCTAGTTCCCTGACCAGGGATCGAACCTGGGCCCTGCATTGGGAGCACGGAGTCTTACCCACTGGACCACCAGGGAAGTCCCCTGAGTTAGAATTGTTACATACAATAAAATCTACCCTTTTGAGTGTATAATCCTATGAGTTTTGACAAATGTTTGCAGTTGTGTAACCACCATTACAATGATCAAGGAATAGAATATTTCTATCAACCCTCCAAATGCCCTTGTGCCACTCCTTTATAGTCAATCCCTCTCCCACTGCCCACCCCGCCACTCAGCTCCAGCTCCTGGCAACCACTGACATCTGTGTAATTCCCTGGAGGGTCACCCAAATTGCTGTGTATGTCATTACTTTGTTCCTTTTTCTTGCTGAGTAGTATACCATGGTATGGATATACTCCAGTTTATTTGACTATTCACCTGTTGAATGACATCTGAGTTGTTTTCAGTTTGGGGTTATTAAGCAAAAAGCTACTAGGAACATTCCTGTATAGGTTTTTGTGTGAGCATATGTTTTCATTTCTCTGTGTAGTGATATGTCTTTGTGATTTAAATTTTCATTTCCCTAATGGCTGATGACGTTGAGCATCTTTTCATATGCTTACTTACCATCTGTATATCCTTTTTGGCGAAACGTCTGTTCATGTCTTTTGCCCATTTTCTAATTAGATTGCTTATTTTTTCACTGTTGAGTTTGGGACTTTTTTGTATATTCTAGTTAGTAGTCCTTTGTTGGACATGAGGTTTGCAAATATTTTCTCCCAGTCTGTAGTGGCTTGTTTTTTCTTTCTCTTAATAGAGTTTTGGGGTTTTTTAGAGCAAAAGTTTCTAATTTTATTGAGGTCTAATTTATCAATTTTTCTTTTTTGGATCATACTTTTGGTTTTAAGTCTAAGAACTATTCACCTAGTCCTAGATCCTGAAGATTTTGTATTGTCTTTCAAAAGTTTTATGGTTTTATGTTTTACATTACATCTATGATTCATTTTTAGTTAATTTTTACACAGAATGTGAATTTTAGGTTAAGGTTATTCCTGCCTGCCCCCCCACCCCCATGTATGTCCAATTGCTACAGCATCATTTGTTGAAATGGTTATCCTTCCTACACTGACTACCTTTCACATGTTTGTAAAAAATCAGTTGGGCATTCCAGTAACAAGGAGTACACCTAGTGTCCAGAATGTGGTTTCTAATATCATTCTCCAATAAAAGGAATAGGGCTCCTTAGAGAAATTGTTGATTCTAGGGTTGTGGCAGGAAATATATAAGATGATACTGGAGAATCTTATAGTATCAGAAAGTAAGGAAGTGATTAAAAAACAAAACAAAACACATTGAAGGGGGTACGTCAAAGGTGCACAGGAACCAACTGGAAGAGTTCCCAGTGGCCAAAGTTGGAACAATTTGAGTAAGAAAATAAAGTAGTATTGGATTAAAGCTCAAAGTACAAAATAAATACCCATGATTCCATACTGAGGTAAATGATTGAATAATAAATAAATAGGAGAGAATAGACAAATCCCCCATACAGAAGAATTCCAAATAATTGATGCAGATATTTTGACCTCAAGGAGGGGAACATAACTCCTCACTCTTTGGGTGTGATCTGTGCATGGTGACTTCCTTTCAAAGAGTACAGTCTGGAAATAGGAGGAAAGCAACTTTACAGTGGAGAATCTGACAAACACTAGCTCAGCCAGGTGATCAAACACAACATCAACAGTCATAAATCATGCTGATAATATGCACTTTTGATATGAGGTGATAAAAATAACACTTTACTTCTGTTATCTTCCTCCTAATAACCATTACCACAGTCTTATCGGGAGAAAAACATCAGACAAATTCCAATTTGGGGGCATCTTACAAAATATATGACCTGTACTCCTCAAAGCTGCCAGGGTTGTGAAAACAAGGAAAGTCTGCGAAACTGCCACAGCTAAGAACAGCCTAGGAAACATGACAACCAAAAACTAAGACAATCTGAATACACTATGACCATTAATTAATAATAATGTGTCAATATTGGTTTCCTCATTGTAACAAATGAACCATCCTAACGTAAGACATTAATTATAAGGGAAACTGGGTGCAGAGTATATGGGAACTCTTTGGACTATCTGCTTAATTTTTCTGTAAATCAATGGAGAAGTGAAACTTGGCTGTAAAAGCTTCTATTCTATTTATTTCTACATTCGTTCCCAGGGTTGTAAGGACACCCAACTGAATTAACATCAGTTTCTTGGAGAAGATGTGGGTCTACCATATATTCCAGATTGGGGTTATCAGGACACAGGGCACTGGATCTAGGGTCACCTAGGTTATTCCTCCTGAACCATCTGTTTGTTTGTTTGTTTGTTTGTTTTTAACCAAGAGACTCTCTAAGCCCATGCCTTTAACCTGTTTCATACACTAGTGAATTGCATAGTCCCTAGGCATAGCTAAAGTTATATCTTTACCCCCTCCTCCTTTTTTTCACGAAAGTCTTTTTCAAACGTTTTTGAATTTGGGTTGATGGGAAGGAACTGTACCCTCCAACTACTCTGCAACTGCCTTATGAAAGGATTCTGCACCTTTTTCCCCTTTGGCAGTTTATGAAGCCTATGGATCTCTTCTGAGAATAGTGTTCTAAAATCTATTTCATAAAATACATAGGATCACAAAGGAAACCAAGTATTGAAATACAGTTATCAAAATATTAAAACAGATGTGCAGTATATTTCTATACACTTCTTTATTAACAGGTTAAATATTAAGATCTAGTGACAAATTTATTTGCCATCACAATTTCAAAGTAACAATGAACAAAAATGATATTTCAAGATACTGGCAACAGCCATAAAGCTAATTGAAGATATCTGTGAATTCTATTGGTGACAAAGTCATTGGTGGTGTGAAACTGCTCTGGTATATTGCCTCCATTCATTATTGAAGGAAATGCTAGATTTTCAGTTAGAAGTTGGTGAAAATAAAGAGGCAATTTTTTTTCCTTCCTCTGAGTTCATGGCTTAATGGAATCCCATTTCTGTTCTGTGAGATTCTTCACCCTTTTCACATTTTACTTTATATGTCTCATCTACCAGCATTTTCTGTTCATTTTTATTAACCCCTCTGGGATGAGTTTCAGAAGGAGATTGAAGGGAGCGAGGGATATCAGTGAGTACAGACTTGCCTCCTGGAATGGATGCCTCCCCCCGAGCCCCCCACCCCCAAGCCTAGCTGGCTGCTGCAAGCAACTCCTCAATCATAAGTACCAGCCCTAGTCACAGAGGGCTTGGACTCTGCGTTGGTTTCCCTATGTGCCTTGTTGACTTACTCACAAGACCTACCCACAGCAAGTTGTTCTCTCCTTATCCTCCTGAAACTTGTCCTGTTGGAAAAGTGTTTTGACTCAGACATCCTGAATCTGGGCAGGCCCTTTGAAATGTGTGAGAATGTGTTTTCCAGTTCCAGCCTCTATAGATCCTAGAAGGCAAAATAGAACCACACATTTAAATACCACCAATAAAGCAGAACACTGAAGAATTTGCTATGGAAAATGAGCCCTCAAGGATATAAGTAATATATTGCCAGTACTGTGAAGTTAAACAATGAAGGCAATTATTTTATTAAAGTGGGGACAACTGTTTAGCCTCTGCAACATTCTTCTGTCTTCAGTTCCAGTGCCTGGAGACCAGCAGTACAGTGGGACTCTCAATGGTGAGAATGAGATGTGTTTTCTGCCTTTGGTGACACTGCCGTTTTTACAGTGCTTTTCTTGCTCTGGGACTCTTGTTGATTTCTGCCCTAGAGGTCGAGGGCAGACATGTTCCAGCTCTCCTGACGAGTTGCCAGGGGACTGGGAGTGGACTGGATTCTGGCCACGGCCATTTATTCTTGAAGAAATTAGAAACCAGCGGGATATGGCTCTGCTTATTCAGAAGGAGTAAGAAATAAACTAGCATGTGACAAGGGCAAGGAAGTTTATCTTCACCTAGACAAACTTTTATTTTTATAGGTCTATAGAGGGGATAAAAATGAAGACCAGGAGAGAAGATATGGCTGGTAGTAAAACAAGAGAGGAGGGGGAGAGAGAGAGAGGCAAGGCAAGTTTCTATCCAGTAAAGGTTGTTTTTTATGTAGACTTAGTTTTCTTCCCCCTTATTCTCTCTCACAGTTCTTTTTTCTTAAATTAAGAAATTTTAGAATATATAAAGCATACAGAAGGGCAGAGTTCATTACATAATAAACGTCCATGGAGTCACCACCAAGATGGGACAAATGTTACAGATACCTGAAAGGAGAGGGAAGCTCTGATGAGCCAAGAAAGACGCCCAAAGACAAAGAGTCACCGTTAACCATCTTCCTGGCTCAGAGAGTGTGAAGCCACCCAGCCAGGTAAGAACTGTTCTTTCTATCCCCTTCCTCTCCTTGCTGCTAACCCCCTACCATATGGGAGGAGAACAAAACAGCAGGTGTTTTGTGGGTGAAGAAGAAAGCTAGGGAGAGCGGAGAGCACAAGACCTTATTCCCCTTTCCTACTGCAGTCTGCCAGCCCCCGGGGCTGGTGGAGGGGAGAACGTTTACCACTAAGTGAAGTTGTGAGCTTTGATTATTTCAGGGGATTATGTATTCTGATTGTTAAACTGAGACTGTGTTTGTGACTTAAAATGACTGTGGGATTGTTCATTATTTAAGAGGGAACAGAAAAGCCTTGGGACTCACAGAGTTTTTGTTCAGGAACAGGGAAGGTGACTTCCACTGGATAAATGTGTAAAGGAAACAGAGGGAAACAAAGCCAAGTTGAATTTCATTGCCAGGTGTCATACTTATTCCACATACCACATGGAAAGCATTTTACCAAATCTAAGGTGCCATCGATACTAAGGCAAACTATAATTTTATATGCCACTAAGAATGAAAAAAAAATTGCTACACATGACACATCAAAATTAAGGCAAAAGTCAATGATGAACAAAATACCAAGCATTAAATAGACAGGATCAGGAGTACTGATTTTTCCTTTTGCCTCAGGCTTCAATATGCCTTGGTAAGGCATTGTGACTGACGTTTATCTAAAAATGTGATATTTTGTTCATCCTTTTTTGGCATTAATTTTATTTTTGAAAATATTCATTAAGATATATTTATCTTGATTTGTTTTTTTTTGGCCGTGCCTTGCGGCTCGCAGGATCTTAGTTCCCCGACCAGGGATCAAACCTGCAACCCCTGCGATAGAAGTGTGGAGTCTTAACCACTGGACCACCAGGGAAGTCCCTATGTTGATTTGTGAGGGTTTTGGCTCTCAGTTAAAATTTTCATCTGATGAATGGATAAAGAAGATGTGGTACATATATACAATGGAATATTACTCAGCCATAAAAAGGAATGAAATTGGGTCATTTGTAGAGACGTGGATGGATCTAGAGACTGTCATACAGAGTGAAGTAAGTCAGAAAGAGAAAAACAAATATCGTATATTAACGCATACATGCGGAACCTAGAAAAATGGTACAGATGAGCCAGTTTGCAGGGCAGGTATAGAGACACAGATGTAGAGAACATACGTATGGACACCAAGGGGGGAAAGTGGTGGTGGTGGTGTGATGAATTGGGAGATTGGGATTGACATATATACACTAATATGTATAAATTACTATATGTATATGTAATTAGTGTATTATGTATACACTAATATGATAACTAATAAGAACCTGCTGTATAAAAAATAAAATTAAATTAAAAAAAAATTTTCATCTGAGACAAGTGCCTCACTCATCTTACCTGCTTCGCTCGGTTCCTCTGGGGTAGAAAACAAAGAAGAAGAAGGGAAGAAAGAAAGAAAAAAAAGAATGAAAGATCCTTTTGCTTATTTTCTTGCCCAAGTAATTATAAATGGGAGAAATAGTTTCATAAATTTCTCAAACAGACATCTCATTAAAATTCTGGCTGGAAAATATCAGAGATGGTCTAACTGATAGCCCCAGGTAACACTGAGGAGAGGAGCTCTAATCTCTTTGAGAAGACTCAAATTTACTGCCTGGATGACAAAGTCCACAATAACCCACTAAACTGGTGCTTTCACTGCTGCTGATATTAAAGTAGGAAGCAAAGTTCTTGTGTTTATTTCCTCATTCCTGCTATTTAAGGAAATTCCCTCTAGTTCCAATGAAAGTGTAAGAAGAGATTTATGACACCTGTGTGTAATGATAATCCCTGGTTTACAGGTCTCTACCATTTCCATCATCTCACTTAATTCTCGTAATATTTCTTATTCAATTCTCAAAAACTACCACGGGGGGTAGGCAGGGAAGGTATTGCCTTATTTTATGGACGAGGTATCAGTCTCATTTTTCAGGTGAGGCTGACCTAAATCACATGATGAACTGCTACAGAATGGGAACGAGTACCCTGATCTTTCTACTTCAAGGACAGTCCCTTTCTTTTAGTGTCGTATGTCCCTGAAGAGACACGGAGAGACACTCTTAAGTGGCCGTGTTTGAGGGATTGCAGCTATAATCTGAGCTGGTTAGCAGCTGATCTCCCTGAGGCTATCTCCAGTCTCCTATTGCTGTTTCATATTAAACAGGTTTGGGAGTGAGTCATTTGGCTGGCACAAAGCAGCAAAGTGATTGCTTCAGCCCTGCTTGGAAACTCCCTTTGCCTGGGGGAAGCAAACTCAATGCAAACCACAGCTATAATATTGCAGCTGCTCTGGGGCTGACTTTGTGTTTCACTTACATAATTTCAGGCTCCGTTGAGCATTCACCCATTTTCTCCTTCCATGTTTACGTGATTTGGTACAGTGTTCTTTTATGCTAACACCCCGGTTTACACACGATTTCCTTTGTTTAGGTGATAT
The DNA here is from genome assembly GCF_949987535.1 of Balaenoptera acutorostrata. Classification (NCBI taxonomy): domain Eukaryota; kingdom Metazoa; phylum Chordata; class Mammalia; order Artiodactyla; family Balaenopteridae; genus Balaenoptera; species Balaenoptera acutorostrata. The sequence continues at coordinate 22,018,117 of NC_080067.1, read as the reverse complement.
TGGAGTAGAAAGGAAGACACGCCCTGTCCACAGAGCTCTTAGTCAGAAAAGGAAAGGAAGCCCTCAATTAGCCCAAGTGGGCTGCTGGCTGCCTGACACCCAGGTAAGCCTTAGAGCTGACAGAATTTTGATCAGTCCGAGGAGGGAATTTGGATTTCTGCTTCTTCTTGTCCAGGACTGAGGCATAGGTTGCTCTTGGTAATCAATTTGGGAGGTAGAAAATATCCTCTCCTAAGCTCCATTGACCTTACTGATGAGAGAGCACATATCTTTCTTGAGCTAAACTAGGTGACCTCTTCCTCAGTTGCCACCCCCGTGCCCTACAGAGAGGTGTGACACAGTGCTCAGCAATGTTTTATTGTGTTATTTTATGTTAAATGACTGTTTTCCCTATTGGACTCTGAGCGTCTAGAGAGGAGGGGCCATGTCTTATACTGTAATCCCCTGAAAGCTGGGCCACCTTGCAGCCAGTTTTATCATTGTGCGGCATCCAAGAGTAAAACAGGATTCCAACCGCAAAGAAGTTCATAAAATCTCCAAGAGACCATGGGCAGAAATTACAATCTCACACACACACACACACCCTGTGCTATTCTGGCCTTTGCAGGTCTGTCTCCCCAGGCCCATTCATTGACCCACCTGCTCCCAGTTTTCTCACCACCTCAACTCCAGCCTCATTCAGTTCCTTCTCTCTCTCTCTCTCTCTCCATCTCTCCTCTTACCCTTCCCTCTCCCTCCCTCCCTTCCTCAGCTCCTTTGGATCTCTGCTCTCCTCTCCTCTGATCATCTCTGGCTCAATTCTTTATTATATCATCTCCCCTCAATTCTTTCAGTCTTCTTTCTCACCCATTCTCCTGATCAACACAGCACAGCTCCAGAAGTGGAGTATGTGAACAGAAGCCTCCAAAAAAGAGCTGGGAGTGAAGGGGAGGAGGGGGCTGTGAATACACATATATTAATATTTTTGTCCCTGTCATAGTCATCTTTGTCTCCTCAGCACTTAGCTCTGCATTTAGCACATATTAGGTTTTCAGTAAATGATCCATGAATGAATGAAAGATTATTAGCCTTTACCCCAATGTGCCATCAAAGCTGTTCATGAGCACCACCCCTTTCAAGGAGAGACTGAGAGACCAGTAGTTTTTGTCCCATAAATCGGTGGGATTTGGCTATAACTTTTTGGCTGTTTTTAATCTTGCTGGCAGAGGTGCCAGGCTCCCTGTAGCCATCCTCCATCAGGAGGGGGCTAATTCCTCCCAAGCCCTCTTGTGCTTGGGTGCCCAGGTCACTGGCTTCCTAGGTGGTGTGTGGCGGTAGAAAGCCTTCTCCTGGTGGGGCGATGAATTGGGAGATTGGGACTGACATGTATACACTAATATGTATAAAATGGATGACTAATAAGAACCTGCTGTATAAAAAAAAAAATAAAATTCTAAAATTAAAAAAAAAAAGTTAAAAAAAAGAAGAGAAAAAAAGAAAGAAACCCTTGCTGTGGCATGTCTGCCAGGTATATGGGGCCTGCTTCACACCTTGATCCTGCCAGTCCTGTTTCCTAAGACTGGGCCCATGCTCCTATCTCCCCTGGGCCTCAGTGAACAGAATGCTTCAACACACCTCTTCTACCCGGTGCCCCTCACTCTTTTGACCCCAGTTCTTTGAGTGGGTTCTTCCTGTGGTCCCTCAACCCTGGCCTGTACCTGGGCTGAGTCTGTTGCTTTAGGCTCAGATTTCTGTCTTTTATTGTTGATCTCTGCCTGACTTACCTCTACATCCATCTCTGGTTTTTTTGCCCTGCAATTTCTTTTCCTTTTTACAATCTCCTGGCAACCATTTTCCTAACCCTTTGCTGGATGCAAACGTTGACAGTCTTCTTATAAGATTGTGGGTCTCAACTCTAGCGAGCCATGGCTTGAAGTGGAGAAGCAAGAAGAAAACAGTGCCTGCTATCTGAACACTAAGGCCCACCTGTTATGGCCAAAGCTTCCTGCAGAGACTTGATTTGAAGGTTAGTATTAATACATTTTGGCAAGAATATTGGATATAAGTGACTTCTCCTAGTTTGACGTTAAGAAGTGTTTCTACATTATGATAAAAGAAGAAAAGTGATATAAGATGCATGGACAGTTAGGTTGAAATGGCAATAATTCCCTGAAGACATTATGACAATTCTTTAAAAAGACAAGGCACCAGGATAGTGCTGAGAGGGGAAACATTTGTTGGATAATAAAATTTTAATTTGTTCCTGGATAGAATCCTCTGAGTTCTACTGCTCCAACACTGCTCAAAATCCAACTGGGAGGTGAATTGGCTCTATTTAAATCCAAGTAGAGTTTACCTATAGGCCTCTGACTTTTGTTCAGACTTACTAGTCATTAAATATTAGCCAGAGCCCTGTGGAAAAGTTTAAGATTACCTGGATAATGTCAATCCTAGTAGAAGTGTTATTTTATTAATATTTATTTTACATAGAACACTGTTCATTGTTTTTAGTGTTTCATTTATAAATAAGCTTGCCTATTCTCAGGGGTTTCTATCTCTGAATGGACCGATAAAAGATAGTGGTAAAATACTGGTTTAATGGACAGCACATAGGGCCCAAGTAGGTGAGACAGATGGTTCTATAAAATAGAGGAACCCATGGGTTAGCACGCTAAAGGAGGTCAAAGAGAAGTTGTCTTAAAAGAGGGAACTGGAAAATGGACTGGTAATGGTTTTTGGTGGGATATTGGACTTTAAGTTGGCAGAATTGAAATAGCTCTGGATAATGATTACGTTCAGGGTGAAGCCACAGGAGTGGCTGGTGAAGAGAGAGGAGGTGAAAGTCACCTGTAACCTTGGCAAGACTTGGGGAAGAGAGTTAGACTGAGGTCCAGTGAATGTGGAGGGAGTGACCAAGAGAAGGATAGATGACAATGATGGCCACAACAAAGGGTAGAGAGTTTTTCTAACTGAATGAAGAACAAGTGTTTGGATATGGTCATAGGGAGCCAGAAGATACAAATATGTTCCTTTTCCCAAATAGCCATGGGGTGTGTGAAGAATGGAAGAATAAAACATCCTCACTCCCAGGGGCCTGTGGGAAAGGCAGTATCCTTCAGCAAGTGTTGTGTTTCAGTTCAGGAAGGAGGGAAAAGGAGCCCAAGGAAAGGCTTACATTGTAGAGAAGGGAGTTTGTCAGTGAATGAGGGTTCCAGAGGGCCAGTGGAAAGGGTGGGGTTGTGGGGAGGCAAAAGTAAGAGGATGAGCCAGGGGAGGTTGGAGGTAATAGTAACAGAAAAAGACAGGCCATCAGAGGGGCTAGTATTCAGGGTGGCAGCAAAGCTTGCCAGTAGTGGAGAGATAGGTAAAGCAGAATTAACTAGCCTGGAGCGTCTGTTTGGGCCTCTGGCATAAGGGGTTTCTAAGCCCATGCAGAGAGGGTGCCAGGTGGTGTCCGAGGCTAGGTGCTGCCCACCCTCTTGGTCTTGTCAGCAACAAGAGGCCTCTGCCCAGGGCACCAAAGGGTTGCAACATGGCTGTACGGTTGTTTGTGTTTCTGCATGAACCAGCCTCAAATAAAGAGGGTAGAATTGTTAGACCTGAATCAAAGGAATAGAACTATACATGCTCCCAGGCCTTTGAAGTGCCTCTAATCATGGGTCCTGACAAATTAGCTAAGCCTCTCCTCATGTTGGTGACACACCCTCAACCCTGGTGTCCCCTCAGAAGCCTTGGGCCTCAGCCACAGGGTCTTCAGGTTTAGGAGAGAGAAGAAATCAGCATCTAAACTCCTTGATCAACCCAACTTGACTAGGTGACCAGAAAATAAAGCTACTCCCAAGAGTTTTCGTCATGATAACAGTGGGTCTCCCCAACACTGCTTCCCTTTGCTAGGGTGACCACACCTCACCCAACCCTGTACTGGGTAGGGGGCCAGTTGCTGGGGATTTAGGTATGAAGCTGGGAATTTGGTCCAAGAGGGAAAAACTGTAAATTCAGGTTTTGGGAAAATTGATATTAAATTAAGATAGGAAAAGCAGCAAGATAAATGCAGTGCTGAATTGGTGAGTGGCTGATCTAATCTTTATGTAACTCAGATGTCAGCTGTAGTCACCCTGCCCCTTAGTATCTGTTAGGATTGGCTCAAGCCCATCCTGGGGAAGTTCAGCGCCCTTCTCGGGTTTCTGCACAGCCCCTCCTGCTGTGATTCCCAACTTTGGCTGAGTTCTCCACCCCCAAGTGGACCTAGTCACGGGATCTAGCTCCTTTTCCTCGGTTCCCTCCTAAAGCACTACTCATAGAAGTTAGCAGCACGTCGGAGAGCTTCTGGTGGCCCACCATATCAGTGCTAGACAGTGGGTGACACAGAGTTAACATCAGATAGGCCTGTTTGAAAAATCCCCTTCGCCTTTTCTCCCAGCTCCCAGATTCCAGACTTCCTACTGCATTGCCTAAGCCTCTTTTTCCTCCCCTCTCTCTCCCATCTCCTTCCTCTTTCACTCTCTCCCACTCCAAGTCCCTTTTTTTTTTAAGCAGAGATGTTTATCTGCTTCCTTGTTAACTCCTGCCAGCCCCTGTCCCAGGGCTCACCCTTTACCACCACCTGGCTTTTCAAGGTATTTTCCTAAACAAAGTAGTTGCTTCTCTAAGAGGAATTCTGCAGAAAGCTGGCTAAAACATTTTCCTTACTTCTCTATTTTTATTGCCCCTATTGAAAGACACCTGGCTCCCAGAGTCTACAGTGGGGCTTAACGTACAGGTACATTTTAAGTGGTTCCTGATATGATGGGCAGAGGAGGGGTTATTAGCGCTGGGCTGTTCCCGTGACCTTCTCAACCAGGGCTTGGCTCTTACACGTTCTCAATTTTGGGCCCCCTTAGCGACTTCTCTCATGGGAACTTCCAGACCACCTGTGTGCTTACTCTTGGAAAATGCATCAGCTTGTCTTTTATTCACTCTCTTTCAGGTAGCAGACTGGTCCTCCCTCAGTTTTCTCTCTCTCTTTCTCTGAACTCCTAGCTCAATGATATCTTCCTCCTTTCTCTCCAGGAGGACAGACACAAAGCAGCTCTTTGTTTAAGGCTTGAAAACTCAGTGTCTCTTTTCACCTAATTGGAAGGAAGTATTTTTCCATTCACTTCATTTTCTCATTGGAAATTTTGCTAACTGGAGCTGAGGAGCTTAGTTTGCACACTGAGTTGTTCATTAATTAACAGCCTCCAGGCCAGGTTGTCCTTATCAGTACTTAATATCTAACTCAGCACTGGCTAAACCAGAAAGAGTGCTGGAAATTGCTGGTAGCTGCTGCTATGCTGGGAAAGGACCTCTAAGGTGGTAGCAGCTCTCTTTTCTGGGCTGGAAGCTATTCTGAAGACTAAGACTCTCCAAGGACTGTAAGCTGAAATGTTTGGGGATCCTTAACAGAGATCAGGGATGGCCACCACTTTGCCAGTTTCTTGTAATGATGAAGTAAGACAAATACCTCAAGATTCTAAGAGACAGAAAATAGTCAAAAGAGGTTTTTAAAAATTATTTTTTCCAACAAGTCCTTTCTATTTTCTACTCAAGAAAGCACTAAGTAATTGCCAGCTATTGCCTCACTGGTTTCTCCATCCTCTGCTGTCTGGTTGTGATAGGCAGAATTTTGGCCCCCCGATTTTTGCTCCCTATTAGTCCTGTGGTTATGCTATATTAATTGGCCAAAGAGACTTTGCAGATGTAATTAAGGTTACTAATCAATTGACCTTAAAATAGGGATACTATCTGAGTAGGTTCAGTGTAATTATGTGAGCCCTTAAAAGCTGAAGGCAGAAGGGCAAGGCAGAGAGATTCCAAGCATGAGAAGGATTTAATGTGCTGTTGCTGGCTCTGAGATAGAGGGGCCATGTGCAAGGACCAGGGAGAGGCCTTTCAGAGCTAAGGGTAGCTGACAGTCAGAAGAGAAACCTTAGTCCTACAACAGCAAGAGACTGAATTTTGCCAACAACCTGAATGAGCTTGGAAGTGGATTCTTCCCCAGAGTCTCCAGAAAGGAATGCAGCCTGGCTGACACCTTAACTTAAGGCTTGTGAGACCCTAAGCAGAGAACTCGGTTGACTTATGCCATATGCAGACTTTTGACCTACAGAAACTGTGAGACATATATGTGTTGGCTTAACCTTCAAAGTTTGTGGAAATTTGTTGCAGAAATAGAAAATGATTACATGGGGTTTCTGTTTTTTTGTTCAAAAGCTGTGAGCAGTGGAGACTCTAATTTCTTAGGAGGAGCTGACTAAGCAAGGGTCTTCATGGCAAGGTTCTGTGGGCAGACTTGGTTACCATGCTCAAAGGGGCGAGGTGGCTTGGCCTCTTGTTTTATAATCTAGATCTGTGCAGTCCAATATGGTAGTCACTAGCCATAGATGGCTTAAACTGAAATTTAAATGAATTGAAATTAAATAAAATTTAAAATTCAGTTCCTCAGTTGTATTAGCTGTGTTTTAAGTGTTCGATACCCCTATGTGGCTAATGGCTACTGAATTGGAAGTCACAAATACAGAACATTTCCTTTATTGCAGAAAGTTCTATTGGACGGTTCTGGTCTAGCTGATTAACAGTGATGACATTCAACTGCAACTGTTCTTTTTCTCATTTGGCGCACTGAGAAGTAGGATTCCTCTCATCTTTCGTAGAATTATCACAAAGTAGATGCATGCAAATTTCTCCCAACTGCAGCAAGAAATGGATGAAGTTTGTGAAAACTTTCATGTCTCTACTTTCCTTATCACTTGCATAAATTGTTTCCTGGAGATAAAAAGCCCTGGACTTTCAGTAGAACACTTTAAGTATACCAACGACAGGGTATTAGGCATCACTTCTTTCCGGATGAAGGAGGGGTTACTGTGAGACAGACGGCCAGAAGGCCCCTGGCTCTGACTGCAGGATTTTCTAAGGGTCTCCTGTATAGTAAGACAAGGTAGCTGCTGGGGCAGGCCAATAAGGTACCCCCTGAAACAAATAAACCCCGAAAGGCTATAGCTGTTAGACTGTCCTCCTTCTGTTGGTTTCCAATGCCCCAAAATGACACTAACCTAAAGGGGATAAAGAGCCTTATTCTCTCAGGAGACTGAAGCATCTTCTGCCTCAGGCTCAAACAACAAAAGCTGAGCCATAAGACTTCGTGGCAAAACACCCTTGTAACTGGTGGTTGTGGACTAAAGCTTGCAGGTGATGCAGTTGGAGAGGTATGGTACAAGCCAAGGGAAAGGACCTAGCTTTGGGGTTAGAAGACCTGACTCTGAATCCTGTATCCATATTGCTTGTTACCCTGAGCTAGTTAATGAACCTTTGTGAACCTCACTTTTTTCATCTGGGACACAGATGAAACAGTTGGAGGATAACAACTTCGGATTCTTGGCGTTGTTGTAGGGTTATTGTGAGGATTAAAGGAGAGAATTGTATAGATTGTATGGGACATGGGAGTTGCTCAGGGAATAGTAGTAGCCAATGTGGTTACTCACATGTGTGTCAGCCCCGGGTTACATCAGGAAAGACCTTTCATCCAATACCCTGGCCAGTTACATATGTGGTCTTGTCTCTGTTCCCACCTCAATCACTGCTCCTATGACCAGAGCCTCACATGAGGCAATCTGACAATTGTACTCCTCACCAAAAACCCTACAATTTCAAACACCCCACTCGCTCACCTCTACTCAATACATTCCTCTGAACATCTGATTCCCTATGGTCCTTGCATATCACTAATACCTCCAGTCCATTATTTTACTGGAAAAATAGAAGCAGCCAGAAAAGAGCTTCCACAAGTTCCTACCACCACATCTTCCCACCTTCTGGCATCTGTGCACATAGACTCTGCCTTTCCTCCTGTTGTGATGGGTGAACTGTGTGTGCTTCTATCTGAGTCAGCCTCACCACCTCTGCACTGGATCCAGCCCCTCTTCCCTACTCTAGAATTTCACTCCTGCAATTATCCTTCTCTCCTATATCTTTAAATATTTTTTCTTTTTCACTGGATCATTTCCATTGCATCAAATATACCTTAATATTTCTCATATTAAAAAAAAATCCCTCCTAAGCAATCTAAATGTCCATCAACAGATGAATGGGTAAAGAAGATGTGGTATATATACACAATGGAATATTACTGAGACATGAAAAAGAAGGAAATAATGTCATTTGCAGTGACACGGATGGACCTAGAGATTATCAGGCTAAGTGAAGTCAGACAGAGAAAGACAAATATCATATGATATTGCTAGCATGTGGAATCTGAAAAAAGAAGATATAAATGAAGTTATTTACAAAACAGAAATAGATCCACAGACATAGAAAACAAACTTATGGTTACCAAAAGGGAAAGGATGGGAGGGATAAGTTAGAAGGTTGGGATTAACACATACACACCACTATACATAAAATAGATAACCAACAAGGACCTACTATATAGCACAGGGATCTATACTCAAAATTTTGTAATAAGCTATAAGGGAAAAGAATCTGAAGAAGAATCTATCTATCTATCCATCCATCCATACTGAATCACTGTGCTGCACGCCTGAAACTAACACAACATTGTAAATCAACTATACTTCAAAAAAAAAAAATCCTTCCTAGATCCCTATCCTTCTTCAGCTGCTACCTCTTTTCTCTGCTTGTTTTATAGCGTCCTTCACTGATGTTTCCTCATCCCCCTGAATTCTAAATGTCAGTGTCACAGTGTTTGGCCCTCGGAACTCCACTCTTCTCTGCCTACACTCATTCCAGGGGAATGGACACAGTTCCATGACTTTAAACACCTTCCATGTGCTGCCGGATTTGTATGTCCTGCCTGGACCTCTCACCTGAACTGCAGACTCTTATGTCTAACTGCCTTCTTAACATCTCTACCGGATACCCATTAGGCATCTTAAATTTAATATGTTCAGAAATGAACTGTGGATATTCATCCCTCAACTCCCAAATCTACTCCTTCCATAGTTGTCTGTGACTCAATAAATGGAACTCCATTCTTCCATTTGTGCATACTAAAAATCTCAGTTTCTCCTTGGTCCCTCTTTTTCTCTCTCATATCTCATCTAGTCCATTAGAAATCAAGGGGAGATCAAGAATCTGGAAAGGCTATTTCAACCAGGCCAGAGAAAAGTCCTGAGTCACCAGAGAATACTCCCCTCCAGTGATTAGAATTATTACATACATAACTTAGGTGTATTCAGCCTTAATTCAGCAAATATATTTGGAACATTTACCACATTCCAGGCAATGTTCTAGGTGATAGGGATTTAACAATGAACAAAAAATTTCATGGAGCTTAGCTTCTACTTCAGGGAGACAGAAAACTTGTCAGATGGTTAAGGAAAAATACTTCAGGGTGAGGGGACCTAAAGTGAAGTCAGGGTGCTGTTTCAGGTAGGGTGGTCATCTATGACTTCTGCAATAAGATTCCAGTTAGGCATAGATATTTAGGCATTCAGCATAGTGAGCCTTGCAAATATCTGGGAATAGATTATTCAAGCAGGAGGGGAATTTGCAGAGGTCCTTAGGCAAAAACACTCTTTGGGTATCCCAGGAGCAGGATGAAAGAATCTGTGGAGTGAGTGAGGAGGGTAGTGGTGGGACACGACAAGATCAGAGAGAGAGTGGGGGTGAGAGCACGCAGGTGTAGCCCAAGAAAGACATCTGGGCTTTTATTCTAACAGGTAGGAAGCCAATGGAGTGTTTTGAGTGGAAATACATGATGATCTTTTACATTTAAAAGGATCAGCCTGACAGCCTGATCTGTGGCAGGGAGACAGTGGAAACCGGGAGACCAATTAGGGGGCCTAGTCCATTAATCCAGGTGCAGGAAGATGGTACTTGAATTAAATGGTTACTGTGGAGGTAGTAGGAAGTACTGGATTTAAAATTTATTTGAAGGTAGAGCTGACAGGGTTTGCTGAACACACGGTAGGTGCACAATTTATATTTGTTGAGTGATGGATACACACAGTGTATTCTGGGGTGAGGCAGGACTTTTCCCTGACCTGGTTGAAATATCCTGGCCATTGACACACACACCCTTTGCTCTCTCTCCATGATTATTTGCAGCCCTCTGATGGCTACTTTGTTCCACATCCCCTGACTCTAGGGAGGGATGTCCTAAACATTGAACACTGGGATATTGTCACTGGAAAATATCTACAACTCTAACTTAGTAAATTGGGATTCTGTATATTTGCAATTCTCTTGCCAGTTTTCCTCAATTGGATCATCTCTCTTTATGCTGATAAAGTTGAGCTCCAAGTCTGAAAACTTGAAGCCCAAGCTCTGGAGCATGGTGGTCCCACATGGTCCTTTTACACTGTCGGCCCATTCTGACCCATTAATTGGAATTCTTGTATTTTAGCAATACATGCTTCTCATGACTCTTTGAATTCATATTGTTAAATTTCTAATAGGTAGAATAATATTATTGGGTAGAAACCCAGTTATCACTATCAGAGATTTATAGGGTTCTTCTTTACTTCCAAGCCCTTTTCTTCAGTTCCAAGGGCAGCAACAATGCCTACTGGGGCCAGGACAAGGGTGAGGTAAGTGAGGAGCCTAGTGTGCAACATTTAAGGAAGTGCTCACTCTCAAGGCCACATAAGTGTAGGTGGGCACATGGGAATGAGGGCCACCTGAGACGTTGTGATCTGGGCACCTCAATTGCCTCACTCCACTCCTGGCCCCTCTGCCTACAGAGAAGCATTTTGGTTTATTCACCAGGCAGCTGTAGCATCAAGAGCAAGACCAGTTCCCCACTGTTTGGCCATGACTGTGCAACAGAAATCTGCTCTCAGAGAAAGCAAATGGCATAGAGAGGAGCCATGTTCTGGGAAGCTCTGCCAATTTAGACATTAAAACCAGTGGGAAAATGGTGACAAACATTATGGAGTTTTGCTTTGTAATCCACTCAACAAGCCACTGGCGTTCCATTTGTTGAGGGCTACCTGGATCTAGTCATTCTATCTATGGCATTTCTATCTTGTTTGCAATTCCTCAGATACAGCATTTAAAAAACGTTTATTCTCCACTATCTCTGTGCCTTCTTTTTACTTGTTACAGAAATTAGCAGAACAAATAATGGCTGCAGTGTAAATGCTTTGGACAGTCAGGTAAGGGCTTATTTTTAAGGTTGACTTAACAACTTCCATTTTCAAAACAAGCCCAAACTGACTGAGTGATTCTAAATTAGCTCCATAGTTTTTACCCTTAGCCACTGATAATGCCACTATTAATTTCAATTATTTAGAGGCAACATTAATATGTGTGAAACAAGAACAGCAATAAGGACAGAAAGGAATAAATTACTCACTGCAAGACAGAATGACATTTTGACTGGCACAGAGATTTTTTTCCTTCACACACTTTGTGCTTTGACATTTCACTTGGCACAAACATTTCACAAATTCTTGACCTAATCTGATGTACTGTTGTTTAGCAATTGCTGACATGACATGTTATAACCTCAAGCTCACTGGATTCCAAATGTTACCTTTTCCTGTCAATCAGGGTTGGATGACCTCCAAAAAACAGTCCAGGCAAAAGTCTGTGTACCTAGGAGGTTAAGTGTATTTGCTCAGAATGGAGAAAGAGTAGCTTGAAGTAGGATTTGGGGGAAAGGCAGGAAAGAAGGTGTCATTCAGGCAATTGTGGGGTGATAAGAGGCAAAAGACTGATCCCTAGGGAACCTTAACCGCTTGAGAGAGATGACAGCCCCAAACATAAAATACCTAGGAATAAACCTAACAAGAAATAGGTGGGGCACATACGACAAAAATATAAAAGTTAGGGATAGAAGAGGTTTAAATAATCGAGAGAAATACATTTTCTTCCAACAAAGGAAAACCGTATTGTAAAAAAATGTCCCTTCTTCTCAAATTACATTTTAAGCATTACTTGACTGCCTCTAAGCCTCACTGCCTGTGGGTACTGGAAAGAGGTCACATTCTTATTATTACTCAGATTTGCTATCTCATTAGCTTCTGTTGACATCTTCTGCCTCCCAGGTCTTTACTGAAGAATAAACCAACTTACAGTGCTCTGCTTGATCTCCTTTTTCAAGGGCTCTATCATTTAGAAATGCTTTCAGTAGCAAGTAATAAAACAACCCCACCAACGGTGGCTTAAATAATAAAGATTTTCATCATCTCCATCATTAGACCAGAGACAGGCAGTTCCAGGTGTGATGCATTGACTTACTGAACAAAATCATCAAGGACCTAGGCTTTTTCTATGTTTCCACACTTGCCAACCTGCGAAAATTGCTTTAGTTGGAAGAACCACAGCTCCAAGCAAAATGTCCACACGTAACTATGTTCAAGGCAGGAAGAAGGGTCAGGGGCCAAGGAATTTCTTTTTGCAAGCCTGTGTCTTTTTATCAGACATACAAAATTTTCTAGAACCACTCCCAGCAGACTTCCCCTTACATCTCATTGCCTACAGCTGGGTCATGCTGCCCGTCAGACTAGACCAATCACTGGCCAAGGTGGACTGCAATTGCTGTGATGGGCTTTGACCAAACATGATTCATTCATGGGTGCTGGGAGCATGGCCGCCGGAACAAAACTGTGGTTCTGTGAGCTATGAAGAAGGGGACGGGATGTGGCTGTTGGGTAGGCAGCCAACAGCATTTGCCCCAAGAAGCAATACCCACAGGCATTTAGAGAGGCCCCTCATAAGAGCACTGCTCTGCTGGCTTCTCCAGACTCTTCTTTGATCTGCAAGGCACACTCTCCCAAGTGGTTACTCCCAGTCGGGAGTGTCCAGGCTGCATGGCCGCCTGCAGCAAGGTAGGGCAGGGTGGCCTTCTCAGCAGTGTGCAGTGTGTTGCTTGGATCCCACGGCAACACTGCTGGGACCAGTCTTGCACATGTGCTCCCAGAAACAGCTCCTGCAGCTCCTGCCTCTAATCTCTCTTCCATGGTGACTTCGTGGGAGTCCCTGCCGGTGGGCTCCCTCCTTTCTCATCTTCCTTCTCCCACCTCCATTTTAGAGGCTGGAACCTAAACATCATTTTGTAGCCTTCTTTTCAGGGGAGGGTAGTCATGTGTGTGACAGTTTTGCGTAATGCTATGGAAGTAGACACTTGCTGGGGGTTTCTGGAAAAATCTTTGCTTTCCTGATAAAGGCCTCAGCTTCACCTTGGATCATAGGGCTACTTAAGTGTAACATGACCTCAGGCAGCGTATTAATGGGATTTTTAATGTGTGGGGGGATGACAGCAAAATTTTTCTAAAGTTTACCTGGAAGAAGGCACAAGTGAGAATAGCTGGAATATGAGCTTTATGAGGGCAGGGATTATACAAAAGTAATTTCATTATTGTTTCTTCCAATGCTTTTATGATTTGAAGACTTCCTAATTCTGACATCCATGAAATATTATTCTCATTTTTTTCTGGTTTCATTTTTTATATTAAAAAAAGTATGCATCAAAAATCACTATAAGCAAATTTGTGAGGCAATCGACAAACTGGGAAAAGTCCCCCTGTCTCAGCATGGTGACACAGGAGCATGATCTCAGGGGGTGGGGTGCAGGCTAGTGTTACTGGGGTCTGGGGTCTCCTTTCTACCACGGGCTGGTGGTAGTATCATCCCCCAATACTACTGTTGTCATTTATCTCCATTTTGTCAACAAGGAAATTAAGAAGTTAGGTAATTTGCCCAAGATCAAGTGGGAGGGACTGAAATCCAAATCCAGGTGTTGTTAATGATAAAAAGCCAAAGTCTGTGCTGTCTCTACTACACCTCACTGCCAATGAATACTTAACTGAGAAAAGTTAAGTTTCCACTGAATTAGAAATAATCAGAGGAGTGCTGCAGAAGAGGGCGATTTGAGAGATATGGAGAACAGGAGGGATATATATTAACAGGGAAAGATGAAAATGAAAGTTATCTGCACACATAGTCCAAATTGGGTCTGGGATCATTGGGAACAGGCAAAGTAGGAAGGATGGACCCCATATCCGTGTTGCTTGTGACCTGGATTGAATTCTTGGTCAAACATCGCCAAGGTAGTGTATGATGGAAAGTCCAGACCTTTTATATCTAACAGATCTTTGTTGAGCCCCTTTCATCACTTACTAACCACAGGTCAAAGTGAGGATGAAACTGAATCCTTAAGTAATCCAACTACAGCCTCTACCAGATTGCAATTTTCTCTCCTCCAAGGATCCTGAGGTTGGGGCTCTTGCTCCCAGTGTTCTGATTCCTGCTAGATTGCACTCCCAGACACCAGTGGTATGTCCCAGAGCTACATTTAAAGCTGTAGGTATGGAAGCTTTTGTTGCCAACAAGAACCCAATAAGCACAATTTAATTCTGGTTGCAAGTATCCATCAAAACTCCGTGCATTTAATACTCCACACTGTTTTCCCTGGCTTGATATTGCATAAAGATTGCACAATTGCACCCACAGCCCTCCAGAGAATAGTATTTTTTATAAGTATATTATATTTAAACAGGAGTGGCCATTGTGTATTGACGAAGGTAAAATGTAATTAAATAAAAACGATTACGCTCACCATGGATAATTTCTATCGGCCCTATTCATGTGGGTGAATAGTAAAATCCACGATGGGATAGTTCCATTTAAAACTAATGTTGCTCAATTGATGGCCAGCTTTTCAAAATCTTAACTTCAATCACTTTCTTACTCAACACAATTATAACCATAAGTAATTCGAATTGATTAAATTTGAAAATGAAAAATTCAATTTATGAAAGTTAATAAAGCACAGTAAAATGTGGCAAATTTATAAGTACAGATCAGATAACACATGGAAATTGGCTTATATAGTTTGCAAGGAAATTCTTAATACAAGTAATATGATATATATAATACCAGCTTATCAAACTGATCAGTAGACAGAACTGAAGATTATCACAATAATTTTTTTCATAAATAAAAGTGATTGATATGATAATTTATATTATTTATCCTCTTCTTTTTTAAAAAAAATATTTATTTATTTATTTGGCTGCACCGGGTCCTAGTTGCCGCACACGGGATCTTCTCTGCGGCATGCGGGATCTTTTTTTTTTTTTTCAGTTGTGGCATGCGGGCTCTTAGTTGCTGCATGTGGGATCTACTTCCCTGACCAGGGATCGAACCGGGGCCCCCTGCATTGGGAGCGCAGAGCCTTAGCCACTGGACCACCAGGGAAGTCCCTAACCTCTTCTCATATTTAATAATGAATAAGAACATGCAATTAAAAATGGCCATATTCTTTCCTAGTTTAGTGTATTTGCTTATTATTTTACAATCGCTGTGTTATTGCTTTGATGTCTGTAAAAGCTTTAATTTTGCTACAAACCTTGAAATTAATTTAGAAACAGTTTGATGTTCAATTTTTCAGTAAACAATTAAAGAAACAAGCCGGTAAAACTAATCATAATGCATCGGTATGAACATATTTAATGAGTGTGTATGGGTGGAAAAACATATTCTTGCTTCAGATGGTTCTTAAATATTTATAGTACCATATTTAAATATGAGCACACATATCCTGGTACATAATAGGTACTTAGGAAATGTTTGCTGATAAAGGATTAATACACTTTATCAAGCAAATAAGTGCACATTATCATGTCATACCCATACTCTCTAAAAATCATGGAATTTTAAACATTAAAAAAGTATTCTAATGATGTTGGTGTATTTATTCAAGGGAGTAAGGCACAAAGTCCTCAGACAAATGTGACCTCACATCTGTTTGTTGCACAGCATGTCAATTCTAACCACCTTTTCCAGACCCCCTCCCATTTCTGCACCTGTGAACTTAAATTCCAATATTATTAGAAAGGTTCCACCCTTCCCCTAGGGAAGCCACATTTTTCACTTCTTATTTTAGAAAGAATCTCTGTTGGATTAGATGCACTTGTACAATTTTCTCTGGCTTTTCAAAACTTCTTATAAAACTTCTTCCATCATGGGCTCCCAGACCTGAAAAAACCCTCTAAACTCAATTATACTTTCATCTCCCAGTTTGTCCTACTGCTTCTTAGTGGGTCATAACTTTTTCGTTTCCTACATTCATTTTAAGTCTCTCAAATCCATACAATTTTGACTCAGACTTCATTCGAAATGTTTAGTGACCATCCATCAATCCAACTGCATGTTGGTATGTTTAGAGTTAAAAAGGACTTCCTTTATTTAACTAGCACATTGGCCTAACATATGTTCGTGCTTGAGGACACAGAAAGCATCACTCCTGCAGGGCGTGTCACCAGGGACCACTACGGACCCCGAGCCAAAAGGGCTCCTGGTGGCTGGGGTAGGGATGGGGTACAATGAGCAGGGCCAGAGCATCTGAGGAGTCAGCCAGGAAGAGCTTACATCAATTTCTGAAATGTCAGTAGAATTTACTCAAGATTCTTACTTTGTTGGGGGGAGGGAGGGTGGTCATGGGGCGTGCCACATTATGGACCCCTTGGCTTCTGCCTCTCAGCTTCTCTCCTGAGGACCTTGGGAACACCCACGTAAGTGCCAGACAGTGTAGTTCTGTCCTACTCACAGCCTATGTACTAGATGCTGAATTGTCCATTCATTTCTCCCTTCCCCCTTCCCCACAGGCCCACTTTCATTTAGGCACCCATCTCTCCTTCCCCACTCCCCCGACAGCTCACTGCCTCAAGGAAGCTGACCCTCCTTCGGTTCCAGGGCTGCACCTGATTGGCCCAATGGGACTCTCATCCCCTTTGTCAGGAAGTGGGTAGTGAGCCAATGAGGCTTACTGTGACTTCTGGGGAAGGACTTCTTCGATTTCAGGAAGAGCTCCTAGCAGCAGTTGGCTTTCTCTTCCTACAGCTGTTGTTACTCACAGTTGGGAGGCCTCCAGCCTGAGGAGGAAGCCAAAGCACAGAGGAGCACACTGATGGAGGGCAGAGGAGGTGAAGGCATCCCTGCTTTTTCACCCATAATTTGGGAAGGCAGTCTTTGTCCTTTTCCTACCTCCTTTCCTCCATGAAGAGTGACTTAAAAAATTACCGTAAAATATACACAACGTAAAATTTTACCATGGTAACTATTATTTTTTAAATTTTATTATTTATTTATTTATTTTTTAAACATCTTTATTAGAGTATAATTGCTTTACAATGGTGTGTCAGTTTCTGCTTTATAACAAAGTGAATCAGTTATACATATACATATGTCCCCATATCTCTTCCCTCTTGCATCTCCCTCCCTCATACCCTCCCTATCTCACCCCTCTAAGTGGTCAGAAAGCACTGAGCTGATCTCCCTGTGCTATGCGGCTGCTTCCCACTAGCTATCTATTTTACGTTTGGTAGTGTATATATGTCCATGCCACTCTCTCACTTTGTCCCAGCTTAACCTACCCCCTCCCTGTATCCTCAAGTCCATTCTCTAGTAGGTCTGTATCTTTATTCCCGTCTTGCCCCTAGGTTCTTCTGACCATTTTCTTTTTTTTTTAGATTCCATATATATGTGTTAGCATACGGTGTTTGTTCTTCTCTTTCTGACTTACTTCACTCTGTATGACAGTCTCTAGGTCCATCCACCTCACTACTCAGTTTCGTTCCTTTTTATGGCTGAGTAATATTCCACTGTATATATGTGCCACATCTTCTTTATCCATTCATCTGTTGATGGACACTTAGGTTGCTTCCATGTCCTGGCTATTGTAAATAGAGCCACAATGAACATTTTGGTACATGACTCTTTTTGAATTATGGTTTTCTCAGGGTATATGCCCAGTAGTGGGATTGCTGTGTCGTATGGTAGTTCTATTTTTAGTTTTTTTTTTTTTTTTTTAATAGATTTTTTTTTAAAATATTTATTTATTTATTTATTTATGGCTGTGTTGGGTCTTCGTTTCTGTGCGAGGGCTTTCTCTAGTTGTGGCAAGCGGGGGCCACTCTTCATCGCGGTGCGCGGGCCTCTCACTATCGCGGGCTCTCTCGTTGCGGAGCACAGGCTCCAGATGCGCAGGCTCAGTAATTGTGGCTCACGGGCCTAGTTGCTCCGCGGCATGTGGGATCCTCCCAGACCAGGGCTCGAACCCGTGTCCCCTGCATTGGCAGGCGGATTCTCAACCACTGCGCCACCAGGGAAGCCCTATTTTTAGTTTTTTAAGGAACCTAGATACTGTTCTCCATAGTGGCTGTATCAATTTACATTCCCACCAATAGAGGGTTCCCTTTTCTCCCACGGTAACTATTTTAAGTGTACAATTCAATGCCATAAAGTTCATTTGCATTGTGGTGAAGCCATCACCACTACTCATCTCCAGAACTTTTTCATCATTTCAAACTGAAACTCTATACCTATTAAACATGAAAAGGGACTTTTATATAGTATGTGTGTATGTATGTATTTATTTATTTTAATTGAAGTATAGTTGATTTACAATGTTGTGTTAGTTTCTGGTGTACAGCAAAGTGATTCAGTTTTATATCTATCTATCTATCTATCTACCTATATAGATAAATATATAGATATATATAGTCTTTCTCTTTTCCATTATGGTTTATTACAAGATATTGATATCTTGTTCCCTGTGCTATACAGTAGGACCTTGTTGTTTATCTATTTTATATATAGTAGTGTGTATCTGCCAATCCCAAACTCCTAATTTACACCCCCTCCCCTTTTTCCCCTTTGATAACTATAAGTTTGTTTTCTATGTCTGTGTCTGTTTCTGGATTGTAAATAAATTCATTTGTATCATATTTTAGATTCTATATATGAGTGATATCATATATTTCTCTTTCTTTGTCTGACTTCACTTAGTATGATAATCTCTAGGGCCATCCATGTTGCTGCAAATGGCATTATTTCATTTTGTTATGGCTGAGTAATATTCCATTGTATATATGTACCATATCATCTTTATCCATTCATCTTTCGATGGACATTTAGGTTGCTTCTGTGTCTTGGCTATTGTAAATAGTGCTGCTATGAACATTGGGGTGCATGTATCTTTTTGAATTAGAGTTTTCTCTGGATATATGCCCAGGAGTGGGATTGCTGGATCATATGGTAACTCTATTTTTAGTTTTTGAAAGAACTTCCATACTGTTTTCCATGGTGGCTGCACCAATTTACATTCCCACCAACAGTGTAGGAGGGTTCCTGAAAAAGGACTTTTAATCCCACTGGATTCCAGGGTATAGACTGGGCTCTTGCTTCCTGGAGGAGGAGGTCACAGTGTGTTTGAATGTCATACACAAAGGGGTGTCTCTCTCTCTGGCTTTTCCTTCCACCCATCTAGCAAGAGGATGAGCTCAGTCAAGGCCCCCTCCCTGGAGGAGGCCTGGACATCCCTCCACTTCTACTTCTATGAGAAAGTACTGAGAGAAGGCTGGTGGTTAGTTGGACCAAAAAGAAAAAGAAAAAGAAAAAGAAAAAAAAATTCATTGTTTACCTGAAATTCCACTTTAACTGGGCATCCTATATTTTTATTTGCTAAATCTGGCATCCCTAGGTAAGGAGAATGCAACCAATTGATTGTGGTGAGTGGAGGCCTTGAAGGACCCCTGGTGGCAGCAGTGGACCCCAGTGCATGGCAATAAGGATTGAGCAAGAAGCTGGCTATCTCAGCAGAGACCAGCATGGAGAGAGGATTGTGGGCCCAGCTGACCCTCTATATCCTCATTCCTGTTGTCAGGATGGGACGTAAACTACACCTCACATCCCACCTGAACTTAGATTGTGGGGGGCGGGGATGGGGGAGGAGAACAGAGAGAGAATCCTTAACTGGTGGGTATTTTTTTTTTTTTTTTATAGAACAGATTTTTTTTTTAACACTATTTTTTAAATTTATTTTTATTCATTTATGGCTGTGTTGGGTCTTCGTTTCTGTGCGAGGGCTTTCTCTAGTTGTGGCAAGTGGGGCCACTCTTCATCGCAGTGCGCGGGGCCTCTCATTACCGCGGCCTCTCTTGTTGCGGAGCACAGGCTCCAGACGCGCAGGCTCAGTAATTGTGGCTCACGGGCCTAGTTGCTCCGCGGCATGTGCGATCTTCCCAGACCAGGGCTTAAACCCGTGTCCCCTG
The DNA here is from genome assembly GCF_949987535.1 of Balaenoptera acutorostrata. Lineage (NCBI taxonomy): Eukaryota > Metazoa > Chordata > Mammalia > Artiodactyla > Balaenopteridae > Balaenoptera > Balaenoptera acutorostrata. The sequence continues at coordinate 21,998,102 of NC_080067.1, read as the reverse complement.
CATTGGCAGGCAGATTCTCAACCACTGCGCCACCAGGGAAGCCCTAACTGGTGGGTATTAACCCAAAAAGAACTGAGGGGGGAAAAACATGAAAGTGACTGAGTTATTCTGCATTGGCAAGATTGAATAGACATGAGAACTTAAGAAATAAGTTCATTTATAATGTAATCAAGTCACATTTTCACATCTAAGTCTGGGAGTGAAAATTTGTTCCTGCTACAGATTAAAAAATGGGACTGATGAGAATGTCTCCAAGGTCCCTTCTGCACTGACAATTCCATAGCTATAGAGATGAGGCTTGAGGCCCTGAAAGGAAAAGTAAGACACGAGTTAGACAAGGGTGGGAATATTTCAAAACCCCTATTGAGGGCCTGGTTACAGGAGACCCAGCAAATGAGCCTGGGTGGGAAGAGGCTTGAGGAAAATCATAACCATTGTGTGTTTAAGCTGTCCCTGTGTTTTGAGTTTGTTACTTCTTAAACATTTAAAGTTGAGAACTTGCTGGAGTTAATTATTATTAACAGTGAGAGGCAGCTGATTTATGCTGATTAAGCTGATTTAAGAGCTGTTTTCTTAAGAGAACTATGAACGGGCTTTCTAGGGAACCAACTGGTGAACAAGCATATTTTTACAGGGAGAGCCACATAGGACTCTTGACCCAGGAAGTCTGAAAGCCGAGGGAATTGCTGCAGAGTACACCATGTTCAGCTTCCTGCTTAAGCAAGCAGTATGTGCTGCAAGCACAGGGTGTTCCCCCTGCTTCCAGAGAAGGTGAAAGGCTTCATCTGGGGCTTCCCTATCCCTGCAGAGGAGAATGTTTACCTAGACAGTGGGGAAGACACATACCAGGCAGGAAGTCAGAAGGAAAACCTTCCTAAGAGAGGCAGGGGTTTAGCCAGTTTCAGGAGGCTTGATAGAATAACAGTAATCAGGGACTTCCCTGGTGGCACAGTGGTTGAGAATCTGCCTGCCAGTGCAGGGGACAGGGGTTTGATCCCTGGTCCAGGAAGATCCCACATGCTGCGGAGCAACTAAGCCTGTGTACCACAACTACTGAGCCTGTGCTCTAGAGCCTATGAGCCACAACTACGGAAGCCTGCACACCCTAGAGCCTGCCTGCTGCAACTACTGAGCCCACATGCTGCAACTACTGAGCCCACATTCTGCAACTACTGAAGCCTGCGTGTTCTAGAGCCTGTGTGCTGCAACTACTGAGCCCATGTGCTGCAACTACTGAAGTCCATGCACCTAGAGCCCGTGATCTGCAGCAAGAGAAGCTATCACAATGAGAAGCCCGTGTGCTGAAACGAAGAGTAGGCCCCACTCGCCACAACTAGAGAAAGCCCGTGCACAGCAACGAAGACCTAACGCAGCCAAAAAAAAAAAAAAAGGAAAAAAAAGACAGTAATCCAGTGGAGGGGCTGGTGGAGGAGAAATATCTCTACCTGGGGCCAAAGAGGCAGTTTTGTGCTCCTGCCCAGCAGTGCTCCACACTTATCTGCAGTCAGACGGCAGGCCGTGCCCTGGCAGGAGCAGGAGTGAGCAAGGCTCTTCCTACCCGGTAAGGAAGAGATGAGTCACAGATGTTGGTGAACAACTCCCTTTGGGGCAACCCTGTGGCCTGACACAGACAGCAGGGGTGAACTGTCATGCTGGAGCATGCAGGCAAGCAGGACATGGCTGACACCCACCAGTATATATCAGTCCTACTGATCAATACTCACACCTACAGAGTTATATATAAAGGAGTGAGTGAGGCAGAAGAACTCTGCCATGTATATCTTTTTTTTTTTTTAAAGAGGGTGGGGGTGGGGAGGGGGAATGGGGAGGTTAGTGGTTTTTTGGTTTTTTTAAATTAATTAATTAATTAATTAATTTATTTTTGGCTGTGTTGGGTCTTAGTTTCTGTGCGAGGGCTTTCTTTAGTTGCGGCAAGTGGGGGCCACTCTTCATCGCGGTGCGCGGGCCTCTCACTATTGTGGCCTCTCGTTGCAGAGCACAGGCTCCAGATGCGCAGGCTCAGTAGTTGTGGCTCATGGACCCAGTTGCTCCGTGGCATGTGGGATCCTCCCAGACCAGGGCTTGAACCCATGTCCCCTGCATTGGCAGGCGGATTCTCAACCACTGCACCACCAGGGAAGCCCTGCCATGTATATCTTTATTGGCTTTGAAGGCCCTTATAAAATCCATGGAAGGCTAAAGTAGAGGCAGGCAGAGGTCATAATCATGTCACACTGCATTTTAAAGGTTGCCACTTGTGAAGAATAATGAGGAGTGAAAACTGAAGTATTGGCTACTCCTGGTATTAAGTAGCAGGCTTTAGTTTTCTAGATTGTGGTTTTTGATACCAGAACTTCTGGCAGAGATTTTGAGTGCTTTGCACTAAATCTGGGAAGACCTGTTTGACAGGAAATGCCTACTTAATTGAGAGATTCCACCCAAAATTGGAAAGAGTGGGGAGAAATTGGTCTAATAACACCATGGAACCAAGTATCATGGAAGATAATCACTATAGCACAAAGGGAATATGAAATCAGAGAAATTTTCAGGTGGAAGTATCCAGTAAATGGGTTAGAAGCAGTGTCCATAGGCCTTGAGATCTAGTCTGTAAGGTGCAGAATCAGGGAAACAAACAAAATGTAGTTAACATTTTTACACAGTGAGGTAAACATAGTCCCATAGATATGAGGTGCAGTGGGAACCAATGGCTAGTCCAGGCCTGTTATACCCATGAGAAGAGCGTCAGGAAGGCTAAAGCCAAGAAGGAGCCAAAACTTGTTGGAAAAAAAGACTAAAGACAAGCAAAATATTTAAAAAAAAACTATGTTTGGAACAAGAAGTACATAGAGGGCGTAGGCTTGCTGTTTGGGAAATTTAGTGCAATATTTGCAGACGAGAAAGACCAAGGGAAAATATATAATAAAGGTAGTGGATCAATAACTTATAAAGCAAGCATGAAGGTTAAAAGATGAAAGTAGCAAAATTAACTAAATTACAATAATTAGTTAAGGGATGCATGAAATAAAAAGATGTAAAATATGTCATCTAAAGTATAAAATGTGGAGGGGGTAAAATGATAAAGCTTTGGAATGTGTTCAAATTTAAGTTGCTACCAGCTTAAAACAGGTAACTATTTACATAGAATGATATATGTGAACCATGCAGTAACCACAAGGAAAAAACTTAGAGTAGGTACACACAAAAAATGAGAAAGGAATCTAAACATAATGTTAAAGAAAATCACAAAAACACAAGGGAAGAGAAAAAGAGAAGAAGAAAAGGACAAAGAAGAACTACAAAACAGCCAGAAAACAATGAACAGAATGGCAATAAGCACATACCTATCAATAATTACTTTAAATGTAAATGGACTAAATTCACCAATCAAAATACATGGAGTGGCTAAATGGATAAGGAACAAGACCAACCTATATGCTGCCTCCAAGAGACTCACTTCAGAAGAAAAGACACACACAGTCTGAAAGTGAAGGGGTGGAAAAAGATATTCCATGCAAATGGAAATGTGGAGTAGCTATACTCATATCAGACAAAATAGACATTAAAAAAAGACTTAATGATAAAAGGGTTAATCCAGAAAGAAGGTATAACATTTACAAATATATATGCAACTAACAGAAGAGCACCAAGATATATAAAGCAAATATTAATGGATTTAAAGGGAGAAATTGAAAGCAATAAATAACAGTTGAGGACTTTAACACCCTGTTGACACCAAATGGATAGATCATTCAGACAGAAAATCAATAATGAAACATGGAATTTAAATGACACATTAAACCAGATTGACTTTATACACATGCATGCACACACACATGCACACATACACACACACACACACATACACACACACACACGACATTCTATCCAAAAGCAGCAGAATGCACATTCTTCTCAACTGCACATGCAACATTCTCCAGGGTAAACCACATGTTAGGTCACAAAGTGAGTCTCAATAAATTCAAGAAGATTTGAATCATATCAAGTATTTTCTCTGACTACAATGGTATTAAACTAGAAATCAGTCACAAGAAAAAACAAAAAAACCCACAAAAATGTGGAGATTAAACAACATTTTACTGAATAACTAATGGGTCATTGAAGAAATCAAAGGAGAAATTAATCTCCTAAAAAACCTAGAGATAAATGAAAAAAAACCTAGAGATAAATGAAAAAAAACCTAGAGATAAATGAAAAAAAACCTAGAGATAAATGAAAAAAAACCTAGAGATAAATGAAAAAAAACCTAGAGATAAATGAAAAAAAACCTAGAGATAAATGAAAATAGAAATATAGCATACCAAAATCTAAGTGACGCAGCAAAAGTGGTTCTAGGAGGGAAGTTCATAGCAATACAGGCCTACCTCAAGAAACAAGAAAAATCCCAAATAAACAATCTAACTTTACACCTAAAGAAACTAGAAAATGAAGAACAAATGAAGCCCAAAATTAGTAGAATTGACATATATACACTACCAAATGTAAACTAGATAGCTAGTGGGAAGCAGCCACATAGAACAGGGAGATCAGTTCGGTGCTTTGTGACCACCTAGAGGGGTGGGATAGGGAGGGTGGGAGGGAGACGTAAGAGGGAGGGGATATGGGGATATATGTATATGTATAGCTGATTCACTTTGTTATACAGCAGCAACTAACACAACAATGTAAAGCAATTATACCTCAATAAAGATGTTAAAAAAAAAGATCAGAGTGGAAATAAGTGAAATAGAGACTAAGAAAACAAGAGAAGATAATCAATGAAAGTAAGAGCTGGTTCTTTGAAAAGATAAACAAAATTTACAAACCTTTAGCTATATTGAGAGGGAGAGAGAGAAAGAGAGAGAGAGAGAGAGAGAGAAGGGAAGGGAGGAGAAAAGGTAAGAGAAGACTCAAATAAATAAAATCAGAAATTAAAAAGAAGATACAACTGATACCACAGAAATGCAAAGGATCATAAGAGAGTACTATGAATTATATGTCAACAAATTGTACAACCCAGAAGTAGATAAATTCCTAGAAACATACAATCTTCCAAGACTGAATCATGAAGAAATAAAAAATCTGAATATACTGATTACTAGTAAGGATGTTGAAACAGTAATCAAAAATCTCCCACCAAAAAAAGCCCAGGACCATATGGATTTACTGGAGAATTCTACAAAACATTCAAAGAACATTTAATCCTTCTCAAACACTTCAAAAAAATTTAAAAGGAGAGAAAGCTTGTGCACTGAAAACTATGACACTGATGAGGGAAACTGAAGAAGACACAAATAAATGGAAGGATAGTCTGTGTTCATGGATTGGAAGAATTAATATTGTTAAAATGTCCATACTACCCAAAGCAATCTACAGACTCAATGCAATCCCTATCAAAATTCCAATGGCATATTTAAAAGAAATAGAACAAATAATTCTAAAATTTGTATGGAACCTCAAAAGATCCTGAATAGTCAAAACAATCTTGAGAAAGAAGAACAAAGCTGGAGGCATCATGCTCCTGATTTCAAACTATACAACAAAGCTATAGTAATCAAAACAGTATGCTACTGGCACAAAACCAGACACACAGACCAATTGAGAGCCCAGAAATAAACCTATGCACATATGGTCAATTAATTTACAAAAAAGGAGCAAAAGACATACAATGGAGAGAGGATATTCTCTTCAATAAATGGAGTTGGGAACACTGTACAGCCACATACAAAAGAATGAAAATAGACCACTATCTTTCACCACACACAAAAATTAACTCAAAATGGATTAAATACTTGAATGCAAGTCCTGAAACCATAAAACTCCTAGAAGAAAACATAGGTGGTAACCTCATTTATAATGGTCATAGAGATGTTTTTGTGGATATGACTCCAAAGGCAAGGGAAACAAAAGCAAAAATAAACAAGTGGGACTACATCAAACTAAAAAGCTTCTGCACAGCAAAGGGAACCATCATCAAAGCAAAAGGGCAACCTACAGAATGGGAGAAAACATTTGCAAACCATATATCCTATAAGGGATTAATATCCAAAATATAATGAACTCATACAACTCAGGAACAACAAAAAACCAATTAAAAAATGGGCAGAGGGAGGCTTCCCTGGTGGCACAGTGGTTGAGAATCTGCCTGCCAATGCAGGGGACACGGGTTCGAGCCTTGGTCTGGGAAGATCCCACATGCCACGGAGCAACTAGGCCCGTGAGCCACAACTACTGAGCCTGCACATCTGGAGCCTGTGCTCCACAACAAGAGAGGCCGCGATAGTGAGAGGCCCACGCACCACGATGAAGAGTGGCCCCCGCTTGCTGCAACTAGAGAAAGCCCTTGCACAGAAACGAAGACCCAACACAGCCAAAAATAAATAATTTAAAAAAAATGGGCAGAGGATTTGAATAGACATTTTTCCAAAGAAGACACACAGATGGCCAACAGACACATGAAGGTGTTCAACATCACTAATTATTAGTGAAATGCTAGTCAAAACACAGTGAGTTACCACCTCACACATATTAGAATGGTTATTATCAAAAAGACAAGAAATAACAAATGTTGGAGAGGATGTGGAGAAAAGAGAACCCTTGTACACTGTTGGTGAGACTGTAAATTTGTGCAGCCACTATGGGGAACAGTACAGAGATTCCTCAAAAACTTAAGAAAAAAAACTATCATATGACGCAGCTATTCTACTTCTGGGTATTTATTCAAAGGACATGAAAACACTAATTTGAAAAGATATACACACCTCTATGTTTATTGCAGCATTATTTACAATTGCCAAGATAGAGACACAACCTAAGTGTCTGTTAATAAATGAATGGGTAAAGAAGATGTGGTATATATATAATGGAATACTACTTAGCCATAAAAAGAATTAAATTCTGCCATTTGTGACAACGTGGATGGACTTTGAAGGTATTAGTGGTTACCAGAGGGGAAGGGGGTTGGGTGGGTGAAACAGGTGAAAGGGTCAACTGTAAGGTGATGGATGGTAACTAGACTTGTGGTGGTGATCACTTCGTAGTATATGCAGATGTCGAATTTTAATGCTGCACACCTGAAACTAATATAAAAAAAAAGAGGTTAATCCCAGGGAGACAAGTTGAATTGGAAGGTGAAGGGTATGGAAAGGTTTTCACTTTACATATTTCTGTATTCTTTAATTTTTTTTTTTTTACAAGAATGTGTTTTATATATTACTTAACTGAAAGAAACATTTAAAAATACATTTTAGGGACTTCCCTGGTGGCGCAGTGGTTAAGAATCCTCCTGCCAATGCAGGGGACACGGGTTCGAGCCCTGGTCCAGGAAGATCCCACGTGCTTTGGAGCAACTAAGCTCGTGCGCCACAACTACTGAGTCCGCGCACCTAGAGTCCGTGCTCCGCAACAAGAGAAGCCACCGCAATAAGCCCATGCACCACAACGAAGAGCGGCTCTTACTCGCCACATCTAGAGAAAGCCTGCATGCAGCGAAGAAGACCCAGCGCAGCCATAAATAAATAAATAAATAAATAAATAAATAAATAAATAAACACACTTTAAAAATTGATCAGGCAAAGCAGAATGAGTTTAGTGGTTCGATTTAAAAATACTGAAATAAACTCATTCTTAGTTTAAAAAAACGACCAAGGAAGAATACACTGTCTGAGTGTTGCTTCTGTCTCCTCCAACAAGAGAATGCTTTTCAAGCTCCATAGAGCCCAACAATACACGGAGGAGAAGGAAAGATAAGAGAAGTGATACAGGCTCCAAATACTTACCTGTCAGGGTTGTGCTTGCTGAAAAATTGTTGTTAATTAACTTGGTGCAAAAGATGAAGCATGGCGAGGAGATGAAAGAGACCTTTACACAAAGGGATTTGAGTACTTATTTTAGAAGATTCTCTTTATGTGGACTATCCTCTCCTAGCGCTCTGGGGAGTATCTGCCCAGCTTAATGGGTGTTCTTGCCCTCCCAACTGCAAACCCTCTTAGTGCCAGATTACAGAGAAAGGGCATAACAGAGTTAAAACTGCACATTACGATCAAGGTCAAAAGTCCTGCCAACTTCCCATTCTCAGAGGTAGGAGCAGAAACAGTGGGAGAGCGATAGGAGGTCCTCTGGTCCTGGGGGCAGGGGAGGAGGCTACCATGTCATTCTCTGCTAAGCTGACACCTGTTCTCAGCAGGTGACTTAATCACTAATCCCTTAAAATAGCAGCTTGTTCCCTAAGCATTCTGGGTTCCCGGTAAAAAAAAAGGCTCTTCAATGATTTGTTTTAAAGAGCCATACATAGTCATAGTATGAAATTTGGGAAAATATTTTGGAAAACACACAGAATTAAAAAATCAAATTTGACGTCATTTTCTAGAAATAGACTCTTAATATTTTCTTTTATAATGTTTATTATTTTTCTCTGATAATAGTGGGGGCATACATAGGATTCAAATTTGGAATATAGAGAAAAGCTTACAGAATAAAATAAAATTGCCTGTAATTCCACTACTACTGATATTTTGATCTTTTTCCTTCCAGTCTTTGCACACACACACACACGCACACGTAAATTTTAAATAAAATGTAAATCATATAGTATATGTAGTTTTGTATCCTATTTTTTGTACTTAATGTTGTATCATGAACATTTTCTTTATCATTAAGTGCTATTCAAGAGCATAATTATAATTGGTCATCTGCTATTTTACTACATGCATTAGTCACAGTTCATCTAACCATTAGACGGAGTGTTGGAATTTGACTTCTTTCTACTTCTTTACCATTTGAAGATAATGCCATTATAAACATCCTTACGTGGAAATCTTCACTTAGGATCAGTTTCTAAAGGTTGAATTTCTAGGTCAAAGACCATGGACATTTTTTTTTTTTTTAATATTTATTTATTTATTTGGCTGCCCCGGGTCTTGAGTTGCACCATACAGGATCTTCGTTGCAGCACGTGGGATCTTTAGTTGTGGCATGTGGGATCTAGTTCCCCATCCAGGGACCGAACCCCGGCCCCCTGCATTGGGAGCGCAGAGTCTTACCCACTGGACCACCAGGGAAGTCCCCCATGGACATTTTTAAGTCTTTCAATACATATTGCAGCCTTGTCCTTCAGGAAAGCTGTGTCCTTTCACACTCCCCCAATGGGCAAGCCAGTGCCCATTTCTTGTCAACTGCTATTAGATGTGTAGTTTCTGTCTGAGAGGCCTCCCTGCTTTGTGCAATCCCATCGCACCACTGCCATCTTGTGTTCTCCCTCTGTGGCTTTTCTAGGAGAGAGGAAACGTCTGGTCCCTGGACTATTTGAAACGTTCTCCCTATATTCCTCTGAAGATCTTAACTGCTCCGTAGTTATTTCTAAGTTTGCTTTGAGGTGATATGGGTCCCCCTTGTTTGACCAGCTGAGTAACCCTGTCCTGCACTCAGCTCACACCTTGTCTCCTCTGCAAAGCTTCCTCTGACATTCCAGGCTGGTTTAAGAACCTCTCCTTGTTACTCCCCTCAGTCCTTTCCCTGTCAAAGTTCTTGTCACATTGTACTGTGTTCTCTGCTGTCTCCCCTCCAGATGTAAGCTCCTTGAGGGTACGGGCGTGTGCCTTTTCCCACTGTATCTTCAGTGCCTGATTCTGTACCTCGCAGATGTGAATATTACATAGATGCTGAATACATGCTTTATTTTTAAAATTCTTGAAT